>NC_069799.1:42704164-43933539 GCF_027406575.1 Nycticebus coucang | reverse complement strand
GAACCTGGCCTGGGCCAGCTAAAAACAATGAGAATTGCAACAACAACAACAAAATAGCCTGGCGTTGTGGCAGGTGCCTGTAGTTAGTACCAGCTACTTGGGAAGCTGAGGCAAGAGAATTGCTTAAGCCCAAGAGTTTGAGGTTGCTGTGAGCTGTGATGCCAAGGTACTCTACCCAGGGTGACAGTTTGAGACTCTGTCTCAAAAAAAAAAAAAAAATTAAAGGAGGTCTTACTTTATACCTGATACTTGACTAGAACTAAATAAAGATTCCAAGAAATGGCCATTTTCTAAATCATGTCTATGGACAAATTTTACTAAATATTTAAGAACAACTCACTGTTTAAACAGTTCACATTTAAAGTTTTTCCAACTTAAAAAAACTGAAATGCTTCAGCCTTCAGCACAGTCTATAAGGTTAGCATAATTCCAAAATAAGAGCAGAGAATTAAACGAAAGAACATCACAAAGATATCTCTTATATAGACAAAAATATCTCTACACAACATTACCAATCAAATCCAGTGATGTTAAGAAAATCTACCTTTAGGAAATCTCAGACTATAATTTCTCAGATTTATAGATAAACGTGGTCATCTCCACAGACACCAAGAAATCATTTGATAAAATTCAACACAGATTCAGGACAAAACTCTTAGCTGGTAAGAAACAGATGATGTTTCCTATTTAAAAATACTGACTTTTTAAAATTATTAATATTTAAGGTAAACATCATAGTTAATAACACAGATGAGAAGCACTTTCATTAAAGTCAAGAATAATACTACAATGCCAAGCATCATCGCTTCTACTCAACACTGTATGGGAGGTCCTAACCAATGTACCAAGACATGAAAAATAAATTAATTTCATAAATACAAAGGAAAAAAAACCCCTGCCAATTGTCATTAAAATAGCCAATAGTTAAAAACCCAATCCATGAAAGCTACTAAGAGAGATTAATAAATTGGCCAAATACATGATCACCTA
This sequence comes from Nycticebus coucang, assembly GCF_027406575.1. Classification (NCBI taxonomy): domain Eukaryota; kingdom Metazoa; phylum Chordata; class Mammalia; order Primates; family Lorisidae; genus Nycticebus; species Nycticebus coucang. The sequence goes on along the minus strand of NC_069799.1, from coordinate 43,932,549 downwards.
ACCAGCTTCTCATAATTATGTGAATGATGACAAATTTAAAAACACAATAGAAAAAAATTTTTATTCATACTAGGAAAAGAACTGTTAAATATTTACATATAAACCTTAAAATAAATGTACAAAATCAAACATCTGTAAATCTTTCCTTGGATACCTAAAATTAAACTTAAATGGAGAAACCTTTGTTCCTAAATGAGAAAACTTGAGTTTATAAACATGTTGATTCTCCAAAAATTAATCTATAAATGCTATAAATTCAACGTGATATTCAGCAGGCAGTAGTTAGTACGCTTTCTAGCACACAGTAGTATTTAACGAAATATGCTGAATGGATGAACAAATGGACAAACATGAACAAAAGTATGCAAACACAAATCCCTGAATAAAAGCAAGATTAAGGACTTGAAACTGGTTAGATGCAACAGAGAGAACACACTAGGAAAATATCCGTGTTGCTAGTTTGGAAAAAAGGAGGCACAGTCCTATCCCTGTTTAAAGTAGAAACTATCTACAAAGGAGTTGAACACCATGTACTCAGCTAGGTGCTTAGGTTACAAATACAATTTATGAAAAAATATCATGTCTTCCAGGACCTCGTAATACAGTAAAGTGAAACTAACAGATTTAAATGCATAATAGACATAAGTCTAGAGCTACACGTACAGGGGACACTCTGGGAGCGAAAAGGAAGAGACCTGGAAACACATGACTAAGCCTCAGAAACCAATGCGTTAAGAGTTAGCAGGTTAAAGCTGGGGAGACAGAAGGCAGCAAGAACAAGAGCTGGGAAAACCGCACAGCACCGTCTCGATGCCGACTCAAGTGTGTAAAGGAACAGAAAGAGAAAGACTGAGGAGAAGCAAGTGACAGAACAAGGACAGTCTTGTTAAAAAGAACAGATGTTATCCAGTGGGCATTTAGAGAACTTCTGAAGACTTACAGTAAGAAAGTACATTCTGATTTAAATTTTTTAAATAATACAGATTTTAGAGGGACACAACTCGGAAGCTGGTACAATAGTACAGACAGCAGATGCAGAGAGCTGCAATAGGACAGGAAGCAGGAATGGAGAAGCGGGGAAATAATCAGGTTAAATTATAGCTCGTTTTGTTGTGTATGTGTGTTCTACTACAGATTGCCAAGATGAAAAAAAAAAAAAGGATAGAAAGAGAGGAGCATATAGGTTGTATTAGGTTGACAAGCCTTTTGCAAATCCAAGTGGAAATGCTAAAAGATTGTTGGATATGTATATTGGAGACTCAGTACAGAAGGGCTAAAAATACAAATGTAAAAGTCATCAGTATATAGGTGGGGCCAATAACTTAAGGGAGTGTGTGTGCACAGTAAGAGGAAGAAGAAAAGAGAACGCTGAAATATACTGAGCAGTGGCTTTATGAATTAAAATGAGAATACTGATTTAAAGTTAGAACATGGTCTAGCACAGTGATGTCTGTTACTATTACAATTATTATTATTATTATTGCAATTGATGTGATTAAAGGACCAGACTAAGTGAAGGAGGCAGAAAAGTCATAAATGGTAGATCTACCAGGAAAAGGTGGTAGCTGAAAGTTAAAAGGAAAATTTCAAAAGAACTTGACAGTTTCAAATTCAAAGATTTCAGCATACAGGCTCTGAAACAATCTTTCGATTCAGCAATTAAAAAGTTATTTAAAAAACTTCACCTATCAACCAGGAAGATCTGAGACTACCTTCCCGCCATAAACAACTAGGAAAGTGAATAAAATGCAGGAAACAAGTAATTTAAGGCACTGGACAACAAAGAGGGCAGGAGTGTAATCCCTGAGAGAAAGGAGACCAACAGGTGAATCCTGCCACTCCTTTTGCGCCTGGAGGTCGTCTGCAGCCATCAGTCCAATGAGGGGAAAGTCAGAATCTAGCGATCTCAAGTTAGTGCACAGGACAGAGACAAAGGTTTGTGTCTATATAAACTGATAGTGTGAATAACACAAGAAATGGACCTTAATTATAAACGTGAAACACTGAAAAGACAGAAAAAAGGAGAAGGAATGTTTCCTAATTTTTTTTTAAATCAGAGAATCTTCAAAGTTAGATGGCATCCTTCAAAATTGATAAACCAAAAAATAAAAATGAAAGTTATGTCTGAAATCTAGAGATTTAACAGCAATTCTAAGTAGAAACACAGATAGAAGAGGCTTGTAAACAACGATTTAGTTTGACACAGAAATAAGAACTGTATTTTTTTAACGAATTAGCTCCATACTCAAAATCAGCTTAAATCTTCAACTTCCAAAGTATGTGGAACAGGAACATGAGGCCTCAATATTTGTGAAATACTTTTGATCTCTGGGAAAAAGAAATTGTACATATTTACTATAAACTATCCCAACAACTGGGAAAAGTCAAGGGAATTGCTATCCATGGATCACCAAATTTTCTTCAAGAACTCTTGACAATATAAGTTCTTGGTATTAAAAAAAACACTTAAAAAAAAGTGTTAAAAAAAGTGTTACTTAAAAAAAGTAAAAAAAGTCAAATTCATTTTAAATATATCCACTACAATAAGGGATGGTTAAGTACTATGCACTATTTTGTCTAGCAAAGCAAAAAATGTATTGTTTTCTGTTTTTTAAACAGTGCTGGTGAAGGTGGGAGGTAACAACTCGTTTACTGCTGGTAACTTTAATTATCACAGAACCTTTATGGAAAACAGTTTGGCAGTATGTTTCAAGAGCCTTTACAAATGTTTTTAGGACCTTGAATAAAGGAGAAAAAAGATCCTAGATACAGAAAAATGCTTTCCTAACAAAGATGTCCATTCCACTGTTGTTTACTAGAAACAAATCAGAAACAGTCTTGAAACATCTAACAACAAAGTAAAGACTGAATAAATTATGATCCAATAGATGGCAGCAATCCCACACAAGCCCTGAAAATGCGATGAATGATTCCTTAACAAGAGGCTAAAAAATTTATATGAGTAAATTAAAAAATTTTAATTAAAAAAAAGCAGAAGATAAAACTATATGGTAAAACTCCAATTAAAAATTTTAAAAACCTGGGCGGCGCCTGTGGCTCAGTCAGTAAGGCACCGGCCCCATATACAGAGGGTGGCGGGTTCAAACCTGAACTGCAACCAAAAGAAAAAAAAAAAAAAATCTGGGCATTGTGGCGGGTGCCTGTAGTCCCAGCAACTCGGGAGGCTGAGGCAAGAGAATCACTTAAGCCCAGGAGTTGGAGGTTGCTGTGAGCTGTGTGATGCCATGGCACTCTACTGAGGGCCATAAAGTGAACCTCTGTCTCTACAAAAAAAAAAAAAATTTAAAAACCTAAAGAAAAACAAACTAAAACATCAGTTTTCTCTGCATAACAGTATTTCTCATGCATTTTTCCACGTCCTTTATTTCCCAATTTCATTGTAATAAGAATTATCACCCTTTAGAGTTTGATTAAAGACCAGAAACCAGGACAAGATAGGTATGTGCCTACTCCACTGAACCCATAAAAGTAACAAGAGCGTTAACACCATATAAACTATTGTTTTTTCAGGGGTTATCAAGAAATCATCTATATAAGAATCATCTGATACTGTTTATTAAAATTCTTGAGCCTCATCTAAGAGTTACTGAGGGTGAAGAGTAGTGAAGACCATACATGATATTTATGAATACTATTATTCAAAAGATATTGACAAAACTCAACCTTCCTTAGTGGACATAGGGCAGACTGGTCCCCCGGTGCAATAAATTTGTATTATAAAAACATAAAGACAATTCTTAAGTCCACACTGCCAGTTTCTTCTTACTCTGCCGATTAGTCAAAGAAAGGGGTTTAAATAAATGAATAAGCAACAAAAGTTGAGTATTTCCAATTTACAAATCAAATAAGTTTTCTAACACTGCATTTATAAGAACAACCTTGCTCATGAATTGTCACCAACAAAAATAAACGAGTTTTTCATACCGAAAAGAAAACCCTCTAAAAGGAGAGCAAAAAAACAAAGTTAATTGTATAGGCTATATCTGTCATTAATTAACAACTGAATTGGGACCAGTGCCTCTGCACACGACCCAATTTTCTATTTAAAAAAAGCCTTGGCCTGTTCCACTTTATCTATAGACTAAAATAATCCTCCCGTTGCCCAGTGAAAGGAAAAACTGGGAACCATATATATAAGAACATAACTTTAAATTTAGACTCTACCTGCATCCTTGCTTTTCTAAAAGCGAAAATACTAACATTTGTCCTCTTTTTACTTTTAACATTAGTGCAAGAATTGCTTCTATAACACACTTCAGAGAATGACGAAATCCATACTAACCAAGGAGCTACACCTCTTGCTTCTTAACCAGCCTATGCTATTCAGTGTTATCAATACTTAGGTATCTACCTCATTATAAAAACAGGTTTACATTTATGTTACTGAATAGTATAAATCTCTCCAGCCTGTAATCACACCTTTGATTTACATTTATGGGGAAAAAAATTTACTCAAGTATCACGCTCAAAAAAATATATTTATGTGCCCTTGTAATTTGCCTAAACTCTGCTTTACCATAATTGTTCAACATTGTACCACTGGGCTAGTTAACACAGTAGAGGATAAAAAGATAAAAATCAGTCCAATAAGCTAATACTCAGCTAAAACAGGACTCAAATTCGTTTACTTTCATATCAATTTTAACCTGAAAATGTAACTTTCTAACTGACAGTCTTTTCACTTAAAGACAAATTTTAGTTAAAAACATAACACTACCCTTTATTTAATAATTTTGATATATAAAACCCTACAAATTCTAAAGTGCGTATCTTAAAAGGATGGCTACATTGCGATTCCAACCTCTACAGAACATACTGACATCTTCTATGGTTTACTTATTTAATTAACATTTAAGTAACAATTATGAGGTAGGCAGGTGATGGAAATAGGACAGTCCCTGTCCTTAAGGAGCGGACAGCCTAGTAAAAAGGAGGAGACAGGTATAAAACTACAACGGCATAGCTGAATGCTATGAAGTGTGTACAGGATGCCTGGGAGCACAAAAAATCCCAGCACTGAACAGGGAGAAGAGGTGAGACACGGCATTCAAGAAAAGGTTTACAGCAGAGGTGTAACTAGGTCTTCAAAGGAAAATTAGGTGGTGAAGGGCCAAAAGAAGTGAAGGGCATTCCAAACGCATACAATACCTTACTATTCTTCCTGACTACATAAGGCAAAGAAATGGAAAGCAGCCTTTCAATATGGAAATGTAACTGACTTCAGTATTGTGATACCCATAATAGGTATCAGTTTTCATGGTGAAATGCAGCATTTTCCTTACTGATTTTCTTCTGGCAGTTTTTGTAATTATTGCAACTCAACTACTGTACGGATAGCTACCTTGTATTCACCCAGTAAGACCTGCCAGTCCCCCATATTACAACAGCTTGTTTGTGTCTGCACGCTCTCCTTTTACCATCTTTGACACCATCACAGGTCTGTCACCATTTCTCCTTCCTTCTCTGATACAGAAGATAATAAATCAGATCCCATGCTAAAAAGCTGTGAGGTCTGACAAATGCTTATTTCCAGAAAGCCATCCACAAACATGCTGATGAAGTCATCCCTGTGTTACCAACCCTCAAAAACAGCCACAAACTGACAACCGATCTTGCCACTACCACCACTGGTGGTTAATGACTATCTGTACTTGGAGGGTGGATAGATAAGAGCTGACAGCACAGTGACAGGGCCCAACACATAAACAGGTGGGGGGGGGGGGTCAGGAAACTTATCTCAGGGAAAAGATTTGCCAAAAAGGAACAAAAGACCAATTTCCCCTTCAAGATCAAGCCCATACCTTCCAGTCTCACTGTTTTTCGCATCCTCTCCCAGCCTTGCCACTCTGTAGCTCTCACGCTGAGCTCTAATCTCAGATTCACTTGTCCGCTTTCCTTCTACAACTCAATTCTCTCTAAGGCAGAAATGGCTGTCTCATTTGTCTATTTTCAGAGCCTGCACAAATATGCACTCAGTATGTCCCTGAGTGAAAATTAGTTTTATACAACCAAACCAGCTATCGTGAAATCCATATGGTAAAACTCTCTACCGTTTTTAGTCTCCTGGGAAATTTTACCTAATTCCATTGCTTCAGTAAAACCAAAATTTCTCCCTCAAACATCCACCTCTCCTTAAGCTACAAACATGTATTCTGAGAGATCTACTACATTCACTTCACCTTTCACGCATAACTTTAGACTGCTCGTGCATAACTTTAGTCACCATTCAAACAGCAGTATGGTAACTACTCAATCAGGCATCTCAAGGTTGTCTATGTCCCTTCTCCTACCCGAAAAAGGTACTACCAATTCTCTGTACTCTCCTATCCCAAAATAACTATCTGTTTTTTCTGCCCCACCCCACACCCCCAAACAGGATCTTGCTCTATTGCCTGGGCTGGAGTGTGGTGGCGTCATCATAGCTCACTGAAACGTCAAACTCTTGGGCTCAAGTGATTCCCCGGCCTCAGCCTCCTGACTAGTGGGGACTACGAGCAAGAGCCACCATGCCCTGCCGCTGCCTTTCTTACTGAATGGCTAAAATCCTCTGTGGGGAACTACTAACACCCATTTCTTTGCCTTGTCCAACTGACCTTCCATAACAACAGTAGTTACTCTCTAAAAGCGCAAGTCTGATCTTGTTAATCATCTGCTTAAAATATATACATATATCAATGAAAATCTCAATAACTATAGAAAAAGTTTAAACATCATAACAACTTAAGGCTCCTAAAACTCCTGACTCAATCTTTTCTGCCTCACTCGCTGCCATTCTCCTTATGTTCTCTGCCCCAAGCTCCCAATATCTACCCCAGTTTTACCATTAGTGACATCCTATTTTTCTACTACTTTTAAATCTTTACATTATCCCTCTGAGATATTCCATCCCCAACCACAAATCGGCAAATCACATTCAAACCACAAAGAGCTGACAAACTCTTTGAAATGCTACCCTGTTCCCCAGAGGCAGGATTCATAGAGGGAAGGGGATTGGTGGGATTACACCAGCGGTGCATCTTACAAGGGTATATGTGAAACTTGGTAAATCTGTGAAGCTAGTGAATGATGCCCCATGATCATATCAATGTACACAGCTATGATTTAATAAACAACAAAAATAAATAAATAAATAAATAAAATTGATCCTGATGGTTAAAAAAAAAAAAAAAAAATAGAACAGCACTGTTTAACAAAAGTATGACCTGAGCCAGGTATAATTTAAAATTTAATTTTCTTTAAAGTTCCTAGTAGCCATGTTAAAAAGGTTTTAAAAAAAACAAAACAGATAAAATAAATTATAGTAATATATTTAACCTAACACATCCAAATTATCATTTCACCATATAATCAACACAAACATTATTGGCATATTTTATATTTTTGGACTGTCTTCAAACTCTAGTATGTATTTTATAGCACATCACAATTCAGATCCTAAATTTTCATCAGAAATACTTGATCTGTATTAAAGATTTCTTAAAATTTACAGTTGAAAAAGTAGATTCACGTATCCGAATTATTCCAAACATTTTCAAAAGTTTCCCAATAAGTAAATCCAGTTATCAGTTTAAAATTTTTAACTTGTATTAATTAAAATGAAATAAAATGAAAAGCTGAATTCTTCAGTCTCAGCAGCCACACTCAAGTGCTCATAACCGCACATGGCTAGAGGCTGCTGCAGCGGCCAGCACCCATCTCCAGCATGTGTACTCACCTGTACGACTGCCTCCATCACACTACATTATAATTCATTATTATTTTTCTGTCTCTCCCAGTGAACTGTAAATCCCTTAGGCGTTAAGAACAAGAGTATGTCTTAAGCATCCTGCATTCTCAAAGTCTGGAAACAAATAGCAAACCAAAAACCCTCTCTCAAGCCCTCAAGCAGACTCTGATGATTCTTTTTTTCCTCAGTAACTGCTTCCCCAGTCTGTACAGTAGATTAAGAAATTGGTAAAGGAGACAGCTGCTAGTAACTACTATTCGTGGATGAAGCCTCACTACTAATTTGTGTTAAAAGTACTCATCCAGATATGTTTGTCCTTTTCGGTCAGTAAAGCAAACAAAATTCTTCAATAGGACATTATGCTGAGATGGCAAGACTGACTTACTATTTTATGCTGATAAGGCAACATGCAATGACCCAGTACACTGCCATTCATCATTACAAATCTCCCTCCCCAGGGACCTGAATGGCAACTCCACCATCAGCATTCAGAGAATGACTACAGAATGCCGAGTCACTGAAATTTCTAGAGATTAAAAAGTTAATGGTACAATTACAAATGGAAAAAATACATCTGTCTTTACCTGTTGAAAGCATACACAACATGAGTAAGTCTAAGCTTAGAAGCTCAGGTTTCAGGTGGGAACAAAAAATTATGAATTTCAAAGATAAAAATTAATCCATAGTTTTAGTGTATACATTTAAATGGCTGATATCCTTTCTCTCTCATTCTCTGATAACTCAATATTCTCTTTTTGTCTTTTTTTAATCTCAGAAGAGTCTGAAATAAGAATTTTTGAAAAACATCACCCAAAGCAAAGAATTCATAAACTGTCTCTTCAAATGAACACAAATAAATAGGCTTCTAGCTTTTCACATGGACCAATTCATTAACAAGTCTGCATGAGAACATCATAACACAGCTGCTTGGTAATCTGTTATTGCATTAAATCCAAACTGAGTATGTAGTTACAAGTTTTAAAGCTTATTTCCTTAAAACTTTTATCCCCCAGACTCCCCGCCTCCAAAAGTACATGATTTTCAATCACTTTAATGGTCATTTCACAATACAAGCAAGAAATACTTAAGCCTTGAATTCTTAAAAAAAAAAAAAAAAAAAAAAGATGTTCAAAATGGGTATTTAGACATACATAGTATAAAACTGTAAGTATAAAAAAATACATACATACATATATGTGTGAAGAATGAACGATAGAACATTTGTAAGCTTTTGTAACTATTTCTGAGTCATGCAATTATGGCTGGGTTTTTTTTTTTTTAATGTTTATCTGTACTTTCTAAGTTATTCTACAAAGAAGATATTTACTTTGAAATGAGATTTAAAAGAAGAAAGACAAGGTTAGGGTGGTGGCTCATGCCGGTAATCCCAGCACTTTCGGAGGCCGAGGTGGATGGATCTTCAGAGCTCAGGATCTTCGAAGCCTGAGCAAGAACAAGACCCCATCTCTAAAAATAAAAATAAAAAAAATAGAAGACAACAGACAACATTTGTGGAACAGAAAGTGTCATTAGTTTTATACTCAGGTAACAATTCTAGAATATCTTTAGGAAATTCTAGAACTCAACTATAAAGGCACAGAATACCTATGATATCTGTGCAGGTCAATATTCAAAACTTCAAGGTTACCCAGAAAAATCTAGAATAAGCAAGGAGAAAGGACTCGCCAAAATCATACACATTTAGGCTTCATACGAAGCCAGAAATGCAGCTACTGAGTTTGGAATTATAATCCTCATTACAAGCCACCATTCAGAGGATATAGTTCCCTTTAGTAGGTTTTCCCAGTTGCTAACGAATAGGGCAAGGCACAGTAGGACAGGAGAGGGCAAGACAGAATTTGTCTATCGTAACTGTGGTCAAGAGTTACCACCTCTTTGAACAGTTCATCCTGAAATTACAAAAATAAGACCTGTCTAGATACTAATCATTTTCAGCCATTCTCTTTACCAAAAAAAAAAAAAAAAAAAGTGATAAAATTTACTATTTTGAGCATTTTTATGTACAATTCGGTGGCGTTATGTACACTCTTACTGTTACGCAACCACTGCTGTCATCCACCTCCAGGGCTCTTTTCATCTCACAAAACTGAAAGTCCATACTTAATAATAATTCCCTATCCCTCCCTCCAGGCCCTGGCAACTACCAGTCTACTCTCCGTCTCCATGAATTTGGTTACTCCGGATCTCTTACATAAGTGGAATTATATACTACTAGTCCTTTCAAGACTAGCTTATTTCACGTAGCACGATATTCTCAGGATTCACCCTTGCTGTAGCATGTGTCAGAATTTCCTTTTGTTTTAAGGGTGAATAATATTCTTCTGTGTGTGTGTGCGCGCGCACGCGCTACCACACTGTATTAATCTGCTGATGGGCATCTGGTTGCTCCCACCTTGTGGCTATAGTGCATAATGCTGCTATGAACATGGGTATACGGATACCTCTTTGAGTTCCTCTTGGGCATATATCCTAGAACCCTTTTCTTTTAGAAACTCTTCAAATAAAACGTACCTCTAGTTTTAAAGGTCATCATTTAAAAATAAGTGGAAACCTTTACGTTTTCTAACTTCTCAACGTCTTATATAGGTACTGGAGACCACTAGTCCAAAAGAGGAGAAAAAAATCAATCAGCAGTTACAAGTTTAGAAGGGATCTAATGTAGTTCATTTCCACCTCTTCATTGTTTCTCCATCACCAGGGAGAGAAAATACAGAACATTCTACTTGTATTTCAAAGTGCAGAAAACAAAAATCCACTTAATAATACACTCCAGCCCTACGAAGAGTTAGTGCTAGTCAAACTGCAATATGTTTTCCCAGGTCTTTAGTGTCCTTTTTAGAGCAGTTTCAACTTCTCTTCCTAAACCAGCTCTTAGTTCAGAATCTTAAGAAAGGTTCTAAGACACCAAAAGACGTGTTCTCCGTAAGTTAAATTAACTCATGATTCTCATCTAAAGATTGGCTATCCTGTTCCCAGGCTCACTTGAGACAAGTGTGGGACCCTTTTGGTTCCAAATCAGTTACTTAGATGCTTGTTCCTTTTCGTCAGGGATCTGAACATTCATAGGAGGAAAGAAACAGACAAATGAGAAAATATGTGGCAGAGATCTAAATCAGTTAAGACATACGGGCTTCTCGGTCAGCATTTCGTTTAGGGACACTGTTGCTCTTCAGAATGAGACATACTGAAAGTAGCATAAAGACGCCTGGTTCCTTTTAATAGAAGAAAGTGCTACCGTAGGAAGGAACTAGTCTGGCTGTCACAGATTTCAGGCTTCAACTTCTATTTTGGTGAGTGCACTAACATAAAAACTACATACGTGGCGGCGCCTGTGGCTCAGTGAGTAGGGCGCCGGCCCCATATACTGAGGGTGGCGGGTTCAAACCTGGCCCCGGCCAAACTGCAACAAAAAAATAGCCGGGCGTTGTGGTGGGCGCCTGTAGTCCCCGGCTACTCGGGAGGCTGAGGCAGCAGAATTACCTAAGCCCAGGAGTTGGAGGTTACTGTGAGCTGTGGGACTCCACGGCACTCTATCAAGGGCGATAAAGTGAAACTCTGTCTCTACAAAAAAAAAAAAAAAAACCCTACATACGTATCAATATTAACATCTGAGAACAAGTAACCATTATAAAAGTACCCATACCATTTTTCTCCTTGCATATAGTTACGAGAAGGTTGATGTTTATCAACTCCTATTTTAAGTCTTTAAATATGAAGCAGAAAAGTTAAAAAGATGACGCTCCTTCCCATTTGACTGTGTTTAAAGAACAGCTATACAGAGGTAGTTTTAACTGATCAATAAACATGTTTTCCAGAACTCATTTTAATTACATTAGTGAAACTGGCAATGAAAAAAAAACTCCTTTAACTGAAAAATAAAATAGATGGTTTTTTTTAATTAAAAACAAATTCTGGCTTGGTGCCCATAGCTCTGTGGTTAAGGCCCCAGACACATACACCAGGGTAGGCAGGTTCGGGTTCAAGCCTGGCCTGGGCCTGCTAAACAACGACAACTACAACAAAAAATAGCTGGGCGTTGTGGCGGGCACCTATAGTCCCAGCTGCTTAGGAGGCTGAGGCAAGAGAATTGCTTAAGCCTAAGAGTTTGAGGTTGCTGTGAGCTGTGACTTCCCAGCACTCTACTGAGGGTGACATAGTGAGACTCTGTCTCAAAAAAAAAAAATTCTAATTCCTACATACATGGTACATTACTTGAATGCTGAGCAATACTACCCACACTGTTCAAGGCCAGATGCAATTGCTCACTCCTGCAATCCTAGCACTCTGGGAGGACAAGACAGATGGATTGCCTGAGCCCAGGAGTTCCAGACCACCCTCAGCAAGAGCAAGATCCCCATCTATATTAAAAAGAGTAGGCTGAGACAAGAGTATATAGCTTGAGACCAAGAGTTTGAGGTTGCTGTGAGCTACAACGCGAAGGCACTCTACCCAGGGCAACAGAGTGAGACGCTATCTCAAAACAAACAAACAACAACAAAAATAAACTACTGTTAAAAATAAACATAAAATCAATGAAAGAAAATCTAACACACCAAAGAAAGATATTTAGGAAGTAATTAGTAAAATTTTAAAACCACTTTTCTCTGACTAGAGGTGAAGCATTAAGCTGCATAAAATGATATTAAATTATGAAATATAGATAAAATACAGATACAAAAGGCAAAGTAACTCTTTTTTAAAAAACTGGAAAATAGGCTGGGCACCTATGGCTCAAGCGGCTAAGGCACCAGCCACATACACCTGAGCTGGCGGTTTCAAATCCAGCCCGGGCCTGCCAAACAACAATGACAATGGCAACCAAAAAAATTGCTGGGCATTGTTGGCAGGCGCCTGTAGTCCCAGCTACTTGGGAGGCGGAGGCAGGAGAATCGCTTGAGCCCAGGAGTTGCCAGAGGTTGCTGTGAGTTGTGATGCCACAGCACTCTACCCAGGGTGAGAGCTTGAGGCTCTGTCTCAAAAAAACAAACAAACAACAAAACAAAACAAAAAAGGAAAATAGAGAATAGGATTAAAAAGAAAAAAAACCCACAGCTAAAGTATAATTTTCACTCATGTCCTGAATGAAGCTACAATACAAAGAAGTACAGGCTGTGGCCCTTTACAGAGACTTTTCCACTTTCAAGTATGCTGTATATTCATATTTCACACTGAAAGTCCTAAACTTCCTTTAATAAGTAAGTCTCAACTACTACATATCAACTTTTTGAGTAATCCCAAAATGGACACTTCTGCTTCAAAAGCTTCAGGTATTATCTGTATAGAAGTGCTTCTGCAATTCTAAGTATTTCATTGTAGTTTACGTTTATTAAAATGAGGCAAAAAGTAAACTTTTTTAGAAGTACAGCAATTCAGGATATTTTCTTATAGTATAAATAAAACCAAACTACGGTCCAAATTCAGTCTGTTGCCTATTTTTGTAAATACCTGAAACACAGCCATGCTCACTTGTTTCCACGTTGGCGAGGGCTGCTCTTACACTACAATGGCAGAAATTGAATGCTTGCAACAGACACCATATGGCTCACAAAGCCTAAAATATTTACTGTCTGGTTCTTCAGAGAAAATGTTTGCCAAACTCTGTAAAAAAGGCTTCCCCATTTTAAGCTAGTTTTGGTTACAATCAAGTACCCAAGAATTAGATAAATATGTACTGTGTTCAGGATGTCTCTAAGCTGGCAATTTTAAATCAGATAAATCCCATAACTAGTATCATTGCTACCTATACTACTATTAATAGAATTCTATTGGAATTTCCTACATATTCCAAGTTCCATAATGTTATAGTGAAGGCTTTACAAGGTTTTTGATCATTCTCGGCAGGTACCTTTACTGAGTCCCAAAGGTCAGGGAATGTCCAGTTAAATTAAACTTTTTTTTGTTTTTTTTTGGAGACAGGGCCTCAAGCTGTTGCCCTAGGTAGAGTGCTATGACATCACAGCTCACAGCAACCTCCAACTCCTGGGCGCAAGCGATTCTCCTGCCTCTGCCTCCGCCTCCCAAGTAGCTGCCTGCCACAACGCCCGGCTATTTTTTTCTTTCTTTTGGTTGTAGCCATCATTCTTGTTTGGCCGGCCCGGGCTGGATTCCAACCCGCCAGCTCAGGTGTATGTGGCTGGTGCCTTAGCCGCTTGAGCCACAGGCGCGGAGCCTAAATTAAACTTTTTTAAGGAGAGGTAACAGGAAAGCGGTAGAAATCATGTACTATTTCTACCTAGGTACCTAGTAACTTATTCCTAAGTATAGCTCTGCTAAAAGACATGCTCTTTGCTTATCAGCATGTTCTGAATCTTGCGCTATGCAAAGTATGTAGCTGCTGCTTAATAAATATTTAATGAATACATTAGTAATTATTCAAATAAATCTGAAATCATGGTTTTTACTTGATTATTTTCCATTGGTATTTTCTCTTCCTTTCCAAAATAAAAAACAAATAAACAGTATTTAAAAATATGCATGAAAAAATAATGGTACTCTTGAAGTCCATAGTTCAAGTTGAGTATTCAGAAACTTTTGTTTAATTTGATGGGTTCAAACTTTTCTGAAATAAAGGGAAGACATTGCAGATTCTAATTTCAAACATGGTGTCTTGTTAAGGTCTCAGAAAAATGATTATCTAGAACACAGCTTCATATCACTTCATGCGAAATAATTAAATGCATGTAACATGTAAGGCCCTGTATCAACCAGTAATTAACCAAGTTCCACCTTCAATACTTCAGTCAGGTTGATAATTGCATTTCTTTTCTTTTTTTTTTGAGACAGAGTTTCAGCTGTCACCCTGGGTGAGCATCACAGCTCATAGCAACCTCCAACTCCTAGGCTTAAGCAGTTCTTTTGCCTCAGCTTCCCAAGTAGCTGGGACTACAGGCACCCGCCACAATGCCCAGCTATTTGGCCAGGACTGCATTCGAACCTGCCAGCTCCATTGTATGTGGCTGGCGCCCTAGCCTCTGACCTACAGGTGCTGAACCTGATAACTGTATTTCTATAATTTTTATATTCATACACTCACCTGCTAATAAATTATACCTAAGTAAATATCAAAACAGGTTTTAACTATTTTTACTTTCTCCTATTTTTCATTAAAATATCAGAAAATAAACAGCTCTATCTGGACATCTGAGATCAAAGTAACAAGAGTACTTCACAACAGAAGCCATTGACAGGGCACATTTTGTGGGTTGGGCACTATTCTATGTACTTACATTAATTCGCTTAATCTTCATAAAACTTTAGGACATAAGTATTACTATTTTTCCCAATTTTACAAATGGGGAAATAGTTACAGAAAGGTTCACTTACTTATCTAGGCTCAGACAATCTGGACTCCAAACCCAGGCAACCTGACTCCATAATCCTTGCTCTTTGCCTCTTTATACTATGCTGCCTCTACACTTCATATAAAATTTGGTATTTAATACTAAATTTTTAAAGAAGGATACCAAGTATCAGCTATAGAAAAAATAAAGCACACCAAAATTCAAATATTATTTGGAAGTACATTACAGACTTAAGTGGAAAAAAAAAAGGAAAGGACTTTAGCCAGTGAATGAAGTAATATTCCTGCCTGAACATGTAGATATCAATTAGGGAAGTAAAACTGAGAAATTATATTCTTTACCATCCAGTAAATCCACTGGTGGCCACTTACTCATTCAAGAAACGTGCAACATGCCCCTGAAGGGATGGGGAAAAAATAACAATCTCTGTCCTTGAGAAGCTTTGCAACTCGTACATGGAAAACAATACTCAAAACAGTTAAACATACTTCCAGACTTTACCTCATGAGTTCCTTTAAAAAAAAAGGGTATCATATCAGAATATTAAATTTATTAATAAAGGATTAATCATCAAATATAATATACGTGTAATAATAAATATCACGTTAAAAAAAAATAAAAACTTAGGCTGAGCGTGGTAGCTCATGCCTATCTGTAATCCCAGCACTTTGGAAGGCCAAGGTGGGCGGATAGTTCCAGATCAGCCTGAGCCAGAGTGAGACCTCATCTCTAAAAATAGCTAGGAGTTGTGACGGGTACCTATACTCCCAGCTACTTGGGAGGCTGAGGCAAGAAAATCACTTGAGCCCAAGAGTTAGAAGTTGCTGTGAGCTGGGATACTATAGCACTCTACAGGGGCAACAAAGTGAGACTCTGTCTCACAAAAACAAAAAGAAAAAACTTGCCTAAAGTAGTAACATTATACGTATAGGTTGAAAAACAGGAATATCTTAGTCCTGCAGATATATAAGAGGCCCAACATAGCATTCAAAATACATAATACATACACCCAAACAAATCCATTCTAAATCTTCTAAATCAATATGCAAACTAGACATTTCAGACTTTCTGCCTGCTGCCTCAATGGTTAGAAAACATCTTCTGAGGGGTCTCAGAAATCCACAAAATTTTGAACTTTTTCCTTCATTGAAATTTCCCTTAGCAATAATAATAGTTACCGTTTACTTTAAAGAACTTGACTTACTTATCTTGCTAATCATCTCAACGCCCAGGAATTTATTTATTCTTCTTCATGAGGAAGTTGTTAACCACCACTCAAAACCAGGTCTATTTGATTCCAATGTCCAGGCTATTACATATGACATATATTGTCCCTACCAAATACTGAAAGTATTAGCAATCATTTCTTAGAGCTGTGTTTTAAAAATACTTCTGTTACCACAACAGAAAATATTTTCATAACTGGCACATTAAGAATAGTGGCAGAGGGCGGCACCTGTGGCTCAGTGGGTGGTGGGTTCGAACGCGGCCCCAGCCAAACTGGGTTTTCTCCCAAAAAATAGCCGGGCATTGTGGTGGGGGCGCCTGTAGTCTCAGCTACTTGGGAGGCTGAGGCAAGAGAATTGCTTAAGCCTAAGAGTTGGAGGTTGCTGTGAGCTGTGATGCCACAGCACTCCTCTAAGGACAATAAAGTGAGACTCTGTCTCTAAAAAAAAAAAAAAAAAAGAACAGTCGCAGAGTTCAGAGTAAGAAAAGTAAGTATTTCAGACTTAACAAGGAAAACCAGGTTTTTGTTTAGATGTATTTCTAAAAAAATTTTTTAAATTATAAAAGGTTAATGTGAGGGTACAAACAACTAGGTTACAATATTTGCATTTGTTAGGTTTACTGTATCTCAATTTTCAATCACCAAGATGTGGAAATAACCTAAATGCCCACCAACCCAGGAATAGATGTATTTTTTTAATCAGATGAAAATAACCCAAGAATAAAACATCTACGTTAAAAATATTTTTTTTTTTTAGTTTAATAAACATTTATTCCTTTAGTTGAACAACTTCTACACAAAATCAAAATGTATGGAATGTATAGTATGCCATTTTTTGAGCAGAAAGCTATTTAGGTCTTAGGTCTCAAGAAGTTATATATCGAAGCAGTACCCTGAACCCCATAAATGCATCAATGTACAAAGTTACGATTTAATAAAAAATTAAAAAAAAAAAGTTGTATGAGCTTACTATGAATATTTTCTGGAAACCAATTAACTGAGCCTTTGGAAACCCCTAAAGAACATAGGTGAAAAATTGGCTCAGAAAAACCAATTTTGAAATCAAACTACTAAATCAGCAAACTGATAATATGGATGAAATGGAGAAATTCCACTTTTATTTCCTTAACACTCAAACATACCCTGGGGAACATTATCCTAGAAGACGTGAAACATTAATACAACAAATGTGGTAGGATGTTTAAAATGAAGGTGAGCATACAATGGCCTAATTTTGCAAAATGCTATGGATACTTAGTGTGATTTGAGCAGGGAGGAGAAAAATAACTGTAGATGTGTAAGGTTAGATCAAAGACCATTAACTTATATGGATACCAACTATGACTTTTCCCTGGAACCGTAAAGAATGGGTTGATTCAAGATGATTTATTACACTCATTGCACAGAGAAAAGGTACTTTTAAGCAGCCATCTATACCTTTACCTCTAATATGGCTGTGGGGGATTCATAATGGTCACAAATTAACGTTACAGGCTTTTAAAAATCTTGCTTAAAAAATAACTTCAATTAAAAAAAAAAAAACTTCAATTTTCTAACCTCACACTTGAAAAGTATTTTTTTAATGGCCACTAGCTTAGTAGCTTCCCACCATAGCACTGATTTTACTAGCTTACAAACTTAAGGTTAGTAATTCTTATTTGCTTAACATTCAATTCTATCAGTTTCAAAATACAGTGTAAATACCACTACTATACCACTACTACTATGTATATAATTCAGGACTCTAGATTTCAGGGAGCTATAAGATTGAATTAGGAACAGTTTTCATTTCCTATGTTAACTTAAATGGTACAGTGGAGAGTGAGGCAATTTTGTTTTTGTCCAGATAGGTCTCATTTGTTAAAAGCCTCTTGAAGTAAGTTTATTCAGTTCTGCAAAATGGTGGCATTTTGGGAACTTTTGGAGAAACGGTCACGCAAATCTCCAAACAAAACCCAATTTAAAATATTTGTTTGCCAAACTCCAGCCACCTGAAAGTAAACCAGCAGAGCATTGCCATCACCCCAGTCAAGCTGTAGGTTTCACCACATGCACCAAACAAATCTACAGGGTAGTTTCAGCACTCCTCTTTTCAAGAAATTTATTTTACACCTATTATACCATACATCATGTTTTAAACACTGACATTTAACTCCCTAATAAGATAAAGCAATGACAAAAAAGTTTATCTTATTAGAAACAAGATACACCATTACGTACTGTCTTCAAACATTATTGCACTTAATTTGACAAAGCATTCATGAGACAATCTGCAGACTAGTTTAACAGACAAATAACACCTTTAAGCAGACATGACTGTCCTAAATTGTTTATTAGGTTATGAATTTTACAAACATTACTTATATTAGCGGTAACGGTGGAGCTGGAGAGTATTGCGTCTTCTCCAAGCTGCACGGCGGGAACCACCAATAGTGTGGTGGAACTTATGGCCCTTTCCAAGGCCACGGCTCTTCCGGCCAGCAGATGTCAGCCCACGCATCTCCCTGTGCTTGTGGACTGGTTTGGTGATCCACTGGGTGTCAGGATTTCTTCTGATAGCTTTATGGAATGGATCAATGAGGATAACCTCAAAAAATTTGTACGTTGAATCTTCACCAACCCAGTAAGAATTCAGGACTCTTAGAGCCCCACAGTGGCGTCCAGCTCGCTCCTCAGCAACAGACTGCAGGCTTCGAGCAAACTTTAGCTGGTTAACACCATGATGCACAGGCTTGCCATAGGTTGCACCCTTAGGAACTGGGCGCTTGCGGCCACCACGGCGCACACGAATCCTGTATATGACATAACCTTGCTTAGCCTTGTATCCCAGTCTGCGCGCTTTATCCGGCCGGGTGGGGCGGGGAGCCCTGTGGAGCGCAGAGAGCTGGCGGTACTGCCAGCAGCGGACCCTCAGAAGAAAGCGCATCACATCAGACTGCTTCTTCCTCCACAGCTCCTGGATGTACTTGTATGCACCCATCTTGGCTCACCTGATGGCTGCCGCCAGACGGAAAGGAACGGGCCTTTCTCCCCTACGTTAAAAATATTATAGTAGCTGGGCGCGGTGGCTCACGCCTGTAATCCCAGCACTGTGGGAGGCTGAGGAGGGAGAATCGCTTGAGCTCAGGAGTTGGAGACTCGCCTGAGCAACAGTGAGACCCCGACTCGTGAAAAAAAATGGAAAAACCCAGCTGGGCGCCGCGCGAGCGCCTGTAATCCCAGAGGCTTCCGGAGGCTGAGGCAGCGGGGTGCCCGCAGCCCGAGTCTGAGGTTGTGGTGAGCTACCACGCCCACTGCACTCTGCTCAGGGCATAGGGTGGGACCCTGTCTCAACAACAACCACAAAAAAAAAAAAAAGTAAAGAAATAAAAAATAAACAATGAAATAAAATAAAAAAGCCAAAAAAAAATAAAATAAAAAAACCCAAAAAAAAAAAATTAAAAAAAAAAAATATTATAGTAGCCAGAGCATACCTACCCCAAACTGCTACCTAAAATTTTTTATTATCTCCGTTTTAGAGGAATTTGGTAATTGATAGCTGACAGTATATTTATTTCTTTTTCTCCAAAAGTAACATTGAGCATGTATGGAAGATACTACAAACTAACAAGTACAGGGTGGCCATAAAGTCACCCTGTATTATACTATGGAGAGAAATAATAACAGTAGTAATAATAATAACAATAATAATAAAATGACTATAAAAGTATGATATTTCAAAGAAAGAGTCAATCATCTTTCATATGCTACTTTTGCTAAGGCTGGAGTGTGGGTTAAAATACACAAAACTACAAGCTACTTAATTAGGTGAGACTTTGCATTTTATCTAGTGCACAGAAAGCCTTTAGTAAGTGGCAAATGAAAAATAAGTATTGAACATCCTTATCTTAGTAAGGGAAATTATGCAAAAAATTCTGTGCTTCAGGAAAACGGATTGAGGTTTCACAACATTAATAAATATTTACTCCTTTAAGACATATGTTAATTATTCCTTTGCCCTAACTTGCTTCAAATTTTAGTTCAGTAAGCTAAATAGATAAAAGGAGAGAAATGAGGCCTATTCACCACCTGATATGGAAATAGTGAAAACAGTTCTCCAATTAAGTTATATCTCATACTGCATGTTACGCTTAAAGACGAACCAATATGGTAGGATACAGCAGAACAGACTTTTTCCTTTACATTTTCCATGTATCGAATTCAGCATAAAAAATATTTAGAACAGCCTGACACGAAACTACAAAAGATCTTTCTTCCTCTTTCCATCCTTACTAGAAATAATAAGTCTTTCACTTCTTGTCATTCCGATTTTTGCATAGTCAAGTTTTTTACACGGTGAAATTATTTTCACACTGTGCTTTCCTTGCTAGAATGTGGCCTTACAGATAATTTTTTAAATACATATAAAACTAGCAATAAGCTGAAAATTTTCCAATACTAAAGTATTACTATAGTTTATAATACTGCATATGTTTACACCAAAATTTGAATTGAATTCTACATATAGGTAAAAGACCACTGCTCTCCAAATGAGCCAACAAAGATTTGACAAAGAACTCATCTACCAGTTGCCTCTATAAGAGTTTAAATTTAATTAAACTTAAAAAGTATTTCATTAAATTTCAAAATACTTCTTCTAAATTTTTTATTATTACCAATGACTAAACATTTACTCTGAGCCTACAACCTGGAAGTATTTGATTCTGAGAATAACCTTGTGAGGCCCTAGTCAAATGCCATTTTCACTCTTTCACCAAAATAGCAATTTCTAAACTTACTGGTCTCAGAGCCCCTTTACTAAGACTCCAAAAACCTTTCATCATTTAGTATTACAAATTAAAAACAAGAAATGTTTTCATTAGTAATTCATTTTAAAATAATGAACCCATTACATTTTACTACATGTTTAGGAAAAAGTGATTAATCTGTCCCCCAAAAAAATTAGTGGAAAAAAACAACAACAACACTGTTTTACATTGTTAGAAATCTCTTTATTGCCTGGGTCCTCACATCTGCATCTATATTCAGTCTGTTGTAATATGCTGTTTTGGTTAAAGTACATAAACAGTGGCTTTATATATATAGTTGGGAAAGAGAAAAGTACCTTAATAGCCCTTTCATAGAAATGAACATTCTTCTCTGACACGCCACCAAAATTCTACAAGTGGTAGTTTCTTAAAGATTAGCTGCAACACGGAATCTAAAAATCGTACTAACTACTTATACTTTGTCCTATTAAACTCCACTGGTCTATCTTGCACTTTGGCTCTCTTACTGTACACTGATCATTTGAAGAGTATTCAAAGTATATATTCATTCACTGAATTACGCTTTATCAACCAAATGCTGAAATGTTTCATTATATCAGATCAAAAATGAAGAACAAACAAAAGTCTTAATATTCACCCTGCTTTCGTTGGGAATGTCTTGAGATTGAGAAGCTATAAGCTCACAATAGCAAATACAAGTCTTCACAAAATTCCAATTCATTTTTGAGAAAATGAATGTCTACTCATACTGATGTCCTGATATGAGTAATTGGTCTGTCAATTTTTCAAGGAAAAAAATGGGGTCAACTCACAACTTGTCAGAATTTTACTTAAATTGTTTTTAAGTATTCTTTGAAGTTTATAACCACTCCCTTGACTTCTTAAAGTAGGAATAGGAAACTAACTTCTTCAATGTTAAAAAGAAAATACCACCACCAACCTTAAGAAGCACCTGGGATTCTGCCTACCCTAGAACTGGACACCTGGGAGATGCTCACCCACAGGTGACGGGGAGAATGCTTCATGCTCTTCTCTCTATGGCATCAGTAACTTTACTGAAGCCCCTCTAGTTTTTGGGTTTTTTTCCCTATCTCCTCATTGAATTTCTGCATTCTTCTCTGCTATGCTATAGAAAATAGAAAAATAAGTAGCAGTCAACCATAGGCTACAAAAACAGGGCTTCAGAATTTGGGTGTCTTTCATAAATTCTATGATACCACTTTTTCTGATTGAGAAGTCTATTCTTATACCTCTTTATTCTTTTGAGATGGATTCTTACTCCATCACCCTGGGTAGAGTGTCATGGTGTCATGATAGCTCACGGCAACCCTAAACTCCTAGGCTCAAGTGATCCTCCTCCCCCAGCCTCCTGTACTTCTTTGATGTACACCAATCTACATTCATGATTTCCCCCAAATTGTGATCTTCAATGTTATTATACCAGGCTTCAAAATAATTGTCGTGGTAAAATTATTTGAGTAGTCATTCTGAATGTAAACCATCTGTCTGGCATTTACTGAAGTAACTGCTAAAGATACTCTATGCATACAGATGAGATTTTTCTCAACAAAAATGCAGAAATGTTTCCACATCTGTTGTTTTTGTTGATATGTCACCTAGATTAGCAAATTCTTCCCAAGAAAGAAAACAGGGTGAAAACACAGAACATTTTTAATATACAAATTTTTTAATGACTCTATATTAAGATTATGCCAGCTTTTCAACCATATTTTCTATTGCTTCTCCTACAATTATACTACAATTATGTATCTGTGTTTATGTGTATATACATACACATACGCAGAGAAAAGAGAAAGAATTTCTGATACCTCCGATCAACTGACATTGCAATCTTTAAAATAAAATAAAACGTTTCAAAAATTATAGATGTAAGTGCATGAATATTCTAGTCTATCAGATTCTTTTTTTTTTTTTTTTTGTAGAGACAGAGTCTCACTGTACTGCCCTCGGGTAGAGTGCCGTGGCGTCACACGGCTCACAGCAACCTCTAACTCTTGGGCTTACGCGATTCTCTTGCCTCAGCCTCCCGAGCAGCTGGGACTATAGGCGCCCACCACGACACCCGGCTATTTTTTTGTTGCAGTTTGGCCGGGGCTGGGTTTGAACCCGCCACCCTCGGCATATGGGGCCGGCGCCCTACTCACTGAGCCACAGGTGCCGCCCAACTCTATCAGATTCTGTCTACAAATGTGAAGGAAATTTATACACGGTATCCAAGAATTCTGAAGCATAACAAGTATATTCACTCCATATTCCGAAATACAGACATATCCCAATGTACAGAAAGTAACTATGGCATATGAACATTTGTTGTTTCTGGCAGCCTAGCATTTCTTTTTGGGGGTACTAGGACCACCACCAATTCTCTTTGGTTACCTGTTGTCCCCTTCAAATGCTGTGATGGAACTGCCAATCATGCTACCCTGCACATCTCAACCCTGTTGTTAAGGGATGGGCACCAAATGCAGTTCTACAAATCAAGGTCCTCAACTTCACTACCAGAGTAACTGGCCCAGAGAGGAACACATACCTAAACCAGGTTGCAAAGTCCCTGCATGGGACTTCATTTGACCTTCATGCTTTTCTCTTGGATATGTAATTTTGATGATAAAAGCATAGCGCAATCAATGGCTATACCCTCTGTATTAGTCAGAATTCTCCAGAGAAACAGACTCAACACGATATGTATGTGGTGGGTGCGTGTGTTTACGTATATAAAGAGAGAATGAGAGAAAGAGAGGGAGAGATTTATCGCTTTATATTTAAGGTAGATGTATTTCAATCCAAAACCTTTAGGGAGATCCAGGGAAAAGCTACAGTTCTAATCCAAGGGTGGTGGGCTGACAGAACTTCTTGCTCAAGGGAGGTCAGTCTTTGTTCTACCAAAGCCTTAACCCAAACTGGATAAGGCAGACCCACATTCTGGAGGGTAATCTGCTTTACCCAAAGTCCACTAAGTTACAGTTTTTTTTTTTTTGAGAAACAGTCTCACTCTGTTGCCCTGGGTAGAGTGCAGTGGCATCATAGCTCATCTCAACCTCTTGGGCTCAAGTGATTCTCTTACCTCAGTCTCCTAAGTAACTAGGACTACTGCCGCCCATCACAACAACCTGCTATTTTTAGAGAAGGGATCTTGCTCTTACTGAGGCTGGTCTCAAACTCCTGAGGTCAGGCAATCCACCCCACCTCAACTTCCCAAAGTGCTAGGATTACCGGGCCCAGCCCCCAATAGTTTACATATTAATCTCATACAAAAAAATATTGTCACAGAAACATCCAGAATAATGTCTGACCAACGTGGGCACAATGGCCCAGCCAAGCTGACACATAAAATTAAGCACAAGTTCACCCCTCGTCAACTGTAGATGTATCAAATATGTATTACCTTCACTACACAGTAGGTTATTTGCTACATTATTTGTTGTCAAAAGGCTGCTGGCAGAGATAGATACACCATGGTTGTCATTAAGGACTTCATAATCTGAAAACAGAAATACACGCACAAGCTAATTCAAGAGAATATTTTACTCTTCCTGTTTTATAGCTCATAGAATTTCTTTCTACTTGAAGACTGAATCTTCAAAACTTCCTACGGTGAACTAGAATAAAGTTGGGCCTTCTATTTCTTGCCACATCCCTCCCTGGACTTCACAGCAGTTGGAATCAGTGACTAGAATAGGTATAATAGGGTAGAGTGCCATGGCATCACGCAGGTTCTACTTTGCAGTGAGATAGGATGATGCTACTGCACTCTACCAGGGCCAACAGAGCAAGACCTTGTCTCAAAATACGAAGGCTGACAGAGCGAGACCTTGTCTCAAAATAAAAGAAATTCTAAAAGTTCTGTGACTTTCTGAATACATAGTTAAACAAATAAAAAAAATTTTTTAAACTATTATTTTTTCATGTTTTGATCAAATAGAAAGACTTGACAAGATGGTAACCTTAGGAAGCAGAAACAGAAAATGGCCAATTTCAAGATGTTATTCAAAGGAGGAAAATACAAAGAAAGGGAAATTCAAGGACATTATTCTAATTTAAAAACATCACAGTTTTTAATGCACCTTTGGCTCAAAGGATTAGGACGCCAGCCCCATATACCAGAGGTGGTGGGTTCAAACCCGGCCCTGGCCAAAAAAAAACTGCAAAAAAAAACAAAAACAAAAACAATTTTGCCTATATGTGTCTCTTTATTAACAATCATGTTTTAAGCTGATTTATAAACCAAAAAAAGTCACATGAACACCACAAAAGAAAAAAAAGCACTGTTGATTTTGTTACTCCCAGAGATTTCACTAAAATATCACTGAAATGGGCCAGCCAGGGTGGCTCCCACTTGTAATCCTAGCACTCTGGGAAGGCCCAGGAGGGTAGATTGCTTGAGCTCAGGAGTTCGAGACCAGCAGGAGAAAGAATGAGATCCCGTCTCGACTAAAAAATAGAAAAACTAGCCGGGAATTGTGGCAGGTGCCTGTAGTCCCAGCTACT
The DNA here is from genome assembly GCF_027406575.1 of Nycticebus coucang. Taxonomy (NCBI): domain Eukaryota; kingdom Metazoa; phylum Chordata; class Mammalia; order Primates; family Lorisidae; genus Nycticebus; species Nycticebus coucang. Next base: position 43,906,974 of record NC_069799.1, on the reverse strand, counting down.
AGAGAGGGTGGGGCAAGAGGATGGCTTGAGCCCAAGAGTTTGAGGTTGCTGTGACCTATGACACCATAGCTTCTAGCCTGGGGCAACAGAGTGAGACTCTATCTCAAATAAATAAAATCACTAAAATAAAATTCAATTTTAATACAAACAATTCAGCATTATGTGGACATGGTGGTCATTTTGGTGGATTTTTGGAATCCTTTTCCTTTCTTTCTTATTCAATCCCCTGTAGTACATGATATGCTCAAAGCAAAGGATAATCAAGAGAACGGAACTGAATTAAAGTGCTAATCAATACATATTACTACTTACTAGGGTAAGATTAAAGAAGGAAAAATTAATAAGGGAAGTGATAAACACTAACAGCTATGCTATTATTCTACCTGCAGATTTCATATTAATACATTACCTGTACATAAGGCAATGTTATTAAAGAATTACTACAAATAGATTCAATTCTTATAAATCTATTCTTATACTGAATAGCTTTTCCTTTTAGTTATTGAAATTAAACATCAGTTCTGCTTTACCAGCTTGTTCATTTTTATTTTCTAAAGATTAAGTCACCAGATACACCTACTTTGCCTGTCTCAAAATAGTCTGTTCTTTAAAATAATTTTTTCAAGAGTAAAGTATTGCTAATACCAGGTAATGGATTCGAGGTGGGGGAGAGGGTCTTGAAAACCCAGAATCTGGAGGTCATTTCGCCAGCCAACCTCTTAAGGCAACACACGGAGTATCCGCCAGTTGCTTTGATTTGTAGCATTCTGCCAGCTGTATCGTCACCTTTCTGAATGATCCTGCTTCAGTTTCTGTACAAAAAATACATCTCACCCTCTAAGACAGAGAAGGTGGAGAGAAAAACAAAATCATACCACAAATTCTAATAACTATTACAAAGAGTAGCGCAAAGCTCACCTTTGCAGCCCAACAAGTAAAGGTATTGCTTCTAATTTCTAAAAATATTTTTAAATAATTTTGAAGTGTTTAAAAAATCCAAAAATCATGTAAAAATTTTACATCTTATGATTCATAGGATGTAAGATGGTTTTTAGAATACTTTGTAATATATATAAACTAAAACATCGAATAGGAAACATGGGATCTCAATGACCAGGAAGATCCTTACAGTACTTGCCTGTGGTCCTTCTAATGTCTACCATGACCTGTATCCATGTGACTAAGCAGTGAACAGAACAATACAGCACCAAGTGCCTCCTTTTGTGCCAAGTACACACACAGGATTTTATTTAAACCTAATAACTGTGAGCTCCATTCTAGAGGTGAGAAAACTGAGGCTTAGAGATTAAGTGGCTTGCCATCTCTCAGGAAAGGAGCAGGAGATCCAAAATCTGAAAACCTACATTTGTCCTAACACAAGTTCAGTCTCCCCATTGTCCTAAATCAAAAAATAAAAAAATAAGGGCGGCGCCTGTGGCTCAGTGAGTAGGGCGCCGGCCCCATATACCGAGGGTAGCGGGTTCAAACCCAGCCCCAGCCAAACTGCAACCAAATAATAGCCAGGCGTTGTGGCGGGCGCCTGTAGTCCCAGCTGCTGGGGAGGCTGAGGCAAGAGAATCGCTTAAGCCCAGGAGCTAGAGGTTGCTGTGAGCTGTGTGAGGCCACGGCACCCTACCAAGGGCCATAAAGTGAGACTCTGTCTCTACAAAAAAAAAAAAAAAAAAGAAAGAAAATTGTAAGTACTCAGAACTAGATTTTCAGGCAAAATCACCAAAACTTATTCAAGCCATTATATCCCAGAAATCAAAACCTGGGGGTGGGGGGGTGGGGGGGGGAGAAGGACTGACAATCTCCTAAGATTTCTAAGCAATAAAGGAATTACATAGAGTTTATGGTGAAGTTGGGGCAGGTGACAAGGCAGGATTTCAGAAAACGTGAAGAAAGCTAAATAATGACTCCACTGGTTCCAAGAGTGTGGCGGGGGAGGTTTAACAAAAAGATCTATCAGCAGTGAGCAAGGATTTGGATGAAAGGGCAATTATAGTTGCTGCTATACAAGGCCAATTCACACTTGTTTCCACCATCTATGTGGAAACAGACTTAGGAAAATCTCTAGCAAACATTAAAACAAAAAGAAGTTTATACCTAATCCTGAATTAGCCACAAAATCCAATTAGCCTGAAAAATCACATTCCTCAAGCATTCTTCTTAACTGAAATTCTATTTGTATAACAATTTTTTTCAATATTCCATATAGTAAAATGATTCCTACTTTGTAAATACATGTATGTATGTATATGTACATAAAATTCATACTTTTTAATACAATAAATGTCTACATTAGCAGGCCATACAATTTTTAGAAATAAAGACTAAAAAGAAATAATTTTCAATTAGAAATAAAGGTTAAGTTTATAACAAATTCAAGAAGTGATTTTGTGAACCTATTATACTATAACACCCTGAAATGCTGGTTGATGACTTGTTCCATATATATGATTTTCCAAATTAATTTATGATTAGGCTTCAAACGCCAGAAATGAATTAGTTTATCACTGTCAATGAAGAAACCTTTCTACAGATATATCTGCCAAAATAAAAAGCTAGCATAGAATATAATTTAAATATTTCTAGATTAATAGTCATCATCATAAAAACATCATTGGCCAGGCACTCACACCAGTAATCACACTGCTTTGGGAGGTCTAAGTGGGAGGATCGCTTGAGGCAATATGAAATAAGATCATTTATGTAGCCCAATTAAAGAAAGCAAACTTATGATTTAAAAATTTCTTGAAAATAAATCTCCATGCCCAGGAAAGATTCACTAAAAACAACACTAAATTGTTTAAAGAATTACCACCAAATCTACATACTCTCTGTCACACATAAGAGGAGAGAACACTATCCCTTACTTTTTCCTTTTTTTTTTAATTGAGACACAGTTCTACCCTATGCCCATAATAGGAGAGAACACTACCCCATACTTTTTCCTTTTTTTTTTTTTTAATTGAGACACAGTTCTACCCTATGCCCTGAACAGAGTACAATGGCATCCTGCTGCCTCAGCCTCCAAAACGGCTAGGATTACAGGTGCTTGCTGTGGCGCCTGGCTGGGTTTTTCAATTGTTTTCATGAGTCAAGGCTCACATCTGTAATCCTAGCACTCTGGGAGGCTAAGGTGGGTGGACTGTCTGATATCACGAGTTTGAGACCAGCTTGAGCCAGAGCAAGACCTCATCTCTAAAAATAGCCAGGCATTGTGGCGGTCGCCTATAGTCTCAGCTACTTGGGAGGCTGAGGTAAGAGAATCGCTTAAGCCCAAGAATTTGAGATTGATGTGAGCTGTGATTCCCTGGCACTCTACCGAGGGAGACAAAGTGACACTCTGTCTCAAAAAAAAAAAAAAAAAAAAAAAAAAAAGAGTACCCAGGCACAGTGGCTCACGTCTAGCTTGGTGGGAGGCCAAGGTGAGTAGATCCCTTGAGCTCAAGAGTGTGAGATCTGCCTCTACTAAAAATAGAAAAACTAGCTGGAAATAGTGGTGCATGCCTACAAATCCCAGCTACTTGGGAGGCTGAGGCAAGAGGATTTTTCAAGCCCAAGAATTTGAGGTTGTTGTGAGCTATAAAGCCATGGCACTCTACCCAGGACAACAGAGTAAGACTCTGTCTCAAAAAAATAAAAAAAAATAACGAAACTAGATCATTTATTCAACCATGACCAAATGAGGTATTCCAGGAAACCTAGTTCATTGTTTGAAAATCAATCAATACAATCCCCTATATTTTAATAGGCTAAAAAAGAAAAATGACATCACATCAGTTGATGCAGAAAAAGCATTTGACAAAAATTCGACACTCACTCATAATGTTTTTTTTTAAAAAGTCTCTGAAAGAAACAATAATACACCTTCCTTAAATTAATGAAAATGATCTACAAAAAGCAAAAGTACTTAATAGTGAACCATGAAGACAGACACTGAGGTTCCTCCACACTCCGCATTCATGACCAGGTCAGACCACTGGGTAGAAACAGCACCTTTGCAGTCGATGTACTGAGGGGCCCTTCAAGAACAGGCTTCAAAAACGAAGAAAGAATCAGAAATTTGCCAAAGTGAGAGCTGGACTTTCCAAGTTATCTGACCTTAAATTAAAGATGCTGAAGCTATTCAGAAATTCTTCCTTGGTGGCTAAGAGGTGTAGACCCATTTTATAAGTACTGCTGTGTGGACAGCCATAGCAGTTACTGCAGGTATGACACCACCGCCAATAATATTCCAGCTGCTTCTGACTAACCTAACAATTAGAGAATTTTAAATGGTCAGGGCTTGGCTGAAGGTGGTGCGCAGTGAGAAAAAAAAAAAATGTTAACATAAAATCTCAGCTAAAATATTTTTTAAATTCGTAGCTCAGAAGTGGAGCAGCTTTGGAGGAATAAGGGCAAATGTGTTCATTATGGACTACACCGAAATCTACCAAAGTTAATGTTTACTTTATGTAGAGCCAGCTGTTTTATTTATTTTTCCGAGTGAAAAGTGTATTTTGACAGAGCTTTCTATTTTATAAATATACTATGAGTTACTATGAGAAATAAAAAAGAAATATACTATGAGTTACTATGAGAAATAAAAAAGACAGAAGCTGAATAAACTGAAAATCAATGATTTCTTGGACCCATCAGAGAACCAAAGTCAGGTGGCAAATCATGCCCTAGAATTTGGAGAAGCAAATCCAGACACACAGAACAAAAGTTGCTGAAGCTATAAAATGGGAAGAACACTTAAATGGTAATTCTGATAAATTGCCAGAGGGGAGTGACTTTCTAATTTAGAGGATTTTACTTTCCAAAACCCTACCAGCTTCTCACCATGAGCCAAGACTCACAGCTCTGATAGAGGGAAAAAAATAACCAGTGTGAAACAAGCCCAAATTGTTTTCAAAAACTTATTATGCTTTCCAAGATGTAAGACCTTACCAAAGCCATAGCCAATCTGGAAAAAGGGCATTTCCCAGACTCCCTCATCCCCCTCTATCTAGCCTTCCAGTCTTACCTGAGGGAAAAGGGAAGCTAAGAGACACTTGTGAATTTCAGAACTCAGCGACCACACTAAAGACTGAGATTTAATCGTAAGATTACAGAACACTATCTTGTCCCCACACTTTACCTCAACAGGACTTTAGTATACTAACAGTGGATTACCAGGTTAAAGAGTAGCACGCAGCAGGTTAGGAAGGAGGAGCTCTCAGAAAAGCCCCAAAACAACAGACACAAAAACACTGAATTTGACGAATTTAAGACATCTGATACCCACCACAACAGCGAACATTAAAGACATTCCACATTAACCTATTACCTCACACTAAAGGCATGTGTGGAATAAAATATTTCAGGTGTTGAAAAACAAATCGCCAACTAGATTTCTATACCCAAAGAAATTATACACCAAAATAAAGCAGAAATAAACACTTTCTTGAATAAAGAAAACCGAGGGAATTCAGTGCCACCAGGCCTTTCTTGCAAATGTTAATACTGTTAAGATGGTATTAGTTCCCAAATTGGTCTAAAGACATAAGCCAATCCCTATCAGAATCTCAGACGGTTTCTCTGCAGAAACTGACAACCTGATTTTGAAACTCACATGGAATTGCAATGGGTCCAGAATAGGCAAAACACTCATGAAAAAGAACAATAAAGTAGGAGAACGTAACACTGTGCGATTTAAAATGCACTCACTCAGTATATGTTAAGAGTAATCAGGAATCTAGTACATGTGCTTGGCACCCATATGACAGTGGTTACGGTGAAAGCCACATGCACCGAGGCTGGCAAGTTTGAACCCAGCCCAGGCCAGCTAAACAACAATGACAACTGCAACAAAAAAATAGCCGGGTGCCTCTAGTCCCAGCTACTTGGGAGGCTGAGGCAAGAGAATGGCTTAAGCCCAAGAGTTTGAGGTTGCTGTGAGCTATGATGCCACGGTATCCTACCCAGGGCGACAGCTTGAGAGACTGTCTCAAAAAAAGAATAGTAACAACAATAATCTAGTACATGTGTAAGGATAATAGATCAATGGAATAGAACTGAGAGTTCACAAATAAACCACTGTGTCTACAGTCAACTGATTTTCAGCAAGAGCATCAAGACCATTCAGTGAGGTTGAGTCTTTTCAAAAAATGATGCTGGGGCAACTGGACTGCCAAATACAAAAAAAAAAAGATGAAGAAGAAGTTGGGCCGTTACTTCATACCATACCATGAAAAGCAACTCAAACTGGATCAAAAACCTAAATGTAAGAGCTAAAATATAAAACTGTTAGGAGAAAGCATGAAGGGTAAGTCTTTATGACTTCAGATTTGAAAATGGATTCTCTGTAGCTCAAGCAGCTAAGGTGCCAGCCACATACACCAGAGCTGGCGGGTTTGAATCCAAACAACAATGACAGCTGCAACCAAAAAATAGCCAGGTGCTGTGGCAGTGCCTGTAGTCCCAGCTACTTGGGAGACTGAGTCAAGAGAATCGCTTAAGCCCAGGAGTTGGAGGTTGCTGTGAGCTGTAACGCCACGGCACTCTACCCAGGGCAACAGCTTGAGGCTCTGTCTCCAAAAAAAAAAAAAAAGAAAGAAAATGGATCCTCAGATACGATACCAAAAGCACAAGCAACAAACAAAAAGTAAATTGGAACTCATCAAAATTAAAAGCTTTTGTAAGTAAAAGGATACTATCAAGCCAGACCTGGGGGCACACATTTATAATCCCAGCTACTCAGGAGGCTGAGCTGGGAGAGTTGCTGAGCCCAAGAGTTCAAGGCTACAGCATGCCATGACTACACCTGTGAATAGCCACTGCATTCCAGACTGGGCAACTTGGCAAGACTTGTTTTTAAAAGAAAAAGGGGAAATGAGGATTATCAAAAAAGTGGAAAGATGGATAGGCACCCATAGCACATCGGTTACAGCTCGGGCCACATACACCGAGGCTGGCAGGTTTGAACCCAGCCCAGGCCTGCTAAACAACTACAACTACAACAACAACAAAAAATAGCCAGGCATTGTGGTAGGTACCTGTAGTCCCAGCTACTTGGGAGGCTGAGGCAAGAGAATCGCTTAAGCCCCAGAGTTTGAGGTTGCTGTGAGCTGTGACACCACAGCACTCTACCCGAGGGCAACATAGTGAGACTCTGTCTCAAAAAGAAAAGAAAAGAAAAGAAAAGACAACTACTGCACAGGAAATGAAAGAAAATATTTGCAAATCATATATGTGATAAGGGACCTCTATCTAAACTGTACAAAAAGGGCTGGGCAAGGTGAATCATGCCTATAATCCTAGTACTCTGGGAGGCTGAGGCAGGTAGACTGCCTGAGCTCACATGTTTGAGACCAGCTTGAGCCAGAGCTAGACCTTGTCTCTAAAAATAGCCGAGCACAGTGGTGGGTGCTTGTAGTCCCAGCTATTCAGGAGGCTGAAGCAAGAGAATCACTTGAGCCCAGGAGTTTGAGGTTGCTCTGAGCTATGATGCCATAACACTCTACTAAGGGCAACAAAGACTTGTCTGAAAAAATACACTGTACAAAGAACCCTTACAGCTCAATAATAAAAAGACAAATAATTTAACTTTAAAAATGGGCCAAAAATTTGAATAAACATTTTCTCCAAGGAACATACATAAACAGCCAATAAACATGTGAAAGATGTTCAAAATTATTATCATTAGGCAAATGCAAATCCAAGCTACAATCCGATTACTTCATACCCACTGGGATAACTATACTGGAAACGTCAGATAATAACAAGCATTGATGAGGAGGTGGAGAAACTGGAACCCTCATACACTGATGCTGGGAATGTAAAACAGTACAGCTACCATGGAAAACAGTCTGACAGTTCTTTAAACAGTTAAACGTAAATTACCTCATGACCCAGCAATTCTACCCCTAGGTATCATATCTACATGAGACAAATAAAAACATACATCCATACAGAAATTTGTACACAAATGTTTGTAACAGGATTATTAATTCTAGGCAAAGGTAGAAACAACCAATTTGCTCAAAAGGTGACAGATGGATAAACAATACAATATTATTCCACCAAATTAAATAATAAAGTACTGATACAAACACATGCTACAACCTGGATGAACCTCGAAAATATTAGGCTACGTGAAAGAAGCCAGTCACAAAAGACCACATGTAATTCCACTCAAATAAAAGGTCCAGAAAAGGAAAATGTGGAGACAGAGAAAAGATTAATGGTTGCTAGGGGCTGGGAAACATACAGGGGTAGGGTGGTGACTGCTAACGGGTACAGAAAACTGTAAAACTCTAATGAAGCAATCAAAAGCAGTCTAAACAATGCACAGTCCCCTGGTCTATGGATCAGAAGACTCAATAGTGTTAAGATGTCCATTCTTCCCAACTTGACCTATAGATTCAACCGAATTCCAATCAAAATCCCAACAAACTAGTAGATACGAACAAACTGCAGTTAACTTTATATGGAAAGGCAAAAGACCTACAATTGCCAACAAAATCCTGAAGTAGAGCAAAGTATATATATGAGATATATACGATCTAATTTCAACACTTACTCTAAAGCTACATTAATCTAGACAGCCTGTAGTTCAGCGACTGGGGCGCCAAGCCATATACACCAGAGCTGGTGGGTTCGAATCCAGCCGGGGCCCGCCAAACAACAATGACAATGGCAACCAAAAAAATAAAATAAAAATAAAAAATAGCCAGGAGTTGTGGCAGATGCCTGTAGTCCCAGCTACTTGAGAGGCTAAGGCAAGAGAATCACTTAAGCCTGAGAGTTTGAGGTCGCTGTGAGCTGTGACGCCACAGCACCCTACCCAGGGCGACAGCTTGAGACACTGTTTCAAAAATCATCATCATCATCATCATCATCATCATCATCATCTAGACAGCATGGTATTATCAAAAATATGAACAAAGGAACAGAATAAAGAGCCCAGAAATGTACCCACACAAATATAGTCAACTGATTTCTGACAAAGGAACAAAGGCAATTTAAGGGAGAAAGAATTGTTTTTCAATAAATGGGGTGGAATAATTAAATGACAATATGCAAAAAAAAAGAAATTGAACCTAGACAAAGACCTCTTACAACTTTTACAAAAATTAACTCAAAATGAATCACAGACCTACATTTAAGATGCAAAACTGGGTGGTGCCTGTGGCTCAGTGAGTAGGGCACCGGCCCCATATACCGAGGGTGGCGGGTTCAAACCCTAGCCCGGGCTGAACTACAACCAAAAAATAGCCGGGCGTTGTGGCGGGCGCCTGTAGTCCCAGCTGCTCGGGAGGCTGAGGCAGGAGAATCACTGAAGTCCAAGAGCTAGAGGTTGCTGTGAGTCCTGTGACATCACGGCACTCTACTGAAGGCAGTAAAGTGAGACTCTGTCTCTATTAAAAAAAAAAAAAAAAAAAAAAAAAAGATGCAAAACGGAAAATTATAGAACTAAAACACAGAAAACATAGGCGATCTAGGGTTTGGCAATGAGTTTTAAGATACAAAAGTAAAAAGATGGCCAGGCGTAATGGCTCACTCCCTGTAATCCTAGCACTCTGGGAGGCCAAGATGGACAGATCACTTGAGCTCAGGAGTTCAAGACCAGCCTGAGCAAGAGAGAGACCTCATCTCTAAAAATAAAAAAAAAATTAAAAAAAACAATAGCTGGGAATTGTGGTGGGTGCCTATGGTCCCAGCTACTTAAGAGGCTGAGTCAAGATAATCACTTGAGCACACGAGTCTGATGTTGCTGTGAGCTGTGATGCGATAGCACTCTACCAAGGGCAACAAATTGAGACTCTGTCTCAAAAAAACAAAAAAGTACAAACATGATCTGTGGGGGAAATAATTAAACTTTGGACTTCAATAAAATTAAAAACTTCTGCTTTACAAAAGACACTGTTAAAAGCATAAAAAGCTAAGCTGTGGACTGGGAGGAAATGTTTGCAAACTATGTATCTGACAAATGACTATAAGTAAACTATATAAAGAACTCTCAAAACTCAACAGCAAAATAACAAGCCAATTAGAAAATGGGCAAAATACAGGATGAAACATTTCAATGTAGAGGATATAACGATGACAAACACAGGAAAAGATGTTTGGCATCATTAGCCTTTAGGGAAATGCAAATTAAAATCAAAATGAGGCATGGATCACTCTGCACCTAGCAGATGGCTGAACAGTGATGACACCGCATGCGATGAGCAGGCAGAGAAGAATGATCACTCATACACTGCTGGCAGGATGCAAAATGGTACAGTCATGCTCTGCACAATGCTTCAGCAATTTCCTAGGAAATTAAACTTTTATGACCAGCATTTTATTTGTAGACATTCATTCCAAATAAATGAAAAGTTATGTTCATACAAAAACCTGTACAGAAATGTTGATGGCAGCTTTGTTAGCCCCAAACCGGAAACAAAGATGTCCTTCAAAGGAAGAATGTAAATAAACTATGGTACATCCACACCATACAATACTCCTCAGCAACAAAAAGAACTACAGCTAGATACCCATGCAACCTAAATCAATCTACAGAGAATTATGCTGAATGAAGAAGCCAAACTCCAAAGGTATGATTCCTTTTACATAACATTCTTGAAATGACAAAATGAGGGACTATAAAGTGGCAACATGAAGCATCCTTGTGATGACGGAAATGTTCAGAATATTGACTGTACCAATGTCAAAATCCTGACTGTGATATTACAGTGTAGTATTACAAGACATTACCACCTGCAAAGCTAGGTAACTGAACAGAGGGTACAGGAGATCACTCCATATCATTTCCTAAAACTGCATATGAATCTAGAATCACCTTGAAATGAAAAGTTTAATTAAAGAAAGCTGATCAACAGTGATATAACTCGGAAAAATTAAAATCTCCTAGCAGGGAATACGGACTGCGAAGAAGGTTGAGGTTGGTTACAGAGTGTCTATACGTAAATAAAAATTCATCAAGCCACACACTGATGATTAGTAAAATTCCCACACTTGATTATATGGTATGCCTCAATAAAAAAGTTATTTAAACTGTCATTTGCAAAATCCTCAAAGAAAGTGTGGGGAAAACACTGGAAGCTATAGGCCTGGGAAGGACTTTATGAGGAAGACTTCTGCACCAATTGTGCAACAACCAAAATTAAACTGTCATTTGATGATTTATCTTGTTGACTGTGATAATGATATTTATTTTGTATAGTTTATTTACTTATTTATTTAGAGACAAATTCTCACTCCATGCCCTTGGTAGAGTTGCCATGGCATCATAGCTCACAGCAACCTCGAATTCTGGGCTTGAGCAATCCTCTTGCCTCAGCTTCCCAAGTACCTGGGACTACAGGTGCCTGCCACCAAGCTCAGCTAGTTTTGCTATTTTTAATAGAGACGAGGGTCTCGCTCTTGGTCAGGCTGGTCAAACTGCCAAGCTCAAGAGATCTACCCGCCTTCGCCTCCTTGAGTTCTAGAATCACAGATGTGAACCACCACGCCAAGCCGCATAATTTTTTTAATTGCTTGTAAGTTTATCAACAGTGAAACCATAAATACCTTTCACCAGATGCAGTTTGGGTGGTACAGTGAAGCCAGATGCCATACAGAAAAGGTCACACAGTGAGTGGCAAGTGAGAAAATGCACAGAGACGAACAAACTCTTTACAGAAGATGCCAAAGAAAAGGGCAATAAAGTGATACTCAGAAGGGAAGGGAGGACTGAAGAAGAGTTTTACTAAGACGGGAAGAACAAGCAAATTTAAAAGCTGATGGGAAGACCTGACATCAAATCCCAAAGCCGTATGAGCACGATACCACGATCTTTATCTAAAAGCTGATGGGAAAGACCTGACATCAAATCCAAAGCCGTATGAGCACGATACCACGATCTTTATCATGAGCTTGCATCGTACCAGGTGGAAAAGACAACTGCTGACACAGATGTACTCACAGGTGTGACAGTAGAAGTAACAATAATAGAAATAACAATAACAGCGGCTGCTGTATTTTATGGAAAATTTATGAGAAGCTAGCCAGCCCTCAAGGTAGCCTTAAAACTCCTCAAATCCTGTTAGTCACACCCCTGTGTAGTCTCAGCTCACACAGAAGACGGCACAAAAGACAGGGCAGCTGCTGCCATGTTCTCCCTCTGCTGCTCCATCTGGGGAAAGCTGGACACAACACTCAAGCAGCCAGAAGAGGCCCGACTGACTGCCGTGTGAGCGAGACTTCAGAAGCAGCTCCTGCAGCCCCAGCCTCCACAGGACTATAACCTCAGGAGAGACCTCAAGCCTCCAGAACCACCCAGCAAAGCTGCTTGTGATTTACTAACCCACAGAACCTGAGACAGTGAAGTGTTCACTGTCTTAAGCCACTGAATTTAAGGGTGACTTATTAAGCAGCAAGATACTTACTACATTAACACATGTTTCAACAACCTGTGGCCCTCATTTTAAGATGCAGAAACCGAAAGGCCCAGGGTTTAAATAATTTTCCCTAACTATCACACAGCAGGCAAGTGACAGGGAACCAGATTCAAATCTAGATCCAGCATTCTGACTACCGTGCACTTTATGCTCCCCGAAGCTTCCATCCATGTCTTTAATTTTTGCTACAAAATAGAAGGCAAGTTTATCTCATAAGAGCAGGAGAAAGCTAGTGAATCTGAGAACTGAAAAAAATGGAAAAGATCTGACACAGTTGCCATGGAGAGTCAGCCAGAGAAAGGGCTGGCTGGAGAAATCTAATAGGATTTACAAACAGCGGTAAGGCCAGAGGAGAGGACAGGAGCCATGAACCTCCAGTGTGGTGAACTTAATCTAGGATGAAGAGAACGCAGGCGTGCTCACGTACATAAACACACAATGTAATCTGAGGTGCGAAACAGTGGTGATGGCGGACAGAAAAAAAAACATACGTCTTTCCAAGGTCCATTATTTCCCTAAGGAGCATGCATAGAACAATTCCAGGCAACACTATGTATTCTAAGTCACAGTATCACATGAAGACCGAAGAAAAGCCTCCTAAGACACAGAATGGTAACTGGTGCTACTTCAATGTAGCTGCCTTGATCTCAAACACCACAACATTTTCTAGAGAATTTTTCCTACTTCCATTCTAAAATGATGCAAGAAAAATTACAACTGACAAAAAGAATCAGACCACACACCTAAAAGCAATATCAAAACAATTCATAGATTTAACTTGCATAATCCTACAACACAGCTTTAGGCCAAAAATGTATTACATTTATTTCAATTCTATTCAAGTTTCCATTTCTCATACGTGCTTTTATAATGACTTTGCTTTGAAAAATAAATTGGCAATCTCCAAAGAAAGTTACATTAAAAAAAAAAAGTAAACCAAAGGGACACAAAACTTTTTTAGGTTAATAGTGCAATCAAGTGTGGATACTCAGACTAAAGTATATGAATGAAGGTAAAGATTTGCAAGCTCTATATTTTTTTCTGATTCAATGTTAATAAACAGGTTTAAAAGCACAAAAGTTAGCAATTAATATGCCAGTGACATCTCTCTACATATAACTAATACAACCTAAAGACTTCTTGGAAACAATTCAAAATGAATACATCTAGAGAACAGTAAAGCCTTTCCTAGTACAGAAAGTATCATCACTGTTGTGCCTTCCGCATAATCACTAGCAAAAACTTTTCCACATTTAAATTATGCCCAGTCCTACAATGAATGCTACAAGAAGAATTATGAAAACCATAAAGTAACCCTTTATGAACCCCACAAGTTATTTTTACCTATATTCTAGTTCTGTAAGTCAGAATAGAACCTTAATATTCTGAAAATATAAAGCAAAATAAACAAGTCTTAACTCTCATAAAGGTTATAATTAAAGAAAAATCTATAACTAGTATTTTTATTCAGGGGGTACAAGTGTTTCATCACTCTATTTTTAATAATCTTACCCTTATCTGTTCAGTGGAGCTGCTGCTAAGTTCATCACCAGATTCGGAATCTTGATGAATTCTTTCTGAGCCTTCTCCTGCCGAATCACAAGACTGCTCCTGAGAGAAGCTGGTTTTCTCTATGTCCAAGAACTCTGGGCCAGGAAAATGACCAAATAAGCGTGTCCTATTCTGGCTGGAAACTTTCGGAGAATGTGAGTCATTGTTAAACTTTCCATTATTATGGGTCAGGTCCAGGCTTAGGGTGAGAGTCTGACCTGGATTATAATTGGGTCCAAAATTCTGATTGGCATCACGAATAAGACCTGTTCCTTGAACAGACAATGATGGCTTTCCAAAACTCGAAAGCTCAGGCAACTTGTTCACATTTTCTGTTGACCTCTGAAGATGCAGACTCTGCATCACTTTCACAGAGTTACTTGGCAGTCCCACGGCCTGCTTAGCAGGTGGCATGAGGGCCTTGCGAGCCACCTCCTTCACGTACTGGGCTGGCACGTAAAACGCTTTGGAATTCTCATCTGGCTTCACTTGCCACCAGTCATCATTGGTCTTTTTCACCAGGATGTACCGCTCCCCCTGTTTAATCACAATCTTTCTGTCCTTTGCTTCATATTCATAATCATATTCCACTTCAATGTACACCTGTCCTGGAACAATCTTCCCACTTCTGTCAGCCATTTTTATTCGTAACATTCACCTCTTGAAAAGGATGGTATGCCACATTATGGCTTCGTGGCTTGCTGGGTTAATATAGCTATTTTATTTAAGTGGAGGAAGAGAATGAAGAAAAAAGTTAACACAATCTAGATTTTACATCTGCTTACAAACATCACATACTGCAGGCCATTTAAAGGGTATTACTTCCAATCTCAAACTCCAGAAAGCAAATGTGTCAAATGCCATACATACTACCCTACAGAAAAACCCTTTTTGTTCAGTCATTTATGAGCAAAACTAAAACCGGTGAAGGGGACATTAAATATACTAACCATCCAGACACAAAACTACTAACATAAGAGTTGAGAAGAACTTTCCTTTCTTTCAGGACTACCTTAAACCTCCTTCCCCTTCTTGGAAAGGCTCACTAACAACAACAATGCAGGGTCTGGCGCTGAGCTGGGTTCACTATATGCTTTACTTAAGACCCTTTATGAAGTCGGAGCTGCACTTCAGTGCTCTTGCATTAATATTTTTTTTTTTTTTTTTTTTTTTTGTAGAGACAGAGTCTCACTTTATGGCCCTTGGTAGAGTGCCGTGGCCTCACACAGCTCACAGCAACCTCCAACTCCTGGGGCTTAAGTGATTCTCTAGCCTCAGCCTCCCGAGTAGCTGGGACTACAGGCGCCCGCCACAACACCCGGCTAACCTTGCATTAATATTTTACTCTTTATTTTCCAAAAAGATCAGGGTATTGGTGAGCTTAAAAAAAAAAAAAAAGACTATCATTACTCAACTGTACAAGTTTAATTTCCTAATACAAGTGAAAAAAAGACCAATATTATCACTGAGCAAAGCACACATGCAAATAAAGAAAAATTGCTAGTTTACCTCTAGTCAAGATTCATTAGGTTGAATCTTACAAACGCCAACAAATAACTAATCTTTTTATGTTAACATTAAAAAATCCACCCACAACACCTCCCAATTCAAAGTCTACATAATACTAAACTGACTTCAGTAGTCTAAATATTCACTTTTATTTCTACACCAATTCCAAAATATTTTTGTATCTTACAGGTTCAAAAAGATCGCAGCATCTTGACACTGCTACAATTTGCGTTAGGCCCCAACTGTTGTAGGATGAACGTGTTCCACAAAAAGACGTGTTCAAGGCCTAACCCCAAGACCTGTGAGTGTGACCTTATTTGGAAGTCGTTGCAGATGTAATCAAGGTAAGATGAGGTCGTATTTGATCTGGGTAGGCCTTCCAAACCCAGTAACTGTTATCTTTGTAAGGACAGGGAGATTTACAGACGAGACACATAACGGATGGCAGCCAAGTGAAGACAGAGGCAGAAATTAGTGAAGCAGCTATAAGTCGAGGACACCAAGGACTGCCAGCAACCACCAGAAGCTGGAAGAGGCAAGGCAGGGTTCTCCCCAGAGCCTTCAGAAAGAGCGCCGCCCTGCCAACACTGATTTTGGACTTCCAGCCTCCAGACCGGTGAGAGAATAAACTTCTGCTGCTTAAGCCACCAGCACGTGGTGTGCTACAGCAGCCCTAGCAAACTAACACACTCGACCCAATGTTCAAGAATACTAAGGCAAATTGAGATTCACCACAAGTGTGTAAACCCAACATTCCAGGCAACATATCGATTTTCTTCAGCACACAAGTAGAGAGCAATTATTGTACACTATGGGTACAGAGCAACCATTCCCCTGGGGACAACATGCTTCTCTATGACAGGTTTAGAGACCTAAACAAACCCAAGTAAATAAATCAATCACTGATAAATTTCATAACTAAACTGTACTTCTAAATGAACCACTTGACTAACAAATTTAATTCAATTATGTTGCTTCAAAAATAAAAATAAAAGCTTACCTTAAAGGAGATCTGAATATCCAATATTACTTTAAACCTATTAAAATAAAAAAGGAAGTTCATTAACTCTAACCAGGATTGCTTAATGAATGGTAAAAATGTCATGTTGCTTTCACTTTTTTATAACAGCTATAAGGAACGCAGGACAATTTTATACAACGTAATTGTGGTCAGCACCACCCTCCAACCACATACAAACGCGGCCACTGAGAGCCACACTGAGGTCTGCGTTCCCACTGCCCTCGCCACCCTCCAACCACGTATAAACGCGGCCACTGAGAGCCACACTGAGGTCTGCGTTCCCACTGCCCTGGCCACCCTCCAACCACGTACAAACACGGCCACTGAGAGCCACACTGAGGTCTGCGTTCCCACTGCCCTAGCCACCCTCCAACCACGTACAAACGCGGTCACTGAGAGCCATACTGAGGTCTGCGTTCCCACTGCCCTCGTCACCCTCCAACCACGTACAAACGCGGCCACTGAGAGCCACACTGAGGTCTGCATTCCCACTGCCCTTGCCACCCTCCAACCACATACAAATGCGGCCACTGAGAGGCACACTGAGGTCTGCGTTCCCACTGCCCTCGCCCACTTCATTTCCACCTTGTCTCGACTTCATTCTGCCGGGTTTTTTTTTATTCTGACAGCAGAAATATTGTTCTAACTTTCTGATTGCATGAGAAACAATTTGTAAAATTATTGACAGACTGTTTTTCAAGCCTATGGAATTAAGTGGGTAAAGAAAATAAAAACATAACGTTAAGGGCGGCGCCTGTGGCTCAGTCGGTAAGGCCTTGCCCCATATACCGAGGGTGGCGGGTTCAAACCCGGCCCCGGCCAAACTGCAACCAAAAAATAGCCGGGCATTGTGGCAGGCGCCTGCAGTCCCAACTACTCGGGAGGCTAAGGCAAGAGAATCGCGTAGGCCCAGGAGTTGGAGGTTGCTGTGAGCTGTGTGAGGCCACAGCACTCTACTGAGGGCCATAAAGTGAGACTCTATCTCTACAAAAAAAAAACATACGTTAAAAGTTATTAAGAGTTCTGGCAGACACAGTGGCTAAGCACTTTGGAAGGCTAAAGCAGGAGAATCCCTGTTGGGCCAAGAGCCTGAGCAACATAGTGAGACCTATCTCTAAAAACATATAAAAAAAAAAATTAGGCATTGTGGTGCACCTGTAGTCCCAGCTAGTCAGGAGGCTAAAGTAGGAGGATTGCTTGAGTCTAAGGCTGCAGTGAGCTATGATGATGCCCAGGCAACAGAGTGAAATCCTCTCTCAAAGGAAAAAATAAAAAAGCTACTGGAAGTTTTAACACATTTCCCCACAGATTACTCTCTAATTTTAAATAGGGAAATGCACCTCTAAGTGATCAAACTTAGCAACAACAGGACATAAGATATGCCCTCAACGTAATGCAATAGAATGTATTCAATGGTACCTACTTTTACTGTTATCAAAATATGCCTCTCTTGGGGGCGGCGCCTATGGCTCAGTGAGTAGGGCGCCGGCCCCATATGCCGAGGGTGGTGGGTTCAAACACAGCCCCGGGCAAACTGCAACAACAACAACAAAAAAAAGTATGCCTCTCCTTAAGTGATTACTAGGAAACAAACACTCAGAAGTCAATATCAATTAAAAAAAAGGGGGGGGGCAGGGAGATTTTTCTAGATTGAAAAATCGAAACTCTAGAAAATCTATTTGTTATATTGACATATAACAAACAAATCTACTTGGTGACCTAGCAAGTACCTAAAAGTAACTTATCATATCCAAAATCTTCTTCCTATCTCTACCCTACCTCAGCCCAACCAAATCTGCTCCCCCCATGACCTTTCCCATCACAAGAAACAAATTCTAAACTTCCAATTGTTCAGCCTTTACTTTTGAGCATTACCAGGACATTAGTCACTTATATGCTTTAATCCCACCTACAGAAATTTTTCCACCATTCAAAATTTCACACTGAAATATTTCTCTGTGGATTCCCCCCCCTCAGGAAGTAGTACAAAAACTTAAAAAATATCCGTGACAATATGGAGATGAGAGAGGGTGTATGCAGCTACGTTTCAGAAGGTTACGGTCATCCTATAACTGGTCAGACATGTGCTCATAGGAATGTAGGAAAAAAAGGTATGAAGAATAACAAGCAAGCCGTATGATCTCAGGCCAGTAGGAGAGGAGCAACGACAAAAGGTTAAAGGCCAGTCCACATTCCAGCTCCTTCACTGCCAGGCATCAGGACCACACCTTCCCCAGTGACTACAAAGGTAAGTTTGATGGAGGAGTTAGGGAGAAGACACGGAAATCATCAATGTGAGACACCCAGCTTGGAGTTTCAGCTAAAGGTGATGAGAAGCGGGAGGGTGGAGAGGCAGAGAAGTAGTCGGAAGACACGCACACAGAAAGGGTGATTAGATACCAAAGCTGATGAAATGAGCAAGTGAGGACACATGAGGTAAGAGAAAAGGAGCTCAGACGGATTTCTGGTCGACACTGGGGTGAAGGGTGGGGAAGGAAGCTGAGAAGTGTCCTTAACAAGAACTCTGAAAATGAGAAGCATATAGCAAGTTCACAATTGCTGTCTAGCAAGAACTACATATTACATCACAATCCAAGGCCTAGGAAGTTAGCTAAAATCAAAAGGAAAAGCTTATTATAAATTATGGATTCAAAAAGAATAAATATATCAACCCCTTATTAGATGCACAGTTTGCAATACTGTCTTTCATTCTGCAGGCTGTGGCTTCACCCTGTTGGAAGTCTGGCAAAAGTGCTTTACTAGGGGTGGCGCCTGTGGCTCAGTGAGTAGGGCGCAGGCCCCATATGCCGAGGGTGGCGGGTTCAAACCCGGCCCCGGCCAAACTGCAACAGAAAAATAGCCAGGCGTTGTGGCAGGCGCCTGTAGTCCCAGCTACTCGGGAGGCTGAGGCAAGAGAATCGCTTAAGCCCAGGAGCTGGAGGTTGCTGTGAGCTGTGTGAGGCCACCGCACTCTACCCGAGGGCCATAAAGTGAGACTCTGTCTCTACAAAAAAAAAAAAAAGTGCTTCACTATGACAGAATCCCATGTGTCAGCAATATACTGGGTGCCTCAGAGACAGTGCCGGATGGGCACTGGTCTGAGGAAAAATAACAAAACCACATCTTCCCCAGTGTGGTTAAACCTGGGCAGAGGACATCCTAAAAAGCTGAGAGCAAAATACATCATATGCATTCTCTGAGCCTCCGTCGGGAGGAGCATGACAGGCAGGACCCAGATGCTTCAGTCCACTTCTCCAAATTTTGTAAGAAGTAATCAGAGAGATAAAAAACCTTGCCTGGCTCAGCTCCTGTGGCTCAAGCGGCTAAGGCGCCAGCCACATACACCTGAGCTGGCAGGTTCAAATCCAACCCTGGCCCGCCAAACGATGACGGCTGCAACCAAAAATAGCCAGGCATTGTGGTGGGCGCCTATAGTCCCAGCTACTTGGGAGGTGGAAGCAGGAGAATCACTTGAGCCCCTCCAGGAGTTTGAGGTTGCTGTGAGCTGTGATGCTACAGCACTCTACCCAGGGTGACAGCTCGAGGCTCTGTCTCAAAAAAAAAAAAGCCTTGTCTGCAGGGCAGTGCCTGTGGCTCAGGGAGTGGGGCACAGGTCCCTTATACTAAGGGTGGCAGGTTTGAACCTGGCCCTGGCCAAACTGCAAACAAAATAAAAAATAAAAAATTAAGAGCGCTAAAGTTTAATAAAAAAAAAACCAAAAACCTTGTCTGCTGAAGAGAAAGGAAAATCTGAAGACACAGCAAAGGCAGACAAGGTCAAATGTGAAAAAGAAGTGACAATCTATATCCCTCCTGAAAGAGAAATAAAACAGAGGCTCACGGACCGCAAAGAACCCAAAAGACCTCCTTCAGCCTTTTTCTTGTTTGTTTTAAACATTGCTCAAAAATCAAAGGCCAGGGAGAAGGGGCTCATGTCTGTAATTCCCAGCACTCTGGGAGGTTGAGGAGGGTGGATTGCTTGAGCTCAGGAGTTCAAGACCAGTCTGAGCCAGAGGGAGATCTCATCTCTTAAAAAAAAAAAAAAAAAACTAGCCGGCGTCATGGCAGGTGCCTATAGACCCAGCTACTGGGGAGGGTGAGGCAAAAGAATTACTTGAGCCAAAGAGTTTGAGGCTGCTGTGAGCTGTGACACCAGAGCACTCTACCCAGGGTGACACAGTGAGACTCCGTCTCAAAAAAACAAAAAACAAAACAAAAATCAAAGGAGACCACACTGGCCTATCCACTGGTGGCAGAGCAAAGAAACTGGGTGAGATGAGGCCTAACACCGCTGCACAGCTGGAAAAACAGAAAAGGACGTTGCTGCACCAAGCTAAAGGAAAGCCTGAGGCAGCAAACAGGGAACTGTCAAGGCTGAACAAAACAAGAAAAAGGAGGAAGATGAGGAAGATGAAGAGAACGAAGAGGGGGAAAATAAAGCAGTTGATGGTACAAATTAAGTGGCTTCTAACAGGTTTTTTTTTTACCTTGTTGCAATGCATTTAACACCCCTGTACACAACGCACACCTTTTAAAGAAAAAAAAATACAATGTCAGGCTGTGTGAGAGTTGTGTTTTTTTATTTTATTTATTTATTTTTGCGGTTTTTGGCTGGGGCCGGGTTTGAACCCACCACCTCCGGTATATGGGGCCAGGGCCCTACTCCTTTGAGCCACAGGTGCAGCCCTTTATTTTTATTATTTTAGAGACAGGGTCTCCACTCTGTCAAAAAGATTGAGCAGTGGCACAATCATAACTCACTGCAGCCTCAAACTCCTTGGTGCTGGGCTCAAGTGATCCCCCCATCTCAGCATCCTGAGTAGCTAGGACCACAGGCATGCACTGTACCCCGAGATTTTTTTTTTAACTGCGTAGTGTCTTTTTTTGTATAGTTAATACACTACCAAATGTGTCTTTAAATAGCTCTGTCCTAAGGTCAGTTGCCACTAACCCGAGTACAATGTGGTGTTGTAAATTGGAATGGAAATTTAAAGCAGGTTCCTGTTACTGCACAGCCCAAATTAGTTACATATGGGGATGGTAGTTTTTCATCTTCCGTTGTCTCTGAGGGAGTTTATATAAAATAATTGTTGTTCTGTTAACTGTTATAGAAGTTGTATTCTGTTAATACAACTCCATAATGGCCAAAAATAATTGCTTTTATTATTCATAATTCTGAATGCTTCTAAATATAATTTTTTTTTTCTTTTTTTGTAGAGACAGAGTCTCACTTTACCGCCTTCAGTAGAGTGCCATGATGTCACAGGACTCACAGCAACCTCTAGCTCTTGGGCTTCAGCGATTCTCCTGCCTCAGCCTCCCGAGCAGCTGGGACTACAGGCGCCCGCCACAACGCCCGGCTATTTTTTGGTTGCAGTTCAGCCGGGGTAGGGTTTGAACCCGCCACCCTCGGTACATGGGGCCGGCGCCCCACTCACTGTAAATGAGTAAATATAATTCTTTAACTAAAAAATAGTAATCCCACTAATTTTTGCTGTTTTTGCATGTACTTTTAAAGGCTTATTGAAATTTCCTTGCCCAGACCAACATCATGAAGCATTTCCCCTATTTTTTTTCTATAATAGTTTCACAGCTTAAGGTTTTTTTTTGTTTTTTTTTTTGAGACGTAGCCTGAAGCTGTCACCCTGGGTACAGTGCCGTGGCATCACAGCTCACAGCAACCTCCAACTCTTGGGCTTAAGTGATTTTGTTGCCTCAGCATCCCAAGTAGCTGGGACTACAGGCACCCACCACAACGCCCGGCTATTTTTTGGTTATAGTTGTCATTGTTCTTTGGCGGGTGGACCCAGGCTGGATTTGAACCCACGAGCTCTGGGTTCTCCCATAATGGCTCTTAGCAATTTATGTGGCTGGCGCCTTAGCCGCTTGAGCTATAAGCAGTGAGCCAGCTTCAGGTTTTATATTTAGTTCTTTTTTTTTTTTTTTTTTTTTTTGTGGTTTTTGGCCAGGGCTGGGTTTGAACCCGGCACCTCCGGCATATGGGACCGGTGCCCTACTCCTTGAGCTACAGGCGCCGCCCTTATATTTAGTTCTTTAATCCTTTTAGGTTGATTTTTCTATATGGTGAGAAATTAGGGTCTAGTTTCATTCTTGTCCATGTGGCTATACATCTGATAAGAAATTAATATACAAAAAATTTTAAGAACTCACTTGAATCCATGATCTGCGGTTGCTGTAACTAAAACTGACACTACAGGACTCTAGCCTAGACAGCAGAGTGAGGCTCTGTCTTAAAAAAAAAAAAAAAGAGTACAATAAAGTTGATCTCAGAGATAGAGACTACAACGGTGGTTACCAGAGGCTGGGGTGGCTGAGAGGCAAATGGGGTGATGTGGGTCAAAGGGTACGTAATAACAAGTAGGAGGAATTCATTTCTCCTGTACACAGTCTATTGTACACCATGATGACAGTAGATGACAAATTATTGTATTTTTTTTTTTTAAGACTGAGGTGGCTGAGAGGCAAATGGGGTGATGTTGGTCAAAGGGTACGTAATAACAAGTAGGAGGAATTCATTTCTCCTGTACACAGTCTATTGTACACCATGATGACAGTAGATGACAAATTATTGTATTTTTTTTTTTTTTAAGACTGAGGTGGCTGAGAGGCAAATGGGGTGGCTGAGAGGCAAATGGGGTGATGTTGGTCAAAGGGTACGTAATAACAAGTAGGAGGAATTCATTTCTCCTGTACAGTCTATTGTACACCATGATGACAGTAGATGACAAATTATTGTATTTTTTTTTTTTTAAGACAGTCTCAAGCTATCGCCCTGAGTAAAGTAATGTGCCATCACTGCTCACTGCAACTTCAAACACTTGGGCTTAAGCGATTCTCTTGCCTCAGCCTCCCAAGTCGCTGGGACTACAGGCACCCGCCACAACGCCTGGCTATTTTTTTGTTGCAGTTATCATTGTTGTTTTTAGCTGGCCCAGGCCAATCTCGAACCCGCCAGCCTCAGCGTATGTGACCAGCGCCCTACTCACTGAGCTACAGGTGCTGCCATTCTTGAAAACTGTAAAGAGAATGGATGTTATATATTCTTATCACAAAAAATGATTTAACTATGTGAGGTAATTCATTTGTTAATTAGCTAGATTTAACCATTCCACAACATATATATACTTCAAAACGTCACATACATGAGAAAAACATACAATGTGATCTGTCAATTAAAAAATGAATGTGTTGAGAATGCAGAAATGAGATAAGGAAACAATTTATGTTTACAAAGAAGAGATTTAAACTTCATAGAAATGATTAAAAAATTAGCGTAAATCCTCTAGAAACAGAGAATTAAAATGATCATGGAATAACACCAAAAACTTAGATGTTAAAATTACATACAAATGTGTGAATAATCTATGCTCTTTTCTGTTTTTATTTAAAAACAGAAGCTGTATTAAACAAAAGGCTTATAGTTTTAATTCTGGTTTGACTGTACCTTTCTCTATTGCCCACAGATAAATGTTATATAAGTATTTTGGTCATTCAACTCCAACACTCTCTGAACACAATCCTCCCGTAATTGAAAGCTGCTCTCCACTTAGCACCATCCACGTTCATCCCACACATGACTACTCAACACCCAGCCAGGAGCACACACAAGATTCTGCATTACCTACTGCCCGGTACACCCCACTGCTGTTCTCAGCAGTCTCAAAGATACCCACAAAAGGTCTTCACGCCTCTTTCCAGCCTCCATCTTCCTCCCATATTCCAAACGACTTCTTCCTCATGTTCCAACAAGAATACACATGTGTACAAACCTGCCTACATCTTTTACTTCCCTGCCTCCAAATCGGATTTAGAACTTTCTATCATGCTATTTTGTAATCTAATAAGCCTCCTCCTTCCATCTGCCAATTTTTTTTAATTTCCTTTCCCATGTAAACTACTAAGCCTACCACAAATAATACATTTCAGCAAATGTTATTTTCTTCCCGCAGGACGTCTGTTTTAACCAACTAATCTCTCAGCACGGTATTACTAGGTACATAAAAAATAAATAAACAAAATCTTAAGACAAATATAGCAAAGACATCCATAATTAATGACTTTACAATTTATGTCCAAACCAATTCCTAATAACCTACTTAAAAATTCTAACTCTTTGAACAATAAAATACTCAAACACAAAATATTAAGCAACTTAAAAATACCACAATTTATGACATCTGTAGCAAAAATGTAAATAAAAATTTAAAAATTAAAAAAAAAAAAATTAAGCCTTTATGCTTGACATTAAATCCTCCAAGCAGTTTTTTAAAGTACTTGTTTAAAATTAATAATCCCTAAGCAGGCCCCTACTAAAGAAACCAGTTAATCTTTTTTTCTCCCCCCCCCCCCTTTTTTTTTGAGACAGAATCTCACTATATCCCTCTGGGTAGAGTGCTATATCATCATAGCTCAGAGCAACCTCAAACTCTTGGGCTCAAATGATCCTCTTGCGTCAGCCTCCCAAGTAGTTGGGAACACAGGTGCCTGCCACAACACTGGGCTATTTTTTAGAGACAAGCTCTCGCTCTGGCTCAGGCTGGTCTTGAACTCTTGAGCTCAAGCAATCCACCCGCCTCGGCTTCCCAGAGTGCTAGGATTACATGCATTAGCCACCAGGCCTGTCAAGAAATCAGTTAATCTTGGCTTGGCCCAAAGCACAGTGGTTACGGCACCAGCCACATACATGGAGGCTGATGGGTTCAAACCAGCCTGGGCCAGCTAAGCAACAATGACAACTGCAACAGAAAAATAGCCAGGCGTTGTGGCAGATGCCTGCAGTCCCAGCTACTTGGGAGGCTGAGGCAAGAAAATCACTTAAGCCCAAGACTTTAAGGTTGCTGTGAGCTGTGACGCTACAGCACTCTGCCTAGGGTGACATAGTTAGACTCTGTCTCAAAGAAAAAACAAAATCTGTTAATCTTAATGAGCACAATAAAAAAGTAAACAATTCAACTATCAGTTCCAGCAAAAGAAATTATTCTACCAAATAATTTCATGAGTTGTATACTTAACAAAAATTATAGACCACTATTAAGCATGTAGAATTTTTTCTTAATGAGTGATCCCTATTTTATTTTCGGGGTTTACTTATTTATTTATTTTGTAGAGACAGAGTCTCACTGTACCACCCTCAGTAGAGTGCCACGACGTCACAGGACTCACAGCAACCTCTAGCTCTTGGGCTTACTGGATTCTCTTGCCTCAGCCTCCTGAGCAGCTGGGACTACAGGCGCCCGCCACAACACCCCGGCTATTTTGCAGTTTAGTCTCACTGTGTTGCCCCAGGCTAGACTTGCTGGCATCAGTCCAACTCGCTGCAACCTAATACTCCTGAGTTTGAACAAGCAAACTTCCTGCCTCAGCCTCCCAACTAACTAGGACTACAGGTACCTGCTATAATGCTTGGCTAATTTTTCTATTTTTAGTAGAGACAGGATTGTCTTGCTCTGGCTCAGGCTCCTGAATTTAAGGCATCCTCCTGCCTCGGCTTCCCAGAATGATGCAATTACAGGAACAAGCCACTATGCCCGGCTGGGATCCCTCTTTTCTAAGAATAAACAGATATAAAATAAAAGATATGCGTCATCTGAATTTAAACATGCTATCTAAAGAAGGGATGAAAAAACAGCAATTTGGCTCAGCACCCATAGCTCAGTGCCTAGGGCTCTGGCCACAGACACTGGGGCTGGTGGGTTCAAACGTGGCCCAGGCCTGCTAGATAATGACAAATACAACAAAAAAATAACTGGGCGTTGTGGCAGGTGCTGTAGTCCCAGCTACTTGGGAGGCTGAGGCAAGAGAATCACTTAAGTCCAAGAGTTTGGGGTTGCTGTGAGCTGTGACGCCATAGCACTTTACTGAGGGCGACAGGGTAGGACTCTTGTCTCAAAAAAAAAAAAAAAAAGCAATTGATATTATAAACCACTGTGGCCTAAAAAGTAGCAAAATTAGGAACAGCAGGAAGTGTACAGGACGTAACTAACAGGAAAGCAGTGAGGAATACAATTAAGTGTAAACCGCAAATCCAAAATCAAGATTTAAATCTAAAACAAAAATTAGGAAATAACAAAAGCAGCATTTGGAGAAGTAAGCAAGTTTTAATAAAAATGACATTTGCATGTGGTATTTTTAAAAAGATTTGTGCCATGAAGTCTTAGTTAGAAATAGGCGGACTTAATGACTTTTTCATGCTTTGTTATGACAACGTAGGAAGTATTCCAATTTGAAAAAGAAGAAACATGACCTTGGGTTTGGCACTGAGTTTCTGGATGCACCACATTCATGATCCATGTAAGGAAAAATTAATTTGTACTTTATTAAAGTTAAAAATGTGTCCTGTGTGAAAAAGACCGTTAGGAAAACTGAAAACACAAACTACAATGAGAAAATATTTCCAAAGTACATATTTGATTAAAGACTTGTATCCAAAATGTATAAAGAACTCTTCAAGCTCACTAAAAAAAACTCAGTTTAAAACCTGGACTAAGGAATTAAGGCACAGTGCCTCATGCCTATAATCTAGCACCTTGGGAAGCTGAGGCAGGAGAATTACTTGAGCCCAAAAGTAAAGACCAGCCTGGGTGACATAGCAGGACTCCTGTCTCTACAAATAATAATTTCAAAAGGCCAGGTGCAGTGGCCTACATTTGTAATCCTAGCACTTTGGGAGGCCAAGGGAGGAGGATCACTTGAGGCCAGGAATTCAAGACTAGCCTGAGCTACAGCAAGAAAAAATATAGAAAAATTAGCCAGGCATGGTGGTGCATGCCTGTAGACCTAATAACTCAGAAGGCTGAGGCAGAAAGGTCACTTAAGCCCAGGATTTGGAAGCTGCAGTCACCACTGCAGCCAGGACAGAGTAAGACCCTGTCTCAAAAAATTAAAAATTACAAAATACATAAATAAAAATTTGCCAGGAGCAGTGGCATACACCTGTAGTCCCAGCTACTCGGAGGATGAGGAAGGAGGATCATATGGGCCCAGGAGTTCAAGGCTGCAGTGAGCTAAGACTGTGGTGAGACCCAGCCTCTAAAAAAGAAATTAAAAAAAAAAGAAAAAGAAATGAGTTGTCAAACCATAAAAAAAAAAAAAAACACGCATCTTAAATATATATTGCCAAAGAAAGAAAGCCATTCTAAAAAAGCCACATACTGAATAATCTCAATTTTATGGCATTCTGGAAAAGTCAAAACTATAGACAATGATGGCATCGGATGAAAGAAAGGAAGGGGGGACCCCAGAGGTGAAGCATAGAGGATAGTTTTAGGTCAAAGAATTTTGTACAGAGCACTATAATAGTGGCTATATGACATCACGCGCTTGTCAAAACCCACTGGTCTTAAACTGGGTAAACGGTCTGTAAAGCTAGTGAATGATGCCCCATGATCATATCAATGTACACAGCTATGATTTAATAAAAAAAAAAAACCCCACTGGTCTTTACAACACAAAGCATGAACTTCAACATATAAAAATTTAAAAAATTCTTTGGGGAAGGGGGGTATCCAAGGATACAAAGCGTATGTGACAAGAGGAAAAATACTGACATGCACTATAAAGTAAGTGGGGTCTGTAAGAACACAGGCAAGAGGAACTGCACAAAAGCTCTGTGTTCTAGCTAATGTAGTTGTTTCCCTAGAGTTAGGACTTAAAAATTCTAACACTCTACATGTATCATGGAATGGAACGTTTAAGTAAACGAATGGTGGGAGCCAGGTTTCTCAATGCTGAATTGGGAATATACAGATGAGCAAGGGAGGAGACGAGAATGATCTATGAACAATGCGTTAGACCTGGGAGGCAGCAACATGAACTCATTTTTGGCTAATCACACGTACATATGGTCATATACAGAACTATTACAGATAGGTATGCATGCATGCTTAGTGTACACACACAAATTGTTTCCTTCCTCTCTGCAAAAATGATAGCCTAGCAACAACAAGCACACCTAGCACTCACATTTAGTTTCTTTTTTTTTCTGAGACAGAGTCTCACTTTGTAGTATCCTGCCATCACAGCTCACAGCACCCTCAAACTCTTGGGCTCAAGCGATTCTCTTGCCTCGGCCTCCTGAGTAGCTGGGACTGTAAGTGCCCGCCACAACGCCCGTTTTTAGAAACGTGTCTCACCCTTGCTCAGGCGATCCACCACTTGGCCTCCCAGAGTGCTGGGATTACAGGGATGAGCCACTTCGCCCAGCCTTCACATTTAGTTCAATACCGTCCTCCAAACAAAGGAACCAGGGGTCTATTGGGAAATGGCTGATTCTAGCAAGGGGCTGGAAATAGGTAAGACAAGCACAGCGCATCTTGTAGTGCCATACTGACTTTCCAGAGAGCGGATTTAAAGTACTTGATTTAAAGGCTTATTACTAGAACACTACATTTCAAAACTATAACTCAAGTTAAAATAGACGCCAAAGCTAGGCACAGTGGTTCACATCTGTAATCCTAGAACTCTGGAACCCTAAGGCGGGTACGGGGTCTCAGCTACTCAGGAGGCTGAGGCAAAAGGATCACGTAAGCCCAAGAGTTGGACGCTGCTGTGAACCCAGGACGGCACAGCAACCAAGTGAGACTGTGTCTCAAAAAAAAAAAAAAAGAAAAGAAAAAGAAAAAAACCTACGTTTCTTTTGTTCTTCACTTGTAAACACTGCATTTACAACTGATTCAAGTGGCTATTTTTCTCAACAAAACATAAATTACCATTATTAAAGGTTGGGAGTGGTGGTACTAATCCTAGCAGTCTAAGAGGTTGAGGCAGGTGGATCCCTTGAGCTCAGGAGTTCAGAGACCAGCCTGATCAAAAGGAAGACCCTGTCTATACTAAAAATAGAAAAACTAGCCAGTATGGTGGAGGGGTCTGTAGTCCCAGCTACTCAGGAGGCTGAGGCAAGAGGATCACTTAAACCCAAGAGTTTGAGGTTGCTGTGAGCTATGATGATACAGCACTCTACTCCAGACCAAGAGAGTGAAACTCCATCTCAAAAATAAATAAATAAAATTGATAGCATGCATATATAGCTAAAATTTATATTAACATCTATATAATGCTGTTCTACATTTAAATAATTTGCATCAACTTATATTTCTTTGGCCAAGGAGGGTGGATTACTTGAGCTCAGGAGTACAAGACCAGCCTGACCAAAAGCGAGACCACGTCTCTATTAAAAATAGAAAAACTAGGGCAGCGCCTGTGGCTCAGTGAGTAGGGCGCTGGCCCCATATGCCGAGGGTGGCGGGTTCAAACCCAGCCCCGGCCAAACTGCAACAAAAAAATAGCCGGGCGTTGTGGTGGGCGCCTGTAGTCCCAGCTGCTTGGGAGGCTGAGGCAAGAGAATCGCTTAAGCCCATGAGTTGGAGGTTGCTGTGAGCTGTGTAAGGCCACGGCACTCTACTGAGGGCCATAAAGTGAGACTCTGTCTCTACAAAAAAATAAATAAAAAAATAAATAAATAAATAAATAAATAAATAAATAAATAAAAAGGAAAAAAAAAATAGAAAAACTAGCTGGGTATTGTAGCAGGCACCTGTAGTCCCAGCTACTCAGGAGGCTAAGGCAAGAGGATTGTTCAACCCAAGAGTTTGAGGTTGCTGTGAGATATGATGCCACAGCACTCTACCAAGTGCCACAGAGTAAGACTTTTGTCTCAAAAACAGACAAAAAAGGCTCATCACCTGTGGCTCAAGCAGCTAAGGCGCCAGCCACACACACCTGAGCTGGCGGGTTTGAATCCAGCCTGGGCCCGCCAAACAATAATGACAGCTGCAACCAAAAAATAGCTGGGCGTTGTGGTGGGCACCTGTAGTCCCAGCTACTTGGGAGGCTGAGGCAAGAGAATCGCTTAAGCCCAGGAGTTGGAGGTTGCTGTGAGCTAAAATGCCACAGCACTCTACCCAGGGTGACAGCTTGAGGCTCTGTCTCAAAAAAAAAAAAAGGATAGAACCCACAAAACAAAGGCAAATACATCTACAAAGATAGCAATTATTAAGGGCTAGCCATTGCAAAGTTCTAATGTCAAACATCAGTAATTTATCTAAAAAAGTGAAAACAACTCTCCATAATTCTTAAATTATACCAATCTACTTCAAATAAACACTGTGTATGAAGAACCATGGTGAACAAAGGACCTGAAAAGACATTTTTCATGGAAGATATAGATGGTTCCTTTTTGTGGTTCAACTTACAATTTTTTGACTTTATGATGGGTTTATTGGAGGTAGTAAATGCATTTTCTGCTTATAGTATTTTTGACTTAAGGCTCAGCACCTGTAGTTCAGTGGCTAGGGCGCCAGCCACATACACCGCAGCTGGCAGATTCGAACATAATAGCCCAGGCCTGCCAAACGACAACTACTACAACAACAACAAAAAAAATAGCCGGGCATTGTGGCAGGTGCCTGTAGTCCCAGTTACCTGGGAGTCTGAGGCAAGAGAATCGCTTAAGCCCAAGAGTTTGAGATTGTTCTGAGTTGAGGGACATAGTGAGACTCTGTTTCCAAAAAAAATTTCTTTTTGACTTAAGATGGGTTTATCAGGTCATCATAAACTGAGAAGTGTCTGTATGTAGGTGGTCAATAAACACCAGAAAAAGTGCTGAATATCAATAAACCATTAGGGAAATGCAAAAAAAAAAACCCACACACACAAAAACCATCACAAGGAGAATAATGAGACAGATACCACTCCACACCCCTATAGGATGGATATTAAAAGAAAATTTAAAGTTAAAAACAAAAGGTCTGGTGCGGTGGCTTATGCCTGTAATCCTAGCACTCTGGGAGGCCAAGGTGAGTAGATTGCCTGAGCTCACGGGTTCAAGACCAGCCTGTGCCAGAGTGAGATCTCTAAAACTATCCAGGCATTGTGGCAGGGACTACAAGTAGCTGGGAGGCTGAGACAACAGAAATTGTTTAAGCCCAAGAGTCTGGGCTGCTGCGAGCCATGATGCTACAGCACTCTACCAAGGGTTGACAAAGTGAGACTGTGTCTCAAAAAAAAAAAAAAAAATTAAATTAAATTAAAAATTAAAGTGTGACTCAGCACCTGTAGCTTAAGCAGCTAAGGTGCCAGCCACATACACCAGAGCTGGCGGGTTCAAATCCAGCCTGGGCCTGCCAAACAGCAATGACAACTACAACCAAAAAATAGCCAGGTGTGTTAGCCGGGCGTTCTGGTGGGCGCCTGTAGTCCCAGCTACTCGGGAGGCTGAGGCAAGAGAATCACATAAGCCCAAGAATTGGAGGTTGCTGTGAGCTGTGTGACGCCACAGCACTCTACCGAGGGCAGTAAAGTGAGACTCTGTCTCTACAAAAAAAAAAAAATAGCCAGGTGTTGTGGCAGGTGCCTGTAGTCCCAGCTACTTGGGAGGTTGAGGCAAGAGAATTGCTTAAACCCAGGAGTTGGAGCTTGCTGTGAGCTGTGATGCCCTGGCACTCTACCCAGGGGTGACAGCTTGAAGCTCTGTCTCAAAAATAAAAATAAAAATAAATAAATAAATAAAAGTGTTGGCTCAGCGCCCATAGCACAGTGGTTACCACGCTGGCTACATCCACCTAACATGGCAGGTTCTTCAAACCTGGCCCAGGCCAGCTAAACAACAATGACAACTGTAACAAGAAAACAGCCAGGTATTGTGGTGGGCACCTGTAGTCCCAGCTATTTGGGAGGCTAAGGCAAGAGAATCGTTTAAGCCCAAGAGTTTGAGGTGCTGTGAGCTGTTATGGCACGGCACTCTATCAAGGGCAACATAGTGAGACTCGGTCTCAAAAAAATAAATAAATAAAAATTAAAAAAAAAGTGTTTGTAAGGATGTGTACAAATTGGAACGCTTGTGCACTGCTGGTGAAAATGGAAAATGGTGCAGACACTGGGGAAAACGGCATGTCAGTTATTAAAAAAAAAATTAAAAACACAATTGCTGGGCGGCACCTGTGGCTCAGTGAGTAGGGTGCCGGCTCCATATACCGAGGTCGGCGGGTTCAAACCCGGCCCCAGCCAAACTGCAACAACAACAAAAAAAAAAAATAGCCCAGCGTTGTGGTGGGCGCCTGTAGTCCCAGCTACTTGGGAGGCTGAGGCAAGAGAATCGCCTAAACCCAGGAACTGGAGGTTGCTGTGAGTTGTGTGATGCCATGGCACTCTACCAAGGGTAATAAAGTGAGACTGTCTCTACAAAAAATTAAAAAAAAAACAAAAAACTGCCATATTATCCAGCAATTTCACTCCTGGGTATGTACTCAAAAGAACTGAAAAGAAAGACTAAAACAGATTATTTGTATATCCATGGTCATAGCAGCATTATTCATAATAGTCAAAAAAATGGAAGCAAACCAAATATCCATCAATGGATGAATACACATGGTACATTCCTTAGTGAAACAGCCAGTCTCAAAAGAGCAAGTATTATTTGATTCTACTTATAGTAGGTAACTACAGCAGTCAAATAAATAGAAACAGAAAAGCAGAATGGTGGTTGCCAGGGTGCGGAGGAAGAAGGCAATGGGTAATTCCTAGTTAATGGGTATGGAATGTCAGTTTGAGAACATGAAAAGTTCTGGAGATGGACAGTGGGATGGCCAACATGGTCAGTCTACCTGATGCCAGTGAACTATACAATGGTTAAAATGGTAAATTTTATGTTACATTAGGTCATTAAATCGGAAATCTCCAACTTCAAATCTAAAGTTCATTATATCTCAAAGAAGAAACAGTACAAGTAATCAGAGGACGCTTCTAAACAGTTTTACCTTTTTTTTTTTTTTTTGAGACAGAGCCTCAAGCTATCGCCCTGGGTAGAGTGCCGTAGCATCACAGCTCACAGCAACCTCAAACTCTTGGGCTTGAACAATTCTCTTGCCTCAGCCTCCCGAGTATCTGGGACTACAGGCACCTGCCACAACACCCAGCTATTTTTTGGTTGTAGTTGTCACTGTCTGGCAGGCCCGGGCCAGATTTGAACCTACCAGCTCTGGTGTATGTGGCTGGCGCCTTAGCCGCTTGATCTACAGGCACCACCCAGTTTTGCCATTTTAATGGTAGCTTGGGTGTCCCAGCCCCCACAGTAGCTGGGACTAGATAACTCTGTCACAACACCCCACTAATTCTTTTTCCTATTTTTTTCTAATTTCTATTTTTAGTAGAGACAGGATCTTGTGCATGCTCAGGGTGGTCTCCAACTCCTAAGCTCAAGTGATCCATTTTTTTTTTTTTTTTTTTTGAGACAGAGTCTCAAGCTGTAGCCCTGGGTAGTGCCGTGGTGTCACAGTTCACAGCAACCTCAAACTCTTGGGCTTTAGTGATTCTATTGCCTCAGTCTCCCAAGTAGCTGGGACTACACGTGCCCGCCGCAATGCCTGGCTATTTTTTTGTTGCAGCTGTCATTGTTCTTTCAGCTGGACCCGGGCAGGGTTCAAACCCACCAGCCCCAGCACATGTGGCTGGCGCCCTACCCACTGAGCTACAGATGCCTCCCATCAAGCAATCCTTCTGCCTCAGCCTCCCAGAGTGCTACAATTACAGGAATGAGCCACCATGCCCACCAAACCTCAACAAATCTTTTAAAACTACAGCCATACAAAGTTCTCTGACTACAATAAAATTAAACTACAAACTCATAACAAAGAGTAAAAACCCCGAAATTGCTGATGGCATCTAAATACACTTCTACATAATTCAAGGGTCAAAGAGGAAATCAAATAAGAAATGTAAACTGAATGAAAATGAAAATATGAAATTTCAAAATTTGTGGGATGGAGTAGTGCCTAGTGAAAATTTACAGCACTAATGCCAACATCAGACTTAGTGGTAAAAACCCGAATGCTTTGCCCCAAACACCAGGGAGAAGGAAAGAAGCCAGTTCTCACCACTTCTTTTCCCACTAGACTGGAGATTCTAGCCAGGGCTAGATGGACAAATATGGGGAGAGGGATGCATACAGCACAGAAAGTAAGTAAAACTTTTATATTCACAGATGGCATGATCATTTATGTAGAAAAACCTACAACAAAGCTACTAGATAAAAAAGTTACCAGAATCAATAAGTGAGTTTAGAAAATCTGCACTACATATAAACATAAAATATGAAGTGTACGTCTATATATGAGGCACAAGAAATCAGAAACTGAAGTTTTAAAATTCTATACACAACAGTATCAAATAAAATAGAACAGAATAAAAGATGTGCAAGACCCATGTAGTGAGAAAGCTGCAAAACATTACCAAGAAATTTTGAAAGACTTAAATAAATGGGAGGATATACTGTGATCACAGATCAGAAGATCAATATTGCTAAGATGTTAATCCTCCCACAATTCAATTATAAATTCATTGCAATCCAATTTAACATTCCAGACTTTTTTTTAAGAAACTGACAAGCTCAGTAACTGACAAAAGCTGATTCTAAAATTATTATATAGAGCCGGTGGGGTGGCTCACAACTGTAATCTAGCACTCTGGGAGGCCAAGGCAGGTGGTTTGCCTGAGCTCATGAGACAAAAGCAAGGCCTCGGATGGCTCAGTGCCTGTAGTGGTTAGCAGCCTGAGCAAGAGCAAGGCCTCGGATGGCTCGGCGCCTATAGCATCAGCCACATACACCAGGGCTGACGAGTTCGAACCCGGCCCAAGCCTGCTAAACGACAATGACAACTATAACAAAAAAAATAGCCGGGCGTTGTGGTAGGTGCCTGTAGTCCAAGCTACTTGGAAGTCTGAGACAAAAGAATTGCTTAAGCCCCAGAATTTGAGGTTACTGTCAGCTGTGACACCACAGCACCCTACCCAGGGGGACAGAGTGAGACTATCTCAATAAAAAAAATAAAAAATAGCCGGGCATTGTGGTGGGTGCTTGCAGTCCCAGCTACTTGGGAGGCTGAGGTAAGACAAATTGCTTGAGCCCAAGAGCTTGAGGTTGCTGTGACCTATGATGCCACAGCACTCTATTGAGGGTGACAAAGTGAGAGTCTGTCTCAAAAAAAAAGGAATTATTGTAAGGCTACAATAATTAAAACAGTCCGGAACTGGCATACAAATATCACATATACATCAATAGAAACAGAATACAGAGTCCAAAAATAGGCCATGCATGTGTGTTCAATTAATTTTCTACAAAGGCAACAAAGCAATTCAATTGGGCAAGGATAAGCTTTTCAATAAATTATAACTGAACAAATGGATGGCCATATTTGGAGGGGAAGGGAAACTTCATTACCTCATACCACATATAAAAATTAACTCAAAATGGATCACAGACTTAAATATAAGACCTAAAACTATATAACTTTACAAAGTAAACATAGGAAAATCATTAGTAGCTGATTTGGCAAAGATTTCTCTAAAAGAACACATGAAAATCAAATTGGATTTCAACAAAATGAGAACTTTTGCTCTTCAAAAAACATCAGGAAATAAACAGAGACTTGAAGAACATATATGCAAAAGATATCTCAACAAAGAACTAATATCTAGAATATGACCAAGAGACCGCATCTTTACAAAAAATAGAAAAACTAGCTAAGCCTGACAATGTATGCCTATATCTCTCAAAACTCTTCAAACTGCACTCTTAAAATATATGCACACTTAAACAGCAATTATACCTCAATAAAACTGGTTAGCAAAACCCTAACAGTGCAAGTTAAAACACAAGGTAGTGGCTCAGCGCCCCTACCTCAATGGTTAGGGTGCCAGCCACTTACACCAGGGCTGGTAGTTCAAACCGGGCTCGGGCCTGCCAAACACCAATAACAACTACAACAAAAAAGTAGCTGGGCGTTGTTGCCGGCACCAGTAGTCCCAGCTACTTGGAAGGCTGAGGCAAGAGATTTGCTTAAGCACAAGACTTTGAGGAGGTTGTGAGCTGTGACGCCACAGCACTCTACAAAGAGCGACGTAGTGAGACCCTATCTCAAAAAAAACAAGGTGCACTACCCACCTACCAGAATGGCTTTTAAAAAATACAAAAAATATTTTGTATGATTAAGGACACCAGCAAGTGGAATTTTTATTTATTGCTGTTTGGAATACAAATTGGTACAGCTACTTCAGATGATAAATTTGATCGTTTCTTATAAGCATGTATTTACCCAAGAGAAAAAAAAAAAACATAAGACCATGCAAAGGTCTTACATGAACATCGATGACAGCCAGAGATTGAGTACAACTCGAATAAAGCCTACCAACTGGTGAATGCCTAAACAAATTGTCGTAATTTAGCTGAGAAATAGGGAACAAAAGAAGCCTCAAAAGATCTTTGTGAGAATGGGAAGAGAAAATGTGAAAAAAGTACTTAGTGTTATAAAGCACGACAAAAAGTATCACATTCATCACTAACTTAATAATATGCTCGGTGCCCGGAGCTCAGTGATGAGGGCGCTGGCAACATACACTGGGGCTGGCAGGTTTGAACCCCCACCTGCGGCCTGCTAAACAACAACAACAACAACAACAACAAATAGCTGGTCGTTGTGGTGGACGCCTGTAGTCCCAGCTACTTGGGAGGCTGAGACAAGAGAATCGCTTAAGCCCAAGAGTTTGAGGTTGCTATGAGCTGTGACGCCATAGCACTCTACTGAGGATTGACACAGTGAGACTCTGTCTCAAAATAAATAAATAAATAAATA
Source organism: Nycticebus coucang (assembly GCF_027406575.1). Classification (NCBI taxonomy): domain Eukaryota; kingdom Metazoa; phylum Chordata; class Mammalia; order Primates; family Lorisidae; genus Nycticebus; species Nycticebus coucang. The sequence continues at coordinate 43,869,835 of NC_069799.1, read as the reverse complement.
AACGTAATACTATATAGTAAAATATAGGTAATTTTCAGCCAACTTTTAAAGATTATCACTCTAACTTCATAGCATATTCTAACTTCTGCTGTGGTACAGGAAAAGATCACAGACCTCAATGAGAGGTCTGAAATTTAAATCTAGGCTTTGTCATTTATCAACCCTCAGACCCCCCAGCACTTTATCTCTAAAACAAAGGAAACATACAAACCTCAAAAGATCCTGTGAGAATGGAAAGAGAAAAAGAACTTTGTAAATTCAAGAAGTGACACAGAGTATCCATATTAATCACTGCTCACTCAAGGAAGTAAAAGTTGTGGGAGCAGGAAAATATACACAAATACCCTAATCACTTATAAAACATCTGTCTCTCTCTGCCTCTTTGCTAGCAGGTGCCCTAAGACCAGCCATTTAACAGGAGCTTCAGTTTTTGCCATCTGCAAAATGGAGTTTATTAACGATGCTACACACACTGGGAGAATTAAAGAAGTAACGATGAGTAAAGTACTTGATACAGTGCCTGGCACATGGCAAGTGCTTAAGTTTTATCTAGTATTAAAAATACTTTCCGACGGCGCCCATAGGCCAGTGGGTAGGGCGCCAGCCACATACACCAAGGCTGGCAGGTTTGAACCCTGTCAGGGCCACCTAAACAATGACAACTGCAACAACAATAACAAAATAGCCGGGCGTTGTGGCGGGCGCCTGTAGGCCCAGCTACTGAAAAGGCAGAAGCAAAAGAATCACTTAAGCCCAAGAGTTTGAGACTGCTATGAGCCGTGACACCAGGGCACTCTACTGAAGGCGACATAGTGAGACTCTGTCTCAAAAAAATAAAATAAAATACTTTCGTAAGTATTACTGCTCGACCAGACCCAATCCTAGCCTCCATCCTGCCCACCCAAACTGCAGTAGTGTAAGTCATTAATGATCTAATTCTTTTCTTTTTTTTTCTTTTTTGGTTTTGTGGGGGTTTTTTTTTGTTTAGCAGCCCCGGTGGAGTTTGACTCTGCTACCCTTGGGGCCAGCGGTCTAACCATTGTGGCTACAGATGCCCTGCCAATCTAATTCCTAATCATTGATTCTCAGACTTTCAGTGAGCAATGGAATTCATCTTAAGAGTTTTTTTTTGACATAGTCTCACTCAGTCCCCATGGGATTGAGTGCTATGGCATCATAGCTCACAGCAACCTCAAACTCTTGGGCTCAAGAGATCCTCTTGCCTCAGCCTTCCAAGTAGCTGGGATGACAGGCACTGGCCACAACACCTGGCTAGTTCTTTTTCTATTTTTAGTAGAGACTGGGACTCACTATTGCTTAGGTTGGTCTTCAACTCTTGAGCTCAGGCGATCCTCCCACCTTGGCCTCCTAGAGTGCTAGAACTACAGACGTGAAACTAAAAATTACATTTCTAACAAGTTCCCAAGGCTTGCTGATGGGGCAATCTGAAAATATACTTGGAATAGCACTGGTCTCAATTTCAGTCTACAGAATTATTGTTTACAATACAGTAGCTGCTAGCCAAATGTGGCTAACATAAATTGAGATAAATTGAGATAAGCTATAAATGTAAATTACATGAGATTTCAAAAACTTTGTACAATATAAATATGGCAAAATAGCTTCCCAATAATTTTTATACTGATTACCCAGTAAAATGATATTTTGGATATACTGAGTTCAATAAATGTATTCATTTCATTTCTTCACTTGTTTACTTTTATAATGTGAATGAATGCTAGAAATTTAAAAATTACACAAGTGGCTGACACTGTATTTCCCATTGAACAGCAGCAGTCTATGGTCTGGACAGAACCAGCACCCATAGGACCTGAGGGCACAGGTGACTTCCAAGCACACTAAAGTTGAGAAGCACTAGATTATCAACAGAGAGAGGCTTAGAGATGGTAGCATTTGTCAGTTCAGTTCAAATAAAAAGCTAATAGATTGCAAAATGAAACTGCAAGATAGTCAGTAAATCAATTTAAGTAATAAACAAATGGCTGAGTCACAGCAAAGCCGCTGAGGTACAATTAGACCAATAATTGAAAAAGAGAAAACCACAAGGATGGTAGCCAACTCTGTTCCTCAAAAGAGGATGACCCAAAAAGTACAATTCAAAGTACAACGCAGCAATACTAAATGGTACCATCATATCTTTCACATTGGATCCCTTTTGCAAATAGTGCATATTTATGATTATAACAAAAATTGTTAAATACAGGATAAAAGATTAATTGCACTTTTCTCTCCCACGATTTATTATAAAACTGTAATGCCAATTTTTCAGATAAATAATAGTGCTATTTAATGATTTACAGATCACCACTATTCATTGTCTTATTTCAGTCCACTTAAATATATATATATATTTTTTTTTTTTTGTAGAGACAGAGTTTCACTTTATCGCCCTTGGTAGAGTGCCGTGGTGTCACACAGCTCACAGTAACCTCCAACTCCTGGGCTTAGGCGATTCTCCTGCCTCAGCCTCCCGAGCAGCTGGGACTACAGGCGCCCGCCACAACACCCGGCTATTTTTTGGTTGCAGTTTGGCCGGGACCGGGTTTGAACCCGTCACCCTCGGTATTTGGGGCCGGCGCCCTGCTCACTGAGCCATAGGCGCCGCCCTCCACTTAAATATTTTAATCACCCTTATTCTCAGTAAGGTCACTTGCTTAACTTAAACTATTTGAATTTGTAAAGCTCACAATCAGCCTATTTAAAAAAATCACTGTGCAGATACTTCCTAGTTAATGAAAGAAAATCCAAATCATTAACTTACAATGTGCTGTTTTTGTACAGCACCAACATATTTTCATTTGGACCTCACGACTAATGTAGTAAGGATAAACCTAAAAATAGGTAAAGTGTTAATGATTACATGTAAACACAGAATATATACAGGTGGCATTATAGTACGAATCAATGAGGGATCAAATCTTCTCCAGCTTCTGTTGTTTATGATAAACTACAAACAAATCTAGCAACAAATACTGGTATATATATACATATAATACAGTCTGTTACATTACACTTTCTTTAATTTAATATTTTTTCCCCAACAAACAGCTTCGGAGTGGTGGTGCTACATGCAACCATGGCACACAAATGTACCCTCTTCCCTGGCTCTCCAGGTGGCACAACTCAGGGTCATGCTTTCACTGCCTGCTCTTAGGCACTGCTGGGGGCTCTCCAGACTCTACTCTGAAATGTTTCCAAGGCAATTTTAAAACAAAGAGAAAAATACTGCGCCAGGAGCCAGACCGTCTATTAAGACCAGGCGAGGTACAGAAAGACCCATTCTGAAATACACTCTCCTAGAGATTAGGTAAGAAATACTGAATGTGGCCAAATACATACATCTCTAGGCCACTGTTTCCCAACTTTTATGTATAAAAGAGGCGTGGCGAGAGATTAGATACTTTTTAACACTTTCACTGCAGCATTCTGAGTCTTACCAAGGTCTAAACTGATGGCGGAACCGTCACCCAGCGACTCCGGGTGCTCCTTCCTCTACACAACCTCCCTTTGGGAATGCGGGCCTACATAGTCAATAAAACCTACTTCCGTGTATCATTGGCCGTAAAGCCAGGCACAACCAATCGTGTTACTGGAATGTTAAAAGCCTTTACCCATAACAAACACTTGGAACGACAATTACAACTTTCGATAAAGGTATACTTCAAGGCGTTTTGCTCCAGCCTTGCAAATGCGTTTAAACCGGCTGCTGCGGTCAAAAGGAAAACATCTCACGCCTCTAAAACTGAAGGGCGTGCCTTTTTCTCTAATGATGACTGCGCGGGCCATTTCTTCTCAAGGGGTCTGCGGGAACTTCAGTGAAATAGGAAAGGACAGCCATTCTAGAAAGACAATCGACTCCTCCGAGATGGGAGGAGGGCAGCGCGCTGGTAAAAAGGGTTTTTAATTCAAGGACTTTGAGGAGACTGCTTCCAGAGGAGCCGGAGGGTAGCAAACGTCCAACCAGCAGGGGCGGGGCACCCCTGAAGACTGCGAAGAAAAAGTGCGCGGTTTAAGGTCAACAGTCCCCGCACCCCGTCCCAGGGAGGCCCCAGGTGGGCTCCCCCGGATAGGTGGAGATTTGCACACCCTCCCGCGGTTAGGGAGCGTGCACACGAGCGGTGGGACGGAGGGCGGCACCCGGTTGGCCTTTTACACACACACGCACACACACACAGCCGCGCACACACGCACCCTGCCACCCTCCTTCCTAGGGGCGGGGCGGGAGGGCGCTGCCCTCACACAGGAAGTCAGGAAACCCAGGGGACAGAGCAGCCACAACTTCGGGCCATTTAAACCCTCTCCCCCACGTCAGCCAATGGGCAAGCAATGGCCTCCCCTCCCCCCGCGCCCACCCCCGCACCCAGACCCCTCGCGCGCACCCCGGCGCCCATGCGCCTACCGCACACGCCTGCCGCCTGCCCCGCCGCCCTCGGCGGGCACGGCCCGGGCCCCGGAGCGCCTTTGTGCAGCGCCTCGTCAACCTGCCCTCCGTCCGCGGGGCCCCGCGCCCCACCTCCTCACCGAGAGCCCAGCAGCCTCGCAGCGGGAAGCCCCCTCTTCACGTCGCGCCGCAGCTGCAGGACGCCGAGGCCAGCCTGGAGAGTGCTCGCACGGCGGCCGCAGCGGCACACCGATCCCCGCAGGCTGGTCTCCGAGGGAGGGTAAGTTCCAGGGCACGTCGGAGCGCGCCGGCGCGGGGGCGGGGCGGGGAGCGGGGGCGGGGCGGGCCCCACGTGACGGACGGGCGGGGCGGGCGGCTCACGTGACGGCCCGAGCGCGCGGGGCGGGCTGGGGGCTTCAGGGACCAGCGGGGGGCGCGGCGGCTCCGCGAGGGGGCGCGGCCGCGGGAGGCTGCTGGGGCCGGGGCGGCAGACTGAGCGCGCGGCCCAACGGGCGAAAGCACTTTGTAAACACGGAGTGGGAGGCGTTAAGAAAACACTCGTGGGGAAAACGAGGGAAGGGCGGGCGGGAAGCGGACGCACCACCAAGGCGGCGGGAACGGAGCCCAGAAAACGACAGCCGGCCCGTGGGCCTTACCCGCTTACCCCCTCTGCCCCCGGCCGGCTGGGGCTCCCGCCGGGCTAGGTCAGTCGTTTGCGGGCCTGGAAATCACACTGGGACGCTCGAAAAAGTGCCGCACACTGCCTGTAGGGGACGAAATGGAACTCTGGGGACGCTGAGTCCGTGACCGAGTCTGTGCGGAGCTGCTCTTCGAAGCCGCCAGGGTAGAGTGCTGGACACCTGTACACGCTCAGCTGAGGAGACTTTTGGGGACCCACGAGGGCCCGCGCCAGGAAAGGCGGCTGCCGAGCAGCATAACCAGCCGTTCAGCCTTCAGCGGTCCACTGGGCCCACTGCGTGCAAGCCCAGTGGGGGGCCACGGTGTCATTGTCCAAAGTCAGCCCAGTTGGCAGTGTGGCAGCAGAGATCCCGGAAGTTACAGGCATTGAAGGTCTATGATAATGGGAAAGAGACCTACCTTAAATGCCAGTAATTATCCCTCTACCCTTTCGAATCCCCGCTATCAAATGACTTAAAAAGCTGCCTTTCAGCCCTAAAATTTAACGACTGTGAGAAAATTGCTGCTGTATGCTTCTGCTGACAAGTATTAGGACTTCAGAAATATTCACTAACCTATTGAATGTGCCCATTAACGTGCCAAGATAAAATAATACAGACGGGGGTGGCGGACAGGATATGAATTGAGAGCCACAGTGTCTGGAGTTGGCTTTTTTTCATACCTGAAGATACCACAATATCTGGCTTCCTTATCACACGCCAAACTCCCAGTTGTTCTTTAAAGGATACAAAGAATCCATTGGCGAGACTTTACCAGCCGCTGTTTACAACCTTCGCATTAAATCTAACAGGAGACTTAAGTTTTTTAAGATAGTCAATTTTTAGAGAGGAAAGATAAGTTTAAGAGTTGGTAAAAATAAGCCTGACACTACGTTATATCTTCATCCTTTCGTTTGCTACTCCTTCCTTGCCACCTACTTTTTCTGTCTCCCTCAATTTGTGCCACGTTCCCTTTTCTGTGCCCTTGTTCAGCATACAGAAAATTGCTGCTGTATGCTTCTGCAACTGTTTTCCATAGACTCCCTTTGTTATTTCTTTCTAAAACCAAAAACAAGGACAGACTGTAGAAAGGAAACAATGCCCTGATAGAAATGTGTTGATAACCTTATCTTCCTTCTTTCTCAAACCTGAATTGGGCACCCCTGGTTTCAGCAAGAGATAGAGCTAAACAGTTTGCATGCATTTACTGATCTGCTTGTAACTCCACTTCCTATTTCACAACCTAATCTCAGATGATACCACAGTGCCCACAGGATGCTGATCACTACCAACAGCAGATGGAGTCAGATAAAAAGAGCTCTCTTGCTGGAGTGGTGTTTTGAAAGAACCTAATGGAGAGCTATGAAATCATATGCAACATTGCCTCTAGTTAGTTTTAAAATAACACTTGTAGCATATGTCTGGCGCCTGCGCTCAGGATCTCAACAGATCGGTTTCAGAATTTTGACATTTCACGGGTTTCTTAGGAAGTAGCCCAGTTCCAAAATGTAGAATTCAAATGTAAGCTACACACACAGGCAGAGATTTGAGTCTGATTTGTTTGTATATATATATCCCAAGTGCCTAAAAGCACTTGGCATATGGTAAATGCAGGAGATATTCCTGCTGACTATTTCTTTGGGTGAAAATGGTACTCTGTAAATAGCTGCATAAACTTGTCCTACTTCTTGATTCTTTAATGAGTAACCTACTTTTCATTGTATATTTCTAGATGAAAAAGCATAAAATTATACCTGGCAGCACTACTTTGGCGAGGGTATAAAGAAGCAGGAATTTGGCAGTAACTATCAAAATTACAAACGCATATGCACTTGGAACCTCCAATTTCATTTTTAGGGATTTATCTCCCAGATATATTTCTACACATGAGAAATAATAAAATATTTCTTACTAAGAATAGCAAAGGATTGAGAAAACCTAAATATACATCAACGAGACACTAGTTAAATTATACTCATGCATTTTAACATTATGCAGCTGTTAACCAAAAAAAAAGTGTTTCACTTTTATTAAAATATGTTAATGTTTTAATATTAAGACCTCCAAGGTTTTTAAGTGAAAAAAGCAGAAAACGGTGCAGAATGATGTACTCGCTTGTATATGCATTAAACGAAGACAAACTTTTGGAAAATGAGAACTCACTGGACAGAAAGCATAGGAGACTTTTCACTGTATTGATATTTAAAATTTTTGATATTTGAACCTTGAAAAAGATTTATCTATCCAAATAGTCCGTGTTTAAAGTTTTCTGGTATCTTTGTTTTGTTTGTTGAGACAGAGTTTTAGTTTGTCACCCCTCTGTAGAGTGCTGTGTCATCACAGCTCACAGCAACCTCCAACTGCTGGGCTTAGGCAATTCTCTTGCCTCAGCCTCCCGAGTAGCTGGGACTATAGGCACCCACCACAACACCCAGCTATTTTTTTGTTGCAGTTTGGCCAGAGCCAGGTTTGAACCCGCCACCCTTGGTATATGGGGCCGGTTCCCTACCCACTGAGCCACAGGAGCCACCTGGTATCTTTACTTTGTTATTAAAATGCTCAGGCTTCATTTATTTAATAAAACTTTACCAGAGGGTGGCGCCTGTGGCTCAGTGAGTGGGGTGCCGGCCCCATATACCGAGGGTGGCGGGTTCGAACCCTGGCCCCGGCTGAACTGCAGCCAAAAAATAGCCGGGTGTTGTGGTGGGCGCCTGTAGTCCCAGCTGCTCGGGAGGCTGAGGCAGGAGAATCGCTGAAGCCCAAGAGCTGGAAGTTGCTGTGAGTCCTGTGACATCATGGCACTCTACAGAGGTTGCTGTGAGTCCTGTGACATCATGGCACTCTACTGAAGGCAGTAGAATGAGACTCTGTCTCTACAAAAAAAAAAAAAAAAAAACTTTACCAGATATCAGGTTATCAAACTAGTACTCAGATTTCTGAACAATATCTATTCCTTGTTGTAATAATTTAAGAGTGAGGTAATATGTTTAGTTTGAGGCTTAGTCCACCTTTTATCAAATGTATGTTGATTCTCAAAAGTATTTTTCTTAGGGGCCAGGCATGGTGGCTCATGCCTATAACCCCAGCACTTTGGGAGACCAAGGTGGGCAGATGGCCTGAGTTTACGAGTTTGAGACCAACCTGAGCTACAGCGAGACCCCATCTCCAAAAAATGCTAGCGTGTGGTGGGCGCCTGTAGTCCCAGCTACTTGGGAAGCTGAGGCAAGAGAATCACTTCAGCCCAAGAATTAGAGGTTGCTGTGAGCTATGACGCTATGGCACTCTACCAAGGGTGACAAAGTGAGACTCTCTCAAAAATATATATATATATTTTTTTTTTCTCAAAGAAGAGCCTTGGGCGGCGCCTGTGGCTCAGTGAGTAGGGCGCTGGCCCCATATGCCGAGGGTGGCGGGTTCAAACCCAGCCCCGGCCAAACTGCAACAAAAAAATAGCCGGGTGCTGTGGCGGGCACCTGTAGTCCCAGCTACTTGGGAGGCTGAGGCAAGAGAATCGCTTAAGCCCAGGAGCTGGAGGTTGCTGTGAGCTGTGTGATGCCACGGCACTCTACCAAGGGGCATAAAGTGAGACTCTGTCTCTACAAAAAAATTAAAAAATAATAAAAAAAAAAAGAGCCTTGCTTAAAGGAGTTCTAACAAATTATATCCTCTGTTTTAAACAATAAAATTAGAATTTCTTGGATCATTTGTCCATGTCAAGAATATTATATTTTGGGAAAAACACTAAAGGCATGTGTTTCTCTGTGTATCTGTTCACTTGCCCACTTTGCAGTATCAACTGCCTCTTGTTTCTATGGGTTACATAGATGCCCTGTAAATAGTTTTGCCTGATATGTTCCATTATTTGATTATATTTATTTGTAGGCTTAATTTCCAGAAATCTTAAAGAGAATTGTAATGATGACTTCAATACCAGTGAAAGTTAGATAACACCATCTCTTTAAGGATTTTAATAAAAGAGCTTTATAATACTATGAAATCTCATGTTTTCTCTATATAAATTCACATGATCAATTTTGCAACTTATAGTCAAATGCAGGCATAAAGAATTAGTACTAGTGGCCAGTTGCCTATAATCCCAGCACTTTAGAGGACCATGGTTGGAGGATCCCTTGAGGCCAGGAGTTCTAGACCATGTCTCTCAAGAAAAAAAAAAAAAAACTAGCAGGGCATAGTGACAATGATGATAAGTGCCTGTAGTCCTAGCTATTCAGGAGGCTGAAGCAAGAGGATTACCTGAGCATAGGAGTTTGAGGTTTCTGTGAGCTATAATTGTGGAACTGCACACCAAACCTGGACAACAGAGCAAGACCCTGTCTGAAAAAAAAAAAATTAGAAGAATAATTAGTACTTGTCAAAGTTGGTTATACAAATTAGGGCATTCTTGTCATCCCAAACTAAGAGTCCAGGGACCAGGGACAGAAAGCAAGCACTCAGGGCACATCACATCAGCTCCAAAAATCAAATGTTATGCAAAGGCCAGCTACCAAAATGGCCTTTTGTAACCCTAAAACCAGTTTTACCTAGAAGCTGCTGAAATAACCTACCTTGACTCTAAAACTAGTTTTCCCTACCACTGTCACTCACCAATGAGAGCTTGCCAGTCCCCAGAGCTTTTCTAATTAATTTTGTTACAAAACAATATATAACATTTCTCTTTCTAATAAAACCACCAATAATTTAAGACGTACTGAAGACAACCCCAGTCTGTGTGTGCCCCAAATTACACTTCTGTGATTTACAGGTTTGTCTCTATATTTTAGTTTGACTTTGACATACTTGGTCTCAGAAATGGGATCCTCAGATGACTAGTTTATGGAACTATGGCTTGAGTACCCACACTTAGGCCCTTTGAGCCTGCAAACGTCTGCAGGTCACCTCTTTTCCCGGTGGTGAGTCTCTGTCAGATCAAGCTCCTAAGTTTTCTTTTGGTTGAGTTCAGTTTTATTTGGGAATTGGTTAGGAGGCGTCTTTCCCCCTTCTAGTTAATAAGATCTTAATGGTTGGGTGGCGCCTGTGGCTCAAGGAGTAGGGTGCCGGTCCCATATGCCAGAGGTGGAGGGTTCAAACCCAGCCCTGGCCAAAAACTACAAAAAAAAAAAAAAATCTTAAAGGTTAGCAGGGGTTTTCTCACTTCATGGTATTTCCCTGGTTAGGAAGAATATTTTTTTTACCTGGTTATGTGGTCTCCTGTTGAAGACGAATTTTTTTCTCTTGTTAAAGAAGGCTTACTTGAAATGTCAGCTTTCAGGAAACACTGTACTATATCTGTTGGTATGATCATGATAGCATTTAAGTAGCTGTCATGGCAACCACAATGTAATCCTCCATCAGTGTCATGGAACACCCAGGAATACCCCAGGAAGTGAGCAGGGTGATTCAGCAGGTGGCACACTCCTGTCTCCTGTGAGTCAGGAAAATACCAATGTCCTCACTCAGCGTTGCTAGAGGCACCATTCTATGAGATACAAAACACGGCCACAACAGGATCTGTAGCACTTTCCGTAAGAGCCAAGTGTTGGCTTCTTGAAACATTTCAAAGCCTATTTTCATTGATTTTTAAGCCAGATTTTCACTTTGTGAGTAATACAGAGCCTTTACTTATTTCTCTTCTTTTTACTTTTGAAGCAAATCACAACAAAGTCTTTACTTTCATCTTTGGGGTCTGTGGTCAGTAAGAAGGTAAAACTTTGTTCTTTTTACTGCCTTGCTGGTTTTGTTCAATGGTTAGTAAGAAAAGAGACTAAAAGTAATGGTTAAAAATGAGGTATTTTTAGCCTTCATGTCCTGGTAGAACATCACAGAATTTGGAATTGTCAGGATGACCGAATTCAAATCTCGAGGTGGAGTAAAGCTCCTATGCTTTGCATATTCTGTAAAATCTGTGAAATCAAAGTGAACTGTGGGCTCAGCTCCTGTAGCTCAAGCAGCTAAGGTGCCAGGTTGGAATCCAGCCCGGGCCTGCCAAACAATAATGACAAATACAACCAAAAAATAGCCAGGGGTTGTGGCGGGTGCCTGTAGTCCCAGCTAGTTGGGAGGCTGAGGCAAGAGAATCACTTAAGCCCAGGAGTTGGGGTTTGCTGTGAGCTGTGATGTCATGGCACTCTATCCAGGGCAACAGCTTGAGGCTCTGTCTCAAAAAAAAAAAGTCAACTGTTTTATGACTCTGAAACATCTATTCAGTATTCACAGTGTGCTAAATCCAAAATGTTTATTTATTTATTTTGAGATAGAGTCTCACTGTATCCACCTGGGTAGGGTGCCGTGGTGGCAGCCTAGCTCACAGCAACCTCAAACTCTTGGGTTCAAGAGATCTTCCCGCCTCAGCCTCCCAGAGTGGTAGGATTACAGGCATGAGCCACACCACAGGCCCGAAGGTTTATTTTGAGAAAAGGAATATAAATAGATAAATAATATGGGCACTTTGAAAAGGCATCAGAAAAGCTCTTCCATGTAGAACTTTCTTCTGACTTCTTGTTTGATTAACTTTCTTTTTTCTTTTCTTTCCTTGAGACAGATTCTCACTTTGTCACCCTCGATAGAGTGCTGTGGCATCACAACTCACAGCAAACTCAACCCCTTGGGCTTAAGCGATTCTCTTGCCTCAGCCTCCCAAGTAGCTGGGACTACAGGTGCCTGCCACAATACCCAGCTATTTTTTTGTTGTAGTTGTCATTGTTTGGCAGGCCTGGGCTGGATTCGAACCCCCCAGCTCCACTGTATGTGGCTGGCACCCTAGCCCATGAACTACAGGCACCGCACCTTGATTAACTTTCTTGTGTATGTGTGTGTGAGTGAAAGAGAGAGAATTTTGTATAAATAATAACGTTGAGTCCTATTTAGGTTGGGGGAAAATATATGAAAGAAATCAAAAGTTGTATTAACACTTAAGGAAATTGGGGTGAGAGAGAAAAAAAGAATTTTTTTTTTCTTGAGACAGAGTCTTACTCTGTCGCCCTGGGTAGAGTGCTGTAGTGTCATAGCTCACAGCAACCTCAAACTCCTAAGCTCAAGCGATCCTCTTGCCTAGCTTCCCAAGTAGCTCAGACTACAGGTGCCCACCACAATGCCTGGCTAGTTTTTCAATTTAGTAGAGATGGGATCTCGCTCTTGCTGAGGCTGGTCTCAAACTTCTTAGCTCAAGTGATCCACCTGCCTTAGCCTCCCAGAGTGCTAGGGTTACAGGCATGAGCCACCATGCCTGGTCTAGAAAAACCCCCCTTGAAGTTCAAGACCAACCTGAACAAGATCAAGACCCTGTCTCTACTAAAAATAGAAAAACCAGCTGGGTATTGTGGCTGGCTCCTATAGTCCCAGCTACGTGGGAGGCTGAGGCAAGAGGATCACTGGAGTGTAAGAGTTTGAGGTTTCTGTGAGCTATCTGACACCATGGCACTCAACCCCAGGGTGACAGAATCTGTCTTAAAAAAAAGAAAAAGAAAAAACCCTCCTGAGTTTGACAGAGAAATTGTGTGCTGGCTCTGCATCTGGGCACGTGGCCTCACCAGCACGACTTAAAATTACATTTCTGAACACTTAACTGTGTAAAAGTATCTAGTGATAGTTTTCCATGGCTGCACACAATTAATCCCAACTTGCAGCCTGTTTTCACAATCTTTTCTGAATCAGATTCTCTGATGTGTTGATACTGAATATCCTTATTGCAATCCACATTATTTCTGCAGAGATTTATATAGACCTTCACTTCCATGGTTAACAGAGGAAGGAGGGTGGGTTTTCCTTTGTGATGGGCTTCTTTGAAATCACAGATTCTGGAGCCCTTCTCCTTAGTGGCTAGTAAGTTTATTTCTTCTCATATTAACCAGTCTTTTGAACCGAGATTGCTGCTCTCTGTCAAACTGGTTCCACTTCATTTTGTTGACCTTCGTTCCCCTGTGTGTTTGCAGGGCTCTGTTGGCTGATACAGAATGGTATAGCGCTGCAAGAATGATTCTTAAAAAGAGGCGTCTGTTTGATTAAAATCTGCTCTTTGATGCTTACTTCTTACACTTTTAGACATATTAATGTTTTTAATGTAAGTAAATTTACATTCTTTTGTCAGAAAACCTTATGTCATATAGTTCAGCCTACTTTAAGTGGTTATTTTTACTAAGAACCTAGAATAAAGGGAGAATGCTGATCATAGTTTCTATGAAAGATGATAAGGAAATAATATGGAATTATTTACTTGATGGTGTCTGGTAACTTTCTGTTCAATGGGTGGGGGGAGGAGGGCAGCAAAATGATTTCTAGAGAGGTTTTAGGACTCTGTGATTAGCCTCACAGTTCTGCTGTTACTTAAAGTCTCATCTGGACCAGCATTATCTTGGATATGACCTCTCATAGCCTCAGTTTCCTCTTCTGTCAAATGAGAAGGTTGGCTTGGATGATTCTAAGATCCTATTCAGCCCCCTCTATTCTTCAATTCCTTTTATGACCTCAAGATATTTGACAAAGGGCTCAGTGCCTGTAGCACAGTGGTTACAGCGCCAGCCACATACACAGTGGGTTCGAACTCGACCCAGGCCTACTAAACAACAGTGACAACTGCAACAAAAAAATAGCTGGGTGTTGTGGCTGGTGCCTGTAGTTCCAGCTGCTTGGGAGGCAGAGGGAAGAGAATCACTTAAGCCCAAGAGTTTGAGGTTGCTGTGAGCTGTGATACCATGACACTCTACTGTAGGTAACATAGTGAAACTCTGTCTCAAAAAAAAAAAAAAAAAAGATATTTGTCAAAGGTAGTCATTTTTTGGTTCTTGATTTACATTTTATTTTTTATTTTTATTTTTATTTTTTTGTAGAGACAGAGTCTTACTTTATCGCCCTCGGTAGAGTGCCATGGCGTCACACAGCTCACAGCAACCTCCAACTCCTGGGCTTAGGCGTTGATTTACATTTTAAAATAACATTTACTATAATATAAGAATACTTAACTCTCTTCCTTTCATCCTCAAAACATTTTTCTCTTAAGAAGGAGGGAAGGGTGAAGAAAGGAAGAGCAGAGAGAGGGAAGGAGGGGGGGTGGGGCCTTGGTGTGTGCCACACCTTTTGGGGGCAAGACAAGATTGCAAGAGGGACTTTGCCTAACAAATGCAATCAGTGTAACCTGGTTTATTGTACCCTCATGAATCCCCAACAATAAAAATAAATAAATAAATAATAAAAGCAAAAAGAATATTTTTCTCTTATACCCTTTAAAATAGATCTTGGATAGGAAGAACTATTTATTATCCTATTCTTCTGACCAGGAAATTGAGAAAGGTTCCATAATTGACCAAATGAAAGCCTTGAAGTCAGGATCGGCATTTCAGTCCTGTCTACCGGTCTTAGCCCTGCCATTGCCAATGGCAGGCATGTTCTTGAAGCTCGGGTCTGGATTCTCATCAGTCCAGAGAAGGAGAACAGTTAGCTGGTCCACCCTTACCTAAAGCCAGGGAGTCTGTATTTCTGTCCCTCCTTTGCGCTCCCTCGATCTAATTATATTCAGAAGAAAAATTAAACATGGATTGCCAATCTTTCTGGAAGTGGCTGTAGAATAAAGGATGACATCCTTATCAAGTAATATCCAATTAAATCACATTTCATTAAGGTGTGCCTGGCAGAACAACATTTTGTGGCATTTACCACGGCTTCACAATGACTCATGCTGAGTGTACTCCCGGTATTATATAACATACAATGAGTTATTTGAAAAGTAGTCACAATTTACAACCTGCAGTATTAAAATGAGTACTGAGTTAGGTAAAGGGACAGAGCCACGTTTCTACATTTCTTTCTTTCTTTCTTTTTTTTTTTTTTCAGTTTTTGGCCAGGGCTGGGTTTGAACCCACCACCTCCGGCACATGGAACTGGCGCCCTAGCCCTTTGAGCCACAGGCGCCGCCCTCTACATTTATTTCATTTGTGCAGCAGAGAAAATATGTCAGTTACCTTCTCGCTCTTCCTGGATTCCCTTCACACTGCAGTGTAGATGCTGAGTGTGAAGTAACTGAGGAGGGGAAGAATTCTGTACAGAAAACCTTTCTCTGGGCAGTGCCTGTTAGTTCCCTGTGTAAATAGGGATAACAGACGCTTCAGGAGATGAACAAAGAACAAAGTAGACAATTCACAAAAGAGGAAATTCAGTTGTGTAACAAACAGTGGGAAAAGGTTCCATCTCACTTGTAATCAAAGACATGCAAATTAAAACACAAATGAGAGGCCATTTCTCAAACAGTTCAGTGGTTGGGTTTTTTAGGATATTATTCAGTAATGGCATCAGTGTGAAAGCCACGCTTTCGGGCATGTTGCTACTAGCAATGTAAATGGATTCCTTTTCAATTAAAAGGAAAATTGACAGTGATACCAATGAAAAGTAAAGCATTAAAATTTTTTATGCTTTTTGAGCTAATAGTAATTTCACTCTTAGGAATCCATTTTTAGAAAGTCTAACAATGGGCCAGGGGCGGTGGCTCACACCTGTAATCCTAATGCTCTGGGAGGCCTGGGCGGGTGGATTGCCTGAGCTCAGCAAGAGTGGGACCCCGTCTCTAATACAGTAGCCACGTGTTGTGGCAGTGCCTGTAGTCCCAGCTACTCAGGAGGCTGAGGCAAGAGAATCACTTGAGCCCACGAGTTTGAGGTTGCTGTGAGCTGTGATGCCACAGCACTCTACTGAGAGCGACATAGTGAGACTCTGTCTCAAAAAAAAAATAATAATAGTAATAATACATTAAAGCATGGCTCATTCTACCAAAACATTGTGAAGCAATTAAAATTATTTTATGAGGCTGGGTGCAGCAGCTCAGGCCTGTAATCCTAGCACTCTGGGAGGTCAAGGCAAGTGGATTGCGTGAGCTTACGAGTTCAAGACCAACCTGAGCCAGAATAAGACCTCGTCTCAAAAAATAGCCAGGCCTTGTGGCGGATGCCTGTAGTCCCAGCTACTTGGAAGTCTGAGACAAGAGAATCGCTTAAGCCCAACAGTTTGAAGTTGCTGTGAGCTGAAATGTGATGCCACAGCACTCTACTGCAAGGGCAACAAAGTGAGAGACTGTCTTAAAATAAATAAATAAATAATTATTTTATGAAGTGTTCTAATCACGTAGGAAAATGAAAATACTTATGTAATGTGAGAAATCAGGTCATGAAAACTATGAAACACCCATGAAAATAAGTTTGTTTTTTTTTTTGTAGAGACAGAGTCTCACTGTACCGCCCTCGGGTAGAGTGCCCTGGCGTCACACGGCTCACAGCAACCTCTAACTCCTGGGCTTAAGCGATTCTCTTGCCTCAGCCTCCCGAGCAGCTGGGACTACAGGCGCCCGCCACAACGCCCGGCTATTTTTTGGTTGCAGTTTGGCCGGGGCTGGGTCCGAACCCACCACCCTCGGCATATGGGGCCGGCGCCCTACTCACTGAGCCACAGGCGCCGCCCAAGTTTTTTTTTTTAAGGTGAAAAAAACTTTTTTTTTTTTTTTTTAAGACACAGTCTCACTTGCTGCCCTAGATAGAGTGCCGTGGAGTTATAGCTCAGTCCAGCCTCAAACTCTTGGGCTCCAGCAATCCTCTTGCCTGAGCATCCCAAGCAGCTGGGACTATAAGTGCCCACCACAATACTTGGTTAGTTTTTCTATTTTGGGTAGAGACAGGGTCTCGCTCTTGCGCAGGCTGGTCTCCAACTCCTGAGTTCAAGCAATCCATGGGCCTCTGCCTCCTAGCGTGCTAAGGTTATAGGTGTGAGCCACTGTTCCTGGCCTAAAAGATTTATTTTTAGCGTGGGGGGGGGAAGAAAAGCTATGGAAGAAAATATTAGCTGTTTTCAGATTGGTAACTCTTATTTTTTTTTCCATATTTCCAATATTTTTATGTTGATCCCCTAGGACAATTATAATGAAGACACACGCGCTCACGTACACACAAAACAAATGAGAGAGGGAGAGAGAGAGAACAAAACTTAATATGTTTAATTAAAGTCCTTTTTTTTGCAGTTTTTGGCTGGGGCTGGGTTTGAACCTGCCACCTCTGGCATATGGGGCCGGCATCCTACTCCTTTGAGCCACAGGCGCCACCTAATTATAGTCCTCTTTTAAAAAATATTATCTAAAAAAATAAATAAATAAATAAAAACAAAATAAAAAATATTATCTAAAGGAAATCTGAAGTCCCTTGATACCATCTCTTAGCACCCTGACCTTTGTGTTTTGTTTTATGTACATCTTCACCTATGTTTTTTTTTTTTTTTTTGGTGGTTTTTGGCCAGGGCTGGGCTTGAACCCGCCACCTCTGGCATATGGGACAGGCGCCCTACCCCGTTGAGCCACAGGCACCGCCCACATCTTCACCTATGTTAAATAGATACTTAATCTGCCTATAAAACAAAAGGAAATGTTCCTCCTGATGGTTTCCATAGAAGTTTTGTGAGAATGTGCTCTAAGAAATAGCTTTATTTAGAGTCTTCCTAGTCTAGTCTCAACTCCATTTAAAATTCTAGTCTGTATCTGACAAGTTAGAACTCCTTTTTCAATATAATTAAAAGACCATATTGTTATTTTTCAAAAAGAAAGGAAAATGATAAAACAAACTAAATATAAAAGTTGATACTATTTAGTTTTCAAAAAGAGCAGCATAGCTTTTATCAGAGAGATAGCCAGTTCTTAGAGAAGAGAATCAGAACAAGATAGGGGAGGGTGGAGAAATCCTTTTACATAAACCTTTCCAAAAAAGAGAATTGTACAGTAATTTTTAACACTAGCCCGCTGTGAGTTATTTGCATGAGATAGACTAGCATTGGGGGGAGGCACCCATGTCTCCTCGGTTAGGGCTCTAGCCACATGCTCCAGGGCTGGGGGGTTCCAACCCAGCCCTGGCCTGCTAAACAACAACAACAAAAAAGAATAGCATTGGGTTAGGTTTGTATTGTACCACCTAAAATCAAAACTGGGTAGGTAGACTCAGTTGAACAGATTTTGGAAAAATAGGAGTGTCACTTTTTTTCAAGAATTCCTCCTCCCAACTAGGTAGAAGGGGAGAGAAATGGCCTGTTCATCAGCCAGTTCCTTTCCCCTCTTTTTTCCTAAAATACTCTGTTCTGAATTTGTCTCTTCTATTAGGAACTTATGATATCCTTTTGGTACTGAATCTGATTAATTCCATTTGAATATCAACAATTTCTCTGTTCCATCAGCTGTTCCATCATACGTGATTTGGAAAACAAAGCAAACCAAAAAAGTAACAAATGATGCAACCCTTTTTGCTCTTATATTTTGCACTAATAAATCAAAGATGAATGACATGACCCCTTTTATGATGGATGTTGTTAGCTTGCTAGACAGATTTAGCAATCCATTACTTAGCCTCTTCTCCTGGGACTCAGCCTTTTTCTCACATTTCCACATAGCGAGCTCACAGCCCTTTAAACGCTCACACCCTGTGCTGTTTTGTGTACATTCCATTCACCCTGCTCACCCATTATGGGTTATTGCCATCTGGTGGAAAAACAGGGTTGACTACCAGATGGTAGTTTTGAAATTCCGGAAGCAAAATGAAGTCGTTTTCATCAGGGGGAAAAAAAAATGCATTTGTTTTTCTCTTGCACATTCTGGTGTTCTAAAATAACAAGCGTTTTTCTATTTCTTTTTACATAGAGAAGTATACAACAAGTTCAGCTGTTGGTTAGATGAAAGAATTGACTTTCCACATAGACCACACAAGAACAGGGCTTATTAAAAAGTTAGTTAAAAGAGCTAAAAGTAGACCTCTCATTTGATCCCGCAATCCCATTTCTAAGCATCTGCCCAGAAGAAAAAAAATCATGTTCTCATAAGGACATTTGCATTTGAATGTTTACAGCAGCTCAATTCACAATCTCAAAGATGTGTTAACAACCCAAGTACCCATCAACCCATGAGTGAATTAATGAACTGTGGTATATGTATGCCATGGAGTACTATTCAGCCATAAAAATGATGGAGACTTTACATCTTTTGTACTTACATGGATGGAATTGAAGAACGTTCTCCTTAGTAAAGGAGAATTTCATCTCAAGAATGGAAAAGCAAACATCCCACATACCAATACTGATTTGAAATTAGTAGATGAACAACTGCAGACCCTCATAAGAGAAAAAAGCAATTAAATTCAAGAAAGAAGGCTCGGTGCCTCTAGTTCAGCAGCTAGGGCGCCAGCCACATATACTGGACCTGGCAGGTTGGAACCCAGCCCAGGCCTGCTAAACAACAATGACAACTGCAACCAAAAAATAGCCGGGCGTTGTGGCAGGCACCTGTAGTCCCAGCTACTTGGGAGGCTAAGGCAAGAGAATTGCTTAAGCCCAAGAGTTGGAGGTTGCTGTGAGCTATGACGTGAGGGCACTCTACGGAGGGTGACATAGTGAGACTCTGTCTCAAAAAATAAGTAAGTAAGTAAATAAATAAATACAAGAAAGGAGGAAGGGGAGTGGGGGGAAGGAGTTCTGTAAGGGCACACCTCCTGGGTGAATGGCTCAAGTACAACCTGGACTTTTATCTTACGAATGCAAGCATTGTAGCCTAATGGTATATATCTTTATGATAATAATAAAAGAAAAAAGTCAAGTAACTCTGTGATCCTAAAACAAAAATGACAAAACAAAATAGAGCTAAGATATCTCAAATGCTTTTCCCTTCACCAGGAAAAAAATAGGTAGTATCAGATATTTTCTACTTCTAAGCTCTATAATAGCACACTTAAGTCATTGAGCAATTTTAGTGTATGTTAGTTCTTAAAATGAGGTTTATTCTCGTACAAAATTTAGGATAGTCTTCAAAGTGACAGGATGAATATAAGTCCAAAGTAATGAGTAGTTTTTCTCTTCCAAATTGTCATAAAATTTACTAACAATATCACAATTCTTTGAAATCTAAATTCAATGAGATAGCAGGCCTGAGCTCCACAAAATTATCAACGTTATAAAAGACGTAAAAGGCAGAAGAATTTTCTTAGTCCATAGGGAGCTTTTTTGTGTGTGAGACAGAGTCTCACTCTGCCGACTTCAGTAGAGTACTCTGGTGTCACAGCTCACAGCAACCTCAAACTCTTGGGCTCAAGTGATCCTCTAGCCTCAGCCTCACAAGTAACTTGGACTAAAGGTGTCTGCTCAGGTAATTTTTAGAGACAGGGTCTCTCTTTTGCTCAAGCTGGTCTCGAACTCCTGAGCTCAAGGGATCCACCTGCCTTGGCCTCCCAGAGTGCTGAAATTACAGGGGTCAGCCACTGACCTCAAAGCCTATGGTAAAGGAGCTTTTGTAACAAAATACAATAAGCTGGATGGTTTGGCAACAACTGAAATTTATTTCACACCATTCTGGAGTCTGGAAAGTCCAAGATCAAGGTGCTAGCAGGTATGGTGTCTGGTGAGGATCCACTTTCTGATTCACGGTTGGCACTGTCAAGCCCTTTCCTCATGTGGCAAAAGGGACAATGAGCTCCCTTGTACCTGTATCTGATTTATGTGGGCTCACCTTGGGGTTTAGGATTTCAACATATAAATTGTGGGGGGTGACAAATAAAAAGAGCCGAATGAGGCATAATTGCCAAATGCTTGATTGAATTGTGAATCTAGAAAAAGAAAAGCAGGTGGGGCATAGTGGCTCACACCTGTAATCCTAGCACTCTGGGAGCTCCAGAGGGTAGATTGTTGTTTGACAGGCCCAGGGTGGATTTGAACCCGCCAGCTCTGGTGTATGTGGCTGGCGTCCTAGCTGCTTGAGCTACAGGCGCCAAGCCAATTTTGGCAGTCTTAACCCTACATTTTTCTGCAATACCTGGCAAAGATTAACAACCCAGTCAAAGCAGAGCGACAGGGAAGGGCCCCACCCCTTTGCCCCAAAAGATAATTGCCATGCCAACATGGCTGGATGAGTCAAGGAAGGCTCTGACGAATGTATGGTTTCAATAAAAGGCAATCAGGCCTGGTCAATCCATTAAAGCTCTTTTAGGAGGCACATGTGCATATGGACAAAAGCTCATGAATGGAGTCTATTTATATTTTCAAAAAGCCTTTCACGAAGTTCCACACAAAAGACTTTTAAAAATTGAGTCATCATGGTGCGCTGAGGCTGGTACAATGCAAGGGGGAGCTGCTTAGAGACCAGAAACAATGCTTTTTAGGATAAAAGGGCACTTCTTGGAGGAAGGAGTATAAACACTGGCATTCCCCATGACTATTTTTTAATATTTTAATGAATTATTTAGAGGTGGGAAGGCACAAGGACACTTATTCTTCTCATTAAGAAAAGCTCAAGTAGACGAGCATAACCTCAAGTCAGCAGGAGGCTATGTGAACAGGCAGAAAATATTGAATTCGTCTTCACGTGGGCAGAAATAAGATATGGAACTTTGGGGGAAATCATCTACATTTACACTTAGAAGATTCATTTACTCATTCATTCATTAAATGGTTACTGAAGATACGCCAGGGGACCAGAAACCACGCTGCACGTTGAGGAGCACTGGTCATAATTCAGAAGGCCTTTCTCCCTTAGGGAACTTTAAATGGAACAAGAAGATGTTTCCTGAATCTCGAGGAAAGTAAATTTAAGGAAATACTTCACCCAATAGGAAACACGTGGAGCTGAGTTTTCCAAGTGTTAAGCTGATAAGGCTGAAAAATATAAACGTACTTGACATATGTAGATATTTTCATAAAAGGCACTGCTGTGATGGTTTTGTTAAAGGAAGCTATTTGGGACTATATTCGTGACATCTGGATTTATTAGTCGGGGCCATTTTTGTTGCAAGTGACAAAAGTGGAGACTAATAAAGTAAAAGAAAGTAAAATAATAAAATAGAAAATAGAATAAAACAAGAAATAAAATCAAATATCTTGAAAAAAGAAAAAAGACTGGCTCAGGCATGGCTGAGTGTGGGAAGGCAAGGGAGGCCCTGAGAATGTGGTCTAAGCTTCCTATCTTTCGGCTGTTTTATTTTGTTCTGGATTCATTCTAAGATTTTTTTCCACATAGACCACATAGGTCTATGTGTAAGGATGAAAGACAGAAGAAATTCCAGTTTTTTGTGTTCCACGGCACCTGTGCTCTTTTGAGACACTTTTTCTGTAGCAGTAATATCATTTCCTGAAAAGGACTCTAAATGGCTATACTTGAATCACTCACTTTGGCTTGTAAGTTCAACTATTGTTACTGGCCAGCCAGGGACACCACCCAGCCTATTTTCAGGGCCAGGGTAAGGGGGAGCTGTCAGCCTCCCAAAACCACACAGACTGAAAGTTAAGGAGTCATTGTTTCCCAAATAGACGGTGCAGAGAAAAAACAATAAGAGAAACAACTCTCTGCTTTCCCTGTATAAAAATCATAATTTTTGTTCTTGTAAGCCACTAAGTTTTACAGCAGTTTGTTAACATAGCAATAGATAACTAACACACTGGGCTTGGTATAATAAGATAATTATGTTCCTACCTGGTAAGATGCAAAATAGTTCAATACATACAGGATCAACCAGGCATAGTGGCTTATGCCTGTAATCCCAGCACTTTGGGAAGCTGAGGCCAGGAGTTCAAGACCAGCCTGAGCAACATAGTGAGACCTGTTTTTACAAAACAGAACAATTATCCAGGTATGGTGGCACATACCTATAGTCCCAACTACTTGGGAGGCTGAGGCAGGAAGATTGCTTGAGCCCCGAAGTTTGAGTTTGGCTGGGTGCAGTGGCTCATGTCTGTAATCCTAGCACTTTGGGAGGCCCAGGTGGGTGGATTGTCTGAGCTTAGGAGTTCAAGACCAGCCTGACTAAGAGTGAGACCCCATCTCTACTAAAAATAGAAAAAAAAAACTAGCCAGGAGTAGTGGCAGGTGCCTATAGTCCCAGCTACTCAGGAGGCTAAGGCAAGAGTATCTCCTGAGCTCAAGAGTTTGAGGTTGCTATGAGCGGACACTCTACCAAGGGCAACAGAGTGAGACTCTGTCTCAAAAGAAAAGAAAAGTTTGAGTTTGCAGTGAGCTATGATCATACCATTGCACTGGGGAACAGAACAAGACCCTGTCTCAAAAAAAAAGAAAAAAGGCAGGAGCAGTGGCTCACGCCTGTAATCCTAGCACTGGGGAGGCCAAAGCAGGTGGATTGGCTGAGCTCACGGGTGCGAGACCAGCCTGAGCTAGAGCAAGACCTCATCTTGAAAAAAAAAAAAAATAGCGGGGCCTTGTGGCAGGTGCCTGTAGACCCAGCTACTTGGGAGGCTGAGACAAGAGAATCACTTGAGCCCAAGAGTCTGAGGTTTCTGTGCAGTATGATGCCATGGCACTCTCTCTCCAGGGTGACAAAGTGAGACTCTATCTCAAAAAATATATAGATATATATATATAGGATCAGCCAAACAAATCGGTTTAAGTGTCATATTGGGCGGCACCTGTGGCTCAAAGGAGTAGGGTGCCAGCCCCATATATCAGAGGTGGCAGGTTCAAACCCAGCCCCCTGGCCAAAAAACTGCAAAAAAAAAAATTAAAAAAAGATGTTTAAGTATTTTCTGAGTTGAATTTGAAAAAATAAGGCCTACCCCCAATGAAACTAGTGGGCATTATTTTTATGCATTAATAGACTTAGTACATGGTAGCTATATTGCATCTTATTAAATTCAAATCTTTTATTTTTTTTTTTTGCAGTTTTTGGCCGGGGCCAGGTTTGAACCCACAGTATATGGGGCCGGCACCCTACTCCTTGACCCACAGGTGCTGCCCTTAAATACAAGGGCAAGATACAGAACTTACTATTTTTGTAGCTAGGTAAAATCTAGACTCCATTATTTGACTATGTTCTGGATTGCTTCCCTAACTTTTTACTGGTTCAAATGAGGTTTTCAATTGTAATTTGAGGTTAAAAGAATCATTTGGCCAAGTTTCTGCTGACTAGTTGTTGTTCAAGGGTCTGGAATGTATCGCCATGAATTAAGGTCTATCCTATAAGGACAATGTGACTTGGTGTTTGAGATTTGTTTCTGTCTTCATGATCGTAGGCAACCTAAGTACCTCTCCCTGATGAAAAGAAAAAAAAACACATCTCCTAGGGAAAAAGAAAGAGGACTGAATCCAGTCATCCAAGGTGGGGGAAAAAATGTTTTAAAGCTGATTTCTTGTCTTTTATTTAGAATAAAATCAAAAAAAATTTTTAAATTTATAAAACACACAATCTGGGTATAGACACCAGACTGATGTAGCTTCATGAAAAATATCAAGTGGTAACCTCTGCCAACTGAGTAGAAGTAGAAATGTCCGTTAACCTCAACGGAAGTGCTCATACCTGCTGCCGTTTTCAGAAATGAATAGCTACCCTGGGGCATTTTCAAACTTACATACAACATGGAGTGGGATTTTTCCTACAATGATTGCCCTGGTATTTCAGAAAATTCTAATTAGCAACTAATTACCATTCCTCCTTGTCATCACACATCCTCAGTCTGCTGCTGTATCTTTATATCTCTTTCCATCAGGACAGAGGGAGGCCCTAATACGGACTGGAGGCACTTTGGATAATGATGTAGCCCAAAGAATGACATTGCACTTGCTGCGACTTCTGTAAGGTGAAACCACGTCCAGACCATTAATGGGCTCAATCAAGGTAGATCCACAGTTAAGTTAAATATGCTTCCCACCTTCCTGTAGCCCCCACGGACGGGAGGTAGGGCCCTTTACTTGGCATTCATTGGAATTCGATGAATACTTAGAATTCATTACTACTCATTACCAGCTCACTCATTTTGTATGTCGCAAATCCCTTCTGTTTAGCTAACACTCTTGTGCGTAGAACATGTTTTGACATATATTACATTTGCTGGAGATTTTTTTTTTATTTTCTTTTTCATCCATAGATAATTTTCAACTACTGTAGAGGACTGTTTTGAAGGTAGTTTTTGTTGTTGTTCAGTCCTTTGAAGCCTTATAAGGAAAACTCTATAAATAAATATCAGAAAGCACAAAATATATGTCCTGTCACCTACAGGTCTAGGTAAAACCCAAAGTACTGACCCCAAGGGACTTCAGTAGTATATTTATATGTATGTATATATATATATATATATATATATATTTTTTTTTTTTTTTTTCAGTTTTGGCCGGGGCTGAGTTTGAACCCGCCACCTCCAGCATATGCGGCCAGCGCCCTATTCCTTTGAGCCACAGGAGCTGCCCTGTATATATGTATTTTTTGAGACAGAGTCTCACATTGTTCCCCGGGCTAGAGTACAGGGGTGTGTTCACAGCTTATTGCAGCCTCAAACTCCTGGGCTTGAGTGATCCTCCTGCCTCAGACTCCTGAGTATAGCTGGGACTACAGGTGCCTGCCACCACACCCAGCTGATTTTTTTTTTTTTTTTTTTGAGACAGAATCTTACTATGTTGCCCTCAGTAGAGTTCCATGGCGTCACAGCTCATAGAAACCTCAAACTCTTGGGCTTAAGTGATTCTCTTGCCTCAGCCTCCCAAGTAGCTGGGACTACAGACACCCGCCACAGCGCCCGGCTATTTTTTGTTGCAGTTGTCATTGTTGTTTAGCTGGCCCAAGCTGGGTTTGAACCCACCAGCCTTGGTGAATGTGGCTGGCGCCATAACCATTGTGCTATGAGTGCTGAGCCAGAATTTTCTATTTTTGATAGAGACAGGGTCTCACTGTTGCTGACACTGTTCTCCAACTCCTGAGCTTGAGTGATCCTCCCACCTCGGCCTCCCGGAACCTTAGGATTACAGGCGTGAGCCACCTCACCCGTCCATGCAGTAGTATTTAGGAGGGATGTTTTGCAGGGAAGGTGGTGCCAGCCTATAGGATCTGGAGAAGAGAGAGAATCAGTGCTTCTATCTTGCACCTTGATGCCCTGGGCCTGAGGGGTTCAGAGTTTCAAAGCTCATCTCGTTCTGTTACGTCGAAATGGAATGCTTCTGTGCACCACGATCTTGATTTTACCTCCAGGGTTTGTATTCCACCTCTAGGTAATTCCAGAAATGGCTACTATATGTGATTATTAGTCTACCTACTTAAAGTAGAAAAGACTTCGTATGGCCAGGCACAGTGGCTCATGGCTATAATCCTAGCACTCTGGGAGGCCGAGGCGAGTGGATTGCCCTGAGCTTACAGGTTCAGGACCAGCCTGAGTGAGACCCCATCTCTAAAAATAACCAGGCGTCATGGCGGGTGCCTGTAGTCCCAGCTACTCTGGAGGCTGAGGCAAGAGAATCCCTTGAGCCCAAGAGTTAGAGGTTGCTATGAGCTGTGATGCCATAACACTCTACCGAGGGTGACAAAGTGAAGCTCTGTCTCAAAAAAAGAAAGAAAGAAAGAAAAATAAAAGAAAAACTTCTATGTACAATAGCAAAGAGAGAAACCATAAAGGGGAAGACAGATTTTATTACCAAAAAGGTAAAACATCTGCAAGTTAAAAAAAAAACACACACGGGCAGCTCCTGTGGCTCTGTGGGTAGGGCGCTGGCCCCATATACTGAGGGTGGCGGCTTCAAACCCTGCCCTGGCCAAACTACAACAAAAAATAGCCGGGCATTGTGGCAAGCGCCTGTAGTCCCAGCTACTTGGGAGGCTGAGGCAAGAGAGTCACCTAAGCCCAGGAGTTGAGAGTTGGACGTTGCTGTGGGCTGTGTGACACCACGGCTCTTTACCAGGGTGATAAAGTGAGACTCTGTCTGTAGGGGAAAAAAAAAAAAAGCACACCATCAATAGAATTAAAAGGCAAGTGAAAATAATAGAAGATATTGGCAAAATATGTAACAAAAGATTAGGGTAATTTTTTTTTTCAGACAGAGTCTCATTTATTCGCCCTGGGTTGAGTGCCCTGGCATCATAGCTCACAGCAAGCTCAAACTCCTGTGCTCAAGGGATCCTCTTGTCTCAGACTCCCAAGTAGCTGAGTCTACAGATCCCACCACAATGCCCAGTTAGCTTTTCTGTTTTTAGAACAGACGGGGTCTCGCTGTTGCTCAGGCTGGTCTCAAACTCCTGAGCTCCAGCTATCCATGCACCTCAACTTCCCAGAGTGCTAGGATTGCAGGCATGAAAGGTTAATATTTTTTCATGGAGAGAGAGTTCTTCCCAATCTTTATAAATAAAATTATGTTTTTATGTATTTTTCCTTTTCTGAGGATAGCATTTAGAGGCATTCAGAGTAATTCAGAGCTTGGCATACCACTGTAGGCTTTGCTACAACACAGTCACTAACAAAACTAGGCTGGCCCAAGTCCCTGGTAGAGCTGTTTACCTTTATACCAAGAACACTGGAACAGCACCAGGGTCTGTGAGAGCACAAGGGATCTGTGCCAGGAGAACCAAAGTTTCTTATAAGGTTTTCTAAAACCAGGAACACATCAGCAGGGTCTGTGGCCTTCCATGTGGCCTAATGTAGCCGTGACGAGATCAAGTGTGCTTTTTTTTATGGAGAACAGAAAATCTCCGTGAAAGCACTGAAGGCTCAAGCACAGAGCCACAAAGCTAAATTTAAAAATGAGGTTTGTCTGCATTTGAAAAAACAAGCCTTGGAAAAAAATTAAATTTCTTTCTGCTACTACATCACGGGACAGTGGATGGGCATGTTTTTACCAAACTTGGAGATTCATGTTATATGTGGCATGATCTGATTTAAAGTATAGCCCATATGTTGTGCAAGAAATTTATTTAGGGAGGATCCTGGGGAGAACCAAGAGAGATAGGCAGTTCTACTTTGGAGTGCTGAGCCGAAAGTTGAAAGTGATGCCCCTGAGGGGCCCATTGGGCGAGACATGCCTACGGGCGTGTTGTGAGGACTTTATATAATAAGATCATCCGTGTACAGCACTGACCTCAATGCCCGGCACATTCATTTATTCATTCAACGATGCAGCAAATTTTTACTGATTGAATACTGTGCCCCAGGCACTGGGGAGACTGCAGTGGACAAAACCAATGACAATCTTGACCCTCTCAGAGCTTCCATCCTCCTAACACACAGTAAACAATCATAAAAAATAGGCTAGCATTATAACATAACACAAACCATGCAAAATGTAAAAACCAATGTACTTTTGTCACCAGCTCCATTGGTAAAGATCCTCTGATGAAGATGGTGCCCAGCAGATATGGGCCAGGGTGAGGGAAATAGACACTTTGATATATTTCGGGAGCCAGTGTAAACTGGTGCAGACTTTTCTGAAGAGCAGGTTGACAGCATCAAAAAAGCCTTTATTAGCCCAGCACAGTGGCTCACACCTATAATCCTAGCACTGGGTGAGGCTGAGGCAGGTGGATTGCTTGATCTCAGGAGTTGGAGACTAGCCTGAGCAAGAGGAAGACCCTGTCTCTACTAAAAATAGAAAAAATTACTCCAGCATTGTGGTGGGTGCCTGTCATCCCAGCTCCTCAGGAGGCTGAGGCAGGAGGATAGCTTGAGTCCAGGAGTTGGAGGTTGCTGTGAGGTAGGCTGACACCATGGCACTCTAACCTGGGTGACAGAACAAGACTGTCTCACCAGAAAAACAGACAAAACCTTCACTCCCCTCTATTCCACTCCTCCTGATTTGTCTGAATATTTGGAATATTCGTGGCTTACCCAGTCGTTTCTACTTGAGAAGAAGAAAGAAGGAAGGAAGTTAAAATTCAGAACCTGAGCTGCCCAGTCGGACAAGCCCGAGTTGGTGCTCAAGCTGGTAATGCCATCCGCTATCTGTGTGACCCTCAGGTGAATTAGTGGCTGTCAGCAGCTGTGTGAGGTTGGCAGCTTGGCCATACCTTCCCTTCACCATGCTCCTCACCCGAGAAATGGAGATAATCAAAGCATTTACCTCCCGCGGATATCACGAAAATTACATGAGATAAGAAGTACATGTTCATCTCAGCACTATTAATTTTTTTTTGGGGGGGGTGTTGGTTGGTTTTTTGAGATGGGTCTTGCTAATGTTGTCTAGGCTGGCCTCGAAATCCTAAGCTCAAACAGTCCTCCTGCCTCAGCCTCCTAAGTAGCTGGGACTACAGACGTGAGCCACCACACCCAGCTCAGCATTATTTGCATTGGTAAAAAGTAAAACAGAAATTACGTGAACGTTCAGCCGCCTTTCAAGGTGATGGACTCTCCATCCTAGCACCATGGCTCAATTTGTCCATAGCCTCGCAGAGAAGGCCCTGGCGCTAGTGAACTCTGCTGTGACTTATTCAAAGCCTCCATTGGCCACATTTTGGTACTTTGCCAAGGTTGAGCTGGTTCCTCCAACCCCTGCTGAGCTCCCTAGAGCTTTATAGAGCCTGAAAAAAATAGTGCTCAAAGTGGTAGCTTCAAACAGCTCACAGTTAAGGAATCTGTGCTGAATGGTTTGGTGGCCACTGAGGTGTGTGTGGAGGTGGTTTTTACATCAGCGAGATCATAGGCAAGCGTGGCATCATTGGCTATAATGTTTGAAGACCAAGCTTTAACTTCTGATGACATTTGACATATTATCTGAGTGAACCATGTGTGATCAAACTGTTATCTGAATAAAATAAGATGCATCCAAAGAAACTATGGGCCGGGCGCGGTGGCTCACGCCTGTAATCTCAGCACTTGGGAGGCCAAGGCTCAGGTTAGATTGCCTGAGCTCACAGGTTCGAGACCAGCCTGAGCAAGAGCTACACCTTGGGGTGGCGCCTGTGGCTCAAGGAGTAGGGCGCCGGTCCCATATGCCGGAGGTGGCGGGTTCAAACCCAGCCCTGGCCAAAAAAAAAAAAAGAAGAGCTACACCTTGTCTCTAAAAAATAGCTAGGGGTTGTGGCGGGCACCTGTATTCCCAGCCACTTGGGAGGTTGAGGCAAGAGAATCACTTGAGCCCAAAAGTTTGAGGTTGCTGTCAGCTGTGACACCATGGGACTCTACAGAGGGTGACAAAGTGGGACTCTGTCTCAAAAAAATATATATATGTGATTTAAAATAACTACAGATAAAAAATACTGTACCACTATTAAAAAATCATGTTGCTCCGGGCGTTGTGGCGGGCGCCTGTAGTCCCAGCTGCTCGGGAGGCTGAGGCAAGAGAATCGCGTAAGCCCAAGAGTTAGAGGTTGCTGTGAGCCGTGTGACGCCACGGCACTCTACCGAGGGTGGTACAGTGAGACTCTGTCTCTACAAAAAAAAAAAAAATAAAAAAATAAAAAAAATAAAAAAATAAAAAAAAATCATGTTGCTTAGCCGGGCGTTGTGGCGGGTGCCTGTAGTCCCAGCTACTCGGGAGGCTGAGACAAGAGAATCGCTTAAGCCCAGGAGTTGGAGGTTGCTGTGAGCTGTGTGATGCCACGGCACTCTACCGAGGGCCATAAAGTGAGACTCTGTCTCTACAAAAAAAAAAAAAAAAAAAACATGTTGCTGATGAACTGTTCATAACATGGAAAAATGATCACAGTATATTGCTAGGTGAAAAAAGTTGCTTATAAAAGTATATATAATATAATCCCAGTTTTAGCACAAACATATAGAAAGACTATACTGTGTTTTTTTTCTTTTTTTTTTTTTTTTCCTGTAGAGACAGAGTCTCACTGTACCACCCTCAGGTAGAGTGCCATGGTGTCACACGGCTCACAGCAACCTCTAACTCTTGGGCTTACGCAATTCTCTTGACTCAGCCTCCCGAGCAGCTGGGACTACAGGCGCCCGCCACAACGCCCGGTTATTTTTTTTTTTGTTGCAGTTTGGCCGGGGCTGGGTTTGAACCCGCCACCCTCGGCATATGGAGCCAGTGCCCTACTCACTGAGCCACAGGCGCCACCCTACCGTGGTTTTTTTCACAATGAGCATGCATTATTGATTTAAACAAATTCTATGTATTACCTGTAGCAGGCATACATAGGGTTTCCAATGTCCAGCATCAGCCCACGTCCTTATAGCATCCAGGTTTTCTCTTCTTTTGTTTATTTATTTTTGAGACAGAGTTTTACTCTGTCACCCTGGGAAGAGTGTCGTGGCATCAGCCTACCTCACAACAATTTTAAATTCTTGGACTCAAAGAATCCTCCTGCCCCAGCCTCCCCAGTAGCTGGGACTACAGGTGCCTGCCACAATGCCTTGCTAATTTTTCTATTTTTAGTAGAGATGGGGTCTCACTCTTGCTTAGGCTGGTCTCCAACTCCTGAGCTCAAGTGATCCTCCTGCCTTGGCCTCCCAGAGTGCTGGGATTACAGGTGTGAACCATCTCACCCTGCCAATGTCCTGGTTTTCTTATCAGGAATAATCCTTCCTCTATGAGGAAGGTGATCTTGGGCTCCCATGTCTCACATCCACCTCTCACTATGGAGCCAAAGGGCTCTCATCGCAGAGGCAGTGATGCAAGCATGGTGGGTTTCGTGGAGGAAAGTCCTAGTGTCCTGGCAGCACTGTGGGTGGGGAGGTACTTGGGACTGATCTTCTGACCCTGCTTACAGCTTCCCTGGTCCCTGCCCTTTTTCAGGATTGGTCTTTCTCCTTCAGCTGTGTTCATGAGCCCCTGTTGGCCAGTCCATCAGTCTTTCTCTGCTAAGTTAGCCAGGATCTATTTCTGTTGCTTGCAACTAAAAGCTCCTACTAATAAGTTATTGTTAATAACTGGTAAATGAATAAAGCAAAGCTGCAGTTAAAGTAGCAGCAGCTACAGAGCCATTCTTTGCAGGAGTCTAAGCCCCAGTGAGGCTGAGAGGGTTAGGAGGAATGCTAAATGACCTCTAGTTGTGGCCACCCTATGCAACACATCTGGTTGGAAACTGGGAAAATGCCGGACAGGGTGGCCCACGCTTATAGTCCTAGCCGAGGAAGGATGGCTTGACCTCAGGAATTCAAGGATGGCTAGTCCTAGGAAGCCGAGGAAGAAGGATGGCTTGACCTTAGGAATTCAAGACCAGCCTGAGCATGGTTGGGCAAAGTAGCTCACACCTGTAATCCAAGCACTCTGAGACTCACTCAGGTGAGTCGCCTGAGCTCAGGAGTTGGAGATTAGCCTGAGCAACAGTGAAACCCCATCTCTACTAAAAATAGAAAACTGAGGCAAGAGGATCTCTTGAGCCCAAAAGTTTGAGTTTGCTGTGAGCTATTATGCCAGGACACTCTCCCCAGGGTGACAAAGTGAGACTCTCTGTCTCAAAAGTAATTAATTAATAAAATCTCTTAGCTTGCCTCCTGTATTATTTTACCAATTTTCTCTCACTCTCGTGGAGAAGATATCCTCCGAATGTGAGTCTGCCCCAAGATTTGGACGAGGCCTAGCTCCTTAGAGGACACAGCACATTTAACAGGCAGCAATTATCCAGCTTTCTGGGAAACAATTCCACTAAATATGATTTTCACTTGTTATGCAGCTTCTCACGATTTGCAATCTGCATCGTTAAGGGCAGTAGGAAAGTTAAATGTTACATAATTTTATTTATTTATTTTTATTTATTTATTTATTTTTTTTTTTTTTGCAGTTTTGGCTGGGGTTGGGTTTGAACCCACCACCTCCGGCATATGGGGCTGGCACCTTACTCCTTTGAGCCGCAGGCGCCACCCACGGAATTTTATTTTAAGTCCACACTTCTCACATTTTATGAGCCTGTGAACCACCGAAGGACCTTCATAAAATGCAGATAATGATTCGGTGTCTGCCCTGGGTGTCTGCTGCTGCACCACACACAGTCCCAAACTAGTGCCTTAAACACCCATTCAATGATCATTTTGCTTACAAACCTGCAACTGGGGCAGGACTAGGAGGAGATGGCTTGTCCCCACACGTGGCCAGATGGGAAAGTTTGGTAACCTAGTGACTGGGAATTGAAGGTTTTACTCACCCTCAGCTAGATGGTTGAGGCTGGTTGTTGACTGAGACCCCCAGTGGGACTCTTGACCCCACACCCCACACAAATCCTACGCACAGGGATGCTTGGGTTCCTCACGGCAGGGCAGCTGGATTCCAACTGGTGTCCCAGCAGAGGAAGGTGGTAGTGCTTGGCATTTTTATGACGTGGCTTCAGGAAACCATATAGTGTCATTTCTGCCAAACTCTCTTGGTCAAGGCAGCCGTAAAGGTCTATTTAGCTTTAAGGGGGAGGAGATTGACCCCATCACTTAATGGAAGAAGTGCCAACTTCCTATTGTAAGAAACACGTGGGAAGGAACATATCGTGGAGCCACATTTGGAAAATACCATTTGCCACAGTAGATTTGGAGGGGGCGGGTCTCACTTATGTTGGCCTGGCTGGTTGAAACTCCTGGTCTCAAAGTAATCCTCCTGCCTCAGGCTCCCACTGTGCCCAGGCCTTCCTCTTTTTTTTAAATTACAGCATTCCTTGGGGTGGCACCTGTGGCTCAAGGAGTAGGGCGCCGGTCCTATATGCCGGAGGTGGTGGGTTCAAACCCAGCCCCAGCCAAAAACCACAAAAAATAAATAAATAAATAAATTACGGCATTCCTTCCAGGGGTCCTCAAACTACAGCCCAGAGGCCACATGAGGCAGTGTGATTGTATTTGTTCCCGTTTTGTTTTTTTTTACTTCAAAATGAGATATGTGCAGTGTGCATAGGAATTTATTTGTTAAAATTTTTTTTTTTAAACTATAGTCCGGCCCTCCAACAGTCTGAGGGACAGTGAACTGGCCCCCTGTTTAAAAAGTTTGAGGACCCCTGCTTAGCCCAATCCCATTTACTCTTCTTTCTCCATAATACTATACTTATTTTTTTTTTGAGAAAGAGTCTCTGGCGGTGCCCATAGCTCAGTGGGTAGGGCACTGGCCACACACACCAAGACTGGCGGGTTCTAACCCGGCCTGGGTCAGCTAAACAACAATGACAATTACAACAAAAAAGCTAGCTGGCGAGGGTGACATAGTGAGACTCTCTCTTGAAAAAAAAAAGAGTCTCACTTTGTTGTCCCAGGCTAGAGTGCCACAGAGTCATAGCTCAAAGCTAGCTCAAACTCTTGAGCTCAAAAGATCCTCCTGCCTCAGCCTCCTGAGTAGCTGGGACTACAGGTGCCCACCACCACACTTGGCTAATTTTTCTATTTTTAGTAGAGATGGGTCTTGTTCTTGTTGGGCTGGTCTTGAACTCTTGAGTTCAAGCAATCCACCTGCCTCTGCCTCCCAGAGTGCTGGGATTACAGATGTGAGCCACCATGCCCAGCCTGTAGTACTGTACTCTTAAAGAGAATTGCTTCATAAAGCTTTGGTTTGATAGACCTGTTTCTCACATTTAGACAGATTTCATGAACAGTACACTTGACTTTGTTTTTTTGTTTATTTTATTTTATATTAAATCATAGCTGTGTACATTGATATGATCATGGGGCATCATACACTAGCTTCACAGAGTGTTTGACACACTTTCATCACAAAGTACACTTGACTTTGTAGTACTGTATATTTTATTGAATATTTATTGAGATAAATATTTGTCATTAAAAGTCACAATCTGTTTCTGAAGGGCAAAATTTGTGAATTTTAAAGCAAGTTAGTTTTATGTTAATTTGCCTGTATAATATTGATTTTTATTTTCATTTTTATTTATTTATTTTTTTCGGGGCAGAGTCTTACTCAGACTAGAGTGCAGTGGCATCAGCTTAACTCACAGCAACCTCAAACCAAACTGCTGGGCACAAATGATCCCTGAGTAGCTGGGACTGCAGGTACCTGCCACCATACCCATGTAAGTCTTTCTATTTTTAGCAGAGATGGGGTCTTGCTCTTGCTCAGGCTGGTCTCAAACTCCTGAGCTCAAGTGATTGCTCCCTCCTGGGCCTCCCAGAGTAGTAGGGTTATTCATGTGAACCACCTCACCCAGCCATAACATTAATTTTTTTAAAAGCTGGGAAAATAAATTGTAGCATCAACTTCATGTAGAACCATTAACCATCTACATGAAATGATAGGAAATGGCCTGTGTGCAGTTGGATACATGAGTTAGAAATGGACGAGGTTAGGGTTAGGGGAGCAGATTTTGTATTTATCAGCATATAGAGGAAAATTACATTAAAATTTTAAGTATAAGGCCAGGCAGGGTGGCTCATGCCTGTTATCCTAGCACTTGGGACGCCAAGTTAGGTTAATTGCTTGAGCTCAAGAGTTCAAGAGCGAGACCCCATCTCTAAAAAATAGCCGGGCATTGTGGTAGGTGCCTGTAGTCCCAGCTAATCAGGAGGCCAAGGCAAGAGGATCACTTGAGCCCAAGAGTCTGAGGTTGCTGTGAGCTGTGATGCCACAGCACTCTACACAGCCACCTCGCCTGGCCGTGCTGCTAAGTTTGCAAGGGTGCTATTGTCAGCTATAGAGTGAACTTACCCACATGGAGTGTGTGCAGGGGACAGGGTAGAAAGGGACTTTGAGGGCTACCTTCATGCCCAGGACCTGCACATAACCAAGCATCAGCCATTCAAAGACTGGTCTCCAGGATTCCTCTGCTGTAAGAGTTCCATTTAAAGTTCAGGGGCAGTTTAGTGTCCCAGCCCCATCAGATCTCTGTGGGCTCTGCCCTATAGCAAGTGGTCCAGACCTTAAAATGAACTAGCTACTCTGATAGTGTGGGAAAAAGTCAGTCACCTTTGCAGATAATGGGCTGGAGGAGACCAGAAAGAGATTCTGATTCCTTCCTGTTTCTCTCTTCAGTGGGCCGTGTCAAGACCGGTAAGCAGGACCACTCAGAAAGAACTTGCCAACAGCCAGCCACCTGCGAAGAGGACAGAACTCAGAGATCTCGGGTCTGCTTTAACAAGCCGGCTGCAAAACATTTCCATTTAGTCTCCTGTCTTACAGAAGGAAAGTCCGTTTTTCATTTTCAGTTGCATGTTCTCAGCCTGAAAATGTGGGCCTTTGTTCATTCTAATTCGCCTACATCTGCATAAAACAAAAGTTCATTTTCAGAGCAGTGTGGAGGGGGACTGTGCACAATTCCAGTTATTGTATAGAAAAGCTGTGTGCCTCACTTTTTATTCAGAGAGAAAATGGTATATCCAAGATGGTAATGTGGGTGTTCTTCTGTCCCTCAGACTGGTGATGTCTTGTCTTTCTCTCAAGAAACAATGGGCATTTATTTGGGATTGCTTAGATTTAGTTACGCTACTTTATACTTCATTCCAAATGGCTTTGAACTGGTAAGTGGGTGAAAAAAATGAGTTGATTTCTTGAATATTTGAAATAGATATCATAGATTCTAATTTTACCTACAATGGAAACATGTGAAAGTTTTTAAAGTTAACATTATTCTGGCAAACTAATACACAATGAGGAGCATTAAACAAATATTTCAGTGTATAAAATACTTATAGAAATTAGTCCTGAACTAATTTCTGTGCCCATTTCCTTAAAAAAAAAAAATTGCTTCTCGGCGTGGCGCCTGTGGCTCAAAGGATAGGGCACTGGCCCCATATACCAGAGGTGGCCGGTTCAAACCCAGCCCTGGCCAAAAACTGAAAAAAAAAAAAATTGCTTCTCTTTCAACACTACTGAACTATACACTTAAAAGTAGTCTCAGATGGTAAGTTTCTTCTCTTTCAAATCTTTAAAATTTGGAAGCATTCATTTGACGAAGAGAGTGAAGTTGTCCCTCAGTATCCAAGGGGAATTGGTCCTAAGACCCTCTGCAGACTCAGAACCCATAGCTCAGTGGTTAGGGCACCAGCCACATACACTGGGGCTGGTGTGTTCGAACCTGGCCAGAGCCTGCTAAACAACAATGACAACTTCAACAAAAAAATAGCTGGGTGTTGTGGCCGGGTGCCTGTAGTCCCAGCTACTTGGGAGGCTGAGACAAGAGAATTGCTTAAGCCCAAGAGTTGGAGGTTGCTGTGAGCTGTGACGCCATGGTACTCTACCGAGGGTGACATAAGGAAACTTTATCTCAAAAAACAAAACAAACAAAAAAGACCCTCTGCAGATGCCAAAATCCACAAGTGCTCAACTCCCTGATATAAAATGGTGCTATATTTGTATCAGTCAACTTCCATGTTAATGAGTTGACCCTAGTTTTTCCCAAATAAAAAAAACAACTCCTACCAGGAAAAAAAAAATGGTGCTATATTTGCATACAACCTGCACACTTTAAATCATCTCTACATTGCTTATAATACAAATACAATGTCAATGCTATGTAAATAATTATATTTTATTTTTTCATTGTGTGTGCGTGTGTCTGTGTGTGTGTGTGTTTTGAGACAGTCTCATTTTGTCACCCTCAGTAGAGTGCCATAGCGTCATAGTTCACAGCAACCTCCAACTTTTGGGCTTAGGCGATTCTTTTGCCTCAGCCTCCCAAGTAGCTGGGACTCCAGGCCCCCGCGACAATGCCTGGCTATTTTTTATTGTTGTTGCAGTTATCATTGTTCTTAAAATGTTCAGAAGCATCAACTACTCGATCCGTTGTGTCTTAGAAACATGTCTCTGGTAGCCCCTAACTGGCTACAACCAAAAATAAATAATAGCTGGGCCTTGTGGCAGGTGCCTGTAGTCCCAGCTACTTGGGAGGCTGAGGCAAGAGAATTTCTTAAGCCCAGGGAGGTTGCTGTGAGCTGTGGTTGAGGTTGCTGTGTGTGTAAGTTAAGGTTGCTGTGAGCTGTGACGCCATGGCACTCTACTGAGGGCGACATAGTGAGACACTGTCTCAAAAAAAAAAAAGAATTAAGGCCATTTACTCAGGTAACTGGGTACTAGAGAAAGGGGAATGCCTAACTACAGTATTTTGAGGGTCATTGGATATAAGGTCTGAGTTGACATGGATAGCTCCTGAAGCATCATCACAAGGAGAGCATGTGGGGACAGGGAGTGCTGACTGAGGTGTAAATGTGCAGGTAACATGGAAATGTTCACATTGTAACTGCACAGTCAGCCTGGGCAACATAGCAAGACACCGTCTCTACAAAAAAAAAAATTATTATTATTTTTGAGATAGAGTCTCACTATGTCGCCCTCGGTAGAGTGCTGTGGTGTCACGGCTCATAGCAAGCTCCAACTCTTGGGCTTAAGTGATTCTCTTGCCTCAGCCTCCCAAGTAGCTAGGATTACAGGCGCCCGGCACAACGCCCAGCTATTTTTTGGTTACAGTTGTCATTGTTGTTTGGCAGGCCCGGGCTGGGTTTGAACCCAGCAGCTCTGGTGTATGTGGCTGGGGCCCTAGCCACTGAGCTACAGGCACTGAGCCAAAAACAAATTATTTTTTAATTAGCAGGGCATGGTAGCTAGTGCCTCTAGTTTCAGCTACTGGGGAGGCTGAGGCAGGAGGATTGCTTGAGCCCAGGAATTGGAGGCCACAGTGAACTATAAGCACACCACTGCACTCCAGCCTGAGCAGCAGGGTAAGAGCTTGGGGAAGAAAAGGGGAGACTAAAAAAATCTTGCATGTGCTCTGTGGATCCATCTGGTGGTCATTTTTTTATCTCTGTACTTCTAACTAGAATGGGCTTAGTAATTGGCATGAACCTCTACATTACATCTTTGAGATCTTAGGCTTTGAGATCTTAGGCTATCCCATGCAATAACAAAGGCCAGGCAGAGACCTCTGAAACTGCTGTGCCTGCCCCTCCCAACTCCACCCGCCAAAATAGGAAGTAATTTGCTCTTTTCAGATCATTAGACAAGAAGCAGTTCCCATTCACATGTAGGAGGCGTACACACGTACAGTTTTGCCTCAAGGCTATGCTAACTCTATTTGTGCATTCCTCAGAATGTCACCTTGTTAGTGGGAAGCTCATTGAGCTGGATGAGCCAGAAGGAGCCAACACACTGGAGGCCCTGGTAAGACGTACATGGTTCAGAGTGTAGGGGATAAATCTCATGGAGACTCATGGGTCAGTCACATCAATAAGATTTTTTTTCCTTGAGACAGAGTCTCACTTTGTTGCCCTTGGTTGAGTGGCATGGCATCATAGCAACCTCAAACTCTTGGGCTCAAGCAATCCTCTTGCCTCAGCCTCCCGAGTAGCTGGAACTACATGCACCTGCCACAATGCCTGGCTAGTTTGTTGTTGTTGTTGTTGTTGTTGCTGCAGTTTGGCCAGGGCCAGGTTTGAACCCGCCACTCTCAGTATATGGGTCCAGTACCCTACCCACTGAGCCACAGGCGCCACCCCGATGTCTTTTTTTTTTTTTTTTTTTTGCAGTTTTTGGCCAGGGCTGGGTTTGAACCCGCCACCTCCGGCATATGGGGCTGGTGCCCTAATCCTTTGAGCCACAGGCGCCGCCCCTGTTTGTTTGTTTCTTTTAGAGACTGTCTCCCTCTTGCTCAGGCTGGTCTACTAAAATAGAAAAATTAGCTGGGTGTGATGGCACATGCCTGTAGTTCCACCTACTTGGGAGGCTAAGGCAAGAGGATCACTTGAGCCTAAGGTTGCTGTGAGCTATGACACTAAAGCACTCTAGCCTGGGAAACAGAATGAG
The DNA here is from genome assembly GCF_027406575.1 of Nycticebus coucang. Taxonomy (NCBI): domain Eukaryota; kingdom Metazoa; phylum Chordata; class Mammalia; order Primates; family Lorisidae; genus Nycticebus; species Nycticebus coucang. The sequence goes on along the minus strand of NC_069799.1, from coordinate 43,830,411 downwards.
ACTCCATCTCAAAAAAAAAAAAAAAGCTGGGCACGGTGACTCACACCTACAATCCTAGCACTCTGGAAGGCAGAGGCCAGTGGATTGCTGGGGCTCAGGAGTTTAAGGTTGCAGAGAGCTATGATGCCACAACACTCTATCCAGGGTGACAGACTGAGATTTTGTCTCAAAAAAAAAAAAGCCAATCTTAATACAGAATTGAGATTGGAAGGCAAGCTGCTACCCTCTAAAGTGGAGGCAAGTGAACATAAGGAATCAAAGCTTTATTGGAGCAGAAGCCTGGATGATTTCAAGAGCCCACAGGCCCCCTGGTGGAGCCAGGACTGAGTTCCTTTCACCCAGCTTTCAAAAAGAAAAGAAAAGACTAAGCAATTGAAGAGACAGAGCAGCCATCAGAACAACATTCACACACTTGCAGAGATTTCGGAATCATCACCAGAACAGGCATTGAAAATAACTATGAGTGCTATGCTAAGAGTTCTAATGTGAACAACATTCAAGAATAGACGGGTCATGTAAACAGAGAAATGGAAAATCTGAGAACCAAAAGGAAATGCTAGAAGTCAAAAACACGCATGCTTTGGATGGGCTCACTGATAGACGGAAGGATGAACAAGGCTGAGGAAAAGAATCAGTAAGCTTGAAGATGCGTCCAGAGAAACTTTCGCAACTGAAATACACAGAGAAAGAACAAAAAAGATGGGATAGAATATCCAAGAACTGGAGAAAGGAAGAGAAAAAATATTTGAAGCAGTAACTGAGAATTTCCCCAAATTGACAGACACTTATATACCAAATCATAGATCCAGAAAGCCCAGAAAACAATGAGCAGAATAAATGCAGGGAAAAAAATCTATACCTAGCTAGCATTATTATCATATTCAAACTGCAGAAAATTAGAGAAAATTGCAGAAAAATGTTCCTTTTATGCCTAGTTTGTTGAGGGTTTTTTATCATAGAGGGTTGTTGGATTTAACAAATATTTTTTCTGCATCTATTAAAATGATCAGTTTTTTGTTTTTTTTTTCTTTTTTTTGAGACAGAGTCTCACTATGTCACCCTCAGTAGAGTACCGTGGCGTCACAGCTCACAGCAACCTCTAACTCTTGGGCTTAAGCGATTCTCTTGCCTCAGCCTCCCAAGTAGCTGGCACTACAGACACCTGCCATAATACCTGGCTATATTTTTGTTGTAGTTGTCATTGTTGTTATTAGCAGACCAGGGTTGGGTTCAAACCACCAGCCTCTGTGTATGTGGCTGGTGCCCTAACCACTGAGCTGTGGGTGCCAAGTCATAGTTTTTTTTTTTACATATAAATGTCTTTTTTTTTTTTATTTTGTAGAGATAGAGTTTCACTTTATTACCCTTGGTAGAGTGCCGTGGCGTCATACGGCTCACAGTAACCTCCAACTCCTGGGCTTAGGCGATTCTCCTGCCTCAGCCTCCCGAGTAGCTGGGACTACAGGCGCCCGCCACAACGCCCGGCTATTTTTTTTTTGTTGTTGTTGTTGCAGTTTGGCCGGGGCTGGGTTTGAACCCGCCACCCTCGGCATATGGGGCCGGCGCCCTACTCACTGAGCCACAGGCGCCGCCCATAAATGTCTTTTTTTTTTTTAATATTAAATGTTCTTGTCCTTTAATCAGCAATTCAGTTGTCCAGGGCTAGGTTTGAACCCGCCACCTCCGGCATATGGGACCAGCACCCTACCCCTTTGAGCCACAGGAGCTGCCCCAAGTCATAGTTTTTGTTCTAAATTGTTCATGTGGTGAATCAGATGTGTTTGACTTGTATATGTTGAACCATCCTAACTTTGTGCTCCTGGGATAAAACCCACTTACTCATTGGGTATTATTTATTTATTATTTATTTTTGAGGCAGTCTTACTTTGTTGCCCTCTGTAGAGTGCTGTGACAGTGGTGTCATAGCTCACAGCAATTTCAAAACTCTTGGGCTCAAGAGATCCTCTTGCCTCAGCCTCCTGAGTAGTTGGGACTACAGGCACCTGCCACAATGCCTGGCTATTTTTTAGAGAGGGGGGTCTCACTCTTGCTTAGGCTGGTCTTGAACTCCTGAGCTCAAGCAATCCACCTGCCTTGGCCTCCCAGAGTGCTAGGAGGTGGCATGAGCCACCACAGGCAGTTTGGGTATTATCTTTTCTATGTGCTGTTGGATTCAGTTTGCTAGTATTTTTTTGAGGATTTTTGCATCTATGTTCACCACTAATTGGTCTGTATTTCTTTTTTAGAGACAGCGTCTCACTATGTTGCCAAAGCTGCCCTTAAGCAATCCTCCTGCCTCAGCCTCACAAAGTCCTGGGTTTCTACTGTGAGCCACCACGCCTGGCTGTTAAGTTTTTTGTTGTGTCCTTGGGTGATACTGGCTTTGTAGAATGAGTTAGGGAGAATTCTGTTCTCCATTTCTTTGAACAGTTTCAGTACAACTGGTACCAGCAGGACCACTTTTTTTTTTTGAGTCTTACTATGTCGCCCTTGGTAGAGTGCCTGGCGTCACAGCTCACAGCAACCTCTAACTCTTGGGCTTAAGCAATTCTATTACCTCTGTCTCCCAAGTAGATGGGACTCTAGGCATCCGCCACAATGCTCAGCTATTTTGTTACTGAGGTTGTCGTTGTTTAGCAGGCCCAGGCCAGGTTCAAACCCACCAGTCCCCGTGCACGTGGCCAGAATCCTAACTACTGAGCTATAGGCGCAGAGCCTATTTTTTTTTGAGAGAAAGTCTTACTCTGTTGCACTAGGTCAAGTGCTGTGGTGTCACAGCTCAAAGCAACCTCAAACTCTTGGACTCAATTCATCCTCTTGCCTCAGCTTCTCTAGTAGCTGGGACTACATGCATCCGTCACAAGGCCCAGCTAGTTTTTCTATTTGTAGAGATGGGAGTCTCACTCCTGCTCAGGCTGGCTTAAACTCCTGAGCTCAAGTGATCCACCTGCTTCAGCTTCCCAGAGTGCTAAGCTTACAGGTGTGAACCACTGCACCTGGCCTATTTCTTTGTGTAAACTTCTTACTAGCCAAATGTATTTGAAAATGAAAAATAATTATCTCTTTAACCAAAGTGAAGAAACTGACCCTGGTCTCCACCTGAAAGAGCAATGTAAAACTCTCTTGGCTGTGGTTGCTGAATTCTACAGTTGGACTGAACACGGACTCTGAAGAAATGATTTGGATGTTTCATTACTAATGACCATTGCTTCAAGAGTGGTAGAACCCCTGAGTTCTCTATTGCATAAACACATGATAAGGAGAAATGGTAGTCTCTGGCCATTTCAACTATGATACACAATAGTCACATCCTTCATCTATCTTACATTTGCCGGCCTGTGCCTAAATCTTCACTAGTTTCTTTATTTGATAAACTTTATTCCCTTTTGCATCCTATTCCTTAGATATCCTGTGATTTTTTTCCCTATATACTTTGTGAAAAACTATTCCCATTCAGGGTGGCGCCTGTGGCTCAAGGGGATGGGGCGCCAGCCCCATATGCTGGAGGTGGCAGGTTCGGGCCCAGCTCTGGCCAAAAACTAAAAAACAAAACAAAATAAAAAAAAAAAACAAAAAACTGTTCCCATTCATATTTCTCCAGGAAAAGAAAGTTATTTGAAGGCTCATAAAGCACTTAAAAGATCATTATCAAACAATAAAAAGGGGGGGAAATATACTACTACTAGGTCACCACTGGAAGATGGTAGTGAGGCAACTCATTATTATCAAACTTGTGAATAAAGGGAAAGAATCAAACATTTATCCTGTCTTTCCTATACAAACTACATCACTGGGTAAACAAATAGTAGTAGAGGGCAGGTTTCTCTTTTGCAGCTAACAAAGTAATGATACCTGGCATAATTAGAATACCATTGTGTGACCCCTATTGAAGTGATGGCTCTAGGCATTGACCATTAATGCAGACTGATAACCAATGAAACACTTCATGTGCCACCTGATGAAATGCCACCACCCATGAAGTAATACTGTCCCCTTCCAACAAAATAAATGTCTGAATCTGATTAGTCTGTGGAGCCAAAACAAATTAACAGAAAGAGACAAAAGCCAGAGGAATATGTTTATGACACCAAAGGGATGCAATCAGCAAAATCTGGGAAACTCTACAGGAATATTTGTTTTCTTCATAAATTAATTGCAAAGAGAGAGAACATCGAGTGGCCTCTTAGCAACGTATGGATTTTATTTGGATCTTGATTTGAAACATTTACAAAAGATAAAATTTGAACTTATTAGTAACTTAACTTTTTGATAATGGCATTTTTAATATTTATGAAAAAAGCTCTGTTGTCTGGGACTGCTTCAAAATAATAATGGCGAGGGCATGAGTGACTATGGATGAAACTAGAGTAGCAGTGAATTGATACTTGTTGAGACTGAGTGACTAGTACTTGGGATTTTTTTTTTTTCCTTTGCCTTTCCCTCACCCCTCCCTCCTTCTGTCTGCTCTCCCCTTCCAAGCCCCACCGTGTCATTAATTGTCCTCATATCAAAATTGAATATATAGGATGCATGCTTCTCCATTCCTGTGATGCTTCACTAAGAGTAATGTGTTCCACCTCCATCCAGGTTAATACAAATGCTGCAAAATCTCCATTTTTTAAAAATGGCTGAGTAGTATATTCCATGGTATACATATACCATAGCTTGCCAATCCATTCCTGGGTTGAGGGGCATTTAGGCAAAAGGAACACTTTTACACTGCTGGTGGCACTGCAAACTAATACAACCTTTTGGGAAGGAAATATGGAGAAACCTCAAAGAACTCAACCTAGACCTCCCATTTGACCCTGCAATCCCATTACTGGGCATCTATCCAGAAGGGAAAAAAAAAAACACCTTTTATTATACAAAAAAAAAAAAAAAAAAAAAAAACAACCAAAAAACCTTTAACTGGTACTTGGGGTTTTATTACGTTGTCTGATTTTATGTGATTAAATATTTCCATGATAATTTAAGACATAAATCAACACCCCCAACAAAAAAAGAAATGAATCACCACTTGAATTTAGAAAATCTTCCTTTAGTATCTGAAAAATAAACTTTACCAGTATTCTTACATTGGTTACTGTAACAATGAGACTCAGGTAATGGAGACTAGTACAGGGAAGTAAATAACAGGTGGGAGTGGGGGAATATAGGAGGAGGTGTGTGGGATAAAAACTTGCCTATTGGATACAGTGAACACTATTCCAGTGATGAGCATACCAAAAAGCCTGACTTAAGGGTTATACTGTAAGGTATATCCATGTAGCCAAAAAAATTTAATGAACAGGTGACACTGGGGAGTCATTTCTAGCTCTTCAGCCTATATATTTAATACCTGCTGTCCAAAAGCCTGCAACACATTAGGAAACACAATATCCATGAATATAATGACCTATTAGTCACTCTTCTATGAAGACAAAAGGCCACTCAGTCATATAAAAATCAACCTAATACTTCATCAATTAAGTTTAAGAAAGTCACTACATTTCAAAAAATTTTTCTTTTATTTAAACATAAAACACATTTACAGCATGCAGGTTAACTTAATTATACGGTGTCTTCCCAAACCAAGTATCTTCGAATGTGTCTTCAAGCACTGAAAATAAACCAACATATTCCACAGGTAGACCCATACTCTTCTTCTGTCACCTCATGTCATTTGAGTTAAGCACAAACTGAGAGTTATGCACAGTAGTTAGTTTTCTTAAGTTAGGCAAATAATTTAATTGATCACCATGAATAAATACTATTCTCGTATTTCATTGGTTTCTCTTCTTTATCAATACCATTCAGAGGAACATTAATATATATCCAGTCAAAAAGACACTGCAAGTTGAAGGTCAATATTCTATAGATGATCAGAAGTTTTCATTGGTAAGAGTAATAAGTGCTGTGGTTTAATGACCTGCCATAGCAAAAAGAGCAATTTACTGAAAACAAATTTATGAAATTCTTGGTATACTTTATGAAAGTTTGAAATTATAAATAGAGAAGAACTATTAAGATATTAAAAAGCTAAGATTGTATATTCGGAACCACATGCTAGTTACAATTCATTGTTACACAGCACCAATACCCATGACACATCTTGCAAGAATGAAACTAACGTATTCAGACAAAAGAAAAAAATTCTGCTTCATTTATGAATATTGCCAAAGAAGCAAATTTTCACTTGAAGAAAAAAAAAAAATGCCTATGTGAATGCAGCCAAATGTTTCTCCATTTAAGAAACTATCATCATAAGGAGGCTATACATTTTTTTTTGTTTAGTGTATTACTTATCTCTTGTTGCACCAAGATTTCCTCTCAAGTTTTGGAGTGTTTCTTTTGATCAATCCTAAAAGCAACACAATCATTTTAGAGGTTGCAGACTACAACAGCAAAGATTGACTGTTAAAAAAATAAATAAATAAATTTATCTTTTAAAATCAAAATTATTATAAAAGTGGAAATTACAATAGTTAAGGAAATAGAAAAATAAGCCAATTATGATCTGAGTCTTCTATGACTCCAAATTTAATAATACAAATATCTGTGTATAAAACTTTTTCAAAAAGATAATTCTGCCAGCCAGATCCTAACACAGACCTTTCCAATTTTCTCTACTGACTGAATAACCTTAAATCCCCATTCTCTGTGAATTTCTTATACCGTTGCAGTCGCACCCCACCCACCACTGATAAAGCAAATATTGAAATCTCTTTCCATATTACTTTTATACTTTCATAAAATAAACTGTTGACTTAGTTTAATCATTTGAGGGAAAAGTGGCAATAATAGGTACACATTTAGTACTGATTACAAAATTATGGGCTATAGCCAACAAAATAATTTTTGAGGATTAGTGACTTGCAAACAATTTACTATTTCTACACTAAAGAAATAAATTATGGTGTATGATTTAGTATAGCAGGTAAAACACATCTCAGGGATTTCAGACCAAAATTTGTCTACGTATGTTTTTTACGATTTACCATGTACCTGTCCTGTTTCTTCATGTTTTTCTCAATTTCTATAGGCTATAACTTTAGATCAGCCAATAAAGTATTAATAAGATAAAATTATGTTTACTCCTATAGTATCTTAATTCATTTCACTACATTAAGGATGACAAATTAGTATCTGTCCAATTCTTCTATGTTAGCAGGCTCAGCAGAATGAAGCAGAGTATTTCCATTCCATCAAGCTATGTTGAATATAGAATCAGGAAGAAGAGAAATATAATTCCTTTTCCAAACTCTCTCTGAAACTGAGATCTGCTTTTGATATTGTAAAAATACAGGTATTTCTATTCAAAATAACTCAGCGATAGGCATGAGATAACAAATAGCCTTGCTCAGTCTCAAATGCCTAATTAGTTTTAAGATTTCAGTGCTCAAATAGTAGTTTTCAGAAGCAAACTTCAGAAATGATATAAATAATTTTAACCCTGATATCATTTCAAGGGATTTTAAAATACAGTACTGACCTAATATATTTTGTGGGCATGTAGTGTTGTGGGTGGTAAAATTTAAGACATGTAACCTAAATGTTCCATTTTCCCTTAAAAAAAAAGGAAGACATTTTAATAGGAAAAGAAAGAAGAAGCAATAGCAAGGTAATTTAAACTGAGATTAAAAAATGAACACACACACAAAATACGAAAAGCACAGTCCTAGAAGGTACAGTTAGCTTGGCACAGTAAAGACTAAATTTAAGACAAGAAAGACAAACTGTGTAATAAATAGGGTCACAGTTGTAAACTGTCATTTTTCCCTCCTAAGATGCCAAAATTGCACTCAACTAGTGTGTTGGAAAGCAGCAGAGTTTACAAGAAGAGTGAGTGGGAAACAGCTGTACAAGTCAGGTATAATTTATACATAAAAAATTATAATTCTACAATCCCAAGGGGGTAGAGTCAAATAGAGTCATTGAATGACTATTTGATACCATGTCCTCTTCATACTTCAGTCGCTTTTCAACACCTAAAAATGGGAGAAAGCGCAGAGAATGTTTAGTCTTACAAAACTCATGCTTGAAATAATCATGAAGAAGAAACAAGGAAATAGAATATGCTAAACATTTCAGCCAATAGCTTTGACCACTTTCCTGAAAATTAAAGAGATCACAATATTAAATGATTTGATTTCTTTTATTTACTTCCTCTACTGAAAACAACTTAGGAACAGTGCAGTGTTTAAAAGGAAACTAGATCTTAATCTGTCTTTATTCTCCCTAATAAAACCATGGGTGAGCGTATACAAATGAATTCTATTTGTTTAAAAAAGAAAAAGATGGCTAATCTTTTATCCAACAGATAGTGGTTCAGTAATATTCTGTTTTGTTTGTTTGTTTGTTTTTGGAGACAGTCTTACTCTGTTACCCAGGTTAGAGTGCTGTGGCATCAGCCTAGCTCACAGCAACAGCAAACTCCTGGGTTTTAGCAAACTTCCTGCCTCAGCCTCCCAAGTAACCAGGACTACAGGTGCCCACCACAACCCCTGGCTAATTTTTGTATTTTTAGGAGAGATAGGGTCTCATTCTTACTTGGGCTGGTCTTAACCTCAAGGGATCCTCCCTCCTCAGCCTTCCAGAGTATTAGGATTACAGCTGTGAGCCACCCTCACTGGTTGGTCATTAACATTCTTAAACTACTAGCTAGCAACTAGTAGTTACAAGAGGGAAGGTAAAAAAGTGGAGGAATAGTGATAAACAAGAGGTGCATATAGTAGGAAAACAAACAGTATAAGAAAAAATTCCAATAGTTAATAACTGGAGCCATCCTTGTACTGAAACTACCTATTTGCCTATGCATTTAGAAAAACGCAACGTGGCCAGGCACATGGCTCATGCCTACAATCCTAACACTCTGGGAGGCTGAGGCAGGTAGACTGCCTGAGCTCAGGAGTGTGAGACCAGCCTAAGCAAGAATGAGACCCTGTCTCTACGAACAATAGAAAAAATGAGCCAGGCATTGTGGCAGATGCTTGTAGTCCCAGCTACTTGGGAGGCTGAGGCAGGAGGACGGCTTGAGCCCCAGAGTTTGAGGTTGCTATAAGCTATGATGACGCCACAGCATTCTACCCACGGTGACAAAGTGAGATTCTGACTCAGAAAAAGAAAAAAAAGAAAAGAAAAACACAACCTGTTTAAAGTATTATGCAAACTAGAAGACCAGTTTTGAAAAACTGAGAACTAAGTTATCACTATTATTCACACATTGTCATCCTTTCCAAAAACAAACCTGGTGTTTTGAAATGTTTTTCTTACCAAAAATTCCTCTGCAAAGCATTTAACTTTTCAACAATTTATCATTTATGTAGATTATATAGTTCCCAGTCATGGTTGAAGACTGAAGAACTTAAAAAAAAAAAAAAGAGCTGCTATCCTTTGGACAATGAACAAACTTGTTAACAATTATACTTTTATATTGTAATTTTCAATTTCAATTTGAATACCTAGTTATTTTCTTCATATGCTAAACTACTGTCACCATTATGGGATCAGCTGTATTTTAAAAAGGCCATGGTTTGTGCTCTCTGCAAATGAGAATATGAATTCAAAGTGTAGATATGAATTTTAACATGAGAAAAATATCTAGAAAAGGATAAACTTTTATCTGCATGTATGCTTTGAAAATCCCCTGGCCCAGCCCCCACTTCCAGAAGGTATGAAAAGGCAGTTTGCATCTACTGAATACTGTGCTGCAGAACATGTTAACTTAAGTAATTCTCAAGAATGACTTCCAGTAGTGCATGCCTGGAGTCCTAGCTACTTGAAAGACTGAGGCAGTAGGACTGTTTGAGCCTGAGACCAGCCTGGACAATATAACAAGACACAGGCTCAAAAGAAAAAAAAAAAAAGGAAGACTTACATTTTACTTATGAAAGGGGCTCCAAAAAGTTATTAGTTCAAAGGGAAAAAAACAGAGAGGCCATCCATCTCTGTCAGGAAAACCAGCTACTGTTTGACCCACTATTAACCCACGTATAGTCCTTTAAATCTAATCAACTTTTGATTTTTTTTTCAGCATGCAATATAAGGAACAGAGCAAACAAAAACAAGGCAACTACACACAAAACAGACACACCAGCAGGTGGGATACACTCAAGATAACTGGCCTACTTTTTTCAATAAGTCAATTTATTTTATTTTATTTATTTATTTTTTTTTTGATTTTGGCCGGGGCTAGGTTTGAACCTGCCACCTCTGGCATATGGGACTGGCGCCCTACTCCTTGAGCCACAGGTGCCGCCTAAGTCAATTTATTTTAAAGGGTTATTACAGATTAAAAGATACTTAACCCTTTAACTGTGGACTGCTCAGAAATGAAAAGCACCTACAGGCATTGTTTACAAACGGTTAAGGGATAAAACCAAATGCAAACAGCAATAGTGGATTATACCAGTAGATAAATCAGCTGTACAGGACTTTTTGAAAAATAGGGAAATATGAATATGAAACTGATATTATTTTGTTAGGTATAATATTGCAGCTGTATGGGAAAATGTTTTAGAGATTCATTAGTTAAGTCGTAAGTCCACAATTTATCTTTATGCTAAAGTCTTTAAAAAGGCATCAAAATGAGAAAGAAATTAACTGTTAAAAAGTTCCTTGCTTAGGGCAGCACCTGTGGCTCAGTCGGTAAGGCGCCGGCCCCATATACCGAGGGTGGCGGGTTCAAACCTGGCCCCGGCCAAACTGCAACAAAAAAATAGCCGGGCGTTGTGGCGGGCACCTGTAGTCCCAGCTACTCAGGAGGCTGAGACAAGAGAATCGCTTAAGCCCAAGAGTTGGAGGTTGCTGTGAGCTGTGTGAGGCCATGGCACTCTACCGAGGGCCAAAAAGTGAGACTCTGTCTCTACAAAAAAAAAAGTTCCTTGCTTAAATTCATAGAAGCAGGAAAGTCAAGATTCAAACTTATATGGAATTCCAAAGTCCATGCTCCTGTCACTATGCCCATGCTCACTCTTTTAAATCCTATACTGTCCAAACCAAAATATTACATTAAATTGTTAGAAATGTGAATCCTCCAAAATGTCATTTCATTCTCTACTCAAATTTAGAGGCAGTTTTATGCCAAATGTCAAAGTAAAAATAAGGAGGATTAAAATAAACTACTTTAGTATTTGTTAAATATTTGAGTATTAGTTAGTTAACTCATAATTATCTTCTATTTTTCATATCCCAAAGCACCTACATATTTGGGACTTCCTGAACAATTAAAATTTGAATTCCTGCCATATGATGACACATTAGGTAACTAATATATATATATATTTTTTGGGGGTGGGAGGAGACAGAGCCTCAAGCTGTTGCCCTGGGTAGAGTACTGTAGCATCATAGCTTACAGCAACCTCTAACTCCTGGGCTTAAGCAATTCTCTTGCCTCAGCCTCCCAAGTAGCTGGGACTACAGGCGCCTGCCACATCACCCAGCTGTTTTTTGATTGTAGTTGTTATTGTTGTTTGGCAGGCCTGGGCTAGATTCAAACCCACAAGCTCTGGTGTATGTAGCTGGCACCTTAGCTGCTTGAGTTATAAGCGCCAAGCCACACAGTTAACTATTAACCAACTAATCGTGTTGTAGAAGAAAATGTTCAGAATATACTTCTGTTTGTCTGTCTATCTATCCGTGGGGTCTTGCTTTGTTACTCAGGCTGGAGTGTAGTGTTTCAATCATGGCTTGTCATAACCTTGAACTCCAGGGCTCAAGTGAATCTGCCCTCTCAGACCTCCTTGAAGCTGGGGCTATATGTGCACCATCATGCCTGGCTAATATTTAAAAATTTTTTTGTTGAGGGCGGCACTTGTGGCTCAACGAGTAGGGCACCGGCCCCATATACCAAGGGTGGCGGGTTCAAACCCAGCCCTGGCCAAACTGCAACAAAAAATAGCTGGGTGTTGTGGCGGGTGCCTGTGGTCCCAGTTACTGGAGAGGATAAGGCAAGAGAATCGCCTAAGCCCAAGAGCTGGAGGTTGCTGTGAGCTGTGATGGCAGAGCACTCTACTGAGGGTGACAAAGTGAGACTCTGTCTCTATAAAAAAAAAAAAAGGATCTCACTATGTTGTTGAGGCTGTCTTGAACTCCTGGGGTCAAGTGATCCTCCTGTCTTGGCCTCCCAAAGTGCTGAGATTGCAGGTGTGAACCACTCTGCCTGGCCTATTCATGATACTTTTTTATCCCCTTACAAGGAACAAGATATTAGTTGTATAATTACAAATAAATGAATAAAACTCAGAAATTCATTAGAAAAATCACCCACAATAGGTAAAAGGAAATAGAACACAGATAATTCATAAAAAAGAGAAATAATAAATGGGCCAATTATTATTTATCCAATAATAAATCAATAAGATGCTATTTTTGGTCCATCAAATTAGAAGCTTAAAACTGATTAATACTCAGTGCTGGCAAAGATGCAAAAAAATAGTATCTTGGGCTAATATGCAACTTAATGAAGTCTTTCTAGAAAGCAACGTGTTAGTATGCCCACACCTTGTAATTCTATTTCTGAGAATCTTCTGGAAATAATCAAAAGAGATAAGGAAATATAATAAGATGTTTCACATCTCAAATTTCATATATGGAAATATCAACTATGGGAAAAAAATAATGCAATTAAATGTTCATTAAAAAGGAATGGTTATAAACCATGGTATATCCATTAGATAGCACACCAAGAGCTATTACAAATGATCTGCATGTTAGGTTTATAAACAGTAACAGAAATGGGAATATATAATATGATCTAAACTATAAAAGGACTAGAAAAAAATCATGCTAAATTAGCTTTTTTTGTTTTTGAGGTAGAGTCACACTCTGTACCCCTGCTAGAGTTCAGTGTCCTCATAGCTCACTATAACCTCAAACTCCTGGGCCTGAGCAGTCCTCTTGCCTCAGCCTCCCAAGTAGCTCAGACTACAGGTGCATGCTACCAATGCCCGGCAAATTTTTCTGTATTTTGTAGGATGGGGGTCTCACTCTTGCTCAGGCTGGTCTCAAACTCCTGAACTCAAGCAATCCTCCTACGGTAGCCACCCAGAGTGCTAGGGTTACAGATAGAAACTTCTTCTTTTTTTTTTTCTTTGAGACAGCGCCTCAAGCTGTCACCCTGGGTAGAGTGCTGTAGCATCACAGCTCACAGCAATCTCCAACTCCTGGGCTTACGCGATTCTCTTGCCTCAGCCTCCCAAGTAGGCACCCGCCACAATGCCTGGCTATTTTTGGTTGTTGTTTGGTAGGCCCAGCCTGGATTCTAACCCGCCAGCTCTGGTATGTGGCTGGTGCCTTAGCCGCTTGAGCTACAGGTGCCGAGCCCATACAGGAGCTTCTTGCCATGCGTAGCCCTTTGTTACATTTATAATCACTTACATTAAAAAAAATTATAACACCAACGTGAGACTTTAACAATCAATGGCTCAACTTTTGCACAAATAGCTATGAAAAACCAGATAAAAACCACAAACCTGTGGGTATATGTAAAAGTTTACGCCTGTTTGCCTCCTCCACCTCGTACTGCCACTGGCTGGCTGTTCTGAACAAATGCACCTCCTCCACGAATTGCACTTGGATGAGTTGGAGAAGCTGCTGGATGTTGCCCAGGACGAATAGGTTTAGCTAGTATAAAAACAAAGACGGACTTTAGAATAAAGGTTAATACATAAAGACTGCAGTGACTGTCTAGGTCTCTTCTCTTTAAGACCAAATTCCTAAATGTTGTTTCTTTGCCTTTTAACAAGGCAAAGATATATATATATTTTATGTACATATCTATTATACGTACATATATTTCAGTTATATGTATGTAACCTTTTCTCTAGGACCTACACAATCCTTAGCCCCTTAAAACATCTTCCATGTTACACCAATGATTATTCTGAAACATGAAATAATTGCTAATGCCTAACTTTCTTGCATTTTCTCTTTGCTTTAAAAACATTGCTTTATAGTTTCTCCTATCCCCGAGCATTCTTGTTTACTTCTCTAGTTCTCATTGTCTTCTTGTCCTGTTAATGGGGTTATTTCTCAATTTCTCTCTTCTTTCCCAACAGTGCCACTCTTTGGTAAGTTAGAAAATACACAAAGACACACCAGGACAGCACATTGTAGAATTCAGATTATGTTTTCAACTAAATGAAAGCCTTCAAAGTGTGCAAAGTCTACAGGTTTAATGTGTTCTACTAACCAATCTGTGCAGAATGCCCTCTTCGGGCCATATTCTTTGACCTGACTGCTTCCTTTATGCGATCAACTTCTTGCTGATAGCGTTTACGATCACGAGATGCATTTTCTTTGGCTTCTTTCAGTGCGGACTCCAAAGCTTTCACTCTCTCAGCTGTAGCTCGAAGTCGCTTTTCCAATTTAGGAAGCTCACAGCGAAGATCTGCATTATCACGTACCAACTAACGGCAAACAAAGAAAACAGGGATTCTAGCTTTAACAAGAGGATTTGAGAAAGTTATGATAAGCATTCATAATTGCTCTTTTGAAAAGAACTGTAACTAAAAGTTTTTCATATAGCTAATTTAGGCAGCAACATGCTGGGAATACATATATCCATACATACCATACATACACATATTTCTCACAAAGACACAATTTAATTTCATCAGGGAGGATTATTCTCTCCCTTGCAAGGCAAAGACAATAAATTACAACATAGTGCAAGGATTCTTTGGTAAGATAACTGATCTAGGAAATGGCTATCCCTTTATATACTAAGCACACAAGCAAAGAAACTTAGCAACCCCCTTAGCAAGTGCAGGAGGAGAGTTAAATGTCTCTAACCTTGCTCTAGTGCAAACATTAGGTGTACATAGTAACAGGACACACAACAATCGAGTGTGTTAAGAAAGTTCATCATTATTTTTTAAGCTATTGAGAAATTTTTTATGGTTTTATTGTATGATGAATACAGTGGGTGAGACAACTGCTTTTTCCTTCACTTCTTTGAGTTACTAAAGCGACTTATCAGTAGAATTTTAAAAAAAGGACAACCTTTTGGGCGGTGCCTGTGGCTCAAGGAGTAGGGCGCCGGTCCCATATGCCGGAGGTGGCGGGTTCAAACCTAGCCCCGGCCAAAAACCAAAAAAAAGAAAAAAGGACAACCTTTTGCATTACTTTAATCTTTCCAAGGCATGTACTGGAGAACACAAACTTATTTCAGATGCCAACTAGTCTAGTGTCCAAACATCATGTACAATAGCTTGCTGGTAGCAGTGCATTGCACCCACTCCCACTGCAGCCTTAAGAAACTTTAAAAATATATCTAAATCATTTATGAGCCATAACAAACAATAACCAAAAAATAATTAGGATTACGGATACAGTGGCTCATGCCTGTAATCCTAGCAACTCGGGGAGGCTGAGGTGGATGGACTACTTGAGCTCAGGAGTTCAAGAGCAGCCTGACCAAGAGGGACACCCTGTCTCTACTAAAAACAGAAGGAAAAAAAGCACTAGCCAAGCATCATAGCAAGTGCCTGTAGTCTCAGCTACCCAGGAGGCTGAAGCAGAGGATGGCTTAGCCCAAGAGTTTGTTTGAGGTTGCTGTGAGTTATGATGACACCATAGCATTCTACCCAGGGTGATAGAATAAGACTTTGCCTCAAAAAAATAAAAAATTGAAAAAAAGAAGAACTATCTCATCATTTATTTCATACTGGAGCATTGAATGTAAAAAGACCTCCTCCAAACAGACTGTGTTTTAGCTGCAAACACTTGTCTATCTGAGATTTAAAATGACCATTAATAAACCAAGAAAATCGAGAGTCCTAAATTTTTTTTTTTTTATTAAATTTGGCCAGGGCTGGGTTTGAACCCGCCACCTCCGGCATATGGGACTGGCGCCCTACCCGCTGAGCCACAGGCGCCGCCCGAGAGTCCTAAAATTTTAAAGAAAAATAAGAATTTTTTTTTTTTTTTTTTTTTAATTTGGCCGGGGCTGGGTTTGAACCCGCCACCTCCGGCATATGGGACCGGCGCCCTACCCGCTGAGCCACAGGTGCCGCCCAATAAGAATGTTTTTATTGCCCCTTTTTATAAGAAAGTTGTTAAAATTATTAACTCCTCTAAAAGTTACTAGCAGTATTTTTTTTTTCATTATAATTGCTTAATAATGAAATACCTCAGGGTATTTTTTTTTTTTTTTTGGACACAGAGCCTCAGCTGCCACACTGGGTAGAATGCTGTGGCATCACAGCTCATAGCACCCTCCAACTCCTGGGCTCAAGTGATTCTCCTGCCACCACCTCCCAAGTAGCTGGGACTACAGGTGCCTGCCATAACACCTGGCTATTTTTTGGTTGCAGTCGTCATTGTTGTTTGGTGGGCCCGGGCTGGATTTGAACCCGCCAGGTAAGGTGTATGTGGCTGGCGCCTTAGCCACTTGAGCCACAGGCGCTGAGCAAATAGCTCAGGGTATTAAAATTCCTTAGGATTCTGAAAGATTAAAATACTTAGTACTCCTCAATTTTTGATTATTACAATGTTGTAGCTATTACAAAATATACTCCTCATCACCTGTTTATGCACTTTAGTGAGTTGTTCAAGATTATTTTCAAGAAAGGAGATTTTTTGCTTCTGTGCAGCGCTGCCTCCAGTATCATCAGAATCAATCTCGGCACTCTGAGAAAAGAAGGTGTTTGAATACTAAGAAAAAAATTTAAAGATCAAAAAGATCTAAGCTTGACTATACAAAAATTGACATGAAAATGGAAAATTATTTCACTTACGAAAACAATACCCATCTCCGTACAGTTACATTACCTTTTTAACTCTGGTAGCCAGGTCCTGAACAAAGAGCTTACGCAAGTTGTGTAAAGTCTGAAGTTCTTTTGCCTTGAATTAAGAACAGCAATATTTTTGGAATTCAGACTTTTTAAGAGCACAATGGAAGAAACCCACAAAATACTACCCTCATCCTATTTATTTCCATGTTTTTCTTACCACTGTCTCTTCCAAACCCTTCAAGTCTTGTCTTGCTTGTTCTCGTCGATCTTGCATAACCCTAACAATGGAAGAATATACATATGTATATTTCCAGCTCTGATTCCATAAAATTCTAATGTTACTTAGTATAAGAGCTGAATAAAATATTTTTAACTTAAAAGATCAATTCCTAAATAAACGAAAGATGCTTATTTTTAAATAGTTTGCCTGTGTTGCCTTTTACTAAGTGTGTGTTTTATAATCTTCTATATTTATAGGTTATCAAAAAACTCCCTCTTCATAATGCCAGGAAGAGATGAAAAAAAGTGGCACAGTTCAAATATTAAGAAATGATTCTAACTTATATTTTAAAATATGCCACGTGTTGCTATTTATCCAAAATGATACTGATTGAGAATTACAGAGATTATAAATTGTCAAAGATGAAAATATTTTACATTAAAATTACTCCATACAAAATTATGACTGCAATTCAGCAGTCTTTACAACATCAACTCAGAACTGGTCCTGATGGTCTAACTATTCCAGAAGTTCATTTACAAACTGTCTCACAAATTCAAAGTATGTGAAAAATTATAATCGTGAGTATTCCACCTGTTCAGATTCTAGAAAACCAAGTACTAATTCAGTACATGAGAACAAGTAAACAGTGAATACCTCTCTTCACCAAGGCCAGGCTAAAACAATAATGCTCTTTTATGCTAGATAGAATCTAACAAAAACTCAGGTTTTGTGACAGATCCTAAAATCTTCTAAATTACTTAAAGTCATGTTTTAGTATGATTTTTATGATGGATCCTGAGGTAATATGGTAATACAAAAACATCAAGTACGCTGATAGGATAGGAATTTAAATCTTGACCATCAATGAAATATAAGACCTTGCTTTCACTAAAATACAAGGTGTCCATAAAGTTCGTGTGCAATTTAAAAATTGTTTAACATAGTAAATTGCACAAACTTTATGGACACTCTGTATAAAACATATATTACAAGTTTTTAAATATAAATCAAACTAACTCAGAGGATTTAAGAAAAATACCCTTTAACCCATACAAAGTTAAAAATGTACCCACTGGATATGTCCAAGGCTAATGTCCATAAACCTCTAATTTAGTCTTCATTTTTAAACTTTAATCAAAACAATTACTCACGTGAGTTCATGTAGTTTTCTACTCTTTTCCTGATCTGTAGCTTTCAACTTCTCATGTTCTACTCTTAGACGTTCCTGCTCTAACATCATTTTCTGGTTTTGGCTGAAAGGAAAAAAACCCATAAATTGTCAACATCAGAGTTTTCTGAATACTGTTAAAATGTTTCAAATTCTTTTAATATAATCTCATCTTTCAAATACCCAAGGCCTCGTTTGTTATCCTGTCCCCCATGAGAGAAGGGGAGGCCCTGACTACTTTCAGCCAGACAGTATTTTCATATTTTGGTTTGAAATGATTTTATTCTACTTTATCTTTATCTTTCTAAATCCTAATCTCTACTTCTATTAGGCATTGATAAGAAGACTGATAACCCAAACTTCATCATCCTTTTTGTTACTCTCCTCTGTTTCCTACTTAAATTGTTACAAACTCCAATTTCTATAAATTCTATTTATCCCTACATGGTTATAGAAGGAACATGTCTCCTAAACTGAGATGACAACTTCTATCAGAAAAAGAAAACTTTTGGGCGGTGTCTGTAGTTCAGTGGGTAGGGCGCCGGCCATATACACCAAGGGTGGCGGGTTCAAACCCGGCCTGGGCCAGCTAAAACAACAATGACAACTGCAACAACAACAACAAAAAAAACAGCTAGGCATTGTGGTAGGCACCTCTAGTCCCAGCTACTTGGGAGGCTGAGGCAAGAGAATTGCTTATGCCCAAGAGTTTGAGGTTGCTGTGAGTTGTGATGCCACAGCACTCTACCCAGGGCGAAGGCTTGAGACTCTGCCTCAAAAAAAAAAAAAAAAAACATAAATAAGATTTTTAGAAAAATAAAACTTTTAAAGCTCACAATTTCAAATGAAGTTTTTCTCAGTCAAGAATTTTTTTTTAAAGAAAAGAAGTAGGCTCGGCACCTATGGCTCAAGTGGCTAAGGCGCCAGCCATATCATATACACCTGAGCTAGCGGGTTCGAATCCAGCCCCAACCCACCAAAACAACAATGACGGTTGCAACCAAAAAATGGTCGGGCACTGTGGCGGGTGCCTGTAGTTCCAGCTACTTGGGAAGCGGAGGCAGGAGAATCGCTTGAGCCCAGGAGTTGGAGATTGCTGTGAGCTGTATAATGCCATGGCACTCTACCCAGGGTGATAGCTTGAGGCTCTGCCTCAAAAAAAAAAAAAAAAAAAAAGAAGTAGGGGCGGCCCCTGTGGCTCAGAGATGGGCGCCGGCCCCATATACCAGAGGTGGCAGGTTCAAACCTGGCCCCGGTCAAAAAAGAAAACTGCAAAAAAAAAAAGAAAAGAAGTAAATGATTTAGAGATTGAGATATCAATTTCAATAATAAATTAATTTGGGGATTTTTTCCTTTTTAATAAATAGGTCAAAAGACTAAAAAGATTTTTCAAAAATCTGACCCAGAACTTCTAAGTTTTACTTAATTTTAAGTGAGAAAATTATTTCTGAGTTAAAAATTGTAATTTCTATGAAAACTGCACGTTTCTCTATAACATACTGTCAATCAGTAACCTATTTCCTTCTGTCTTAATAACTCCGTCTTTCTCAGGTTCTAATATCTAAATGAAAAGTATAATACTCACTCTTGAAGATCAGTAATAACTTTTTCTTTTGCCTCTACTTCATCTCTCAAACTACTGATTTGTTTTTGATGAGTTTCTCTGTGGCTTTGGATCTGCTGTTCTACAGCTTGCTAAAATTTTGAAAGGAAACGTATTTAAGTCAAGAATAATCAAAATTAATTCAATAACGGATTAAAGTGATTAGAATACAATGAAACATCAAACTTGCCTTAACTTCATTTGCAGTCTGAACCTTATTTAAGTGTTCCTTTTCCATTTCATGCACTTTCTCTGTTTGGATTAGGGAGAGAAAACAAAAAAGTTCAGTAAACCTTGAGTTTTCTCATATAAACCAAGGAGCAAAAGGATTTTATGAAGTATGGTCCTTAGCACTACTTGACTTTAAATGTCAAAAAATACATCTTGTTCTCCTAGGTCAATGACATGGTGCTAGAACAGCCATTTCTACTTTCGAACACAATCTCAGAAAATATTTAAAAACATTAACATGTATGATTTGTTTACCATTCCAAGTTATCCATATTCCTATAGCTCTATCGGTGTGAATGTAAGTTTATTATAACTGCATTAAAAGAAAGAATTAATATAAATGTAACTGGTAAGTAATTGGGAGCTAATAATACCTTGTGCTCGAAGCTGGACTAGTTCTTCACTCAGGGAATCAACAGACTCCTCCAACTGTCTTTTCTTCTGTTCCACATTTTGAAGGTATTCAGTCAATGACTTGATTTTGGCTTCATGCTTTGGGAAAAAATATAATGCTATGAAATGGAAAAAATATCTCAGGCACACATTGTGTTAAGAACATTTGCAATCTAGGAAGTTTTTTTTGATATATCTAACTGATAAACTTGAAGATATTTAAAACTACAGAGTTCAGGACCCAGACTTAAAATGTTAAAAGAATTTAATCAATTAAATGTATATTTGCAAACGAAGGCACTAGAAACTGAAATATGAAATAATATTCTTGTGGTTACCGCCTCCCCTTCCTGCGATATTCCTATGTTAATGAATGGCCCCATAGTTCAGTTGCAAAAGGCAGAAAACTGGTCTCCTGTAGTTTTGCCTATCCTGTTAATTCTTCTAGAATCTTCGATAGTCAGCATCAGTTACATCTTTCTAGTAAATTTCTATATATAACTCATATACATGTTAGCAAATATAACACAGTTAAATCATTTCAAGTTATTATACTGCAGCTAAACTAGGAAAGACAACTAATTAATAGGCCTTTTTATTTTGTTACTCAAGCTAATGAAGCTCATTTTTCTAAAAACCTTTATAATTTTTATATGTAGATGGTTCAAAAAAATGAAGAAAATGTGTTATGTGACATACTTGAGAGATACGAAGCTGACATGCTGCTAACTCCTTTTCATTTTCTTCCATTTTTTTGTTGCTCTCAGTTTGTGTACTTTCCAACTGTTTGCAGCGTTTCACCATTGTTTTTACTTCTGACTTCATTTTGCTAATGTAGAGCCTTGCAACAGTGAACTCTTCATCTATCATGCCAGTTCCCTCAGGCTGCTGTGAGAAAAAAGTGAAATAAAAAGTCAAGGCCAGAAATGTTCAGTGTGTTTTCCAGTTAGACTCTAAAATCTTATAACAAAATAAAATATATTTTAGTGTAACTCAACATCCATAGGAAATCAGGAATTTATCATTCAATAGTAATAGTCTATCAATTACTATTTTCTTTTCTTTTTTTAAATTTAATTAAATTAATTTATTTATTACAGTTTTTGGCCAGGGCTGGGTTTAAACCCACCACCTCTGGCATATGAGGCTGGCGCCCTACTCCTTTGAGCCACAGGCGCCGCCCTCAATTACTATTTTCAATAAAGGGTAAGTAAATACAGCTTACTATTTGTATTCCCCACTTTATAAAATTTAAAATAATGTTAATACATGCCAACATGGAAAATAAATGTAAACCTAAACAAAAACTGATGAATCCTGCCTCCTTCAATTTTTATATTTCTTTTTTTATGAGACAGAGTCTCAAGCTATTGCCCTGGGTAGAGTGCCTCACAGCTCACAGCAACCTCCAAAGCCTGGGCTTAAGCGATTCTCTTGTTTTAGCCTCCCAAGTAGCTGGGACCACAGGCACCCGCCACAACACCTAGCTATTTTTTGGTTGCAGTTGTCATTGTTGTTTGGCAGGCCCAGGCTGGATTCGAACCTGCCAGCTCTGGTATATGTGGCTGGCACCTCAGTCACTTGAGCCACGGGCTCCAAGCCAATTTTTGTATTTCTTTCTTACAAGACTGCTTTAGGAAATTCATCGCTAATCATGTGCAAGTTCAGTTTAAAACTGTAAGTAAAAAGATGTTTAAGTAGCTCAAGCTCAACCAAGAGGAATTGTGGTCCCAGCAATATTCCTTAACTTCCATAGGTTTCATGGAAGGCCAGGTATGGTGGCTCACACCTGTAATCCTAGCACTCTGGAAGGTAAAGGTGGGTGGATTACCTGAGCTCCCAGGATGGAGACCAGCCTGCGCCAGAGCAAGACCTTGTCTCTAAAAATAGCTGGGCATTGTGGTGGGCGCCTGTAGTCCCAGCTACTTGGGAGGCTAAGGCAAGAGAATCGGTTAAGCCCAAGAGTTTGAGGTTGCTGTGAGCTGTGACGCCATAGCACTCTACCAAGGGCTATAAAGTGAGACTCTGTCTCAAAAAAAAAAAAACCCCAAAACAAAACAAAACAAAAAAAATTCCAGTACAATAATTAGTGTTACAATTAATAAAGTTTAGGAAGAAATAAGTAAAACATCTTTATTCACAGATGGTTAAGATTGTCTTAAAAAAAAAAACTACTAGGGCTGGTTGCAGTGGCTCATGCCTGTAATCCTAGCACTTTGGGAGGCCAAAGTGGGTGGATTGCTTGAACTCAAGTTTGAGACCAGCCTGAGCAAAATCAAGACCCCATCTCTACTAAAAATAGAAAAACTGAGGCCAGAGGCTTGCCTGAGCCCAAGAGCTGGAGGTTGCTGTGAGCTATGACATCATAGCACACTATCAGGGTGACAACTTGAGACAATGTCTCAAAAAAAAAGAAAAAACTACTGGAGCAAGCCATTACAGCAAGGTTGCAAGATTAATATACAAAAGTCAACCACTTCCTATATACCAACAATGAATAATTGGAATTTAAAATAAAAAACACAGTGCCAGTCTAGCAGGATGGCTCAGACCTGTAATCCTAGCACTTTAGGAGGGTTAAGCAAGAGGATCACTTGAGGCCAGAAGTGTAAGGTTGCAGTGAGCTACCATCACACCACTGCACACCAACCTGGGCAACAAAGTGAGACTCTATCTTAAAAAAACAAAACCAACATAAAATAAAGTGCCATATATATTTACACACACATACACACACACACACAAAGATTTAGTTATAAATCTAACATAATATGTACAAAATCTATGAGGAAACTCCAAAACTAATGAAAGAACATAATCTCAATCAAAATAGCAGCTAGTTCTTTTGTGGATAAACTGATTCATAGGACTGACACTACAACCTTAAGACTTTACAGTAGTAAAGCCACAGTAATCAACACCATATAGTACTGGCAAAAGAACAGACATGTTAGTCAACAGAACAGTAACCTCAGGAATAGACCTACAAAAATATAATCAATAGATTTCTGACAAAGGGGCAAAGGCAACTGAATGGAGGATATTCTTTTCAACAAATGATGCTTTATCGACTGGACATCCAAATGCAAAACAATGAATCCTGACACAGACCTTATACCTTTTAGAAAAATTAACTCTAAATGGACTATAGACCTAAATATAAATGCAAAACTGAAAAATATTTAGAAGACAACATAGGAGAAAACCTAGGTGACCTTGGATTTGGTGATGAGGTTTTAAATATAATACCAAAAACATAGTCCATGAATGAAAAAACTGACAAGACAGACCTCACTTAAACTATGATTATTTGAACATAAATGGAGAGATTTTTCTTTAAAAAGTTGAAAATCTGGCTAGGCATGGTGGCTCACACCTATAATCCTAGTATTTTGGGAGGCCGAAGCAGGTGGATTGGTGGCACTCAGGAGTTCGAGACCCAGTTGCTAAAAATAGCCAGTTGCTATGGCAGATGCCTACAGTCCCAGCGCCTGGGGAGGCTTAGGAAAGATGATCACTTGAGCCCAAGAGTTTGAGGCTGCTGTGAGCTATGATGTCATAGCACTCAACCCAGGGTAGACTCTGCCTCAAAGGGAAAAAAAAAACCCTTTTATTTCATTTCCAACTCTTATTAAACTGGGCTTCTTAGTAGGCTCTCACTATAAACTCAAGTGTAAGTTTGTTCTGTTACTGTAATTAGGCTTTTATCAAAAAGGCACAGTCCAAACAAATAGCTCCTGCAACATGTAAATCTTTCATGTTTTTACACTTAAGAACTTTGGTTTGCTTTTTGATCTGAGTTTTTACATTTCCCAGGTCACATGCCTAATGCTAATATGCCAACATTAGTATCCTTAAAAAGATTATAAATAGAAAAAGGCATAAATTAACGTGTGGCAATATTCTAATAACTCTGGAGTTCGTTATTCTCTCTACTATTACATGTTTGAAAATTTTCACACAAAATTTAAAAAAGAGAAGTAGTGTTCACCTTTTACCTTTAAACATTTAAAGCAACTACAGGCTAAAATCATTCATGAGTGTACTCTGTAAGCTAATCTTCACTACTGATATCATATACTTTCACATATGATAATTAAGATAAATACTAAGTCTGAAATCTTTACATTGAGAATCAAAAATAAGGCCCAATAAATGCTACTTACTTAATATGTCTACTTAATGTTCCTTATTCTCACCCCCGCCCTCCATCTATTCAAAATGGAGTTAATATCTTCTACCACACATGGCTGTTGTGAGGATGAGATAATGGGTACAAAGAACTTTGAAAAAAAAAATAAGTAGCAAAGTACAAATTGCACAGATAATTACATTACACTTAATATTTTGTTATTATATTTACCTTTACATCATTATTTCCCACAGCAATTCCTATTTCTGCAAGGTCTTTTAGTAAAGATGCCATCATCTCAGCTGCTCGTTTTTTCTGGTGGTTGGTCATTTCCTTGAGTTTCTGAAGCTCAGCATCTATACTTGCTAAAGTTGCCTAAGACAACCCAAAACAAAAGGATATAGTTAAATCTACTAAATAAAAACTCAATTCAAATATTTATAGGTATTTCAAGTTTTTACCTAGCCCTTACAAAACCATATATTTTGTTTTCATTTTCTTGAATTACTTACTAGACTGTGGACTAGCTCCTAGCTCAAACTTAAAAAATATTTTAGATCTCAAAGGCGATGATAAAAGCAGCCATATTGTATTCCATATTATTACATAAATTTTTGAGTTTGGGCATATTTCTTGCATAGAAATAGAAAACTTTAAACTTAACCAGATTTGATTATCCTTTATTACTATATCATGACTTATCCTTGGAAACTGAGTCTGAGATAATTCATGTTAGAATGGAACTGACAGTTTCTAGACAGTTAGTATGCTTTTTCATCTACTTTCTATAAATGTACGCACTGAAAGAATCTACTTGATGATAGTGGCACAAGCCACATATAACAGAGCTGATGGGTTCGAATCCAGTCCGGGCCCACCAAACAACAATGACGGCTACAATTAAAAAACAGCCGGGCATTGTGACAGGCACCTGTAGTCCTAGCTACTCAGGAGGCTGAGGCAAGAGAATCGCCTAAGCCCAAGAGGTGGAGGTTGCTGTGAGTTATGACGCCATGGCACTACCAAGTGAGACAAAGTGAGACTGTCTCTAATAAAATAAAATAAAGAAATAATAAATTTTTTTTTTTTTTTGTAGAGACAGAGTCTCACTGTACCACCCTCGGGTAGAGTGCTGTGGCGTCACGTGGCTCACAGCAACCTCTAACTCTTGGGCTTACGCAATTCTCTTGCCTCAGCCTCCCAAGCAGCTGGGACTACAGGCGCCCGCCACAACGCCCGGCTATTTTTTGGTTGCAGTTTGGCTGGGGCTGGGCCTGAACCCGCCACTCTCAGCATATGGGGCCGGCACCCTACTCACTGAGCCACAGGCGCCGCCCAGAAATAATAAAAATTTTTAAAAAGATGGCTCGGCGCCTGTGGCTCAAGTGGCTAAGGCACCAGCCACATACACCTGAGCTGGCGGATTCAAATCCAGCCCCGGCCCGCCAAACAACAACGAGGACTGCAACCAAAAAATAGCTGGGCATTGTGGCAGGCGCCTGTAGTCCCAGCTACTTGGGAGGCAGAGGCAGGAGAATCACTTGAGCCTAGGAGTTGGAGGTTGCTGTTAAGCTGTGATGCCATGGCACTCTACCCAGGGGAACAGCTTGAGGCTCTGTCTCAAAAAAAAAAAAAAAAACAAAAACGAAATCTGCCAGGTATGGTGGCTCATGCCTATCCTAGCACTCTGGGGAAGTCAAGGTGGGAGGATGGCTTGAGCTAATGAGTTTTAGGCAGCCTGACCAAGAATGAGACCACATCTCTACAAAACTAGCCAGGCAAGGTGGTGTGAGCCTGTAGTCCCAGCTATGTGAGAGGCTGAGGCAAGAGGGTCACTTGAGTCCGGGGTCTGAGGTTGCAGTGAGTTAGGATGACCCCAATACACTCTATCCTAAGCAACAGAGTGATACTCTTATCTTAAAAAAAAAAGAAAAAAGACTAAAATCAGTG
Organism: Nycticebus coucang; assembly: GCF_027406575.1. Taxonomy (NCBI): domain Eukaryota; kingdom Metazoa; phylum Chordata; class Mammalia; order Primates; family Lorisidae; genus Nycticebus; species Nycticebus coucang. The sequence goes on along the minus strand of NC_069799.1, from coordinate 43,803,993 downwards.
ACCAAGGACCCAAATCACAGAGTTTTAAGAAACTACTATTGCTTTTCCAAGTAGCAATTAGCCTTGATAATTGCACTTGATAATAATGCAACTCAAAGAGTTACAACAGTCTTAAGATCTCCATGGTATTAAATTTTAACTTCAAGCTAATTTTATTTATGTAGATTAAAAGGGGAAATGGGCTTGGGCGGCACCTGTGCTCAAAGGAGTAGGGCACTGGCCCCATATGCCAGAGATGGCGGGTTCAAACCCAGCCCCAGCCAAAAACTGCAAAAAAAAAGGAAATGGGCTTGGCACCTGTAGGACAGTGGTTATGGCACCAGCCACATACACCGAGGCTACAGGGTTCAAACCCGGCCCAGGCCAGCTAAACAAGTGCAACAAAAAAACAGCCGGGCGTTGTGGCAGACACCTGTAGTCCCAGCTACTTGGGAGGCTGAGGCAAGAGACTCACTTAAGCCCAAGAGTTTGAGGTTGCTGTGAGTTGTGACACCATGGCACTCTACCAAGGGTGACATATTGAGATTCTTGTCTCAAAAAGAAATAAAAGAAATAAAAGGGAAAATGAACTTACTAGGGGTAGGAAATCTTTTAAAAGTACTATTTCATACTGCTGACTGCTTTCCTTTAAACAAATAAGCATGGATAGGGAAATAAATGGTGGGCCCTGATCTTAAGTGCAATTCTAGATACTGATATCTACACAAGAAGGAAGCATTAACAACAAAAGCACAAGACAGCTCATCCACAATGATGCAGAAACAATTATAGATATAATTTATGGCATCACTGTATAATCCCTCCCCTATAGCAGCGATAACAAGTAAAAATCCCCATCTATTGGGGAACCACAAGGAAGACATTTTGCTAGGAAGGCATGTTCTAAGTGGTGGGAATATAATAGTAAACAAAACAAAAATTATATATAAAGTTATACATCCTTATAGCTACTCCAAACAATTCATGTAGTTAATTTTTATTTTTATGTGCATGTTTACTAATTCAGTTTGATTAATTATCTATAAGCTTCATGAGCAAATAGAAGATAACTTCATTTTTTCCCTTTAACATTAGTACAGCAACATCTTTTTTTTTTTTTTTTTGTGGTTTTTGGCCGGGGCTGGGTTTGAACCCGCCACCTTCGGCATATGGGACCAGCGCCCTACTCCTTGAGCCACAGGCGCTGCCCAGCAACATCTTTTAAAATAGCAATTACAGGCAGCGCCTGTGGCTCAAAGGAGTAAGGCGCTGGCCTCATATACCAGAGGTGGTAGGTTCAAACCAAGCCCCAGCCAAAAAAAAAAATGAATAAAATAAAATAGCAATTACATTAGATTAATAGACCTTTAGGAACTAAAAAAGATAACTGTCTTTCTCCACCTCTAAGGCTTCATACACAGAAGGAACTGAAATTAAGACTCTAATGCTTGGAGAATTAATGCTATAAAATCTTGGGCATATAATAGAAATAAGTTACTTCACTACTTTTTAAACTAAAAACACTAGTATTAAGAAAACAAAACTATATCCAACCGATTTCTGATTCAGTTCATCGCTAAGCAATTCAAATTCCTTAGTTTTGTCTTCAACTTCCTGAGACTTCTGATCATAATTGACAGCAAGTTCCTCTAAGGCCTGTAAAACTTCTTTTACTTCTTCTTTAGAGGCATCATTTTCTGCTTGAAGGCGATTTAGTTCTGCTTGCATATTGTCTTGATCCCTTCTGGTAGATGCCAGAAGCTATAAGAAAGAATAAAATATTTATTTTCATCAAAAGTATACAAGTTTAAGAAAACATCAATGAAGCATCACCATTTGCTAAGCACAAAGAGAATGAAAGGTGGATACTATTAAGTGTGACAACCTTTATTCAACAAATTTATTGAATGTTTACTGTGCAGGCACTGTGCTAGATGCTGGAAGACAGGAAAGAAGTCAAAGACTTGGCTTTTTTTTCTTGGAAACTAAGTCTTGTTTTGTTTGCCCAGGGAAAGTGCAGTGGTATCATATCTCATTGCAGCCTGCAACCTCTAACTCCTAGACTCCAGCAATCCTCCTGCCTCAGCCTTCCAATTAGTAGGACTACAGGTGCATGCCACCATACTTGGCTAATTCTTCTATTTTTAGCAGAGATGGGGGGTATCACTTTTTTTTTTTTTAAGATAGGAGCCTCACTCTGTTGCCTTGGGCAGAATGCCATGGCATCTAAGCTCACAGCAACGTCAAACTCAGCCTCCCAAAGTGCCATGTGTGAGCTACCTCGCCTAGCTGAGGTTTTACTCTTGCTCAGACTGGTCTCAGAAACCTGAGCTCCAGCAGTGTTCTTACCTCAGCCTCCCAGAGTGCTAGGATGACAGTTGTCAGCCACTGTGCCTGGCCAACACTTGCCTTTGAGGAATCCAAGTCAAATACAAGATGAAATGTAAGAGCCACAAAAGAGGGACAGGACAGACAGATGAAAAGTCCTTAGTAGCAGAGGGAAGAAGATGCTTCTGCAGAGTATTCATGGAGAAGTTGGTCAGGATAGGTTGATTTTAGTCATGGGCAAATTAATGTAGTAAAAGAAAATGGCATTTAACAACCAAGAATAGTTTGTATAGAACCATGAAATTAGATATGTAGAAGAGTTGTTTAAAATTTTAGATTTACTATGGGCAAGAAGTGATAGCATCTGTGCTTTGCCTCAGAAAAACATAAAATTTGAACTAGAGGGAAGCCAAGAAGCTGATTAGCAGGAATACTGCAATCATCCAGGTCAGTGTCTCTTCAGTAGAGATATTTAGATATGGGTAGCAGTGCTATAAATGGGCTAGAATGCTAATGGCATTTAGGAGTAGGTGGCAGGGATGCTAAAGGGACACAATTAATTATCCAACCCAAAATGTCAACAGTGCCCCTTTGAGAAAAAAGGCTATCACTGAAATTAAGTATAATGATTATTTTACCAGGATTAATCTATTTCCTATTGAAGCCTTTATAGTCTTTGTCTTCACTCTCCCACCCCCCCAAAAAAAAACATTAAATAAAGGACTGTTTTATCCTTCTGCTGTGCCAAATAAGGATCTAAACTAGACAAAAAGACAAGAAAATATGGAAGAAATAAGATGAAATTCTCATTCCCATAGTCATACCCCAAACTATACAATTATTAAAGCCAAAGTCAATGAAATTTAGAAACCAGTATTTTCTTTCATTAATAATCCTTTAGATAACTGAAATATAAAAAATACAAATTTTTGTATTCACTTTTCTCTCATATCCATAATGTACACACTTTTCATTCAAGGAAGGAGAATCTAAGGTTGCTTCAGCCTACATATCAAGAAAAAATTTTTAGGCGAGAATAAGGTGATATAGAGCACTGTAGTCAAAGTCAGTAAAGTAGAAGACACATTAAAAGTCCAATAGATGTATGTTATAGAATAAAAGTTTTTCTCTCCTCTCCAGATTATAGCAAACTCAAATTTTTTAAGAGTGAACAATCAAGGGCTAGGCACAATGGCTCACGCCTGTATCTCAGCAGTTTAGGAGACCAAAGTGGGAGGATTGCTTAAGGCCAGGAGCAAGACCAGTCTGGGAAACAATAAGACTCTATCTCTTTAAAAACAAAAAAAAACCCCCCAAACAGCCAAACATGGTAGCACACAACTATTGTCCCAGCTACTGGGGTGGCTGAGGCAAGAGGATCACTTGAACTCAGGAACCCAAGGATTCAGTAAGCTATGGAGTGTGCCGTGGCACTCAAGCCTGAGAGACAGAGATCCTGTCTCAAAAAAAAAAAAAGAAACAATCTTTGCTTCAATCTGTAATGAGGTACAGATCTCTCAGGATAGCCATAATAAAGCATAAAGATATTTTAAAAAACTAAAAAATGGGGCGGCGCCTGTGGCTCAAGGGGTAGGGCGCCGGTCCCATATGCTGGAGGTGCTGGGTTCAAACCCAGCCCCAGCCAAAAACCAAAAAAAAAAAAAAAAAAAAAAAAAAAAACTAAAAAATGTAAGCATTAGTATATTCTGAGCTCTACAGGTTCCTTCATCATTTATGTTTACATCATGATAAACCACTATAAAGCTTTCCTGGAAGAGATATGAAAGCTATTTAACTCACCTCTTCCTGATCCAACATTTGTGTCTTTAGTTTTTCTACCAGTTGGCTCTGCTGGTTAATTTCTTCATCCTAGAATTTTTAAGTGTCCAGTTAACAATGTAGCCCACAACTTGGTTCTCATTATTTCCCTATATAAGTTATAAGACTACTACTCCCCCTGAAGCACTTCGAAACCATTTATCCAAATTCAACATAGCCATTTTAATCTTTCTTAAGAAAATGGTAAAACAGAAGGACTTTAATTATCAATAAGTATAACTTTTTTTTTATAATGCAAATTGATTTGCAGGCACAACAATGAGGATTAGGGAACTAGGTAAAAAGGAGAGCAATAAGTGTAACATTTTTCATACAGTAACAAAAAGGCTTAGATTTGCTTGGTTTCCACTGAATTAAATTTGTAATTTATTTTTCACACAGTTGACATTACTTATGGATAAAAGAAAAAGAGATATTATTTCCCTGCTACTCTGTTCCCCCTAGCCTTCTGTATCATATTTTATGAGGGTCCTCAGATCCTTTATTCTAAGAGATCACATTTCTAATGCCAAATCATCTTTAGTAAGATCTTCTAGCATAAAAAAGAGGGAATAAAAGGGTATGTCCGCATACAGTTTCCACACAGAAACTGAAATTATTTTACATTTTCTGTTAATACAATGATTTTTAAAAGGTTAACAGAAACCAAAGATGTCTATAAGTCATAAGTAGTCAAATAAACTAAGGAAAAAACCTATATCAATATCCTCAAACAAAACAGACCTAAAATAATACCTACCTTGTCATCAAGTTGTTTGTATAATTTAGCAATTTCTTCTTCACATTTCCTTCTCTCGCCATCAGTAAAATTCCCTGTAACTCCAATTGTGGCTGGTGGTTTATCATTGGTAATAGTAATATCTTTATCCACTGTGAAAGCTTCCAAGTTGGCTTTCTCTTTGTCAAATTGTTCATCAATAGGCACTTTCTCTCCTAAAATAATAGACTGGTTAATAAAAATCAACATGTCTAAAACTTATTTCTATTTTATTCCATTTCATTTTTTTCACTTGTCTTCTCTGACTGTATGTTTTCAAATAACTTGTATTCAAGTTCACAGGTTCTTTCTTCTGTTTGATCCATTCTGCTGCTGATTCTCTCTACTGCATTTTTCATTTTGCTTGTTGTATTTTGCAGCCCCAGCACTTCTGTTTGATTTTTAAAAATAATTTCCATCTCTCTGTTAAGTTTCTTGTTCTGGTCATTTATTGTTTTCCTCATTTCACTGAACTGTGTCTATAAATTTTCTTGATGTTCACTGAACTTTTTAAGTTATTTTGAACTCTTTGTCAGGTAATTCATACCTCTCCATTTCTTTAGAGTCTGTCCCTGGCACTTTATTTTATCCCTTTGGTGATGTTATGTTTCCCTAATTGTTCTTGATCATTAATGGCTTGTGTCGATGTCTGCCCATTTGAAGACCTAAGTTCTTATTCCGGTTTCTACAGACTGACTTTGAGGAAGCCCTTCAGTAGTTAGCCCATCCAAAGATTCTGGGCAGTGCTAGAATGGACCAGAAGTCCAGGGTTGCTGAAGTCTGAGACGAAGGCCAAAGCTTGGGACTACAGGCTCCCACTAGACACTGGCTTTTACCGTGACAGGCCCAATGGTGGAGTCCAAGACAAAGTCCTGTGCTCACTTCTCTCTTTTTCCCCAAAGTGGACAATATCCTTCATGCTGTGCTGCCTGAGACGGGCAGAGAGGTGACGTGGGTAATCCAACACCATCCTTTCCTACCCTCTTCAATGTGTCTTATTGTTATGCCACAGCCAGGTACTTTGACAGCTTATCTGGTTTTCCTCGCTCTTGTGAAGGTTATTTTTCTGCATGGATTAGGTAGTTATTCAAACAAAAGTTTCTGCATGGTGTGATCTCTAGAGAATCCTATTCTGCGGTCCCGCTCTGTCTTGCTCTCTTACTCAATTTCAGTAGCACTTATCAATATTCTTATCTGCTCAGACCTTGAGATTTGAACAGTTATCTTTGCCCTCCACCATTCTTCTATACTTAGTCACCAATCTTGTCATTTTATTCTTTCCACACTAATCTAAGTACTTTAATATCTTGTGACTTCCTAATAGGCCTCTGTGCTTCTATACTTCTTATTTCAGGTAAAATCAAAATTTAATGTAAAAGATTTTATTCATTTTTGATGTTCCCTAAATGCATAAAAAGTTGACAAACGGATATGCTTTGTTATTGCTTTTCTTTTTCATATACACGTTTTCTTAGATGTAAGTCTTGCTCTGTTGCCCAGGCTGAGTGTAGTGGCACAATCATAGTTCAAAATAACCTCATACTCCTGGACTCAAGTGATATTCCTACCTCAGCCTCCCAACTAGTTAGGACACACACCATACTTGGCTACTTTTAAAATATTTTTTGTAGAGACAGGGATCTCACTATGTTGCTCAGGCTAACCTTGAACTCATGAACTCAAGTAATCCTCCCACTATGGCCTCCCAAAGTGCTGGGATTATAGGTGTGAGCCACTGTACCTGACCTATTATCTTCATTTATCATCATATCAAATTTCAAATTTAAAAAATCAGCTCTTTATTCAACAAACCTAAGATGACAAATTCTTAAGTTATTACCATTACGCCATCGGTTGAGTTCATTTTCAAGCCACTGAATGGTATTCCGCAGGATCTTATTTTTTTCTTTTTCTTTCTCATACTTCTTTTTCCACTGTTCTGCAGTTAACTCTACATTGACACAAACTGTGTTCTTAATTGTTTTGGCCCTAAGAGATGTAATTGGAGGGAAATAAAGATGTGACTAAAATTATTTTTAACTGACATCTCTATGTAATATATGAATATATGGCTGTGTAATTTCACTATTCTTGTCCAGTTATCTCTTAGACTAAATGTTAAAAGCTATAATGTGCTTTTTCCCAATTCAACTAAATTTAAGTCATCTGCAAAATCTCTGAATAGTTAAAAAAAAGAAGGAACATCCACTAAAGATAAAAACCAAGGGACTGTATTTTTCCAATTTGTTTGCAAGGCTAAATTAAGAAAAAATATTATTGCTGAAGGCCAAAGATAAATTACTGATTTTCCTACAATAACCATCTCAAAGATTATTTGAACCTGTCATTATATCAACATGCTTAAAAAAGGGTTGTGTCTGCCAGGCTTTTACTTTATCATGTGATTTAAACGCTTATATTCTTTAATGCTGAATTAAAGATTGTCATATCGATTTGACTAAAGTTAACATTTGACTTTAATACATACCAAAACTTAAACCAAGCAGCCTAAAAAATGGACCTCATTGTATTATTTTTCGATTAAAAATGAATGTTTAGCAAACTAACAATATGCACTGATTTGAATAACAGCTATCTGACATTAATAAATACATTAAGGCTTTGTATTTTCTCCACAAACCTTTGACCAAATAAGAGTGTAGATTTTGTTTCAGACTCATTGTATGATGATGGAGAGCAGCAAATTACTATAGTGGTTCTACAGTTGCCACCTAATGAATCTTGAAGAATTCTCGTCATTTTACTATCTCGATATGGAACATATGTCTATATACAAAAATAAAGAAAGAAAACATAGAAGATCAGTGGGTTTCTGGAGGATAAAATTTATAAGTATGCTACTTTAAAAAATTATTTCAGTTGTTTTAACTGCTTGATATTAAGATGAGAAGTAGGATATAGGTGCTAATTACTATAAACTCCTAAATGACAACTAATTTACAGATAACTGATACCTGTACATTTATATTTATTTAAAAAAAATATTTTTTTGAGACAGTCTCACTTTGTTACCCTCAGTAGAGTACCATAGCATCACAGCTCATAGTAACCTCAAACACTTGAGCTCGAGCAATTCTCTTGCGTCAGCCTCCCAAGTAGCTGGTACTACAGGTGCCTGCCACAATGCCCAGCTATTTTTGGAGATGAGGTCTCACTCTGGCTCAGGCTGGTCTCAAACTCATGAGCTCAGGCAATGCACCCACCTCAGCCTTCCAGAGTGCTAGGATTACAGGTGTGAGCCACCAGGCCCAACTATACATTTGTATTTAAATAGTCCCCACTAAGATAACAGGGAAATAGAAAACAAGTATACTCACACTACCCTCAGCCAAAGCAGAAATGACATTTCCAAGAGCAGAAAGTGACTTGTTGATGTTCTTAGCTTCATCCAGCACAGCACCTTCAGCTCCAGTTTTACTAACCTATAAAAAGATTTTAAAAGAAGTAAAATAAAATTTTAAGTTTGAAAGAACTTACGTTGAATTTTCTAAAAAATTCATAGGTCATCAATAACCAGTAAAAAAGAAAGAACATGGAAAGCCTCATGATGTTATTAACAACTGCCAAACATTTACTCTACGATAACACCATTTCTTACACCCTTTCTTGAGCACTACTCTTCAAAGAACTTTGTCAAGCAACTAGCTATATGACAAGACTGTGATTAAAGAGACATCAAATGTTATGTTTAATGTGTGGATGCTCTTGAAAATAACCAATTTACATGTAAATTTTGTAGTTCATTTATTTGTTAGTCCCTTTTGCTATATTAGAAAAATCTCTAAAATTTGCAAATTCATTATGTTGATGTTGTAACTATAAAGACAGAGTCTAAACACCTACAAGCAAACTTATTTCTTTTTAAAAAATACAAAATGTCTTAATACCTATGCTAAAGGTAAATTACACTAGTAAACAAGCAATGTTGACTGAAGAGATGGCTTCTAAGAATTCGCAGGATTAGACACAATATTTGAAAGATGTGTATAAGACTTTTGCATAGAATGAAACAGGCAACATCATTCTAAGTGGAGAAACAAAATTAGCCCGACAAAAATGGTCACAGAGGTCTATATTAAAACATTCAAACTTATTCTGTTTTCAACTAGAATCAGGTTGTACAGAACTGTAATAAATAATCATCTAAAGAAAAGTATTATGTACAATCAACCTCAGAAAGGGTTAATGGATATTTACCAGTCTTAACAGGAAGCCCACTGCTAACATAAAATAGATACCAAAAATTTGGAAAAGGATATCTAATAAAATTCTTAATGACAACGACAAACTAGTTCTCAATAAAAACATACATCTGAAGTAAAAAGCAGCAATTCTTGGCTTAACTGGACTATGGTCAAATAGGAATAATTTGGAACTGATTATTTGGTTTTTATAATCACAAAGTATTGGTATCAGTAGTTGTAATTCTCAGATTACAAAACACAATTACATAAATTTTCAAGATGTAACAATGAATCCTTCATAAGTCACAATACAAGCTAAAGTTTACAAAAATACAAAGACTTTACCTTTTCACTACCAGCTAAGTCAACCAGATAAAGTTTTCCACTCAGCTTTTGTTCCGTTTGTGTATTCTCTTGTTTTACATTAATAAGAAATATACTGTGACTCCTAGAGCTATGTTCATTCATATCTGGAACGAAATTAAACAAATAACTATTAATAAACATGGCTTTCCCTTACTAACAATTTCCCCAAAGCCTCGGTTTATATTTTAAAAAAAAACTTGTACTTAATCAACTCAATAAGGATATTTTTAAGGCTGTTTTATACCCTACTCGCAGCGTTAAGACACTCTACGTACTTGTAACTGCTACATGTCTGTTGGATTTCCCTTCATCTATGGTATCCATAACTTCATCTGGACTACATACAAAACGCTCTGTGCAGCCCTGTGAAATAATTTTTTAAAAAAATGTTAATACCCTTTACAAAATTTACCACATGGCTTTTCTAAACAACTATTCTATTTATCTTACAAGTACCTTTACATAGGGAACTCGGTTTTTGTCTTCATGAACTGAAAGGTTGGTCTTTGAAACTGAAAAAGAAAAATAAATACTATTAGCAACATTATCTTAAACTTTAACACTAGCTGTGAAATAAATAAGTCAACTGCTCCCTAAGCAGTATAATGGCAATCAGTGAACTTAAAAAAATATAAAAACAGTACTATTAAAGCAGACCTTGTAGATGTAGTAGGAAATTTAAACAGAAACCAATGCAGGATTACAGAATTTTAAGTCCACAACCTCTACCACTCACATTGTATAAATAAGAGCATTAAGACTGAGCAGTTCACCCTTATTAAATATACTGTCCTTGAGGTTGTAGAAAGCTATGAACATGTCACTGCACTCTAGTCAGGCAACAGACCAACAGTCTGTCTCAAAAAAACAAAAACCGGCGCAGGCCCATAGCACAGTGGTGACTGGCGCCAGCCACATACACTGGGGCTGGCGGGTTCAAACCCAGCGCCAGCCTGCTAAACAACAGTGACAACTATTAACAACAACAAAAACAGCCAGGCGTTGTGGCGGGGGCCTGTAGTCCCAGCTATTCGGAAAGCTGAGGCAAGAGAATCACTTAAGCCCAAGAGTTTGAGGTTGCTGTGAGCTATGATGCTATAGCACTCTACTGAGGGTGACATAGTGAGATTCTGTCTCCAAAAAAAAACAAAACCCAATAACAAAAAAACTGATCAAAGGTTCGGCACCTGTAGCTCAGCAGCTAGGATGCCAACCACATACACTGAGGCTGGCGGGCTCAAACCCAGCCTGTTCCTGCCAAACAATGACAACTACAACCAAAACAAAAAAACAAACAAAAAAATAGCCGGGTGTTGTGGCAGGCGCCTGCAGTCCCAGTTACTTGGGAGGATGAGGCAAAAGAATTGCTTAAGCCCAAGAGTTTGAGGGTGCTGTTAGCTGTGACACCACAGTATTCTACAGAGGGCGATGAAGTGAGACTCTATCTCAAAAAGAAAACCCTGATCAAAGAGCAAGAATTTTTTTTTCCTTTCTTTTTTTTTTTTTATTGTTGGGGATTCATTGAGGGTACAATAAGCCAGGTTACACTGATTGCAATTGTTAGGTAAAGTCCCTCTTGCAATCATGTCTTGCCCCCAAAGAGCAAGAATTTAACTTACCATCTAATAGGTCCCTTATCTTATCCAAATATATTTCAAAATATGAAACCTAAAGGGCAAACAAATAAAAAAGTAAAAATGTCAACCAACTGAAATTATGAAGTTTAAAACACAGCTTATTCAGTAAATATTTATTGAGTTCTAAGTGCCAGGTACTGTCCAGACTAAGACAGAGTTATCAACATACCAGCCATAGCTCACATTCTAATGGGAAGACATAAATTAGCAAAACTGCCTAAATTACTAAAATTAAAAAGTCATTTCCATTACGTACCTCATCTAAAATGAATCAGAAGAGTTAAAGTAGGAATCTTTGAGTTCTGTAGTAAAGCAAACTCCTTTATGGAGAAAGGATAAAGACAAGAAAGACTTGGCTAACTTAATTAAGGTCATCTAAGGGTGATGAACAAGAAACCATGTTTACTAAGCCTAATGATCTTTCAGCTATGCCTGTCCACAAAAATAATTTTTAAAATTACCTTAAGAAAGAAATTAGTATTTAGTTATTCTAGGTAAAAATTAAAATACAATCTTTCCCCAAAGAATTTACCTTAATGTGAAATTCCAAATTTTCATCCATGGAGTAAATATAATTAAAAATATCTTGCACTATTCTTGGAATAATTCCCATGCCTTCTGGATCATGAAGTTTACCCTAAACGGAGAAAACTAGATTTCTTAAACAAATTACGAAATTTAAACTAAAAACAAGAACTTGAAATCTGCAATTTATAGTCATTAGAGAATAGGAATCTTAATTATTTTTGAGGCAATCACTCTACAAATGCCTAAAAAACCCAATTCAATGAAGACGTCTGAAACTATACATCAAACACACAGGTTACCAATTTATCTTAACTCTTTATTTAATAATCACCACCAGATTTAGATTTAAATTATTGCTTTTTTTTTTTTTTTTTTGAGACAGATCCTCACTTTGTTGCCTTCAGTAGAGTGCCATAGCATCATAGCTCACAGCAACCTGAAACTCTTGGGCTTAAGCGATGCTGTTGCCTCAATCTCCCCAGTAGCTGGGATTACAGGTGCCTGCCACAACGCCCAGCTATTTTTAGAGATGAGGTCTTACTCTTGCTCAGGCTGGTCTCAAACCTGTGAGCTCAAGCATCCACCCGCCTCGGCCTCCCAGAGTGCTAGGATTACAGGTGAGAGCCACCACACCCGGCCTAGACTACTGCTTTATAAAATGAACGTATTCAAGAGAGTTTGAATTTCTTTCCATATCAATCTACATTGTCCCTTCTATTTCATGTCAAATTCAGGCAAGTGCTAACAATGTCCTTACTCTCTAAAACTGTGAAAATGGGTAAGATGAATCACAATAAAATAAGCAGTCATTTTCTTCTGTAAGTAGTGGCAGATCATCCCAGGTTTTTTCTAGAAGCAAAGCTAGAGTAGGTCCATATCTACTATTAACAGCAACATTCTTATGAGAGAAGAATACAGGTATTTGGGAGAGGAAGATCCAAGAAAAGGAAAACAATCATTCTGAATAGAATCAACAACACTATAAGCATTCAAAATTTCCCCATGTAACAGGTGATAGAAACCTCATGTTTAATTCTAACCAATGAAACAAAGCTATATGTAATTTCAAACACAGGAACCGATTACATCTGAACAATATTACCTGTACATTATTTGTACATGTATTTGTATAAGAAAAGCAATAAAGTAAATAAAGATGTTTAAGCATGGTAAAATAATTTCATAAATGAATGAATGAATATACAACATCAAACCACAGGTAATAAAATGTGGCTACCTCCATTGTATGTGTCTTCCCAGAAGATGTCTGTCCATATGCAAATATTGTTCCATTGTATCCCTCAAGTACATCTAGGAAAAAATAAGAAATTTTGTACTTTAGGGAATTTTGTTCCTTAAAATTCATAGGAAATTACTTAAGAATAAAATAGGAAAATGTCATATGTTTATTCTTGATGACATAAAAAAACCCTAAAAAAATTCACATGCAACCCTATTCCTAACTCATGCAAACTCAATTCTGCATAATAAAATATTTGTGCAAAGAATGATGAGAAAGATTCAGATTTTCTTTACTTCAATATGAAAGATGGATTCATGTCAAAGTTTAGTACATAAAAGATTTATAAAGACATTAAAGGAAATAATATCGTTTATAGTAATTTTCTGAGTGATGATCCATCTAAACACTACTTTCTCTTGGACCCAGATTGCTTTCTGTGGTTAATTAAGAAATTTTAAATTCCACTGCTTATAATCAATAATCTCTTCTACCAGTATACATCTCAAAGGTCATTACGTCTGTATTCCAAAGCCATTATATGACCTAAAAGAAAAACCTTTGCCAATTTACATATACATATGAATAAGATTTTTTTTTTTTTTTTTTTGAGACAAAGCCTCAAGCTGTCTCCCTGGGTAAAGTGCTGTAGCATCACAGCTCAAAGCAACCTCCAACTCCTGGGCTTTAGTGATTCTCTTGCCTCAGCCTCCTAAGTGCTGGGACTACAGGCACCCGCCACAACGTTTGGCTATTTTCTGGTTGTAGTTGTCATTGTTGTTTGGCAGGCCCAGGCTGGATTTGAACCCACCAGCTCTGGTGTATGTGGCTGGCACCCTAGCCGTTTGAGCTACAGGCACTGAGCCATGAATTAGATTTTAAAAACAGGACTACTAATTCATGGTTAACTGGTGGTTAAACCTCACAAACCTCTATTTATCTCGTGCTCATTCCTACCTCAAAATCTATTATTGTCAAGTTCCTATGAAATTAAACAAAAAAAAACCCTTTTCTAGCCCTTGGCATACCTCCAAGATTAGCCATTAACATTTAAATAGACTCTTTTAGGTCAATGGGAGAAATAAAAGAGAATGTGAGCAAACAAAGTGACAAGGAAAGTACAATGAAATTATTTTCCTTTCAGCCGCTTAGCACTCCGAGAGGCAGAGGCAGGTGGATAGCTTGAGCTCACAAGTTAGAGACTACCCTGAGCAAAAGCAAGACCCCCTTCTCTACTAAAAATAGAAAAACTGAGGCAAAAGTATCACCTGAGCCCAAGAGTTGGAGGTTACCGTGAGCTGTGATGCCACAGAACTCTACCCAGAGTGACAGCTTGAGACTCTGTCTCAAAGAAAAGGAAAAAAGAAAGAAAGAAAAAAAAAGAAATTTTCCTTTCTAGAGAAAGCTACGATAAAAAGAGAAGTCTCTGCTGGAAACAGCAGATGATAAACAGGGATTGACTTGCAAGGATTGACTTGCTTTTATTATATAAAAAAGAAAAAACAAAAAAGGAAAAAAACCCCAACACTGGCACAACTAACTAGATAATAGATTTCCTACAGAAACATTTTTATTAATGACAAAAAGAAGCCATCAGTACTTATTTCCCTGGGAAGATTTTAAGTTCTTAAGAGACTCCAAACATTTGAAACTTTCCTCAAAATCTTCTCATTTTTAGGAAGAGAAGCAAAATCATTTCATGAATCACATTTACAACAGATGGGATTGCAGCACTTCTGTTAGCAATTCTGAAGAAATCAGCTGGGGGGAAAAAAGCTTAGGTCCATTCCAATTCACTTCCTTTATAAACAATTATTCTCAGCATTTCTATATCACAGCCCCTGCTTAAGATCTTTTAGTCAAGCACATAAAACCTAAGTATAAAATTCAAAATTTTGTCATATCTTTAAAAGGTCCATTCATGATGTGACCCAATTATCTAGCTACTATCACAACAGGTACATTTGTACTATATGAAACAATATATATAGTACGTAGTTTACATATACATAGTATATGAGAGCTTCTAGAATAAATGCATCTGTGTAACATGTTAGGGACTTCAAGCATAACTAACATTTTCATGACTATAGAGATTATGGAATATTTAACATTGTAATATTTACTGATCACCTGCTATGATTTCGGGTCCGCTCTGGGTGCAGAGGATACAACTGATAAGGTGATTTCTGGATATACTGGATATACCACATATTAACTACTGCAGTAACATTTTTATCAATTAGAAACATCTCCAGTTCAAATCTATTCTTCACTGCTTTCCACAGTGATTTCACCCACAACATTCTAGTAAACACTTCTATAACCACAAAAATTCTACCACTAACCACTTTATCATTTTACTGTTTGTTTTAATCATTTTTCTTTCTCTCTATTCATCCATCTTCTTAAAAATACATTCCAGGGGACCAGGCACAGTGGCTCATGCCTGTAATCCTAGCACTCTGGGAGGCCCAGGCGGTTGGATCACCTAAGCTCTAGAGTTCGAGACCAGCCTGAGCTAGAGTGAGACCCTGACTCTACAAATAGCTGGGCATCGTGGCGGGTGCCTGTAGTCCCAGCTACTCACAGGCTAAGGCAAAAGAATTGCTTGAGCCCAAGAGCCTGAGGTTGCTGTGAGCTATGATGCTACGGCACTCTACCAGGGTGACAAAGTGAGGCTCTATCTCAATTTCATATGGTTCAACCCCACAGTCATACCCTAATGTATCTAATAATACAATCTTCCCATATGAGCATGCCTTTGCCCAGGTGTCATCTCTCTGCCTGGAAGACACCTTTCCCTCCTTACCACTCTTTGTACATGCTTTAAGAATAGCTCAGACTTTACTTTTTCCTCTAACTCAACTTCATAAATAACCCACTAGAAATAAATATGGGTTAAAAGTCTCATCCTATGTGTTCTTATAGTATCTGCATTTAATCAAAATACTTATCACTGAGTGTTCTGTCAATTTACCTGTCTGCTTTCCTAACCAGCCTGTCAACTCCTTGAGATTAGGACTGTGTTTAACTCCTGGCACAATGCCTGGCGCTCAGTAGGAACTCCAGTGCTTACTGAATGATTATTACCATCACCTTTCTAAAGCTTCCCTCTCCCTTTAAATTATACTTTTTTTTTTTTTTGAGACAGAGTCTCAATCTGCCGCCCTGGGTACAGTTCTGAGGCATCACAGCTCACAGCAACCTCCAACTCTTGAGCTTGAACAATTCTTTTGCCTCAGCCACCCATGTAGCTGGCTGGGACTACAGGCGCCCGCCACAATGCCCAGCTATTTTTTTTGTTGCAGTTATCATTGTTATTTTAGCCGGCCCAGGCCAGGTTCGAACCCACCAGCCTTGGTGTATGTGGCCGGCACCCTACCCACTGAGCTACAGGCACCACCCCACTTTTGTAATTCTTATGAGAAACAGACAGGCAGACAACTATAGATTAGAATTATTTCTTTCATACTTCATAAATAGGAAAAAAATCTAGTGAATACATCCCCTTCTAAAAGTCACTTAATCTCTCTGAACTTCAGCTTCCTCATCGCAGAATGTCTGCTTAGGGAAGGCTGTGAGAATCAGAAATCATCACATAAATTACTACTGTTAATACTTGAGAGCTTATGATGTGTCAGGCTCTAACTACTTTTTCCTATATTACTGTATTTAACCATCACAAAACTCTGTACCAGGTACTATACCAGTCCCATTTTACGTATGAGAACCTAAAGCACAGAGAAGTTAAATAACTTGCTTATAATTCCATGGGTAGTAAGATAAAGTTGGGATGCCAACAGTCTTGGCACAAGACATGCTCTTAACCAATGCACTATATTCCCAAGAAGTACAGGACTGACAATAAATATATGATGACAATTTATGTCTGAAAAAAACAAAGTATCCTCCTCCAAAGGTGATATGGCAAACAGTTCAGGTCAGGAAGCTACAGTGTAAAACTAGAAAATCTATAAAGGCCTGATATGGTATCTGCCATACAGTGGGCATTGAATAAATAGCTCCTTAACAGAGAGGAAACAAACTTATAGAAATCACTCAGATACAAAACCTTGTTCAAAAGAAAACAATTCTACCTAATGAATCCACAAAAAAGAAAAAGGTATAATACAGTTACACACTTGTACAGAAATTTATAAACCAAAGCAACCTCAACAAACTGCAGGGGCCCAGAGAATACTATCTAATTTCAGGTCATCCTAGAAGCTTGCTAATCAAATCCGCATCTCAAAAGAGATGTCTGGCCCATCATTCAGCTGATCCTTGTCTACCAACAGTTACTAACAATGGCTTCTCACCTAATCTTTTTATCAATGATTGTCTCAAGTCCAACCTGCCATGTATTTAATTAGTTTCTTGCCCTCACACCTCCCTCGGCAGACCACCTACCTACCCTCACATTATTTCTCTCCTTAAATCTATGTATTTAGTGGGAACTCTCACATTCATATCCTTGTCCAGGACAAGTTCCACTAGCTGCTACATACAGGCTCCTTCAAAATGGTAGAAAGCATTTGGATGAAGACAAAAGGAAAAAGTTTTTGCCAGGTGATACTAACATAAATTTTAAAGCTGGCATATGAGAGGAAAGAAATAGTGACACAAACTTTCTATTCTAATACTTGCTGGAAGTCTAATTTTATACAGTGGAAATATCTTAGACTTTGAATTCATTTGGCTGATTAAATTAAGAGGATAATTTCCTCTCTCAGAAGACAAAGGAAACAATTAATAACTGATATCCGTGTGTGCTGAATTCCTCCCAGTACCTCTTATTTTGCAGAAGAGGAAATGGAGACGTGAACCAAAAGTCACACAGCTAGACACTAAACTTCAATCTAGACTTGGATGATTCCAAGACCATACTCTTAGCACACTGCAAAGAAAGGAACTATTATAGGGGTGGCACCTGTGGCTCAGTCAGTAAGGCGCCGGCCCCATATACCGAGGGTGGCGGGTTCAAACCTGACCCCGGCCAAACTGCAACCAAAAAATAGCTGGGCGTTGGGGCGGGCGCCTATAGTCCCAGCTACTCGGGAGGCTGAGGCAAGAGAATCGCCTAAGCCCAGGAGTTGGAGGTTGCTGTGAGCCGTGTGAGGCCACGGCACTCTACCAAGGGCCATAAAGTGAGACTCTGTCTCTACAAAAAAAAAAAGAAAGGAACTATTATATCTTGAACTCAGTTCGAAAAAGTAAAGCAGAAACACACTGTTGAAGAAGGGAATGAAAATTTGAGAAAAAGAAGAAAATTTCAGGAAATGCATTTTTTCACATTAGAATTGTAGATAGTAATAAAACAGAACAAAAGCAGTAGATACATATGTCCTAGGTGTGAGGACCATAGATGTCAAGAAGTTCTGAGAAAGGTAGATATGAACCTATGATTAAGAAACTATAGCTCAGTGCTTGTAGCACAGTGGTTAGGGCGCCAGCCACATACGCCGAGGCTGGCGGGTTTGAACCTGGGCCCCCTGCTAAAACAACAATGACAACTGCACCAAAAAAACAGGGGGGCATTGTGGCGGGCAGCTGTAGTCCCAGCTAATTGAGAAACTGAGGCAAGAGAATCGCTTAAGCGCAAGAGTTTAAAGGTTGCTGTGAGCTGTGATGCAAAGGCACTCTACCTAGGGCAACACAGTGAGACTCTGTCTCAAACAAACGAACAAAAAAAAAAACCCTATAGTCAAGGGTGTACAAAAGTAAGATAAAACTCCCTAGAATAATATAAGAAAGATAAAAACCAGGATTAGTCTTATAGAAGTAAAACAAAATAAAAACTAAGGCCCTAAAAAGAACTTTTGTTTTAAATGACCCCAAGTTTCCAGTTATAAAGAAAACCACATTACACTGAAAAATCTCACAGCTACTCTAGGTAAGTTTTAAAAGCTAGAGAACAAAGGTAACAAACAGTTGAGTAATTTACACAAGTTAGTCTCGTTTTTTTGAAAAGGAAAAAGTGACAGATAACGGGAATAAGTATACTAAAATCTCATGAAGGAGAAACCATGGTTGATCTAACTTCAATGCCTGTTTATATGGGGTCATTAAAATGATATACCAGAGTCATGCATCATGACTTTATAAAAAGATCCAAGTTTTTCATGGTATTCTTGTGGTAGTAGCCCCTGAAATTGGCTAAGTACTCAAATAGTGTGATTTAATTAACTGCCAATCACCCTATTCAGTTTTTGGAAGACTGTGGTAAGGATCATGGCCCGTTAAGCATTTTATAAATGACTTAGAAGAGTATTTTTCAAACTTCAATGTCTTTGATACTAACAGACTTATCAAATATGCTGAAAGCCAACTTAGTAGATGATCTCTAGTAAGATAATTATAAAAACAAAACTCAAAACATGATCAAGAGGCAAAATGAACAAAATAGAATGTATACTTTACATCCTGGCACTCCAAAGCCTAATGTGGAATGGGATTTAAGACTGACTGCAACAGATATAAAAAAGACCTGTATGTACATTTAAATCGCCCATGAGTTCATTAACCAGTAACTTTAATATTTAAAAATCTAATGTAATCTGTAATTGTAAACAATACAAAAGTACATCATAACCAAAGAATGCAATATGATTGGACTATGCTGGATCCAGTTGGCAAACTATTTAATACTTACAATCTGAGATGACACTGCCTGTTCCTCTTTAGTGCAGTCATTTACACCATCACGTTAATTCCTCCTCATTTCATGAAAATTTCAGACCCAGTTCACTGCCTCTAACCAATACCATTCCCATTTGAATTCTTGGTGATTTCAACATCCTGCCTTCTCAGATCTTTAACCTAATTTTCTCTACAATCTTGTCCTTTACTACTTAAAATGCCAACTTTCCATTAATACCCTGAATTCTTCATTACTAACTACACTGCCTCCATAATCTCAAGTTGAAGCGAGATGCTCTTTGACTTACGATGGAGTTACATCTCAATAAATCCTTGAAAATGTATTAAATACACCTAACCTACTGGATACCACGGCACTGATCAGCCTACCTTAAATGTGCTCAGAACACTTACATAAGCCTACAGTTGGGCAAAATCTTCTAACACAAAGCCTATTTTATACAAAGCATTGAATGTTTAACAATTTATTATTCACTGAGAGTGAAAAACTGGTTGTATGGGTACAATCAAGTATGGTTTCTAGTAAATACATATTGCTTTTGCAACATCATAAAGTCAAAAACATTTAAACTGAAATATCCTAAATTGGGAACTTTATCCACTTTCTTTTTTTTTTTTTTGTAGAGACAGAGTCTCACTTTATGGCCCTCGGTAGAGTGCCGTGGCATCACACAGCTCACAGCAACCTCCAACTCCTGGGCTTAAGTGATTCTCTTGCCTCAGCCTCCCAAGTAGCTGGGACGACAGGCGCCCACCACAACGCCCAGCTATTTTTTGGTTGCAGTTCGGCCGGGGCCGGGTTTGAACCCGACACCCTCAGTATATGGGGCCAGCGCCTTACCGACTGAGCCACAGGCGCCGCCCACTTTATCCACTTTCATAACTCCTCATACCCTGATTCCAAAAACCTCTGACCCACAGAGATCTATAACGTTACCCCCTTTTTGCACTGTCCTTACAGCTTCCCCATGTCCTCTTTCCTACCTTAGATTCCTACCTTAGATTCCACGGTCCACCAATATAATCTACTTTTTTGATTATATCCTCAATTCTCCTGCCCTCGTCTCCTTTTGTACTTACATGGCAAAACTCCAAATGAGCAAATTCATCTCTTCCTGGCAATACTGACGCATTTCCTGAATCTATCCATTTCATGCCTTTTCTCAGAACCTCTTCCCACCTTCCTTGCTCTCCCTGAGGACTTTATTCCCTCTATCAGACAAGATGGAGTATGAAGAGAATATCTATATTTTCCTTCCATCACATCTATAAGCCCGCTTCTATAACTTTCTTTCCTGTTACTAGGGTGAACTGTCTTGTGTCCCTACATTACCTATCCTAACCTGCCCACTTTTATACTAAATCCCAAACCCCTCTAATCTGGTAAATGCCACAAGACAGATTTTGCCTCAATCTAAGAACTACTTTTTGATAGCGAGAGCTGTCAAAAAATGGAGTAAGTCATATCACAAATAGCCATTTATACATAACTTTAAGATTCCTCTGATTAAAGAGATACTATAGTAAGTGGGATTAACTCCAGATAGTCAGTAGCAACCTCTAAGCTCTAGAGTTCTAAGGTTTTAGAAAATGTAAATTTAGGTGGTGCCTGTGGCTCAGTGAGTAGGGCACCGACCCCATATCCTGAGGGTGGCAGGTTCGAACCCGACCCCAGCCAAACTGCAAAAAAAGAAAATATAAAATTGATAATATCACAGTATAAGTTAATAGTATTAACTGGAATACACATATTTTTCTCATTCTTCACAACCTATGTTAAATTTCTCAAGGGAGTCTCTGCTGAGTGCAAGATAAGCCTTTGGGGAAGGAGTAACAATGGAATGTAAGAATGATGGACTGCCATTTTCTGTTACTTTTTAGAAACTTGTCTAGCCATTTTGTTACTCTTCTCATGCTATTCTATTTCTAGAATTGCCACCTGTGTATAACTAGGTAATGGAATTTAAGCAATATAGTATGTTTACTAATCACATGGGACCTTTTCATTGTTAAAAAATCTCATCTGCAATTAACTTAGAAGGGCCATTAAAATGAAAAAGAAAATGTTGAATGAGTGGCAAAGATCACAAACAAAATTTTACTTATTACTAGGATAACTCAGCAGGTTAAATATATTTACCTTTAACAATCTTCTTTGCACAGTCATTATACACTTGCTCTTGAGAAGTGTTCGACTGGAACACCCGATCAAATGCATAAGGCTTGGACTAAAAAACAAACAAAAAAATATTTCAACTACATGAATTAAAAGTAAATAGACATTTCTAAGCTCCTTAATAGAAGCCATCGTACAGTTAACTTTCAAATTATTATACCTAGTATGCATCACTTCATGTCATTTTATATTTTGAGTGGGACCTTAGAGTATCATCATGTATAAATCCACTAGTATAAACTCCATGAAAATGAAAATTCTGTCTTAGGATTTGCTGTGTTCCCAGAGCCTAGCACAGTAATTATACACAGCACTACTACGTTAGCCACTCAAATGCTGCCAAGTGAACTTTTTAAAAGTTAGTGTCCACTTTGGCAAGTATCAATTGAGACTCTATTTCAACACTAATGCCATTTTGCAGAAAAGGAAAATAGAATCTTAAAAGGTACAAAAGTTATTAATGACAAAATTAAATTAAAATTCAAGCCCCGATCATCAGTTCAGGTCTCCTTTTCCTTTTTTAGGGAGACAAGCTCTTGCTCCGTTGTCTGGGCTTGGATACAGTGGCACTATCACAGCTCACTATAACCCCAAAGGAGTCCTCCCTCCTTGGGAGTCCTCAGCCTCCCAAGTAGCTGGGACTATAGAAGTTCACGCCTAGCTAATTAGTTCATGCCTAGCTAATTGAAACTCTGGGGTCTTGCTATGTTGCTTAGGCTGGTCTTGAACTTTTGGCCTCAAGTGATCCTCCCTGCC
The DNA here is from genome assembly GCF_027406575.1 of Nycticebus coucang. Lineage (NCBI taxonomy): Eukaryota > Metazoa > Chordata > Mammalia > Primates > Lorisidae > Nycticebus > Nycticebus coucang. The sequence goes on along the minus strand of NC_069799.1, from coordinate 43,781,519 downwards.
TTGGCCTCCCAAAGTGCTAGGTTTACAACCGAGAGCCACCGTGCCTGGTCTGCAACAGCTTTTCAATCATTCTTTCATTTAACAAATGTTTACTGAATGGAAGGATATGGCTATGATGATGACCAAGACAGATTCACTCTCTGCTTTAGTGGAGCTAAAGTAATAGTGGGGAGATATTAGACAATTAAGTGACTAGAATTCTAACTCAGTGCTACAAAAACTGCAATGAGCACATGTATGAGGAGCACCTGCCTCTAGGGGAGAGTAGAACAAAGTCAGAGAAATACTCCTGGAGCAGGAATGTTTAACATTAAAGGCTATTTAACAACTGAGGAATAAATGTAGCACCAAGCTGGATGTATTTCCTTTCAATATTAGTCATGAAAGGGGAAGGAGGTTTAGCGTGAGAAAGTAATCTGGACACTGGGAATAGGATGGTTACAGCACTCAAGAAACCAAAAGAAGTTTGATAAGGACAAGAAGCAAGGATCAAATGCAAATGTCAACAGTGTAAAAAAGACAAATACCATCTTATTTTGAAAACAGTTTTGACCTTGTGGACCATCCCAAATGGTCTTGGAGACTCCACAGACCACTCTTGGAGAACTGCTAATAAAGTGCAAGAAGGAGCCAAAGTCATTTAATGAAAAAAAAAAAAAAATCAGAATATAGTATCCATGCAAATCAAAGGAAAAATCTTCAGGAAGGAAGTGATTATGTCAAATATAGTTAAGAAGTCAAGACCAAACTGCAAAGTATCCAATGACAAAGTCAGATTGGAATGGGTTGAAAAAAGAATGGGAAGTAACCAAGTAGAGCAAAAAATGTGGCTGTGGGTCTAAGAAAGATTACTTTTCTAAAAAAAAAGATAGGCAAGACCTGAGCCAAGCTTACAAAAAAGATAATCAGCTGGGCTTGGTGGACAATATCTGAAATCCTAGCACCCTGGGATGCCAAGGATTGCTTGATCTCAGGAGTTCGAGACCAGTCTGAGCAAGAGGGAGAATTCATCTCTACTAAAATTAGGAAAATCAGCCTGGTTTCACAGCAACCACCTATAATCCCACCTGCTTGGGGATGCTGGGGCAGGAGGACTCAAGTGCTTAGGCCCAAGACTTGCAGTGAGCTGATGATGCCACTGAACTCTAGCCTGGGGCAACAGAGCAAGTCTCTCAGTCTCTTAGTGTCTCTCCCTCCCCCTCCCTCCCTCCAAAGGAAAAAAAGAAAGACAATCTAGGAGACAGCCTGAGCATCTGAAGATAAGCCAGGTAAGGGGCCTCTGGATATTTGCAAGTATCTGCATGCTCTCTAATTTCTTCTGAAGGAAAGGAAGGTGGGCCCTAAAAAAAAACCTTAACATTATAGAATACTTCCTAGGTTTTAGCTAAAAAAGAGCTACCTTTTAGAAAAACTATACCCCACAATCTCCCTCCCCAAAGCTTGGAATAACACTAAGAATAGAACAGATACTCCTGAAGGGCTATCAAAGGCCATTCCAAGTTCTCCTTTCCCTTGCTACCTCTCAGTAAATAAGGAAAGCCAAAGCTGCTAACCTTGTTTCCGTGTAACTAGCAATCACATGATTAACTTCTAGCTAATAAGTGGTGGTGTCTGCTGGGAGGTGTCTAGGAATGGTGTTACTTTCCTGATAAAAGGGACCATCTTAGGTGGCACCTGTGGCTCAGTGAGTAGGGCCCCATATACCGAGGGTTGCGGGTTCAAATCCAGCCCCAGACAAACTGCAATAAAAAAATAGCCAGGCGTTGTGGCAGGTGCCTGTAGTCCCAGCTACTCGGGAGGCTGAGGCAAGAGAATCTCCTAAGCCCAGGAGTTGGAGGTTGCTATGAGCTGTGTGATGCCACGGCACTCTACCGAGGGCGATAAAGTGAGACTTTGTCTCTACAAAAGAAAAAAAAAAAAAAAAAAGGGACCATCTCAACTGAAACTGCCCTTCCACTTTCCTGGAATGAATGCCTAGAGCTATAGCATCCATCTTGCAAACATGACAAATAGGAAGATGAAAAGTCAACAGCTAAGGATGACAGTATAACAGAGTTAGGATCCCTGAGGTAGTAGTGGTAGGACCTATCTCTAGGCCTTTTGTTACATGAAAAAAATAACGTTGCTTGTTTAAGCCACTATTAGCTATTTGTACCCCACCGAAACCAAAAGCATTTCTAACAGATAGGCAAAGATGACCTCACTTTGGCACCAATTTAAAATAGGTGTCAACGTCTGATTATTCGTTAGCTATGACAAATGTGAAAGTATATTTTTACTCAGATTTACTGAGACATTAATATTCAATCTACACGTGTGACTTTAAAAACCGTTATCTATTCTTTTACTGAGGTTTATAAAATAGATTCATGATGAACGATTCTGAAAACATGTACCAAGTACATCAAAGTAAAAATCACCACCCAAAAATAAACGATACTAATAGTTTTCCTATCCAAAAAGAAAGTAATTTTCTCTTTATTTATGCAGCAAACACTTACTTAGCAACTGTATCAGATATTGTAGATGAGTAACACATTATTTTAGAAATCATATTTAATTAGTACAGACCTTTTTAGTTTAAATATTTCTAAAATCTAAAATATCATTTCAGACTGTAGAGTTCAAAGAGTACAGACGATAAGGCTGAGTACAATTTTGAACTAAGCCAAGAAGCTATGTAATAAGCCCTAATATCAAGTAATGTCAATTGAAATGGTGGCAGCTTCTAGTCTTAAAGAACATGTAATCTGGTAAAGAAGTCAAGAACTAGCCCAAATATACATTTAATAACGTGTAAAAATAAAATGAAAGTGAAAATTAAATAATTCTAATTTTGCTTGCAAGAAACACATTAATCAACATATAATAGGTAAAAGTACAAAGACAAATGCATCTTTTCAAAATATATCAAACATAATAAAATATTATTAAAATACACATTTAAAGAATAGGAAGACTATACCGAGCTTTGAGTCACATCTCAATTTCTACATCAGTAGAAAATAGTGCTCCTAAACCATTTACAAATAGATATGCCAAAATATAATAAAGCCTGCTTCAAAAGTACTTTATGCAGCTGTTTTCTCCATCATCTGCAAATATACAAACTACCACTACTAACTTAGTATCAAATTAACAATACCTTACTAAAATATAAATGGTAATTATTAAAACGCAGCACACAAATGTGAAAATAAGTTGTGACTGAGTGATTATTTTTCTGGAAGTTGTATCATTATCAAATAAAAAATTAATGTAAATGCTGGTTGGCATCAAGTTGACAAACCAAATTATAATTATTAAATATATTAAGTAAGGCAAATGCTTTGATTAAAGATCGAGCCATGGCTCGGCGCCTATAGCTCAAGCAGCTAAAGCGCCAGCCACATACACTGAAGCTGGCAGGTTCAAAACCAGCCCGGGCCTGCCAAATAACAATGACAACTATAACAAAAAATAGCCAGGCATTGTGGCAGGCGCGTATAGTCCCAGCTACTTGGGAGGCTGAGGCAAGAGAATTGCTTAAGCCCAAGAGTTTGAGGTTGCTGTGAGCTGTGACACCATGGCCCTCTACCAAGGGTGACAATGCATTTACTTTTGACTTAGGCTAAACAGGAATAAGTTTATCTGAAATGCTACTGTACCTGAGATTTCTTAAGTAAACCGATTCCTGTTTGAGTCTGTACAGACTAAGCTAAACACCATTTTTGGTTATGAAGGACATCATTCTGGCAGGGATATGCCTTTCCCTGCAATTTTGAATAGCAATCTTTTCAGATCACAAGGGACTGTATTATACTAGATTTTCCTTGGTTAATCAATGCTTGGGGGCTAACATTCCACAACTGCAAAGGTATTTGATAATGGCTCTCTTTTCTCTTTGAATTTTCACTCTTAAGGTAATCAAGGAGATTGAAACACCAAATCATCATTCACATGAAAAGGGAAATCATGTTTTGCGATACACAAGGAACTGGAAAAGATTATCTAATTAGTTTTATTCACTTCTAATTTCTATGAACTGTGACAGGTTGGTTTTGGTCCATGATTAGCAAAGATACTTAACAATGCAAATGAGCATGTTCTACTTTCACGATGCATAAGTATTTTTTTCCACTGATTTTTTTTCTACTGTTAATAGTTTTAGCAAGTTCATTTGAATCACTTGTTTCCTGTGTCTTTCTTGTTTTGTGGACGAGAAGTTCTCCAATTTAAAGCAAGTAGGTTTAAGTTATATTTGTATCTCACAAGTTTTTGAAAAATAATTCATTTCATTCAATATGTGAGATAGTACTTTACAGAGTACTTCATTATAAATAAATCTGTATTAAACGCTGCACAACACATAGAGAAACACTATAAAAATTAAAATAAAATTAGAAGACTTAAATGCCACAGGGCCATATTATATTAAAACCCACTGATTACATTAGTGACAGAAAAATGTTTGGGCAAAGCTTTTTGGGGGGCAAAGTTTTTAACAACTGAACTTAGAAGAAAACTGGGATCCTTAAGAATTATTTTCTCTATGAGAAAATAGTATTATGCTTTTAACTGAGTAACATCATAAACTATTCTTTAAATTTTGATTTAAATAGAAGACTGTATAAAAAATGTTCTTAAATCACGTTTAAATAATGTAGTTTTCAATGCTGCATTGCAGCAATTCTCTCCTATTTATTATGAATCAAGATCCAGTAAATTGAACAAAACAAATTAAGAGATGATTTTACCTGGACAGTTTCTAATACCAATTCTCCACCAGCTGCCCTTACAAATTCCCAAACAGTTTTTAAAAAAATAAAATCATTCTTTATAAAAAAAACTGAGGAAAAAACCTCAGGGTGATTAAAGTAGTTACTATATGCAAGAAATCAGTGTCTGAAAACAATGAACTACACATAAACACGTTGTCTTACATTTTTTAAGGCTATGTCATTTAGTTGTAATGTATTTTTGCTCACACTCAAAAAAGACTATAATGTTTATCAGTTTATCCAAAAATCAACTGTTCATTGCTCATTCACAAACTGATCATCTATGAATTGTTTCTAATATTAATCCTTAAATTTATTTACACTACTATAGAAAGTTTGAAGAACTTACAAATAACTTTCTCCAGTAGAAAACTAGAATAAATTTATGTTTTCTGTGGTTAATTATTTGTTTTCCTTTAGCTCTTTTTTCATATTTTGCCGTATTTGGGCCACACTGAAAGTTACTAATCTCATGTGACTAAATCCATGAATCCTAAATTTTAGTATTCCAACAGAATCGCAGCGATAGATATATATTTGTGTAAACACACCCAAAAATCTTGAAAAATAAGACATTCTTAAGAAAATATAAAAGGAAAAATAGCTTTGATGTGTCAACAACTGCTGAAGCTGACTACTGTAACCACAAAAACTCTTAAGTAGCCTCAAGTTTGACAACTAATCCAGGCCTTCCAAGCATCCAGATTCCACATAAAATATATCATCCTAAAGGACTACCACCCTTAACTTCTCCACCTCTGCCTTGCTATGACGTCACTTTAGCAAAAGAGTTTTTCTTTTGGACTTGTGAACAAAGAACCAGACCGACAGTCTTTATACGGTAGTAGCTGGCAGTTATTAGTGACCTAATGACTTGTTTGCCTAAAGCCTACCAAGAAGGACGTGGAGCTAAGACATTTATTTTCTAGGGCTGAATTTTGGAAACGTTTACATACGTTAAAACCATAAAGAACTTTAGTCCAGTCTTAGATGTCAATGCTTTTTCAATGGTAAATATCCCATCTCCTGTGACCTCTGCACCTATTTCCAAATTAAGTAGCCCAAACTACAGAGTACTAAATACAGAATGCAAGTAGAAGGAAATAGTAGCACCCATTTTTAATATCTTTGACCCGGGAGTTTTATTTTCAGAGATCAGACCTCACAAAATCCTCACATTTTGGTCTCCCTGACAGTATCAGCCAACTCTGGTTACATTTGACACTACAAAGGAACAATGTCCTGGTATTCTTGGTATTATTAAAACCAATTTTCTTCAAAATAGATTTTAATTGTCTAAGTACGAATTTAATACTGGTCAATTTTTATCTTTTTTATAAGCTTGCTCTTATAACACTTTCTGGCTGATGCACACACAAGTTAACACTTTCCGCCTGGGCTGTTACCTCCTAAAATCCAGTAAGAGTGGAAATTCTGTATCTTTCTGAGTACCCATTGACCCAATCAGAATCAGTAAGAACTGCTAGAAGATAAGATAAAGTTGATTACTCCCATTTCAAAAAGAAAAACAGTAACAACAAAAAACCTCAACTATTTCTTTTTACAGACTTCGACTTGCCATCTCTAATTGTTAACATGAGAAGTCATTCATCACTCAAGAGTGGGTGAACATCTGAGGTATAAGGATATTTGCAATTATTTGGTGGTTTTTCCTTCTCCCCGGGGAAAACAGTATGGTCCAACACACCTAAGTTATGTTTCTACAAAACTAAGGATCTTTACTATTTAAGGTACAGTAGGCCGGTCTCAGAAGTAATCCAGAAGGCCAGAAGCATCAGCAACCCTAACTGCACAAAACAGACACTGAACTTGCTCCCCGGACGGTTCCTCCAGCGCCCCAGGTGGGGGAGTGTCCCAGGCTGCGACTAGGCGCCTCCCGTCTCGCGGCGCCGAAGACCGGGGTGGGGACCGTCCAGGAATGCCGGTGGAGCTGCGCAGCGTCCCTCCCCTGGGTTATCCCAACCCGCAAACCCCTCTGTAGAGGGCTGGGGACCCCACCGCTCCCTCTCAATCCCGCACCCCGCTACTTCCCTAAACTCCCGGCCCCTCCGGGCCCGAAGGAGCGAGACAGGGGCGGGGGCGGGGGTGGGGTGGGGGCGAGGGTCACTCACCGCGATCATGACCGTGTCTTCTCCCTGAAACTTGGCGATGTACTTATCGCCGCGGTTCACTTCAGAGTCGTTGAGCGGTCTGAAGCGACACATCACTTTGATGTTGCACTCGGCCGGGTCCGCCATCTTTCTCGCAGCCCGGGCCGGCGGCCGGGAACCACTCCCCGCCTCTCAGTCTCGGAGGAAGCAGGCCGGCGCTGAGACCCTGGGGTCGTGAAGGCCACGAGAGTCGGCGGGCCGCCGCGCCGCGATGTCCGAGGTGCAGGCGGCCGGGGAGCCGGGACTCCAAGTGCCGGCGCCGGCAGCCGTCGCCCTGAGACTCACTTCCGATCCATCATGGCAGCCATGGCGGCGGCACCGGGGAGAGCGTCCGCGGCCCCTCAGCTTTTCCCTGGTCGGCCTGGGCAAGCAGCAGGGGCTAAGGAGTGTGAGTGGCAGGGGCGGGAAAGAGGGCCCCTCCCTCCTCCTCGTAAAGAGCAGGCCGGGCCCACCCGTGGGCCCGCTTTGCTGTCGGCTTGCAGTCGGCCGCCGGATTTCTCCCGAGGCCGCAGACCGGCGGCAGGGCGGCGGGATGGGCTGCGCGGGAGGAGGACTACGCAGGCGCGGTGGGCCCGGCGGCCGGGCGACCAATCAACGCGCTCGCCCGGCTCCTGTGCGCTCGGCCGCTGCTCCTAGCCGGGGGTAGCAGATTCAAGTCTTACTGGGCTCGGGATCGCCCCGGGGCTTTTGGATGCGGGGCGTCGGCTGCCCACCACCATCCTGAGCCGCCGAAGTATTCCCCAGAGCCAAAGAGCATGCATGCACTTACCTTTCTTTTCTTTGGGGAAAAAGGAGTTTGTTGAAATGACTCGATATTGTATTTTATTTTTAATGAAATATACTATATTCCTATAAGGAAGTGTTTGCTTTCATATTGTTGGGAGGTGGAGTGGGGGAAGAATCAGTCCTGGCCCATGCATGTTGCCAGAAAAAGGACTCTTTGAATGATGGGCGGGGCATGGCTCTCTAGTGGAAGCGATGGCACCTTCCTGAAAGAGTGGGTTGCAGAGACTGGAATAAATAAGAAAGGGAAGGGACATTTTTCGTAAGGAGTGAAGAAAGTTGCTGAAGAAATGTCGAACAGTGGGGCGAGATGGGAGAAGAGCCCTTATGCCCCCCTCGCTGTGCAGTCTGTCGTCCGCAGCTGTCCAGAGCCGGGCACCCGAGCCCTGCACATTGTTTGCCTCTCATGTGCACAGTGAATCTGAGGTCCCAGGTCCTCCGTAGTGAACACGCGGAAGTCATCAATCTCAATACCGCTGGAATGACTGACCCGGGGCTAAACATGGTCTTAAAAGGCCTAGATATGTTTGTGGATTACATGTTTAAGGAAAACCACTCCCTAGTTGACTTCGCCTTGTATTTTCAGAAGATAGGTATCAGGATAGGTACCGTGACAGCTCTTTACGTGGAAGTAGCTCCGAAGTGAGGAAACTGCAATTAAGACGCAAGTCAAAACTCCATGGGCAGTTAGGGTAGGGGGTCAGAAGGAGTAGGCCAACAGGATAAGAAAGTCAAAAGAATGTAGATGTGCTTAGCTAAGACAAATGTAACCAATAGTTATTTTACTTTAGCCATAATATTTTTTTGTTTTTGAGACAGAGCCTCAAGCTGTCACCCTGGGTAGAGTGCTGTGCCATCACAGCTCACGGCAACCTCCAACCCTTGGGCTTACGCGATTCTCTTGCCTCAGCCTCCCAAGTAGCTGGGACTACAGGCGCCTGCCACAACGCCCGGCTATTTTTTTTTTTGGTTGTCGTTGTCATTGATGTTTGGCAGGCTCAAGCTGGATCCGAACCCACCGACTCTGGTGTAAGTAGCGCTTTAGCCGCTTGAGGTACAGGCCCCGAGCCAGCCATAATATCTTTATCTAAGGTAAAAGGTAGAATTCCTTTAGTTGGAGCATGTGGGCAGTTGAGGCAACACGTCCCTAATTGAACTCTCCTCATTAGCATAATAAAAACACACTAGTACGCAAGACAGTTTGCAAATACCATGGCAACTCCCCCCAAATTATCCTATAAAGACTAAAAAGAGGAAGGACGCTTAGTTGCAGAACTCTCCACCCCTTTCCCAGAAAATACATGAGTATAGGGCGGCGCCTGTGGCTCAAGGAGTAGGGCGCCGGTCCCATATGCCGGAGGTGGCGGGTTCAAACCCAGCCCCGGCCAAAAAAAAAAAGAAAATACATGAGTATTCCTCCCCTGGTTTAGCACAGCAATAATATTCTACAAAGGCAGCGACTATAGCTCAGGTGGCAGGTTCAAACCCAGCCAGCCTGCTAAAACAACAATGACAACTACAACTAAAAAAAAAACGGCTGGGCGTTGGGGCCGGGGGTGGGGGTGGGGAGGGGGGGTGCCTGTAGTCCCAGCTACTTGGGAGGCTGAGGCAAGAGAATCGCTTAAGCCCAAGAGTTTGAGGTTGCTGTGAGCTGTGACGCTAGAGTACTCTACCCAGGGTGACATAGTGAGACTCTGTCTCAAAAAAAAAAAAAAACAGAAAGAAATTGGTAGTCAGTCAAAGAAGGTTGTTGTGACACTTTATGGATGTAGTATGTCTTCAAGAGAAATACTTTGTCCTGTTCACTTTGCATCTGGCTTTATCTGTGGCTGTTATAGTCCAGTCTGATGAATGAAGGTATATTTTTACCTTCTCACTCCTTTAGTCCTCTTATTTTTCATCTGATTTCCTCATCATATCTAAATTCTGTTTCCCTTAACTCTTAATGTCAGAAGAAGACGGCTTCCTCCCTAAAACTCACTTTTCAGTTACATTTAGAATTGTTTCCAAATTCATCCAAAACCTGGACCCTACCAACGGTCAACATCTTCTTACATCTTTGATTTCTCCCTTTTTCTCAGCTTCCTTGAAGAAGAAAGGAAGGAAGGAAGGAAGGAAGGAATATGCTCAGTCTCCTTTTCTTTTAAAACAATGACAACAAAACCTAACACTTTCATTGGTTTCTGTTGACTAGTAGCCTTCTGTCAAAGATAAACAGTCAGATACTAGTTACAGTGGTAAGAACTGTAGATTTTAGTTGTAATACAGCACTGCAAGGGGAGGAGAGGGCCCTGAGTGAGCTGAACTCAACATTAATTTGTACAGAGATAACTGGACATTGTAAAGGGAGAATGGGGGAACAAAGAGGAGGACCCCGTAGAGCTGGGGAAGTGAAAAATTACAAAAAGAGAGACGTGGAGGTTGATCCATGTGAAACCCCTCTGGCTGGGCTTATTAACTGGCATTAATGACGGTCATGCTCTTTGCCACCCGCAGAAGCTGGGAGACGGGTCTTATCTTCAGGTGGTGGCTGGAACAAACTATCTTTCTAGTGATCTTGACTTTTCTCAGGGAGGCACGTTAAAGGAGGCTAGGGTCATCCTAGGACCCTAGAGTGTTAGTGTTTGTTCATGTCTTTTGGGCCAAGTTTGAGGCCTAGCTGAAAAAGGGCTCAGAGGAACCTGGCCAGAGTTTGGTCAGGGAGAATCTTTGTTGCTTCTTGCTGCCATTAAATGAGAGAAGTTGACTAAAAAGAACTGTGTCTGACCACTCAGAGCCAGTCCCGTCTGATACAGCAGCAGCTATTCCACTCTCAACACAGGAGAAAGCGGGCCCACCACTGTCATGTCTTTCTATTTTCTAGAAAAGGCATAACCAGATGTCATTAAAACTCCCAATTTTTAAATTAAGTAAAATTGGCCATTAATTTAAAAATACTTTAAACACTGAGCTAAGAAAAACATGCCTCTAGGCTGGGTGTGGCAGGAAGGCCCTCAGTTTTCAAACTTTGCAGGACATCTCAAAGTCTCTGTGTTCTTTTTGTTTGGTTTTTGGGCAGGTCGGATTTGAACCCGCCACCTCTGGCATATGGGGCCGGCACCCTACTCCTTTGAGCCACAGGCACTGCCCTCTGTGCTCATTTCTTAACAATTGTTGAAATCTCTCATCTATGACCCTGGCCTTTATTTATTTATTTATTTATTTATTTTATTTATTTTTTTTTTGGGTAGAGACAGAGTCTCATTTTATGGCCCTCAGTAGAGTGCCGTGGCCTCACACAGCTCACAGCAACCTCCAACTCCTGGGCTTAAGCGATTCTCTTGCCTCAGCCTCCCAAGTAGCTGGGACTACAGGCGCCCGCCACAACGCCCGGCTATTTTTTGGTTGCAGTTTGGCCGGGGCCGGGTTTGAACCCGCCACCCTCGGTATATGGGGCCGGCGCCTTACCGACTGAGCCACAGGCGCCACCCTATTTATTTATTTTTTAGAGACAGAGTCTTATTTTGTCGCCCTGGGTAGAGTGCCGTGGCGTCACAGCTCCAGCTCTTGGGCTTAGGCGATCCTCCTGCCTCAGCCTCCCAGGTAGCTGGGACCACAGGTGCCTGCCACAACACCCGGCTAATTTTTGTTGCAGTTTGGCTGGGGCCAGGTTTGAACCTGCCACCCTCTGTATATGGGGCCAGTGCCCTACTCCTCTCTGAGCCACAGGCACCACCTTATTTATTTATTTATTTATTTATTTTTTGAGACAGAGTCTGACTACATCACCCTCAGTAGAGTGCTGTGGCATCACAGTTCACAGCAACCTCACTCTTGGGCTTAGGCGATTCTCTTGCCTCAGTCCCTCCCTGTAGCTGGGACTACAGGTGTCTGCCACAACGCCTGGCTATTTTTTGTTGCAGTTGCATTGTTGTCTAGCAGGCCTGGGCCAGGTTTGAACCCATCAGCTTGGGTGTGGCTGGTGCCCTAACCACTGTACTTCGGTTGCCAAGCCAACCCGGGCCTTTTTAATCTGTGTGGCATTCCATGTCCCCAGCAGCTTCTAGGCCACTTTCTTTAGGGTGTTGTGCCATAATCTCAAACGTAGCATTCCAGAAATGAAATTAATTGGCCTTTATTCCCTGCCAAAACTTAATATTCAAAAGTCAATACTTACCTCTCTAGTTTTTGTGACACCAATTGAATACCAGCAGGTAATCTCAATGGTATTTGAAATATCAGCATTATTCCATATATCCAGGCTAAAGAAATTACAGTCACCTTTAATTCTATTTCCTTTATCCTCTACACAAGCAAAAGAGAAATTTGCTACCTGAAGTTCCTTAACTTCTATTCTATCATTCCCCTGTGTTCCCCAACTCAGAGAAGTGGAGGAATGATTGATCTAGAGCAGTGATTTTCAAACCCTTCTCTGTAGACATAGAGATTCCACAGAGGTGACTTCAGGAGACTCCATGAGTCATGGGTAAGGAAAGGAGGTAAATGGAGAGGTGGTGAAGTGAGGCCCTGGGAACCTCTGCTTAAGCAATCCTTCTGCCTCAGCTTCCCAAGTATCCAGGCCTACAGGTGTGCCTCACTATGCCCAGTGCAGGCGAATTTTTGGATTGCTTTTTTCTATTTCTGTGAAGAATGTCATTGGTGTTTTCATAGGGATTGCACTGAATCTATAGATCACTTTGGATAGTAGAGATATAAATGTCATTTTATAAAATTTCTTTTGGACTGATTCGTTTCCCCAGAGAGGAATTTCGTACAAGGTCAACTTAAGTCTAGCTGCCAGCTAGACTCACTTTTCTTTGAAGTGAGTGTGGTTGGGTGATCTCAACATTCAGAGACTTTGTTTCTCTGTTGTCAGTAAAGCAACTTAACCGTCTCTTCAGCTGTGTCTGGTGTTCCCGAGACCACTACCTCTTTGGTTCACTTTCTCAAGAAAGTGAGCTTTCTCTCTTCTGTTGTGCTTGGGGTAGGGACAATTTTCTGGCACTTGTAGTGGAGAGAATTGCATTTTTTTTTTTTTGTCACCTTTGGTAGAGTGCTGTGGCATCACAGCTCACAGCAATCTCCAACTCTTGGGCTGAAGTGATTCTCTTGTCTCAGCCTCCCAAGTAGCTGGGATTACAGGCGCCCACCACAGCGCTTGGCTATTTTCAGAGATGAGGTCTGGATCTGGCTCTGGATCTGCCTGAGAGCTCAGGCAGTCCACCCACTTCAGCCTCCCAGAGTGCTGGGATTACAGGCATGAGCCACTGTGCCCAGCCCCTAGAGAATTGCATTTTAACAGATCCTTGTATACACTTTTAGCTAAACCTTCCCATTTTTTTTGGCTCTACGTGTACTCCTGCCTCTTGGTGTCTACATTTCCTGAGGTTTTCTGGCATTCTATATAGAAAATCAACTCACTTCTTAACTTTCTGCCCTGTAATCTTAGGTTTTAGCATTCTCCAGCCTTTTTAGACAGTTACACAGCTCCAACATTTTGCTGAAACCCTGTTTGCTGAAGGTCTTCTTTCACATTTTCTTTATACTGGTGGCTTTAGGACTTTTGTTATTTCTTTGCTGTTATTTTAGTGGTACTTTGGGGGGGGGGATCAACATAAATATAAATTTCAATCTGCTACATTTAATTGTGCACGGTATATATTTTGGTCTCTAGTTGTGCAGGTATTTTATCACCCCATGAATATAATAATTTCCCCGAAGGCAATGCCTGTGACTCATTTTCTCCAACAATGTTAAGCTCAGTGCTCAGGCTCTCGTAGAGCCAATAAATCTTCTTTACTGATTGAAACTGGAATTCATGAGTGCCTGTTATGTGATCTGCTCAAAAGATGGTGGAATACAAGTGTGAACAACTTCCAAGGACCTGTAGTGGGGGAGTTTGAATAAGTATAAATCATACAAATAGGTTCTATAAAAGCAGTGCCATGACAGCTCAAAGAATGAATATTTGGGGGAAACTTTCTAACCATCTGAAGTTGATATCAGGGGTGACTATCAAGATCTTTCTCAAAATTTGCCTGTTGTATTTAGAGCATTGAGATGTACCGTGATTCAGCCGGGGGTAGCAGCTTACCTGTGTCTTCAATGACCAAGGTTTCGTTCTTATTCATCAAACCACTCAAGATTAACAATTACATATAAGGAAAATGGATATAATTGAGAAAATAGAAACTGAAGAGCTTTTATCTATTAATATATTTACTGTGATTTGACAAGCTTATTAATTCTGTTTTTAAAAAACAGACTTGGCTCGGTGCCTGTAGCTCAGTGGCTAGGGTGCTGGCCACATACACTGAGGCTGGCAGGTTCAAACCCAACCTGGGCCTGCCAAACAACAATGACAGCTGCAGCAACAACAAAAAATAGCCAGGCGTTGTGGTGGGCGCCTGTAGTCCCAGATACTTGGGCGGCTGAGGCAAGAGAATTGCTTAAGCCCAGGAGTTGGAGGTTGCTGTGAGCTGTGATGCTAAGGCGCTCTACCCAAGGTGACATAGTAAAACTCTGTCTCAAAAAAAAAAAGCAGACTTGAAAACATTCCTTCTGAAATTAACGTAGTCTATACTTGGAATAAGCAGACTGATCCAAAGGAAAACTGGCAGAAATTTCATTGCAACCTGTTCATTCATTTGAACCAAATTAACAGAGCAGTAATCTACAACATCATAAAAATGGCTGTCTTTAACTGTGCTGAAGAATTTTGCCATGTGTCTTAGATTGGGTTTGATGGGGAAGAGTCTCTGAGGCAGAAATGTCCTTGCAGGAGGTGAACTGGGGAGAGCTGTCAACAACACCGCCTACAAAGGAATGAGGGAAGCAGGATTAGGCAGGGAAGTTGGACTATGATGCAGTTGGCTTGGAAACCTCTGCAGATCTTGTGAGGAAGCCCTGGAGCAGGGATGGTTGTTCTAACTAAGACAAAGGACTAGTCAGTGGAGGCTGGGTGCTCCCAGGGAAGGGGCCTAATTTTTGGTGAAACAGCTCCCTTTTGTGGAAGGCAATTCCCAGGGAGGCTCTGAGCCTCCCCCAGCCTCTGTCATAAGTGGAGGATTTGGGAGTTTGGGTGGTACATCAAAGCATCTGCTACACCGATGTTGCAGAACAGGACACTTAGGAAGTTAGTTTTTTAAGAGATGAGATCTCACTCTATTGCCCAGCCTCAAGTTTGGTGGAGTGATCATAGCTCACTACAGCCTCAAACTTCTTGGCTCAAAGGATCTTCCCACCTCAGCATCCCAAGTAGGTGGGACTATGTGCTACCATGCCTGGCTAATTTTTAATTTTTTTTTTTTTTTTTTTGTAGAGATGGAGTCTCTCCATGTTGCCCAGGCTAATCTGGAACTCTAGGCCTCAAGCCATCCTCTCACCTTGGCCTTCCAAAGTGCTGGGATTATAGGTAAGAACCACTGCACCTGGATTAGAAGCCTTTACATTGCCTATTTCTTTTTTCTTTCTTTCTTTTTGTTTTTTTGAAGACAGAGTCTATACTCTCTTGCCCTGGGCTAGAAGGCCCTATGTCATTCTAGCAAACTGCAACTTCCAACTCCTATGCTCAAGTGATCCTCTTGCCTCGGCCTCCCAAGTAGCTGGAACTACAGAGCCCACCACAACATCCAGCTAATTTTTCTATTTTTAGTAGAGATGGGATCTCTCTTTGCTCAGGCTATATGTTGTTTATTTCTGGGAAGACTTATTTTTAATATATTAAGAAATGTTGGTCTGTGCCTTCCATTAACTGCTCTTTTCTTTATCAAAACAAAACAAAACCAAAACCCAGCAACAGAACTTGGTTTAAGACAGAGAACTTTAAGGTCATGTTTCATGAACAGTTTCCCAGAGTTCAGGTACTTCTAGCTCATCTAACTGGTAGGCATGATAAACTCCTTCTAAGTGTGTCTCTTAATGTTGAAGAACCCCTGTAAACTTGAATCTGAACATGTCATCACTGACCACATCCTTTTCAGTTCTGTTCATCACTGTCACTCCATTCCTGAGTCAGGACAAGGCCTATTAAGAAAGGTAGTGAGGGATGGCGCCTGTGGCTCAGTGGGTAAGGTGCCAGCCCCAACCCGAGGGTGGTGGGTTCGAACCCGGCCCTGGACAAAATGCAACAAAAAATAGCTACGCATTGTGGTGGGCGCCTATAGTCCCAGCTACTCGGGAGGCTAAGGCAAAAGAATTACCTAAGCCCAGGAGTTGGAGGTTGCTGTGAGCTGTGATGCCACAGCACTCTACCTACGGCAACATAGTGAGACTCTGTCTCAAAAAACAAAAAGGTAATGAACTTTTTTATTTTGGAGGCCTGAAAGTATGATATAAAACTGCAGTCCTCAACACCCAGGCCACAGACCAGTCCCAGTCCCTGGCCTGTTAGGAAGGGGGTCACACATCAGGAGGTGAGCGGCAGTGGGTGAGTGAAGCTTCATCTCTCACTGTCTCCCACCCCAAGATAGGACTGTTTGGTTGCTGGAAAACAAGCTCAGGGCTCCCACTGATTCTGCATTATGGGGAGTTGTAAAATTATTTCATTATACATTACAATGTAATAATCATAGATATAAAGTGCACGATAAACGTAAGGTACTTGAATTATCCCAAAACCATCACACACACACACACACACACACACACACACCTGACTTCCGGTCCATGGAAAAATTGTCTTCCACGAAACTGGTCCCTGGTACCAAAAAGGTTGAGGACCAGTGATGGAAAGTATATTCTGATAGAGTATCATAGATACCTTAGTTATAGAAAGGATTAAAATAGACTCTTTAAATCAAGATGGTGCAGTTTCTCTCCTCCTAATCATAAACGTGTTGTAACAAGTAATGAAGCCTTTTTCAGGAGAGTACTACCTTAACAGGACTACAGCCTCACCTCTTGCTTTCAGCTGTACAAATACCCGAAGTAATCATTAAGTTATTTACTACAGCAAAAAACATATAAACACAATCTTTATTTATTTATTTATTTATTTTTTTAGAGACAGAGTCTCACTTTGTCGCCCTTGGTAGAGGTCACGGCTCACAGCAACCTCCAACTCCTGGGCTTAGGCGATTCTCTTCTCTCAGCCTCCAAGTAGCTAGGACTACAGGCGCCCGCCACAACACCTGGCTATTTTTTGTTTGCGGTTTGGCTGGGGCTGGGTTTGAACCCGCCACCCTCGGTATATGGGGCCGGCACCCTACCCACTGAGCCACAGGTGTCGCCCATAAACACAATCTTTATAAGGTTTCTGGTCTTTTTCAAAATCCTGGAACTGTAAATATATAATTTATGGTGGTAGTTGAATATCACTGACAGTAAAATAGCGTTATAATAGTTTGCTTACTAGGTGAACCTGTTAGGCATCAAACCTTTTATTCACAACATTAAAATGGATGTGATTGTTTGATGTTTCTGAAAGTGATTTGTACTTAGCACATTTGCAGTTATTGGTTCTAATGCTCATGAGATTAAAGGGCTGGCTTTACCATCAATGAATGAGGAAACCATTAGAAGGAAAATATGTTTTTTGCATTTAGATCAACTATAAAAACAAAGATTTTAGGTGGGAAGAATGTTGGTAGGCATTTCTTTTGTGGGTCACACTTCATCTTCTTTGATTTATTCTAAAAAGGTATTTCAATTTGTATATTAAAATAAAAGGAACATTTACTATGTTACATATATAGGTTTTATGAACAAAGGCAAAGTGAGCTCCTATTCTTTTTTGTGGAAAGCATACTTTTGGGGGGTGGCACCTGTGGTTCAGTAGGTAGGGCGCTGGCCCCTTGTACCAACGGTAGTGGGTTCAAACTTGGCCCTGGCCAAACTGCAACAAAAAAGTAGTCGGGCATTGTTGTGGGTGCCTGTAGTCCCAGCTACTTGGGAGGCTGAGGCAAGAGAATAGCCTAAGCCCAGGAGTTGAAGGTTGCTGTGAGCTGTGATGCCACAGCTCTCTACCGAGGGTGACAAAGTGAGACTCTGTCTTTACAAAAAAAAAAGGGTGGTGCCTGTGGCTCAGTGAGTGGGGTGCTGGCCCCATGTACGGAGAGTGGTGAGTTCGAGCCCAGCCCCTGCCAACTGCAACAATTAAAAAAAAAAAGAAAGAAAGAAAGTATACTTTAATTTTGTTTTGAGACAGAGTCTCATTTTATCTCCTTCAGTAGAATGCCCTGGTGTCACAGCTCACAGCAACCTCAAACTCTTGGGTTCAAGTGATTCTCTTGCTTCAGCCTCCTGTAGCTGGGACTACAGGCTCCCACCACAATGCCCAGCTACTTTTAGAGATGGGGTCTCACTGTGGCTTAGGCTGGTCTGAAACCTTTGAGCTCAGGGCAATCCACCCGCCTTGGCCTCCCAAGTGCTGGGATTATAGGCATGAGCCACCATGCCTGGTTGAAAGCATGCGTTTTTATATTAGTTGTTTAAGTAATACACAGTCTATGTAAGAAAGAAGAAATAAATCTTATACTTCTTAGTGATCCTGAGAAAGCAGCAGGCAGCTACAAAGGAACTCCTCCCCCAAAGATAAGAACAAACTTGACATTGAGTTGAAAATAACCTTGAAAAGCAAAAGAAAAAAAGACTCTGTAACTAATAACAATACCCTGGTTTCTAACATCTGTAGCCATAACTAGGTAGCTGATATTGAACTAAAGAAAAGAAAAAGGTATAAAAGAGTTTGGAAAAAACTGTTCCCGGGAGCTCAGCATTTCACGCCTTGAGGCACCTGAGTCCTCACTGGCACTTAAAGGTTCCTTCCTCTGTATTGTTGGTGTGTTTGTCTGTTTTAATTCAACATACATACTACGCAGTAATATATAGAATATTTACCAAGTTTCCACTTTATATCATGGTATTTATACACATACTAGAGGAAAACTAAAGATCTATAAAGCACTTTTTTATTTAGCTTAGCCCTTTGACTTTTAAGATTGAGTAGATGTAAAAAAAAAAGTTCAACTATACCAAAAAATTATCAATGTTGATGATAAAATGGAACAAAACACACTATGATTGATTTAGCAGTCAAAATGGAAGCTCTCAGTATGAGTTATCTATAATTCAAACGGAGCTTTTTCACTTTAGGATTGGTGTGCTGAGAATGAGCTCATGACTTACCAGAATCAAAGTACAGTGTGTGTCCTGACTACAAAATCTTCAGATCAATATGTGAAAGTATTTCAAAGTGCCTTTTGCCAAATCTGATTCACTGTGAAATAATTCTTTCTCCTTTTTCAGGGCTATAAGGAAAATGTGTATAAGATCTGTCTAAGCTGGTATTAGAATTTATTTTTGGCTATCTTTTTATGCACACATGTGTACACGTTCACACGGATATGTGTAACACATATATGTATATCTATAATAAATTTATATGTAACATATACTACCATACATATACATGCATACTCTGTAACTGGGGTCTGTTACTTATTTCTACATCATTATTTCTTTTCCCTCTTCAAATCCTGCTCCCCTGTCCTATTTGTTATAGCCTTAGGAAGGGCAAACATCCACAGAGTTGGCTCTTGCAAATCTAAGTTTATAAGTCAGTCTTCCAGGGAGCTCTGTCAGCCACCGATAAAGTCTAGGACAGCCTCCTAGCACTCATCATTAACTTTTTGCAGTCAAAAGGGTGACAGTTGCTTGAGCTCAGCTAAGAAGGAACAGGACTCAGCTGCCTGCCTCTTTTCCTCGGCCTTGGCAACAACACAGGTCACAGGAAATCTCACAACCCACAGCAGTGTCTTCTAGGACTGAGGTCTTCATTCACACCTTCTTCATTTGACAAATATTTGTCGATGACCTAATAAAGACCATGCCCTGGTTACAACAGGAAGAAAAATAGACCCAGACTCTGCGCTCATGGATCTTACAGCTTGGCAGGAGAGATGAGACTGTAAACCCAATTGACATAGAAATCTAATTTTGTAAATGGATGGATTTTACAAAAATCTAATTTTGTAAATGTAAATCTCTTCCAAGAACCATTTACTAAACAATTTGTCATTCCCCTCTACTGTCCTACACCACGGTCCCATGTATGTGTGCACTGGTATGTTGCTGAGCTCTCTAGAATTAGAGATTGTAAGATTCCATTGATCTATTTGTACATTCCCTCACCTTAAACATTTTTAAAACTTCCAGCAAAGTCAAAAGAATTTTGTAGTCATCACCTGTATACCTACCACCTAGATTGTACAATTCATTCCTTTCTTTTTTTTTTTTTTTTTTTCGGTAGAGTGCTGTGGCGTCACAGCTCACAGCAACCTCCAACTCTTGGGTTTAAGCGATTCTCTTGCCTCAGCCTCCCAAGTAGCTGGGACTACAGGTGCCCACCACAATGCCTAGCTGGTTTTTTTTGTTGTTGTTGCAGTTGTCATTGTTGTTTTAGCTGGCCCAGGCTGGGTTCAAACCAGCCAGCCTCGGTGTATGTGGCCGCCATAACCACTGTGCTATGGGCACTGAGCCTAATTCCTTTCTTTATCATGTATCCAGACAGAGGTTCCTCACTCCATCCACTGATCCACCTTGTTTTTGGTGCATTTCCAATTAAATTACAAGCATCAGTACATTTTCTCCTAAATATAACATTATACATTAAAAATTATTATGATCTCATAGTATGTTTATAGTTCTAGTGTTATCACAACTAGATTCTTCAATTATCTCAGAAAATTTTATTTTATTATTATTATTTTTTTTTTTTAGAGACAGAGTCTCACTTTATTGCCCTTGGTATAGTGCCGTGGCATCACAGCTCACAGCAACCTCCAACTCCTGGGCTTAGGTGATTCTCTTGTCTCAGCCTCCCAAGTAGCTGGGACTACAGGCACCTGTCACAACACCCAGCTATTTTTTTGTTGCAGTTTGGCCAGGGCTGGGTTTGAACCCACCACCCTCAGTATGTGGGGCCAGCACCCTACCCACTGCGCCACAGGCGCTGCCAAGAAAATTCGATAATGAAAGTAATTTCATATTAAGAATATGGAAAAATGAAAAACAAACAAACAAAAAAAAAAACCTGGGACCACAAATGCTTGCTAGGTGGGGGATAAATGCAGCCATTTTTCCTCTCAAATCCGGCTCCCCATTCTAGGCCAACAGGAAGGAAGGGAGCTCAGCTAACTTTTCTTTGATTAGGGGACCTGGGATCCTTAAAACTGTGAGAAACTTACAATTTCAAAAACGAAAGTTGCTAGAAAAGGAGGTTAAATTTATCTCTGAGAGCAGACTGTTCCCTGTTTCACAGTTTTTGGAAAAATCTGTTAATGGGAATTTTTGGTGAAAAAAGAAGAAGAAGAAAGATATTTTTTTTATAATAAAAAAGATCCAAGGAGGAGCTATCCTGTTCTGCATAATATTTCAAACATTTATCTTTATTGCGGGAGTCACATCCCTGCAAATTATGATTCCCAAAGGATAATGTTTCTTTCTTAAGTATGATGTTTACTCTTGGATCTCCTTGAAAATTATTGATCTTTCTTGTGTATACGCATTCTGTGTGTTCTTGTTTAAACAAAGATCAACGTACCGGGCACATAATAAGTACTCAATAAAAGTTAATCATTATTGATAATTAAAAATACTGGACTTCCATCAGTCATAAAGGAAGAACATTTAGACTGTTCATGTTTCAGCATAAAGGGAAGTGAAATCTTACAAGGTAAAGATATCAGGCATATTTGAGTTGCATATTATTCCAGAACATTATTGCTGTGTCTGCTAATTATGGTGACTATTTAATTTTCCAAATAAATAAAAGCTAACAGGTGGAAAGTTGGTGCTAAACAGATGGATAAAGGAGCATACTGAGCGATGGAAGGATGCAGGAGTGAGAAGGCTTGTGGAGGAGTGTGGATGGTTCCCCGTACTAATCTACAGAAACAACTCCACGTTTCCACAGCTGTGTAGCTCTTGGTTTCAGATTCCTGTTGGGCAAAGCCACTTACTTGCTGTAGGATGGTGATTTTCAATCAATGTGCCATGGCACTGTGCTGTGAAAATTTTTAAAGATCATTAATTAAATTATTTTCGAAAGAAGTTCAAAGCACAGTAAGTATATTCTTTTTTTTTTCCTCAACATAATTTAAGTGTGCCGTTGAATTTTAGCTATAAGTTCAAGTGTGCCATGAGATAAATAAGGTTGAAAAACACTGCTTCGGGATCTTGAGCAAGTCACTAAAACTCCCTAGTTTATTCATCTGTCTACTGGGAATGAGTCTTACCTGTGAAGCTGTTGAAAAGATTCAGTGAGAGAACACATAAATTGCCTGCTTCCGTGCATAGTACTAAGTACATTCAGTCAACAGTTTTTTGTTTTTTGTTTTTGTGGTTTTTGGCCGGGGCTGGGTTTGAACCCGCCACCTCCGGCATATGGGACCAGCGCCCTACTCCTTGAGCCACAGGTGCCGCCCAGTCAGTCAACAGTTGTTGATAGATTCCCAAACATATAACTGTGCAAATAACATAGACACTTTCCCCTCTAGTGAGGAACGCAGGCTTTAAAATAAATATGGTAGTTAGGCTGGGCCTGGTGGCTCAGCCCTGTAATCCTAGCACTCTGGGAGGAGTCCAAGGTAGGTGGACTGCCTGAGCTCATGAGTGGCATCTCTTTAGAAAAATAATTTCTGTGCTTATTGGTTTCATTTTTTGTTTGTTTGTTTTACCAGAAAGTCTAGATCTGAAGTTATTCTTAAAGTCTATTTCACTCTGAGAAATGCCTTCCTCTCTTTTTTCCCCCCAAATCCAACAAATAAGACTCTAATCAAGGCCAATAAATCAAGAAGTAATTGTTTATTTATTTATTTATTTTTGAGACAGAGTCTCACCTTGTTTCCCTGAGTAGAGTGCCTGGCATCACAGCTCACTGCAACCTCCAACTCTTGGGCTCAAGCGATCCACTTGCCTCAGCCTCCCTAATAGCTTGAGACTATAGGTGCCTGTCACAACACCCGGCTATTTTCAGAGGCTATTTTTTTTTTTTGACTCTTACTCAGGCTTGTCTCAAACTCTTGAGCTCAAGCAATCCGCCCATCTAGGCCTTCCAGAGTGCTAGCATCACAGGTGTGAGCCACCACACCTGGCCAGTGAAGTAATTATTATACTACATAGAAGAACAACGTCCAGTGTCCAGTGGTAGACACCACGGGAGATACAGAGAATTATGAAATCTATGAACTTGAGTTTCAGATGTTTTTTAAAAATAACCTGTTATTAAAGTCTGACTTGGTCATGCTTGTGTTTCTTTTCCCTGAATGTAGGCGGGAGGTGCAGTACAGGTCTGGATGACGATGAGCAAGCTCATCTCTAAGATTTGGGGTCTGTAAATGTCAAGATGAAAGACTACCTGATAACTAGCCCAGAATGATTTATGTCGCTAACACGTACTACAATATAAACAAATATGACGAGCAAGGAAGATCTCAAGACCTGAAAACACATGGCATGAATTCTAACAGGAAAAGAAGGGTCCTGAGACCTGCCAGCAGCCCTACTGTGACCATTTGTGACAACCGTCCAGGCTCTGGCCAGCCCCCTCCAGAAGACGGTTTGTATATGAATGCATCAGTTCTTTGGGCGATGCAGGCCTCACACCCTCTCCTCCTCAGGATGGGGCAGTGGACCTGAGCCCTGGGGTAGTGACAGCTGTCCTAACTTCCGAGGCCTCTCTCCAGTCTGGTTGGAAATCACCCATCGTCTCCACTGCCGCCCAGCAGCTCTGCGTCAGGCTCTGGCTTGTCCTTGTCTACGCTTCTGTGGTTGCCTCCTTCTCACTGATCTCAGCCCCAAACCATTCTCTATACCGTAGCTGCTGAAATAACTTTCCACAACTGCTTGCACAACAGTTTAAGAGGCTTTCAACATCTTCCCATTACTTCGTTTTTCCTTCTGTTAAGGTGTGATTTGCTCACACAATAAAATCCACACATTTTAAGGTTTGACGATTTCTGGTTACTATGTAAAGTCGTGTAACCATTGCCACAATCAAGAGGCAGAACCACAGCCCCCACCCCACCCCTACCCATTGCCCCTTGGCAGTGGGTCCCTTCTCCCTACTTCTCCAGTCAACCAATGTCAGATATCTTGTCACTATAGCATCCTAGAATTTTATGTAATGGCTTCCTGTTACTATTTTTTATTTGTATTTTTTTGAGACAGACTCTCATTTTGTCACCCTCCATAGAGTGCGGTGCCATCATAGCTCATGGCAACCTCAAATTCTTGGGCTCAAGCAATTCTCTTGAATGCCCAGCTACTTTTAGAGAAGGGAGTCTCAGGCTCAGGCTAGTCTGGAACTCATGAGTTCAGGCAATCCACCAGCCTTGGCCTCCCAGAGTGCTAGGATTACAAGGCGTGAGCCATCACACCCAGCTTACTTTTTTTTTTTTGAGACAGTGTCTCGCTATGTCACCCTTGGTAGGGTGCAGTGGCATCACAGCTCACAGCAACCTCTAACTCTTGGGCTCAAGCAATTCTCTTTCCTCAGCCTCCCAACTAGCTGGGACTAGAGGCACCCACGGCAATGCCTGGCCGTTTTTTTTTGTTGCAGTTGTCATTTGTTGTTTAGCTGGGCTGGGCCGGCTTTGAACCCACCACCCTCAGTGTAAGTGGCGGGCGCTGTAACCACTGTGCTACGGGCACTAAGCCCCGCCCAGCTTACTTTTTTTTTTTTTTTCTGTAGAGACCGAGTCTCACTGTACCGCCCTCGGTAGAGTGCCGTGGCGTCACACGGCTCACAGCAACCTCTTAACTCTTGGGCTTACGCGATTCTCTTGCCTCAGCCTCCCGAGCAGCTGGGACTACAGGCACCCGCCACAACGCCCAGCTATTTTTTGGTTGCAGTTTGGCCGGGGCTGGGTTTGAACCCGCCACCCTCGGCATATGGGGCTGGCGCCCTACTCACTGAGCCACAGGCGCCGCCCCAGCTTACTTTTTAAAGTAAACAATCTTGTTCTGTTTCCTGGGCTAGAGAGCAATGGCACCATCATAGCTCACTGCTACCTTAAACTACTGGGTGAACCCCTGGCTTCAAGTGATCCTTTTGCCTCAGCCTCCCAAAATGCTGGGATTACAGGTGTGAACCACCATGCCTGGTTTAGACTTTAGATTTACATAAGAATTGTGAAGCTAGTTGTGCTCTGACTACAGCCCATAGCCCTCATCCATACTTCCAACGCTCACCTTTAAGCTATACCATGTTTTAGCAGTTTTCTACCCTCTTAGAAACCAACAAAGTTAAATAAATAAATAAACAATAAATAAAAATTAAAAAACACAACAACTACAATACCAGGCATAGTGACTCACTCCTTTAATACCAGCACTTTTGGAAGGTCAAGGCAGGAGGGTTGCTTGACGATAAGAATTCAAGACCAGCCTGACAACACAGCAAGACCCTGTCTCTATAAAAACAAAAACACACAAAAACAAATTAGCCAAGTGTGGTTGTGCATGCCTGTAGTCCCAGCTACTCAGGAAGCTTGAGGCTAGGAATTCAAGTCTGTAGTGAGCTATAACCACACCACTGCACTTCAACCTGGGCTATAGAGTGAGACCTTGTATAAATAAATAAATATGGTCTAGAAAAATAAGTTTTTAAATACATGATCTTTTTTTAAAAAAAGGGAAACAAATAAAGCTGATCCAGAGGAAGAAAACAGCCCTTCTGCCCTGCTGTTACCACTACCAGTTGGCTGTGCAGTGTCACTCTCTCCAAAATGGCATTATTTGTCTCTTGATAAGAAGAGGAAATTCTGTATTTGGAATCGTTATTCTCCCTGTTTTCCAAGCTGTAAAAATGTAACCGCTTATCCCCATGAAGTAAAGCTCAACGTCCAGTTCCACACACTCACAACCGAGTTAGAACAGCAGCGTGGAAAGTGGGAAGATGGGGGCGGGAGGACGGAAGCACATTCCAGGAGTGGACAGCACCCGCATTGGGAGGACAGAGCAGTGACAGAGTTGTGGCTATGCATCGTCCCTGCCACACATGCCTGGTGACCTGGGGTCCCACACGCACTTGTGAAGCATCACCAAAGCTTCATACTTAAGTGCATGGGTGGAGGGAAGTCATCCCCAGGCCACCCCTGACTCATCCTTTCAACCTCCTTCTGGATTTTACCTCCCACATGCTTCATGGGAATTCCATCCCTGACCAGCCACTGGCTGCTTTGACAGTAGAAGGGTCCCACTAGACAGAAAACTTTCTTCTTTAATTAACGTTTCCTTCAAACTGGGTACAATCCCAGTTCCACTTCTCATATATTCATGTACATAAGTAAGTGTTAAATGAGTGCACGTGGGAGATACACGTATGTCTAAGCTTTCAGGGCACAGATGTCCACGGTCAAGTGTAATGTTTCATTACTTTCATCTACCAAAGACCTTTTAAAGATCTGTTATGTTCATGGGAAAGAGAGAAGTTTTTACCTCTTAAGCTTTGGAATTCAAGTAGCAAAAAACAAAACAGAAATGATCAATAATCATAAGAAATGAGTATGGGAGGAGTGGGGTTTCAAGAATCAAGATATGGATTTTTGACATGTCTAGAATGAAGTGTCATGGGCCTGTCCATGCTGGTCTAGTAATGTTGGCTTGGTGAGTACTCAAGACTAGAGACTAAAATTGAAGAGTTGGGTTTCACTGGAGGTGCAGCAGAAGATGAAGCATATATTGGAGAGAAGATAAGAAAGTTGAAGGTTGCAGCTTCAGATTTAAGTTGAGGAAATACCCTCCCAGGTACATTTGGACTGCAGTGATTGTGTGTAAATATTTTTTAAAATTTCAGATGAATATGAGGGTACAAACAATTAGGTTACAATGTTAGCATTTGTTAAGGTGAGGTCCCTGTTGTAGCTGGGTCCTGCACCCAGGAGGTGTGCTATAGATCCTTACATTGTGCTCATTAATTGGGAGCACACCAAGCCCCTCCTCCTTCCCTCTCCTCTCTCCCTTCTCCCTCTCCCCACAACTTGAATGGAATTGAGTTTTTCTCTTGTGTGGGCATGTATTAGATCATCTACTGCAGTGGTTCTCGACCTTCCTAATGCTGCGGCCCTTTAATACAGTTCCTTTAATACAGTTCCTGTGGGTCGTGACCACAGGTTGAGAACCGCTGATCTATTGGCTTCATGTAAGTATCGAGTACGTTGGATACTCGCTTTTCCATTCTTGTGATGGATGTGATCGCATGCAAATATTAAAATTAATTAGGAAAAAGGGAATTGGAAGCTGGATGTAATATTAATACAATAACGCTCACAATGGGGTGTGTGGCAAAATCAATTCAAGGGCAACTTTTCTGATGCTTAATAAATAGTTGTGTTTCTCTGTTGACACACAGACTTCGTAAGGGTTTTTGCTCTCAAAAACACTTAAAAACACTTACCGCCTTGAATACAAAATTTCAAAAATGACTACTAGTGATACGGTAGAATAAAGTAGTGCGTTTTAGTTATGGGAAGGAAACAGCAGTGGGATATGAATTTCTACGATTTAGTTACCAGAAGTTTTGACCCTCTTAAATGTGCATAGACAGTCCTCACTTTGCACTGGGCTACAGCGCTGTGGAAATGACTATAGAAGTGAAAGCCAAACAAAACAATCTTAAATATTCATGGGCAAAATTACAATTGTTCCATAAACCGTGTTGTTGGAGAACTGGTGTTATTTAACTAAACCGTAGTAACTGAAATTCCTTCATGTAGGAACTATGCAGAGTGAGGCCTATCTGTATGAACTTCTATTGCATAACACAAGTCATGTCTAGCCATATTACCAAGTGCTTTGGGAACTTCAGGTTGGAATGTTAAGCTCAATGCCATCAGAGGGTAAATAGATACTGGGTGGAAAGGAAGCTCTAAAATGGCAAGGATTACACAGATCAGATAATAGCAAGTTGCTGGGTGGTCTGGGAACAACTGAAATAGCAATAAAGATCTGTTCTGTGGAATTGTTACCAGTAATTATATTATTGGCTGTCTTTTTAGAATCTAAGAATCAATGACATATGCTGGGAAATTATTAATAATAGCCAGAATAGTGCAAAATGTTCTATTTAAGGAACCATTTCTAGAATCTTTTTTGCTTTGTTAATTGAACAGATGAATGATAGAACATCTCCATTGGAATTATGTTAATTCTCCCTTCTCCAGAGGTGAAGCTTTAATTATTAATTGCAGAGAAAAATATTCTAGATCTTAGAGATAATTGAGAGAATCTGTAGAAGATGCAATTAACTCAAAAATCACTAGTTTTTCAGGGTCATTCTCTAAAGTATTCTTATTATCCAGAGGTTAGAAAGAATCTATTTCTATATACAAAATTTCTTAAAAAGCAAGATCTATGATATTAGGTTACAGATACTACAATGTATGAGTAATTTTATTTATGAGTAATTTATGAGTAGATTTATGAGTAATCTACAGATGAGTGAGGAAGCCCCTTGTCTCTCAAGCTTCCCAAGGTGGTTATATAAATCTACTTGAGATCTTTCTGAAGTCGCTGATAGTATCATCTGTGTTAGAGTCAGAATACTTTGGCTTCCTTGTATAGTTTTGCATCTGTGAACATTCACGAGTTGGTATCTCGTGAATAACAAGTGACTATAAACGTTCTATGTTAGTTAGCAGTCATCACCTCCACTGTGCACAAATTTTAATTTTCCCCACTTTCTTCTGGATGATGATGCTGTTTCACACAGAAATTTCCCTGCAAAAGGAAAATTCTACGCATGAGAGTTAATCACTGCCAAAGTTCCAAGGAACCCTGGTCAATAACTGGTAGTTATTGATTCCCCGGCATAGAATTTTGTGCCCATTTTCCAGGGGAATTTCTGTGTGAATCATCCACTTGCCAGGGGCTTACTTGAATATGAAATAAATGAGAAAGTCACAGGCCTTGGGGGCTGAAAATGGCTGGAAGGTGGTCTTCCACTCTCCACACCCTGGCCCAGGTCCACCCTCCCGACACCAGTTCTTTGTCCAGCCAGTAGGGATGAATTGGCTTGACAGAGGGTCGTCCCAGACTGGCAGAGCAGCCTAAACCCAGACACAGAGAAGGCAACGTGCATGGCGGGTTCAGTGGGCTGAGAGGAGCGCAGACTGATAGTGGGGAACACCGGAAAATAAACGTTGGCAACAGCACATTCTACCCCATAAACGCATAATGTACGCAGCTATGATTTAATTAAAAAAAAAAAACATTTAAAAAAACATAAATAAAAAGTTGGCAACAAATGTTGAGTTAAATCAAATAAACAAATAAATGTGAACTAGCTACTGCTCTAAATCTGTGAAGGTTGAGGGGTGGAGAGGAGGGGGAGGGGAAGGAGAGGAGAAAGAGGAAGGAACCCCCAGAGTAATTTTCTTTTTCTTTTTCCTTTTGGTGGAGACAGACCTTGTGCAGCCTGGAGCGCAGTGACACAAAGTCAGCTCACTGCACCTTGAACTCCTGGGCTCAAGTGATCCTCCTGCCTCTGTTTCATGAGTAGCTGGGGCTGTAAGCCGGCTTCATGCCTGCCTGATTTTTTTTTGGTGGGGGGACAGAGTCTTACTCTGTCACCTTGGGTAGAGGGCTGTGGCATCATAGCTCACAGCAACCTCAAACTCCTGAGCTCAAGTGATCCCCTTGCCTCAGCCTCCCAAGTCGTTGGAACAACAGGAATACACCACCACACCTGACTAGTTTTTTCTTTTTTCTTTTGGTAGAGATGAGGTCTTGCTCTTGCTCAGGCTGCCCTCAAACTCCTGACCTCACGCTGTCCACCCACCTTGGCTTCCCAGAGTGTAAGAATTGCAGGTGCGAGCCGCTATGCCTGCCCTCTGCCTGATTTAAAAAGCAATTTTTGTGTGTGTGTGTGTGTGTGGGAACAGAGTCTTGCTATGTTGCCCAGATTAGTCTCGAACCCCTGGCCTCAAGCAATTCACCTGACTTGGCTTCCCAAAGTGCTGGGGTCACAGGCGTAAGGTACCATATCTAGCCCAATAATTTTCTTTCATTTAAAAAAAAATTTCAATAGGGCGGCGCCTGTGGCTTAGTGAGTACGGCGCCAGCCCCATATGCCGAGGGTGGCGGGTTCAAGCCCAGCCCCGGCCAAACTGCAACAAAAAAAATAGCCGGGCGTTGTGGCGGGTGCCTGTAGTCCCAGCTGCTCGGGAGGCTGAGGCAAGAGAATCGCCTAAGCCCAGGAGTTGGAGGTTGCTGTGAGCCGTGTGACGCCACGGCACTCTACCGAGGGCGATAAAGTGAAACTCTGTCTCTACAAAAAAAAAAAAAAAAATTTCAATACCACATAGGTTGGGATGTGTCTTATTACTGATCAAAGCAACCAACATATACTACCCTGTTTCCCCGAAAATAAGACCTACTTACAGGACAGATAAGACGTCCCTTGAAAATAAGACCTAGCGCATCTTTGGGAGCACACCTTAAAATAAGACACTGTCTTATTTTCGGGGAAACAGGGTACCTTACCCACATACTCTTCATTTCTCTTTTCTCAACCTTTTGACCAAAGCTAAGCTTTTCTGTGGCCGCCACGAAACATTTCTCACAGACTTCCAGCTGCAGGGAGCTGGGCCCCAGCTGCTGTGCCCTGAAATCCATTGCTCTGAGCCCTCAAGTCCCTCTGGCTGCTTCTAGGTAAGGACAGCACAGCAGGGTTGCTAAGGCAGACCTGTTTCCAGGAGACAGGAGACTCCTCTCATGGCCACTTTTGGCTGGAGGATGCCATACCAGCTCTTTGGTGAACCTTCCTTAGACTGCCTGGTGGCCTAGATGCATCTACCTGAGATTCTGTCTCTGTTCTTCAGAGTCAGACCTGCACGTGGTTTGGTTGCTTCCCAATAGCTCAGCCCCCTCTCTCTTCCCTGTCCCTCCTGAGTCATTTTCCTTACAACATTCCTCACATTTCATCCCATCTTGGCATCTGCTTCTGAGTGCATCTGGACTAACACATCTTCCAAAGGCACATTTGTTTCTATTCTCTTTGTTTGCCATGGGCTGACGTCAGTAGAAGAGCTGGGAAGAATGTGGAGGTAATGGGATTTCGGACATCTGGAAGAATTTTGCTCTCATCAAGAAGGATTTAAAGCAGCCATTTCCATGAGAAACTACTATGCAAACATCAAGACAGGAGACAGCTGGGGATTTGGGAGCTATAGAGTTGAATAACCCTCTTTTTAGTGGTTCCCCAATTTTTTTTTTCTTTTGTGGTTCCCAAATTTTGTTGGTAATGAAATTATTTGTTTGTCCCTGTGTGTGTGTGTGTGTGTGTGTGCGCGCGCGCGTGCGCACAATACCTGGTTCTTTCCCCTGATGTACCCCAAGACCTACAGAAATAATCTCCAGAGATGGATCCAAACAGTAATGATGTACTTTTTGCAACATTTCTTCGTGATTCTAATTCATACCAAAGTTTGAGAATCATTGGACACCACTGATCCTGTTTTTTTCTTAGGAGAGAGAATAACTTAAAAAGCTTCTTAGGACAGAGAATGACTAAAAAGCTCCCTTCCTCTTCCAAATCCTGCCTTTCTGACACATTTGGCACCTGATTGTAAGGTGAGATTTTTAAGATAGTCGAGGTACATAAAAACCTGGCTTTTTATGACTCATTATTCTGGAACAGCTATGTATACGCCTAATTACTTTAAATGTGAAGGTAAATGAGAATGAGGAATCACATCCTGATTTCTGTGTTCTGGTTTGTAGGTTGTGTTATCAGATTGCCCTAAAGCGAGGCACACCTGAGTTTACGCACGCCACTGGTGTTTGACTCTGAACTTGTCACTTTCTGGATGGTTACTCTGGGTTCTAGAAATTGGCCCAGCTTTCATATCTCTTCCACGGAGATGCCACACTCAAGGTCTCAACAGAAGCACAGCAGAGGAGGTGGAGAGTGCCAGTTTCTATGTGAACTGTGAGATCTAGGTGGATAAATAAATGGCCAGGCTTCCAGACCAAGGTTGTCCTCAAGGAGGAGGAATGGAAGCGTCACCAGCTCAGGAAACATGAAGTGACAATTTCCTACAAACCTATCCTTCTAACTTGAGAAAATCCACATTCTGCACAACAAATATTCCTAAATTGAAAAGATTTTAGGTTACTCAAATATAGTTGGTAGTTGTGTTGTTTTGTTTTGGTTGTTGTTGTTTTGAAGACAGAATCTTAACTTTGTTGGCCTTAGTAGAGTGCCGTGGCTTCATCATAGCTCACAGCAACCTCAACTCTTGGGCTCAGGCAATTCTCTTACCTCAGCCTACCCAGTAGCTAGGACTACAGGTGCCTGCCACAACACTCGGCTAGTTTTGCTATTTTTAGTAGAGACAGGATTTCATTCTTGCTCAGGCTGGTCTTGAACTCTTGAGCTCAGGGGATCTACCAGAGTGCTAGGATTACAGGCTTGAGCCATCGTGCCCAGCCCATAGTTCCTTTTTTTTTTTTTTTTGAGACAGAGTCTCACTCTGTGGCCCTAGGTAGAGTGCTGTGGTGTCACAGCTCACAGCAATCTCAAACTCTTGGGCTTAAGCGATTCTCTTGCCTCAGCCTCCCAAGTAGCTGGGACTATAGGCACCCACCACAAGACCCAGCTATTTTTTTGTTTGTTTCAGTTGTCATTATTGTTTAGCAGGCCCATGACGGTTCGAACCTGCCACCCTTGGTGTATGTGGCTGGCGCTATAACCACTGTACTGCGGTCGCTGAGCCATAGTTCCTTTTTTTAAAGTGTAGTCTCCAGCAAAAATTTGGCCTTTCAATGAGGGTATAGTTCTAAATGTATGTGCAAGACTTTTTAAAAAAGTAATTCACAGTGTCTCGATTCCTTTTAGGTAATATATATCCACAGTGGCATTACCACCAGACTAACCTTCTTTAAGCAAATCTCTGGTTAGGAGGAGTCCTCTATCCAACAACCTTCTGTGGTTTTTCGTTGCCTCGGGTCAAGCACACATTCCTCAGTATGGTATTTTAGAGCTTCTGTAATGTAGGCTCAACCACCTTCACAAATTTTTGTCCTTCAGTTCCCCTGTATTTTCCCTATCGGACCTATTTTCCGTTTCCAAATGTCCCATGACCTACCATCTGTATGCTTGTGTTCTCCACGTGGGATATCTCCTCTCTGTATCTTACTCCACTGATTCTTCAAATACAGGTTAGGTAGCCCCCACGGTTTTTTGTTTGCTAGTTGATTGCATTATGCCTTATATTATCATAAACTGAGTATTTGTCAGGTTCAATCTCAAAATTCCTTGAGAGACAAAACTGCTTTTTATTCATCCTTTAGAGAGCCGGGGCCAGTACATTGCATTATCCACTTTGTTTAATGTTACTCACATTGAATAACTTTGACCAAAGCCTCCAACCAGTGGTGACAGACACAACAAATACCCTGAGGTCTTTTATTTAAGAAAAGTATTCTTGTAAAGTATCTGATTATTGAGAGTGATCGCCCCAAGTCTATCACTAGGGTAGCTGGGTGCAAAAACAAGAAAGGAAGGTGAGGAACACTTTCAACTACTTACTATGTACAGTGCATTATTGCGCCTTTTTACATAATTCATTCAGTCATTCAACAAACATTTGCTGAGTCTCCCTAGCACTGTGCTAGGAGATGGGAATACATGTCCCATATAGATGGGAATAAAGGTAAAGGCACAATTCCTGCCGTGAAAGAGCTAATGGTTTATTATTATTATTATTATTTTTTGTGGAGACAGAGTCTCACTTTATGGCCCTCAGTAGAGTGCCATGGCATCACACAGCTCACAGCAAACTCCAACTCCTGGGTTTAAGCGATTCTCTTGCCTCAGCCTCCCGAGTAGCTGGGACTACAGGCGCCCACCACAACGCCCGGCTATTTTTTGGTTGCACTTTGGCCGGGGCTGGGTTTGAACCCGCCACCCTCGGTATATGGGGCCGGCGCCTTACTGACTGAGCCACAGGCGCCTCCCGAGCTAATGGTTTATTATAGCAAGTACATCAGTGAATCGAATATAGTATGATGGAAGCGATGAACACACAAAGTGCTTTGGAAACATGAAGACTAGATGTATGAATTCAACTACCTGGGCCACCAATTATTTCCAGAGAAGTATTCTTGAGGGAAATTGTTTTATTTTTATTGTTTGGGATTAATTGAGGGTACAAAGAATTAGATTACACTGATTGCATTTGTTAGGGAAAGTCCCTCTTATAATTGTGTCCCCTTGAGGGGAGTTTTGAAACATAAGAAGTCAAGCAAGGGCCAGGCATAGTGGCTCATGCCTATAATCCTAGAACTCTGGGAGGCTGAGGCGATTGGATTGCTTGAGCTCAACATTTGAGACCCGACTGAGCAACAGTGAGATCCTGTCTTTATTAAAAGTAGAAAAACTAGTCAGGTTTCGTAGCTGTAGTTCCAGCTACTCAGGAGGCTGAGGAAGAAGGACACCTTGAATCCAAGAATTTGAGGTTGCTGTGAGCTAGGCTGACACCATGGCACTCTACTCAGGGTGAAAAAAGAAAGAAAGGAAGGAAGGAAGGAAGAAAGGAAAGAAGGGAAGAAGGAAGGAAGGAAGGAAAAAAGGGAAAGTCAGCAGGGTAAGAAATGTGGAAGAATATTCCAGAAAAATGAACAGTATGTGCCAAGGTATGGAGGCATGAAATAACATGGTGCGTGTGGGAGTGAGGGCCGCCTGAGGGCTTCAGCAGGAAATGAAGCTACAGAACTTGGCAGGGCCCAGGACATGAAAAACCTTAGGAACGAGCTTAGGTTGTTCTGAAAACTAGAGGTCATCTTTGACTAGAGGTCATTTGTCTTTTAGGAAGATCTCACTGGAGGGAAGGTGAGCAGACTAGTTAGGGTGCTTTTGCAGTCATCTCAGAGGGAAGTGCTGAGAGAAATCAAACGGGAATAGAGAACAGAGGAGTGATGAGAGAGGGAGACCGGGTCGTATGAAATTTGGAGATTGTTTGGAAGTGGGAGGGGGTTAAGAATGAAAAATCTAGGCTTATTACCAGGATTCTGGCTTGGGTAAGGGTGATGTGGACTAGACTGAGGAAATTGAGGCATTTGCTGCAGGCATAAAATTAAGGGGATTCCCTGAACACTCAGTAGTCAAGATAAACAATATGTTAATGCAGAATTTTCAAAGTCAACATTTATGCAAATAATTCAATATCTTGATGAAAAAGATAGCAAAATTTTACAGAAAGAATGTAGATAACCTGGGATTGGGATAAAGAAGATCACTGGCTTAGTCAGGGAACGTACAGTATTCTACTCTTTCCTGAGTGTGTTAGAAAGTGACTTATGGGCTTAGCGCCCGTAGCACAGTGGTTACAGCGCTGGCCACATACACCAAGGCTGGCAGGTTCGAACCCAGCCCGGGCCTGCTAAACAACAATGACAACTGCAAACAAAAAATAGCTGGGTGTTGTGGCAGGCACCTGTAGTCCCAGCTACCTGGATTAAAGAGATCATCCTGCCTTAGCTTCCTAAATAGCTGGGGCTATATGTGCCCCCCACATGGGCTATTTTTCTTTTCTTTTTTTTTTTTAGAGACAGGATCTCATTATGTTACCCAGGCTGGTCTTGAACTCCTGGCCTCAAGCAATTATCCTGCCTAGCCTCCCAAATTAGCTGGGTAGCTGGGACTACAGGTACCTATCATTGTGCCTGGCTTGAAATGGTTTGCCTTTTAAAGTCCTGGTGGGCCAGTGTTAGATAACATGTTCTTCCATTATGATATAGTCATCTGGTCTGTTTCCATTACATTAAAACTGTATTTATTTGTTAATAGTATTTCACTATGACTCATAAAACCAGCAAGAATTTTAATTACCTAGGAGATGCATCCTTAGCTTTCCTCCTTAGAACATTTGGCTCATTTATCTTTATTGAACCCTTTTTGCATCTTCTATGTGACCACCTGCAGCAACCATTAAATGCTTATCTTCCCTGTTATTGTGTGTGAACGCTGGGGACAATAATGACTCCTGTCTTTTGTTTTGTCTCTATAATTTCTGGAACTCTTTCACAATATTGTAGTCAACATTTTTACTGATACAAAAAGAAGAACGTATATATCCATCCTTGATAAATAGGCATAAACTTTATGAAAGAAACACACTTATACACAACATCCTCTCTGTTTTATTTATTAAAATCAATCCAGGGCCAGGCATGGTAGCTCATGCCTGTAATACCAATGCTTTAGGAGGCCAAGGTGGGAGGATCACTTGAGCCCAGGAGTTCATGGTTACAGTGAGCTATGATTGTGCCACTCCACTCCTGGGCGACAGAGCAAGACTCTGTCTCTTAAAATCAATCCAAATAAAAATATCTTCTGATAGTCATTCTTCTTTTGTAGGAGATTACCTTTTGTGTAATTTATATTAATATTCCTTCTGAGAGTATCATAAACTCTTGGCCTTTCCCAGATTCAATTTGCTCTAATTAACTATATTAACCATAACATTTATTGTTTGTTAGGGTCTATTCCACAATGGGAGACCATTTAAGTAAGTTGCATTGCCCTTTAATGCTCCTCTGCCATCTTGAAAGACCTTCTTGCTTTTTGACAAGACATGAGGTTCCAATTTTTCTTTCCATCCGATTTTTCTTTCCCCAAGACATGGAATCAAATTTCCCTCTAGAAGTCCTTCCTTTGGTGGAGAATAGCTTTAGAGACTAAAAGTTGTGATAAGTAAATCTGCTTACCTAACTTACTGTTAGACCAAGTTTAAAAGTGATAGATAGAGTGAGGAAATATTTTTCTTTTTAAAAGCCAAATGTTTTATGCTAATTTTTCTATTTTAGTACATCGTGTTACCACACTTTTCTTCTCTCACTCTCCCTTTTTTTTGTGACAGAGTAAGATTCTGGGTGGAGTACCGTGGTGTCACAGCTTACAGCAACCTCCAACTCCTGGGTTTGAGCAATCCTCTTGCCTTAGCCTCCCCAGTAAGTGGGACTACAGGCGTGAGCCACCACCATTGGCTAGTTTTTCTATTTTTGGTAGAGACACAGTCTTGCTCCTGTTCAGGCTGGTCTTCACATCCTGAATTTAATCAATCCACCCACCTTGGCCTTCCAGAGTGCCAGGATTACAGGCTTGAGCCACCTTGCCCTGCCAAGTTTCATCATGGCTTAGCTGAGAAAAGCCACCTCTATAAGAAGAAGGAAAATCTCATTCTAATTGGTGAACATATAAGTCACCAAAACCACACTCAGAAAACATTAGCTCCCCTTGCATGATACATTTTGACTTATTATTCTGTTTAATTAAGTCAGTACATAACTGGAGCATTCTGAATGTGGAAGCAAGAAGACTGGGTCATCTCTGCCTTAGTGCATTTGTGTTACCATCACAGAATACCCGAATACCTCTTTCCCTATAAAGGAAAGAGGCTTATTTAGCTGCTTCTGTAGGCTGAGAAGCATGAGAAGCTTGGTGCCAGCATTTAATTGGCTTGTGGGGATGACCACATGGAAGATCAAAACATGGCAGAGAAGGTCAAGGGAAGGGAAAACATACAAAGAGAGACAAAATCCAAAGGGATGTCCCATCTTTACTACAGCCTACTCTAGAGGGAATTAATCCATTCCTACAAAAACTAATCTCATCTCCAGAGAGCAACACGTCACTCACTGCCAGGAGAATAGCACCAAGACCTTCATGAAGGGTCCATCCCCAGACCCCCCCACATCCCAACACCACCACACTGAGATCACAGTTTAATGTGGGTTTGGTGGGGATGAACCATAGCAATCTCCAAAATTGTGAGAGCTATTAAAACTGCAACACCCAGCCTTACCTATTTTCACTTTATTGTCTAAGGATCCTGAAACCACAAGTAATAAAAATGTTGCTGAAAGATTTTGCAATGGATTCTCCATTTAAGGGCTTAATGTAGTAATAATTTTGGGTTTTTTACTCATCCCAAAGGCTGGATGCATCAAGTCATTTTCTTGTTCCTTCTGTAACATTAAAAATGGAACAGTCTCATTTTTAGAGCAAGCAATTTACTTTCACTGGAATTTCTTGGGTAGTGTCCAATGACACCCTAGCCAAGACACCTACCTTGGGGGATAACAGTCACATTCTGAACGGGCAAGCTCTTCATTTCTGCAAGTTTACCAGAGGGAGAGCTTTATTCAGCTTGTCAACACACATCTAGTGAGTCTTTATTACACACCTGGCCCAAATATATATGAAAAAATAAAAGTTTGGGTGTGAAGAAAACCATTTGTTTC
Source organism: Nycticebus coucang (assembly GCF_027406575.1). Classification (NCBI taxonomy): domain Eukaryota; kingdom Metazoa; phylum Chordata; class Mammalia; order Primates; family Lorisidae; genus Nycticebus; species Nycticebus coucang. The sequence goes on along the minus strand of NC_069799.1, from coordinate 43,743,577 downwards.
TTTTCAGAAACAGCAGCGGGTTCATACTAAATTTTTAAGAGGTCCAGCCCAACCCCTGAGTGTTCCCTGAATCAGTTCTGGAAATGACAACTGGTTTGGATTTGGTCTGGATCAATGGTGGCCCTGCTTATGTGTTTGTTAGAGAGAGAAAGGAAGAAGAAAGGGGAGATGTAGAAAGGAAAGTCAGGAAGTGAAAGGACCACAGACTTCCAGCTGGCTCTTGCACCCCCAATCTGGCCTTGGGGTGATCCATTTGACCAATTGAAACAGACTCAGAACACCAAGGTTTGAGCACTTCTCCTACCCAGGGAATGGTGATGTGCCTGGCCCAGTCAATGGTTCACTGTGCTCCATTGTATTCCATATCATCCTAGGCAGCTGTTCTCACCAAGACTGTGTCTTTCCTGGAAACCAGAGCTGCAAGTACCCAGCATGCACTTCTGTGTCTTCAGACAGAAGCTGGAAGAGCTATGACTTCTGACATCAAAGAAATCATGTTTGGTGATCATAAACCAGCTTCAGCATTTCCTCCTCTGGTATCTCCAGACTTTGACCCTCTCTTTCTTTCATATACTCATCCACAAATTCACCTATACAGCAAATATTTATCAAGATCTTTGTGTGCCCATAGCAGTAGTTAAGAAGCCGAGGGATTAACAAGAGTGAAATGTAGTCTCATGATAGGTGAATGCAGATATTCTATAGTATGACAGATTGACAATTTAGGGATAAGTTTTGGAAAATGACATTCTCTTAAGTTGAAGTTAATTGGAACAAAACATAAAGTGCATAAGATTAGTCATCCACAGAAGTTGCTCAACTTGGGTAATACAAATGAGTGTCCCCTGAAATATCAATTGTACCTGTAACTATACGTATTTTGTGTGTGAGGTTATATTGTAATGCTTTAATACCAGAAATATGAACATCTGGGGGAAGAGTTGGAAAAGAAAAGTCTTTGGTAGTGTGTGTTCAGAACTGTGCAGAAGGGAGGAAATAATAGACCCGTATTTGTTGTTTGCAATAGATGGAAATATCCCCAGAGAGAAGGCTAATATTTGCATAGTTCTTTAGTTCACGAAGCGCTTTCATGTACATTACTTCTTTCAACATTTACAATTGCCCCCACAAACTTGGTATAATTATCATTCCAATTTTATTAAGGAGGAAATGGATTCTGGAGGCTAAGTGACTTTCCAAGGCCCATTTGTCAAGTTCTGATGGGCAGAGCTAGGAGTGGTCTGACATAAAGGCAAGAGCACTTTTCATCCCCCTGAAGCTGTCTAAAGTACACCAGCAGAAAACCCACCACACTACATTAATGGGGAACAAATAACTTCTCAGCAACATCCAATTTCCTTCATCTGACATCACCAAGTTATCTTTTGATCAATGATTTGGTCTCAGGAGAAGAAAATCTCTAGAAGATAATAATTGCACTCAGAGCTAGGTTCAGAGTTTTGTAACCTGTGTGGTTGCACAGGGCTCTGTGCTAGGAAGGGCCTCACTCTTGGTTTAATGCTCTATTGTCACTGTCCTGAAATTCTTAATACTGTCTTTTTTTTTTTTTCTTTTGAGACAGAGTCTTACTCTGTTGCCCCACACTAGAGTGCCATGAGATCATAGTTCACAGGAACCTCAAACTCCTGGGCTCCAGCAATCCTTCTGCCTCAGCTTCTTCAGTAGCTGGGACTACAGGTGCCCACCACAATACACACACAAAAAAACTTTTTTTCTTTTTTTTTTTAGTAGAGATGGAGTCTCTCTCTTGTTCAGGCTGGTCTTGAACTCCTGAGCTCAAGCAATCCACCTGCCTTGGCCTTACAGAGTGCTAAGATTACAGGTCTTAAAATCGTTTTGACAAGGAACTTGGTATTTTCATTTAGCACCAAAGTCCGACAAATTATATAGCCAGCCCTGTCTACAAAAGTGGTGGCTGCCAGTTGAGCATTGGGAGTTTGTTCCAATATCTTGGGAGTTTGACGAGCATGTGGGATCTGGAAATGAGGACAGGAGAGGAAATGGAGAACAGTCTTGCTGGGGAGAAATATCGGAACAGAGGCCAGGTGCAGGGGCTCACGCCTGTAATTCTAGCACCCTGGGAGGCTGAGGCAGGCCGATCACTTGAGCTCAGGAGTTGAAGACCAGCCTGAGCAAGAGTGAGACCCTGTCTCTACTAAAAATAGAAAAACTAGCTGTGCATTGTGGCGGGTACCTATAGTCCCAGCTACTCAGAAGCTGAGGCAAGAGGATCGATCCCCTGAGCCCAAGAGTTCGAGGTTGCTGTTAGCTATGAAGCCACAGCACTCTACCCAGGGTGACAGAGTGAGACTCTGTCTCAAAAAATAAATAAAGTACTGAAAACTGATAATGGAAATATTGTAACAATAAACTCCAGTGTCAATATAATCTTTTCCTTAGACTCCTTTCTAAAATTTGAAAATTGTTCTCCTGAAGATTTTGGAGGGTCCCAGTTGAATCTGAACGATTTTAAAAGACTTTTAAAAAACCCTCAAAACCATATATGATCCGGATGCCATTCCATCATTTGGACAGTCTCTTTCATTGGGAGACATGTGCACTTGCTAAAATAGACTTGGAACAGCCCACAGAGCACATGCCCTTGGGTCCTCTTGGATTGATTGTCGCCATTCTTTCTTCTCCAACATTCCAGAGGGACTGACTCATAGATTACAAGTGTTTGAAAATTCTACCACATATGTCCCTGCCAACTCTAGCTCAATTTGTATATATTTGCAAAAACTTGACCTTTAATGAGGTCTTAGGTTTATTTTATAATCCACTTGGTTAAAGACAAGTGGAGTTAGATTCCCTTTATATGACGTTTATCTGTATACTTATACTTTTGTACTATTGGTTAAAATATAGGCAGTTAAAAAACTTAAATGTATATGTAGAAAATTTCAGACAAGCTATTATTTTCTAAGTCTTCAATTTTGTTCATGTTTTATCTCCTGACCGTCAAGAATGCTCTTGGTTTATACTGTGACTGTGATTGTTTTGTCATTTTAAGACCTTTCATTAAAGTCTATTATTGAGGCTGTGTGTGGTGGCTCAGGCCTATAATCCTCACACTCTGGGAGGCCAAGGTGGGTGGATTGCTTGAGTTCAGGAGGTTGAGACTAGCCTGAGCAAGAGTGAGACCCTGTCTCTCTTAGAAATACAAAAAAAAATTAGTCGAGCACTGTGGCCGGCTACTTGGGAGGCTGAGGCAAGACAAACTCTGGAGCCCAAGAGTTTGAGGCTGCTATGAGCTATGAGTCTTTGGCTACCCAGGTGATCCTATGGCTACCAAGGTGATAGAGTGAGACTCTGACTCAAAGTAAAAGAATCTCCTTAGCTGAGTGTTGTGGCAGGGGCCTGTAGTCCCAGCTAATCAGGAGGCTGAAGCAAGAGTTAATCACTTAAGCCCAAGAGTTTGAGGTTGCTGTGAGCTATGACAAGAGAATCACTTAAGCCCCAAAGTCTCAAAAACAAAAACAAACCAAACAAATATATATAGCAGGAAGACAACAAAGGCAAATGGCCAATGTCGTGCATGTCACTGTCTCTCCTAAAGCTTCCTCCTTTTTTGCATTAATTAGAGAGTGAAAATAGTGACTATGGGGATAATAAAATTTTGTGGAGACATCCAAATCAGTTGCATTCAGCACATATTTAATTTTGATGTGTTCCAAACACCACGGTAGGTAGGTATAGTAGAAGATACAAAACAGAAGAGAAAGGCATAGTCCCTGCCCTCAAAGAGCAAACAGTCTACTGGGTGACCTGGGATCATACACAGTGGGTTATAATATGAGACAGATTAGGATCAACAGTTCACAGAAAGGGTTATTGTGCTAGGGGTGGTCACACCTATGTGTATGGTGAGGTGACTGGGGGTGAAGGGGCATCAGAAGGACGAAATAGAGGAGCCTTTTAGATGGATCTTCAGGGATTTCAATGATGAACATTGTTGGGTCAGGAGCACACAAATGACTCCACTGCCAGTGATAGACCAGGCTGGTAAGTGTTAACAAAGAGAAACCCTGTGTCCGTGCCATGTTTGATGGTGATTTCCTTTGGAATATTTGAGATAATTTTGATATAAAATTCTATGAAATGACTAATAGAATGTCTTTTTTCTTGCTTCAGCTGCATCACAGGATGACGTTTTCTTCTCACTAAAGTAATGAGCCATAGAAAGAAGCTTGCAATCTTTTGCACATCCATCACTATAGTTTTCTTATGTAGTTCTTAAAAGCAAGGCAAGGGGATTCCAGAAATACTCTTAAGCTGTGCTTGGTAAGCAAAGGCCTCCAGAAAATATCTTCTGTATATAAATAAGTTATAAGTATATAGGAAACAAAATTGCTTGTTGATGGTGAAAGAGAATGCACAGTCCAACTAATAATGGTGTCAGAATTTACATTCTGAAGAGAGAGCTAAAACAAAAATAAAGAATACAATTGAGTAATTGTACTTTGTTCTTAGCCAAAACAAAAATAAAGAACAAAAACATAATCAACTTCCTCAGGCAGCTCCACACAGCAAATCTCTTTCAAACTATGTTTTCGGGTTTCTTTTTTTTTTTTTTTTCCTTTAAATGGAATCTCACTTTGCCTTTTTTCAATCGCTTTTTCTATAAATCTAATCCTTTGGCTCCTGTGGGCTAGGAGGGAGAGGAGAGGCCTGAATTTGTTATCAAGTGGATCAGGAACCTGTTTTCTTTTTGTTCTTTTCTAAATAGCTGGTAAAAAAAGTAACAGTACTCCACCAAATTAAAACATGGATGCTAACTGTCCCTTCTCCCAGTTCTGTGTATTTACTTAATATCTACAAAGGGCCATAATGTTGAAAGTTCTGTCTTGGAGACAAAAAACAGTTGAACTCAAGTTGTTAGACACTCAAAGGTCTGGACAAAGATTGCGGAGAGGGAAAGCAGAGAAGTGACTTTTGCTCCCACCACAGGGTGCTACCTCAGTAGGTGGAGGCATTTGGTGCCAGGGGCCCCTAGAAACTGACAGTAGGTAGGCCACTGGCCTGCAACATTAAGGGAAAAGGTGTCCTTCTAGCACAATGGCTATGGGAGGGGGGGACTATAGTTCCTGCCTTGGTAAAGCTCTAAGTGGAAGGTAACACATCCCTAGGGGAAAGTGGACCTCACTCCACCTGCTGACAAGGGAAGAGAAAATCTGGCTGTCTTTGTTAATCTTTAAGGCTTATAGGAGCAATGTCTGACCCTATTTGTGGCTGATGCCAGAGCACTCTATTTGCACGGAAAGGTGAGGACAGAACATTGCTGTTTAGAGTGATGTGAAAGCACAAGTCTTTTTTTTTTTTTTTTGCAGTTTTTGGCCAGGGCTGGGTTTGAACCTACCACCTCCGGCATATGGGGCCGGCGCCCTACCCCTTCGAGCCACAGGCGCCGCCCTCTTCAGAGAAGATTTTGAAGGGAAAGGCTAGAACTGGATTGTTGTATTTAACTTCATTGTTTTTCACTAGAAACTCTCAGGCTTCATAGAAAAATAAATCTCAAAGGAAGAACTTAAAACAAAAAAGATACTTTTTCCCATATCCTACTCTTTGAAGTTTGGCCAAAAAGGAGGTGGCCCCTGGTGGCATTGGGATCCAATGGTGCCTTGAAGTCAGCAGGCTGGAACCCAGGGCAGGACTGTGCTAACTTTGATATTTGACATAAATGAGAGCCAGGCAGCAGTGGTTCACAGGTGGACTGCTTGAGCTCAGAATTTTGAGACCAGCTCGAGCAAGAACAAGATGAGACCCTGTCTCATGGAAAAATTAAAAAATGGAAAAATTAGTTGGGCATTGTGCTGGCCAACTGTAGTCCCAGCTACTTGGGAGGCAAGAGGATCGCTTGAGCCTAAGAGTTTGAGGTTGCTGTAAGCTATGATGCTAGAGCGCTCAAAGAAACAAAACAAAACAAAACCCTCAAAGGAGAACGCTGAAAAGAAGGCCAAAGGCTGCCGTACCTTTTCACTGTTACTTTGGGTCATTAGTTTACCTCTTTTTGTATCTGGAAAGACGGATTTACATGTTGCAATACCTACCTCTTTGTTTGATTAAAAGTAGCAGCATGGCCATTTTATCGTAAGGACATTTGCGCTAGATTGTTTATCGCAGCTAAATGTACAATCGCCTAGATGTGGAATCAATCAACGTGCCCATCAACCCCTGAATGGATTAATAAACTGTGGCATATGTATACCATGGAATACTATTCAGCCAAAAGAAAAGATGGAGACTTTACATCTTTTGTATTAACCTGGATAGAGTTGGAGAACATTCTCTCTAGTAAAGTATCACAAAAAAGGAAAAACAAGTATCCAATGTAGTCAATACTAAGATGAAGCCAGTAGACAATCTAATACACACCAACACAAGAGAAAAACTCAATTAATTCAAGGTGGGGGGAGGACTGAGGGAGAGCACACAGAGAAGGAGGGAGGGGGATTGGGGTGGTCCCACCTGATGGGCACAATGTGAGGGTATATGGCACGCCTCCTGGGTGAGGGGCACAATTACAATAGAGACTTACCTAACAATGAGGACATTGTAACCTAATCATTTGTACCCTCACATTAATCTGAAATTTAAAAAAAGAAAAGCATGGCATGGGCACAAGCTCTTTATGGCAATTCCTAGACCTGTCAATGTTGACGTAATTTGCGTGAGGGGTTTGGAAGTCCATTATTTTAGGTTCTCTTTGGTCCATACTTACTAAGTTCCTACTAGAAGCTAAGGCTGGCTGTTCCCAACACTGTGGAGAGAAGGTTAAAAGACTAATAATGTAATTAGCAGCATAGGAGGGATTAATTTAGGGTGCAAGAATTTTACAGATTTGAACCGGACCTTGCAGGGTGAATAGGATTTCATTAGGCAGGGGGGGGAAAAAAGTAGAGACTCCTTCAGATCAGAGGGTTTTGCAGTTTCCAGAGCCTTCCAGGAGAAGAAAGAAGGGTAGCCACCAGAGAAAAGCAGGGATTTTAGAGTCAGTGTTTACCACCGTTTCTGATATGTCAAGGCTTTGGAGGGAAATAAAGAGTAGTTTCGTCTGGGGAAGGTGGCTCACACCTGTAACCCCAGCACCCTGGGAGATCGAGGTGGGAGGATGGCTAAAGGCCAGGAGTTCAAGACTCAGTCTCAACAATAAATTAAAAAAATTAGCTGGGATTGGTGGTGCTCAACTATAGCCCCAGCTACTGGGGAGGCTGAGGTAGAAAGATGCCTCGAGCCTGGGAGTTTGAGGCTGCAGTAAGCTGTGTTAGTACCACTGCACTCCAGCCTGAGCAACACAGTGAGACACGGCAGGTTTAAAAAAAAAAAAAAAAAAGCTGGGCGTGGGAGGCTGAGGCTGGTGTATTACTTGAGCTGGATTTGAGCAGAGCAAGACCCTGTCTCTACTAAAAATAGAAAAACTAGCTGGGCGTGACGGTGGGCACCTGTAGTCCCAGCTATTGGGGAGGCTGAGGCAGGAGGATCGCCTGAGCCCAAGAGACTGAGGCTGCTGTAAGCTGTGATGATGGCACAGCACTTTAGCCAAGGGTGACAGAGTGAGACCCTGTCTCAAAAAATAAAAATAAAAAAAGAGTAGTTTTACCTATGTTGGGACTTCTGAGCTTGGACCAGGAACATAGTTGAGATTAGGTAGAATTCAGAGCCTGGTGGGCTGAGGGAAGAAAGGAAGAGAGGAAGAGAGGAGGTGTTCAGTTTGCTGAACCACAGAAGGATTTGAGACCCTGGATCTGTTCCTCACTAAAATCAAGCCTCATTTCTCTCTTTGGGCTCCATAAGCCACACCAGTGTCCTTGACTACTCTCTCCCTTTTTGCTTTAGTTTGAGTTGGGGATCTATCCCTCCAGCCTGAGGACTCCTGACCGATCTAGTCCCATTATTTTTCTCTTGTTAGTCAATCATTTACTCTGCATTGAGAGGCCTTTTCATTTCTGCTTTTCTCTTTGAACACATTTCAAACCCAGGAAGCCAGCTAGAGCTTTCAAATTATCACCCAACGCCTTGAACAGTGGGACTGCCTGGTGATGGCCCCCATGTGTGAAGGGTGGGCAGTGGACAGGAGAGCTCATAGCTTTGAGTTCTTAGATTTGAACTTGGCCCAGAGGCAGGAGCACAGTCTGAAAAAAACGTGCTGGGGGATGGCTCCGTAATGTGGGATCTGTCCTGGGACTCTAACAAAAAAATATTTAGTTGAATTAAGAACTGTCCTGTCTTCTAAACCACTTTACATTTCCCTCCCCGCCACCCCCACCCCACAGCCTCTGGGATCTCAACAAAGGCCATGTGTCAAGGACACTTGAGACAAAGATCTATTCACCAGTTTAGTGGAAAAGGCAGCAATCTAGGCGTTTGCATGAAGTAAAGAAAATAATTGTTTGGGTGAATTTGTAACATTTTTGACATTTCAAATCAGTGCTGCCATGAAGACAACCTCATTGGTGTCTCTCTGTTCTCAGACTTGAAGAATTTAAGAACCAATATGTTTGTATATCTTCATCTCTCTGCTACTGTATGTATTTCAACATCTGTCATTTTCTTTTATTTTTCCTATTTTTTTATTGTTAAATCATAGCTGTGTACATTAGTGCAATCAAGGGGTACAATGTGCTGGTTTCATATACAATCTGAAATATTCTCATCAAACTGTTCAACGTAGCCTTCATGGCATTTTCTTAGTTATTGTATGTAGACATTTGTATTCTGCATTTAGTAGGTTTCGCCTGTACCCATTCTAAGATGCACCGTAGGTGTGGCCCCACCCATTACCCTCCCTCCACCCTAACCTCCTCCCTCCCTTCCCCTTCCTTGGCCCTTTCCCCATAGTCTTGTGCTATATTTGGGTTATAGCCTTCATGTGAAAGCTATAAATTAGCTTCATAGTAGGGCTGAGGACATTGGATACTTTTTCTTCCATTCTTGAGATACTTTGCTAAGAAGAATATGTTCCAGCTCCATCCATATAAACATGAAAGAGGTAAAGTCTCCATCTTTCTTTAAGGCTGCATAATATTCCATGGTATACATGTACCACAATTTGCTAGTCCATTCGTGGGTTGATGGGCACCTGGGCTTCTTCCATGACTTAGCAATTATGAATTAGGGTGCAAAAAACATTCTGGTACAGATGTCTTTGTTATATTGTGATTTTTGGTCTTCTGGGTATATACCTAGTAAAGCAATTATAGGATGGAATGGCAGGTCTATTTTTATTTATTTTATTTTATTTTTTTATTATTATTATTTTTATTGTTGGGGATTCATTGAGGGTACAATAAGCCAGGTTACATTAATTGCAATTGTTAAGCAATGTCCCTCTTGCAATCATGTCTTGCCCCCATAAAGTGTAACACACACCAAGGCCCCAGCCCCCTCCCTCCATCCCTCTTTCTGCTTTTCCTCCCCCCCATAACCTTAATTGTCATTAATTGTCCTCATATCAAAATTGAGTACATAGGATTCATGCTTCTCCATTCTTATGATGCTTTACTAAGAATAATGTCTTCCACTTCCATCCAGGTTAATACGAAGGATGTAAAGTCTCCATTTTTTTTAATAGCTGAATAGTATTCCATGGTATACATATACCACAGTTTGTTAATCCATTCCTGGGTTGGTGGGCATTTAGGCTGTTTCCACGTTTTGGCGATTGTAAATTGAGCTGCAATAAACAGTCTAGTACAAGTGTCCTTATGATAAAAGGATTTTTTTCCTTCTGGGTAGATGCCCAGTACTGGGATTGCAGGATCAAATGGGAGGTCTAGCTTGAGTGCTTTGAGGTTTCTCCATACTTCCTTCCAGAAAGGTTGTACTAGTTTGCAGTCCCACCAGCAGTGTAAAAGTGTTCCCTTCTCTCCACATCCACGCCAGCATCTGCAGTTTTGAGATTTTGTGATGTGGGCCATTCTCGCTGGGGTTAGATGATATCTCAGGGTTGTTTTGATTTGCATTTCTCTAATATATAGAGATGATGAACATTTTTTCATGTGTTTGTTAGCCATTCGTCTGTCATCTTTAGAGAAGTTTCTATTCATGTCTCTTGCCCATTGATATAAGGGATTGTTGGCTTTTTTCATGTGGATTAATTTGAGTTCTCTATAGATCCTAGTTATCAAGCTTTTGTCTGATTGAAAACATGCAAATATCCTTTCCCATTGTGTAGGTTGTCTCTTTGCTTTGATTGTTGTCTCCTTAGCTGTAAAGAAGCTTTTCAGTTTAATGAAGTCCCATTTGTTTATTTTTGTTGTTGTTGCAATTGCCATGGCAGTCTTCTTCATGAAGTCTTTCCCCAGGCCAATATCTTCCAGTGTTTTTCCTATGCTTTCTTGGAGGATTTTTATTGTTTCATGCCTTAAATTTAAGTCCTTTATCCATTTTGAATCAATTTTTGTGAGTGGGGAAAGGTGTGGGTCCAGTTTCAGTCTTTTACATGTAGACATCCAGTTCTCCCAACACCATTTATTGAATAGGGAGTCTTTCCCCCAAGGTATGTTCTTGTTTGGTTTATCGAAGATTAGGTGGTTGTAAGATGTTAGTTTCATTTCTTGGTTTTCAATTCGATTCCAAGTGTCTATGTCTCTGTTTTTGTGCCAGTACCATGCTGTCTTGACCACTATGGCTTTGTAGTACAGACTAAAATCTGGTATGCTAATGCCCCCAGCTTTATTTTTATTACTAAGAACTGCCTTAGCTATATGGGGTTTTTTCAGGTTCCATACAAAACGCAGAATCATTTTCTCTAAATCTTGAAAGTACGATGTTGGTATTTTGATAGGAATGGCATTGAATAGGTAGATTGCTTTGGGAAGTATAGACATTTTAACAATGATGATTCTTCCCATCCATGAGCATGGTATGTTCTTCCATTTGTTAATATCCTCTGCTATTTCCTTTCTGAGGATTTCATAATTTTCTTTATAGAGGTCCTTCACCTCCTTTGTTAGGTATATTCCTAGGTATTTCATTTTCTTTGAAACTATTGTGAAGGGAGTTGTGTCCTTGATTAGCTTCTCATCTTGACTGTTATTGGTGTATACAAAGGCTACTGACTTGGGGACATTGATTTTATATCCTGAAACATTACTGTATTTTTTGATGACTTCTAGGAGTCTTGTGGTTGAGTCTTTGGGGTTCTCTAAGTATAAGATCATGTCGTCAGCAAAGAGGGAGAGTTTGACCTCCTCTGCTCCCATTTGGATTCCCTTGATTTCCTTGTCTTGCCTAATTGTATTGGCTAGAACTTCCAGCACCATGTTGAATAGTAAAGGTGACAGAGGACAACCTTGTCTGGTTCCAGTTCTAAGAGGAAAAGCTTTCAGTTTTACTCCATTCAGTAAAATACTAGCTGTGGATTTGTCATAGATAGCGTCAATCAGTTTTAGAAATGTGCCACCTATGCCTATACTCTTCAGTGTTCTAATTAGAAAAGGATGCTGGATTTTATCAAATGCTTTTTCTGCATCTATTGAGAGGATCATGTGATCTTTATTTTTGCCTCTGTTAATATGGTGGATAATGTTTATGGACTTGCGTATGTTAAACCAGCCTTGCATCCCCGGGATGAAGCCTACTTGATCATGATGAATGACTTTTTTGATGATAAGCTGTAATCTATTGGCTAGGATTTTGTTGAGAATTTTTGCATCTATATTCATGAGTGAGATTGGTCTGAAATTCTCCTTTTTGTTTGGGTCTTTTCCTGGTTTTTTTTTTTTTTTTTTTTTTTTGTAGAGACAGAGTGTCACTGTACTGCCCTCGAGTAGAGTGCCGTGGCATCACACGGCTCACAGCAACCTCTAACTCTTGGGCTAACGCGATTCTCTTGCCTCAGCCTCCCGAGCAGCTGGGACTACAGGCGCCCGCCACAACGCCTGGCTATTTTTTTGTTGCAGTTTGGCTGGGGCTGGGTTTGAACCCGCCATCCTTGGCATATGGGGGCAGCGCCTTACTCACTGAGCCACAGGCGCTGCCCTTTTTCCTGGTTTTGGTATCAGGGTGATGTTTGCTTCATAGAATGTGTTGGGGAAGATTCCTTCTTCCTTAAATTTTTTGGAATAATTTCTGCAGTACAGGAATAAGCTCTTCCTTGAAGGTTTGATAGAATTCTAGTGTGAAGCCATCTGGACCAGGGCATTTTTTGCTTGGAAGATTTTTTTATTGTTTCTTTGATCTCAGTGCTTGAAATTGGTCTGTTCAGGAGCTCTATTTCTTCCTGGCTGAGTCTAGGGAGAGGGTGTGATTCCAAATATTGATCCATTTCCTTCACATTGTCAAATTTCTGGGCATAGAGTTTCTGGTAGTATTCAGAGATGATCTCTTGTATCTCTGTGGGATCAGTTATTTCCCCTTTATCATTTCTGATTGATGTTACTAGAGATTTTCCTTTTCTATTTCTCGTTAGTCTGGCCAATGGTTTATCTATTTTATTTATTTTTTCAAAAAAACAACTCCTTGTTTCATTAATTTTCTGAATGATTCTTTTGTTTTCAATTTCATTGATCTCTGATTTGATTTTGGATATTTCTTTTCTTCTACTGAGTTTAGGCTTAGATTGTTCTTCTTTTTCCAAATCCTTAAGATGGCTTGTGAGATTGTTGATGCGCTCTCTTTCTGTTTTTCGAATGTAGGCATCTAAAGCGATGAATTTTCCTCTCAAAACTGCTTTTGCACTATCCCACAAGTTTTGGTAGCTTGTGTCTTCATTGTTGTTATGCTCAAGGAAGTTAATGATTTCCTGTTTTATTTCTTCCTGCACCCATCTGTTATTCAACAGAAGATTGTTTAATTTCCATGCCTTTGGGTGGGGTCGAGCATTTTTGTTAGAGTTGAGTTCCACCTTTAGTGCCTTATGATCTGAGAAGATACAAGGTAAAATTTCAATTCTTTTGATTCTGTTGATATTTGTTTTGTGTTCCAGGATATGATCAATTTTGGAGAATGTTCCATGGGGTGATGAGAAGAATGTATATTCTTTATCTTTGGGATGGAGTGTTCTATATGCGTCTATAAAGCACAGTTGTTCTAGGGTCTCATTTAAATCTCTTATATCTTTGTTTAATTTCTGTTTAGAGGATCTGTCCAGCTCTGTAAGAGGAGTGTTAAAGTCCCCTGTTATTATGGTGTTATAGGATATCATATTGCTCAGACTGAGTAAGGTCTGTTTCAAGAATCTGGGAGAATTTAAATTGGGTGCATAAATGGCAGGTCTATTTTTAGATCTCTAAGTATTCTCCAAACATCCTTCCAGAAGGAACGTATTAGTGTGCATTCCCACCAGCAGTGTAGAAATGTGCCCTTTTCTTCACATCCACGCCAACATTTCTGGTTTTGGGATTTTGTTATGTGGGCTACTCTTACTAGGGTTAGGTGATATCTCAAAGTAGTTTTGATTTGCATTTCTCTTATGATTAAGGATGATGAGCTTTTATTCATGTGTTTGTAGATCGTGCGTCTGTCTTCTTTAGAGAAGTTTCTCTTCAAGTCCCTTGCCCACCCTGAGATGGGATCACGTGTTCTTTTCTTGTTAATACGTTTGAGTTCTCTGTGGATTCTGGTTATTAGACCTTTATTGGAGGTATACCCTGAAAATATTTTCTCCCATTCTGAGGGCTATCTGCTTGCTTTACTTACTATTTTCTTGGCTGTGCAGAAGCTTTTTAGTTTGATCAGGTCCCAGTAGTTTATTTTTGATACTGCTTCAATTGCCTGGGGAGTCCTCCTCATAAAATATTCACCCAGGCTGATTCCTTCAAGAGTTTTCCCTGCACTTTCTTCAAGCATTTTTATAGTTTCATGTCTTAAGTTTAAATCTTTTATCCAGTGAGAGTCTATCTTAGTTAATGGTGAAAGGTGTGGGTCCAATTTCAATCTTCTATAGGTTGCTAGCCAGTTCATCCAGCACCATTTGTTAAATAGGGAATCTTTTCCCCACTGAATGTTTTTAATTGGCTTGTCAAAGATCAAATAATGGTAAGTAGCTGGATTCATCTCTTGGTTCTCTATTTTGTTCCAGACATCTACTTCTCTGTTTTTGTGCCAGTACCATGCTGTTTTGATCACTATCAATTTATAGTACAGTCTGAGGTCTGGTAGCGTGATTCCTCCTACTTTATTTTTATTTCTGAGTAATGTTTTGGCTATTGGAGGTTTTTTCTGATTCCATATAAAATGAAGTATTATTTTTTCAAGATCTTTAAAATATGACAGTGGAGCTTTAATAGGAATTGCATTAAAATTATATATTGCTCCCAGGAGTTGGAGGTTGCTGTGAGCTGTGTGAGGCCACGGCACTCTACAGAGGGCCATAAAGTGAGACTCTGTCTCTACAAAAAAAAAAAAAATTATATATTGCTTTGGGTAGTATAGACATTTTAACAATGTTGATTCTTCCCAGCCATGAGCATGGTATGTTTTTCCATTTGCTAACATCTTCAGCTATTTCTTTTCTTAAAGTTTCATAGTTCTCTTTATAGAGATCTTTCACGTCCTTTGTTAGGTATACTTCCAAATATTTCATCTTCTTTGGCACTACTGTGAAAGGAATAGAGTCCTTAACTGTTTTTTCGGCTTGGCTGTTGTTGGTATATATAAAGGCTACAGATTTATGGGTGTTGATTTTGTAGCCTGAGACATTGCTGTATTCCTTGATCACTTCTAAACATTTTGTAGTAGAATCCCTAGTGTTTTCCAGATATGCAATCATGTCATCTACGAAGAGTGAAAGTTTGATCTCTTCTGACCCTATGTGGATACCCTTGATCGCCTTTTCTTCCCTAATTGCAATGGCTAAAACTTCCATTACAATGTTAAAGAGCAATGGAGACAATGGGCAACCTTGCCTGGTTCCTGATCTAAGTGGAAATGATTTCAATTTAACTCCATTCAATACGATATTGGCTGTGGGTTTGCTGTAGTTGGCCTCTATTAGTTTAAGAAATGTCCCTTCTATACCAATTTTCTTTTCTTTTTTTTTTTTTGAGAGACAGAGTTTCACTTTATGGCCCTCGGTAGAGTGCCGTGGCCTCACACAGCTCACAGCAACCTCCAACTCCTGGGCTTAAGCGATTCTCTTGCCTCAGCCTCCCGAGTAGCTGGGACTACAGGTGCCCACCACAATGCCTGGCTATTTTTTGGTTGCAGTTTGGCCAGGGCCGGCCTTGAACCCACCACCCTCAGTATATGGGGCTGGCGCCCTACTGACTGAGCCACAGGCGCCGCCCCTATACCAATTTTCTTAAGTGTTCTGATCATGAAGGGATGCTGGATATTGTCAAAAGCTTTTTCTGCATCAATTGAGAGAATCATATGGTCTTTATTTTTTAGTTTGTTTATGTGCTGAATTACATTTATAGATTTATGTATATTGAACCAGCCTTGAGACCCTGGGATAAATCCCACTTGATCATGGTGTATAATTTTTTTGATGTGTTGTCGGATTCTGTTTGTTAGGATCTTATTGAGTATTTTTGCATCAATATTCATTAGTGATATTGGTCTATAATTTTCTTTTCTTGTTGGGTCTTTCCCTGGTTTAGGGATCAAGGTGATGTTTGCTTCATAGAATGTATTGGGTAGTATTCCTTCTTTTTCTATATTTTGGAAGAGGTTTAGTAATATAGGTACTAGTTCTTCTTTAAAGGTTTGGTAGAATTCTGACATAAAGCCATCTGGTCCTGGGCTTTGCTTTTTAGGGAGATTTTGTATAGTTGATGCTATTTCAGAGCTTGATATAGGCCTGTTCAACATTTCCACTTTGTTCTGGCTAAGTCTTGGTATGTGGCATATTTCCAAGTATTGGTCGATTTCTTTCAGATTTTCATATTTCTGAGAGTAAAGTTTCTTGTGATATTCGTTAAGGATTTTTTGAATTTCTGAGGAGTCTGTTGTTATTTCATCTTTACAATTTCTGATTGATGAAATTAGAGATTTTACTCTTTTTTTCCTGGTTAGGTTGGCCAAAGGTTTATCTATTTTATTGATCTTTTCAACATCTGTCATTTTCAATTTGATCCCATTTATTTAGAGACAGGGTCTTGCTGTCACCCAGGCTGGACTTCAGCAGCAGCATCATTGCTCACCAGAGTCTCAAACTCCTGGGTTCAAGTGATCCTCCCATCTCAGCCGCTCAAGTAGCTGAGAGTGTGCACCACTATGGTTGGCAAACTTTTAAAAAATCTTTTTTGCAGAGAACAGGGTCTGGCTATGTTGCCCAGGGTGGTCTCGAATTGAACTCCTGGCCTCAAGTGATCCTCCTGCCTTAGCCTCCAAAAGGGCTGGGATTACAGGTGTGAGCCATCACACCTAGCTGATCCCACTAATTTATAGCAGTGAATTGTTAAACATTTTAAAATGATCATGATATTTTTCTAGTGTTTATTCTCTAAGATTTCTTTCTTTCTTTTTTCGAGACATTCTCAAGCTGTCACCCTGGGTAGAGTACCATGGCTTTATAGCTCACAGCAACCTCCAACTCAGGTTCAAGTGATTCTCTTGCCTTGGTTTTTCTATTTTTAGAAATCAATTTTGCTCAGCCTGGTCTTCAACTTCTTAGCTCAAGAAATCCACCTGCCTCAGCCTCCCAGAGTGCTAGGATTACAGGCGTGAGCCACCACACCTGGCCATTATTTTCTAAGGTTTCAGGAAGGCCACCCTCTTGTTTCTTATTTCTTAGTTCCTGTATTTTCCAAAACCATGGCTATTATTCTGTTGTTATTTCCTATGCTTTTGTGAATGCAACTCACACCACAAAGATACAATTCCAAAGTGCCATATACAACCACTGTAGGAGTTGCCCAGCCCTTTTCCCAAGGCTGATAGTCAAGGCAGGATTCTTGCTTAGATATAACCAAACATGGCCCAGTATTTTCTCTGAAAGGCTGTTAATAAAATGAAATAACTTGCAACTTCAAATGACTCAGAAGTGTTGGTTAAAATCCTCAAGGCCATGGCCGACAAACTCATGAAAAAGTGCTCAACATCTCTAATCATCAGGGAAATGCAAATCAAAACCACAATGAGATATCACCTATTCATTGAAAATGGTTCTTATCAAAAAGTCCCCCCCAAACATGCTGGCATGGATGTGGGGAGAAAGGAACATTTATGCGCTGTTGGTAGGACCGCAAATTAGTACAACCTCTATGGAAAGTAGTATGGAGATTCTGCAGAGAACCTACCATTTGATCAGCAATCCCACTACTGAGTATTTACTCAGAGGGAATAAAGTCATTTTATAAAAAAGATGCTTGCACTTAAATGTTTACTGCAGCACAATTCACATTCTCAAAGATGTGGAAACAGCCCAAGTGCCCACCAATACATGGATGGATTAATAAAACGTGGTGTACAGATACCCATGGAATACTAATCAGCCATTAAAAAATGGTGACCTGGTATCTTTTGTGACAACCTAGACAGAACTAAAGACCATTTTTCTAAGTGAAGAATACAAAAATGGACAAACAAGTACCACATACTAAATTGGAACTAATCTATCACAACACTTATGTGCACATATGGAAGTAAAACTCAACAGTAAAAATCAAACAAGTTGGGAGGAGGAGGGAGGGCATGGATAAATTTGCAACTAGTTGGGAGGTGCACACTGTTTGGATGAAGGGCACACTTATACTTTTGATTCAATTGGTACAAAAACAAATTATGTAACTAACATGTGTACCCTCTAATATTCTGTGATGCAATGGCACTCTACCAAGGGTAACATAGTGAGACTCTTGTCTCAGAAAGAAAAAATAAAAATAAATAAATAAATACCCTGGGTTGTAGGCTGGGCACAGTGGCTCACATCTGTAATCCTAGCACTCTGGGAGGCTGAGGCAGGTGGATTGCCTAAGCTCACAGGTTCGAGACCAGCCTGAGCGAGAGTGAGACCCCGTCTCTAAAAGTAGCCCAGCATTGTGGCGAGTGCCTGTAGTCCCAACCCCTGGGGAGGCTGAGGCAAGAGAATCGCTTGAGGTTGCTGTGAGCTATGACTCCACAGCTCTCTACTGAGGGTGACAAAGTGAGACTCTGTCTCAAAAAAAAAAACAAAAACCTTAGCTTGTGAGCCATCGTTCCGGTCTTTGAGGTCTTCACAGCAACCTCCAACTCTTGGGCTTAAGCGATTCTCTTGCCTCAGCCTCCCAGTAGCTGGGACTACAGGTACCCGCCACAACATCCAGCTGTTTTTCTGTTATTGCTTTTATTGTTGTCATTGTTGTTCAGCAGGCCCTGGCTGGGTTCGAACCCACTAGCCCTAACCACGCCAATTCCATCATTCTGGTCTTAAGCGTTAGCTGCTGGTATTCCTTGCAGGGTGCCATGCAATAAAGATGCCTCTTTATCCTGGTGCAACTCTCGGCTTTGCTGTCTGGATTCATTGTGTACTGGGTGAGTGGACCACAGTTTGTTTAGGAATGATCCCTGCGTTACTTCTGAGTGTGTGACCCATATATGTAGTTTTTTTGTTTCTCCTTAGCAGAAGATAGGTATCCAGCTGAGAATGTTGTCATATGTGGGCACAGGTGCTGCTAAAAAGCCAGAGCTAACCTGTCTATCCCCAAAAGGTGTACAATCCCACTTTCTTTAAGAGCTTTTTCCAGCAGGTCACCATGCCGCTGCCGACATGAGTTCTCACTGCAAAAGAGACTCCTGACCTTAGAGGTTTAGTTCAGCTTCTCCTAGACACTTGTTACGTGGGCCTGGTTTTCTGTAGCTACTCTCCAGCCATCAGCCTTACATCATGAATCTCAATGAGATGATTCTTCTCTTCCCTGTAGCTTTTCCTTGTGTTTGGTGAGTAGTTTTTAATCACATATGGTGATTGAAATGCTTATGAGCATCCCTTTATATTTACAGGGTCGTCTCCCCAATACACTCTGAATTTCTTTTTTTTTTTTCTTTTCACTCTGAATTTCTTAAGGGAAGGAGTATCGTATATGTGTTTTATATATATATATATATATATTTGTTTTTTGAGACAGAGTCTCAAGCTGTCACCCTGGGTAGAGTGCTGTCACGTCACAGCTCACAGCAACCTCCAACTCCTGGGCTCAGGTGATTCTCCTGCCTCCACCTCCCAAGTATCAGGGACTACAGGCACCTGCCACAATGCCCGGCTATTATTTGGTTGCAGCCATCATTGTTTGGCAGGCCTGGGCTGGATTCGAACCTGCCAGCTCAGGTGTATGTGGCTGGAACCTTAGCCATGTATTTTTATATATTCACGTTGCATCTTCCACAGTGCTGTGTACATTTGGTACTCAGCGGAGGAGACACCTCTTTCCAGTGGAAGAAGAGAAAGGATAGATACAGGAATGGAGGAAAAAATTCCAAATATTAAGTTAAAAAGCAGAGAGAGTTAGAAAGGGAAGTCAGGGCAGAGAAGGCAAAAATAATAAAAGAAAAAGAGAAAAATACTCCTTTATGCCTTGGGCCACTCTCACGCTTTGTCTTTTTGAGAGTTAATCTTGAATCTATGAAGTGCTGTGTCATAATAAAATGTCCAAGGTGTGCCTATTTCATAGTCCATCATCAAAGGCATTTAATGTTTTTTTTATTGATAGATAATAATTGTACATATTTATCAGGTACGCATAAGGGTGTTTGACATAATGTATAAGGATCAAATCAGGGCATTTGGGATATCCATGACCTCAGATGTTTATCACTTCTTTGTGTTGGGAACATTTTAAGTCCTCTCTTCTGGCTATTTTGAAATATACAAGAAGTTATTGTTGGCAATAATCACCCTACTCTGCTGTCAAACACTAGAACTTATTCCTTCCACCTAACTGTATGTTTGTACCTATTAACCAGCGTCTATCTCCCCACTCCACTCTTCCCAGGAAAGCATCTTATGCTTAACCCCACTTTCTTCTTTTGATTATTTATTTATTTATTTTTGAGACAGAGTCTCATTTTGTCACCCTTATTAGAGTGCCGTTGCGTCCTAGCTCACCACAACCTCTAACTCTTGGGCTCAAGCGATTCTCTTGCCTCAGCCTCCCAAGTAGCTGGGACTACAGCTACCCGCCACAACGCCTGGCTATTTTTAGAGACTGGGTGTCACTCTGGCTCAGGCTGGTCTTGAACCTGTCGGCTCAAGCAATCCACCTCCCTTGGCCTCCCGGAGTGCTGGGATTACAGGCGTGAGCCACGGTGCCCGGCCTTAACCCCACTTTCTATGTGAATGCGGATGGCAAGGATTTCCCCCAACATCACTATTCCCTATAGCAGAAAATTCAATCAACACGTGTCCTTTTCAACACACACACACCTTGGTAGGTATTAAGTCATGGAGATATATATATATCCTCTATACATATAGGACATACACATACAGGGTGTATACTATGTATACATATAGGATACATACGTATATATATAGGGAAGAATAATCTCATTGAGGATTTGTGATGTAGGATACATACAGGATATCTCTATATAGGAAAGTATCTCAGAATATCTCATTCCAAGATCACTTTAATATAAGCAATAAGGATATAGAAAATACTTTCTACTATCAGAAAATTAAAAGTAAGCATTAAAGCCCTGAGTGTTATTAAATTCAATTTGCTATCCTTTGCTGCAACAGGGATTTTGTGTAACAATTACAGTATAATAACTCTTTACTTTGTCCCTGCATACAACATACTTTGTCTGTTATGGTTCCAGTGTCCAAAAGAACACTCAGCAGGCTCAGCGCCCGTAGCTCAGTGGTTAGGGCACCAGCCACATGCACTGGGGCTGGAGGGTATGAACCTGGCTCAGGCCTGCTAAACAACAATAACAACAAAATAGCCGGGCGTTGTGGTGGGCACCTGTAGTCCCAGCTACTTGGGAGGATGAGACAAGAGAATTGCTTGAGCCCAAGAGTTTGAGGTTGCTGTGAGATGTGATGCCATAGCACTCTACTGAGGGCAACATAGTGAGACTCTGTCTCAAAAAAATAAATTAAAAAAAGCAATTAGCAGTATGGATACATTTCTCAGCCAGGTATAGTGGAAATCAGAGCTGGTGTCAGTTGGCAAGTACCAGACCTCAGTCTCTGCTGGGAATCCAGCCCTGAGCTCTGGATCAGAGTCAATTATTTGTCACTGATACGGGTTAAGCCTTGTCACCATTTATCCAGGATGTTTAACATGCCCACCACATCCAAGAAAGCACTGCAGGAAATCAAAGATTTATTTGGAACAACCTGGAAGAAAGCTAAAGACTTAGATGTCATTTTCCACCTGAGAAAATTTCCTTCTTGTCAAACAAAATTTTCTGCTTGTCAAACATCCTAAGTTCCTATATTATTATTCCCTAATATAGTCAGATAAGGATCTTTTACATTGTTTAAGTTGCTTTAACTTTTCCATCTTTAAAGTTCAGGGAAAAATGCTTACTTTGATAATGTGCGTGGATATCAAGGGCACACACTGAAGGCCTGCTAAGAAAACAATTGAGAAGTGAAAATTATGGCGCCAAGAATATCCGGGAATAATTAAATACCTTCTTTTTATTTTTTCTTTACAAACACACAGACTACAGAGCAGGAAGTCAGTCAGAAAGCTCTGCCAGGGAGTTTATTTGTATATAAGAGGCTTCCTTTACAGACATCTACAGATACCAGAGCACATGCGTTGGTTGTATTTTCTGAGAATGTAGATGGTCTGGGTAGAGCAGTAAACACTTTTTTACTGAGTCCTCATTTTTATCTATGATATGACATATAGTCCTGGGCATAGTTTTGTCTGTGACTCTAACAAGGCTCCTAATCACAACCTTGACCTCCTGGGCATGAGAATCTAGAGCTGCACTGTCCTGTAAGGACAGCATGTGGTTATTTATACTTCATTTAAATAAAATGAAAACTTCAGCTTCTAACAGTCACATTTCAAGAGTTCCATGGTCACACAAAATTAGTGGCAAGTCCAAGAGTGGCTGCTGCATCCACTGTGCAGGGACACTTCCCATCATCACTCCAAGTTCTGCATGGCTATGTTGTGCCCAGATCTCGAAATCCCCCACAAGACCACCAGGGAGCCGAGTCTGATGCAAAAGCAAAAGAGCCTTTTATTGAAAGCTCAAGCTTGGGCTCCCGGAGGCTCTGCTGCAACAGATCTGAGCCAGGAGCCCCGAGCTCTGGAGCAGGGGGTTCTTATGGTCTGGGGCAGTGGGTAGGCGTGCACAGCTTGAAACAAAGGGGGCGCTTCTGGATTGGTTAGGTAGGGGTCCCTGATTGGTGGGTGGTTGTCTCATGATTTTGGGGAATTGCCTGGGCTTGCCTTGGCTTGTCTGGAAAGTGAAACTTACTGAGTGATATGGCGGGGAAAGCAAAACTTAACTCTTAAGATGGTGCTGGTCTGGTTCTTTCATTCCCCCCTCTACTTGTAATTCCAAGGGCCCAATCATGGGTCCAGTACTGTGTGTGTCATCTCTAGCTTTTTGTCTGAAAGGGGCTGATACTGGCCTCTTAAGACCAGCAGTTGTACAGCTCTTACACAGTCCTGTACAAAAGTGATGAGCCTATTGATAACGGAAGGGCCCACAGTCAGGAGTAGGAGTAATAATACTAGGGGATCAGCCAGGGCTGATATCAAAGTTGTTAGCCAAGAGAGACTTATACCAGCTCTGATTATTTTCTCTTTCTAATTTACACTTGCATAAGCTCTCCTGCACAGGGGCCATTGATTCCTTCATTATTCCCAAGTGATCAGTGTAAAAGCAGCATTTTTCACTTAGAGCAGTGCACAACCCTCTTTTTTTCCCCCAAAGTCCAAAGTTTAATTAAGGCAAGTTCCTCAAGGAGTTTCCTCAGGCTTCAGCCGTGCATTGACCAGCCAGCTCCCAGTATGTGGCTGGAGCAGGGTATGTTGGACATCTTAAAAGTTACCTTTACTTTCCAAGGGGCAGTGAAGCTTTATTCATCCAGCTGTGATGACTCCAGGTGAGGATTCTTCTCATCTTCACTGCTGTGTGTTTGGTCAGGATGATGGTGTAAAGTCCTTTCTATCTCGGTTTGAGGGGGACCAGGTTCTGATTCTAGACTTAAACTTGGTCCCTTGATCTTCCAGAGAGAAAAGATATACAGGCACAAAAAGACTAAACGAACACAGTTAATTACCCCGGTGGAGATTTTTCTTGTTACTCTTTCTAAGGTTTTTTGTCTATTCAGTTCAGTCTTTTCTAGTTTTTTTGTTTTAGGAGTTCCTGCTAAATTGCAGAGAATTGACAGAGGCCTCTTTGAATAACACCAGTGACAAGGTCTGCATCCAGTTAAGCTTTGCTTCCTGGCAGAGTTTACCAGTTTCTGCTCTTATGGTCCTGTTCATGCACTTTACCCTGTCTAAGCTTTAAGGCCTATAAATTATTTAAAGCTTTAGCTTATTATTTGCACTAGTTCTGTTATGAAGGCTAGCTCATTGTCAAATTTAAAACAGAGTGGCAGCCTAAATCATGGGACGATTTCTCTGGGCAATATTTGTACTACTTTAGGAGTCCTTTTTATCCCGGTGGGGAAGGCTTTTACCTATTCCAAGTCTGATAGACAATTATCAGCCAGTACTTGTTCCCTCTAAACCTGGACATTTTAGTAAAGTCTACCTGGAAGTCCTTGAAGGGTGTTGCTCCATACGACTGGATTCCTGGGGGTACCGCTGGTTCTTGGCACGTGTTGAACTGGCTGCTGGTGACACACTGTAGACTGACAGTTTTGGCCAGGGCTGCCAGGTGGGAGATGTAGAAGTACTGGCCCAGCAACTTCATCAAATACTCCTGTCACCATGGTGGCTCCTAGAATCTGGGGGACTGCTACTTGTCCGTCTGGCATCTTTATTCATCCTCCCTCTGTTTCCTGGCTCCCCTCTGCTGCCAACCATTCCTTCTCCTCTTGGGAGTAGATAGGGGTGAGCTCCGGGATCCATGGGATGAGGGGAGCCACTCGTGACACCTGGTATGGCTGGGAGGCAGCCCTCTTTGAATCAGTGTCAGCTCTGGTGTTCCCCTTAGTGATGGTGGAAGCATCTCCTTGATGCCCACGACAGTGCATAACTGCTGCTACCTTCCGGAGTTTCCATACTGTCTCTAATAACTGAAGTTATCTCCTGCTGATACTTAATGTCTTTTCCCCCAGAATTTAATAGTCCCTTCTCCTTGTACAATGTCCCACGTACTTGGAGAGTCAGAAAAGTATACTTAGAGTCAGTGTAAATATTTACACTTTTTCCTTGGCTTAATTCTAAGGCTCGGGTCAAGGCAATTAACTCAGCCTTCTGAGCAGATGTGCCTTGAGGTAGAGGCTTAGCTTTCACAGTCTCTGTTAAGGTGACCACTGCATACTCAGCCTGCTGCTCACCTTGCGCTGTCACTTAACTGCTTCCATCTACATACACGTCCCAGTCTGCATCTGTCCAGGGCTGGTCATGCAAGTCAGGTCTGCTAGAGTACATATTATCTATGACTTCCGTACAGTCATGCTCAGTCTCTCTTCCACTGACTGGAAGGAGCGTGGCTTGGTTCAGAGTGTTGCATTAGAGAGCCAAAAATGTCCCTTAGTGTCCATTAAATTGACCACAGAGTGTGGTACTTTCACTCTGAGATCCTGCCCTAGAGTCAGCTTATCAGCTTCTTGCACAAGGAGAGCAGTAGCGGCTAGAACCTGTAAACAGGGTGGCCATCCCTTTGCCACTCCATCCAACTGCTTAGAGAGGTAAGCTACAGGCCTTGGCCAGGACCCAACCAGCTGGGTTAACACACCCACAGCCATTTTATCTCTCTCTGAGACATACAGAATAAAGGGCTTGGCCAAGTCTGGTAGTCCCAATGCAGGTGCAGCCATCAGCCTCATCTTTAGCTGGGAGAAGACACGTTCCTGTTCTCCTCCCCACTCCAAGGGCTCTCCCTCCTCTCCTTTAGTTGCCTCATACAAGGGCTTAGCTAAGACGGCAAAGTTGGGGATCTGAAGACGACAGAAGCTGACCAGGCCTAAGAATTTCCAGACCTGCTTTGGCTCGTGGGGCTGAGGAGGCAATTAATGATTTGTCTCCATTTCATGCCTAGATACCTCTACCCCTGCTGAATAGTAAATCTTAGATAACGTACTTGCTGCTGGCAAATCTGGGCTTCTCGTTTGGATACTTTACAGCCACATACCTCTAGATGTCATAAAAAACATGCCTCAGGCACAGCTCTCTTGGGTAGGGTGTCCTGAAAGGAGGTCATCAACATATCGGAACAACACACATTCTAATTCCTCAGCCAGGGATTTCTGGAGGTCACGAGCCAGAGCTTCTCCAAAAATCGTGGGTGTTTTGAACCCGTGTGGCAACCTGGTCCATGTGTACTGTTTCCATGTCTGGTCTCTTCCACTGGAAAGCAAACAGCCTCTGGCTTCCCAGAGCCAGCCTTATACTGAAAAAGACATCTTTTAAGTCCAGACAAGTGGTCCACTTGGCTTCTGCTGGCAGCAGATTCAGCAGAGTAGGATGCAGTGTTTACAGTTACACTATTTACTGGGAAATTCTAGATAACATTTAATACTGCACAAGTTTTACCAGAGTAGCCAACAGGTAACCTTTGTTGAGTCTTAAGACTTCAGAGTAAATATAATTACTGTATATAATTCTATACTTTTTGGTCAGTCTCTTAGTCCCATTTAACAGATCAATTTAGTAAAACAGTTACGTCTCATTTTATGAGTTGACAGTACAGATAAGGCTGGGATCTAAATACAGGTGGACAACAGCCTCTTTTTCCTCCTTTTAAACTATTTTCCTCTCTCCAATTTCTCTCTTTACTAAAGGCAAATTATAGTAGAACTAACTTATTTGCCAAAATAAACTGTACCTTCAATATACGGAGTCTGATTATTTGCATAAAGTGCAGTAAGAATAATTAATTATTAGCCACCTAGGCTCTTCTTTCTTTTAAAATTGGCTTTGCTGGAGCCTTTTATAAGGAATCTCAGGCTGGACTTTTTGAATGCCTTTCAGAGCCCAGGTTTCATGTGTGCCATTAGATACCTGTGTGCATTGGGTAAATCCCTCTTCTCTTGAGGTCCCCAAGCACATTTTGATTCCCGGACCCATCAGCAAGTGACCTTTGTTACTTACCACAGATCAGGAAATGTTACTGATGGGTATCTGGCCAGTTTTCTAAAGGGCTTTTATATTGGCCTTATAAAGTCAACCTTAATTCCTTAACGCAGTCTGGACACCTCTGGAAATGCTATTCCAGCCAAAGCCTTGGTAAAATAACCAGTGCCTTCATCATGTCCTATAGAACAAAACAGATTCTTATTGAACTTTATGCAAATAACTGTATTATCAGAAATTAAGAATACTTACAAATGGCTTTCAAATTCCGGAGAAATCAAGGAGAGAGAAAAATACATGTTTTGAATTCTGCTCATAAGTACATACACTGAAAAGCTACAAATAGCTTAAAAGACAGAAAATTGAAAAGCTACAAATAGCTTAAAAGACAGAAAATTATTTTCTTGACTTCTGGAAAACAGAGCACAGAAAGAATCAACAATATTTCAAACAAAAAGCCATTACAAACTAGCCCACTTCCATGTAACTGATTTCTGTTCTGTTGACGTTAGCTTAGCAATGCTCATAGACATGTTAACTTTCCAATGAAAGTTCTAAAAATCTGCTTTTTAGTCCAAAGGTATTAAATTTTCAAAGACATCATAAATTTGAATTTGAGAGAATTTGTCAGCCTCTCTTAATATTTCTTTTTCTTTTTAGGATAAACTTCGGACGCAGCCAGTTACATAAAAAATACTTTCTTTTTTAGATGAATTAAAATTATTACCGATAATATGTGTTAGGACAGACCAATATCTTATACATTAGGACAGACCAATGCCTTATTATATTGGAACACATATATATAATCATAACCCACACAAAATTAATCACCATTTCATATTTGACAATGTTTCTTATATATTTTTAATAAATCAAAAAAGTTTGATTTGTTTTCCCATGACTTTCAGTGGTCTTAATATTTCAAGAAGACTAAATTTAGAGGTTTTTGTTGTTGTTGTTGTTGTTGTTGTTGGCCTGGGCCAAGTTTGAACCTACCAGTCTCAGTGCATGTGGCCAGCGTTGCAACCACTGCCCTACAGGTGCTAAGCCCCAAACTTAGAGTTTTTATTTTGGAAGGTTTGTCAAATATTAAAGGCATAAAACATTTGTTCAAGCAAGATTATAAGTTACAAGATTTTAAAGGCAGTACATAGTCAACTGGATCACATGTAAAACTTTCTCATAAAATTTTTTATGAGCTTCATTCAACCTGCACAGACAATTTACAAACATTCTAAATTTTCTTTAATTTTTGCCCTGCCTTTCACTTTCTTACACAACTATTCTGTTTCAGGACAAAATTTATCACACAAGATTCTTTCTTTATATTATGCCATTCTTTTTTCTGTCTAATTTCTCTTACTCTCAAAAACTCACTTCCCACAAAACAGTATATCCTTTGATAAAGATTCAGTTTCCCCAACAATTTAAACAACCAAATTACTACATTTTACAAATGAGAGACATTTACCAGATGTAACATTGGTACAGGATTTTCTTACTCAAGGATGGACAGGGAACCCCTATTTTTTTAGGCTCAGGGGAGCTCAGACATCAGACTCTCATCTCTAGGCACAAACACATCGCAAGCCACACTTTCTGAGGAATAAAGCATTTCTAAATCTTTTGGATGACTTCACCTTGAGTAGGGAGCACACACCCTAATTTTCTCCCAGATAAAAACTGCAAAGACTTAATAATTTTGTCCAAGGTGCAGGGCTGCATTCATTTATGTGCTAGAATACCTATTCAGTTTGTAAAAATATTTTTCTATTTATATAAATCACTAGTGGCAAAGGGTCAATAATAAAGGTTCTGAGCCTTGCCCAGCCCTGGGATTCAGTGAGCGCTGCTGCCAGGGGGCTGTAACACTCGGGAGGCGGCCCACCCTGCAAAGGGCTGGGGGCCCCCAGCCACCTTCCCCGCGGGGCCTTCTCAGCCATCCCAGAGCCGGTCACGGTGCACCACCATGGTGAAAATGCACCCAGCAGCGGCCAGCCCGGGGGTGGTCCCCCGCCACAGCTTTCGTGTGAGCCCCTGACTTGCGCACATGTTAGACTCCTTGGTCCGTGTTTCAAGACAGGTCGGGTGGGTAGCCGACCTCGCCACCGACCCATGCGCTCCCTTGGCTTTTTTCTCGCATGGCTCCTGGAGAGAAAATACAGTCCCCTGGGCCCCACGGCACGACTCGCGTGGGATGCACTGGGGACAGTCTGCCCTGCCCCCACCCGCACTATGTCCCCGCCCCATCATCAGGACGGAGGACTAAAGTGGAGGGTGTGGGGGAGCAGTCGCGCCATGGGAGGGTGGCCCGGACCCCTGGGAGAGCACCGGCGCAACCGGGGGAGAGAGCGTGGTGACGGGACGGGTCTCACTTCCACAGCGGGGGGTGGGGGTGGGGTGGGGGGAGTCCATGGCCCACAAGGGTAGAATCACAGTCAAGTCGGCTGCTGCCTCTCAATGAGCTCGCTGCCTGGCCACTGATGGTGGACTTGCAGCGACAGGCTCCCCCTCTACCATTTCACTGAACAGTGGGTGTTTACCCTGTGGGGGGTTCAGTGAGGGGTGATACAGAGGAGGGCAAAGTAGATCTTGGTCTGTACTATCCTGCAAAATGGGGTAAAGCGGTGCAGAAGATTTGTGGGGTTTCTTGTTAGGGGAGTTAGGAGATTTCTCCCCCACTGCGAGAACCAAACTGCTTGGGAAGTGCTTTCAGCCAGGGAGGGGGAGATGAAAAGTTCTCTCTGGAGGCCAGCCAACATTGAAGGTTGGCCACTTGCTCCTGCAAAAAGTAATCAGTTTAGCTTTTTTCACGAGTCCCAAATTTTGAGCTCTGAGTTCAGCCACACTAATATACCAATGTAACACAAAACACACAACACACTGAGGACATACAAAATCGAAGGTCCACAGAAACAATAGGAGGACAGTCTCTGACCATGCTGCGGGAGCGACCCACTACGTCTGCCCAGGAAAACCACAAGAGGGACTGCATCTGCACCATGCCCTGAGGATTCCACGTCTCAGTCGGCAGGGCAAGGTTCCTTCCAGAAGGGGCCGGGATGTCTCCTCAGCACCCTTGGCCAGCAGCCTCCAGTGCATGCGTCTTCTTTGACTTCATGCCGACCACCTTTACAGATTCCAGATTTCCAAAAATAACCACGGCAGACAAGACAGACGGACACTTACCACATAGCGGCCGTTCGGGTCGGGTTCCTCAAGGGGCCTTGGGGGATATCCCAGACGAGCCCCCAAGTGTTGTGCCCAGATCTCGAAATTCCCCCACAAAGACCACCAGGGAGGCGAGTCCGATGCAAAAGCAAAAGAGCCTTTTATTGCAAGCTCGAGCTTGGGCTCCCGGTGGCTCCTCTGCAACGGATCTGAGCCAGGAGCCCCGAGCTCTGGAGCAGGGGGTTCTTATGGTCCAGTGCAGCGGGTAGGGTGCACAGCTTGAAACAAAGGGGGCGCTTCTGGATTGGTTAGGTAGGGGGTCCCTGATTGGTGGGCGGTTGTCTCATGATTTTGGGGAATTGCCTGGGCTTGCCTTGGCTTGTCTGGAAAGTGAAACTTACTGAGTGATATGGCGGGGAAAGTGAAACTGAACTCCTAAGATGGCACTGGTCTGGTTCTTTCAGCTAGATCCTCAGGCCAGTGTTTGTGAAGCAGCCTCCCTGGGATCACCTGGGAGCCTGTAGGAAATGCAGAATCTCAGCTTCCCCTCTTCAGATAACTGAGTCAGAAGTTGCTTCCCCCAGGTGATTTATGTAGCCATTCATATTTAAGAAAACTCTGGTCTGGACCCTGAAGGAAACACATCCCAAAGCTTAGAACAGTCATTTTCTTTTCTTTTTAGATAGAGTCTCACTATGTCACCCTCAGTAGAGTGCCGTGTTGTCACAGCTCACAGCAACCTCAAACTCTTGGGCTTAAGTGATTCTCTTGCTTGCTTAATTCAGCCTCCAAAATAGCCTGCCACAATGCCCGGCTATTTTTTGTTGCAGTTGTCATTGTTGGTTAGCTGGCCTGGGCCAGGTTTGAACCCACCAACTTCTGTGTATGTGGCTGGCGCTGTAACCACTGTGCTATGGGTGCCGAGCCAGAACAGCCATTTTCAATTTTGGTGCAGCAGCACACTGGTGTGCTTGAGAGAATCTTAGTTGTGCCACAAAAATTTTTAGAAGATCATTAATTAAATTCTTTTCAAAAGAAGTGCAAAGCACAATGAGTGTATATATATATATATATTTTTTTTTTTTTTTTTGAGACAGTCTCACTTGTCACCCAAAGTAGAGTGCTGTGGCATCACAGCTCACAGCAACTTCAAACTCTTGGGCTTTAGCAATTCTCTTGCCTCAGCCTCCCAAGTAGCTGGGACTACAGGTGCTCACTACAATGTCCATCTATTTTTTGTTGCAGTAGTTATTGTTGTTTAGCTGGCCCAGGCTGAGTTCGAACCTGCCACCCTCGGTGCATATGGCTGGCGCTGTAACCACTGTGCTACGGGTGCCAACCCTACTCTCTCTTTTTCTGATCGACATAATTTAACTGTCCTGCGAAAGTTTAACTATGGGTTCAAGTGTTCCATGAGATAAAAAAAAGGTTGAAAAACACTGGAAGAAGAAGAAAAGAACTGTATCCAGGTTGGACTCTCCAGGTACAAAGTCACTTCCTGCAGCCATTTGCCTTTACTGCTGCTTCTTAAAACTTAGAAAAATATTAGGTTACCTCTAGCTGTAATTTAACAGTGTATGCACCTAAGCTGGTGTTGACCCAGGCCTTCCTCTTGAGCCTCTTGTAAACGTAGCTGAACCTTAATTAAGTAAGCTCTTGCTCTGAGCCATACATTGTTCCAGGTCTGTCATGTTCCGATTCCTTAATTTCATAAATCCCCCTATGGCTTGGTTCTGATATTGACCTTATTTTACAAATGAGGATTCTGAGACACAAAGAAGGGAAGGAAGGAAGCTAAGCTCACAATAGCCCAGGCAAGACTCCAACTCTGAGGTCTCTACTGGCCAAGCAAGATCTTTCCAGGGTACAGACAGTCCCTGGAAGACTAGAGATCAAGGGGTTTCTCACAAAGGTGCCCTGAGCTCCCAAGCACACGCAACTTCCTTAAGAGGCCTACTCTGAGGCGTGGCCCAGCAAAGCACCTCATTTCCTTCCTATTTTGTCTCCTTCAGCTCATCCTATTGCTCAATTCTCTTTCCCCAATTCCCAGGGAAGAGACAGACAGAGCTGCCAGTTAAAGTGGTGCCAAAATCCTAATGCAGCTTGTCCTCCAGGGAAACGCAGGCCCCACCTCCTAAGCCCCGCCTAGGACAGCAAGGCAAGAATCAGCTGTTCCCTGCCCAACCTAAGTGGCTCAGGATGAATCATCACTTTCTCTGCCCCATCTGAGGCAAGGCGAGGCTCCTCCGGTCCCTCCCAAAATGCTCAGGCTGGCCTGTTAAGGCTGGAAAGGCAACTCATTCACTGTCTCCTTCGAATCTCATGAATTAAAAATGACTGCACTTAAAGCCCCAAAGTACCCACCGAAAGACCTGAAATTAACTCCAAACTACCCACGTGCATTAAGTCTGGTGTGGGGCGTAGGGGCTTGCCAGGGCCATGCTTCTCAGATGACTGTGTGAGAGAAGACAGATGTGGCCCCCATCAGTCTTGCTGGTTTCTTCTAAAGGTAGGTATGGGGTGTTGGTGACACATTGCTCAAGACCAGCATGACACACCACCAAGGAAGGACTCCTTTTAGCTTCTCCTCTCCTGTCCTCTTCAGTAGTAGATACTAAATTCTGGAAGGGCAGAGATTGTGTCTCTGGACCCCCATGGGTGTCCAGCAGCGGGTTCTGCATGCAGTAGGTGCTCAATAGATGTATTTTTAAGAGAAGAGATACAGATGAATGGGATTCCAACTGGAGGTGTCCCACAAATAGCCCATGAAGTCTCCATGCAGAGGGAAAACAGGAAATCGTAGCTAAATGTACCTTTATTTAAAAAACATTCATGACAAAATTTTACAAAGAGGTGGCCAACATGTAGGGACTATTTAAATATTCTCACCCCATACCTACATTTTAGTCTAGTGTTGGCCACCTCTTTGTAAAATTTTGCCATGAATATTTTGTAAATAAAGGTACATTTAGCTACAATTTCCCATTTTTGCTATGTACGGAGACTTTATGGGTGGCTTATGGGACATCCTGCATTAATATTACAGGCCCTCCCCAAGTTACAAATATTTGACTTACGTATAACTTACACATACAAAAAGAGGCTACTACAGTAAGTCCCCAAGTTACAAACCCTGGACTGATGTACTTTATGACTCACATTTATGAATAGAGGCTATTACAGGTAATAGGTAAATGTACCTGTTCCAGCTTACATACAAATTCAACACAAGAACAAACCTAACAGAATGCATCTTGTTTGTAACCCTTGGGACTGCCTGTACTGCTCAAATAGCTAAACAGAGCTTCATGATACCTTGTAGCTGTCCAGGATCCTTCTTCAATAAACTTAATTTCAGATAATAAACATTTATGCTAGTCCTATTCCATAGCTGGGAAGGCTGAAGTTGAGTGTGGTTATGATTTGGCAGCCACCCAATCTGGCAGAGTGAAATTCAATCTTCCTTGTTTTCATCTGAAAGCTTTATCATTTAACAGAACAAAGATCTCAGAGGAAAACCAGTATTATGACCAGCCACTGATTTTTCATTTGAGGGTGTGACTTGAGACAAGAAAATCATATTTGCTTTGTGCCTGCAGAATTTTTCATGGAGCAGTTGCAAGGCCCAGGGCCAGGGCCTGCTGTGTTTTTCATGAGGAACCTGGAAAGGAAGAAGGACTGGGACGTTGGGGTGGAATGGACAAGCAAAAATTAGAAGCCACCTTGCGATGGGCACGGCTGTGGCGTTCATTGTTGTTGTGAGACGGCTTTGGAGCCCCAGGCAAGACCACTTACCTTAAACATTTGCCAATATTTTCGCACTTATGAAAACTAAGAGGAAATCTTTCAGGGAGGAGACGATTACATCATCCTTGCTTTTGCTCTGCTTCTGGGCCCAGCTTGTGCTGTGCCCTTCATTATTACAGAGCATTCTGCAAACACCCACACTTAGCTTTTCCCATGAAGCCAATGAGATGGAGAAAGTGGATTCCCTTATGTCCAGATAGGATTCTGATTCTTAAATGGACTCTTTAAAGAACCAGTATTTTCAAGTCACTGTGTTTAGTGAGTCATTATGCCTTTATAGACATTTCAAATACTCTCCTGGAGAAGACCATTTGCCTCAGGGCCTTGAGGGCTGGTATCCTTAGCACACAGCCCAGAGGGACTGCCCAGGGGTGCCTTCTATTCATGGCAGGGAGACAGGTGACTTTCTACCCCAGAAAGAAGTCGGGTCTATGCATGATGGTTTACAGATGACTCGGAGCTTTTATCTTACTTCATCTTTTTTTCTTTCTTTTTTTTTGAGACAGAGTCTTCTTACTCTGTTGTTCTGGGTAGAGTGCTATGGCATCGTAGCTCACAGCAACTTCAAACTCTTGGGCTCAAGTGATCCTCCTGCCTCAGCTTCCCAAGTAGCTGAGACTACAGGCATGTGCCACTATGCCCAGCTAGTTTTTTCTCTTTTTAGTAGAGACGGGGGTCTCACTTTTGCTCAGACTGGTCTCAAACTCCTGAGCTTAAGCAACCCACCCGCCTTGGCCTCCCAGAGTGCTAGGATTACAGGTGTGAGTCACCTTGCTCCCCATCTTCATTCATCTTTATTAAATGTAGTGAGAGTTTGGGGGGACAGTGCTCCCTGATAGTTGGTTCCCACCTATTAGGTACAACGTAGGGGTATATGGCACACTTCATGAGTAAAGGACTCAACTACAACTCAAGACTTTGGGCATTGCCTTACAAACACACAAAAATGTAGCCTAATCGTAGATACCCTCCTAAAGCCTTAATAAAAAAAAAAAAAAAAAAAGAATTAATCTCATACCCCAATATGATGGTATGAGCAGCTGAGGTCTCTGGGAGGTTAATCAGGGCAAGAGGGTAGATCTCTGGTAACAGGATTAATACCATTATCAGAAGAGGCATCAGAAAGTATGCTTACTTTATGACAGCTCTCTGCCAGGTGAGACTACAAAACCATCTGCAAACTGGGAAGTGGGCCCTCAACAGACACCAGAACTGCCACCACCTTGATCTCAGCCTCTAGACCTATGACAAATAAATGTTTATTGTTCAAGCCAAAAAAAAAAAAAGTAGTGAGATTTTAAATCATGATAATAGTAACCATTATATCCAGCATTTATCCAAAGTCCTGAAATATTAGTGTTCCTTCCCCTCCTTTAACCCCAGGAAGAATCCATCAATTCCCATGTCCTTAACTAGAGCACTGAACTTAAACCAGAAGTCTTGAGTTTGAATCCTGATCTATCATTTGTTGGGGAGGGATTAAAATATTTGTACAATAAGTTTTATTCACTGAGCCTTGATTTGCTAATCTGTAAAATAAAGATAATTATAAAATTTATCTCCTAGAATTGCTAGGAGAATTGTATGAGATATTGAGCAAGAAGTTAGGCTTTCAATAAATACTCTTCTTTTTTTAATACTAAAGGCACAAAACATCAATATATACTGGATGGGGAAAGGAATTATCATAATGAATTGGTCATCAGCCTCATTTGGAATGCTCGCTGCCTGCCAGGGATGGAACTGGACTTATCTTTGTGTCCCTGGCACCCAGCAAGTGCCCAGCCCATAACAGAAGCTGAATAAATGTTACCAAATACATGCACGGATAAGCCTTGTCACTCGTGACGCTCCTCAGGCAGCAAGGCTGTACAGCACTGTCAAGAGCTCTGTGGAGCTGGGGACAGCTGAACTGGCAGGGGTTGGAGGAGCCCAGGAGGATGACAAACTTCAGAGCAAGGCAGAGTCCAGCCTTGAATCACCTTCTGCAATAATGGAAGGAAGAAACCAGCTTGGAGAAAGCGCCGGTGGTGCCAGTTCCATTTTCCTCCATGGAACTGGGGCACCGAAGGTCAAGTGTACCAGCACAAAGACAAGTCACAGGAGAAATTGGCCCATTGCAGAGGGAGCCCTGAACAAAAGGTTTCTGTGGTTTTATGGACCTGGGGGGCCAGGGTTGGAGTCAGGGGTGGGGACAGGGAGTGGAAAAGTACTGAATACTAAGTCCCAGTAAACAAAACACGTCTTTAAGGTTTCCCCTCTCTCCCCCTACCCCAGAAGGAAGTCCTGGCAGAGGCGCCCAGGAAGCCTCTGGGGCAGACTCAGGATAAAGAGGCCCCCAAACGGACATACCTGGACCAGGATGCAGCTATAAGGCTGGCCAGTGGGCTTGCTTCCCTGACTGCAGCTCCCTGCAGGGATTGTGACCCCTGGCTGTGTGCCGCCTTTCCCAGGGAGGCCTGCCGGGTAGTGCTTTTGTGATTGCCTATGGTGGGGCCAGAAAACAAACCACACTGTAGGTGTTTGCCCAAGAACCAGCCTCCCCATCCATGATGTTATTATACATCAGACAATTCAGTTCTCATATTCATCCTAGAAATAGCCCTACATAACTCACTGCTGAATATTGCTACATTCACCTCCCAGCTTCTCCCCTTATGGAGCCATGCCCCAATTCCAGCACCTCATCCACCTTTCAGAGCACTTTTTCTAGGACAAGTTCACATACTTAGTTGTCAGACTTTGTATGAAGACAGCTCTAATGGCCATTTCATAAAAGGAGTTCCAAAGTTGCTTCAAAGGTGGGCCAGAGGCTGGCATCTGTTCATAGCTGCCCAAGGGGAGCACTTTGAGAGTGACCAAAGTGATACTCAGCAATGAGCTAGCGTAGCACATTTTCCAAGATGAGTTCTCGAACTTTGTTGTCTGTCCTCGTACATCTGAACAAATAAAGTAGCCAGGGACTTAAAGGACTTGTCTTAAGTTCACTTGGTTTGGTGGGTGCTAGGTTGGGATCAGAGCCAAGTTCTTTGGGTTCTACACAGGTTATTTGACACCGGACCAGAAGTAGCTACGTGAACAGTTGTAGCCTCTGATGTTACACAATGTTGCTCTTCTGCTTTGGGAAATTGGCCAGCGAGGCAGACTTTTGACCCACTGATTTGGACATGTCCCTCCTGGACATAGGACCTACAGAAACTGTGGGATAATAAATAGGTTTCATTTTAAGCCACTGAATTTGTCGTAATACACAGGTTTGAAAAGCACAGTGTGAAGGTCCGTCTTTCTCATCAGCCCATCACACCTC
Organism: Nycticebus coucang; assembly: GCF_027406575.1. NCBI lineage: Eukaryota > Metazoa > Chordata > Mammalia > Primates > Lorisidae > Nycticebus > Nycticebus coucang. The sequence continues at coordinate 43,707,178 of NC_069799.1, read as the reverse complement.
CTTTCAGCCTGGGTGACCACTCCCTTGGTCAACTGGTCCTTCTTGGTACTCTAGGGAAGATGCTGTTGCTAAGCACAGTCCAGACATTCCAGAGTGAAGCTCAAAGTTCATTTTAAGCTGCTGGGTTAGGAAGGCATTGGGCCTATTTCTTTGATATTAGGATCCTTAGTGATGGCATTTAATACCCTCCATCTCTGAGATACCCAGCAGAAGACTTTCAGGTCAAGGAATTAGGGTTGCCAGTTACAACACAGGATGCCCAGTTAACTTTGAATATCAGGTAAAAAAAACTGCAGCAGGGCTTGGTGGTGCACACCTGTAATCCCACCACTTTGGGAGGCTGAGACAGGTGAATTGCTTGAGCTCAGGAGTCCGAGACCAGCCTGAGCAAGAGTGAGACCAAAAATAGAAAAACTAGCCGGGTGTCATAGCTGGCTCATGTAGTCCCAGCTACTCAGGAGGCTGAGGTAGGAGGATCGCTTGAGCCCAGGAGTTTGAGGCTGCAGTGAGTTATGATGCCACGGCACTCTACCAAGGGTGAAAGAATAAGACTCTGTCTTTAAAAAGCAACAAAATAAAAACACAAAAAACCCCAACTACATACAGTAGAACTCCATAGCTGATCACCTCCTTAATTTGAGTTATTTTTCATAGATGGGACATGCATTACATGTACGTTTCAGTACAGCAGGCCTAGTTCCTTATGTTGACCACCTCTGTATGTTAACAAGGTTATTACAGTCCCTTGGGTGGTCAACTTACAGAGGCTCTACTGTAATATTTTAATATGGCCCAAATGTTGCATGAGACATACTTATACTAAAAAATATATTAGTTGCTTTTGTTTTCTTTTTTAAGGTCTTGCAGCCTTAAAGGAAGGAGACAGTAAAAATCTGAGTTTTCTAGAGCAAGTAAAACTTACCAGGAAAGGAGTAAGTCATCACATAAATTTGATCTGGCCTCCCCTTTCTGGGACCAGTACCTTTCATTCCTGCCACAACCAAATCTGACATCAGAAAAGGATCTTATGTCAGACACTTACACATCAATGGGAATTTTTGTCACTAGGGAATGTCTGCATCTTTAAACTTTATTCTAATGTGGAATGAAAGAGCTTGCTTCCTGTTAAAAGTCTTTCACTGAGCAGGTGGGATGATACAGCCTCAGTCTGAGTTCCTTCCCAAGGCAGGGGCTTGGGAGGAGATGTGGGCTTTCAGAGTCAGACAGATCCATCTTCAGATCCTGCTTGGCTACTCTGTGTTTTGTGACTTGGAGTAAATTAATTTTTCTCAGCACATTTGTTCTCATTTATGGTACATTTACCTTCAGAATAATTATGAGGATTAAGTGAGTATCAGTCATATAGTAGATGCTCAGTAAATATTATTTATCTTTCCCTTTGTGAACACAGACCTAGTAGCTTAACCTTATTCTGTCCACTGCAAAGATGACTGTCTCTTTAAGGACATGTGTAGGTATCCATCTAAGACACCAGCCATAGGGTTAAAGAAGGAAAGATCACATACAGAATTACATAAAAGGGATGGTTGTGCCCTAATAATGCATCCATGAAAACCAATTTTTGGACATTTACTATAATAATGGTTGAAAACACTTGAAAAGAACATTAGAATGCCAAGAATGATTCTAGGTGCTTTAAACATATTGACTCCTTGAACACCCACAATAGCCCTGAGTGATAACACTATTATTATCATTTCTTTCCCCATTTTGGGTGAGGAAGTAAAGGCACCAAAAGGTTAAATAACTTAGTCTAGTTCACCCATCTAGTAAACAGCGGAATAGATTTTTGACCCAGGTAATTGGGTCGAGAGTCCCCACTAATGCCAGATGCAGGGGCTCATGCCTGTAGTCCCAGCTACTTGGGAGGCTGAGGTGGGAGGAGTACTTGACCAAGGAATTTGAGGCCAGGCTGACCAGCATAGCAAGACCCCATCTCTTAAAAATAAAAGTCTCCCCCAGGGAGACTGCCAGGAGTCTTTGATGTAGCTCACCTTTCATCTCACTTAATCCTCACAAAAAAGCCTATGAAGTAGGAATTCCTATAATCCTGCCCATTTCACAGTTTGCCCAGCAGCTGGTAAGTGGTAGAGCCTGTCTCTGAAAACAGAGTATGATGGTATTCAGGTATTCAAAACTTTTTGAACCTTAATATTGTTATATTTAATATCATTGAATTGTACAAATTTCATCCTAGAGAGGGTGAACCTCACAGGACTGACATGGTTTGGCCTTCTCTTGCTTTGCACATTGTCTGTTCTAGAATGTTCTCTTGGGGTCTCAGAGAAGTTCCATCTAACCTCTCCAAAGGGGCTGCCCTCTGGCCTTTCTCTGAGGCTCTCTTTTCAGCACGTGGGATGATCACCCCTGAAAGAGGATAGACAGATTTTGTCCAACTCCTCTGATGCAGCACTCTCTCTCTCTCTCTTTTTTTTTTTTTTGTTTGTTTTTGGTTTTGGTTTTTGGGGGGTTTTTTTGTGATGAATGAATCAGGTTTCTACTTTGGAGAACGATTCTTTGTCTTAATTCTGGAGCCCACAATGGAAAGTTGGCAACTCAGCCTGGAAGATGAGAGTGTTTCCGGCAGCTGCATAGCCAGAGATAAAAACCTTCAAACTGGGAGCAACTCAATCTCACCCATGGAGGGGAAGGGGCACAGAGGCAGCCACTACTTCCAAATCCAGGTCTCAGCCTCCCAGGGTGGAATCAAATTGCCTAATCATGACGTCACGCAAGCCATTCCCACGCCTGTGGCCCACTTTTGAAATTACTTTAGCAAGGGCTGCAGAAGCCAGATTTGAAATAAATTACCCTATGACTCAGACTGTTAATCTCTGTTTTGACAACCAACAGCAAGTCATTGGAACTTTAGCTTATATTTAATATGAAAATATCATAATGTAATGCTAAAGTCTCCTTATCTACCCTCCTGCCCCAAAAAAGTGCCGATTGTGGACCAGCAAAAAAGTAGATTCGCTTGTATTTTGGAACAACAGCTAGAATTCTTATTCTGCAAGAAGGCCTTGGAGGAGATGTTATGCATGTAGCCTCTGGAGTTTACATGCTGATTGTACACCCCACTCTCCTCCTCTGTAAGAGGCAATAATCACACTAACCACTTCATAGAGTTACTGCGATCCAGTGACATGAAAAGTCCCAGCAGGTGTCCTATATATAGGTCCATAAAAAATACAGGCAATTTTCATTAATGCTTTTATTTCTAAACACATAGTCTTAGAGCAAAACCAAAACCAAAAAACATTCTGCTCCAGTCAGCAAGGTCAGAAAAAAAATATTTTTTAAATGAAAAAATTAAAGATTTAAAAAATTTAACAAAAATGGAGAGGAAGTCCTTGTCATGCTCGTTATTATTTCTATTTTTTTATAGGTAAGGCGATTTACAGCTACTTGTCAACAGCTAAGCTCCGCAGCCTTGAGAGGTGTAGAACTCTTCCACCAAGTCATTTCACGGGAGTCCTGCTGGCTTTGAACAGCACATCCAGACTTTTGACAGAGGAATGTGTTCCTACAGTGCAGGAACATTTTCTTTCTCTGATGCAAATTGAGAAGCAGAATGAAACTTGGACCAACACCAGCTGGCCTTCAAAATGATACCTTCAATGACAGAAGGTTTGCATTACATCACACCCGTCCATTCAGTTTATTACTTCTGTTGTTGTTGTTGTTCTGTTTATCTGTTTGATTTCTAGGTTGGCTCCCAAAGTCAGCTTTGTGTTATCTGAAAACAGGTCCATCGAGTGAAAATGATTTCCTATGGTGTTCACCTTGCTTCTCCCCTACCCAGGAATCAAATCATTTGTGTTTACCATCTGCTTACAACTTACCAGGGTTTCTGAATTCAAAAAGAAAATTGAATTTTCACCAAAAGTTTTTCAAAGTTTCAAGAAGCTTTTATTATTATTATTGTTTTAGGTTAATTGAGGATGTAAAGAATTAGGTTACAAGGTTTGCATTTGTTAGGTAAAGTCCCTCTTATAATTGTGTCCGCCCCCAAGAGGTGTGCCGTATAACATGCTGCTCGTTAAGTGGGAGCACATCCCCCCCCTTCTCCCCTCTGCTTCATCCCCCCACCCCCTACCTTTCATTGATTAGAGTTTTTCTCTTATGTGGGTATGTCTTAGATCATCTACTGCCTTCATATTACAATTGAGTACAATGGATTCTTGCTTCTCCATTCTTGTGATGCTTTACTAAGAAGAATACGTTCCAGGTTGATACAAAAGACATAAATTCTCCATCTTTTTAATAGCTGAATAGTATTCCATGGTGTTCATACATCACAGCTTGTTAATCCATTCCTGGGTTGGTGGGCATTTAGGTTGTTTCTACATTTTGGCAATTGTAAATTGAGGTGCGATAAATAATCTAGTGCAGATGTCCTTATGATAAAATGTTTTTTTCTTGTGGGTAGATGCCTAGTAATGGGATTGCAGGATCCAATGGGAAGTCTAATTTTGAGTTCTATGAGGATTTTCCGTACTTCCTTCCAGAAAGGTTGTATTAGTTTGCAGTCCCATCAAGAAGCTTTTTGGGGCTCAGTGCCTCTAGCTCAGCGGCTAGCGCACATACACCAAGGCTGGCGGGTTTGAACCCGGCCTGGGTGTGCCAAACAACAATGACAACTACAAAATAAATAAATAAATAAATAAATAGCTGGGTGTTATGGCAGGCGCCTGTAGTCCCAGCTATTTGGGAGGCTGAGGCAAGAGAATTGCTTAAGCCCAAGAGTTTGAGGTTGCTGTGAGCTGTGACACCATGGCACTCTACGGAGGGCAACATAGTGAGACTCCGTCTCAAAAAAAAAAAAAAAAAAAAAGAAGCTTTTTTAACTCTTGCCTCAAATGCTTCCCTGAAAGCTGTGTCACTTCACCTACGGGACCTGGAATGGGGTCGGCCAGAAGCCATGATTTTCCTGTCCTCCTGCTTCCTCTCTCATTTCTGATGTTTACCACCCCAGCTCTTTATACAGTGTTTTATGTTCTCTTGTGGTCTATCTCTCCTTTTTAAATCCCACCCATGTTCATAGCAGCTTTATTCACAGTAGCTAAAATGTAGAAGCAACCCAAGTGTCCATTCATCAATGGATGAATGGATAAAACAAAGTGGTATATCCATATGATGGAATATTATCCAGCCTTTAAAAGGAAGGCAATTCTGCAATAGGCTATTACACGAAAGAAGCTTGAGGACATCATGCTAAATGAAATTAGCGGTCACAAAAAGACAAATATTGTATGATTCCATTCCTGCGAGGTGCTTTAATCATTCCCTCACTCCTGTAATCCCCCGTAGGACAGTTGAATGCTCTATAGTGGACATCGGATGTATTTGCAGGCCAGTGTCCTTTCCTTCTTCTGTTCGCAGCATTTCCTTCCCAATTCCATTTGGTGGCTGGGGAAATAGGGAGGACTGCTTGTCACAACATTCCACCTCCAGGCCACAGTAGAGGCCCAGGGTTGGGCTTGTGACCGAGCCAGACAAATTGGAGTCCTTCACTGGGGTGTTACATTTAGATGCTAGGAGGGATAGTGAGACTCCCTGGTTCCTCGGATCTTGGATTCTAAGATTGTTAGTCCTTAGTCACGTTCCTTGGAGGAGGTTTGGCTGCTGTAGGCTAAAATGAGATCAATCCACAGACGCCAAACTAAATGATGCAGTTAAGTGAGCTAATAAATGTCTGGATAAATTGGCTAGACTCAAGGGTCTGTCACTCAGAACTAAAAACGGACTGATTGAGATAAAATCTTCTCCTTTTTAAGAATATCAACTGCCTTCATATTTTATCATGGTATATTACACTTACTTTATTTTTCAAAAAGATTTTATTTTGAAAGAATTATAAAAATTCACAGGAAGTTACAAATATAGTACAGGGAAGTCTGTGTACCCTTCACCTAGTTTCCCCCAATATCTACTTCTTTTGTAAACTATAGTGCAATATCAAAAACAGGAAATTAATATTGGGACAATGTGTGTGCACAATTCTATTTTACCACAGGTTAGATTTATGTTGCCATCATTGTGATCAAAATATAGAATTATTTCATCACTACACAAATGTCTCATGTACTACTATAGTATTTATCACAATCTGTTCATGTCAATACTTTACCTGTTTGAGGGAAATGTACAACCTTACCTACCCTCACTTCCCTCTAACTTCCCCACTATAGGATAATTGTTTCTTTCTTTTTTTTTTTTTTTTTTTTTGTGATTTTTGGCCGGGGCTGGGTTTGAACCCGCCACGTCCGGCATATGGGACCAGCACCCTACTCCTTGAGCCACAGGCGCCACCCGATAATTGTTTCCTCTTCACACATTGGAAACACCTCAGATATTGTTACCGTTTTTGCTTCAACTATCAAATACAACTTAGAAAATTCCAGAAGAGGGAGAAAATCTGTTGTATTTACTCATAGTTTTACTTTTGTTGTAGTTGTTTTTTCTTTCTTGATGTGCCAAGATTTTTTTTCTTTTATCATTTCCTTTCTACCATAAGAACTTTCTCTAGCCATTCTTTTAAAGCATGCCTAATAGTGACAAATTCTCTCAATTTTCTCTCATATGGAGATGTCTTGGTTTCTCTCTCATTCCTGGAGAATATTTTCACTGGATAGAATTCTGAGTTGACAATTCTTTTCTTTCAGAGCTTGAAAAATGCTGTGCCACTTCCTTTTGGCTTTTATGGCTTCTGATGAGAAAACTGCCACCATTACAATCATTTGTTTTTTCTTAAAGGTAAGATGCTTTTCTCTCTTGTTGCTTTAAAATTTTTTACTTTCTCTTTAATTTCCAGATGTGATATTGGTATGGATTTTTTGTGGAGGAAAGGGTTGCTTGTTTTTACAACATGGGGTCTTGTTATATAAATTGTTCAGACTGGTCTTGAACTCCTGGGCTCAAGGGATCTTCTCCCTTTAGCCTCCTAAGCCACCACTCCTGGATTGCTGCTGATTCTTTGGGGTTATCTCATTTAAGGCTCCCTAGGATTCTCGAATCTTTAAGTTTATGTATCTTTGCCAAGTTTGGGGAAATTTCAGGATCATTTCTTCATATACTTTTCCAGTAGCCCCTGACTGCTCCTGAAACTTCAATGATACAAATCTTTTGGTATTTTTTCTAAAGATTCCTGAAACTCTGTTTTGTTTCTTTCTTTTTTTTTTTCCTGTTTCTCTCTGCTGTTCAGAGTGAGTAATATCCATTGTTCTAACTTCCAGTTTACTGAGTATTTCCTCTGCTTCTTTATTCTGCTGTTGAGCTCATCCACTGAGTTTTTCATTTGGTGATTCTATTTTTAGTTCTGAAATTTTCATTCGCTTCTTTGTAGCTTTTATTTCTATGGTCAGATTTCTGTTTTGTTTTGTTTTTTTAACATTTGGTTTGAGCATATTCATAATTGCTCATCGAAACATTTTTATATGACTCGGTGCTTGTAGCACAGTGGTTACGCACCAGCCACATACACGGAGGCTGGCAAGTTTGAACCCGGCCACGGCCAACTGCAACAAAAAAATAGCCACATGTTGTGGCAGGCGCTTGTAGTCCCAGCTACTGGGAGGCGAGGCAAGAGAACTGCTTAAGCCCAGGAGTTTGAGGCTGCTGTGAGCTGTGACACCACTGCTTTCTACTGAGGGCGACATAGTGAAACTCTTGTCTCAAAAAAAAAAAAAGAAAGAAAGAAAGAAACATTTTTATGATGGTTGTTTCAACATCCTTGTCAAATAATTCTAATGTCTGTGTCATATTGGTGTTGGCGTATCTTGAGTATGTTTTCTCATTTGAGTTGAAACTTCCCTTGGTTCTTGGTATGATGAGTGATTTTCCATTAAAATGTAGACATTTGGGATATTAATTTATGATTCTCTGAATCTTATTTAAATCTTCTGTTGAGCAGACCTCCTCTGACACTACTCTGCTCCTTTCTGTTAGGTAGGGGTTGAATTCCAGGCTTCCTTCTCAGCCTTCCTTGACACCTGGGACACCTTGTTATTGCTGAGTTGGGCTGGGAGTTCAGACCCCACACTGGGCGGGTGGGGGGGAGACCACTGATAGGGTCCTAGATGGGAGGTACAGGGATGCCTTGCTACTACCCTAACGCATCCCCTAATGAATCTCCTGTGGTGGGCAGGCAGCGCTACCTCCTTACCTCTGGGCAGTGGTGACAATCTTAGCAGCTCTGTCATTATTGCAAGCTTGGCGAGGGTAGTAGTTTATGCTCTTCATTCAGCCTTTGCTGGTGGAAGGGAAAGTGGACCCACGGTTTGTGATGTTTGGTTAGAGTAGAATAGTTATTTATCTAAGTATTTCTTTCTTGCCAGGCTACCCCTTTTCTGGTATTTTGGCTTGAAACAGCATGTAGGCCTGTAGTTGTCCATCTATTAATTTCAGATTAGTGCTGAGTACATGAGATGCTTGCTTTTCTATTCTTAATTTATTTATGTTTTTTTGAGACAGATCTCACTCTGTCCCCCTGGCTAGAGAGCTGCGGCCTCATCATGGCTCACAGCAACCTGAAACTCTTGGGTTCAAGCAATCCTCCTGCCTCAGCCTCCTGAGTAGCTGGGTCTAAAAGCACACACCACAACATCTGGCTAGTTTTTCTATTTTTAGTAGAGATGGGGGTCTCACTCTTGCTAAGGCTTTTTGGGGTCCCACCCTGGGGCAGGGTCCACTAAGACCCGTGGAAACTGGCAGTGACCAACTAAAAAAATAGAGCGTTGGAAACGACGGTAAAGAAAGAAACGTGAGACATGGAGTAGAATTAAAAGTGGGAGCTCAGGGGTCCACTGCCCGTTTGTGGGATTCTGGCAATGGCACTAAGTGTTTGCTCCACTCTGCTTTTATTGAAGTCTATTTGCCCAGAGGGTAAGACGAGGGAGGGCATAAAGATGCCAGCAGTTTCTCTGATTAAGCATATCAGCTCCTATTGTTATTATTGTTAACCTTAAGGGTAGCCTTGAGAAACATGAAATCTGAGCCTTGTATTGGGAGAGCCTCCCACTTGAGATCACACACACAGATTTCTAGGGAGGCGTTAAATTCCGCTAGTTCCCTGTGGAGTAAAATGCCCCCAGTGTTAATCTACTCTGAGGAATCAGTGGGAGGGAGGAATTTTCCTCCCATCACCACCACAGAGGATCTTCCTCTGCAAAAAGGGATATAAGTTCTTCTGCCCATATCTCAGGGCTCAAGCTACTCCCTTGATCTCTGCCCCAGACAAATGCAAATCTCCACAATGGGTATCTGCTTCGTTTGTTTACTAGGCAGGAGATGACCCAGTATCTTCCTAGGTCTTGTCATAGCCTCTTCTATGATGGTTTTTCCTCAGAGTGCTCACAGACCCAGCAGGGTGTTTGTAAGCTGTATCCCCAACAACCTAGAATTTCAGAAAAGGCTGGAAGCTTGCTAGCAATGGCTAGCTTAAATGTAAACTATCTGACTTTTCTTTGTTCTGACTCGCTCAGCTTACTTTTTAATTTTCCTCTTTTTCTGGGGGTGCTTTCCTTTGTCAAGAATGAGGTCTTTGGTCCCCATTTTCCCTGCAAGGCTGGTCTCGAATTTCTTAACTCAAGAAATCCACCCACCTTGGTCTCCCAAAGTGCTGGGATTACAGGGATGAGGCACTACCCCTGGCCTGCTTTTCCTTTCTTGAGATACTTTACTTAGGAGAATGTTCTCCAAATCCATCCATGTATATACAAAAGATGCAAAGTCTCCATCTTGTTATGGCTAAATATTATTCCCTAGTATACATATACCACAGTTTATTAATTCATGGATTGATGAGCACTTGTGTTATTCCCATGTCTTTGTAATTGTGAATCGAGCTGCTATAAACATTCTAGTGCAAATGTCCTTATGGTAAAATGTTTAAGGGTGGAGAAACTTTGGAATGTCTAATGAACACCACAGGTGAGGGAACCTGGCCAGACAACATAACAGGACTGTGTCAGTGTTCTAAGGGCACATCCAAGGTTGGAGATCATATGCTCACACTGTTACCAATCTGTAGAGTTGTTTCCAACCTGCAACTGCCCTGTGGCTGGGTTCCTCCTCTCTTCAGACCTTTAGAAAATATCATATTCTCAGAGAGAGCTTCTCCAGTCACCTTATATGAAACAGCACACTTTCTGTACCTTTGGTCAGACTATTCTGTTATCAACATATTCACATTGGGGCTGAGTACGGCAGCTCACGCCTGTAATCTTAGCACTCTGGGAGGCTGAGGCATGTGGACGGCTTGAGTTCACAGGTTCAAGACCAACCTGAGCAAGAGTGAGACTCCCTCTCTAAAAAATAGCCAAGTGTTGTGGCAGGCACCTGTAATCCCAGCTACTTGGATGTTGAGGCAAGAGGATCACTTGAGCCCAAGAGTTTGAGGTTTCTGTGAGCTATGTTGCGATAGCACTCTATAGAGGGTGACAAAGTGAGACTCTGTCTCACACGCACACAAAAAAACCATATTGACATTATTGAAAGTATCTTCATTTATGTATTTGCTTCTTTACTCATTTATTTAATTTGTCCCCCACTAGAATGTAAGCACCTGAGCAGACACACTGGTTCATCTTATTCATCACCATATTAATTCTCAAAGCATGGAACAATGCCTGATACGGACCCTTTAAAAAATATATTGTTTACTAGCTGAATATACAGGTTAATAGTTAAGAACGTGGTGGGATTTATTTATGATGGATTAGGATTTCCAGAGGAAGCTGAGAAAAGCAAGGTTCATTGGGGAGGAGATGTAGAGGATGAGAGATGTAAGAAGGGAGAAGTGAGAACGTGCATCCAAGGCGGCTCCCAGGGACTGAACAGAAAGGTGTGGTGAGAGCAGCTGGCCTCAGGCTTCTGGGGAAGCAGAGGTTGGGGTCCAGTGGTGCTGGAGGCCTGGCCACATTGGGAAATGGAAGCCTGGTGCTTAGATCAAGAGTGACTGTGTAGGGGAATATTGACATACTTGGACAGGCAGTGACAGGATGGGTCCTTGGCATGTGCCTCAAAAATGCTACACAGAGAAGATTCCCCCCTATGGAGGCCGGGACCCTCTTTGCCCAGCGCCAGGTTCCCTCCGGCCGCCAGCCCACTCCCAGAAGCCGCAGCAGCTGATAACAAAGAGCCTGCCAGCTGCTTACTGCCGGGGCTGAGGACCAGGAGTCAGGTGGAGCGGCTGCGGGGTGAGGGCGAGCGGAGCCATGAGTCCGGGGTTGCAGCTCTGAGGGGCACCCGAGGTGCTGGTGTGGGCCGAGAGGCCGGCGCCTCCTTTCTCGCCGCCCGCGCTGCTCTGGAGGCAGGTGCTTTTGCCCTCCTGGCCGCTTCCCCTGGAGGCACCTGGCCCTCCGCTCCAGAAAAGGTGCTCAGCCGGGCCAGCCGAGCTCCTGGAGTTCTCCGCGAGACTCGGAGGACCGCACTCCTCCCCAGGCTGCCTTAAAGCTTTGTGTCAAGAAGCTGGGCAGACCTGACCGGAGTTATTTTTGTTTTTAATAAAGTTTTTCTAAACCTCCGTTTTTAGAAATTTTTGCAGAGTTTGCAATACTCTCTACCTCTTGGCATCCTTCCTTCTGCTCCTGGAGTCTTTTTCCTCCTTGACTATAAAACATTTTTACGGTCAGCGGGGCAGACCAGGGATGAACGTTTTGTAATTGAAAGTTGAACTGTTAAACCCACATCATAATGGATAAAAAGTCCTTTGAAACGGTGCTGGATGAAATAAGAAAGGCTGTTTTGACAGAATACAAATTAAAAGCAATTGAATATGTTCATGGATACTTCTCTAGTGAACAGGTAGTTGATTTACTGAGATACTTTTCCTGGGCCGAGCCTCAATTGAAAGCAATGAAAGCATTACAGCATAAAATGGTGACTGTTCACCCAGCAGAAGTGGTCAATATACTCAACTGTTTCACCTTCAGTAAAGACAAATTAGTTGCTCTTGAACTATTAGCTTCAAACATTGTTGATGCACAGAATTCTCGTCCTATTGAAGATTTATTCAGGATAAATATGTCTGAGAAGAAACGGTGCAAGAGAGTGCTTGAACAGTGAACAACCTGAATGCTAGTACCTGGTGTGTTAAAAGTGAACATCCTGCCATCTCCGGAGCTGATTGAAAGGGACCCCGACGAGGAGAGATGTCTGCAGAGAGAGAAGCCGCTGACCACTCAGCCGCAGCTTCGTGGGGCATTATGTCTTGTTTCCTTTGCCTCAAAGCTTTTGGCTTTATTTGGAATCTTGACTTTTCAGATTTCCTTTATTCAGTTTATTTTAAGCCAATTCCTAAGAGATAAATATTAAAGCAAAAAATTCCAGTTTTTTAATTTAAAATCTGCAAGAGTGGGAGAGAAGTACTTGTCTAAGCCTAGAAAACTCAATTTATCATGTAAATAAAGTATGTATTTCCTAGGGGGAAAAAAAATGCCACACAGAGACCTTCTCTCCTTACACACACCCTGGCAGAAAGGTGTAGCTTAGGTGGAAGGTGGTGAAGGACAAGAAGACTCCATCTGAGAGCCAGGGATAAATGCAACAGAACATTCTCAGCTGGCTGAGCTGGGGCACAGCTGTCTGGGTGTGAGTCCATTTACGTGCACAAGAGCTTTTGTTCTGTAGCCAGAAGAGGCAGGAGGAGTTTTGTGTGAGCCTGTGGGAGGGTAGAAAGTAGAGGAGGAGGGTGAGCCAGTGATTGCAGCCACTCCCTTCTTAGGCTCTTGGATTGTGTTCAGAGGGTTAGAAATCAATGCCATTGTTTCTTGTGAGATTCAAAGCAAGGGGCGATGGCCAGAAGAGGATGCAACTGGACTTGAGAACTTTGTAAGATGCTAGACAGAAGCAGAGTTGTTTTGGAGCTTAAGAAAGGATGGTGAAAGATGGCCAATTCTCCCATTCTTGGTGAGAGGGGTCAGGCAGTGGCCAACCTTCCCACCCAACTAGCTCAGCGCACCCGTTTTCCTCTCTGCAGAAAGTCCAACCCGCTTGGGTTCCTTCCCCTGATGTTGTGCAAATCGGTGAGGAATCTGCACATCCTGCAACATTCCTCTGCCCACGGCTTTCACTCTGGGGCTCTCTTTGCTGTTGCTCTGTTGCCAACTGGTAACAGTAATGTCACTGTGTTCTCAGGCACTGGATAGGCATGGCTCCAACGCGCAGCTAATCCCAAACTGTCAGGATGACACAAATTTGCAGAAGTCTTGCGATTAAAAGGGATTACAGTGCAGGAAACACAAGTTCAAAATTTACTATGGGATATCACTGCTCCTAGAGCCTCCTAGCCACGATTTCTCACCGGAAGCCCCCAGTTTAGTCCCCACTCTCCTCGGAGTCAGGGCATCACTCTTCCCAGAGCATAAGCCCCCTGTTAGTGCCTGGATCCTGCTGTCTTAACCTGCTGGGCTATTTCCTTTGCCACTGTAGGACAATCAATGGTGGAAAATAACAGGTTGTCATGAGGTTCTGTCTGGCAATCACAGTGCTAATAATGTATTTCTCCCAGTCTTAGTTATTAGTCTGAAGTACATATGGGATTCCAAAGCCCAGGCCAGAGTCCTTGTGTGTTCTTTCTCTGTCCTACAGTACAGATGAAAAGAACAGGTCTGGTGAGGTCTGGTCTTATGAGCAAAAATCTCATGCACATATCTATTATCACACCTTCACCACCAAAACACACATCCCTTCCCCAAAAGTTCCAATAATTTTCAGGAGCAATCTATTCACATTACATACTTTTAAAAATAGCTGCAAATTTAGAGTGCTGTTGATGATAAACAGCCAACTCACATAATTGGAAAGTAGATTTAGCGTCTCAATCTGAAGCATCTTCGTTGGATTTCCTTCCCTGTTTCAAGGCTTCCACAATGGGACAAGAGCGGTCCTTATTCAGGACAGTGGAAGGCATCCCTGTCTTTGGGAGGCCGAGGCAGGAGGCTACATTGAAGCCAGAGGTTTGAGGCCAGCCTGAGCAACATAGTGAGACCCTGTCTCAACAAAAAATTTTTAGAAATAGCAGGGGTTTTGCCCTATTTCCCAAGCTAGAGCAGTTGGTGTGCTCATAGCTCACAGCAACCTCAAATTCCTGGGCTCAAGAATCCTCCAGCCTCAGCCTCCCAAAGGGGAGACAGAGTTTCAAGCTGTTGCCCAGAGTAGAGTGCCATGGCTTCATAGCTCACAGCAACCTCCAATTCTTGGGCTCAAGCGATCCTCTTGCCTCAGTTTTTCTATTTTTAGTAGAGATGGGGTCTCACTTTTGCTCAGGCTGGTCTCGAACTTGTGAGCTCAAGCAATCCACCCCACCTCAGCCACCCAGAGTGCTAGGATTATAGGCATGATCCACTGGGCCCAGCATATAATTTTTTTTTTTTTTTTGGTGATCTCACTATGTTGCCCAAGCTGGTCTCAAACTCATGGCCTCAAGCTATCCTCCCATTTGGGTCTCCCAAAGTGCTAGGACTACATGTGTGAGCCACAGCACGTGGCCCACCATTTGCTTTTTCAAACCCTTTCTCCATTCAATCATGTGCCCCAGGAGGCTGGCATGTATGGGTTCTCTGTGCTCTGGAATTTAGCTGGGTCTGGTGAATGGGAAGCTCTGGCAGGAAATAAGAGCGTGAGAGGAGAGGGAATTAGGATTGCAATCCCCCCTTGGCTACTTCCCTGCCAGGCTGAAGGTTGGTGGTGGCTGTGATCCTCTGTTGAAGGCTGAGCCCTCCCCTGCCACTACTCACTCTGATTCCTCCAGCCCTCTCTTTCCTCTCCCTGGAATCCTGGAGTACCCAATGCCTAGGGTGCACCCAAGACTAATTGAATCAGAACCTCTAGGCAGAGTAACCCAGCACTCATACTTGAATCTCTTGGCTGATTCCCCATGAGGGTCTAGTGTCTAGCCCGAATTGGCAACAACTGCTCTAAACCAGACGCTTCTGTTAGTAGGCAGATACGGATTCAGCATTTCTAAGGAAGAGCCTGAACTTTTTTTTTGTTTTTTCTAACAACAATGATTTATGAGCGCACAATTCTGCAATTCTTCTTTTTTGAGACTGAGTCTCACTCTTTTGTCCCAAAACAGAATGCCGTGACATCACCCTAGCTCCCAAGTTGTGTGTGTTGGGCTCAAGCAATCCTCCTGCCTGATCCTCCTGCCTCAGCCTCCCAAAGACCTTGGACTATAGGTGCCCACCACAACACCTGGCTAGTTTTTCTCTTTTTAGTAGAGACAGGGTCTCACTCTTGCTTAGGCTGGTCTCGAACTCCTAAGCTCAAGCAATCCACCCACCTCAGCCTCCCGGAGTGCTAAGCTTACAGGCATGAGACACCATGCCCAGACTGGAGACTGAAATTATGCATGTCTAATAAGATCTCAGGTGATTCATATACACATGAGACTTTGAACAGCACTGTTCTCCACAAATTTCATCATTTAAGAAATTAAAAAGATGAAATCCAGAGAGATAAAGCACTGGCCTGAGAACACATAGGCTCTGAACCCAAGTCTGCCAAGGCTAATGCTTTTGCTGTGGCCTATGGGAAAGTTACAGACTTGGAGACCTGAGATTGGCATTTAACAGTGGCAATGCAAAGTCAGAGAAGTAATTCCAGCAGAAGTCTGGGTGCTCTGCTTAAGGATTCCTTTAACCAGGTTATTCCTCAGGAGATACACACACACACACACACACACACACCCCTAGATGCAGGCGACCCAAAGAAAGAGGAAATTTCCTGCAGGTGCAAAGAGCAGCTGGGGAGAGGACTCTGTTGGGAGGGTTTGTGCAGGGAGTGAGAACACACCAGATGGTGTCAGCTCTTCCGGAGACCAGGTCCCAGGAGCCCCGGAGTAAGTTCCGCAACCATTGGATCATTAGACAATGTGCTAATTTTGTCACATCACTGGAACCAGTCTTTGGGCAGGAAATGACAAGCGCCTGTCCTCTGATTCACAACTTTCCTAACACTGTTGTTTCCTGCAGCACCTCTCAGTGGGCATCTCTGATGCTGTTCACAAGAAAGGCCAGAATGGTAAATCATTTCTCTCCGCCCTTGAGAAGTCATCTCACACTGAATCTGGGTTTGGCCACATGGCTTGTCTTGGTCAATGGGACACAATCCAATGTGCCGCAGGTGGAGTTGCGAAGTGGGCTTGCACATGAGGGCTTGCCCTCCTCTGCTGCCCTTTGACCCCTTAAAGTACCATGTGGAAAAGCCACGGCTAGCCGGCTGGAGGATGAGAGCCCGTATGGAGCAGAGACAGATATCCCAGCTGAGGCCCTTCTGCCCCTCAGCCAACAAGCCTGCTAACCCCCAGACATGTGAGCGGGGCTCCCAAGCTGCTGGCTGACCCAAAATGCGCATAGACCCCTGGTTTAGATTAGTGGAGGCAGATCAGAGCCGAAGAACCACCCAGCTGACCCTGGCTAAATCAAATGCTTATTGATTTAAGCTGCTAAGTTTTGGTGTGGTTTATTATACAACCAGAGCTAGTGGGTCCACCTCCAAACACAACGCATTAGCTCAAAATAGAAACTCTTGGAGGGCCAGACAAGTCTCCTGCGGCACTGTGTCTGGGGGTGGACTGTTAAATTGAACCACAGAGTATCATGCAGTCATTGCAAGGAACAATTACATCTGCACCCACTGATTTAAAGGGGTTCTGAGTGAAAAACATCCTCAAAATCAGACAGTAGCGAATATACAATAACAACCCATTTTTGTGAAAATATGATCATGTGAGTCAGGAGAAAAATGTGGCAAGAAATAACAGTGAGGGGTAGAAATACTGATGGCAGTGGAGGAGGATGAAAACAGGGCTGGGGAGAGAAAACACAAGAAAGAAAAGAGTGCCTTGAAATAACCTCCCCCACATATTTTCGATCCTGCTTATGCTAAAGGATATGTATGGGCCTGGCTTGGTGGCTCACACCGGTAATCTAACACTTGGAAAGCTGAGGCGGGTGGATTGCCTGAGCTCACAAGTTCGAGACCAGCCTGAGCAAGAGTGAAACTCTGTCTCTAAAAAATAGCCAGGTGTTGTGGTGGGTGCCTGTACTACCAGCTACTTGGGAGGCTAAGGCAAGAGGATCTCTTAAGCCCAAGAGTTTGAGGTTGCTGTGAGCTATGACGCCATAGCACTCTACCAAGGGTGACCAAGTGAGACTCCATCTCAATCAATCAATAAATAAAGTATACGTATGTATACATTTCCTCAAATGATAGTTTCTAAAATGTCAGTAAGACACCAAAAAGCTCAGGTGATAGAAATTCAGGGACTCTTTTTTCTTTCTACTTTTAAAAATTGTTCAACTTTTATATCAAGTATGTGGTACTCAATAAATTCAATAATTCATGATACTATTTTCCTGTTGCAAAAAATGCTCCAAGGCTAGAGATCAGTGCTACCATATGCAATAGAATAACCTGTTGAACTTCTTCAAAATTTGAATTTCTGGGTTCCACCCCAGACCTACTGACTGAGAACTGCTGGGTCTGGGGACCTAGAATCTGTATCACACATTAACACCCGGGTGATTCTACCTTGCACTCAAGTATGAGAACAATCTTCAGAATTTCTTCAGAATGAATAATCAACAACGCTTCTTAAACAGTCACCCACACTTGAGGCGGCTAATCTGGAAGGTCATCACCAGCTAAGGCAGTTGACAGATGGTTAATTTGCGAGCTTGTTCAAGGTCTTCTCTACCCCATAGTGTTTTGCACCTGTCTTTTCCGACTTCTGGTTCCATCGCTCCCTACCACATCCCGGTGTCTAAGCCTCCTCTTTTCCAGTGTGGCTGCCCCATGATCAGGAATTGTGTCTCCTGAGTTCCTTTCTCAGGGAAACCTTCCAGCACACTTCCCTGTGCCACCTTCACAGAAGCCATTTGCAGCAGCTGTCCAGAGCCCTAGCTCTGCCCTGTAAGTGACCTGCATCTTTCTTTGAAGGGTTATAAGCTATCGTCTTGTCTGATTTACTTTTTTTTTTTTTTTTTTTTTAAGATAAGGTCTCACTCTGTCTCCTAGGCTAAAGTGCTATGGCATCATAGCTCGCAGCAACCTCATACTCCTGGGTTTAAGTGATTCTCCTGCTCGGCCTCCCAAGTAGCTGGGACTACAGGCAGCTGCCATCACATCTGGCTAATTTTTCTATTTTTAGCAGAGATGAGGTCTTTCTCAGGCTAGTCTTGAACTCCTGAGCTCAAGGGATCCTCCCTCCTTTGCCTCCCAGAGTGCTAGGATTACAGGCATGAGCCATCAAACCTGGTAAATCTAAATTACTTTTTTAAGTACTGCAAAGGGTGTGTGTGTGTGTGTGTGTGTGTGGGTGTGTGTGTGTCTGTGTATGGGTGTTAGTTTTGATCTTCACTATTAATTGGGAACACACAATTTGGGGCTGTTTGGCTATCATTTGAAAGACTAATCAGAAGCCCCTATTCCAGGCTGGGTGCCTTGGCTCGCACCTGTAATCATAGCACTCTGGGAGACTGAGACAGGTGGATTGCTTGAACTCAGGAGACCAGCCTGAGCAAGAGTGAGACCCCTGTCTCTGCTAAAAATAGAAAAACTAGCCAGGTGTTGTGACAAGCGCCTGTAGTCCCAGTTACTTGGGAGGCTGAGGCAAGAGGATCACTTGAGCCCAAGAGTTTGAGGTTGTTGTCAGATATGATACCACAGTACTCTTACCCAGGGCAACCGAGTGAGATTCTGTCTCAAAAAAAAAAAAAAAATTTTTTTTAATAAAATAAAAAAGAAGTTCCTATTCCAGAGAGGAATAGTTAGCTTTGCTACTAATAACTAGCGTAATGTATTTTATAACCAACTTCACACCGTTGAGATGAGTGGGGGTGAGCCAGGCAGCTCCACCTTCCACAGCGATCTTCCTGCGGCTACAGGCCCACAGGCCCTTATACTTTGGCAAAGTGCCCACAGTTTCAGGAACAGCCCTGTGCCCTGCTCTTCTGGAAGCTTCTCTCACCCAGTCCCGACTGCTGTCTGCTGAATTTGCCTTGGGCAAACAGAGCTGCCGGTTCATGGAACTTACCGAACAGGCTCTACCACTATGATTTGCCAGCTCCCCTGTAAATATTTGTAGGTGTGACAGACTTCTCTTCTCCCAGACTTGCTTTCATTGTAACGAACTACCTGATGGAAAGACAGTTTTGTTGTAACAGACTGTAACAGACTGCAAGCTGTGTCACCTGTTTCTAACCTTTTGTGGTGACCTATACCCGTCAATTCTTGAAAGGCCCCGATGATTGTGAATAATCCAATTGTATTAGGGGGGTCACAACACAGATGCTTTTCTTAGACCTGGCTGTTCTCCAGTAGAACTAAATCTGATCTGAGGGGACTTCTGGGGGAAGAACAGCCCCCCCACAGCCCTCCCCTTCCACACCGTCCACTTCTACTCCCGCCCCACCCCCGCTCTCTACCCTACCCCTAAACCATAGCTACTTGCCCCTGTGCCTGCCAGGGGAGACTTTGAGGCTCCCGTGCATGGCCGTCTATCCTGGTGTCCAGAAAAAAGAAGGAGAAACTGGAACAAAATTTCAAAACGATTCCATGCCACCCTTTCTGCAAAATGCAAATCGGTCAGGGAACACAGCTGAACTCAAAAGCAATTCCTGAGTTGATGCATTGGGGCCAGGGGCCTTGGTTGCTGGCGGGAGGATAGAATGAATATGGTTTCATGAAATTTGGAGAAACATGGGGGCCGTTTAATTAAATAATATAGGGCCCGGTGCTGTGGCTCATGCCCATAATCCTAGCAATCTGGGAGGCTTAAGGTAGTGGATTGCTTGAGTGCAGGAATACGAGAACAGCCTTAGCAAGAGCAAGACCCCTCTCTCTGCTAAAAATAATAAAAATTAGCCAGGCATTGTGGCGGGTGCCTGTAGTCCCAGCTACTTGGGAGGCGGAGGCGGGAAGATTGCTTGAACTGAGGAGTCTGAGGCGGCTGTGAGCTAAACTGATGCCGCAGCACTGTAGCCTGGGCAGCAGAGTAAGACTCTGTCTCAAATAATATGTAAGTAAAACTTTTTTTTTTTTTAATTTTAAAAATGAGATAAAGGCTCGGTGCCTGTGGCTCAAGCAGCTAAGGCGCAGCCACATACACCTGAGCTGGTGGGTTCGAATCCAGCCCAGGCCCGCCAAACAACAATAACGGCTGCAACCAAAAAATAGCCGGGCATTGTGGTAGGTGCCTGTAGTCCCTGCTACTTGGGAGGCGGAGGCAGGAGAATCTCTTGAACCCAGGAGTTGGAGGTTGCTGTGAGCTGTGATGCCACGGCACTCCACCCAGGGTGACATCTTGAGGCTCTGTCTCAAAAAAAAAAAAGAAAGAAAGAAAAAGAATTAAATAATGTAATTACTAGGGGATTTTGTGTGTTCATTATGTGCCAGGAACTGTGCCAAGCACTTTATTTAATTTAGTCCTCTCAACAAACGAATGAAGTAGGGACTATTCTATCCCTTTGCTAGAGGTGGAAATGGAGCGGGTAAATCCCTTGTCCAAGGTCACAAGGAGAGTAAGTGGAGAAATAAGGCCTCACATGCTCTCAACTACTGTTTTTGGAAGAACTGAAGTATCAGGAGGGCGGAAGGCTGAAGCAAACTGAAGTTCTTGGAGACTTCCACCAGCAAAACCATTCTAGAAATTGCTCCAGGACCTTTCTCTGTGAGATTCTCTCAAGTGTCTGAGTCATGGGAGACGAGGGCCGGGCAGGGGTCCCAGCTATTGATGAATCAATTACCAACCTGAGCAGCCTCTTCTCCTTCTAGCTGTGTCTGTGGGGGTGGGGCAGGGAGGGGAGTGAGGTGAGCCTCTTCGCTGGATAACTGGGGTGCTGCAAAATGTTTGCTCATCCTTCCCAGGTAGGAGTGGAAGCCGGGTCCCAAGGCAGAAGCAGAGAAAGAGGAAAATCAGAGAGAGAGAGCAACTGGATGTTGGAACAGTTGTGAGAAGGATGGTAAGGAAGGGACAGCTTTGCTCAGCCCTGCAGAGGCCCCTCCTGCCTGGCTTTAATTGTCCTGAGTGTTGCCAGGCCAAGGAGTCCTTCTGCCTGTCACCCAAGCCAATCAACAGAGAAGCAGATGAGAGATTAACAGTTTCACTTTTATTTACAGAAAAGCCCGTAATTCCAGAGAACAGCGAGGATGTCTTCTCCAAGACTGTTCTGCTCTCCTGTTTTTCTTTGTTATTTTTATACTCCCATCATAGTATAGGTTAAACAAACTTTTCTTCATAGGTTACAAGGTTATACGATACCCCCCATCTTAAAGTGGTTACATCTTCAAAGCATTCCTAGTCTAGACTCAATTTATAGTCACTACTTTACTAAGTGTACTTCATATACTGGGTCCTTGTCTGGCACCATGGTTCTTGGAGTGTTCAGATTCCTAACTTTATAACAGACGGCCTTGTATGTGAATAAACAACTCCAGAGGAGGCATTTGAGTCCATCTGGCCCCGTTAGGGTCTGTCCAGCAGTGCCCTGTACATAATAGTCATTTAGGATAACAGGGGTGGCCATCATGAGTCATCATAATACTTTGTGTTATTTCTGCCCTCCCCAACTAGTCTTGGGAGCACTTCCTTCTGATTCCTTCTGTCATCCAGGCCTCGAAACAGGACAGCCACATGTTGTTCTCTGCAGGATGAACAGAGATCAGCTCCTTCACCCCTGACTCCCAGCCTGATCCTTGTCTGCACTTGATGGTTAGCACCGTCCTAGCAGTTCACATCTGTGACCTGGACGGTTTTGTTGGTATTTTATTTTATTTTTTTGAGACATAGTCTCACTATGTCACTCTCGGTAGCATGCCATGGTATCACTGTTCACAGCAACCTCAAACTCTTGGGCTTAAGCTATAGGCAGACACAGGGTTGAAGAACATCTCCTCAGAGGCCCCGTCGCAGAACATCAACACAGCCAACACCCCAGGGCCACTCGTGTGACGTAACTGACGCAGTTGCCTAGGCACATCTCTGACACCTCCTGCCCCAGGGGAAGGCCCTGTCTCTGGGGCCAGCCGCTAATGAGGAGACTGAGAACGTCTGTACTTAACAGAGCTGCTGACTGACAGTCGGTAACAGGCAAGAACAGGAAACCTTCACACACAACTGCTTCTAGAAGCTTCTGCTCCTAGTGGAGAAGAGATGAAAGAGAGAACACGAGAAATGGTCACATCAGCAAGTGGCTTAGGTTCTGATTTCATTGGTTAAGCCTTTTAGAGTAGAACTACTTTGAGGGCAAATTGGCATTTTTTTTTTGAGACAGAGTCTCAAGCTGTCACCCTCAGTAGAGTGCTGTGGCATCACAGCTCACAGCAACCTCTAACTCCTGGGCTTAAGCGATTCTCTTGCCTCAGCCTCCCAAGTAGCTGGAACTATAGGAACCCGCCACAACGCCCGGTTATTTATTTATTTATTTATTTATTTTGTTATAGTTGTCAGTGTTGTTCCCGGGCTGGATTCGAACCCGCCAGCTCTGGTGTATGTGGCTGGCACCCTAGCCACTTGAGCTACAGGCATCCAAGCCGAAATCGGCATTTTGTTCCACAGAAATTTCTTGAGTTTCTTATTTGCGTGGCTTTGTATGTGGGTTGTAGACACCTACATAGTGAGGTTTTGTGTGTGTGTGTTTGTTTGAGACAGTCTTGCTCTGTTGCCCTGGCTAGAGAGCAGGGGTGTGATCATAGCTCACAGTAACCTCAGACGCCTGGGCTCAAGCGATCCTCCTGCCTCAGCCTCCTGAGTTGCTAGGACAACAGGTGCCAGCCACCATACCCAGCTAATTTTTCTATTTTTAGTAGAGATAGGGTCTTGCTCAGGCTGGTCTTGAACGCCTGAGCTCAATCAGTCTTCCTGCCTTGGGCCTTCTGGAGTGCTAGGATTACAGGCGTGAGACACCACACCCCACTCAGCCCTTACACAGCCCTTGACTCAAAGGAACATAGAACCTAGACAGAAAGATAAGACACATGCTTACAGCAAAAGGTAGAATGTAAGACATTTGGCACTGAAGAGTCAGAGGAGGGGAGAAGTCACTTCTAGCCAGGGTAGTCAGGAAAGTCTTCATGGAGGAGGGGATTTCCCTTGAGCCTTGAACTTGAGCACACTTTGAATGGAACAAGGCAGGGGAAGCAAAAGGATTTGCCTGGGAAAGTACTATATAGAAAAAGGCACTGTGAGTAGTTTGGTTTGATTTACATTTAGGGAGGAAGGAGAAAAACCTGAAAAGATGGTTGAGGTCTCAGGTCTTCCTACGAGTCTGTAAGCTATCCAGATTCCCTGAAACTGCTAAATAGGTCACAGCTGCTTTAGGCTCCATTCAGCCAAGAACACTGTAGGAGATAGTTGCAGGGACATTGTGTTTTCATGAGAACACAAGCAACATTGCTTATGATGATAATAATTCACGTTTATCGAGCATTCCTGCTGTGTGCCAGGCCCTTACTGGGTGCTGAAATGCAACGGGGAACAATACCCTTTCCTTCTGGAGCTTGCAAATGAGCAACTCACATTTTACAGATGAGAAAACCGAGGAACAGAGAGGTTGTAAAATCTGCCCAATCTCACACAGCTAGAAAGTGGCAGAGCCAGTACAGTGGTGTCATCATGGCTTACTGTAGCCTCAAACTCCTGGGCTCAAGTGATCCTCCTGTCTCAACTAGCCTCTGCAGTAGCTGAGATTATAGGTGTGTGCACCATGCCTACCTAATTTTTTATTTTTTGTAGATAGGGGGTCTCACTGCGTTGCCCAGGCTGGTCTTAACTCTTGGTCTCAAACAATCTCCTGCCTCTACCTGTCAAGTGCTAGGATTATAGGCATGAGCCACCTCATCTAGGCTCCCCTGGGTGATTTTAATGCCCATTAACCCTGGAAATCATGGATTCAGTCCAGCTTTTTGCAGGTAAGTAACAGAGGTGCTAGTCAGTTCAATGGTATGTCCAATGTTGTGATAACCAAAATGAGTGACTGAGGCAAGAGTCACAATCAATCGAAGTTTATTAAACCAGCTTTAGGGCTTGTCTGGAAAAAATTCAAGCCACAAAAGCATTTGTGACTGGTTTTTGTTTTTTATTCTGAAGAGGCTTTTAGGAGGTTTGGTATTAATATATTTCCTTAAAGGCGGAAGACCTGTAGCTGGGCGTTGTGGTGGGCACCAGTGCCATGGCACTCTACTAAGAGCAACATAGTAAGACTCTGTCTCAAAAAAAAAAAAAGAGAGAGAGAGAAGAAGAAGAAAAAATAAGAAAAGAATTTCTTTTTGAGACGGTCTCACTCTGTTGCCCTAGGTAGAGTGCTGTAACATCATAGCTCACAGCAATCTCAAATTCTTGGGCTCAAGTGATCCTCTTGCCTCAGCCTCCCGAGCAGCTGAGACTAAGGGTGCCTGTTACAATGCCTGGCTATTTTTAGAGATGGGGCCTCGCTCTTGCTCAGGGTGGTCTCAAACTCCTGAGCTCAAGCAATCTACCCGCCTCAGCCTCCCAGAGTGTTAGGATTACAGGCGTGAGCCACTGTACCTGGCCTAAGAAAAATATTTAAAACTAGTGTTAGGAGTTATGCTTAGACTGTATACCCAAAGTTACAATTGATATGTCTCTGATTATGGGAGAATATACCTCTTGAAAGGTTTGGAGGCCATCAAAGAATTTACTTATATGAGGTCGGGCATGGTGGCTCACTCTTGTAATCTTAGTACTCTGGGAGGCCAAGGCAGGTAGGTTGCCTGATCTTAGGAGTTTGAGACCATCCTGAACAGCAAGACCCCATCTCTACTAAAAACAGAAAAAACTATCCCAGCATTGTGGTGCACACCTGTAGACCCAGCTACTCAGGAGGCTGAAGCAAGAGGATTGCGTGAGCCCAAGAGTTTGAGGTCACTCTGAGCTGTGGCACTCTACCTACCCAGAGCAACAGAGTGAGACTCCATCTCAATAAAAAAAAAAGAATTTACTTATATGAATGATTTGTGGGACAGTCATATAGAGATGCCTGAGGACTTTAGCCTTTTTATGGAGGTCTGGCTAATGTATAATGTTTTGACACCAGGTCCTTGATAAATATTAGTTCCCTCCCACTTGACTGTGTCTGCACTAATAATGAGTGCCACTAGATGGCAGACTTTAAACTATCCGGACAAATGCATATGTTAAAACTATTTGGTGGTTTTAAAATGTATCAAATCTATTTGGGTCTTCAGCAAAGGCAAATGTAAATATGTGGGCAGAAAAGTTCTCTTTCTGCAGGAGTACTGTCTAATGCTGTGCCCTGGCAAGTTCTTGGCATATAACTCTGTTTAGGAATAGTTATTCTTGTGACCCCTACTTAGTGTTAAATTTCTGTTTATTTTGAATGTTTTCAGCGTTCATTGGTGACAGTGCTTACTTTATGTTTGTAAGCTCTCCGTATTTGTGGCAATATATTCTTAGAAATCACTCTATTGAAGAGTTTACTGGACACAGATCGAATTAATACTTGTCCCCAAGAATTCAAAGGACAGAAACTTCAGCAAGCTTTTGTGTGAAAATTGAGAATCTTATCTCAGCCTTTTCTCTCCAGTTTGTGATAAATAATGGTTGAAAATGTTTATTGAACATTTATCATATGCCGGTTATTATGCTAAGACTCTTTATAACAATCCTGTGATAAACTGGTAGTATTATTTTTTTCTAACCAAGTTATGTTATTTCAAAATTGCAAGACTGTTCCAACATTTGAAAAATCAATGCAATTTCTGTGCTAGAAAGTAAAGGAAGAAAATGCTCCTTAGGTGCAGGCACGTCTTTGACAAACTCTTAACACCCATTTAAATGAAAACTCACAGCAAGCTGTGAATAGAAGAAAACGGTAATTTGATAAAGGGGACCTTACCACAAACATTAATTTTTTTGTAATTAAAGATAACTTTCATAGAAAATTTGCTCTTCTGTTATTTTTCCTCAATATAATAATTATCTCTTTAATTATAGTAAAATATAACTAACATGCAATGTATCGTTTTAGTCATTTTTAAATGTATGTTTCAATGGCATTACGTAAAGTCATGTTGATGTCAACCATTACCATTATTCATTGCCAAAACTTTTTTCATCCTCCCACCCCGAAACTTTGTACGCATTAAGCTGTAACTCCCCAAGCGCCTCTTCTCTGCCTGCTCCGTAATCACCATTCTACTTTTCTGTCTCCATGAATTTGTCTGCTTCAGGTAGCTGATAGACATGGAATCATATACTATCTGTCCTTTTGCGATTAGCTTATTTCAGATTTAGCATAAGGTCCTTGAATTTCATCTATTTTGTAGTATGTGTCAGAATTTACTTTTTTTGGAGACGAAGCCTCAAGCTGTCGCCCTGGGTAGAGAGCTGTGGCATCACAGCTCACGGCAACCTCCAACTCCTGGGCTCAAGCCATTCTCTTGCCTCAACCTCCGAAGCAGCTGGGACCACACGGCCCCACCACAATGCCTGGCTATTTTTGGTTGTAGTTGTCCTTGTTGTTTGGCAGGCCCCGGGCTGGATTCAAACTCACCAGCTCTAGCGTATGTGGCTGGTGCCTTAGCCGCTTGAGCTATAGGTGCTGAGCCAGAATTTAATTATTTTTAAAGGCTAAATAATGTATTTATTTATTTATCCATTTGTCCATCAGTGGACATTTAGATTGCTTCCACCTTTTGGTTATTGTGAATAATGCTGCTATGAACATAGGTGTACAAATATCTCTTTAGGGCCCTGCTTTCAAATATTTTGGGTATGTACCCAGCAGAGAAATTGCTGGATCATGTGGTAATTCTATTCTTCACAATTTGAAGTTTTCCAGACTGGCTGTACCACTTTACATCCCGACCAACAGTGTGGAAGAATTCCAATTCTCTATTCCTTGCCAATATTTACTTTTTTTTTTTTTTTTGGTGTTTTTTTTTTTTTTGAGACAAGAGTCTCAAGCTATCGTCCTGAGTAGAATGCCATTGCATCATAGTTCATAGCAACCTCCAATTCTTGGGCTCAAGTGATCCTCTTGCCTCAATTTTTCTGTTTTTAGTACAGACGAGGTCTCGCTTTTGCTCAGGCTGGTCTCAAACTCATGAGCTCAAGTGGTCCACCTGCCTCAACTCCCAGAATCCCTCCCTGGGATTACAGGCATGAGCCACCATGCCTGGCCCTGTGTTCTTTTTTTAATAGTGGCTATTCTAATGTGTGGGAGGCTATTGTGATTTGGATTCCCCTAATGATTAGTAATATTAAGCATCTTTCCATGTGCATATTGGCCATTTGTATATCTTCTTTAGAATACTTTGCCTATTTTTAAAAATTTATTTGTATTGTTTGATATTCATTGAGGGTACGAAGATTTAGGTGCACTGATTGTATTTGTTAGGTGAAGTTCCTCTTATGTGTCCTGCCCCCAAGAGGTGTGCCATAGACCTGACCTCTCATCTGCCTCCCTCCTCCCTTCTCCCCACTTGCTTTTAAATTGGATTGTTTGTTTTGTTGTTGAGTTGTAAGAGTCCTTTATATATTGCGGTTATTGAGTCTTTATCAGATATATGATTTGTAAATATTTTACCTCATTCTATGGGTTGTTCTCTACTCCATTGGTAGAGTCCTTTGATTCACAGATGTTTTTAATTTTGATATAGTCCAATTTATACATTTTTTTGTCTGTTGCCTATTGTTGGCGCTATATCCAAAAAGTCATTGCCAAATCCAGTGTCATGACACTTTCCTCATGTGTTTTCTTCTAAGATTTTTATGGTTTGGGGTCTTATCACCCAATGCAGGGGTGGGGAACCTCAGCCTTAAGGTCACATACAGCCTTCTAGGTCCATAAGTACAGCTTTTTGACTGAATCCAAATTTCACAGAACAAATCCTTTTATTATCATAAAATGGTGCATCAGAGAAAGATGACGTTTTTCTTGCCTCTTTCAGTGCTTAAAAAAGAAATGCCCACCAACCCAGGAATGGATTAACAAGCTGTCGTATATGTGTACCATGGAATACTATTCAGCCATTAAAAGATGGAAACTTTGCATCTTTCATATTAACTTGGATGGAGGTGGAACACATTCTTCTCAGTAAAGCATCAGAAGAATGGAGAAGCAAGAATCCAGTGTACACAATTCTAATATGAAGGCAGTAGGTGGAGGGTAGGGGAATGAGGGAGCCAGGAGAGGGGACGAGGGAAGGGGACAGAGTGTGTGACACACCTCTTGGGAGCAGGACACAAGCACAAGAGGACTTTACCTAACAACCGAAATCAGTGTAACCTAATTCTTTGTACCGTCAATGAATCTCAAACAATAATAATAAAAAAAGAACAATCTTAAAATCAGAAAGGCACTGGTTTCCCACCCCAGAAGGGAAAGGTCCAACTTCATTGTTTTGCATGCGGATATCCAGTTTTCCCAACACCGTTTGTTGAAAAGACATTTCTATTGAATGGTCTTGGCACCCTTGTTGAAAATCATCTCACCACACACATGAGGGTTTATTTCTGGGCTTTTCCTCCCGTTCCATCAGTCCATTTGTCTATTTTAAT
This sequence comes from Nycticebus coucang, assembly GCF_027406575.1. Classification (NCBI taxonomy): domain Eukaryota; kingdom Metazoa; phylum Chordata; class Mammalia; order Primates; family Lorisidae; genus Nycticebus; species Nycticebus coucang. The sequence goes on along the minus strand of NC_069799.1, from coordinate 43,678,605 downwards.
TTTACTTATTTATTTTTTGTTTTAGACAACCTCTGGTAAGTTGTATTGAAGAAGCAATGTGCATGATTTACTTTTCCCCAGCCTGTTCTGAAGTGCTTCTGATGACATCAGAGTCACCTGGTCAGGGATAGTTGGTGGGCCTACTCTGTGGTACTTAGTGCTTGTGGTGGCCAATTCAGTATTATTGCCACTGTGGTGATGAACACCAATTTTGGCTAACATGGCATAGTACTCTATTTCAGATTTCCTCAAAGCTGGGCAGTTGTTGACAAGATTGGCCAATTTTGCTTTCCCTTGTCTGATTATCTTCGGAGTCGGCTTGGATCCCAGCACATACTTTCCACTTTGTGTGTGTGTGTGTGTGTGTGTGTGTGAGACAGAGTCTCACTTTGTTGCCCTCAGTAGACTGCCCTGGCATCATAGCTCACAGCAACTTCAAACTCTTGAGCTCAAAATGATTCTCTAGCCTCTGCCTCCCAAGTAGCTGGGACTATAGGCGCTCCCCACAATGCACGATGGCTATTTTTAGAGACAGGGTCTCACTCTGGCTTGGGCTAGTCTTGAACTCCTGACCTCAGGCAATCCACCAGCCTCGGCCTCCCAGAGTGCTAGGATTACAGGCATGAGCCACGTCTCCCAGCCCAGTGACTTTTTCATCTTCTTTGCAGCCACCGCCTTTCTTCCTTAGGCTCAGGATGACCCCCAGCCAAGACCAGCCTTTTAGATGGGCTGCAAACAAGACAAAAAGGTATGTGTGTGTGTGTGTGTGTGTGTGTGTTTTAATGCCAGTACCACACTGTTTTGATGACTGTGGCTTTGTCATTAAGTTTTGAAATCAGTAAGTGTGAGTCTTCCAGCTTTGTTCTTCTTTTTCAAGATTGTCTCAACTGTTTGGAATCCCTTGAGATTCAGTAGGAATTTAAGGATTATTTTTTCTTTTCTTTTTCTTTCTTTCTTTCTTTTTTTTTTTTGAGATAGAGCCTCACTTTGTCACCCTCAGTAGAGTGCCGTGGCATCAGGGCTACAGCTCTTAGGCTTAGACGATTCTCTTGCCTCAGCCTCCTGAGTAGTTGGGACTACAGGCACCCACCACAACATCCGGCTTTTTTTTGTTGCAGTTTGGCCGGGGCCATGTTCGAACCCAACACACTTGACATATGGGGCCGGTGCCCTACTTACTGAGCCACAGGCACAGGATTATTTTTCCTATGTCTTCAAAGAATGAGATTGGTATAATATTTTGGTAGGGATTGAGTTGAACCTGGGTTATTGGGTACTACATGTTAACAATAGTCTTCCAATCTGTGGACTATTATTGGATATTATTTTGGGTACTATAGACATGTTAACAATAGTCTTCCAATCTGTGGACATGAGATGTTTTTCTATTTATGTGTTATTTTTTTCAGCACTGTTTAATAATTTCTGGTATACAAGTCTTTCATCTCCTTGGTTAAATTTATTCTTGAATATTTTATTCTCTCTGATGCTACTGTAAATGGCATTGTTTTTCTTAATTTTCAGATTGCTCATTTTTGGTATATAGAGTCATTCTGATTTTAGTGTGCTGATTTTGTATTCTGCAACTTTACCGAATTCATTTATCAGTCCTAACAATTTTCTTTTTTTATTTATGATTTTTAATTTTTTATTATTTTATTTTTATTTCAGATTAATGAGGGTACAAATGATTAGGTTACAATGTTTGCATTTGTTAGGTAGAGTCTCTGTTGGAGTTGTGTCCTGCACCCAGAAGGTGTGCCATGTACCTTTGCATTGTGCCCATTAGGTGGGAGCACACCAATTCCCCTCTCTCTCCCCAACTTGAATTGAATTGAGTTTTTCACTTATGTGGGAGTGTATTAGTTCATCTGCTGTCTTCATGTTAATATCGAGTACATTGAATGCTTGCTTTTCTATTCTTGTGACACTTTACTAAGAAGAACCTGTTTCAACTCCATCCAGGTTAATACAAAAGATGTAAAGCCTCTATCTTTTTAAATGTCTGAATAGTATTCCGTGGTATATAAATATACCACAGTTTATTTATTTATGTATTTTTATTTTACTTTATTTTGTTAGGGACTGAGTCTTACTTTATCACCCTTGGTAGAGTGCCGTGGCGTCACACAGCTCACACAACCTCCAACTCCTGGGTCTAGGCAATTCTCTTGCCTCAGCCTCCCGAGTAGCTGGGACTACAGGCACCTGCCAGAATGCTGGCTATTTTTTTGTTGCAGTTTGGCCAGGGCTGGGTTTGAACCCACCACCCTCCGTACATGGGGCTAGCGCCCTACTCACTGAGCCACAGGCACCGCCCTATACCCATTCATGGGTTGATGGGCCCTTAAGTTCTAACAACTTTCAGGAATAGAGTTTTCTAAATGTAAGATCATGTCATCTATGAACAGGAATCCTATATTTTGAGAAATAAATTTAGTGTTTATAAACCACCTAGTTTAAGGCAAACTAAGACATCACCTTTGAGATTATTTGCATTTTGACAGAACACAACCTTAACTTAAAAAAAAACAAGGTGAACCCTTAAGTGTGTAAGTAGATGGGGAGAAGTTAACGATGCAGCAGGTAAAGGCAGGAAGACCACCAGAGGTAGCGCCCTGCGCTGTTGGTTGTGGGTAACCTGAAACTTCTCATTCTTGAGGCTGAAGCTAGTGCGTATGGCCAGGTGTGGTGATCCCGGCCTCCTCTGTGGCAGCCCAGTAGCCCCCCCTTGTGGGTTATGATGGTAGAGGCAAGAGGTAGATTCTTCAGCAAGAGGAAACAGGATTGAAATCCAGAAAGTATGCCTGCTCCTTAGCAGAGTTGGGCTAAATTGGGTCATATTTTAATCTGTACTTAATTCTGTAGACAGTTTACAATGAGTTTTTGTTGTTGTTTTTTTTTGAGACAGAGTCTCACTTTGTCGCCCTTAGTAGAGTGCCATGGCATCACAGCTCACAGCAACCTCAAACTCTTGGGCTTAAGCGATTCTCTTGCCTCAGCCTCCCAAGTAGCTGGGACTACAGGCGTCCACCACAGTGCCTGACCATAGAATGAGTTTCTGTTTTTTCTTTTCTTTTTTGCAGTTTTTGGCTGGGGCTGGGTTTGAACCCGCCACCTCCGGTATATGGGGCTGATGCCCTACTCCTTTGAGCCACAGGCGCCACCTAGAATGAGTTTTTTTTAAGGGGGTGGAAAAATCCCCCAAACCTGCCACAGTAATGCACAGACAGAGCACTAAGATGCTTTATGTAGAACATCATAATGGTCCTCAAATTGTGTTCCCCATCAGCATCGCCTGGGAACATCAGAGAAAAGTGAATGCTCAGGTTTCACCTCAAACTCCCTGAATCGGTCAGTCTGTGCAGGGGCCCCAACCCACCTGTGTTTTAACAACCTCTCCAGGGGATTCTGATGTGCTGGAAAATCGGAGAACTGTTGCTTTAGGTATTAGACCGTGGTTGCACTGCGATTGAGAAGGGTCGACCCCTCAGGGGTGACAATGACAGTGTCTGGGAGTGCGCTGTTTCCACCCCAAAGCTATCCTCTGCGTATCTTATCTCTCCGTGCAGGGCAAGCCCAGGCTGGCTTACTCTTTGAGAGCTGGAAAGTTCCCGGGAAATGCCGTGTGTGTAGGTGGGAACCCACCCGCATAACTCCCAGAAATGGAGCCGAGTTACTCTACTGACTCAACCCACCAGCGCCCTCTGGAGGAGGAACAGCTGTGCAGACGCTCTGAGCCCCTCCCACGTGCGGCTCCTGTGCACCAACGTCCAGGCTGGTTAAAAAGCCAGGCCCCGCCGTGAACAGTAGACTGCCCCGCTTCCTTCCCTTCCTCCCTTTCTTCTCTTTCCTGCCGAGGTGTGTATGCCTTAGATTTTCTGAACAGACTGATTTCAAGAGCTGAATTTTACCTTTAAAAATGTGACCTCAGCCAGATGTGGCTGTAGTTCCAGCTACGCTGCAGGAAGATCACTTGAGCCCCAATTTAAGTCCAGCCTGGGTAACAGAGTTTAGAGCTTATTTATATATCTGTATCTACCTATCCATATCTGCCTGTTTTTTTTATTTTTATTTTTTAGGAGACAGAATCTCACTCTGTAGCTGTGTGTAGAGTGCTATGGCGAAATAGCTCACAGCAACCTCAAACTTACGGGTTCAAGCGATGCTCTTGCCTCAGCCTCCCAAGTAGCTGGGACTACAGATGTCTGCCACAACGCCTGGCACATTTTTCTATTTTTATTAGAGACGAGGGTCTCACTCCTGTTGTGGCTGGTCTTGAAATCCTGAGCTCAAGCAATCCATCTGCCTTGGCCTCCCAGATTACTAGGATTACAGAGGTGAGCCATTTCGCCCGCTGAGAAATTGTCTCTAAATAGAATAATTTAAAAATGTGACTTCAGTGGTAACATCCTTTCACAAGCAGCGGTCCCCTATTTCTGTTTCGGTAGCCCCCGGGGGCAGTGGCTCACGCCTGTAATTCTAACACTCTGGGAGGCCAAGGCAGGTGGACTGCTTTGAGCTCATGGGTTCAGACCAGCCCGAACAAGAGTGAGACCTTGTGTCTAAAAAATAGGTGGGCCCGGCGGCGTCTGTGGCTCAGTGGGTAGGGCGCCGGCCACATACTCTGAGAATCGCTTAAGCCCAAGAGTTTGAGGTTGCTGTGAGCTGTGACGCCATAGCACTCTACCCAGGGCCACAGCTTGAGACACGTCTGGAGAAAAAAAAAAGGATCAAAAGACAAGTTTTTCAAAAGAAGATAGACTAATGGCTAAAAAACATAAGAAAATGCTCAACGTCTCTAATCATCAGAGAAATGCAAATTAGAACCACAACGAGGAATTCCCTAACCCTAGTAAGAATGGCTTTTATCAAAAAGTCAACACTGACAGGGATGCAGAGAGAAAGGAACGCTTGGCGGCGTCTGTAGCTCAGTGGGGAGTCCGAGGCAAGGAGGTCACTGGAGCCCAAGAGTTTGAAGTTGCTGTGAGCTATGACGTTACAGCACTCTACTGAGGGCAACAAAGTAACACTCTTGTCTCAAGAAACAAAAACAGAAGTTATCATCTTACTCCATAGGAACATAGAAGTGTTGAAACAGCGCTCCCTGTCCGCCTTGCAAGGTGCCAGCATGCACTCTGGGCTCAAATGATCTCCTTGCCTCGGACTCCTAAGTAGCTGGGACTACAGGCGCCTGCCACAATGCCTGGCTATTTTTTTGTTGCAGCTGTCATTGTTGTTTAGCTGGCCCGGGCCAGTTTCGAACCCTCCAACCTCAGTGTCTATGGCCAGCACCCTACCCACTGAGCTACGGGAACCTCCCTCTTTTGATCCTTTTTTAATGCTGTTGTTTGATTTTTTTTTTTTCTTGCTCATTTGCTTTCACATGCCAGGCCTCTATCACGCATCTGCTGCCTTTTTTTAATGCTGTTGTTTGATTTTTTTTTTTTTCTTGCTGATTTGCTTTCACACGCCAGGCCTCTATCACGCATCTGCTGCCTTTATCTTCTCCACTCTGTTCCTCCACATTTTCCTGCTGCTCTTGTCTATTTTGACCGGTTACCCCACAACTGGGGGACAATGCACACGGAAAAGCAAGAGAGTAGCAGACGCAAAGCCAGCCCGGGCCACCACCACTGCTCGCCTCTATGAATGAATTATATAGTGGTGACGTCTGGGTTTTTAGTGGAAAAACCTGGAATAGTGTAGATTGCCCCTGACAAGTGTCCTTTCCTCCCGCACCATCCTCCCACCCGCCCCTTTTCTGAGTCTCCAAGGTCTGTCGTACCCTCTGCGGGCCAAGGCCTACAATGCGGCCAAACACCAGAAACATCAAGTAAATACGATTAGGTTGCCCTCTAGTGATAAACCCGTGGAAATCCAAGGTGTTTCTACCTTAACAGTACCAGGTCGATTAAGAGTATTTAAAAATTGTGTGGCGCCTGTGGCTCAGTGAGTAGGGCGCCGGCCCCATATACCGAGTGGTGGCGGGTTCAAACCCAGCCCCGGCTGAACTGCAACCAAAAAATAGCCGGGCGTTGTGGCAGGCGCCTGTAGTCCCAACTGCTCGGGAGGCTGAGGCAGGAGAATCGCGAAAGCCCAAGAGATGGAGGTTGCGTGAGTCCTGTGACATCATGGCATTCTACCGAGGGCGGTAAAGTGAGACTCTATCTCTACAAAAAAAGAAAATAAAACAAAAAAAAAGAGACTATTTAAAAATTAAGATTATTACTATAATCCCGGCTACTTGGGAGGCTGAAGTGGGAGGAACTTTTGAACTCAGGAGTTTGAGACCAGCCTGGGCAACCTAGCAAGACTATGTCTCAAAAAATAGATAACAAATAAAACTTAAGATTATGAATACCGTATTAACTAGAAATTTGAACAACTTTATAGAAGAAGAATCAATATTAAGCTCTTTGCTATTTATATCATGCCAAGCTCTCTTTTCCCATATATATAAATGGAGACTCTTTTTTTTTTTTTTATTGTTGGGGATTCATTGAGGGTACAATAAGCCAGGTTACACTGATTGCAATTGTTAGGTAAAGTCCCTCTTGCAATCATGTCTTGCCCCCATAAAGTGTGACACACACCAAGGCCCCACCCCTCCCTCAGTCCCTCTTTCTGCTTTTCCCCCCCCATAACCATAATTGTCATTAATTGTCCTCATATCAAGATTGAGTACATAGGATTCATGCTTCTCCATTCTTGTGATGCTTTACTAAGAATAATGTCTTCCACGTCCATCCAGGTGAATACGAAGGATGTAAAGTCTCCATATAAATGGAGACTCTTTAACTCTTAATCTTCCGCCAGCTTTTGAGACTAAGTACTTTTTTCTCCTCCTCTTCCTCCTTCTTCTTTTTCTTTTTTTCTTGAGACAGAGTCTCACTCTGCTGCCCTGGGTAGAGTGCTATGGCATCATCATAGCTCACAGCAATGTCAAACTCTGGGGCTCAAGCGTTCCTCCTGCCTCAGCCTCCGGAGTTTTAGGATTACAGGCATGAGCCACTATGCCTGGCCCAAGTCACACTGTTATTTTTAGCATTTGGGCATTCCGGTGTCCTTGAGTAGCCATGCCTACAGACAAGGAAACTAAAGAAAAATTGTTAAAAGAAAGAAAAGTCAAGAAAAAAGAAACTTAAAGTTTTTTCATATTCTTTGTTGGGGCCATCCTAGTGACAATAACATATTTAGCCTAGTTTTCATGCACTATCTACTTCACAGGGTTTTATAATCTTAAAATACGTGTGTGTGTATATATGTGTGTGTATATATATATATATATATTTTTTTTTTTTTTTTTTTTTGAGACAGAGTCTCACTATGTCGCCCTTGGTAGAGTGCTGTAGCGTCACAACTCACAGCAACCTCAAACTCTTGGGCTTAAGTGATTCTCTTGCCTCAGCCCCCTGAGTAGTTGGGACTATAGGAGCCTGCCACAACACAGCTATTTTATTGTTGCAGTTGTCATTGCTGTTTAGCAGGCCCTGGCTGGGTTCGAACCCGCCTGCCTCAGTGTATGTAGCCAGCTCCCTAACCACTGAGCTATGGGCGCTGAGCCAAAATATGCATATATATATATATATATATATATATATATTTTTTTTTTTTTTTAATTTGGCCGGGGCTGGGTTTGAACCCGCCACCTCCGGCATATGGGACCGGTGCCCTACCCGCTGAGCCACAGGCGCCGCCCTATATGCATATATTTTTGAGAAAAAGTCTCCCTCTGTCACCCTGGGTAGCATGCAGTGGCATCATTATAGCTCACAGCAACCTCAAATTCTTGGGCTCAAGTGGTCCTCCTGCCTCAGTTTCCTGAGTAACTGGGACTACAGGTGCCGCCACACTGACTAGTTTTTCTATTTTTAGTAGAGACAAGGTCTCCCTCTTACTCCAGCTGGTCTTGAACTGCTGAGCTAAAGTGATCCACCAGCGTTGGCTTCCTAGGGTGCCAGGATTATAGGCATCAGCGACCATGCCTGGCCTCCACTTCTTAAAGTGGCCAAACTGACCACAGTCCTTAGTATGACCCAAAGATATAATTGTTCTGTTGTAATTTTTTATTTAAAAATACAAAGCAAAAGTATGGGGACTTAAAATCATACTTAGTAAATAGTGCTTCAGTTATTTAGAAATCATTAAGGAGTATCAAATGATTATTCATCGGTTATATGCAGTGTTTCAGGGAACATTGTATAAGGCCAGGAGTTGGAGGCTGCAATCAGCTGTGCTCACACCACTGCACTGCAGCCAGGGTGACAGAAGGAAACACTGTCTCAAAGAAAAAAACGAAGTTAGGTTATTCATTAATTAAATTGATTTAATATTAACCCAAGTTTTAAAAAGTTACCTAAGGATCTTGGAAATTATGTTCAAGTTTATATACTAAAAAATGTAACTACAGGCTGGGTGCCTGTGACTCAAGTGGCTAAGGCGCCAGCCACATACACCTGAGCTGGTGGGTTCGAATCCAGCCCAGGCCTGCCAAACAACAATGACGGCTGCAACCAAAAAATAGCTGGGCATTGTGGCGGGTACTTGTAGTCCCAGCTACATGGGAGGCAGAGGCAGGAGAATCGCTTGAGCCCAGGAGTTGGAGGTTGCTGTGATGTCACGGCACTCTACCCACGGCGACAGCTTGAAGCTGTCTCAAAAACAAACAAACAAACAACAACAAAAATGTAATAACTACAATTATAAAAACATTAGTTGAAATTATGATTTGATCTAGTTGAGCATCAATCTATATTTTAATAATCTTCAACATTATACAGGAATAATATTAGCTTGTTTGAGAAGTAAACCAATATTGAAAATTTAGAATGTTTAAGTTAACCAAAATAATGCTGTTGGAACAAGTTTGTTCGCCCAGGTGGAGTTTTTTTTTTTTCCTTCTTTGCCGTACTACTTCTGGTTCATAATTCATTAAGTTTGTATAATTATTGAAGTTAATCTCTAAGGAGTCTTGTTTCATTTTAATCATGATTTTAAAGTAATTTTCTCATTGTAGTAGTTATTTCTGTCAAAATTCTCAAGGAACATTTTCTAGAACTTTATAAATTTGTGAGAGATTTATCCAGGAAAAAACAAAAACAAAACAAAACAAAGAAAGCATTTAAAATAGTTCTAATGGGGTGCAGCACCTGTGGCTCAAAGGAGTAGGGTGCCAGCCCCTTATGCTGGAGGTGGCGGGTTCAAACCCAGCCCTGGCCAAAAACTGCAAAAAAAAAAAAATTGAAAAAAAACAGTTCTAATGTATTATGATGATGGCCTCAGGTTAAGTAGTCCACACTTTCATTTTGCAGCTTTTATTGATTATCTCTCATGGGTCTTGAATTAAATTAATGTCTGAGTAAGTCTTTTTGAGTCTTCTTTTGGTGGTGATGGGATCATCATTGTAAATGAAATATCTCTTTTTAATTATATTTTCTAGCTGTATTTCAATGATGAAAGTGGTAGGTTTTCTGGTTTCTCATGTAGGAGGAGAAACTCTGCTTACAGTATAAACCCCAGATCTGACTCCAGGCCTTGTGGTCACCAAGCTCCTTTTCCCACTAAGAAGCAATAGAATAAAGCACTTAGCATTCCTGAGGTCTGAATAGTCCCTCTGCCACTTCTTAGCTGTCAAACTTAAAAAACTTCTCTTTGGGCAAGATGACCAACTGGAGCCAGCTTTCCACAGAGGCTCCCGTCCAGAAGGAGAGTTAAAGGACAGAAGTTTAGTGGTTTGTTGCTGAGCCAAGAGAGAAGGTTGAAGAATGCACATCAACCCGGCTGAGGCAAGCTGTGACCCCAAGGATACATACAATAGGTACAAAATCCATTGCCAAGCGGATGGGGTTCCCCTCCCACATGAGAACAGCTTGCAGTATACTTTCTACAAACAAGCAAGCAGTTCAAATGCCACATTTTATCCCATGGGAGAGACCCTCTAAAAACCGGACCTCCTTCCCCTACTAGGGTGCCATGGCACTCTCCTGCCAGGCATAAAACTGTATATATTTTCTACCTGCACTGCCCAGAACTCCCCTCCACTCTCACCCCAGGTCTGGAAGCTTGTCCCCCATGGAGTCCAGATTCTTGGGTATTTTCTCAAGAGGTGTGGACAGGGTGTGGGCTGTTGCAGGTCTGTGCTGATTCTGTGGCAAAGGGGTAAGAAGAAAACGGTGGACTGAAACAACTGTATGGGAAAGGGAAAGGCAGTGCCCCCCCACCAACAGAGCAGCAGCGGCAACAGTGGGAACAATTGCGCTTACACCCCTGGGGATATTTTGGAAGGACACTCCCTGTCTCTCTGGGCAACCACAGAAAACCCGGTGTCTTTTCCAGTGGCAGACACTGGCGGAATAGATCCGGGATGGCTCAGGCCCCATGAGCAAAGGGTATGCCTGAGGTGGTACTGGCCTGGGTGGAGTGTGGCGGGACAAAGAATTGAGGATGCATGTGCAGAGACGGCAAATTCCCAGGGCAGGGCTAAGCCAGGAGGGCATTAGTGAGTCTAAGAAACACCCGGCCCTCAGGGGATCATAACTGAGACAAAGGCAGGCGGGCTGAGGCTGGAACTCCAAGCTGAGTGTGAGCTCTAACTGCATCCATCCCAACACAGACTGCAGGAGAAACAGAAACACCAGTTCCAGCCAGCGGCACAGACTGGGGCTGAGTCACAGTTTCTGTGAACCTAAACAGTTCCTGGTCCACAGAGGAATATAGCTAGGACAGAATCACAAATTCTGTGCAAATATAAGTGTCAGCAACATCAATCAGGAGTGGGGCTGGAATTGAGTGAACCACCCCAGCTTCCATTAACCACCCGAGGTTGTCAGGCCTCACCTTCCCCTACCGGATGGTGGCAGAGCGTGGAGGCCTGGCTGAGGAGACATAAGACCTCTCTGTGACTCAGGTAGGCTCAACACCCTGGAGCATCTGCTCATCAGAGGGAACTGGGTCATAGCTCTGCAGGGTTACCAGTGACTGGGTGTGATAGAGGTGCAAGGTGGGGAAGGAGGCATCAACCTTCCCAGACTAATTCATTTGCTGGGGTAGGGGGGTTGGGTGGGGGGGCTCCTTCTGACTCCACGGAGCACCAGAACAAGTCATACTAGAGCTGCCAGCAGACCCCTGCCATATAGTTGCTAGAGACATTTTGAACTCCCTCACTTGAGACTGGGTGCAGACTGAGGCAATTGATTTGGATCTCTCAGACTGGAACAATCACCCGAGGACTATCCAAAGTGGTACCCTGGGTCTGTGGTTGTGGGAAGATTTGATTTTCCTTTTCCAGTTGTTGCCCATGGGGAGCAGGGTGACTTAATTGCTGGTGTTTCTCCACAGCTGAGACTTCAACCCAGGTAACTAATTCACTAGGATAGGACAGAGACCAGCTGAAAACAAGACAGAGCTACTTAGCTCCACCACACTAAGTCTGTCCCCAGTGTCTCAGGCCATAGCACTGTATGGGTCCTTTGCTAAACTCTAGGGGAAAAGGTACAGACACCAGTCCCAGATCTTGGGCAAAGGGCTGGTTAATCACTATTCCAGGAGTCCCCCCCCAACCCAACTTCACCTTATTTTCTCATCTACCCAAACAGTGTAAAATAATTATGGGGCAGAATCAGCAGAAAAACTCCGGTAACATGAATAGCCAGAGTAGATCAACTCCCCCAAGGAATGATAGGGCAGACATAACTGAAGATCCCATTCATAGACAAATGGCTGAGATGTTAGAAATTGAATTCAGAGTTTGGATTGCAAATAAGATTAATAGAATGGAGGTAAAGTTTGAATTAGAAATTTAAGGAGCAATTCAAAAGTTGTCTCAAGAATTCAATGAATTCAAAGACAAAATTACCAAAGATTTTGACACATTGAGACAAGAATTTGCGGCCCTCAAAGATCTGAAAAATACAGTAGAATCCCTCAGTAACAGAATGGAGCAAGCAGAAAAAAGGATTTCTGACATTGAAGACGAAGCTTTTGAACACTCCCAAGCACTCAAAGAGGAAGAGAAATGGAGAGCAAAAATGGATCATTCTCTCAGAGAGCTCTGGGACAATTTGAAGAAAACTAATATTCACCTTATAGGAATTCCTGAAGGTGATGAAGTTGCTTCACAAAACACAAGGGCCCTTCTTCATAAGATTATGAAGGAGAACTTTCCAGATTCTGAAATTCAAATAGTAGACAGTTTCAGAACCCCAGCACGACTCAACTTGAATAAGACAACCCCAAGACACATCATAATTAACTTCACTAAAGTTAATATGAAAGAGAAAATTCTGAAAGCAGCCATACGTAAGAAAACCATAACCTACAAGGGGAAGAATATTAGAATGACTGCAGATCTTTCTGCTGAAATCTTTCAAGCTAGAAGAGGATAGTCATTGACTTTTAATCTCCTAAAACAACTTTCAACCCAGGATCCTGTATCCAGCTAAACTGAGTTTTATTTATGATGGAGAAATTAAATTCTTTAATGACATTCACATGTTGAAGAAATTTGCCATAACTAAACCAGCTCTTCAGGATATTCTCAGACCCCCATCCTCCATAATGACCAGCAAAATCCTCCACCACAATAGGAAACTCACTCAGAAACTTTTTTTTTTTTTTGGTAGAGACAGAGTCTCACTTTACCGCCCTCGGTAGAGTGCCATGATGTCACAGGACTCACAGCAACCTTCAGCTCTTGGGCTTTCGCAATTCTCCTGCCTCAGTCTCCCAAGCAGCTGGGACTACAGGCGCCTGCCACAACGCCTGGCTATTTTTTGGTTGCAGTTCAGCCGGGGATGGGTTTGAACCTGCCACCCTCGGTATATGGGGCCGGCGCCCTACTCACTGAGCCACAGGCGCCACCTTTTGATTAAATTCCAACTGGCACAATGGCAAAAGGATTAAAAATGTCCACTGGACTTTCAAAAAACTCAGTGCCCAAAGTTCTACCAGGATTATCAATATTCTCAATTAATGTGAATGGCTTAAATTGTCCTCTAAAGAGGCACAGATTGGATGACTAGATACAAAAACTCAGGCCAGCTATCTGCTGCATACAAAAATCTCATCTTACCTTAAAAGATAAATATAGACTCAGGGTGAAGGGATGTTCATCTATATTTCAGGCAAATAGAAATCAGAAAAAAGCAGGTGTTGCAATTTTATCTTCAGATACAATAGGCTTTAAACCAACAAAAGTAAGGAAAGATAAGGATGGTCACTTTATATTTGTCAAGGGTAACACTCAATATGATGAGATTTCAATTATTAACATTTATGCACCCAACTATAATGTGCCTCAATTTATAAGAGAAACTCTAACATACATGAGCAACTTGATTTCCTCCAGCTCCATAATATTCGGAGATTTTAACACTCCTTTGGCAGTGTTGGATAGATCCTCCAATAAGAAGCTAAGCAAAGAAATTTATATTTAAACTTAACCATTCAACATTTGGATTTAACAGACATCTACAGAACATTTCATCCTAACAAAACTGAATACACATTTTTCTCATCAGCCCATGGAACATACTCCAAAATTGATCACATCTTAGGTCACAAGTCTAACTTCAGCAAATTTAAAAGAATAGAAATTATTCCTTGCATCTTCTTGGGCCATCATGGAATAAAAGTTGAAATCAGTAACAACAGGAATCTGCATACTCATACAAAAACCTGGAAGCTAAATAATCTTATGCGGAATGATAGCTGGGTCATAGACAAGATTAAGAAGGAAATTACCAAATTTTCGGAACAAAACAATAATGAAGACACGAATTATCAGAACCTCTGGGATACTTCAAAGGCAGTCCTAAGAGGGAAATTTACAGTACTGGAAGCCTTCCTTAAGAGAATGGAAAGAGAGGAAGTTAACAACTTAATGGGACATCTCAAGCAACTGAAAAAGAAAGAACATTCCAATTCCAAACCCAGCAGAAAAAAAAAAAAAAGAACCAAAACTAGAGCAGAATTAAATGAAATTGAAAACAAAAGAATTACACAACAGATCAATAAATCAAAAAGTTGGTTTTTTGAAAAGGTCAATAAAATAGATAAACCTTTGGCTAACCTAACCAGGAAAAAAAGAGTAAAATCTCTAATTTCATCAATTAGAAATGGTAATGATGAAATAACAACAGACTCCTCAGAAATGAAAAAAATCCTTAATGAATATTATAGGAAACTTTATTCTCAGAAATATGAAAATCTGAAGGAAATCGACCAATACCTGAAAGCACGCCACCTTCCATGACTTAGCCAGGATGAAGTGGAAATGTTGAACAGGCCTATATCAAGTTCTGAAATAGCATCAACTATACAAAATCTCCCTAAAAAGAAAAGCCTGGGACCAGATGGCTTCACGTCAGAATTCTACAAAACTTTTAAAGAGGAACTAGAACCTATATTACTCAACCTTTTCCAAAATATAGAAAAAGAAGGAATACTACCCAACACATTCTATGAAGCAAATAATACCTTGATCCCCAAACCAGGAAAAGACCCAACAAGAAAAGAAAATTATAGACCAATATCACTAATGAATATTGATGTTAAAATATTTAACAAGATCCTAAGAAACAGAATCCAGCAAAATATCAAACAAATTATACACCATGGTCAAGTGGGTTTTATCCCAGGGTCTCAAGGCAGGTTCAATATACATAGACCTACAATTATAATTCATCACACAAACAAATTAAAAGACAAAGACCATATGATTCTCTCCCTTGATGCAGAAAAAGCTTTTGATAATACCCAGCATCCATTCATGATCAGAACACTTAAGAAAATTGGTATAGAAGGGACATTTCTTAAACTGATAGAGGCCATCTACAGCAAACCCTCAGCCAATATCGTATTGAATGGAGTTAAATTGAAATCATTTCCACTCAAATCAGGAACCAGGCAAGGTTGCCCATTGTCTCCACTGCTTTTTAACTTGTAATGGAAGTCTTAGCCATCACAATTAGGGAAGAACAGGCGATCAAGGGTATCCATATAGGGTCAGAAGAGATCAAACTTTCACTCTTCACAGATGATATGATCGTATATCTGGAAAACACCAGGAATTCTACTACAGAACTCTTAGAAGTGATCAAGGAATACAGCAGCATCTCAGGTGCTGCATTCCTCATATCAACACTCATAAATCTGTAGCCTTTATATATACCAACAATAGTCAAGATGAAAAAACAGTCAAGGACTTTATTCCGATCACAGTAGTGCCAAAGAAGGTGAAATATTTGAGAGTTTACCTAACAAAGGACATGAAAGATCTCTATAAAGAGAACTATGAAACTCTAAGAAAAGAAATAGCTGAAGATGTTAACAAATGGAAAAACATTCCATGCTCATGACTGGGAAGAATCAATGTTGTTAAAACGCCCATACTACCCAAAGCAATATAAAATTTTAATGCAATCCCTATCATACTTTAAAGATCTTGAAAAAATAATACTTCGTTTTATATGGAATCAGAAAAAACCTTGAATAGCCAAGACATTACTCAGAAATAAAAACACAGCAGGAGGAATCACGCTACCAGACCTCAGACTATACTACAAATCAATAGTGATCAAAACAGCATGGTATTGGCACAAAAACAGAGAAGTAGATATCTGGAACAGAATAGAGAACCAAGAGATGAATCCAGCTACTTACTGTTATTTGATCTTTGACAAGCCAATTAAAAACATTCAGTGGGGAAAAGGTTCCCTATTTAACAAATGGTGCTCGGTGAACTGGCTGGCGACCTGTAGAAGACTGAAACTGGACCCACACCTCTCACCATTAACTAAGATAGACTCACACTGGATTATAGATTTAAACTTAAGACATGAAACTATAAAAATACTAGAAGAAAGTGAAGGGAAAACTCTTGAAAAAATTGGCCTGGGCAAATATTTTACGAGGAGGACCCTCTGGGAAATTGAAGCAACATCAAAAATACACTATTGGGACCTGATCAAACTAAAAAGCTTCTGCACAGCCAAGAACACAGTAAATAAAGCAAGCAGACAGACCTCAGAAGGGGAAAAGATATTTACAGGTTATGTCTCCGACAAAGATTTAATAACCAGAATCCACAGAGAACTCAAACATATTAGCAAGAAAAGAAAAAGTGATCCCATCTCACGGTGGGCAAGAGACTTTAAGAGAAACTTCTCTGAAGAAGACAGGCGCACAGCCTACAGACACATGAAAAAATGCTTATCATCCTTAATCATCAGAGAAATGCAAATCAAAACTACTTTGAGATATCATCTAACTCCAGTAAGATTAGCCCACATCACAAAATCCCAAAACCAGAGATGTTAGTGTGGATGTGGAGAAAAGGGAACACTTCTACATTACTTGTGGGAATGCAAACTAATATGTTCCTTTTGGAAAGATGTTTGGAGAACACTTAGAGATCTAAAAATAGATCTGCCATTTGATCCTATAATTCCTCTGCTAGGTGTATATCCAGAAGACCAAAAATCACATTATAACAAAGATATATGTACCAGAATGTTTACTGTAGCCTAATTCATACTTGCTTAGTCATGGAAGAAGCCCAAGTGCCCATCTACTCATGAATGGATTAATAAATTGTGGTATATGTACACCATGGAATATTATGCAGCCTTAAAGAAAGATGGAGACTTTACCTCCTTCATGTTTACATGGATGGAGCTGGAACATATTCTTCTTAGCAAAGTATCTCAGGAATGGAAGAAAAAGTATCCAATGTACTCAGTCTTACTATGAAACCAATCTATAGCTTTCTTATGAAAGCTATAACCCATTAATAGCCCAAGAAGAAGGAGAAAGGGGAGAGGGAGGGGAGGGGGAGGATGTGTGGAGGGAGAGTAATTGGTGGGACCACACCTACAGTGCATCTTACAAGGGTACATGTGAAATTTACAGGTGTAGAATATAAATGTCTGAACACAATAACTAAGAAAATGACGTGAATGCTATGTTAACCAGTTTGATGAAAACATTTCAAATTGTATATAAAACCAGCACATTGAACCCCATAATTGCATTATGTACACAGCTATGATTTAATAAAAAAAAAACAAAACTTCTCTGTGCCTTGGTTTCTTTAGCTAAAAAATGGGAGTAATAATAGTATTGCCAAGAGAATTAATTGAGATGATATGTGCTTACCTGTTAGAACCATATCTGGTTGATAGTAAGCGCTCAATAAGTCTAATTATTAAGAATAACCTAACCTGGCTCGGCACCTGTAGTTCAAGTAGCTAAGGCACCAGCCACATACACCAGAGCTGGCAGGTTCAAATCCACCAAACAACAGTGACGACTACAACCAAAAAAATAGCTGGGCGTTGTGGTGGGTGCCCATAGTCCCAGCTACTTGGAAGGCTGAGGCAAGAGAATCACATAGGCCCAAGGCTTTGAGGTTGCTGGGAGCTGTGATGCATGGCACTCTCCCCAGCGCGACAGCTTGAGGCTCTGTCTCAAAAAAAAAAAAGAAAAAAAAGAATTACCTAACATTTAATGAGTGAGAGCAAAGAAATGGAGAAGCCCAGCAAAGGGTGAAAGGATTTTATTATGTCTTTAGTGATTGATCCAAAATAGGTTGAGGATTTAAAAAAAAAATTTTTTTTTTTTTTTTTTTTTTTAGAGATGGGGTCTTGCTATGTTGCCCAGGCCGGTCTCAAACTCCTATCCTCAAATAATCCTTTCTCCTTGGCCTCCCAAAGTGCTGGGATTACAGGTGTGAGCCACTGTGCCTAGCCTTTCTTGAGTATTTGATGTGGAGGTTTCCTACACATTTAAAAACCACTAAGTTGTCATAACCACCTTCTGGAAATGAGGGAAAATTTTATGATCCTTATCGCTGTTTCCTTAACCAGTGAATTTTTACTTTACAATGCACATTTAGTAAGCATTCCTTACTTTGTTTTGTGCATTTCACTTAAGAAAAAAGAAAGAATTGGCCACATGTTCTGAGGGGGGAAATTTTTGTTTTCTGCTTTATATGCAAAGCTGCCGTCATAGTCACTGGTTTTGCCAATGTTTATTATGCTTTATGTTTTGCTTCAATTGGCATAATTTCATGCTACATTAGCTGTGTACAGAGGATTTATGGTAAATGATATCAAACAGTTTCAATTAGCAAAAAGGCCAGGTGTGTGGTGTTGGAAAATTGTAATGGGAAGATTCTAACCTTGCTCACAGAGTACCCTAGAACATTCTTTTAACATCTGTTCATGTCACGTTCATTAGCAGGCATTTGCAGTATTGTGAATGGAATACTGATTTCCAAAGACAAGGCAATTAACCGTTGCTTGATTTGGAAGCCAAACGGTTCCGGTCAATTTGCATGACAGTGTCAGAGTGTGGCTGCAAAGAATGTTGTTGGCTTTGACTAAAAGAAAGTGGAACCTCTTGCGGGGTCGTGTAGAAATCTGGTAGGTTTGGGGGGAAGAGTTGGAGAGAGCCTTGCCTGCCCCTCCACCTCTCATCCATCACCAAGTTCAGCAGACTCTGACCCCTGCCACAGCTCCAATCTGCCCCAGTTTGGGTCTGCATCAGCTCTTGTGTCATTCTTCCTGCCTTGTTTTTCCAGCGGTCACTCCGCATGGCTCCTGCTGGAATGATTTTGTTACACTCACAGCTTAAGAAGTCAATATACTGAAACAGCAAGTGGTTACCATGGAGAAAAAATTTAGAATAGCAGGGAACCACTTGAGACCAGAAGGATTTCTCCCTTTGGGCCAGGGTTTTTTAAAGATAGTTTGGTGGGCAAAGGGCCAGGGAATTGGGTCTGCTGACTGGGGATCAACTCATAGGATTTGGAAGCAGACTTTGTCTTCTTGCACTGAGTGAGTTCCCAGGTCACAATGGAGCAGGAGCTGACGCAGAGAAGATTCTCAGGCACCAGTTGGAAGAGGAGGTGGCTTTATTCACTGCCCAGGAGGCCCGGTGGACTAGCGTCCCCAAAACCGAACCCATTGGCTCAATTTATGGCCTTCCTTTTATACAATCTTTGGGCTTGTGTGCATGTGAAAATCTCGTGATTCAGGGAAGTTCTGGTCCATGCCCTTGGTGCATGGCCACCTGTCCTCAAAAACAACAGAAGGTCAAGGAAGTCACAAGGTTCCTACATAGGTTCAACATGCATCCTCTGAAGGGCATGCAGATGACAGGAACATCTGCCGCAGTGGGGATTGTAACTAGCTTTGTACTTATCACAGACTGCCTGGCTAAGGCCTGCACAGTTACTGGGGCAGAGTCTAGTCCTGCTTCACTCCCTGCCTCAGTTAGACCAGTTGAGTAAGTTCCTTGGTGTGGACCACTGGTCTAGTTGGGTCTGCTGGTCCACTAGAATGCAGGGTCTGGAAGATAGCTCTTCCCGCCTTCCTGAGGGTGATGTTATCTACAGAAGCAAAGAGGAAAGCCAAAAATCTGGGCAACCCTTTCAGGGCCCCTTCCATTGTACTGGAAGCTTTCTTGTCTACCCTCTGTTCCCATCTATCCTCAATAAACTATCACTCTACTGGTACAAGAAAGAAAGAGAGAGAGAGAAGAAAGAAAGAAAGAACAGAGGAAGGAAGGAAGGGAAAGAGAAAGAGAAGAAAAGAAAGCTTTGGGAGACTAAGGCAGGTGAATTGCCTGAGTTCAGGAGTTTGAGACAAGTCTGAGCAAGATGAAGACTGTCTCTACTAAAAAAAAGATAATAATAAAATTTAAAAAATAGAAAAACTAGCTGGGTGTGGTGGCAGGTACCTGTAGTCCCAGCTACTTGGGAGGCTGAGGCAAGAGGATTAATTGAACCCAAGAATTTGAGGTTGCTGTGAGCTATGACACCACTGCACTCTACCAAGGGCAACAAGTTGAGACTCTGTCTCAGAAAAAGAAAGAGAGAGAGAAAGAAAGCAAGCTAAAAAATTTTGTGACTATCAGTGATGTGACTGAAGTGAATAGTAAGCAATTCTAGGGAACGATGGCTGTCTGTGTGTGTGTGTTTAGCTATGTCTATCCCTTTGCAGAGTTCAGGCCTTAGCACAGTTCCCACCTCACAATATTTTATTAATTTTATAAAGGGTTTCAATTTTTTTCTTTCATACAAATCTGATTATAAGTTAATCATTTATAATCCAAATATCTGAAATCTAAGATGCTCTAAAATCAAAAACTTTTTGAGTGCCAAAATGGAAAATTCCACTCATTAAGTACTTAACACAAACTTTGTTTCATGTATAAAATTATTATTATTATTATTATTATTTTTGTAGAGACAGAGTCTTACTTCATTGCCCTTGGTAGAGTGCTGTGGCATCACACAGCTCACAGCAACCTCCAACTCCTGGGCGTAGGCGATTCTCTTGCCTCAGCCTCCTGAGTAGCTGGGACTACAGGTGCCCGCCACAACACCTGGCAATTTTTTGTCCCAGTTTGGCTGGGGCCAGGTTTGAACCCGCCACCCTTGGTATTTGGGGCCAGTGCCCTACTCACTGAGCCACAGGCACTGCCCTAATTTGACTCATTTTTACTGATACAAATATATTTTAAAAGAAAAATTTAGGCTCGGCACCCGTAGCTCAGTGGTTAGGGCGCTGGCCACATACACAGAGGCTGGCAGGTTTGAACCTGGCCCGGGCCTGCTAAACAACAATGACAACTGCAATAAAAAATAGCCAGGCGTTGTAGTGAGCGCCTGTAGTCCCAACTACTTGGGAAGCTGAGGCAAGAGAATAGCTTAAGCCCATGAGTTTGAGATTGCTGTGAGCTGTGATACCATAGCACTCTACCAAGGGCAACATAGTGAGACTCTGTCTCAAAAAAAGAAAAAAAAAAAATTAAAGAAAAATTTATATTATTACCACACATAGAAAACTGGTATCACTTGCCATAAATGGAAATAAAGTAAATTGTGCAGTGTAAGCAGTAGTATATTTAACCAATTTATCAAAATGTTTTCCAACAAGAAGAAAATTGCTTAAAATCAATCTAGAAATAAAGGTGTTCAGCTCAATTTCACATAGCTTAAGGAAAAGTTATGAATTCTCTACATTAATGATAATGTTTTATTTTCAAATAAATAAATTCTTGGTAAACCTGCACCAAGAATTTGAATTCATGCACACTCATAACTTGGAAGGTCATTTTATATCATTTACTCTTTTAAGAGTTTCTAACCAGGGGCGGCACCTGTGGCTCAGTGAGTAGGGCGCTGGCCCCATATACCCAGGGTGGCAGGTTCAAACCCAGCCCTGGCCAAACTGCAATAAAAATAGGCGGGCACCTGTAGTCCCAGCTACTTGGGAGAATTTTCTAAGCCCAGGAGATAGAGGTTGCTGTGAGCTGTGACGCCACAGCACTCTACCAGGGGCAATGAAGTAAGACTCTGTCACTAAAAAAAAAAAAAAAAAAAAAAAAAAGTTTCTAACCAAACTGATATAAGTAACTTTTGTTCAACAAACTTTATTTATTTTATTTTATTTTTTTATTGAGACAGAGTCTCACTTTGTTGCCCTTAGTAGAGTGCTGTCGCATCACTGCTCACAGCAACCTCAAACTCTTGGGCTCAAGCGATTCTTTTGCCTCAGCCTCCCTAGTGGCTGGGAGTACTGGCGCCCACCACAACGCTCAGCTATTTTTGTTTGTTTGTTCAGCAGGCCCAGGCCGGGATCGAACCTGCCAGCACTGGAGCATGTGGCTGGTGCCCTAAACACTGAGCTACCGGTGCCCAGCCCAACGAACTTTATTTAAGAGGAGCCAAACAGCTCCGAACTCATTTCAGCTTCTTGGATCTGTTGGTTCTTACAGTTGCTTGGGAGACCCAACAGCCAAGATGGTGAAGCAGATGGAGAACAAGTTTGCTTTTAGGGAAGCTTTGGAAGCCGCTGGAGATGAACTTGTAGTAGTTGACTTCTTAGCCACATGGTGTGGGCCTTGCAAAATGATCGCGCCTTTCTTTCATTCCCTCTCTGAAAAGTATTCCAATGTGGTGTTCCTTGCAGTAAGAAGCAGGTAGATGACAGTGAGAAGGTTATTTCAGAGTGTGAAGTCAAATGCATGCCAACTTTCCAGTTTTTTAAAAGTGACAGAAGGTGGGTGAATTTTCTGGAGCTAATAAGGAAAAGCTTGAAGCCACCATTAATGAATTAAACGTGTTGTCTGAAAACATAATCAGCCATTGGCTATTTAACAATTGTAAGTTTTTTATTTACAAAACATTAAGAAGTATGAAGCCTATATACCCAACTGCCATCTGATTATGATGGTAATAAGGTTTTTTTGGTCGTTGTTCTTTTTATAAACAGAATCTCACTATGTCGCCCTTGGTAGAGTGACTTGGCGTCACAACTTACAGCAAACTCCAACTCTTGAGCTTAATTGAGTCTCTTGCCTCAGCCTCCCACGTAGCTGGGACTACAGGTCCCCTTCACAAAACCTGGCTATTTTTTGGTTGCAGTTGTCATTGTTGTTTAGCTGGCCCGGGTGGGGTTCAAACCCTCTAGCCTCGGTGTATGTGGCTGGTGCCGTAATCACTGTGCTGCGGGCATGGAGCCTGGTAATAAGATATTAATTTTACCCTTAAAAAAATAAAATCAATCAAAGAAGCCATACAAAGATCACCAGAATTTGTACTTGTGTTGAGTTGTTTGGTAAAGACATCCAAAATGATGGGGAAAAACATTGGTTCACTTGAGGCTGCTCATGGGAATTAAAAAAAAAAAACACAGACATTTATTAAATTTTTTTTAAATTAGATGGCTTGAGTCTTTTATTGGATAAAACTTTCCTCAGCAAGATTTTTGGCTGAGTTTAAAATCAAATTGTTGGGTGGCGCCTGTGGCTCAGTGGGTAGGGCGCTGGCCCCATATACTGAGGGTGGCGGGTTTGGCCCCGGCCAAACTGCAACAAAAAATAGCCGGACGTTGTGGTGGATGCCTGTAATCCCAGCTCCTTGGGAGGCTAAGGCAAGAGAATTGCCTAAGCCCAGGAGTTGGAGGTTGCTGTGAGCTATGACTGCACAGCACTCTACTGAGGGCAACAAAATGAAACTCTGTCTCAAAAAAACAAATAAAATCAAATTGTTAGGCTGGTGCAGTGGCTCAAGCCTATAATCCCAGCACTCTGGGAAGCTGAGGTGGGTGAATTGCTTGAGCTTAGGAGTTTGAGACCAGCCTAAGCAAAAGCAAGACCCGTCTCTACTAAAAATAGAAAAAACTAGCGGGTGTTGTGGCAGATGTCTATAGTCCCAGCTATTCGGGATCTGGGACTGAGAATCACTGGAGCCAAGAGCATCTCGGGATCTGAGGCAAGAGAATCACTGGAGCCCAAGAGTTTGAGGTTGCTGTGAGCTGTGATGTAGCAATGACTCTCTACCCTGCGTGACAGAGGAGACTCTGTCTCGAAAAAAGAAAGAAAGAGAGAAAGAAAAACATTTAATCCATTTGTACACTGCTATTTTCTTTATGGCATTATCCCCCAAAACTTGGACTAATATGGCTCTGATTTTATTTCCACTCTTGCCAAGTTTAACAAGAAATTTACAAATGTTTGTTCATCGCTCTAATTCAAGCTTCACCATTTTTGCAATGGCACACAAAAACACACAATAAAAAACGCCACACAGCAAGACGCTGCCACGTGTTGACACGAACAGGACTGTGAGACACTAGTATACCAAGGTCATAAAACTTTCCAAGTTACTGTACAGTGTTGCCAACATCAGCACAGGGTGGGAAGTTTGAGAACTTCCTATCAGACTGTGTAGGCTGCCACCCTGATTTCAGCCAGACTTCCAGTCTCTAGAAATTCCAGCCTCTAGAAAATAAATGTCTAGTGCTTAAGCCACCCAGTCTGCGGAGTTTTGTTATGGCAGCCCAACCTAAGACATAATGAGGATAGGTAGAATAGTCAAGTTCATAAGGACAGAAAGCAAAGGCCAGGTGTGGTGACTCACACCTATAGTCCTAGCCCTCTAGAAGGTTGAGGTAGGAGGATCCCTTGAGGTCAGGAGTTTGAGACCAGTCTGGTCAAGAGCAAGACCCCTGTCTCATTAATTAAAAAAAAAAAAAAAAGACAAGAAGTAGAATAGTCATTAGGATTTTAGGTTAAGATGACAAGCAATTCTAAAGGCGATGGTCACACAATAATGTGAATCTACGTAATGCCACTAATCTGAAAAATGGTTAACATGGCAAATTTTAGGCTACGTGTATTTTACTACAAGTAAACACCGGGTGGACTTAAAGTGCATGTGCAATTTAAAATAGTTTAACATAGTAAACTGGATGTAAACTTTTTGGACACCCTGTATATTAAACTTAAAAAGCTGAAAATAAAAGAGTTGTCAAGCATGGTGGCTCATGCCTGTAATCTTAGCACTCTGGGAGGCTGAGGCAGGTGGATTGCCTGACCTCAGGAATTTCAGGCCAGCCTGAACAAGAGCGAGATCCCCTCTTTAAAAATAGCCAGGCATGGGTGGCGCCTGTGGCTCAGTGCAGGCCCCATATACCGAGGGTGGCGGGTTCAAACCCAGTCCTGGCTGAACTGCAACCAAAAAATAGCCGGGCGTTGTGGCGGGCGCCTGTAGTCCCAGCTGCTTGGGAGGCTGAGGCAGGAGAATCGCTGAAGCCCAAGAGCTAGAGGTTGCTTTGAGTCCTGTGACATCATGGCACTCTACTGAAGGCGGTAAAGTGAGACTCTGTCTCTACAAAAAAAAAATAGCCAGGCATTGTGGTGGGCACCTGTAATCGCAGTTATTGGGGAGGCTGAGGCAAGAAAATCACTTGAGCCCAGGAGTTTGAGGTTGCTGTGAGCTATGATGCCATAGCACTCTAGCCAGGGTAACAAGGTGAGACTCTATCCAAAAAAAAAAAAAAAAAAAGAGAGCATAAGTGACATTTGTGGCCTTCCTGGAATCCTGGCTCTGTATCTTCATCCTAGGCCAAGGTGCTGACCTATCCTGTCACCTGGGATGGGCACGCCGAGGATGTCCTTCTAGTGCTGCTACAGAGCACACAGTTCAGCAGATAACAAACTGGAGAACATTTTCAGTTTGGTATGAATGAGCTCCAGAGCTCTGCCATCACTGAATTTAAAAGTCTTTTCCCCCAAGTGGAAGAGGAAAAAAATGTTTGCAGCTGGAGCCTGAATTAGCAGTTTTGTCTCCCAAGACCGGAAAACACCTGGTCCCAGCAGCCTTTCCATTGAGTTCTATGTGGCTTTCAAAAATAGACTAATTCTTAGATGACTGGCAAGATTTACTTATGTTTAGTTGCCTTCTACAACTCTATCTAAACTTGAGCAATCATAGAATATTTTATTTATTTTTTTAGCAGGGAGAGGGGTATACAAAATTACTGTCATATCTTTCCTAGATTAAGTTGTACTTTTGATAAATCAGGACACCTAGACCAGAGCAGAGTGTGTTGTTACAGAACAACTGGAATCAGGATAAACATCTGCAAAGGATGGTAGACTACAGAGTCCTGGGACATTGAGGGGTTAGCAGAGCCTGGGAGCTTCTTAGAAAAGCAGAATCTGGGTGGCGCCTGTGGCTCAGTGTGTAGGGGGCCGGCCCCATATACCGAGGGTGGCGCGTTCAAACCCAGTCCCAGCTGAACTGCAACCAAAAAATAGCCGGGCGTTGTGGCGGGTGCCTGTAGTCCCAGCTGCTCGGGAGGCTGAGGCAGGAGAATTGCTGAAGCCCAAGAGCTAGAGGTTGCTGTGAGTCCTGTGACATCATGGCACTCTACTGAAGGCGGTAAAGTGAGACTCTGTCTCTCCAAAAAAAAAGCCAAAAAAAGAAAAGCAGAATCTTCAGCTCTGCCCCAGATTTTCCGAATCAAAACCTACGTTTTAACAAAATCCTAGGTCCTGCTCAATACCTGTGAAAATCCTAAAACCCATGTGACTTTTAGGCAAATGACCTTGAGAACCACTGCTGTAGATGCCTATTAAAAAAGCTGCTCTGGGCGAAGTGGGGTGACTCACGCCTATAATTCTAGCCTCTTGGAGGGAGGCAGAGGCAGGTGGATCGCCTGAGCTCAGGAGTTCAAGACTGGCCTGAGCAAGACTGAGACACCACCCCTCTTCCCTCCCAGCCCTGTCTCCACTAAAAATAGAAAAACTAGCCAGGCACTGTGGCAGGTGCCTTTAGTCCCAGCTACTCAGGAGGCTGAGCCAAGAGGATCACTTGAGCCCAAGAGTTGGAGTTGCTGTGAGCTATGACGACACACCACTCTAGCCAGGGCGATAGGGTGTCTCAAAACAACAACAAAAACAAAGAAAAGCTAACCCCTCGAGGGAGCCCAAGCTGATTGCACAAAACTGAAGGAGGAAAACGGTTACAGCCATACTTAAGACTTAGTCCTTATGGCACATCAGAGGCTACTTAGTGGTTAGCCCTGTGAAAGGTCTGAGCTTCATGTCAGTTTAGTTTATGCTTCCGAATTTTTTTGTTGTTGTTCCGAGACTAAACTCTCACTCTGGCACCCAGGCTAGAGTGCCATGGCACAATCACGGCTCACTGCAACCTCAAACTCCTGGGCTCCACAGATTCTCCTGCTTCAGCCTCCTGAGTAGCTGAAACTAGAGGCAGATAGCACCACCACGCTTGGATAATTAAAAAAATTTTTTTGTAGTGATAGGGTCTTATTGTGTTGCCCTGGCTGGTCTCAAACTCTTGGCTTCAGACAATCTTCCCATCTCAGCCTCCCAAAGTGTTGGGATCACAGGTGTGAGCCACCTCGCCTGGCCAGAATCTGCATTTCTAACAAGTTCTCAGGTATTTCCCAAACGGGAGACATAATATTTTTATTTGTATATTTTAATTTTGAAATATCTTTGCACTTGCAAAAAAGTTGAAAAAATTAGCGCAAAGAATTCCCAGGGAGCCCTTGCCCAGTTTCCCTAAATATTAGCATCTTTTATATTTTCACAGGTCAATGATCAAAACAAGGAAATTGGCATTGAAAGTATACTATTAACTGATCTTCAAACAGTTTGCAAGTTTCATAGACTTTCCCACCACTCTTCCTTTTCTGGATCAGGATCACACATATTTAATAGTCCTGTCTTCTGGTCTCCTTTGACCCGGGACAGATTACAGGAAAGACTTTCTTTTTTTTTTGTTTGTTTTTTTTGTAGAGACAGAGTCTCACTTTATGGCCCTCAGTAGAGTGCCGTGGCCTCACACAGCTCACAGCAACCTCCAACTCCTGGGTTTAAGCGATTCTCTTGCCTCAGCCTCCCGAGTAGCTGGGACTACAGGCGCCCGCCGCAACGCCCGGCTATTTTTTGGTTGCAGTTTGGCCGGGGCCGGGTTTGAATCTGCCACTCTCGGTATATGGGGCCGGCGCCTTACCGACTGAGCCACAGGCGCCACCCTACAGGAAAGACTTTCAATGAGGGACAACTATTAACAACAACTTGAACTTCTTACACGTCTTTAAATTCAGGTGTTTCTCAAATGGTGTTGATAAGACTCCCCTGGGGAGGTTGCTGACAGAAAGTGATTCTGAAGGGTTTGGGTGCTGTTAGGGAATTTTTATCAGATTCTGATGTAGGTGGTCAGAGGACCAAACTTTAAGAAATGATGTCCAAATGTGACTGGCACAGGTCAGTAAACGCATACTGTGTGATCTCTCCTTATACAAGGACAAACCATCTCTACTTCATAAAAACACTTTTTGTGTGCATGTGTATATATTCCTTTGTGTATATGTTTATAACAATATAAATACACTTCTGTGAGTATCCTATGAGCACATTTTCTGGAAAAATACACACAAACTAAAAACTATGGATAATCTCCAGAAATGTCTTGCTTTTAAAAAAAGTGTTTTTTACACTTATAACAACTAGTAAGAACTTCCGTCTTACTACACCTATAATATCTAAACATGTAAAAACACTTTTTTTTTGAGACAGAGCCTCAAGCTGTCACCCTGGGTAGAGTGCTGTGGCATCACAGCTCACAGCAACCTCCAACTCCTGGGCTCAAGCGATTCTCCTGCCTCTGCCTCCCAAGAAGCTGGGACTACAGGTGCCCGCCACAACACCCGGCTATTTTTTGGTTGCAGTTGTCATTGTTGTTTGGTGGGCCCGGGCTGGATTTGAACCCGCCAGCTCAGGTGTGGCAGTGGCCCGTGCCCCAGCCACTTGAGCCACAAGCGCTGAGCCTTTTTTTTTTGTTTTTTTTTTTTGAGACAGAGTTTCACTATGTTACCCTCGGTAGAGTGCTGTGACATCATAGCTCACAGCAACCTCCAATCTTGGGCTTAAGCGATTCTCTCGCCTCAGCCTCCCAAGTAGCTGGGACTACAGGCACCTGCCACAATGCCCGGCTATAAAAACACTTTTTTAAAAAGCAAGACATCCAGGTCAGGTGTGGTGACTCACACCTGTAATCCCAGCACTCTGGGAGGCTGAGGTGGGAGGATTGCTTGAGTTTAGGAGTTCCAGAGTTCCAGACCAGCCTGAGCAAGAGTGAGACCCTGTCTCTACTAAAAATAGAAAAATTAGCCAGGCCCGGTGGCAGACACCTGTAGTGCCAGCTACTTGGAGGCTGAGGCAGGAGGACTGCTTGAGCACAGGAGTTTGAAGTTGCTGTAAACTAAGCTGATGCCATGGCACTCTAGTTTGACTAGTGAGACTCTATCTCAAAAGTAAAAGCATTACATCCACACGGTGACATTTCTAGAGACAGTCTGTGTGTAAACCTGCTTCCCAGTCTCTATGTCTTTCATAACACGGTGGAAGCACACCAACACGCCCTGTTGTGCACTTTACTTCGTCACCTGGCTGGACCTTCCATTTCCCAGGTTTCTGCGCTATGCTGTTTCAGTCTTTCCCAAAGTCTGCCACTAGGGGGCACCAGCGACCTCCTCCAATCACTAATAGCGGAAAGTTGCCAAATTAGCAGAAATTAGCATATGTTTGGAGAGTCATAGAATGGTTTATCAGTCAGTTTACCACCGAGGGCCTCAGAGATGTAGATTTTTTTCTCTTCTGATTGCATTAGGATAAATTCTAGAACCACCGACTTGGGGCCTTCTGTCACTAATAATGAAAGAGGTGTGCTTGCAGGGAGAGTTCCGACTGGGTCCAGGCCTGGGGACATCTCTCTGCCTAACGGATTTGGTCAGAGCTGTACTGGGCAGAAGGGAGAGTTGTGATTAAAGCAGTAGCTGTGGAGAGGTTCAAACCCAGCACTGCAGGCTTGATACACTTTGTCCACCAGAGCTTTGTGGTCCTTTTATAACCCTTTCCCCATGCCTCTTCCTCCAAATTTAGAAACCAGTGAGCAGAAGTAACATTCTTCATGTGGTTAGAGCCATAATGCTCTAGAGCCATCAGAGGTGCTTAGAAAAGTAGGGTCCTTCTGTACTGGTGATTAGTTTCTTGTTTGGTGGCAGAGAGGGCTGAAGTCTAAATCTATGGGTGTGCTGATAATTGTTTAACAACTAACTCTCCAAATAAGCAAATTATCTGTTTTGGTTGTTAACTGATTTCTGTAGGGGTCAATATTCCTACCATGGCTGGTTTTATGCTACCAACATAGTATCGCTGAATGCGGACTAGAAAGAGATGCGTGGAAGCCTACCTGTATATAATGTTTACCATGTAAATACAATGAATGAAACTTCAAGACCATAGATTATAATACACATAGTAAAATAACAAGGAAATGATGAGTTCTGAGTGCTTATCTTTGGGTATTAAACACTTGTTTAGGAGGCACCCATAGCTCAGTGGGTAGGGTGCTGGCCATTTACACCAAGGCTGGCGGGTTCGAACATGGCTTGGGCCAACTAAAACAATAACAACTGCGACAACAACAATAAAAATAGCCAAAAATAGCCGAGTGTTGTGGTGGGCACCTGTAGTCCCAGCTACTTGGGAGGCTGCGGCAAGAGAATTGCTTAAGTCCAAGAATTGGAGGTTGCTGTGAGCTATGATGCCACAGCACTCTACCGAGGGCAACATAGTGAAACTCTGTCTCAAAAAAAAAAAAAAAAAAAAAAAAGGCTCAGCGCTTGTGGCTCAAGTGGCTGGGGCACTGGCCACTGCCACACCTGAGCTGGCGGGTTCAAATCCAGCCCGGGCCCACCAAACAACGAGGGCTGCAACTAAAAAATAGTCGGGCGTTGTGGTGGGCTCCTGTAGTCCCAGCTACTTGGGAGGCAGAGGCAGGAGAATCGCTTGAGCCCAGGAGTTGGAGGTTGCTGTGAGCTGTGATGCCATAGCACTCTACCCAAGGTGACAGCTTGAGACTCTGTCTCAATAAATAAATAAATAGAAATAAAAAATAAAAATAAAATCTTGTGTTTAATTATGGTAAAAATGTATGACATAAAATTTAGTATTTGCTATTTTTAAGTGTATTATGGTTCAGTAGAAGTGTATTCACAGGCCAGGCATGGTGGCTCACGTCTGTAATCCCAGCACTCTGGGAGGCCAAGGCAGGTGGGTTGCCTGAGCTCAGGAGTATGAGACCAGCCTGAGTAAGAGCACGACCCCATCTCTTAAAAACAAACAAAAAAAATAGTCGGTGTTGTAGTGGGCACCTGTAGTCCTAGCTACTTGGGAGGCTGAGGCAAGAGGATCTCTGGAGCCCAGGAGTCTGAGTTTGTTGTGGATAAAATCCCACGGCACTCAACCCAGGGAAACAGAGTGAGACTGTGTCTCAAAAAAAAAAAAAAAAAAAAAATGGTGTATTCTCATTGGTACGCAGCCAATATCTTTTTTTTTTTTTTTTGTAGAGACAGAGTCTCATTTTATGGCCCTCGGTAGAGTGCCATGGCATCACACAGCTCACAGCAACCTCCAACTCCTGGGCTTAAGCGATTCTCTTGCCTCAGCCTCCCGAGTAGCTGGGACTACAGGCGCCTGCCACAACGCCCGGCTATTTTTTGGTTGCAGGTCAGCCGGGGCCAGGTTTGAACCCGCCACCTTCGGTATATGGGGCTGGCGCCTTACTGACTGAGCCACAGACGCCGCCCTATGCAGCTAATATCTTGAACTCTTTTCATCGTGTGAAACTGAATCTCTATAGCTGTCAAACAATCTCTATTTCCTACTCCCTTAGTCCCTGGAGACTACCTTTCTACTATGAGTTTGACTACTTTATTTATCTATCTATTTATAGACAGAATCTCACTCTATTGCCCCACGTTAGAATGACCCAGCATCAGACCCGACAGCAACCTCAAATTCCTGGGCTTAAGCGATCCTCCTGCCTCGGCCTCTCGCGTAGCTGGAACTACAGAGGCCTACTACCCACGCCCAGATAATTTTTCTATTTTTAGTAGAGACAGTTTCTCATTCTTGCTCAGCAATCCACCCACCTCTTTCTCCCAGAGTGCTAGGATTATAGGCATTAAGCCATGGTGCCTGGCAAAATATCTTACAGAGTCTTTCTCACTGTTGCCTGGGGTAGAATGCCATGGTGTCATAGCTCACAGCAACATCAAACTCTTGGGCTCAAGTGATCCTTTCGCCTCAGCCTCCCAAGTAGCTGAGACTACTGGCATCCATTGTGACATCGGGTTAGTTTTTTTACTTTTAGTAGAGACGAGTCTTACTCTTGCTCAAGCAGGTCTCAAACTTCTGAGCTCAGGGGATCCGCTGGCCTCGGCCTCCTAGAGTGCTAGGGTTATAGGGTGAGCCACCCTGCCCTGCCTGAGTTTGACTACTTTAGATATTATACGTTGTCCTTTTTGGTGACAGTTTTATTTCACTTAGCATAATGTCCTCAAAGTTCATCCACATTGTAGCATGTGATACAACTTCCTTCTTGTTCTGGTTGAATAATATTCCATTTTATATGTACATCATATTTTGTTGATGGATATTTGGTATGCTTCTGCCTCTAGGCTATTGTAATAATGCTCCTATGAACACAGGTGTACAAATATCTAAGACTCTGCTTTCAGGCCGGGTGCAGTGGTTCACGCCTGTAATCCCAGCACTTGGGAGGCCGAGGCAGGTGGATTGCCGAAGCTCACAAGTTTGAGCCTAGCCTGAGCCAGAGCGAGACCTTGTCTCCAAAAAATAACCAAGTGGGGTGCCTGTAGCTCAGTGGTTAGGGCACCGGCCACATGCTCCGGGGCTGGTGGGTTTGATCCCGGCCCGGGGCTGCTAAACGAACACAAAAAATAGCCAGGCATTGTGGCAGGCATCTGTAGTCCCAGTCACTAGGAAGGCTGCAGCAAGAGAATCGCTTGAGCCCAAGATACTGAGGTAGTTGTAAGCCATGATGCCACGGCACTCTACCGAGAGTGACAAAGTGAGACTCTAAAAAAAAAAAAAAAATAGCTGGGCGTTGTGGCTGGTGACTGTAGTCCCAGCTACTCGGGAGGCTGAGGCAAAAGAACCGCTTAAATTGGGCGGCGCCTGTGGCTCAGTCGGTAAGGCGCCGGCCCCATATACCGAGGGTGGCGGGTTCAAACCCGGCCCCGGCCAAACTGCAACCAAAAAATAGCCGGGCGTTGTGGCGGGTGCCTGTAGTCCCAGCTACTCGGGAGGCTGAGGCAAGAGAATCGCTTAAGCCCAGGAGTTGGAGGTTGCTGTGAGCTGTGTGAGGCCACGGCACTCTACCGAGGGCCATAAAAAGTGAGACTAAGTCTCTACAAAAAAAAAAAAAAGAAATTTCGGGTAGGGCGCCGGTCCCATATGCCGGAGGTGGCGGGTTCAAACCCAGCCCCGGCCAAATTAAAAAAAAAAAAAAAAAAAAAAAAAAAGAACCGCTTAAATCCGTGGTTCTCAACCTTCCTAATGCTGTAACCCTTTAATACAGTTCCTGTGGGTCGCGAGGTTGAGAAGGTCACAGGTTAAGAACCGCTGGCTTAAGCCCTGGAGTTTGAAGTTGCTATGAACTATGATGCCATGAAAAAAAAAATAAATAAAAGAATTCTTACACGGAAAACCAATATACAAAAAAGACAAAAGCAGATCTGCTCTACCACACATAGGAGTGTGAGGCCCTGTGTACCAGCTGGTAACATTATACATTGTTTTAACATTCATGAAAAAACTGCTAACTTTGCAGTTTAGAAAAGTTTACACAGATCTTTTGGAAAAATTAAATTTATATCTAGGGTAAAAAGTCACATAGTTTGGGAGGTTTCTTGGGTTTCTGCTCATGAAGTGGACAAAAGAGTAACAATCCCATTGCTGATTTCTTTAGGAACATACTAATTCCTGATAGGGTATGCTTGACGAGGACTTAATTGTTCCCCGATCTACTTATAAACTGGTATAGTAGGTAGACTTTGCGGACCCAGGCCTATCTGCTTGGCTAATTTCAGAAATTTTAATCCTAATCCTAATTATTCTTGAATATATTTAAGCCAGCAGTTCACAGTTTAAATTCTTAGTTAACAATAATCAGCCACAAGAGGAGGACAGATTTGTGTATTTTCCCCTAAAAGAATGTAAAGCAGTAAACGAAGGGAGTTATTCAAATTGGAAGTCTATCCTTTTGAGACAAGAAATTCTCCTGAAGGTTAGGGTACCTTTAAAATACCCCCACTGACAGGTGCATTGCCAAGATTTACTCCCACGCTAATGGTGATCGCACCCAGACTCATGACTACGAAGATGACCCTCAAGTTTTGACCTCCTGCTCAAACCTTTCCTTCAAACCCGACTTTTATATGCAGCTGCTACCTGCCACGTCTATTTGGATGTCTAACGTATTACGTCTCAAATAATCCCAAATTGAACTGTTGATCATAAGCTGCCTCCTTCCACCAGGCTTTCCCACTGTGGTGAGTCGCTCAGGCCAAACAGGCCAATACCTCCAGGTCATCGCAACGCTTTCTTTTTGCATATCCTTACATCTATATTCAGTAAGGACACTTTAATGGGTAATATAAACAGAATCTAACTGCTTCTCACTGCCATCCTTGTCACTATTACCATCTCTCATTGGGATGATTGCTATAGCCTTTTAACCAGGATCCCCCTGCAGACTCTTCTCTGTACCAAAACCAGAGCGAGCCTCTTCCCAAATAGATCTCACCACTCCTCTGCTCCGAACTCCTTTCTCAAGCAGAGGGAAAAGCCAAAGTCCTGAAAGTCATCCACCAGGCCCTCAGCACTGATGACCCCGCCCCTGCGACACCACTGTTCTTTGGCACACTCCCACCACAGGGATCTCTGTACTCTGCCCCCCACCCCCCACTGAAATGCTTTTCCTTAATGTCAAGTCTGAGCCCTTTCCTGACCCCCTACTTGAAACTGCAACGTGCAGCCCACAATGGCAATGCTTTTCTCCTCCCTTGCTTTACTCTTCTTCCTCAGAGTTATAATACATTTTAAAATACAGTTTTTCTCCCCCAGATTATAAACTCCAGGAAGACCGTGACTTTTCTTTACTGTTGTAGGACCTGAAAGAGTCCTAGGCCTATAGATATTCAATAAATGTTGGAAAAAAAATGAACTTAACAGTCATCACTCCCCACCTCCATTCTCCCCCACCCCCGACTGAATGATTGTAATCAAAGTCACACAGAAGTTCTTGGTTTGAAAATAAAAGCAAAAGACCACTGCACATTAGTTTGTCAACATGTAATGCCCTGGGTTTATTTTGTGAGAATTCTATCACAATTTTTCCAGGTGGGATTAAAAACCTTAAGGATAATGTATGCCATTGGAGTGGGCATTCAGACTTCGGTACTGACAAAGCACTAGTAGTAGTCTGTAAAGTACCATTCTCTTCACAGAAGAGAGGTCAAATATTTCCAAAGGAAGGCACCCGATATTTGTGGTTCTGGCCTTGCAGCCTTCTGGAGAATCTTAAAAGGAAAAAAGCTGGCTGGCTGTTTTTAGAAACTGGAATGATGATACACGTACAGCAATTACTGCATTCTTCTCCCTTATATCCTTTTTGTAAGAACAAGTAAAGAATGAAGTCTTCTAAACAATTCGACAATAAAAAAGTACAATTTTTTTGTGTGTGTGCGCTAAAAAAAGGGCAAGACAACATAAACTCCAGTTGTAAGGACTCCATTTGCATACTTGATTTAACACTTTTTGGTGTGGAAGGAAATGGGACTACTGGGCTGTCTGTAGAGCAGCAACATAACATTAGTGCTTTAAGTACCAGAAACTGCCCACAGCAGCGTGGGCGAGCTGGGGATAGGAAGATTCAAGAGACTTCATTTTTAGCTTGTTACTTGTCCTAATGATAGTAGACCAGGAAGATCCCCATTTAACAATACATTCCCCATTTTAAAAAAAACTGATGCCTTTTTTTTTTTTTTTTTGTAAAATTCTGTATGTATGTCACCATTTTTTTTTTTTCACATGATACACAGAAAACTCAAGGACCCAGAGGGGAACCAAGTTATGTTATACCATTTACAAAATACCAAGGAGTCCACAGCTACCTAACACATTTACTACAGCACAGGAACCAATGAAGGTACAGTGTACAAAAAACTGTAAACACGGCACAATAAATAGATAAAACAGCAGGTTCCGCACCATGCACATGATGTGATGACACTTCATCTCTATACAATCTCACATCTCACACTCTTTGTTGCAATTTATTTCCCTCCCACCCTCCCACCCCCAAGTGCAAAGCATCACAAATGAACATTTCTGTATTCAAGTAACATATATACAAGGGTATTACAAATATGCAGTACTGTACAGATAATTGCTGTATTCTTAATTTACAGATGTTGATTTTTTTCCTATTAACAGTAAGAAAAGAAAAATTGAAGCATGAGAGATGAGCATTGCTGTCACGTCCCCACAGCTGCCACAGAAACGCGTGTGCTGCATTCCGTCATCCCTTGCATTCAAAATGCTACTGATGCATAGCACCTAATCAAGTCCCCAGGCTGCAGTCCCACTCCTGAGGGAGCTACGTCACCTCCATCGCTACTGTATTGTCCGCTATGTTGTTCAGTGCTGGCTTTTCTGATTCGTGATTTTCCCTGCAGAAATAAAGTTCACTCCATTACTTATCTGCAACGTAAAAATTTAGCAAACGAAGACTTCGTAACACAAACTGACAATTCTTAATAACAGAAAGAAATGTTAGTCTTTGAGGATAAGATATTAAGTAGAGAAATATGCACTTTTATATGTCAGGAATATGTATACTCAGAAATCAGGCTAATGTTGACTGTAAATTCTCTGGTCAACTATCTTACCAACTATAGCATCAAAGCAACCTACATGTTAAAAACATGTAAAGAATCCCCACGTGGGCGGATTGAGCCTGTGGCTCAAAGGAGTAGGACGCCGGCCCCATATGCCAGAGGTGGCAGGTTCAAACCCAGCCCCGGCCAAAAACTGTAAAAAAAAATAAAATAAAATAAATCCCCACGTTTTAGTAACTGTAGTTTTCAATTTCCTCTCCCATTAAACCTTTCAAAAGAATTTTTAAAAAGGAACAACTATGACTGAGGTTCACGTCAGGACTTTAAGTCAGGGTCCTAAATATATGGAGTTGAGCAGCTTAGCTACAGAGCTAGTAATTAAACACTAGAGTTTTAGTTATTAGTTAAACACTAGAGTTTAGTTATTCCGTCATGATTGCTGAGTGTCCTTGGAGAAGTCTGTTAACTTCTTGAGATCTCAGTTTCTTCATTTTTTTCAAAAATCAAGTGACACAGATGTTCCAAATGCTGCCAATGTTCTACAGTTATATAATTCTTTTTTTTTCTTTTTTTTTGAGATTCAAGCTGTTGCCCTGGGTAGAGTGCCATGGTGCCACAGCTCACAGCAACCTCCAACTCTTGGGCTTAAGCGATTCTTCTGCCTCAGCCTCCCGAGTAGCTGGGACTACAGGTGCCTGCCACAATGCCTGGCTAGTTTTTTTTTTTTGTTGTTGTTGTAGTGTTATTGTTCTTTTAGCTGGCCAGGGCTGGGATCGAACCCGCCAGCCTCAGTGCTATGGGTGCTGCCCCACAGTTATATAATTCTACAGCAGTAAAATCATATTACACATGCCAGAACTACAGCTGAACGATTAGCTATGACTAGACCCAGAATACTAACAAGAATGGATTCATATCCACAGTCACTGGCAGACAATGACTATGACTTAAGTTCAGAAGCAGACAGAAATCCTGGCTTTGGAAACTAGTGGCTATAGTCTGCTGCTACAAACTCAGCTCTTTCTCTGGGCTACTCCTGGCAGAGGAAGTCTATCAGTCTAGCATTGAAGGTCCTCCATCTGGCCATCTCCTGCCATTCCCATTCCAATTACTAACCTTTCTAAACTTACCGAAAAACCAGTTTACCTGTTAACCTCTAAATACTTCTTTTCTAACCTTGTTCTTTCACTTAGCACCTTCCACCTGCCCAAAATGCTCTTTTTCTTTCTCTCATTTGTCTAAGGAAATGCTACCCTGGATTGAATTTGATCTTACTGTTAGAATATTCCCAGAATCCCCTTAATGCAAATAAAAAGACGTCTCCCTACACTGAAATTACAACCATCAACTATTCAATTAATTTGACAAGCACATGATGTTCTGTGATACCTCCAGAACAATTTACACCTATTATTTATAGTTAACATTAATTTTTCACACTTTTTTTTTTGCAGTTTTTGGCTGGGTCTGGGTTTGACTTGCCACCTCTGGCATCTGGGGCTGGCGCCCTATTCCTTTGACTTTTAATGCTTGTCTTCTAACCTGAAAACACCTTTCTCTTTGTGTTTTCTCCATAGTACTTTGTAAGCAGTAGGATTTTAATTATCATGAATATTTCAAACATAATAGAGCCTGAGCAAAATTGTCAACCATCTACTAAAACCCAAGAAGGCAACTTAGCACAGAAAATAATGGTTTGATTATAAAAGTTGACTTGGTGTGAATTCTTTTGGTCTTTACACTATTAAGAAGAGCTTATATACACTAGTGATTGGGGGGCAGAACGGGGATTGTCCAATCAATTCTGTTTACATGAGACACTATGGGAAATAATCATACAGAAAACAAACATGGTGGTATGTGTACACCAAAAAACTACAAAAAAATGGTGACTTTATGTCGTTTTTTTCTTAACCTGGATGGAGCTGAAACACATTCTTCTTAGTAAAGTACCACAAGAATGGAAAAGCAAATATCCAATGTATTCAATATATGAAGCCAGCAAACAATCTAATTCACATCTACACAGGAGAAAAACTCATTTCAATTTAAGCTGGGGGAGGAGAGAGAGGGGAGGTAGTGTTCCCACTATATGGTGCTCCCACTTAATGGGCACAATGTAGGGCTGCACAGCACATCTTTTGGGTGCAGGACACAACTAACTACAAGAGGGACTCAACCTAACAAATTAAAATATTGTGACCTGGTTGGTTGTACCCTCACATTAACCTGAAAAAAAAAAAAAAAAAAAAATCTGTTGTGAAGGCAGAGAGTTAGGTTACACATAATTGCACCATTACCTATTCTGGTCCATTAGCATTTAACTCTTAGACACACATACTTAATTTGATCTTTTAAAGTTACTTTTCATGGCTCGGTGCCTGTAGCTCAGCGGCTAAGGGCATGAGCCACATACACCAGAGCTGGTGGGTTTGAATCTGGCCTGGGCCTGCCAAACAACAATGACAACTGCAACCAAAAAATGGCCAGGTGTTGTGGAAGGTGCCTGTAGTCCCAGCTACTTGGGAGGCTGAGACAAGAGAATCACTTAAGCCCAAGAGTTTGAGGTTGCTGTGAGCTGGGATGCTACAGCACTCTACTGAGGGCGACAAAGTGAGACTCTGTCTCAAAAAAAAAAAAAGAAAAAAAAAAGTTACTTTTCATGATGTAAAATACAATCCTAGATTCTGATTTAAAAAAAAAAAAAAGAAGAAAGAGTCTTTCTTCCATCCAAGGGTAGAAGAAAAATAAGGGCTATGAACCACTGTTACAGAAAGAAAGGGAAGGCCCAAATCCTACAGGCAATAATCACTAGACCAGCGGATCTCAACCTATGGGTCGTGACCCCTTTGTAACAATGAAAATATATCACGGCATTAGGAAGGTTGAGAACCACTGCACTAGACCATTTAGTTCAAATTCTCAACTAATACTGAATTCTAGTTCGGTATTTGTTTAGTTCTTGAAAAAGTAATCAGTGCTTACTTATACTTTTTAAACGTATGATGTAATGTTTAATGTAATGAAACAGGAAATAACGCCAGAGGATTTCAGTTATTTTTCAGACAGCTTAGACTTAAAATTAACTACTCACCTTGGAACAGAATCTACAGAGGATGAAGATGGAACCTTGGAAACCTGACAGTTTGCTGTGGCAGCCAGCTTTAAGGCAGATGATGGAACAGCACTTAAAGTCCTAGGTATATGTCGTGCATTTATTGGGGCAATAGAGTTTACAGTGGCAACTGATGAAGGTACAGTTAATCGAATGTTGTTCCCAATCAGAACCTGAGTTGTTGCAGAATTGGCAGCAGTTACTTGATGACTCAGTGCACTGTGGGAACTTGCAGTCTGTGTGATATTTGAAGGCTGTAACAAAGTTGAACCTGCTGTTGATGGACTTGTATGTACAAGTGCTGTTGGTGTAGTACTACTGAGGTGTAAGCCCTTGTATACTCCTAGAGAGAAAAAGAAAGACAGGTCTAAATAATGTGCAACGCTGCTGTTTGTATTACAGATACACACTGTTAACATCATCAAAACAGTTTAAATGTCTCTCTCTACCTGAGGCTGGAAGGATGCCATTCACCCCAATTCCAAGCACCACGTCATCCTTCATCTTGAATCCCATCAGTTGTTCTGATGTCACCAAAGCAGAAGCAGCGAATTGAGCACTAGCAGAATCCAAAGTCTTAGAAACAAAACCCTAAAAGAAAAATACGGAAGAAATCCAATCAGTGCCACTTAGTCTCAAATTGATACTAAAGCTACACAGGCATACCAAAATCAGCTTCAATACAAATGAAAACGGCAAAGCACTGAAATCTTTTCTTTTCCTTTTTTTAGACAGAGTCTCACTATGTTGCCTTTGGTAAAGTGCCATAGCGTCACAGCAACCTCAAACTCTTGGGCTTAAGCAATTCTCTTGCCTCAGCCTCCTAAGTAGCTGGGACTAGAGGCGCCCGTCACAATGCCTGGCTTTTTTTTTTGTTGCAGCTGTCACTGTTGTTTAGCAGGCTCTGGCTGGGTTTGAACCCGCCTTCCTTTGTGTATGTGGCCGGCACCCTAACCACTGAGCTGTGGGCACCAAGCCTTTTCATCTTTTTGATAGTCATAACTTATTCAATGGTTACACATTTTTTTTTTTTTGTAGAGACAGAGTTTCACTTTATGGCCCTCGGTAGAGTGCCGTGGCATCACACAGCTCACAGCAACCTCCAACTCCTGGGCTTAAGCGATTCTCTTGCCTCAGCCTCCCGAGTAGCTGGGACTACAGGCGCCCGCCACAATGCCCAGCTATTTTTTGGTTGCAGTTTGGCCGGGGCTGGGTTTGAACCTGTCACCCTTGGTATATGGGGCCGGTGCCTTACCGACTGAGCCACAGGCGCCGCCCAATGGTTACACATTTTGATCTTCACGTGTGACGATATGCAATATATGCTAGTCAATCACCAAAATAAGCCTTCTAAAATGTGGAAGCAGCAAACTTCCAACACAAAATGTTGAACAAGAAATATGCTAGTAAAGCATTTCAGTGATTTGCAAACACATATAATGAATAAATTAATATGTAAACTTTCACCTAACTTATACACATACGTACATATACACTTAAACCAAAGGCACTTTTGGGATAGTTAGGTAACTATTCCTTTAGCAAATGGAAGTAACAAAATAGCACATCACAAGCGAACCTAAAAATTGAGAGTCCTCTTAAATTTAAAAAAATCAGCTGTTCCTATAAGATGCCGAGAAACTCACATCTCAGCCCTTTAAGCCATTAATGTTTTAAACGGAAAACATTTTTCATGCGTTAGACTTAAAAGTGATCTCTTTCGACAGTCTTAAAAGAGGCTATTTTAGTATACTTAAAATAAAAATCTTAGTAGTTATTGAAGTGCCCAAGATAAGGAGCTGGGTGGGTTATATATGAAAAAAGGTATGTTAACAGACTACCGGTCAGACTGGAAGACAGTATCTACATCTCATTTAACTATGTTTTTTTATTTTTACTTTTGAAAATAGGGAGCAGAGGCAACAGCTTCCATACTCACCTGTAATGTTCTTTCTAAACCCTGTATATTCAGGCGAAAGCCACTTTTCTGCTGGTTAGATGCAAGGTTCTATGACAACAGTTGGTAATTAGAGATGAACTCTGGTGGGAAACAATGAGGGATAATCATAAGACAGACAAATCCCTCACCTGTGGAGTGTTGGTGGAGGAATTGCTATTTGCCTGCTGTTGCTGAGTTTGTGCAAGCTGCTGTTTCTGCATTAGCGCCAGTTGCTGCTGATGCTGCTGGTATTGTTCGGCTGTAAATGCTGAACATAAAACGAAGAAACACTTTGTAAAAATGCAGAGGTATCACACACAACTTACAATACTTTAAACAAATCTAGCATTTAAAAAAGAGGGGAGAATTAAAGCATGTGTCAAAGGCTCATGATCCTGCTAAAGATCACTTCCAAATGAAAATGTCAGCATTTCTGTGACCACATTTAACAAGAGTGGCTCAAATTTAAAGAAAAAGAAAATTAAACTCCCTGAATTAAAACACAGGAAAGAGAACTGCTCACTTCCCAAGTTTCGATACCATTATTTTTGTATCAATAACCATTATTTTTGTAAAGCTGTGACATTTATGCTAGACAGGGGAGAAAGGTAATATCAGCTTTTTTTAAATCCACAGATTTGGAATCCAACTTTGCACTGAGTTTGAGAAGAAATTTGGTAACTACCATATGGTTTCCATTTTATCCATATTACCTTCCCAATGCATTCAGAAGCTCCCTGACTGTTCTGTGTATATACTCACTGTTGTACGTATTTCTAATTTTAGTCATTATAAAAGTTTCCCCTATATGAAAGATTATGACTGTTGGTTTATTACCTTTTTTTTTTTTTTTTAAATCCATCCTTTAAGTTTAACAGGAAGAAAAGAGGCTCCAATGTTAAGGTTAATTAATTTTCCCCACCCAATTAACCCACCTGGAAAAAATCCAGTCAATAAGAACGGAGTTGTTTATGTTGATTTACTGTACAGAATGATGTCTGAGGAAAGACACTGTGTTATGCTACTTATGTTTGTCTATGGAGAGCTCAGTTCTAAAAAAAACAAACAAAAAAATGTTCATTTATTACCCCCCCAAAAGTGTGTGCAATTTTTAAAAAGGAAACCTTTTTCTTTTTTTTTCTCTTTTTGGCCAATTAGAAAAAGGAGAAAGAAAAAGCACATACAATCACAATACCTCTACTTTCAAAGGCTTCTTTAAGAAGCCTGTAAGATGTCTGAGTGAGAATTATTTTAAAATAAAAAAGGTTATCATGCATCCCTGAGTACTAGGGAATCTATAAATCATGCAAATGTCCTCAATCTAAAGTTTAACGTTTTCAAAATACTGTCATTTGCTTTGCGTTGTTTAACTGCAATTTGATAATCTAATTAGAGTATCACTTCATCAAGTTTTATGATTTTCACTTGTAACTCATGAAGAATCGTTGTCTATCCTCTAGGATATGGCTTCTGGTACAACTAGAAAATGGGTAGGTACAAATTCTACCATATTTTGCATGAATCAGAAAATTATAAAATAATATTGAAGAAAACATCATCAAGTTATTAGTGTCTACACAGGCTTTTACACCTGAGCTAAACCAAGTTCTTGGGCTATAAAAGGGCGAAAAAGCAATTTCATGTTGGAAAGACTCTACTATTGATTTTTATTTTTGTCTGTTACAAATCTGTTTAGTTGCTATTTGCCCTTTGATGAGCTCCTTTCCCTACTATGTTTTTAACCCACATATTTTACAGAGAGGACGTCGATAAATAAAAGGATGATCCCGAAATATTGATATAAAAGTAATTGTCAACATGATCGTTTCTATTAAACTGAAATTGAGTTGCAGCAAATGTGAAGAAAATCAACAAAAATCACTACTGCCCTGAAAGAATATTCATAAATATGTTTAAACAAATCTACAATAAACATTGATTTAAACCATGACTTATTATATTTTTGTCAATATGTCTTTGGAATCTACATTTTAATTTCCTAAAGTGAGTATGTTGCCTAATCCTTGATTTTCCTAGTAGGGAATGCCCAGCAAATTAAAGGAAAAAAATCCATTTTTAGGTCAAGGCATCACATATATAGGAAACCAAGTAGCATTCACCATCTATACATGAAACTCGATTTACATGAATGAAAGTACTCTTTTGTAGAACACTTTGCTAATGGCTTGTGTTTTAATTAAAAATTTAGCAATAATTAGAAATTTGAATAAGCTTCCAATTATTTTTGCTCTGTTTAATAAACATTTTAATCCTGGGTCTCTAAGGGTTTGAAATTTCACTTTTTAACAACTACTCAACATTTTAGATCACTATGTTAGCTGATTTCCTAGACTTTATTATACTCTACTAGAGCCTACTTATGAAGCTTTTCCTTAACATTTTTGGTAAATAACACAGAAGAAACACATAGAACATATAAGCTGGGAGCAAAGGTAATAAAAACCTCAGGTCCAGGGGTCAAGAGACCTTGACTTTTTTAGACCTCAGCTCTTGGCTCAGCGCCTGTGGCTCAAGCAGCTAAGGTGCCAGTCACGTACACCTGAGCTGGAGGTTTGAATCCAGCCTGGGACCACCAAACAACAATAACAGCTGCAACCAAAAAATAGCTGGGCATTGTGGCGGGCACCCGTAGTCCCAGCTACTTGGGAGGCAGAGGCAGAGGCAGGAGAATCACTTGAGCCCAGAGTTGGAGATTGCTGTGAGCTGTGATGCCACGGTACTCTACCCAGGGCGACAGCTTGAGGCTCTGTCTCAAAATAAATTAAAAAATAAAATAAAATTTAGACCTCAGCTCTATCATACTTAGCTGAGTACTCCTGGGCAAGTTACTCAATTTTGGGGGACTCAGTATCTTCACCTAAAATGTGAAAGAGATTAAATTAGGTGATCATTAAGGTCCTTTTCGGCTATGAGAGGCTAAGATACTACATTTCTTGAGAGAAATAAAATTCCAATTCCAAAGAAGGCAGCGTGAATAAGTAGAAAAGCTTGGGCAACGGTGAGGTAGTAAATCTGGGGAGATAGAAGCTGGACTGGATTTTACATGTTCTTTATCCTGAGAAGCCCTCAGGTCATGATACCATCCTAACTCCAAGGTCTTATCAAATGCTAAAGGGCAGTAAGACACACATGACCGTATCTCACCTCCCTAAATCTCTATGAACAGACTGAGATACAAGGCAGAAAGTGCTTGGCTTATATGTCTACCTCCAGTTATGCTGTGGTAGTCAAGGTAGTAATTCACACAAAGATGGGCAAAATGGTTTTTGTTGATGATCAGATGTAGAATCAGAATAGTTCCACATAATCAAAAAATGGTAAAGTCAGGAAGGAGGCTGCTGATTTCCTCCTAAATGTCATACTAGAGACTAAGAAAC
Source organism: Nycticebus coucang (assembly GCF_027406575.1). Classification (NCBI taxonomy): domain Eukaryota; kingdom Metazoa; phylum Chordata; class Mammalia; order Primates; family Lorisidae; genus Nycticebus; species Nycticebus coucang. Next base: position 43,634,055 of record NC_069799.1, on the reverse strand, counting down.
TTCTAAGGTCAAACAGATGTAGTAGAGGAAGGAATAAAAAAAATCATTGAGGTTTTAAATTTAAAAAGAAATACGACGAAAACTCTTTTGGATTTAATCTTTATAAGAAATACACATTATTTTTTTATTTTTTTGAGACAGAGCCTCAAGCTGTTGCCCTGGGTAGAGTGCCGTGGCATCACAGTTCACAGCAACCTTCAACTCCTGGGCTTAAGTGATTCTCTTGCCTCAGCCTCCCAAGTAGCTGGGACTATAGGCACCTGCCACAATGCCTGGCTATTTTTTGGTTGTAGTTGTCACTGTTGTTGTTCGGCAGTCCTGGGCTGGATTCAAACCTGCCAGCTTTAGTGTATGTGGCTGGTGCCTTAGCTGGTTGAGCTACAGGCACAGAGCTGAGAAATAAACATTTTAGGTGCCAAGTGTATGAATCAAGTGCTTACAAAACCTTATAAAGCACCCGACAATTCTGCATACAGGAGAGAAGAGTCATGGGCAGGATATGATTTAAAACTAAGAATGTAGAACTGGTAACTGGGACGGGATTAGGATGACAGGACTTAACATGTGAAGAACACTGTGATGTTGGACAGTGAATCTAGTACGCATCCATGAGCAACACCGCAATCTGTAGGTTGACATTAAGGAGGCAGCTTTTGATTCGGAATTTGGATGAACCTGCCCCCACCTCCCTTTTCCTTTTCTTTTTCTGAGACAAGGTCTCCCTGTGTCACCCTGGCTGCACCACAGTTACACTGAAGTTGTAGCTCAGAGCAACTTCAAACTCCTGAGCCTATGGTGATCCTCCTACTTCCGCCTTCTGAGTAGCTGGGATGTAGCTGGGATTACAGGCGTGTGGCCACCACGTCCTGTTCATTTTTCTAGTTTTGTAGAGACTGGGTCTCGCTCTTGCTCAAGCTAGTCTCCCAACTCCTGGCCTCAGGCAATCCTGCCTCTGCCTTCCAGAGTGTTAGGATTACAGATGTGAGGCACTGCACCTGGGCTCAATATTTGGACAAACTTTCTAACCAATACCCCCCAAATAACTAGCTCTAGAAAGTTGTTGAATTTGCCCTCACTAGAAACGTTTAGGCAGAAGTTACAAACTACCTTAGTTACGGTAGCTTCTAAATAACCAATTCTTAGGGGCAAGAATTTATATGAAATACTCTTAAGACTTTTTGAGTCCATTTTTTTTTTTTGAGACAAGAGTCTCACTTTGTTGCCCTTGGTAGAGTGCTGTGGCATCATAGCTCATAGCAACCTCAAATTCTTGAGCTTACACGATCCTCTTGCCTCAGCCTCCCAAGCAGGTGGGACTACAGGCACCTGCCATTACACAAGGCTATTTTTAGAGACAGGGTCTCACTCTTGGACAGGCTGGTCTTGAACTCTTACCTGCCTTGGCATCCCAGAGTGCTAGGATTACAGGCGTGAGCCACTGCACCCAGCCCAAGTTCACTTCTTATACAGGGAAACCTATGCTGTACCTCAGCACCTGGAGTGGCCTCCAGTTCAGACTGCTGCCCTGAAGTCACACTCCTACAGCTAGATCAGCTAAGTGGGGCTGGGGAGGGTGACAGGTACTTAGGAAAAAATTAAACAATTTAAAAAATAAAGCTAAGAAAAGTTAAAGTCTAGATTATCAAAATGCGTACCTTGTGAAAAACAAAACCAAGACAAAAATAACCCCAAAGATCTATTTTAAAAGTTATCCCTGGCTGGGTGCCCATAGTTCAATGATTAGAGTGTGGCCCTGTGCGCTGAGGCTGGCAGGTTTGAATCCAGTTTGGGCCTGCTAAACAGAAAAGACATCCCTGAATTATAAATTTGAGTGGTACATAGGCAGAACATTAATGCAAGAAAAAGGGTAACTTAAAGAACTAAAGTAAAATGATTCTTCAGCTAGTATGATTCCGTACTTAGTGAGTTTGGGTTGATAGGACTCAAAACTCCTTATCAGCCATCCAGAAATCTAATTCGAAAACTCAGATTTGTTGTAATTCATTTGGTGGCAAAGTGTGACCAGATCTGCACTCATCTGGCTTCAAGTGATTTGAACATGAGGGTATCTCTAGTCAAATATTCTTCTTAGTGTGAATATTCTTGCACTTTTCTATAGACTTTTTGAGTCCATTTTTTTTTTTTTTTTGGAGACAGTGTCTCACTTTGTTGCCCTTGCTATGGATGTTATATGATACTCTGCTGTGGGTGTTGTATGATATAACTACTTTCTATAAGAAAACAATTCTGAATTCTGAAGCACATTTGAATAAAGATTAAGGACCTACATATTTATAAAATCTAAATTTGTGCCCAAATTTAGAGTTCTTTTTCCACAGTAAGATTAACATTTTATGTTAAATGGCACTGTTATAGATATTAAGAATTAGAACATATGATTTAGCCATCTCTCTCCTATTCACTTAAGTAGATAAATCTTTAGTGAGATTATGAGAGTTTAGAAAAATAACTTACAATGTTGATAAAATTTCATTGGGAACTAGGAATTCAAATCCTGAATATATAACTGTAATTTCCTTTCTTTTTTTGAGACAGAGTCTCACTATGTCGCCCTCTGTAGAGTGCAGTAGCATCACAGCTCACAGCAACCTCAAACTCTTGGGTTAAACGATTCTCTTGCCTCAAGCTCCCATATAGCCGAGAGTTACAGGCGCCCCTCCCATATAGCTGGGACTACAGGTGCCCGCCACAACGCCCAGCTATTTTTGTTGTTGTTGTAGTTGTCGTTGTTTAGCAGGCCTGGGCCAGGGTCGAACCTGCCAGCCCAGATGTATGTGGCTGGAGTCCTAACCACTGAGCTATGGGTGCCGAGCCTTTTCTCTCTCTCTCTATTTTTTTTTTTTTGAAACAGAGTCTCATTATGTTGCCCTTGGTAGAGTGTGGTAGTGTCACAGCTCACAACAACCTCAAACTCCTGGGCTTAAATGATTCTCTTGCCTCAGCCTTCCAAGTAGCTGGGACTATAGGCACCTACCACAACGCCTGGCTATTTTTTTTTTTTTTTTCCCGTAGTTGTCATTGTTGTTTAATAGTCCCAGGCCGGGTTTGAAGGCACCAGCCCCAGTACATGTGGCCAGCCCTTAACTACTGAGCTATGGGCGCCAAGCCATATAACTGTTAATTCAAAACCACTTTCTGTTTTTAGTCTTTCTGAATTATATAAGAACCTTCATGTGAGCCTTTTGTAATTATGAAAAAGACATTAATTTTGATATTTGATAGCCCCCAAACTCAAACTCATGCAAATGAATCACTGAAGAAACACTACATTTTTAAAGGTGTTTTTGAGAATTAAAAAAAATATTAGAAAATTGTATTTGGAAACCATCCAAATAACCTGTCATTAACTAAACAATTTGTCTGGAAGTACTAAAACGTAGTCCTAGAACTCTGAATCCAAGATCCTTAACATTGTGTTATTCTAGTGCATAGTACCCAGAGGACCAAGCACCCAACAACACCTAACTCCTCAGGGTACCCATTTGATTACAATTATGCAAAATGGCCAAGAGTGGAAAGCAAGTAAAAAAAGATACTCAGCAGTTGAAACAGAGACTATAAAAGTTAGTGTGTGTTAAAGCTCAGGCACTTTATTAAAATGAATGTACCCCTGTGACCATCATTTAGAACTTCCTATTTAAAAATGATAGTAAATAGGTCTTTATGGATAATTACTTAAAAAAGGGAAAATCACCCCAGAGGTAATTACAATGTCATAGCACAAGTATAAATATTAATAACAATAACTGAATAATAAAAATATGGTTAAATTATAACCCACGTAATTTGGCTTAAGCAACAGGGAAGTATATTAACTGACTCACAGCTAACACAACGGTTAAGTTCTAAAGGCAGTACCAGTTGAGCATCCCTAATCTGAAAATCCAAAATCTAAGAAGCTACAAATTCCTTAATGCTTAGAGCAATGACACAATGCCCTAAGTGAAGAACTCTACACCTGGCCTCATCTCCAGGGTAACTGTCAAAATGCAATCAACACTTTGTTTCATGCACCAAAATAATTTTAAAATACTGTATAAAATTACATTTAAGATATGCACATAAGGTACATATGAAACATAAATACATTTTGTGTTTAAGTATGGGTCTTATTCCCATATCTCATTATCCATATGGAAATATTCCAAAATCTGGAAAAATCCGAATTTGAAACACTTGTAGTCCCAACTGCTTCAGATAAAAAACACTTGACCTGTATAGTCAAAACTAAGCCTTGGAAAATTCCTTTAGAAAGTGTTCTGGAAAAAAAAAAAGTGTTCTGATTCTCCAGATGAAATAGTCTGGTTTGTATTTGGGGCCCATGTTATCTTAAAAAAAAAATTTATCTTTACAACTACAATTATACTGAATGAGGTAAGATGCTTAACCTACGAATAAAGTGGTGACACAGACACTGCAAAGGGAAGAAGAGATTCACTTCTGCCATTCCAGGCACATTACAGAGAATATGTTCTTTCAGTAGAATTGTACTTAGAATTCTGTGTAACATTTGAACTGCTATCCCAACTGGGCCCATACTTGAATTCATTTAAATTATTTGTACATATGATGTGACTGCACTGTGATATACTTAACAGAGCATAAAGGGAAAAGCTTTGGGTGTCTGGAATATTCATAAATATGAAACAACAGTGTTACCCTATTAAATTGTAAGCATCTACTCTCTAAGTATACAGGAAGATATAGCAAAATTAAAAGAGAAATTAAAACCACACAACAGGAAAAGAATAGATAAACTCATTTTTAAAAAGTTGTTATCACATACATGGAGGAAGGAAATGATTAAAAAAATAAAAGGCCATTTAAAAATTTTTTTCAGCTAAACTTTTGGTAATGCTCATCTTTCAAATGTTCTTCGGTGACTATAAATCAAGTGAGTTTTACAATTGATACTGATAGCATACTTAAGTAGTACAGCAATCAGTCTACATAAAAACAGATCATTATAAAATCCTTAGGATAGTTATTCAACTTTTCTGTTTTAAGGGACAGAGAAGATGGGGATTGATGAAACATGCCTATTTTCTCTGAAAAGTCTCAAAAATTTTTATACAGCTTAAAAAGCTTAATTATTAGGGAAAACTACTATAAATTTATACTGTTAAAAATTTCTACATCAGCACTATAAGTTTTCCTTCACACTGAAAAGTTCATTATTGTGATTTTTAAGACTATAAAAACAGAGAACTGGTTTTCTTGATAGAGACTAAAATGGGACTGTAAATAACCTGTTAGGGTGCAGAATAATTGTGATTTTCTTTAAGTTGATTTCCAAAGTATGATTATTTTTCTCATGAGTCAAAAGACTCCCATTTCATAAAAATACAGATGACCCTTGAACAACACAGGTTTGAACTGCCTGAGTCCCCTTATTCATGTATGAATTTTCTTCTGCCCCTCACACCTCTGAGATGGTAATAACAAGCTCTCCTCTTCCTTACAGGCCTAACTCAGTGTGACCCTCATGATGATCCCCTTTCACTTAACAAACAGTAAACATATTTTCTCTTCCTTTAATTTCCTTAATATTTTCTTTTCTCTAGCTTACTTTATTGTAAAACTATAGTATATAATAGATACATAAAATATATGTTAACTGACTTTATGATATGGGTAAGTAAGGTTTCTTAGTAGTAGTTAACTTTTTGTGGAGTCAAAAGTTATACCTGCATTTTTGCCTGTGCGAGGGGCTTGGTTCCCTTAATCTTCATATTGTTCAAGGGTCAACCGTACTTTTTTTTGAGATAGAGTCTCACTTTGTCGCCCTCCATAGAGTGCCGTGACATCTTAGCTCATAGCAAACTCTTGGGCTTAACCTATTCTCTTGACTCAGCCTCCCATGTAGCTGGGACTATAGGCACCTGCCACAACACCTGGCCACTTTTGTTGTGGTTATCATTGTTGTTTAGTAGGCCTGGGCTGGGTTCGAATCTGCTAGCCTTGGTATATGTGGCTGGTGCCCTAACCACTGAGCTATGGGTGCTAAGCCTCAACTGTACCTTTTTATTTTTTATTTTTTTGAGACAGAGTCTCACTATGTCACCCTTGGTAGAGTGCCATGGCATCACAGCTCATAGCAACCTCAAACTCTTGGGCTTAAGCGATTCTCTTGCCTCAGCCTCCCAACTAGCTGTGGCACCCGCCACAACGCCCGGCTATTTTTTTGTTGTTGTCACTGTTGTTTGGCAGGCCTGGGCGGTGTTCAAACCCACCAGGTCTGGTGTACGTGGCTGGTGCCCTACCCGCTAAGCTACAAGGCTCCAAGCCAACTGTACCTTTTATAAATCATGAACTAAATTAGTTTATGGAATGCTTTCTGGAGATCTTTAGGGAAAAGAGAGAATTTTCACATTTAAAGGGTGGTTAAACTGCAACCTACCAGATGATGAGGGAAATAGAATAAGCATCTTTATAGCCCTTTCAAAATCTAAATTTAGCTTTATAAAAATCTGTAGTAACATAATTTTAACAGCAAATTTCTATAATCTATGTGCTTCTAATAACATAGACTTAATGCTTTAAAATAGAAAGCTAAAATTATAGAATACTTTAAATTGATAGCATTTATTTTACAAGTGTCACATTATAACCATAGATACTTGACGGTTTTAAAAAATATTAAAATAACCCTTTATCGTTTTCTGAAAAATTGATTTCTCTTATAAATTACTAATTATTGTTTTAGCATATAAGGTTATTGGGCAAATGTACTGACTTGCTGGCCTTTATATTAAGCAGAGTAGATAAGACTCTGGAGAAGTATTCAAGCATAAACGATAACAAGTTAGGGTTCATTTTCTTTTCACATTATTTGAAAATACAATGAATCTTGTGGTTCACAAACTGTATCAAATGTCACACATCAAATGGTAATAAATCACCTTTGTATGTGGGTATGTTTAAATGCAGACATGTACATATAAACGCCTGTAGCAACAGGATTCAAATAAATAGAACAAGGTCTTTTTTTCCTTTTAACTTATTTTGAGAGAAAAGGACTGCTAGTAATAAATGCAGCAGACTACATACTCAACAAAACAAAAACAACATGAGATGAACCCAAAATCTCCATAGAAATGTACATCCTAACAGTAAACATACCGAAGTGTGCTGAGCCACTGCTACGTTTACTCTGTGTAGAGGTGCTGCATGTCTGGGTCCCAGGTTGTGCTGTTCCTGTTCGATTTATACTCCTATATAATTTTCTACAGGAGAGTTCATCATTGTCACTGTCATGTAGGGATGGTGTCCGAGGCCTAAAATGCCGCCATCTACATGATTTGATATTGACTAGTATCTGACTGAGGTCTTTAGAGAAAGTATTGTCCGAGGTATTTGTTTCTGAGGTATTGGCAAACTGATTGACTGAAGAATGTTGTGGTGAGGAAAGCATTTCCAAATCCAGATGGCGAAACACACTGTCATAGTCTGAATAGGCTCTGTCCAGTAAGACCCTATTAAAAGTAAGGTGAGAAATACATATTTAAGATAGGTATTTAAAATAAAATGATGTATAAAGGAAAAAACAATCTCAATTTCTTATAAAGGTTCTTTTTTTCGAATTATTTTCAACAAAAAAGTTTCATTTCTATTTCAAAGCACCAAAATAAACATTTTATATAATGTTGCCAACATATTTGCTTTATATTTAAACAAAAGTTCATTATTTTGTGGGGGGGGGCGAAGAGAAGAGGAAAAGCAGCAAAAGACATATGATACTTTATGTCATTAAAATTTTGTATAGGGCGGCGCCTGTGGCTCAGTCGGTAAGGCGCCGGCCCCATATACCGAGGGTGGCCGGTTCAAACCCGGCCCCGGCTGAAATGCAACCAAAAAATAGCTGGGCGTTGTGGTGGGCGCCTGTAGTCCCAGCTACTCGGGAGGCTGAGGCAAGAGAATCGCTTAAGCCCAGGAGTTGGAGGTTGCTGTGAGCTGTGTGAGGCCACGGCACTCTACCCAGGGCCATAAAGTGAGACTCTGTCTCTACAAAAAAAAACAAACAAAAAAAAAAAAAATTTTGTATAGACAAAATATCTATGATCTTACTCTAGAAGATACAGGGTGGCCATAAAGTTCATGTGCTATCTAAAATCGTTTAATAGGGTAAAATTGCACATGAACTTTATGGACATCTGTGTGTTTATACACACACTTTTATTTTTTGAGACAGAGTCTGACTCTATTGCCCTGGGTAGAGTGCCGAGGCGTTACAGCTCACAGCAACCTCAAACTCTTTGGGCTGAAGTGATCCTCTTGTCTCAGCCTCCGAATTAGCTGGGAGTACAGGTGCCTGCCACAAAGCCTGGCTAGTTTTTCTGCTTTTATAGAGACGGGGTCCTGCTCTTACTCAGGCTGGTCTTGAACTCCTGAGCTCAAGCAATCCACCTGCCTCAGCCTCCTAGAGTGCTAGGATTACAGGTGTGAGCCACTGCACCTGGCCATATATATATATATATATATATATTTATTTAATTTCAGGTTAATGTAAGGGTACAAAACTAACTAGATTACAAAATCTACATATGTTAGGTGAAGTCCCTCTTGTAGCACACATACATATATATTTTTTTTTTTGTAGAGACAGAGTCTCACTGTACTGCCCTTGGGTAGAGGGCCATGACGCAGGACTCACAGCAGCCTCTAGCTCTTGGGCTTACGTGATTCTCTTGCCTCAGCCTCCCGAGCAGCTGGACTACAGGTGCCCATCACAACACCCAGCTATTTTTTGGTTGCAGTTTGGCCGGGGCTGGGTTTGAACCCACTACCCTCGGTATATGGGGCTGGTGCCCTACTCACTGAGCCACAGGCGCCACCCACACATACATATTTTAAATTCACAGATACAAAGGCCCAGTATGGGTGGCTCACGCCTGTAATCCTAGCACTCTGGGAGGCTGAGGCAGGTGGGTTGCTTGAGCTCAAGAGTTTGAGACCACCCTGAGTAAGAGCAAGACCCAGTCTCTACTAAAAATAGCTAAACTAGCCAGATGTTGTGGTAGACATCTATAGTCCTAGCTATTCAGGAGGCTGAAGCAAAAGGATCCGCTTGGGTCCAAGACTTAGGGTTGCTGTGTACTATGATGTCACGGCACTCTATCGGGGGCAACAAAGTGAGACTCTGTTTCTCAATTAAAAAAAAAGACATGATCTCAAAAAAAAAAAAAAAAGACATGATCTTGTTCTGTTGCCCAGGCTGTAGTGCATTGGTGCCATCACAACTCACTGTAGCCATGAAGTCCTAGGCTCAAGTGATCCTCCTGCCTCAGCATCCCAAATAGCTTGGAGTACAGCTGAGTACCACCACACTCGACTACTTCAGCTAATTTTAAAATAATTTTGATACAGGAGTTCACATTCCTGGTCTCAAGTGATTTCCTTGCATCAGCTCCCAAGTAGGGGAGGTTACAGGGTGAGTCCATGCTTGGCTAGAGGACGTATTTATATAAACCTTACAAATGACTCCATCTCAAAATGCTAATGCTGATTAATGGTAGTAATAAAGTATAACCAATATGGACAATTTTTACTACTACTGATATCAACATAAGGATCGAATAAAAAGAGAAATAAAATGAATTTTATTTCCCAAATAATTCTAAACTAATATTTAAAATGAGATTAAAATCTGCAATTAAGAATTAAAAGGAAAGAAACCTATGTATAAACTATTAATATATTATAAATTACACCCTTGAGCTTCTTCATGAAAGCACCTTGATACCATTTTCTGTTTTGCATTTTACTGTTTTCCGTATTTATACATTAATATCTTTTCTTTGTGTTTATGTGTTCTGCAATTCCTTTCCTCCCCGCATACAAACAACTTCTCACATAAAAGCATTTAGAATATGAAGTAGTCCCATCAGGTTTAAAAAAGAACAACAATTAGACCCTGACAGGCTGGGATGGCCCAATAGGTCATGCATGGATCCCTTTTATTGACAAGCTAAGCAATCCAGTTCTGGGCACGTATCACTCAGAATTCCTGAAACAACTTTTCGTAGTTTAACTTAAGACAATGTGTTGTGCACTCATGAATTACAGTTGTTTTCATCTGTTGCCTTATTTCAGAATTCTCTACCTCTTGATAGTATACCTACGGTAGAAAGGCAGATCCATTAGAGGGCCCATTAGAGCTATGCATTAGAAGCTATGGTATGTAAAAACCAGGTAGTAAAGTGGCAAAACGGTTTTAGTCAACAAATCAGGTAAGAACAGCAAATAGGAATGAGCTGTTTAAAAGGACTACCTAACTTCAAACTTGAGATTCAATTACCCAAAATATCCCTATAGTAGGTAGGAACACAAAAATATTTTACCTCCCACCGCGCCCAACCCGTCTTCGTGCAAATCCAATACACCTTTGGGGTACGGTGAGAGTAGTTAAGCAGTATCTATATCGTGCATCCCCTAATCCTCCATCTTCAGGACTAGTCCAAGGCCAGTTGCCAGTTTGATCTAAGTGAGGCTAGAAAAAAAATCCAAATTATTTTATTTTGCCAGTGAAAGATAAATGTTTTTTATTTTATTTTATTTTTTTAGATAAATGGTTTTTATTTACAAAGGGAATCTAACACTTACAGCATAGTACTGACAGCCTGCTTTCCTACGGAAAGCAAAAGGACCATCAGGATCATTCTCTTCCTCAGCTTCTGAAGAGCCAGACAAAACCTTTAAATAAAATAAATAAAGTAGGTCATACATATGACTTGCCACATTCCTCCCCTGTATTCAATGAGAAACTCCTATTTTTTAATTTCTACCTGGGAGAGAGGTTCTTCGTCTGAGCTGGGAAAGTCATACTGATTTAAATCTTTAGCATTAAAGACTGGCAGTGCAGCAGGACTCGTCTGTTGGGGAGTAGCAGCAGCAGACGACGGTAAGACTTTGGGTTTCTTTTCATATTTACGTTTCGGTCGGATAAGATCGGCTTTATCTTGCTGCAACAAAGACATGAATTATTATACACCAGAAACCATGTTCAACGAAGCTGCAGTTTTGGGGGATATTTTAAAAAGGAGTTTATTGCTGTATTGGAGGCATTAATAACTCATTAAAGACATAAGACTTACATTTGGTAATATTCTATAGTAAAATCTTAGAAAAACTGGCCTCTGCAAAAGCATGAATATGTCCTGCAATCTAAAACATAATCCTACAAAACTATTTCATTTTCATTCCAGTAAAAGGTAAAAACAGTTCTCTGGTTTCTAAAGTCCTACATGTGTAATTGCAATTAGTATTTACCACTTGGCTTATTACTTTTTCTTAATTTCCCATGAAAATTCTAGGAGAAATTTGTTTTTTTTAAAACAGAGTCTCACTATGTTGTGTTGCCTTGGTGGAGTGCTGTGGCATCAATGCTCACAGCAATCTCAAACTCTTGGGCTTATGTGATTCTCTTGCCTTGACCTCCCAAGTAGCTTGGGACTACAGGTGCCCACCACAATGCCCGGCTATTTTTCTGTTGTTGTTGCAGTTGTCTTTGTTGTTTAGCTGGCCCAGGCTGGGCTTGAACCCACCAGCCTGGGTGTATGCGGCCCGCACCGTAACCACTGAGCTACAGGCACTGCCCTCTAGAAGAAAATTTTAAAAAGAGATGTGTCTAATCCTTACTCTCAAGAAATAACAAATCAATATAGAGACAATAATAATGAAAACGATATTGCATACACACAAAGCAAACTACAGATAACTGTTAACACAGTTAACACAATAAAAAAAACATTGTGGAAAATAAATGCTGAGAGGTTACAGAAATAAAGAGCAGTAAGCACTTGTTAGCTGAACAATGGAGGCTTTCTGGAGTAGTGAATTTTGAACAGCTTCAGAGGATAAAGATATGAAATTATTAAATAGGGGAAACACAAAGATAAGATACAGAGGCCAGAGAGATTGAGCTGATGGAACACAGCACACATTAGAAATGCATTGCAGTTGATGGCAAAGGTTAGGAGAAGGATGAATCTGACGTGGAGGCAATAACAGGTAAGGAATCTGAGGCAAAAATTGCATTTGTTGGGAAGAAAATGATCACAGCAAGTATCACAGTTACTTAAACTAAATATTTACAATATGTTATATATAGTTTATGGCATTATAGTTTTTTGGAAAAAGTTAACTGTTAAACTATAAGGTATTTCTCTACAATTTCTTCTGTTGTACTGATAGGACAAACTTGAAAAAAGAGCTTCCTATGGCAGGGCAAAATATTATTACTATTTTTTAAGAGATAGAGTCTCACTTAGTTGCCCTAGGTAGAGTGCGTGACAGCTCACAGCAATCTCCAGTTCTTGGGCTCAGGTGATTCTCTTGCCTCAGCCTCCGGAGTAGCTGGGACTACAGGCACCCGCCACAATGCCCGGCTATTTTTGGTTGTTGTTGCAGATTGGCTGGGGCAGGGTTTGAACTCGCCACCCTCAGTATATGGCACCAGTGCCCTATTCACTGAGCCATAGGTGCTGCCCAGTGCAAAATATTAATAAAGAGTTAATGTCAATAGTCAGCTAGAACAGTGCTATAGTGCTTTATTAACTACCACTTTTCTTAGAATTACAATTCAAAATCTTGATCTTATGCAATAGGTCTAGATCCTATTACTTAACAATAACAATTATCAAGATAACAGCCCCAATGATAATTTTGTATTAATCTGATGGAATTTAAAATAAATCACTTTCAGGTGTAAGGGCTCATACTTTTGGCACACATCAAATTACAGAATAGGACAATTAGGACTTACTCTAAAATAAAAAAAGCTGAAAAACACTGAAGTAGTCTACAAAGTCATGTAGGGTTCAGATAGGGAGAATGCAGAGTTAAAATACTAAAAGTGAAAAAATTCTATTATGTTTTAAAAACATATTTAGGGCTAAGAAATTATAAATGCAGAACAAAATTTAGATAAAAAATTTAGATAAATACATACATTTATTTGAGAAAAAGAAAACAGTATTTTGGAGCATAACCCTAACTTTATAGATCATCAAAGAGAGTAACTCTTTATTGGCCCTCCCCAATACTATGTTTTTAATCAAGAAAATGTTCTCTCATAAAATAGTTCCTGTCACTGCTCAAAATGACTTAAAAAAAATAGCCAGACTGAGGAAACCGTCACTCTAACTGGTATGCCAAATTGTACATTCAGTTTCCAAGGTCCATTTCACAAGAAAAAAATTGGCAGAAACATGATATTAAATAACACAGGGGTTATCTGATGATGGTAGACTCACTGACTCCCCAAATGCAACCAGTATGGTGAGTTCATAAGTTTTCATGAAAAATTTCATACAAAAAACACATAGTATACTTTTTTCCAAAATGCAAATTTTCCAAGAAGGGGAAACCTAATCAACTGCTTTCTTCTATTCCCCTTCATTTATTTTATTTCTCCTTACCAATTTTAGTCTTCACAAGTTGTGAAGTATTTGATTAAGAACTAATTTGTTCAAATATTTCCATCTCTAAACTATTGTCTCTGTTACCAATTATGAAGAGATAATTCCCTCTTGCATACTGAAATATATGCACACAAAAACAAGATAAACTCAACTTATTGGCAACTTTGTGTCCTTCTCCCTAAACCTTCATATTTTGTTTGAATTATTTTAATATGTCATAATCTATAAATAGTAAAATATCTTTGTAACAAAAGAAAGGGAATCCTTTATATATGTGAAAATAGAAACTTGAATAAAATTTTAATTATAAATTTCTCCTTTTTTTCATAATATACTATAATCATTAAAGTCTTATGGCATACTTCATGGTAGGGGTTTATATGCATTTTTCCATTACTCTCATGATAAAGTCCCCTTCATTAACTATTATGAAAACTTTCATCACCTTATTAACTTTGAATTCCTTCACGTCCATTGCTTCCTGATGTTTAAACTGACTGCTATTAGTAATAGGGATGATGGGGATGGCATAAGTAGGTTTCATTGGCTGTCTCTGTGCCATAACCTCAGACATGATCTCTCCATTGTAGTCACCCAAATTATACCTAAAAATGTGAAAAAAAGTTTAAAAATTATATATATTCAATGTATATGATATAATGTTTTGATATACATTTATACTGTGAAATAACTACTATAATCAAGCTAAATAATATATCCATCACCTTGTGTGTGTGATGAGATTATTTAAGATCTAATCTTTTTGCAAATTTTAAGTATATAATGGATTGCTATTAACCGTGCTGTCAATTAGGCCTCCAGAACTTACTCATTTCGTAATTGTAAGTTTGTAGCCTTTGATCAATGTACAAAATATATAATTTTTACTTGTTACTTATAGCTATAAAACTGGAAAAGAAGAAAGTTTAAAAGGTCAGCTTTGTGAGTACTCTTCCTTATGCTCATTAATAACTGAGTAGGATATAATCATGAACATCAATGAGCCCTAAGGCAAGATCACAGTGAAACCCTGACTATCTGCTAAGTGTCCATTAAACTTAAAAAGTACATAGCTCTTTTTGTTTCTTTCTTCTACTTGGGGAGGATTATCTTGGCACATAAATAGAAGACTGTGGCAAACAAAGAGCAAATGTCGGAATTTTAACTTAGCAATTTGGTGAGAAAGATTTTGTGGAGAAGTTGAAATTAATACCTAAAATGGTGCTGAGGAACCTTCTGCTAATTAGAATTGCCTATGCAATTGTTTTCTTTTTTGCTTTTTCTTTCTACTTCCAAGGCTACATTAAAATTTAGCCTGCGCAATTTTCTTATTTTTCTGAAAACAATCACAAAAATTTAACAATGGTTTTTGGTGAGTACAGGGACTGAGAAACAAGGCATGGAGGCTTGAAGTTTGCATTATGTACCTTGCCAAAGGGTTTGAGTGTTAAGATTTCTGGGCATTTTTTCTTCCTGCTGTATACTTCTTTACTTAAAAACCCAATATTTTAAATTATAAATATATTTAAAGAGAATCAGTATTATCAAGTAGATAAAACAAACCTTAGAATCGACAAATGATCTCTTCCTCATAGTCCTGCATACGACTCAAGGACCAAAAAAAGCTTTCGAAACAAAAATACTCAGTGTTTTTTAACATTAGTGAACCCAGTCACTTTTAAAGAAAAAAAATAGAGGCACACATGTAAAGTTACATGAAATATAACATCACACCACACATCTAAAAGTCTTTATTATTATGAGAATATATTTCTATAACTATAGATAATTGCATAGGAAAGAAATCAACTCAATATATAAAACGTTAATGGTACTATATACTTCCTAATGCTATTAAAATATACCTTACCTCTTTTCCATAATTTCCAGTGTTAAGTGCAATAGCTCCCTTTTACTCTTTTCTCGTCTTTTTATCATCTCTAGAATAGTAACAGCTCGACTTAGATCTCGACGTAGCTTAAGCATTTTTTCATAAGAGGCTTCATCATTTTTGCGATTCTGCGAATATGAAGTTGTTTGTTGAATGTCAGTATTTCTAACTGGTGGCATTGTAAGCACAGTTGATATATAAAAATTATGTATTTAAAGGACTAAAGTAGAATTTAAAGAAATTGAAAGGGAGCATAAATCACTAGGAAATCGATTTTGCATATAAGTTGTAAGTGGATTAACATTAAAGTGTATCATTAACAGCTCCATCATAAATCTTAAGCTTGATTTATTTTAAACTAATATTTTTTATTGTTCTTTTTTAATGTTGAAGTCAGTTTTTATTTATTTATTTTTATTATTAAATCATAGCTGTGTACATTAATGCAATCGTGGGGCACCATATATTTTTCATTGTAATTGTATAAAATGTCATATTTAAGCACAAACTGAGTAGTATTTAAGATGTTCGTGACTACATATTACCAAAAAATATCATCAAATTCACTTACTTTTCGAGTCTGCATTTTTTCAGTACGTCTTCTAAAAGCCACGTAAGGATCATTTGTGCTGGAACCATCTCGTTTCTCTTGTTTTACTGATGGGATAAGAGAAGGCCCTCGACAGTTTTTTCTCTTTTTAATCCAGTATTCATAAACTTCTCTAATTAATTCATCATCTTCTTTTAGCAGTAGTTTGGCTTCCTGCAGACTGACTGGCTAAATGTAAAACCATTATGTCATTTTCATACAATAAATATACAAGATTCAAAAGTAATTACTTTTAGATTTAAATGACAATCAAAATCACGACATATTAACAAATAGCAAACCTAGGTGGAGTACCTTGTACATATCACTCATTGAGCTGGGTGCTTTATATACGTTATTTTATTTAATTTTTACAATAATTTTGTGGAAATTGAGGTACAAGGAAATCTGAACATATTTTCCAATATTACACAGGTTAGTAAGAGGCAAAGATAAGATGTAAATTTGTGCTTTTTAATTCCAAAGCCTGCTTGCTTAACCTTACCCTCCCAGTATTATCTCCCCCCATACAATACCGAATATGCACACGCACGTTACACAGAAATGAAATATTACCTGCTGACCACTGCCTTTTTCTAGACGGTCAATCATCTCCTCAAATTGCAATGGACAGATGTCCATTTTCTTTTTCAATTTATTCACAAATACTTCATCTTCAGAGTCCAAATCATAATCAGGCTGTTCAGCATCCAAACTGAAAGCTGGCAGAAGGAACCACAAGCAATCACTGAGCAAGTGAACTCAGCGACAAAAACCTCCACAGGTGTCGGATAAAACAAGACCTATGTTTTCCAAGAAATAAAACTGGATTTTGTTTTCAGAGCCACAAACAACCTAAATTTATGCATATGTCTTCCACATTTATAGGGATTAATTATCTTTGCTATGAATATAGACATAAGTGATTAAAGACAATAAATGTGACTTCCTCCTAAAAGCGAATAAACTAGAAGCCCAGTATTAAGAACATAAAGAGATCACTGAATGTATTGGGTTGAGCCATGTGGAAGTGCCGTTTTTATAGTTTAGACATCATCACATAACAGTAGTTTCATATAGTTTGACATAATATAAAAGGACATGGTCTTTAAGACTTTTCCTAGAATATTTAAGTCCTATGTTATACATTATTAGGTATCTTCCCTAAAGCTCAGGGAGTGGTACTTAAAGCTGAAGTGTCTGAAGCCACAACCAATAACAGTACAGACTGAGTATCCCTTATCCAAAATGCTTGGGATTGAGAAGTGTTTCAGATTTTGGATTTCTTTGGATTTTGGAATATCTGCATACATATGAGATATCCTGAGAACAGACTCACATTTAAACATGAAATTAATTTGTTTTGTGTATATTTTATACATAGCCTAAATGCAATTTTATACAATATTTCAAATAATTTTGTACATGAAACAAAGTTTTGACTGAGACTCATCACATGAGGCTAGGTATGAAGTTTTCTACTTGTCTATCAAGTTGGTGTTCAATAACATTTTGGGGCATTTCAGATTTTGAATTTTCAGATTAGGGTTGCTTGACTTGTTAAATACCTGTCATTCAGGGAGTGTGTGTCCCTGCCAAGGAGGTTTGTTCCCTCATGAGAATCACTGCCATAGTGATGGAAACGTGAGGTTTCTTTCTCTCTTTCTCTCTCTTTTTTTTTTGGAGTTTTTGGCCGGGGCTGGGTTTGAACCCACCACCTCTGGTATATGGGGCCAGTGCCCTACTCCATTGAGCCACAGGCGCTGCCCCATGAGGTTTATTTCTTAAGTCTGCTGGCAAGAACCACTGCTTTATACTCTATTATAAAATGTCATTCAATAAAAACTTGTCTTACATCTTTACTTAATTACTTCTACTAATCTTAGTTTCAAATCCTTAGAACCGTATTAGACCTTCTTTCCTAGACTCCCAGTATCATCACTTTATGATACAGTAATATCAAATTTAATATATTTCATACAACATGCCATTTCAGAACTTCAGGCCTTTACATTAGCTATTTTTTCTTTTTCTGAGGCTGAGTCTCACCGTGTCACCCTCAGTAGAGTACTGTTGTGTCACTGCTCACTGCAACCTCAAATTCCTGGGCTTAAGCTATTCTCTTGCTTCAGCCTCCCAAGTAGCTGGGACTACAGGAGCTCGCTACAATGCCTGGCTATTTTTGTTGTTGTTGTTGTCACTGTTGTTCGGCAGGCCCGGGCCAGGTTCGAACTTGCCAGCCAGGCACCCTAGGCGCTGAGCTACAGTGTCAAGCCACATTAGCTATTTTCTATTTGCTCATTTAATGGGCAAATGTGTATTTAATCTTTTTAACACTCAGCCTGATATCACTCTTCTGGAATCCTTCCTTGACTATCCCCTACCCAATATGTAGTTCTTAACCCACTTTTATCCACTATTAATCCATTCCCCAGAAAAACATTGTGTAGTAATCAGATGTTCTGAAGAAATTATAGGCAATTCAAATATGATCCCTAAAAGCTTGTGGCTTGTTAAGGCATCCTGCTCTTAGTCACTCTCCTTTTGTACGATTTTCTGTATATATTAATACTTTAAAATCTACCTATTAAGCACGTCTCCCCATCAGAATGTGACTGAGCTCCTTCAGAGAAGGCATATGCTTTATTTATTTTTGTCCTTCTAAGTGGAGAGAGTAGCCTGCTTCATCTCGTAAGCCACTCCTGCTTGCAGTGCTCAACTGAAAAGCATTCTAATGTTAGAGCTACTCAAGTGGAAAAATTCTCCCAAGCCAGTCATTCGCTGGAGAAGTGCATGACAAGATACCAAAGAGGACAACTTGGCTGCCAAATATCTAACATCACTGCTTCAAGGTTAACTCAGTATCTGGACTGGAGGAATCCAAAAAATATTTGTAGAACCAAATTTTACTGTTTTATTTTCCATTTTGATTTATATCATTTGTATAACATTCCTAATTAAAATAAGTAAATATTCAGACTCTATAAAAATCTCTAAATGTTAAAACCTCTGTACCAATGTCACTTGCAATCATAGGCCCTCCTGTGATTTTCCATGATCTCACTTTGTTATTATTATGTAAACAGGCTTTTGGAAATCTTGAAGTTGATTAAAACAGTTAGATTAAAAACAGATATTTTTATTCTGAACCAGAATAATGGACATCTGTGCTGTTAAATATGATAGTCACTGGTCATGTGCAGCTCATTACATTCATATCAATTAAATAAAAATTTAAAATTCAGTTCAAGTCATATTAGTCACATTTCAAGTGCTAACTAGCTCCACATGGTTAGTGGCTAGTGCCTAGTGTCTAGTGTACCAGACAGCACAGATTATAGAACACTTCCGTTATCACAGTAAATTCTATTAAAAGAACGCTGACCCAGATAATCCAGGAAGCAAAATTGACAGGAACCAATTGGCAATGCTGTGACTTCTTAAGGTTTATTTCATTGCATTTTAAAGATCTCATTTATACATTACACTCTAGCACTTCTATTATAAAATTTATTTTCTTTAGATCAAATCACAATCACAAAACTTAATTATTCATAAAAACTGAGCAAGCTTTCCTAATATCACCTTACTTTCCATCAAATTCACTTGACGAACTTAGTATACATTTCTTCACCAATGACATATCACACCCAGCATCGAGGGAACTGAATCAAGACTGGAAAGGAAGATTCTTTCACGAATCAGAGGCTCAGTATCTTTCCCATAGAAGTTAACAAGGATCTGAGAGTCAGTTGTGCTCTTGCCTAAAAAGGACTTTTCTTTTAGTCAGTGAAAATTCATCTAAAATTTTGAATATGAGAGAACCAAACCTTGTTCAGATACAGAATACTAAAACCCTAAAAAAAGCTAACACGTAAAAACATAATTAAGGATTTCATATGCCAAAAAACCTCCACAGCTGACAACCTCTTTTTTTTTTTTTTTTGGTGAGACAGAATCTCATTATGTCGCCCTCAGTAGAGTGCCATGGCATCATAGCTTAGAGCAACCTCAAACTCTTGGGCTAAAGCGATTCTCTTGCCTCAGCCTCCCAAGTAGCTGGGACTACAGTGTCCGCCACAACACCTAGCTATTTTTATAGACGGGGGTCTTGCTCTTCTTGCTCAGGCTGGTCTCAAACCCATGAGCTCAGAGCAATCCACCCACCTCAGCTTCTCAGAGTGAGCCACCTCGCCCAGCCCACAGCCGATAACTTTAATGTGTAATTTAACTTTAGCTAAATTTGCAGCTTCCAACTAATAGCTCACCCCCAAACTGATAAAGATGTAACTGATATTATGGTCCTAGAAATAGAAGTATCTTCATATTTTCTGGGTCATATTATTGAATAATGTTCTAAGTAGAAACCAGAGTCTAAAGAAAAACAGGCAAATGGGTAGCCTACTCTATAATTAAGTTCTGTAAATTAAAATGAGACCTAGCTGGCCAATAGTTGTTTAATAATGAGAGCCACACTATAGAAGTGGACTTCTTTTCAAATATTCTAACAAAGAGAAGCCCAGAGGTATGTACAGTAGAGCAAAAATACAGTATTATTTGTGATACACAGTTGTAGGAGAAAGCATTACATAAAATAAGTCTAAGTAAAAAGAACACAACAGCGCACACATGTTGATTAGATTATTTTGGTGTGTGTGTGTGTG
Organism: Nycticebus coucang; assembly: GCF_027406575.1. Classification (NCBI taxonomy): domain Eukaryota; kingdom Metazoa; phylum Chordata; class Mammalia; order Primates; family Lorisidae; genus Nycticebus; species Nycticebus coucang. The sequence goes on along the minus strand of NC_069799.1, from coordinate 43,613,469 downwards.
TGTAGAGAGAGAGAGAGAGATAAAGTAGAACAAACCATAGTGCTTAATTTAAGAGTGTAGGATAGGCCAGGCATGGTGGCTAACGCCAGTTAATACTAGCACTCTGGAGGCTGAAGTGAGTGGATCACCTTAGCTCAGGAGTAAAATGAGACCTCATCTCTACTAAAAATAGAGAAACCAGTGGGCGTCATGGTAGGCACCTGCAGTCCCAGTTGCTTGGTAGGCTGAGGCAAGAGGATCACTTGAGCCCTGGAGTTTGAGGTTTCTGTGAGCTATGACGCAATGGCACGCTACCCAGGGCAACTGAGTAAGACTCTATCTCAAAAAAAAAAAAAAAAAAAATAGAGATGAAATGTTTATACGTGTCTATGTAATAAGTACCATTTGTGATTCAAACTGCAAAGGGGCTATATAAAAATCCAAATAGCATTTTAAAAATATAGGAAGCAAATAGTGAAAGGATATTTGGGGTCCAAAAAACAGCGGAAAATGTGCATTTGGAACAGAACATAATCCCTGATCGAAAGAAAGGCACACTATACATGTTTGGGGAGAAATTTCTCAAATCACTTTCAACACAAATACCAATTCTGAATGATCTGTAATATTTACTTGAAAAGCTCTTGATATAAATTCTGAGCAGCAGAAAGGACTATTAATGGTGACGAGGTGGTAGGTACTTGATATCTTTGCCTAGATCTAAGAAGACAAAGATATTACTGGCTAGCTAGATTGTGAGATCCTTCAACCTCTTTTTAAACACTAGGGCTTATAGTCACTTCTAGAATGTACGTAGGGAAAATAAATGGGAAATACCAGATTTAAAAAATTTGAAATCCCACCAGGCGCAGTGGCTCACGCCTGTAATCCCAGCACTGTGGGAGGCTGAGGAGGGAGAATCGCTTGAGCTCAGGAGTTCGAGACTCGCCTGAGCGACAGTGAGACCCCGACTCATGAAAAAAATGGAAAAACCCAGCCGGGCGCCGCGGCGAGTGCCTGTATTCCCAGAGGCTTCCGGAGGCTGAGGCAGTGGGGTGCCCGCAGCCCGAGTCTGAGGTTGTGGTGAGCTACCGCGCCCACTGCACTCTGCTCAGGGGCATAGGGTGGGACCCTGTCTCAACAACAACAAAAAAAAGTAAAGAAATAAAAAATAAGCAACAAAATAAAATAAAAAAGCCAAAAAATAAAATAAAATAAAAACAAACAAAAAAAAAAAATTGAAATCCCAGATAATGGCATCCTTGGTACACACAGTTCTGTGGCCGATGCTATAGATTTTATGTCTCAGAAAGCACTACCAGAAGAGGGCGTAGTAGGGGAATGTTGAAGCAGGCAAAGAGAAGAAAGGCAACCTTTCGGAATCGGGGCATAGAGACAGGATATCTGTTCTGAGAGGTAAAGAAAAAGTAGGTTCTACCTTTTTTTTTTAACTATCCAATTTTAGAAAACTTTTAGAAGCCCAAACTTATAAAAGTTGCAAGATAAAAACAGTACAAAGAACATCTGCATACTCTTCACCCCAACTCACCAATCGTAATATGTTATCATATGTTATCATTTACACATGGGCCCTATGCTTGTGCACTCTCATTATATGCACACACACGTTTATATTTTCATTTTCTAACCCACCCGGTAAATTATATTCATAATGGCTTTCTTTTTTTTTTGAGACAGAGTCTCAAGCTGTTGCCCTGGGTAGAGTGCCGTGGCGTCATAGCTCACAGCAACTTCCAACTCTTGGGCTTAAGCGATTCTCTTGCCTCAGCCTCCCAAGTAGCTGGGACTATAGGCGCCCACCACAACGCCTGTTTTTTTTTTTGTTGTTGTTGTTGCTGCAGTTGTCATTGTTGTTTTAGCTGGCTGGGGCCTGTGTTTGAACCCACCAGCCTCAGTACGTGTGGCCAGTGCCCTAACCCACTGAGCTACAGGTGCCGCCTTCATAATGGGTTTCAACTGTTAAAAATTTCAGTGTGTATTTTGTAATAGAATCTTCATATAATAAAATAGTCATCAACTTCGTAAGTTTCATACTTCATACAACAATTTAATCTCCTGTCTATATTTCAATTTTGTCAGCTGATCTAATAATTTAGAATACTTTCATCCTCCATGTTCTGAAAGTCTGAAACACTTCTATCACCTTTGTCTTTTAAGACATGGATATTTTTTGAAGAATATGCTCCCCTCCCCTCTATTACTATTACTAATATTACTAGCACAATCCTCACTTTGTGCCTATCTGACTTTTTCCCCCCATCATGATTAGATTATTCATTCATGGCTAGAATACTGCATACCAAGTTTATTTTAGTCCTTCTCAGAATATCATTACCAGAGGCACACAACGTTCATCTGTTTCTGATTGAGTGATGGTAATTTTAATCCTTAGTCGAGATGTCGGCCAATTCCTCCACTGTATAACTATTTTTTTCCCTCCTTCCTTATAAATAATAAGCAAATTGTGGGGAGAGCTTAAAACCATGCAAATATCCTGCTCCTTATCAAAATTTTACACTGATGATTCTAGTGTGATCTAATCTTGACTGACTTATGATAACTACAAAAATGATTTTCCAACTCTAGCACTCTTTCCACATTGTGTCATTCAACTCTTGGCATTCTACTATAAGCACAGTTTGGCTCTTTCCCCATACCTACTATCAGTATAAATTTATAAATTCCTACCTTTTTTTTTTTTTTGAGACAGAGACAGAGTCTCAAGCTGTCGCCCTGGGTAGAGTGCTGTGGCGTCATAGCTCACAGTAACCTCCAACTTTCAGGCTCAAGCGATCTTCTTGCCTCAGTTTTTCTATTTTTAGTAGAAATGGGGGTCTCACTCTTGCTCAGGCTGGTCTTGAACTCCTGAGCTCAAGCAATCCATCCGCTTCAGTCTCTCATAGTGCTAGGATTACAGGCACGAGCCACTATGCCTGGAATTTTTTATTTTTATGTTTTTATTTTGTTTTGTTTTGTATTTGAAACAGAGTCTCACTTTGTCGCCCCGGGTACAGTACAATTCCTACTTTTTCAATGGTTTACAATTTATTATTTATTTACTTTGATGTTCAAACTGCCCCAGAATTAACTAGTGGAAACCTGTATATCTTTGTGATGTGCCTCCATCTTCTTTTTGGAGTGCTTAATATCTGGTATAACAAGATGTTTCTGGGTCTTCTTCTACCTATCCCAGTCTTTCAATCAGCCACTCCTCCAAGGATTATTGGATCCATTTAGTGGGGAATGGATTAGAGCACAGGTACTAAGCCTAAGTACGCCTATTGTTACTGAGTATTTCTGCTTCTTGGTCCTTTTAGAGGGAAGAACTAGCAACACGATACACACACACACACGAAAATACTCAAAAGATTTTCTTTGATTATTAACAGAACAGTCAAGTGCAAAGGAAAAGGTGAGAGAGAATTGTTCTTGTCCGTTATGGGCAGCAGTATCGTGTCTTAGAAAGGAAAAGTCCGGGAGGCACCTGTGGCTCAAAGGAGTAGGGCGCTGACCCCATATGCTGGAGGTGGTGGGTTCAAACCCAGCCCTGGCCAAAAACTGCAAAAAAAGAAAGAAAGAAAGAAAGAAAAGTCCTAGTTTTATTATCTAAAAACCTTATTCAACAATGTATGAAAAATTATATACTACAAACAAGTGGGATGTATTCCAGGTATGCAAAGCTGATTCCATGTTTGAAAATCAGTGTGCGATGTACGATATTAAAAGGCTAAAGCAGAAAAATCACATGATATCATTATCACAGAAAAAGCATTTGACAAAATTCAACATCCATTCTTGATAAAAACTGAGTACACTAGGACCAGAGGGGAACTTCCTAAATCTCTCAAAAAGTACTCATAAAAACCTACAGCTAACATGATACTTAATAGTGAATGATGAACTTCTTCCCCTTTAAGATTAGGAACAAGACGTCAGCTCTCCACCACTCTTATTTTAACATAGCACTGAAGTTCTAGATGCTTAAGTCAAGAAAAAAATTAAATGCATAAAAATTGGAAAAGAAAATATAAAACTATCTCTATTTGCAGACTACAACATGATTGTCTACAAAGGAAATCTCTGGCTGGGTAGGGTGGCTCACATTGGTAATCCTAGCACTCTGGGAGGTTAAAACAGGAGGATCACTTGAGGCCAGGAATTCAAGACCAGCCTGGGAAATATAAGACTTCATCTCTACAAAAAATAGAAAAATTAGCCAGGCACCACGATGTGCACCTATCCCAACGACTTGGGAGGCTAAGGCAAGAAGATCCCTTGAGTCTGGGAGTTTGAGGTGGCAGTGAGCTAACAGCTATCATGATGCTACTGCCCTCCAGCTTGGACAACACATTGAGACCCTGTCTCAAGTCTCAAAGCAAACAAAAAAAATCCCAAATACTTTTTAGAATACATCGTTTCACAAGGTAAAAAATCAACACACAATTCAACTGCATTTCTATATACTGAAAATAAACAAGTGAAAAGCAAAATCAAAAATGCAATACCATTTCCAACTGTTGTGAAGAAAATAAAACACTCAGGTGTAAATTTCACAGACCATGTACAGGATCTATGTGATGAAAACTACAAAGTGTTAATGGAAGAAATCAAAGATGACTTAAATTCTTGCCATGTCAAACCCTGCTCATGGCCTAGAAGACTTCTATAGTAAAGATGTGGTATTTTGGTATGGATGTGGACATGTGATATTTTGTTTTTCCATTCTGGAGATAACTTCATTACAATTCTCCCTAAATTGAGAGGTTTAAGGCAATTACTATCAATAAATTGGCAGGTTTCTTTGTAGACACAAACCTATTCTAAAATTTATATAGAAAGGGCAACGCCCCAAAATGTCCAAAACAATTCTAAAAAAGGAAGAGGAATCATTCTCCCTGTGTTAAAGATTACTGTATTGCTGCAACACTCACGATGCAGGATAAACACAGAGACCAATGGAAAAGAATTGAGAATCCATAAACAGATCCACACAAATATGCCCGGTTACTGTTTGACCAAGAAGCAAAAGCAATTCAGTGGAGGACAGAAAGGTTTTCGATAAAGGCTGCAGGAACAATTAGACATCTAGAGATTAAAAAAATGAGCACCTTGACCTAAACCTCACACTTTACACAAAAATTAACTCGAAATGAATCATACTTAAATGTAAAACAGTAAATAAACCTTTTAGAACAGAACACAGAAAAAGTCACCGAAGCTTAGAATAAGCAAAGAGTTCTTAGACCTGACTCTAGAACCAGGATCCATTAGAGGAAAATTTATAACCTTGATCTCATCTAAATTAAAAAGTTTTGCTCTGTGAAAGACAAAATAAAAATTACAAAACAGGAACAAATGTTTCCAAATCACTTATTTGTGTCTAAAACATTACTTCTTTATTTATTTTCGAATTTCAAAAGATCAAGGAGGTACAAGTATTTTTCTTACATGGATACCTTTTACAATGCTTAAGTCAGGGCTTTTAAAAGTATATCCATCACCTGAATAGTGTTCCTTGTACCCAACAGATAGGTTTTTACCCTTCTCTCGTCCCACCTCCACTCTTCTTAATTTCCAGTAACTTTAAACTCTTTGTGCATATGCGTGCCCACTGATTAGCTCCCAATTATTATAGAGGACATGTGGTAAAAGTTTTTCCATTCTTGAGATAACTTCATTAGAATAATGGTCTCTAGGTCAATCCAAGTTGCTGCGAGAGACATTATTTCATTCCTTTTTATGGCTGAGCAGTACACCATGGTACATGCAGAAGAATAAAACAGGACTCCTATCTCTTATGATATACAAAAATTAAAGACGGATAAAAGACTTAAATGTTAGGCACAAACCATAAAAATTCCAGAAGAAAATGTAGAGAAAGCCTCTCAGACTAAGACCCCTAAAGGCAAATACAGCAACAACAAAAATAAATGGGACTTGATTAAAAGACTTCGGCATAGCAAAGGATATAATCAACAGAGCAAAGAGACAGCCTATAGAATGGGAGAAAATATTCACAAACTATACATCCAATAAAGGACTAACATCCAGAATCTATAACAAACATAAATAAAACAGTAAGAAAAAAATAAAACAACCCCATTAAAATGTAGGCAAAAGATATGAATAGAAGCTTTTTCAAAAGATAGAGAAATGGCCAATATCAAAAAATGCCCAACATCACTAATCATCAGAGAAATGTAAATTAAAACTACAATGAGATTATCATCTTACCCCTGTTATAACAGCTTTTATTAAGAAGTTCAAAACAATACACTGTTGGTGGGACTGCAAATAAGTACAACTTCTGTGGAAAATAGAATGGAGATTCCTCAAAGAAATAAATGTAGACTTACTATTCGACCCAGTAATCCCACTGCTAGATGTCTATCCCAAAAGAAGTCATCTTATCAAAAAGACACCTGCACTCAAAAGTTTACTGCAGCACAATTCACAATTGCAAAGATGTAAAATAAACCTAAGTGCCCATCAATTCATGAGTGAATTTAAAAAAATGTGATATAGAGAATATTTTTTTTGAGACAGTTTCACTTTGTTGCCCAGGGTAGAGTGTTGTGGCATCATAGCTCACAGCAACCTCAAACTCCTGGGCTCAAGCGATTCACTTGCCTCAGCTTCCCAAGTAGCTGGGACTACAGGCACCCGCCATGACACCTGGCTATCTTTTAGAGATGGAGTCTCGGTCTTGCTCAGGCTGATCTTGAACTCGTGAGCTCGAGCAATCCACCTGCCTTGAAATTCCAGACTCACGGTAGCCTCAAACTCCTGGGCTAAAATGATCCTTCTTCCTGAGGCTCCCAAGTAGCTAGGACTATAGGCATGTACCACCACATTCACCTAGTTTTTATATTTTTGTAGAGATGGGGTCTCACTATACTGCTCAGGCTGGTCTCAAAACTTTTGGCCTCAAGCAATCATCCTACTTTGGCCTCCCAAAATGCTGGGATTACAGGTATGAGCCCCTGTACCCAGCCTGTTCTGTGGATTCTGCTCAGCAATAAACAGGCTATCTTTAAGACGTATTCAATTTTTTTCTGTTAAGAATAATTTAACAATATAATTATAAATTAATATAAATTAATAAATATAATTTTATCGAGGCAGCGCCTGTGGCTGAGTGAGCAGGGTGCCGGCCCCACATACCAAGGGTGGTGGGTTCGAACCCAGCCCGGGCCAAACTGAGACAACAAAAAAATAGCCAGGCACTGTGGCAGGTGCCTATAGTCCCAGCTACTTGGGAGGCTAAGGCAAGAGAATCACCTAAGCCCAAGAGCTGGAGGTTGCTGAGAGCTGTGACGCCATAGCTTGAGGTGAAAGCTTGAGATTCTGTCTCAAAAAAATGGAATAAAATAATAATAATAATTTTATCTTATTTTACTCAATCTTACATTAACCTAATGCATGCATTTATGGCAGTGGAACAGAATGTGTTTTTTTTTTTTTTGAAGCAGAGCCTCAAGCTGTCATCCTGGGTAGAGTGCTGTGGCATCACAGCTCACAGAAACCTCCAACTCCTGAGCTCAAGCGATTCTCCTGCCTCTGCCTCTCAAGCAGCTGGGACTATAAGCACCCGCCACAATGCCCAGCTATATTTGGTTGCAGCTGTAATTGTTGTTTGGTGGGCCTGGGCTGGATTCGAACCCACCAGCTCAGGTGTATGTAGCTGGCGCCTTAGCCGCTTGAGACACAGGTGCTGAGCCTTGTTAACATGTATAGGGAGGATCAGACCTAATAGCTTTCAGATTCTTTGACAGGATCTGAAACACTGACATGATTTTCACAGAACAACTTGTTGGGTTCCAATTATCTATATCAAATTTGTTTACAATGTCTGTCTCTTAAACATGGGAGTGCACAAATAAACACATGCCATGAGTTAGAAACCAGTCAAAACTGGTTTATCCATGTGCTTATAAGGAAGAATAAAAATAAAATAGGTTTATATTGCCCGAAAAAAAGTACAGATGGGCCCCCAAGAAAAATCTCTTTATCATAAAGGTCAACAAGACAATGAAAGCTGCAGGAATTTACCTTACTAACCTTTCAACTACGGTAGAACCTCTATATGGTGACCACTTAAGAGTCTGAAACAAACGGGTCAAAAGCCTACTGTACTCATTAATGCATGTCTGGTCTATGAAAATTAGGTTAATTTGGCTTGGTGCCTGTAGCTCAGCGGCTAGGGAACTGGCCACATACACCAGGGCTGGTGGGTTTGAACCCAGCAGCCCAGGCCTGCCAAAAAACAAAAACAAAAACAAAAAAACAGCCAGGCGTTGTGTTGGGCGCCTGTAGTCCCAGCTACTTGGGAGACTCAGGCAAGAAAATTACTTAAGCCCAAGAGTTAGAGGTTGCTGTGAGCTGTGATGCCACAGCATTCTAGTGAGACTCTGTCTCAAAAAAAAAAAAAAGAAAGAAAGAAAGAAAAAGAAAATTAGGTATAATTTAAGGAAGTGGTCAATGTGGGTGGTTAATTACAGAAGTTTTACTGTATTTATTTATTTATTTATTTTGTAGAGACAGAGTTTTACTTTATTGCCCTTGGTAGAGTGCTGTGGCGTCACACAGCTCACAGCAACCTCCAACTCCTGGGCTTAGGCGATTCTCCTGCCTCAGCCTCCCGAGTAGCTGGGACTACAGGCGCCCGCCACAACGCCCGGCTATTTTTTTGTTGCAGTTTGGGGGGGCTGGGTTTGAACCCGCCACCCTCAGTATAGGGGGCCGGCGCCCTGCTCACTGAGCCACAGGCGCCACCCTACTGTTTGTTTTTAAATTGTCAACTACTTGGGAGACTGGGCCCTAGCACTCATCTATTTATCAACAAATGTGAAAGCTAATGAAAGATCAACTCTACCCTATACCACTATTAAGTGAAATAAGTTCCTGATTACAACACTAAATTTTAAAAATTAGCATCACTCTATTAGTAGAAACACAGATCAGGGGCTGGCAAACTACAACCCATGGGCCAATTCTGTCCTGTTGTTTTTAATCAATAGTTTCACTGGAACATACAGCTACATTCATGTGTTTTGTGTTCTCCACAGCTGCTTCTGCTATGTAACAGCAGGTGTTGACTGGCTGTGGCAGAGACCGAATGACCTACAAAGCCTACAAAACTTATGATCTGATCCTTTACAGAAGAAGTTTGCTGAGTCCTCACTCACATCAGGAAGTTATTTAGGACTATTAATACTAGTAACTCTGAACAGGAAGAAAACTATTTCTGTATCTGAAGTATATTATTTATCCTATTTGTCTAAAGCAGAATAAGATTACAAACTGGGATGGAACTAAAAATCAAGAATAATAAATGCTATCTTTTTTGTCAGGTATAGGTGCTTCAAACACAATTTTAAAAGTTGAAAATGGGCTCTAATAACTCTCGAGCCGCTGCTGGTCAATAAAACAGGTAAAGAAAATATTCGTGAACAGATAAAAATCTGTCAGGTTACATAAGAGAATAAATATAGAAAATACAATTATTAATAGTTACTTACGCTGTATGTGAATGAGCTGCTTTGGCATCTTAAATTCCCCAGGATATATAGACTCATAGTAAGCAATATTACTTTCTGCCTCTGGGACTGGTATAACCATATTATCCCTCTTCTCGCCATACACCTGCTGTGCTGAAATAGCCCGCTGAAGATGATGTTCCTAAAAAGAAGGAAAAACATGTTTATGTAGTTTTTAAAAGTAGCAAACAGAGTATATAGCCTTACAGAGAGGGTTTTGCTCACTTGTTTTTAAAATAATGGGATTTTAGAAGGTCTTAAAAGCATGCTGTTAACAACACAGCTAGTGACAGAAACTTTTAGACCAGCTGGAGTGTAGTGGTAGGTTCATAGCTCACTGTAGCGTCCAACTCTTAGGCTCAAGTAATCCTCCTCCCTCAGCCTCCCAAGTAAGTGGCACTACAGGCATGAGCCACCATACCTGGCTGATAGAAATACTGGATATTCCCTCAGTTGAGGAAAGGTACTGTACCAAAATTGAGAGTCCTACAAAGAGATTCCAAAAAGTTGACTAAACTACTGAACTTGTATTACAGACAAGGTTCAAAGAAAAAGAGTTAAAACATCTGAACTTATCAAGAAAGCAGGCTATGGATAAAAAGCATTTTTTAAACTCACATGCCATTTGGACCAAATGAAAGGTGGTTATAGGTGAGGACAAAATACGCCAATGTCTGAGATTATGACTTGGTCAAAAAATGAATACTTCACATATTAATTATCCTATCTTTCCATCTCAAGATGATGAAAAAAAAAAAAAGCCACCCGTCAGGTTTTTACCTTACTTTTTTACAGTTCACTAATTTTTACATATCTAGTTTATTTTTGTGTAAGCGAAGGAACTACCTTTCCCCCAAATAGTGAGCTATCTGTCCTAATGTCATACATAAAATCATCTATTTTCCTTAATCATTAAAATTGACCTTTTGTTATAATAGACACTGCAACTGGTAGCCTTATAAGCTTTTGTCTTTTCTGTGCTATTCAACTCTCTTCTATGCCAATATACATATATATTTTTTTTTTGGCCGAGGCTGGGTTTGAACTTGCCACCTCCGGCATGTGAGGCTGGCGCCCTACCCCTTTGAGCTACAGGTGCTGCCCTCTTCTATGCCAATATTAACAGTGTAGCCTTATACTACATTTTACTATTTAGTAAGGCGATTTTTCTCATGCTTCTTTTTTTTTTTTTTGGCCGAGGCTGGGTTTGACCCCACCACCTCCGGTATATGGGGCCAGTGCCCTACTCCTTGAGCCACAGGCGCTGCTCTCTCATGCTTCTTATCAGATCTCTCTTGGTTATCTCATTAATTTTTTAGATGAACCATAATAAAATTCATTTTTGGAGTGTAACACAGGACCCCTGGGGTGTTTTGATTTTTATAGGCAATACGGTACGACAGTAAGGAACATGATCTTTTTGTAGTCAAGAATACCTTGGATTTAAATGTTGGCTCCAACATTCTATGGAGTTCTATGACTTTGGAACTTGGGACAAATTATTTACTCTTTCTCAGCAATAGTTTTATTGTTTGTTAATGCACACAGCATACCTGCCATATGGAATTGTGTTTAAAATGCCTAAGATACACTCAATTGTACTTACTCAATACGTGGCAGCCAGTAAGTTTTTCCTATGCTTAGTTATTATTTATATGCTCCATGTCAGCAGTGTTCTGTAAAAAAACTTCCCTTATGCTTATACCCTGAAATTAGTTTATCACTGCTTTATAAAAACTTATTTGTGGTTTACTTGCTGTATAAAATAATATCACACAATTCGTGACTTCCTCATATTTTTTAACAGGCAAGAAAATGATCCCCACTTTATACATGGAATTTAAGGGTCATGAAGTGTGCAAACTACTTCAAGTGGTAAAACAGGATTTATACAATAAGAGAAAAACCCTGCAAAATATTCACAACCATAGACGAAGGTACATTTTCCATAAATTTGAAAAATTTTAATTACTTACAATATTAAAATTATAATTTTATAATTATTTCTATAATTAAAATTTGAATGGAGAAGAACAGAGTACTAAGGTCCAAAGATGCATATAATATACAGCAAATATGGTTAAGTTCTTCTATGTTTTAAACAAAAAACAAACTCATTTCTCAACAAGTGAGATATCTATTACCTTCAATTAGTCATATTTATTTTCTCCCCAAGCATAGTAGTGCTCCCTTAAGTTCTAAGACCCTCAGTGGACGCCTGAAACCGCAGACAGTACCAAACCCTGTATATACTATGTTCTTTTCCTACACATACAGACCTATGATGGTTAATTTTTAAATTATGCATAGTATGAAATTAACAATAGAATTATAATTCATTAATAAAAGTTATGTGAATATGGTCTCTCTTTTTACAAAACATTATACTAAAATCACCCTTTTTCTTTTTGTGATACTATGAAATAACGAAATACCTACATGAGGAGATGAAGTGAGGTGAATGATGTAGGCACTGTGACACAATGTTAGGCTACTACTGAAAACTAATTCAAAATGTATGAATTGTTTATTTCCGGAATTTTCCATTTAATGTTTTCAGACTGCAGTTTACCTCAGGTTACTGAAACTGTAGAGAACAAAACCACAGATTAAGGGGACTACTGTAGGTACCTATACAAGGACTCTGAGCCAAGGAGACCAAACAGAGGAAGCCAGTGTGAGGGGAGGGACAAATTCATCTGCACAAAGGGTCAAGCACCAGATCATTCTATCGAGACCCCTTGTGGGGTTCTTGTCCTTCTTCTGAGAGCAACAGTGGCCGTAGGATTTTAAAAAATCATCCTGGTTACTATGTTGAAAATAAACCATATTCTATAAAACAGAATTTCAACCGCCTTGTAATAGTTCAGAATAACATTTAATGACACAGGCAAATTATCAATTTATTAAGTAAAAGAGACATTTGAATATTTTATGTTCTGAAATTTTATTTCAGTATTTTGTTCAAAAATTTTTTTTCTTTTTTGAGACAGGGTCTCACTATGTCTCACCCTCAGTAGAATGCCATGGCATCACAGCTCACAGCAACCTCGGTAGAGTGCCATGGCATCACAGCTCATAGCAACCTCGGTAGAGTGCCCTAGCATCACAGCTCACAGCCAGCTCAAACTCCTAGGCTTAAGTGATTCTCTTGCCTCAGCCTCCCAAGTAGGTGGGACTACTAGAATCATTTTTTTAATGGAAAGTATCCATTAATAATTCATAGTTAACTTTTCAAATATAGTTTGGGAAATGCTGGTATAAAACAAAAACTGGAGATATGAAGCAGAACATCTGGTCTTCAGTTTCTTCATTAATTAACTTAGTCTACACACATATTTACTAAATGTTAACTATTACACATTATGTACCTGGCATTGGGGACATGGTAAATAAAATAGATATTCTCTACATAACACTGTAGAACTTACACTCTAGTAAAGAAAACAGATATTAATAAAATAGTCCTGAAAATAAATGTAAAGTATAGTAAGTGCTATGAAAGAAAAGTACAATGTGGTTTTAGGAATATAGAACACCAAAATCAATCCAAATATTTCATAAAATAATTAGGGGACAAACTCTCAACCCAGACTCATTTGATAGGAAACAAAGTAAATAAAATAATTTAAAGAATTTTTTAATATGCAATCTCACAAAAATGAAACCATACAAAACATAATTTATATTAAGTAACGTAAAAAGCCTCTTGCACTGCAAATATAGATAGCATGTTTTGTAAACACAGCAATATGAACTATAAAAGGAAGGTCAGAACAGACTGAAAGATGACCTTTACAAAGTTCAGAGGCACACTGTCATGCCATGAACCAGGTATCACTGGGCTCTGAAAGTATTCACTTCCATTGCTTCGTGCAATATAAGAGCATGAGCTTAGAGACCCAAGTACTAATCTTAGCTTCATCATCTGACCCCCTAGTCCAGCAAGCCACCCTTATATATTTTTATTATTTGTGTAATATACATATTTTTCCTTACCCACTTTCCTTTTCTTCTCTCCAACAGAAAACACTTTCCCTTTTACTCTCTTCCATTATTTTTTATTATCCCATGAAAAATACTACCTTTTCAGGTGGCTTTTTATAGTCTTTGTTCAATGCATGAGTAGTTAACACAAAAGGATTATCACAAATAGGGCATATTGCTAATATTTAAGAAGTCAGAAAATACATAAAATGGACGAAAAAAGATATTTCTACTTGCTCCATAACAATAAGTGTAAAAAAAAAAAATCACCAAACTAAAAAGAGCTATTCAAGGTCACACAGTACGTGGATTCCTAAACAAAGATTAAATTACATTCATTTAAAGCAGCGTCCATAGCTCAGTGGGTAGGGTGCTGGCCACATACACTGAGGCTGGCAGGTTTGAACTCGGCCCAGGCCAGCTAAAACAACGATAACTGCAACAAAGAAAATAGCCGGGCACTGTGGAAGGCACCTGTAGTCCTAGCTACCTGGGAGGATGAAGCAAAGAGAATCACTTAAGCCCAAGAGTTTGAGGTTGCTGTGAGCTGTGACACCACTGCACTCTACCCAGGGTGACAGCTTGAGACTCTTGTCTCAAAAAAAAAAAAAAACTATTCATTTATTCAATTTTTATATAAGCAAATAATGACGATAACACTTAACCATAACAACAATTAAAACCACACTGAGGCCGGGTAAGGTGGCTCACGCCTGTGATTCTAGAACGCTGAGAGGCCAAGGCAGGTGGATTGCTCCAGCTCAGGAGTTTGAGACCAGCTTGAGCAGGAGAGAGACCCTGTCTCTACTTAAAATAGAAAAACCGAGGAAAGAGGATCACTTGAGCCCACGAGTTTGAGATTGCTGTGAACTTTGATGCCATAGCACTCTACTCAGGGCAAACAAATCAAAAAACCACATTTAGACCTTTTACGTTACTGAACTGAAAACAGCTTTACTAAAAGGATTAATAATGTATAAAATTCCTAAATGGGTAAATGAGTGATGACTAATTATGTAAAAAATGACTTAAGAAGTTTATTTTACTTATTTATTTTTATTTTATTTTTTTGAAACAGAGTCTCACAGAAACCTCAAACTCTTGGGCTCAAGTGATCCTCTTGCCTCTGCCTCCTGGAGTAGCTGGGGACAACAGGTGCCCGCTACCACACCTGGCTAGTTTTTCTGTTTTTAGTAGAGACGGGGGTCTGGCTCCTGCTTAGGCTGGGTTTTCAACTCCTGAACTCAAGCAATCCATCCACCCTGGTCTCCCAGAGTGCTAGGATTACAGCCAGGAGTCACCATGCCATGCCTTCCTTAAGAAGTTTAAGTCCCTGATTATTATGCAGTAGAGCTAGACACCACTGCAACTTAAACAAAAGGCCTGAGCTGAATTATTTTGTCTCCTATTTTCAATCGACATTTCTAAGAACCAAAACATTAACCCTATTCTGGAACACTGCTCCAGCAAGTACTTCCTAGTTTTTCTACATCCAAACATCCAACTCCTCCCTGACTCACTGCAAATGGCCTTCAGCCTGGGTCCCTGCTACCAATTCTGAAGTCCAACATGCCCTTTCTTGTGACCTCTCTGACACTGTTTACTCCTCTGCATTCACTGTGCTCTAGTCATACTAGATTCCCTGCTGTTAAAACGTGGAAGAAATAGCTTGCTTCTTTATCTCCTTCAAGTTTTTATTCAAAAGTCACCTTCCCAGATAGGTAAATACCAGATTCCCCACTATACATACATCAGAACTGCTGAAACTGAAAAGGTTAACTACACAGAATGAAGGTGAGGATAAACTCTTATGCACTATTATTGAGAAAAAGGCATGGTAGACATAAGATCAAACAGATAAAATCCATATGGCCCAACGATTCCACTCCTAAGTATTTACCCAAGAGAAATGAAAACACGAGCCTAAACAAAGACCTGAATGAGAATTTTCAAACAGCTTTATTCATAAAGGCCCCAAACTGGAAACCACCCAGAGTCCACCAATAGGACAGATAAAGTCATATGGTAGAATACTGCTCATCAATAAAAAGGAACGAACCTACTTATGCATTCAACAACATGGGTAAATCTCAAAAATATTACAGGGAATAAAAATAACTGCATAAGAATGTATATATGAAGTTGTAAAAAAGGCAAAATTAATCTGATAGAGAAATCTTAACTGCAGTTACTTCTGGGGAGTGAGGGCACAGATTGATTGGGAAGAGGAATGAAATACTTTGCAGAAATGATGGTTATGTTCTGTATCTTGATGGGGGTTGGGTGATGTAAATACTATGATTTTGTCAAAATTCAGTTAATACATACTATTTGTGAATTTTGATACATGTCAATTTTACTTCAAAGGGAAAAAATGGTAAACAAATAGTAAACTCTAATAATTAAAAATATGTATGCTAGGCTGGGCATGGTGGCTCACGCCTGTAATCGTAGCACTTTGGGAAGCCGAGGTGGGTGAACTGCGTAAGTTCAGGAGTTTGAGGCCAGCCTGAGCAGGAGTGAGACCCCCGTCTCTACTAAAAATAGAAAAATTAGGTATTGTGGTGGAGGCCTGTAGTCCCAGCTACTTGGGAGACTGAGGCAAGAGGATCGCTTGAACCCAAGACTTTGAGGTTGCTGTGAGCTATGATGACACCACAGCACTCAACCTAGGCTGACAGAGTAAGATTCTGTCTGAAAAAAAAAAAAAATGCATGCTTAAGTATTTAAGGAAACATACACTGATGTCTGCAATTTAGTTTAAATGCATTTAAAAAATAAGATAGATAGAGAGATGGCCAGATGAGTGATAAAGCAAGTATAATAAAATGATCATGGTAGCATCTAGCTAATGCAGTATTATGGGTGCTCACTGTAAAATACTTTAAACTTTTACTGTTTGAAAACTTTCTTTTTTTTTTTTTAATTTTTTTATTAAATCATAACTGTATACAATGATATGATTATGGGGCATCATATACTCACTTCATAAACCATTTGACACATTTTTATCACAGTGGTTAACATAGCCTTTCCGGCGTTATCTCAGTTACTGTGCCAAAACATTTACATTCTACATTTACCAAATTTCGCAAATACCCCTGTAATATGCACCACAGGTGTGATCCCACCGATTCCCCTCCCTCTACCCACCCCTCCCCTTTCCCACTTCCCCCTATTGTTAAGTTGTAGCTGGGTTATAGCTTTCATGTGAGAGCCCCAAATTAGTTTCATAGTAGGGCTGTGTACATTGGGTATTTTTTCTTCCATTCTTGGGATACTTTACTAAGAAGAATATGTTCCAGCTCCATCCATGTAAACATGAAAGAGGTAAAGTCTCCATCTTTCTTTAAGGCTGCATAGTATTCCATGGTATACATATACCACAATTTATTAATCCATTCGTGGATCGATGGGCACTTGGGCTTTTTCCATGACTTAGCTACTATGAATTGGGCTGCAATAAACATTCTGGTACAAATATCTTTGTTATGTTGTGATTTTTGGTCTTCTGGGTATATGCCCAGCAGAGGAATTACAGGATTGAATGGCAGATCTATTTTTAGATCTCTGAGTGTTCTCCATATATCTTTCCAAAAGGAATGTATTAATTTGCATTCCCACCAGCAGTGCAGAAGTGTTCCCTTTTCTCCGCATCCACGCCAACATCTCTGGTCTTGAGATTTTGTCATATAGGCTAGTCTCATTGGAGTTAGATGATATCTCAAAGTAGTTTTGATTTGCATTTCTCTGATGATTAAAGATGATGAGCATTTTTTCATATGTCTGAAGGCCGTGCGCCTGTCTTCTTCAGAGAAGTTTCTCTTCAAATCCCTTGCCCAGCCTGCGATGGGATCCCTTGTTTTTTTCTTGCTGATGCGTTTGAGTTCTCTGTGGATTCTGGTTATTAAACCTTTGTCAGAGTTATACCCTGCAAATATCTTCTCCCATTCTGAGGGCTGTCTGCTTGCTCTGCTTACTGTGTTCTTAGCTGTGCAGAAGCTTTTTAGTTTGATCAAGTCCCAGTAGTGTATTTTTGAAGCTGCTTCAATTGCCCAGGGGGTTCTCCTCATGAAATACTCACCCAGACCAATTTCTTCAAGGGTTTTCCCTGCATTCTCCTCTAGTATTTTTATAGTTTCATGTCTTAAGTTTAAATCTTTAATCCAATGAGAGTCTATCTTAGTTAATGGTGAAAGGTGTGGGTCCAATTTCAGTCTTCTGCAGGTTGCCAGCCAGTTCACCCAGCACCATTTGTTAAATAGGGAATCTTTTCCCCACTGAATGTTTTTAATTGGCTTGTCAAAAATCAAATAGCGGTAAGTAGCTGGATTCATCTCTTGGTTCTCTATTCTGTTCCAGATATCTACTTCTCTGTTTTTGTGCCAATACCATGCTGTTTTGATCACTATCGATTTGTAGTAAAGTCTGAGGTCTGGTAGTGTGATTCCTCCTGTTTTGTTTTTATTTCTGAGTAATGTCTTGGCTATTCGAGGTTTTTTCTGATTCCATATAAAACGAAGTAATGTTTTTTCAAGATCTTTAAAATATGACAGTGGAGCTTTAATAGGGAGTGCGTTGAAATTATATATTGCTTTGGGTAGTATGGACATTTTGATAATGTTGATTCTTCCTAGCCATGAGCATGGTATGTTTTTCCATTTGTTAACATTTTCAGCTATTTCTTTTCTTAGAGTTTCATAGTTCTCTTTATAGAGATCTTTCACGTCTTTTGTTAGGTAAATTCCCAAATATTTCATCTTCTTTGGCACTACTGTGAATGGGATAGAGTCCTTAACTGCTTTTTCAATTTGACTGTTGTTGGTGTATATAAAGGCTACCGATTTATGAATGTTGATTTTGTAACCTGAGACGCTGCTGTATTCCTTGATCACTTCTAGGAGTTTTGTAGTAGAGTCCCTAGTGTTTTCCAGATACACAATCATATCATCTGCGAAGAGCGAGAGTTTGATCTCTTCTGACCCTATATGGATACCCTTGATCGCCTTTTCTTCCCTAATTGCGGAGGCTAAAACTTCCATTACAATGTTGAAAAGCAATGGAGACAATGGGCAGCCTTGTCTGGTTCCTGATCTGAGTGGAAATGATTCCAATTTAACTCCATTCAATATGATATTGGCTGTGGGTTTGCTGTAGATAGCCTCTATCAGTTTAAGAAAAGTCCCTTCTAGACCAATTTTCTTGAGTGTTCTGATCATGAAGGGATGCTGGATATTATCAAAAGCTTTTTCTGCATCAATTGAGAGAATCATATGGTCTTTGTTTTTTAATTTGTTTATGTGCTGAATTACATTTATAGATTTACGTATATTGAACCAGCCTTGAGACCCTGGGATAAAACCAACTTAGTCATGATGTATAATTTGTTTGATGTGTTGTTGGATTATGTTTGTTAGGATCTTGTTGAATATTTTTGCATCTATATTCATTAGTGATATTGGTCTATAATTTTCTTTTCTTGTTGGGTCTTTTCCTGGTTTGGGGATCAGGGTGATATTTGCTTCATAGAACGTGTTGGGTAGTCTTCCTTCTTTTTCTACATTTTGGAACAGGTTGAGTAATATAGGTACTAATTCCTCTTTAAAGGTTTGGTAGAATTCTGACGTGAAACCATCTGGTCCCGGGCTTTTCTTTTTAGGGAGGTTTTGTATAATTGATGCTATTTCTGAACTTGATATGGGTCTGTTCAACATTTCCACTTGATTCTGGTTAAGTCTTGGAAGGTGGCGTGCTTCCAAGTATCGGTCTATTTCCTTCAGATTTTCATATTTCTGAGAATAAAGTTTCTTATAATATTCATTAAGGATTTTTTGGATTTCTGATGAGTCTGTGGTTATTTCGTCTTTGTTGTTTCTGATTGATGATATTAGAGATTTTACTCTTTTTTTACTGATTAGGTTGGCCAGAGGTTTATCTATTTTATTGACCTTTTCAAAAAACCAGCTTTTTGATTTATTGATCTGTTGTATTATTCTTTTGTTTTCAATTTCATTTAATTCTGCTCTAATTTTGGTTATTTCTTTTCTTCTACTGGGTTTGGGGTTGGAATGTTCTTCCTTTTCCAGTTGCGTGAGATGTCCCATTAAGTTAACTTCCTCTCTTTCCGTTCTCTTGAGGAAGGCTTGCAGTGCTATAAATTTCCCTTAGAACTGCCTTTGCAGTGTCCCAGAGGTTCTGATAGCTTGTGTCTTCATTGTCATTTTGTTCCAAAAAATTGGTGATTTCTTTCTTAATCTCATCTCTGACCCAGCTATCATTCAGCATAAGGTTATTTAACTTCCATGTTTTTGTATGGGTATGCAGATTCCTGTTGTTACTCAATTCAAGTTTTATTCCATGATGGTCCGAGAAGATGCATGGAATAATTTCTATTCCTTTAAATTTACTGAGGTTAGACTTGTGACCTAAAATGTGATCAATTTTGGAGTAAGTTCCGTGGGCTGATGAGAAGTATGTGTATTCAGTTTTGTTGGGATGAAATGTTCTGTAGATGTCTGCTAAATCTAAATATTGGATGGTTAGGTTTAAATCTAAGATTTCTTTGCTCAGCTTCTTTCTGGAGGATCGATCCAACACTGCCAAGGGAGTGTTGAAATCTCCAACGATTATGGAGCTGGAGGAAATCAAGTTACTCATGTCTGTTAGAGTTTCTCTTATAAATTGAGGTGCATTCTGGTTGGGTGCATAGATATTAATAATTGAGATCTCGTCACATTGAGTATTACCCTTAACAAATATGAAGTGACCATTCTTGTCCTTCCTTACTTTTGATGGTTTAAAGCCTACTGCATCTGCAAATAAAATTGCAACACCTGCTTTTTTCTGATTACCATTTGCCTGAAATATGGATGACCATCCTTTCACCCTGAGTCTGTATTTGTCTTTTAAGTTGAGATGTGACTCTTGTATGCAACAAATATCTGGCTTGAGTTTTTGTATCCAGTCAGCTAACCTATGCCTCTTTAGAGGACAGTTTAAGCCATTCACATTGATGGAGAGTATTGATAAGTCTGGTGGAATTTTGGGTATCGAGTTTTTCAAAGGTCCAGTGGACATTTTTAATCCTTTCGCCAGTGTGGAAGTTGGAGTTTGATCCGAAGTTTCTGAGTGAGTTTACTTTTGTGGTATAGGATTGGGTTGGTCATTGTGGAGGATAGGTCTGAGAACATCCTGAAGAGCTGGTTTACTTATGGCAAATTTTTCCAACATATGAATGTCATTGAAGTATTTAATTTCTCCATCATAGATGAAACTCAGTTTAGCTGGATACAAGATCCTGGGTTGAAAGTTTTTTTGCTTTAGGAGATTAAAAGTTGATGACCAGCCTCTTCTTGCTTGAAAAGTTTCAGCAGAGAGATCTGCAGTTATTCTAATATTCTTACCTTTGTACGTTATAGTTTTCTTTCGCCGGGCTGCTTTGAGAATCTTCTCTTTCATGTTAACTTTAGTGAAGCTAATTATGATATGTCTGGGAGATGGCTTATTGGGGTTGAATCGTGCTGGGGTTCTGAAGCTGTCTGCTATCTGAATTTCAGATTCTCTAGGTATGTCTGGAAAATTTTCTTTCATAATTTCATGTAGAAGGGCCTCTGTGTCCTTGGCAGCCACTTCATCATTCTCCGAAATTCCTATAACCCTTATGTTGTTTTTTTTCGAATTATCTGAGAGCTCTCTGAGTGAGTGATCCGTTTTTGCTCTCCATTTCTCTTCCTCTTTGAGAGATTGGGAGTGTTCGAAGACTTTATCTTCAATGTCAGAAATCCTTTCTTCTGCTTGCTCCATTCTGTTACTGAGGGATTCTACTGTATTTTTCATATCTTTGAGGGCTGTAAGTTCTTGTTTCAGTGTGTCTAAGTCTTTGGTGGTTTTGTCTTTAAATTCGTTAAATTCTTGAGACAATTTTTGAATTTCTCCTCAAATTCCTAATTCCATTTTATTAATCTTGTCTGCAAACCAAATTCTGAATTCGACTTCTGACATCTCAGCCAGTTGTTTACGAATGGGATCTTCAATCACATCTGCCGTATCTTTTCTTGGGGGGGTTGATCTATTCTGGTTATTCATGTTACCAGAGTTTTTCCGCTGATTCCGCCCCATGGTTTACTCCCTTTGGTTTTTCCCCTGGGGTTTTATCGAGGGCCCGTACAGTGTTGTGGCCTGAGAAACTGGGGCCCTGTCTGGTGTGGTGGAGCAAAGTGGTTCTGTCTTGTTTTCAGCTGGTTTCTGTTCGATCCTATTGCAACTTCTACTCTGGCTTGAAGTCTCAGCTGTGTGGAAAAATCAGCAATTAAGTCACCCTGCCTGCCCACCTCTGGCCCCAGTTGGAAAAGGAGAATCAAACCTTCCTACAATCGCACACCCAGGGCACCGCCTGAAGAGTCCTCAGTCTATTAGCCCAGTTCAAAAGGTCCGAATCAACTGTCTCAATCGGCACTTGTCTGGGGTGGAAGGGTTCAAGAGGTCTCTGGGAACTGGATCACAGGGGCCTGGTGACTCCTCTGACACGGCTCACCCCAGTGCAGCGTGGAGTCAGGAGGAGCCACCCAGCAAACAGAGCAGTCTGGGAAGGTTGACGTCTCCTTCCCCACTTTGCCCCTCCGTCGGACCCAGTCACTGGTATCTCTGCAGATGGCTAACCCAGTTGCCTGCAGTGAACAGACACTCCAGGGGTTTGCACCTGCCTGAATCGCAAGGAAGTCTGCCAGGCCCCCGCAGACTGCTGCTATCTAGCAGGAGGAGATGGGGCCTGACATCTTTGAGTGTTTGATGCAGGTGATGGGAAGGAGGTGTTTACTCAGGCTTAGCCCCATCCCTGATGCATGCTGCTAACAGAACAGAACAGAACAGACAACTTTGTGAGGTTCTGTCTCTGTTCCTGTCGTCGCCTACAGGAGACGGGCTGTTTTGAGTTCAAACGTCTTTGCTGCTGGAGAATTGCGTCTGAACACCTCTCTGGGTCGGCCCCGCCCTGGAGGCTTCCGGGTTTGTGAGCCGTTGTCACCGGTGGCCTCCTCTGGTTGCCCAGGGAGACAGGGGGTGTGGCCTCAGAATATCCAGAAGTGAGCGTTGTGCCGTTAAGGAAAAAATGGCTGTTGATCTACCTCCAGGGAACTGCTGCTCTGGTGTGGGCACTCAGGCGACCCTTTTCTCCTCTGTCCCGCGCCCCAGAGTCAGCACTGAGCAGCCGCAGTTTGTGCTGGGTCCACACCCCTTAAGAGATCCCCCAAGAATCAGAACTCTTGGGGGATGGGCCCCCAGACCCCGATTGGGAGTGGGGCGGGGGGAAGCTAGAGTTTCATTCAGTTTCACGCAATACTACGGTCCGGGGAGGGCTCCTGCACTGCACTGCAGGGAAGTGCCGCCAAGGCTTGATTTCCCCTCAGCAGAGTGCCCTCTCCTCGCTCACGTGTCCCAGAGTCAGCGCTGACCTGACGCAGCTCAGGCACTGTGCACTCCCCTCGAGAAATCACCCAAGGAGCCGAACTCCTGGGGGATAGGCCCTCAGACCCCGAGTGAGAGTAGGGGTTCTCAGCTCTCAGCGGGGAGGCCAGAGTCTGATTCAGTCTTGGGCCCCGTATGCCTGGGGAGGGTTGCTGCACTGCACTGCAGGGAAGTGCCGCGAGGCGTGACTCCCCCTCAGCCCGGTGCCCTCTCCTCACTCGCGTGCCTCAGAGTCAATGCTGACCAGTCGCAACTCGGGGACTGTCCACTCCCCTTGAGAAATCACCCAAGGATCCGAAGTCTTGGGGGACAGGCCTCCAGACCTCAGTGGGCGGGAGGGGAGCGCCGGGGATTCAGGGTTGCCGGCAAAGGATTCCCAAAGTTTTATTCAGCCCTATGTCCGGCAGGAGAACGCCACGGCACCCCAGTAGGGGAGGTAGGTCCAGTTTTTAGAAGGTCTCTCCCATGGAGTGTAGTGGGAGGGCCTTTAATTTCTGCCCGTTTGTTCAATTGTGGGGCTCTGGAGCCGGTCTCATGGGGGAGGGGGACTCCCGTCCGCTTGGTGGTGGATTTTGTACCTTTTGTTTGCGTCCTTGTGATCACAACTTGCCTCAGCGGTGTTGATGTGCGTTCTTCAGCCTTCTCTCTTGGTGAGGCTCAAGTCCACCAGGATACTTACTAAATTCCTGTCCCTTAACTCTCCTTCTGGACGGGAGCCTTTGTTGAAAGCTGGCTTCAGTCCGCCATCTTGTCTCCCATCCTCTGAAAACTTTCATAGTAAAATCTTACCTTCCCCTCAAAATGGAATCTCTTTCCCAGAACATCATGTTTCCCTACCCTGCCTTATTTTCCTCCATAGCACTTGTCACTTCCTTATAGATTATTTATTTATTGTCAGTTTCCTCTTATCATGATCCATGAAGGTAGGAGTTAGATTTTTTGCTTTGTTTTACTCTAGATCTCGAATCATATTGTTGGTTGCAATCTTTATGACAATGGTATCTAGCCTCCAAAGCATCCCTGAGACAGCTGGCCTTATTTCTACCTGCCACTACTTGATCCCTTTTAATTCATACAAAGTCAAGTAAAATACAAATGATTACTTTTTGTTAAAATATCCTAAAGCAGAAGCACTGAATAAACATCTAATTTAAACTTGTCTAAAGCCAAAAGTGCTTATACAATCAATAGCACAAAAAAATCTATACCAGGGCTTAGTTGTTATCCCTTGTACGTACACCCTTGCAATTTATTCCACTGTCAATGGCTTCAACCATCATTTGTATGCTGGTGATGATTCCAGACTAACTTTCTGCTCAGACTTCTACACTCCAGAATACATGTCTTTATGACATATTTGTTTCATAGACATCTCTTACATAACACCAAAACGCTCCAAATCTGTTCCTCCATCTGGATTACTGACTTCAGTAAGTTGTACCACCATCTCCAGTCACCCAATTCAGGCACCAGATCCTACTGATTTGTCATTTGTTTAATGACTAGAAATTATTCAATACTTTTCCATCCCATTGCCTCACTTCAGGTAGTAATCAGCCCTCTAACCCTCTAGGATCACATTACCCTGTACTCCCCTTTTAAAGCTACTGCCAGCGGTCTTTCTAACAGAGTCTGACCAAGTCACTCTCACACTTAATTCTTGGCTCTTTATTGCCTTTTTGGTGAATCTCAAATTTCTTGACATGGCAAACAGCCCTTTATAATCTAGCTCTAGCTAATTCTTCCAGTCCAATTCTTTATCACTTTCTATTCTGAATTAATATTTCACTCATAGTGAGCATGTAACAGCACTGTGCGGTACTGTACCCTTTAACTCCATCTACACCTCTTCCCCATTCTCCATAATTCTACTATGATGTCTACTCATTTTTTTGAAAGTCTTCCATACCTATTGTGTAATACTATCACTATGGTGGCATATAATAAGGAGAGGTGATTTTAAAATGCCTATTTCCCTAAAGATTCAATTGAGGGTCAGGTGTGGTGGTTCACAGCTGTAAATTCTAGCATTCTGGAAGGCCAAGGCAGGTGGACTGCAGGAGCTCCCAAGTTCAAGACCAGCCTGACCAAGAGTGAAACCCTTGTCACTACAAAAACGGAAAACTAGCTAAGTGTTGTGGCAGGTACCTGTGGTCCCAGCTACTCTAGAGGCTGGGGCAAAAGGATCTCTCGAGCCCAAGAGTTTGAGGTTGCTGTGAGCTACAACATCATGGCATTCTACCCAGGGTGACACTAGAGTAAGACTCCATCTCCAAAAAAATAAAGATTCAACTGAAATCTTTATGAAGTTGAAAAATGAGCTAGTCAGAATCCAGAAAAAAAATTTCCTCTTAAGGATTCCATGTTTCCTAAACAACCTGCTTCACGCATATCAGAAGGGGCTGGATATATCAGGTACAAAAGAACAGCAAAAGTCAGAATAAGTTCAATAATAAGATTTTTTTAAAAAGACATTCATCTTGGATAAAGTATATATTAACCTATTTGGAAGTGGAAGAAATGATTTTCTGAAATCCTTTTAAATTTTTAAAGTTATGAACCCTTAAGCTTTATTAAGCTTTATTCATCTTCCCAGAATTAAAAGGAAATATGTACTAAGCATTTATAATGTGCCACGCCTTCAAGTCACACATCTTATTTTTTCATTTAAAGCTCACAATAATCTGAAAACGTATAAACTAGCACCCCTTTTCCACACATCAGTAAACTTGTGTTTCTGTGCTCATACAGTTAGCTGGATTCAAACGCAGCTTTGACTCCAGATCGTGAGCTCTTAACAACTTCCCTACGCAGACAACCCAAAAGATGTAGATTCACTACTGATTAAAGAAAACAAAAAGTAAATGCACAGTGGAGAAAATGGACCATACTTTAACCAGGTGATCAAAATTAATATTACCAATGTGGTACAGATGCATGTATATGCCTCCAAATGTGCCATAAGGATGCACTATCTGTATATAATATTCTAGCTGGGAACACAAAACTTTAACTGGGAAAATATCAAGACAAACCTGAAATGGGATCACTCTACTGAAAGAAAAAAATCAAAAGAACTGTATTCTTCAAAAATGTCCACCTCTTAAACGATCAGACATCCACTGAAACATTTAGGGGTAAAAGGCCTGATGCAGGCAGCTTTAATGGTTTGGGAAAAAGTATGTGTACATGAGAGACAGAGGGAATAAATAGTAAGCAAATGGAGCAAAGTGTTAATAACAGGTTTATCTGGGTAAAGGGTATGAAACGTTCTATCTACTGCTTTTTCCTGCAACTTTTCTGTAATTGAAATTATTTCCAAAAAAAAGGTTTTCTAAGCTGAGAGCAAAAGGAAAAATTTTAAAAAGTACAATCTCTGCAAGTGAGAAACAAGTACTTCTTCCAGAATTGTTGCCCAGTAACTAACTGCATAATCTTCATGAGTCAGTAAATGTTTCTGACCCTTAATTTCCCCATTGAAGCTAGTTTCAGAAAACTGTCTTCCTGAAAAGTAGTTCCAGAGATATCATTAAGTATCTTGCAAGGAGTAGTGATTAAACAATTTTGGGAAATGTGTAGCAGCAGGGATAAACGATGCTGAACAATTTCTTTACATAAGAATCCTTGCAGATTTTACATTATGCCTAATGCAATATGATCTTCCAAGTTAGTAATACAATTCAACATTGCTTATTCATGTGATCACTGTTAGTGAGATTTACTTAAATGTCTGGTGGGACTCAGTCTTTAACGTACAGTATTAAAAAGAATAGTAAGAATTAAAATAAAATGTTAAGTTGTGGTATGCAAAACCCATTCTCTTCTATAATGGACTGTCAATTTTGTAAATACAATCTTGGGACTCCAACCACTGTTTAACTCATTATGAGTTTTTTTTTCACTTTTTGTTTTTGAGGGGGCTGTATTTTGACTACGAAATTTCACAACAGAGATTTTTCCAGTCAATGATACAGATTAGAGGTTGGTAAACTAGACTGCTTATTTATTTATTTAATGTATTTATTTAGAGATAAGGTGTTGCTATGGTCCCAGGCTGGACAGCGATAGCTATTCACAGGTGCAATCACAGTGCAGTATAGCCTCAAACTCCTGGGCTCAAGTGACCCTCTGACCCTCAGTCTCCCAAGTATTAATTTTTTATCACTATGTTTAGACCTATATTAGACATTTCACTCTGAAGATTTATTATATCCATTTTACAGGGAAAGTGAAGCTCCGTAAAATTAAGTCACTTGCTCAAAGTGGTGGAAATAGGATTTGGACTCAGATCTGAATCCAGAACCCCATGGTTCTTTTACTGTGGCTTAATTCTCCCTCTTGACCACTTTTACCTTCCCTTATCTATGGCTGAGTTCTGGCTGGTACTGAGGAGAGTACTCAGAATATTAAGAAAGGAGAAAAAAGGACTTTAAATAGCTGAGATCATCATAGCATCATGGCTACAAAGACCACTAGGAAGCTATACGCAGTCAACTTAAGAGCAGATCTCACTTCGAGAATTCACTTTAGAGTGCATAAGGCTTCGCTGATAATGTCCAGGCATCCTGGATACAAAGGACAGAGCTGAGGAAGATTAAGTCATGAAAGAGCCAAGAGAATGTACACACGCTTCCATGTACACTGTTAATCATTCTTCATGCCCTACATGTATAGAGGTTCACGGTAAAAGGTAAAGTATATTTTTCTTTAATAAGCACTATTTTAGTAAGAACACAAATAGAAAAATATTAATTCCCCCAATTTCCAATAATTTTCTTATATTTTTGACACATTTGCATGCTGTACATGGAAGCAAAATAATATCTCCTTTTTACAGAAGGTACCAGAAATACCTTAAGGTACCAGAAATTCTCTTAAAGGAAGAGAATCAGCTTTATATCAAGGAAATTATGAAGGAACTCACTTAGCTTTAGAAATACTTTATTTAGGTACAATCATAAAAATCTACCATAAAAGAAATCAGAAGATACTAAATTATTTGCCATCAGAGAGAAAAGGACTTAGGTGATGAACTAATTAGGCTGAACAAAGTATCAAGTTAGACTAAATTTGATCATGCCCTATTTATCAAAATTAATAGATTTATCTATTTCATTTTCTTGTCAGTCAATGTAGCAATCAGAACTTGGCTGTTGTTACATACTTTGTTTTGCCCACCCAAAATACAAACTTTTAGGGTTTGTGTGAATGCTAAGATTTGTGCATTTCATAACCGTGGAATACATGGTTACTATAAGAAATGATAGTTCATATACTTATTACTGACTTCAGATGAAAACTAAAAATAATCTTACAGGATTTTCTTCCTTTTCAGTATCATAAAGTCCCTTAGTTTCACCAAAACCATAAAACCTCCAGTGCAATTTCTGATATCTGTAACAGAAATAGTATCCTGGCAACGGGGGATGTTCACACCTATAATCCCAGTCCTTTAGGAAGTTGAGGTGGGAGGATGGCTTGACTTTGGGAGTTTGAGACCAACCTGGCCAAAACAGCAAAAATCTATCTCTACAAAGACTAAAACATCTCCAGCCTGAGAAAGAGCAACACCCCCATCTCTCTAATAAAAATAGAAAAATCAGCTGCTAATCATGTTGTATGCCTGTAGTTCCAGCTACTCAGGAGGCTGAGAAAGGAGGATTACTTAAACTCAGGAATTTGAGGTTACAGCGAGCTATGATCTCACAACACAACATGCTAGCCTGTGGGACCAAGTGATACCCTGTCTCAAAAAAAGTAGTATCTCCCATAGTGGTTAAAAAATAAAAGGGGTTCTTACAGTCTCAAAACTTTGTTATTTAAATACATGTCTGTTTCCCTCATATGCTCAAACTTACCCCTAACTTTTTATAGTAATTAATGCAGTAGTAGATGAAATATTTCATATTTGAAATTATTCTATTTAATATTTGATACCATAAATTATTTTCTTCTATACTGTAAAACATGATATATAGAAATAAAGCTTCTGATTTCATCAGAATACTCTTCATCAATTAGGAAGGCATATAAAAGGTACAGTAAGTAGTACTGAACAGCACATACTTTCATGAGAAACCTGGATTGGAATTCCAATTCTTCCATTTACTAATTGCAATATGACTTCCCTGAACTGTCAATTTCCTTACTAGTAAAATCAGGTAGTTGCCTTTGTATCGATAAAATAAGAAATGAACATAAACCTCTCTAGCACACACTTATTACCTCTTTAAACAATGAAATCAATTTAACCTGTTTCCTGACTAGAGAAGGGCAGAAAATGCCACCTAGCTTACAAGATTAAAGTTATATCCTAAAGGTTTGGTATATGTATTATTTTAATAGGCAGATTATAATAAATAAGGACCTAAATTATTAACAGAAAGTTTACTATAGCTTAATAAATTAAGAATATTCTGAATTTACCTTTCTTAAAGGATATCCTTTCTCCTACTAATCATAAAAAAGAATAAATTTCCAATTAATTTTTATTGGCAGACTGTCACTGTTCACTATTTTTGTTAACATCTGAAGATCATCAAATCTACTGTAGAATTTTAGTACTTTATATTACAAATTCAAGCACAAATATAGTCCAGTGACTATAGTCAGTCACTTCTGAAACTTTAGAAGAGAAACTTCTGCAACTTTAGAAGAGAATGAGATCTGTCTACATAATTTAAAACAAAAAATAAAAGAGTGTATCACAGGGTGGCGCCTGTGGCTCAGTGGGTAGGGCGCCAGCCCCATATACTGAGGATAGTGATAAAGTGAAACTACAAAAAAAAAAAAAACCCCACCAAACAAAAGAATGTATCACAGTCACAAGGAAGCCATGTATTTTTTAACCAAGACAAGGCAAAGCCTGTTTTTTGCTTTTATTGGAGGCTCAGGTGGCACATGACAGTTCATAAAATGGCTTCAGCGGTAGGTGGTCGAGGGGAAACAAAAAACAACTGGGTGGGAAAGAAAAACAACCAGGAGGAGGTACAAGCTGGCTGGTTCCTTCTTAGCCTGATTTAGGGGAGGGAGTTGGTGCCTCTGAACCAGAAGGATAGAGTCCTTCCTTCAACCCTTGATAGGGAAGTGGAAAAACAAAAAAAGCAGAAGGCCATTGCTTTGGCTCTCCTGAGTCTCAGAAAGCCATGTTTTTACAGCTTTCCTGATCAAATTAAATGAATGGCCATAATTCATTTCAAAGATTATTTATTACTATTATTATGATACTTATATATCACAAGCATTACCCCATAATAGATATGAAATAAATCACTAGAACATCTTAAAAACTTTGAATGCTGTATGAAAGGAGTATGTTTTCCTCTTTTCCTATGGGAACATGAGAAAAATGTAACGACTTTAATTTGGGGAGAAGAAGGTTACAAACTTTGAGCTGCAAACCTGTAACAGTTTCTGTTCTAATCCTAAAAGTACATTTAAATCATTATCTCTTTAGTTATTTACAGCCAAAAAGGAAAAATTACATCTCTTCTTGCACATGTCCTTAGGTTCCTACAAACAGCACACAAATTCCCTTATTTCACAGTAGAAAGAGATAAAATATCTCAAGTAAATAAAGTTTCTATCATATATCATACTTAAGACACCTTTCTGCAAAAATATTAAACTATGTCAAGTTTCATGAGTTGCATTAAATTTGGTCAGAATGAAAAGTTGATTCTTCCATACCTAAACAAACAAACAAAAAAATACAATCTTATTTTAAAGGAACAACCCATGGCAAGCATTGCTAACCATTTTTTTTTTTTAATCTCTGTAAGGACAGATTAACTGTCCAGTAATAAACAATAGCTGAAGACTGGTGTTAGGACACATCTGTACTTAATTAGGAACTTATTTCAGTTTGATAATATAAACTATAGTATGCCTCTTGGTAAGTCCATTTATATCTAAGTGTGACCAAACCATGCTCAGAATGCAAAACTTACTTTTTAATAGAGGCAAGGAAGATATATAAAAGCCTTTAAACTAGAAACAGATAAACATGGCCCACTGAAGAAGTTACACCTTTCATTTATCTTCATGAAGGTGCCCTAAAAACAAGAGTACAGTTAACACATTGCCAAAAATGCAAGAAATTGTAGGATAAAGTCTACAATAGCTCCCCTTCCTCATCTCTCCTCCTCAACTACACGAAGATAAATATTGAGAGAGTGATAGTTTTTAGTGTTGTTCATCAAGTATTTCTGGTATAGAAGCACTTTCTGGCCCTCCTGTGGCTGGGTGGAGCTAAGTGACTAATTCTGGCCAAGAGTTTTAAGTCAAAGCGACCCACAGTCCTTCTGGACCATAGGATTTAACCACTACGAAAAGATGTGAGGTCTTTCAAAGTACTCTGTTACGATGTTTAAGATGCTGACTGTTCCAAAGCCTGGTTCCCCAACTGATCCAGAATGATAATCCAAAATGTAACAAGAGAAAAACTTTTGTTATTATACGACACTAAGATTGAGGTTGTTAGTTATCACAGCATATCCGAGCTTATCCTAACATAAATTGGTACCCAAAACAACCATTGGTTTGATGTCAGGCAGGTTAGAAGGAAGGTAATCCACATGCAATATAAATATTGGTAAAAGTCAGTTATAATAACTGACAAAGTAGTTAATAAACCTGTAACTCTAGGGGAAATTTCTAAACAGGTCTCAACAAGCACATGAAAAAATGTTCAACAACACTAACCATGACGGAAATGCAAATCAAAACTACAATTACAGAGCACCTCACCCCACGTCAGAATGGCTACTATTATCAAAAAGACAAAATATAAATACTCGTGTGAATATGGGAAAGGGAAATTCTTCTATGTTGTTGGTGGGACTGTAAATCAGTACAGCCATTATGGAAAACAGTATGGATTTTTTTTTTTTTCAAAAAAATTGAAACTAGATCTACCATATTACCAGATGTTATTCTATACCACTACTGGTATACATCCAAAGGAAATGAAATCAGTTACAAAGAAATATCTACACAGCCACTTTCAATGCAGCACTACTCACAATAGCCAAGATATGGAATCTACCTAAAAGCCCATCAATGGATGAGTGGATAAAGAAAATGTGGTGTATACATAAGTGGAGTACTATTCACCCATAAAAGGCCAAAATCCTGTCATTGTGAAAATATAGATGAAACTGGAGGGTATTACATTAGGTGAAATAAGCCAGGCACAGAAAGACAAGTATTTAAATGTTCTCATTATCTGCTATTCTTCTATGTAGAAACAAAACAAAACAAAAAACAACCACAAAATCTCAATAGATGTTGAGAGTGGAACAGTGGTTACCAGAGACTAAAAAGGCAATATGGGATATGGGATACAGGGAAATGGGAAGAGGTTAGTCAACGCGTACAGTGTTACAGTCAGGAGTAAATTCTGGCATTCTGTTCTACAATAAGGTGCCTACTGTTAACAAGAATGCACTGTATATTTAAAATAGCTAGAAGAGAAGACTTTGAATATTCTCACAACAAAGAAATTAATGTTTAAGGTGATGCATAAGCTAATGCCAATTACCATGATTTGATCATTAAACAATGTGTGCACATATCAAAACATCATATTGCACCATAAATATGCATTGCTTAATGATGGCAATGCATTCCGAGAAGTGAAGTGCGTTCATTGTTAGGCCAATTTCTTCACTGTGGGAACATGATACATTGTACTTACACAAACCTAGATGGTATAGCCTATTAAACCCCTAGGTTATATGGTAGTCCTATTGCTCCTAGGCTACAAACCTGTACAGCATATTACTGTACTGTAACATAATGGTAAGTACTTGTGATTCTAGAACACATCTAAACTTTGAAAAGGTACAGAAAGACACAGTGTTATCATCTTATGGGACCATCATATACGTGTGTGAGGTTTGTTGGTGACCAAAATGTTGTTATGCAGCACACGACTGTATATACAATTACTTGTTGTTATGCAGCACACGGCTGTATGTACAATTACTATGTGTTAATTAAAAAGCTGTATCAGTAGTTGTGACTGTGTTTGGTATTACAAGAAAGAAACTAAAATTTTAAAACTGACAAGAGTTTGTAAACAGGGATAAAGGGAAGAGAGTCCAAAAATTTGGGGACTTGGAGAGTTAGAAAGGAAGAGTCCTTAACCTGGAGCCATAAATTTAAAAACCAAGAAAGGCTTTAAGCCACAAAGGAAGAGTAATCAGCCTTGAGGTAAGGTATAGAAATCAAGAGTAAAAACTGCTAAAACATAGGCATGAACTAAAGAGAAGAATCTCACAGCAGAGACCCAATTAACATTTTGACACCCCATAAAAGCTTCAGTTGAGAATGATCTCAGGAAAACAAAACATAGTTCAATAGGTTCATGTAGCAACATTAAGACAGACATCCCTTAAAAAACACTAGCACACTAAGCTGAATGGAAGGTAACACATTAGAAACCTACAAAAGTTGTGTAGCCAATAGGCAAAAGTCAAGGGCCTGGATTAAAAATCTGATTTATAAAAGTATGCTTAAATCTCTCTATATAGGCAGGAAGCAGGTTGTAAAGTGTTTCAGCTCCCAAAGAGGGCTAATTTTCCAATGTCTACTTCAGATGAGGCTAAGAAAGATGAAAAAGAAGGATCTCCAGTAGCCACAATAAACAACAGACTGGTCACCCCTACATTTAAGAAGGCCCTCATTAAGTCTAGCTGGTGGCAGTTTTCACTTGCTATGATTAGGGACTACAGTATTTCTCCCAATCTTCTGTTATTCACATGAGTGTGCTTACTGCAGTTATCCTGTCCTTGTTATTCCAATGTACACAGTTGGGGGGGAGGGGAGCAGGGGACATTTTCATTCACAGATCTCCAGACTAGGAGGAATACACATACATTATCAAGTACAAAGTAAGGCGTGTATCACCTGGAAATCCTAAATCTGATGTTATAATTAATTGGTGATTTGAGGCTGGCTTCACTGTGGAAGAAATGAGTATATTCTGTCTGTGGCAAGAAGAGAGAGCCAATCTTTGGTTGACTAGAAGGGCAAACCTGTCATTAGTATGGCTGAACAAAAATTTTTGTTTCTGTCTTTTGGTCTTACGATAGGATCCCTTTATGATCCCTCTTGGTCCCTTTATGATTAGGTTGAGCTATGTTATTTGTTCTGGCCAATGAGGTAAAGACTAAAGTGACATGTAACTTCTGGCCACAGTATTTTAATAGCTATTGCAAAATATGGTATCTTCTACAGCTCTCTTTTCTCTGTTACATATAGTGTACAAAATACTCAGCCTGGATCTTCACGTGAGATCATGTAGATAGAAACCTCAAATCAACCCAATAAAGCAATGCAGCGTTAAAAATCTCAGTAGAGAAACCCTTAAACTCATAGCACATTTAAGAAAGAGGCAAGCTTATAGATCACCTCATTCAAGTTCCCTTTATAAATGATAAAAAACAAGAAGAGGACAGCAGTAAAGTGACTTGTTTAGGAACCACATAGCAGAATCTGATAGAACTATTATTATTCTCATGTAATTCTAAATTGCAATGGGAGCTATACTCCTAATCTATAAATATAGCTCTGGGACAGAATGCTAGAAACTTATAAATTAACAATAAGCCAATACAGTCATTCATTAAAAAATTATAGAAGCACTAACCTCCAGTGCTGTGGGTACTTGCAGCTTAGAGTAAAAGCCTACATAGGTCAAAGCCTATAACCAAATAACCATAAAAATAAAATGTTAGTTCACAACAGTAATTGCTGTGAAAGATACATCTGAGATCCTGAACCAGACCTGATATAATGAGTGGACACCTAGGGAACTGACCTTGAGCTGAGATCTGAAAGGTCACTAGAAGATTCCTAAACCACCCTGTAGGGGAATAATGTTTCAGTATACGGGAATAAATGAGAATGATCCTGTGGCCGAAGGGAACTTGAAGGCTTTGGAGGAATGAAAAGGAGGTAAGGGCCAGAATACATAAAGATTAATACAGAAGGTGCCCCCCACCAAATACATACACACACACACACACTCATTTTAAGAAAGGAAAAACCTGTACTGAAATTGAAATAATGCATACTGATAACAAAAGATGAATATGAGTCATGTTGCCCACCTCTTGTAATTACAGAAGTCAAACATGACTTCAGTATCACAAATGCAAGACAGTGTTTTCCTTGCTCAAAATGTGTATACATTTTTTTAGCACTCTGTATATATGTATATGTCACATTACAAATAATGGGAGCTCTTTATAGGTTTTTAGCAAGAGTTTCCATTTTCAAAGGATCACTGGTTGTGACAAGAATACTAAGAAGGGTTTGGCACCTGTAGCTAAGCGGCTAAGGTGCCAGCCACATACACTGGAGCTGGCGGGTTCGAATCCAGCCGGAACCTACCAAACAACAATGACAACTGCAACCAAAAAATAGCCAGATGTTGTGGCAGGTGCCTGTAGTCCCAGGTACTTGGGAGGCTGAGGCAAGAGACTTGCTTAAGCCCAAAAGGTTGAGGTTGCTGTGAGCTGCGACGTCACAGCGCTCTACCCAGGGTGACAGCTTGAGATTCTGTCTCAAAAACAAAAACCAAAAACCAAAAAACCCCCCAAGAATACTAAGAAGGCAACAACTGTAGTCTTGGGAGGACTAGTGGGGGGATGACAGTACCCTGAGTTAGGGAAGTAGCAATGGAGACAATAACATCTGAAATATTTAGACAATTATTTAAACATCAATACACTGGAATTTTTGTGGGATATTTTAAACTCTTGCTAGCCTATCTGACCTTTCATGCTAGTTCTCGAATTTCTCCACTGAGATTCATAGTAAATTTGAACACATTAAACTGAATGGAAGGATAGTCTAACACCAATTTGTTACAGCTAGCTAATGAAGGAAGAGCATCTACATTAGAAGTATGCCTCTCCAACAAGTCCCAGCAATCCTTTTAGAAGACACACACATTTATGATAACAGTGAGTCGTCATCTTGTTTTATGCCACTCAGTTAGTAGTTAAACACTATTCCATTACATTCCATTATTTCCCATCTGATAAGGCAGACTGTTTAGTGAAAACTGTCGGGATCTGAATCTTAGAAAATTCAGACTCTATTCAAATTTAGCTGGGCCCTCAAATAAAGAAATACTTTTGTAGTTATTAGTTGGTTTCTTTATGGGGATACAAAGTACTAAGCATCCTTGAGAAATAGTTTTAGATACAAAAAGAATTACGGTTCAACTGAGAAATTTTATACAAAAAAAAGGTCCTGAAAATACAAAGACCACGAAAAAATGCTAATCTTACCACAAAAGCATTTCTTTGTTCTACCCTATCTTAAAGGAAAAGAAACAACAAAATGTTTGTTTTATCACTACAAAAGTTAAAAGGAATTTTTGATGTCATGTGTATGACATAAAAGTTCCAATAAAACAACGAATGTTTCAAAACAATGTATAGAAAAACCCAGGACAAATAAAGAATATACATTTATGGAGCTGATTCTTCAATATTTCTTGGCAAACAGAAAAAAAGAATGCTTATTTTATTGGAATTGCATTACAAAGAGAAAAAAAAATTCATTGAGAATTACCAAGTTTACTGTCAAGATTCCACCATGGTAGGTAACAAGGAAACTTCAAGGCAGTAAATAAGATGGTAATTACAACCAAAATCTTCATTTTAAAATTTTTGGTCCAGAAAGAAGGAATTTTAATGTTAAAATTTTAAGTTAGAACAGCTAATTTTGATTTTATGTGATCTATTTTACTTATATTTACTTCAAGTGCAAAAAAAGAAATGACTTTTCAGGAACTAATATCAGAAGTTGGCTTATATGGTTTTATTAGACTGTGATAACATATAAACTATGCTAAGCAAAAATATTTCTAGTATTTACAACAGAGACTTAGAAAAGACTTCTTCAGATTGTTTTATTTACCACACGAATTACAGGCCCCTTGAAGGAAGACATGTTTATAAACTCCACAGTATTTAACATTATACTTCTGAAGTGTAAGTTTACAAGTGTCTGATGAATAAGTCATCTCATAAGTCAACAAGTATACAACAAGCCCTTTAAGCACAGCATTACACAAAACACTTTTAGAAAAGTCATTAAATTTTCTCTGGCTTAAAATGTTGGCTTGTTAAAATGTTTCGTGTTCTTCCCATAATAAACCATAGCTTAAATCCTAGCCTTACTCTAAAAGCTCAAAGGTAGAGCAGGTAATCTATCCGATTACCATTTTAGAACACAAAATTATCATTCAGTGCCTAGTTTTTTCCAGAACTAAACGTTAACTCAAGAAATATTTGTGCCAGAACAATATTAAGTCTTTAAGATACAACACTGATTTTGCTTTCAAAGGGCCTGTAGTGCAGCAAAGCCAGCAATCACATATATAAATTAGTTTTCTAAAAGTTCAAGTGCTATCGGGTTTGGAAAGGAGAGGAAAGGCTTCATAGAAGTTGACAGCAAAAAGGGGTTTGAGTGAATATAGGAAAACACTTGGGGTAAAAAAGGGCAATGTAAGAAAAGGCAAAAGTGAGGAACAGCATGGCCCACTGAGAAAACATCAAAGTGCGGGTAAGGAGTTCAGTTCTTTGAGCAGAGGGCTTGTGGCAGCTAGCCTCCGGGATGGTACCCAAGGTTCCCTGCCTCCCATGCTGTATCAGAGTGGGTTCGTGTGACCAAGGCATATGGCAGAAGCGGCACTATGTCACTTCTAAGATTAGACTATAAGACTGCAGCTTCTGTCTTGAGTGCCCTCTTACTCACTTGGCACACACTCTCACTGCTCCGTGGGAAGCCAGAAGTCAGACTGTGAGGGCATGGAGGCAGTTACTGAGAGTCTCCAGCCAATAATGTGAGTGGGCCTAAAAGCAGCTTTTCTGCAGACACAGCCAGAAGCACCCAGAGAGATGCTCCTGGATTCCTGATTCTCAGAAACTATAAGATTATAAATGTTTATTGTTTTAAGCTGCTACATTTTGGGTAGTTACATAGTGACAAATAATTAACACATATGTTGGTACTCAGAGTCCCCACTGACATAACAGAAATATAAACGTTGGATTGGTTTTGGGACCAGACCAATCCAACGTTTTGGACCAAATCCCCTGAGCTTTGGGGATAGTATCAGTGAAGAAGCTGTTAACTGTACTTAAGGAAATATATTCAAGATGCCTCAGATACACCTTAATCTAATTTAGATGACAGTCTGGATTTTGAGCAGGTATCATAAATGGGATGAGATTTTGGGGGACTCGGAGGGGTGAGAACACATTGCTAGGACAACTGCAGTAGCAACTTCTAATAATCTCTCCGTACAACCTTGTGCAGTCCCCTCCTCTATTTTACCAGGGTTGATCTACGTGACCAATAGCATCTGACAGAAGTGACAATAAGTAACTTCTGAAAGAAATTCATAAAAGACCATGGCTTTTGTCTTGCGTGCCTCTTGTGTGCTCTTTCATTTGGATTTCTCACTCTGGAGGAGGCCAGCTGCCATTCTGTGAGGATGCTGCGAGAGGCAGTGGAGAAGCCCATATAATGATGAACAGAATAGTCAGCAAAGAACTGAGCCTCGCCAACAACCATGTGAATGAGCTTGGATGCAAATTCTCCAGATCCAGTCAAACTCTTAAGAGGACTGTGACACTAAGACCTTGAGTGTGACACTGTGAAAGACTCTGGGCCAGAACCACCAAGATAAGCCACTCCTAGATTCCAGCCTCCAGAAACTGCCACGTTAAGTATTTGTTGGCTTAGGCTGCTAAATTTGGAGATAATTTGCTATGCGCCTTAAAGGAGGGAAGAGGGAAAAGGGAAAAGACTGGAAATGGAGGCTAGAGCATGCAGGCCTCATTAAATCTTAGTAAGTAATTTTTGCATTTTGTTATATGAAAAAAGACACATTTTAAGCATTTTTTAGACAAAGTAGCAACCAAATTCACATTTTAGAAAGACATGAAGGCTTGGCACCTGTAAGTACCAGCTACTTGGGAGGCTGAGGCAAGAGAATTGCTTAAGCCCAAGAGTTTGAGGTTCTGTGAGCTGTGACGCCACAGCACTCTACCGAGGGTGACATGGTCAGACTCTGTCTAAAAAAAAAAAAAAAGCAAGCAAGCAAGCAAGCAAGACAGACCATGAAAACTTTAAGGAAGTTGTAGCTTTGAAAAGTAGGGAGACTACCTAGGAATTATAAACCTTCCTAAGAGGGCATCTTAATCTTTTACTAGGAATTCTCAGATTCAAATGCATTAATTTAAGTGACAGCCTAGCCCTGAAAACTTAAAAATCACTAAAATGTACAAAACCTGTTTAAAAGGTACAGAAAACTGTTTTTCCTTTGGCAACTAACAAATCCTTCAAAACACATTTTATACATCTTAGGCATCCATTGAGATGCTGAGTATATAAGTTCAGAAAATAATTCATTTGAGCTTTTCCTAAAGGCCATGTTTTTGGATATCTTGATTATCTCACATTATATAATAAGTAGGCATTTATCAAAACCAGAGTCCACTTTCAAAACACTTTTATAACCGAAATCACAAGATGACAAGAAATTTGTTGAAAATTTTTACACCCACTTAAAAAAAATTCTATCCTTCAAGATCTAAAGAGAAAACTCAAGTAAGTTAAAAAGGTCTGAGTACTGTATGTAAGGAACTGTGCTATATACTCACACAGGATCATCCTCAATTTTTACACCAGGCTTAAGGAGACTTGGGGATAAGCAGAAGAACCAGAATTTTAATGGAGTCTAATGTGATACCAGTTCATGTGCTGAACCCAACAGACAGCTACTCCCAACCCTATCAGACTCAAGGCTCTCTTTTCAAATTCCTTCTCTATCCTACTTACACATTTTTCAAATAATCAATCCAAAAACCTAATGGCAAAATAAAGGAGAAATGAAAGGAATTTATAATAAAATATGCATTCTAGCACATAAATACTTGAGAAAACAAAATGAAGTGATCACAGATGCTTACTTGCCTACAGAGAATCACTGTGAATATAACAGTTCAGCAGTTTTGTAAAAGTAGACTTTATACAGGTTTGTACTACTGTTGACTCAAATACCACAAAGAATGCTTATGTTATGAAGTATTTTCCAAATAACACCTGCAAAAATTCTAAACAAAAAAAAAAACAACATTCCTTTATTTTATACAGTGGTTGCATTCCTAGAAAATTTTGAGTGTATCAAAACTGTATAAAAAACACTTCACATGTAAAATGGGATTAGATCTTTGACTCAGATAATTTAAAAAAAAAAGACTCAGATAATTTATAAATGTAAATTTCATTTGCTGGAATGCTGTGTGGGATAGTCAAAAGTTTTTCCATGGTACTATCCTTTGCATGGTGGGACTTACATCATTCTAGGCCCCCTTCTATGAAATGGCAATAGCATCTCTCAATAACTGACGATCCAAAGCACCCCCACAAATTTCTGAGATATAAGGGTAGGACAATGGTACAGCACCCTGGGAATCATTGCAGAGGGAAAAGGAAGGGTCTCAGATGTTCAATAACCATTAAAGATTTATCTTCTAAGCCCTAAAACAAATATGCTATACAAAATGATCCTTTGTAAAGATATTTATACAGCTATGCAGCACAAGTGATAGGACTCCTTGGAGTTCAGGGGGCCACTAATTTCTAGTTCAGAGGAAGCTGCCCTTCCTCTGGCTATCACACAATTTCCAGCTGCAAGAACAGTCCCTTTAGGTTCAGAATATCAATCACGCCTGTAATCTTAGCACTCTGGGAGGCTGATGTGGGTGGATTGCTTGAGCACACAAGTTCGAGACCAGCCTGAAGCAAAAAGTGAGACCCCCATCTCTACTAAAAAATAGAAAAACTGAGGCAAGATGACCACTTGAGCCCGAGATTTGGAGGTTGCTGTGAGCTATGACACCACAGCACTCTATCCAGGGTGATAGCTTGAGGCTTTGTCTCAAATAAACATTTTTAAAAAGGGGGTCAGAATACCTAGCAGGAGGGTTATCTTGACTGGTTTACTCATTTGAGGTTGGCTGGATTAATCCTATCATTCTTTGTACCCAGTACCGACAGAGCTCAAGACTTAGCAGTATCACCCTGGCTCTTCTTTGTCAGCATGGTGCTCTTAAATCTCCTAATCTGACCTAATCTTCCACTCTTCACCACCTTTTCAAACTCTTCTACTTTGTTCTCTAAAGACATGTAAGTAAACTCCTCTCTATATTCATTTTCAACTTCTTTCAGTGTTTCCGCATCTTGTCCTAAACTGAAGCCTAGCAGTGAGTTCCAGAAACAGCTCTTTCAAAAAGCAGTTTATTTTCCCTCATCCCACATACTTCGTACTTATAGATGGTATAGGTATTCATCCTCCTTGCTTCTCATTGCCACTTCTAAACATTTCTTCTTTGTTGCCCCATCAACGAAAATCCCACAACCCCTCAGCAGCTCAAACCATCACAGTCACAAAGTTGTCTTCTCAACTAACTCACTTCATTCTGAACAATACGTATGTGGATACCAATCTACTGTGACTGTCACACCTGTACTGATTTTCCCTCTACTCCATCTCAGCTACCACTCCTGTAGCTACTAGATCATGGCTTCATTAATAATCATGCCACCTCTGAAATCTAAATTCAAGCATCCCACTCTTTAACCGCCAGTCTCCTAACTTGGTTTCTCTTATTCCAGCACTCCCAAAGAGACACATCAATTCCACCATGCTTTTATTCCAATGAGTCCTGCTACTCGTCCACTATTCATCAATTCTCAGATGCTACTTACCTAATTTAGATCCCATGGCCCATCACAATATTCCACCTCACAAATACTTTTAATT
This sequence comes from Nycticebus coucang, assembly GCF_027406575.1. Lineage (NCBI taxonomy): Eukaryota > Metazoa > Chordata > Mammalia > Primates > Lorisidae > Nycticebus > Nycticebus coucang. The sequence goes on along the minus strand of NC_069799.1, from coordinate 43,571,625 downwards.
CCTTCAACCCTCTCTTCCTCCTTTGTGCCTGCTGTACAAAACTCAACCCTTGATGAACTCTACCTACCTACTTTGTGGGGAAATACAAGATAAATGCTATTGTCCAAGTGAGCTAACTAGTCTCACTTTAAATGATCACAAATACTGGGCTTCAGCAAGTCCATCGATCTTTCTGTCTTTCTCTGTTAAGTTAGCTTGCCCACACTTACCTCTGTCTCTCTTAAGGTTCCCCCTCACTCTGAGGAGATGACCTCACCACATACTTCACAGAGAAAATGGAATCATAGGGTGAACTACCTCATTCTCTCATTACCAACGGTAACAACTGACATCTTTTCTCCTATATCTGCCTTCCTCATTTTTAAAAAGAAAAAAGTATTCTTTTTCTAATTAGGAACCAGTATCTCCATGAAACCAACCGATCCAGAAGAGAGGCAGAAAACAGTTATTAAGAGCAAGTCCTTCAGCAGGAGAGGGGATGAGTTTACTTCATCCTTTTTAATGAAACCATTCTACAAGTTCTAACAACTTAATTTTTATTTATAACTGTAACACTTTTATCTACTAATTCCATAACCTGGGTAATTTCTATGCCTCTGTTGATTAACTTCTTTCCTAGTTATGGGTCATAATTTTCCAGCATCTTTGCACGCTTGGAAATTTTTGATTGCGTGCCAAACACTTGTTTTATGTCTTTTAATATTGCTTTAAGCATTTTTGGCCTTTGTTCTGGGATACAATTAAGTTACTTGAAATTTAGTTTGATTCTTCTGAGGCTGCTGTTCAAACTTTGTTAGGGGTGAGTCCAGAACAGTCTTTAGCCTAGAACTAATTCGGACCCACCACCAAGACAAGAACTTGATGCCTTGTATATCCTGAGGCCTTTCTGTTCTGGCAAGTGGGGAAACAACATGGTCTCAAACCCTATGAGCTTCCAAGCTTGTTCTTCCTCCTATTCCTTTCCAGTTGCTTTTCTCCTGGACTTGGAAATTTCCTTATAGGCTCAGTGAGCTTTCAGTCAAGAGTCTCAAGGGGACCACTGTGTAGACTCTGGAGTTCTCTTTCTGTGCAGCTCTGGTTCTCTGCCATGAGTCTTGTCAGCCTCTCAAACTCTGAATTCTGTCTTTTCAACTCAAGGAGCTGCCAGACTCTGAGATGTCCCTACCCTGTGCTGCAATCTGAAAAGTCTCAAGGCAGCGATCTGGGGCAACCTAGGGGGGTTGTCTTCATGTTTCCCTCCTTTTTGTGGGCTGGAACTTTGTAACTAATTTTTAAAAGAAACCATTTGTTGATCTGGCAACCCCCTCTCCACACTACAACGCTATTTTTCTGCTTTCTTTTATAGCAAAGCTATTCCAAAAATCCACCATACTTGCTCTATCCCCCTTTTCCACCTTCCATTATTTCTTCTCCTCCAACTGGGTTTTCTTTCCCACTATGCTACCAAAACAGGCCAAAAGCACACATCTAATCAAACAATTACTTTCCCATAATCTTTTTGGTAGACGGAGTTAACCAATATCCTTCCTTCTGAGACACTTTTATCTTTATTTTCTTTCTCTCTAAAAAGCTTCTTTCTCCTCTGAGACACACAGTACAGCTTTAAATACCAGTCACATCCTAAAAACTTTTAAGTTTATATATAGTACCAACCCATGGCTTCCAAATTATATATTTCTAGCACAAATTGCTCTAATGCACTGCAATCTCGCATATTCAATTAAATTAAGAGTAAATAAAAAAGGCATTTTAAACGGCACCCATCTGTCCTTTCCACTTCCACTTCCTCTGTAAGTGGCCCAATCATCTACCCAGCTGCTCAACCTAAAAATCAGAAGTTCCCTCTTGGACTCTCTATCTAATACATTCACATCCCATAGGCAAGTTCTGTTGGTTCCACCTTCAAAATATATCACCAATCCATCCATTCCTCTTCATTTCTGCTATTACTACCCTACTTAAAAGCCTTCACTCTTGCCCAGTGTGACTCATTCTCCACATGGTAGCTGGGATAATCTTGAAAAAACATTAAATCAGATCATGTCACTCCCTTCCCTTATCTGAAACTCTCTAATGGCTTATTTTAAAGCTAACACTTTTATGTCAGACCATTCCAAATTCAAGGGATTACATGACTGTTAAGTAAGTCACCCAGTCCAAACTCCTTGGAGCTGCCTGCAACACCTGATCTGGGTCCTCATCTCCTACCATCTAACCTCTTGCTCTTTCTGCTGACGCACTGGCTTGTTCTTGGTTTCCACCTCAAGCTCTGCATACCTTTAGGTGTCTCTGCCTGAACTATTCTTTGTCCAGATCTTCACAGGGTTGGCTCATTCCCACCAGTCTAATTTCAGATCAAATGTTTCTAGACCACCTATGCAAAGAAACTTAACCTCCTCCTTCCATCTGAAATTCTGTATTACCTTGTCCTGAGGCCACATATAAGTTGTGATATATTTTTACTTGTACTCATTCGTTTTCTGGTTTTTGCCTGTGTTCTCATTACAATTCAGTCATTCAATTAACAAATATGGAACATTTATTACATGCCAGCACTATTTCAAGTGTTCAAAACACATCCATTAATAAAGCAGACAAAAAATTCTGTCCCCACAGAATTTAGATGTAAGATCTATGAAACAATCCCTGTTTGTTATCATCGTATCCACAAGGCCTATAACATCACTGGCTCACAGCAAATAAGCAACAGTGAGTAAAAATGCATATTTATTCATATTTTGTCTTTGCGTCATGTACCGCTCCTTAAATATCTTTACTTAGCTATTAAAACAATGATCACATTCTTGCTTTAGACTTCAAAACAGCCATATTTATACCTTGATTCACCTTCAGACTCTATTACTGGTAAAACACAAATTTGCAATCATCACTACAGACTTCCAGCTCTAATCTCAAATCAAACGCTTACAACGATAAAAGCATTCTGACACTGTTCTCATGTATATCCTTTATAACCTTTAAAGGCTGGCTTTCAGAACTTCAGTCCTCCTAAAGTAAACTGGAACCAATTATTCATCCACCTAGAGTATGTATTTCAGTATAAATTTAATACGCAAATGAAGCCATTAATTCAAGATTTAATAACTGTTCCTAAGCACATAAAATTCATTTGGAAACAAATATATTAGCAACACAATAACTCATCACAGCAGAGACTACCATAGGCCTACTTCTTCCCTTTACAGTTAAGAAAACCTGGGTGTGCAGGAGCATGGCCCAGACACGCCCACACAGCATCACAGACTGGGTAACTTCAGTTTGATACTTTTCCCAATTAACGAATGTATAAACACAGTTTTTACAACTATATCAACTTTTTTGAGAGAACACATCTTAACACCTTTATGTCAGACTATTCCAAATTCAAGGGATTACATGACTGTTCAGTCACCTGGGGCACCAACAAAAAGGGCGTTCTAAAAATTCAGTTCGTGTTTAGTAACAATGAAATTCATCTACGCAGTCCTTTTACATAGATTGTCTCACTCACTACTCAGAGTAACCTTGCAAGGTAAGTCAGAAGACTTTTAACACATGAAAAGACAAAAGTTCATTCAGTGAGAGTAAGTTAACTTGTCAAAGGACAGAAAATCAAGGTACATTTTCTCAGAGGTCACACATACAACTGTTAGTCAGGATTATAAATTATCAAAATAATTCACGCCAATATACAAAAAGATGGGAACTTGTATTAAATCATAAGACATTTTAAACTTTGGGTTATCTTTGCCCTCGATTTACTCTAAGACCACATCCTATTTTTCCAGTCAGTACTTGCCATAATGAGGGAAATTCAACCACAGTGATTTGTTTAATGATCTCTTATAAAATTCTGCAATGAATATCCAAAGCTGAATCAAACTTTTTAAAGATAATCTCCATTACAGCAAATAGGTGAGGGTTTTTATCTTTTAAAGAATTATCTCTATATTCGCCAAAGCCACAAGTCAGATAATGTGTCACAGTAAATTTAAGTACAACATGTGTATTTTTGTTTTTCAACTACCTACTACAGCCGTACTGGTGGATGAAAGTCATTTCATGTAAAAGTACACAGCTGGGTGTCCACTATATTTAAAGTACTGTAAATAGGCCAGGTGCAGTGGCTCACACCTATAATCCTAGCACTGGTGGGTGGATTGCCTGAGCTCAGGAGTTTGAAACCAGCGAGAGCAAGAGCAAGACCCCATCTCTACTAAAAATAAAAAAACTAGTCAAGCACTGCGGTGAGTGCCTGTAGTCCCAGCTACTTGGGAGGCTGAAGCAAGAGGATCACTGGAACCCAGGAGGTTGAGGTTGCTGTGAGCTACGACGATGCCATGGCATTCTACCTAGGGTGACAGAAAGAGACTCTATCTCGAAAATAAAAATAAAAATAAAATACTGCAAATAGTTCAAAATCATTACCTATAATCATACCCTTTAAGGTAATAAGTGTGATCAAAAAAGATTTGCTGAAGTTTATGAATGTGTAGAAGGCAATATCAAGTAATAATTTGAAAGCAATTCTAGTTGATTAAACATTCGAATACTTCTACTCATTGATTTCTCCTGCCATAATTTGTTTTGTTCTTATGGAGAATTAAGTTGTAAAGTGGTAAGTTTACTTTAAAATTAAAATACATACTCTAGTTCTGTCATACTCCTTTTGCACTTAGGAGACTCACAATTCATTTTACCACCAAATTGCAATATAAAATTTTAATTTCCTTTTGAGTTCTCTTCTAAGAACAGAATCACAAAATATACCACGATTCCATGGTATTATTGCTCCCTTTAAGATGCTACCCTCAGCTTTTAATTAACTGCTGAGCTAACACTTAAGCATCCTTTTCAAGAAAACTGAATCATAATTGTAAAAAACAAACTCTTGCCATTACTTACCAAGGGCTTAAAGACCTAACTATGCATGTATGTGTGTGTAGGTATATTATGGCTTCCCAATTTCTTTACCATTACTACTAGTAAATAGAGTAACACAGTAAAATGAAAAATGTAAAACTAAAACCTAGACATTTTTAACAGGAATGGCTGGTATAATACATGTATTTAATCTTGTCCATGAATTCATAAAAAGCACAGCTTTTTATCTCGTTTACAAAATTCAAGCTACTCTATTGCATGGTGGCCATAAAATTCATGTGCAACTTAAGATAGTTGTGCGACTTTATGGCCACCCTGTATTTAGACGGTACTTTTAATTAAGTCCTATTGATGAACAGAGAGAAAATGTAGTTCAGTACTAATTCTGCTGCTGATCATGCCCCCACAAACACCATTAGATATACACGGGCCCATTACTTTTTATTAGTTGATGTTTTGTAAGGAAATGAAGTCTAAACTAATCCAAAATTTTAAATATCAAACTGTATACTGAAACGAAAGTTTTACTAATGCTTCAGGCATGTAAGCATTCACATTTTCATAAGGTCCCTTTCATACAATATTTAAGAGCCCGTTTTTTCCTAAATTGCTGATATCCTTTAATTTTTCAATTATCCTCATTCTACTGAGTACTAATATATTTAATAACTGACAAACTAAAATAAAACCAAAATAGGGCCAGGTGCAGTGACTCATGTCTGAAATCCTAGCACTCTGGGAGACATATGCAGGTGGATCCCTTGAATTTACGAGTTTGAGACCAATGTAAAAAGTGAAAAACTGAGGTAAGAGGATTGCTTGAGTCCAAGAGTTTGAAGTTGCTGTGAGCTATGATGCCACAGCATTCTACCCAGGGCAACAAAATGAGACTGTCTCAAAAAACAAAACAAACAAACAAAAAAAACCCCAAATGACTGAAATTTCTAAGCCTTCTGCCCAAAACTATTACCAATTTCTTGAGAAACTGATAGCAAGTATGAGCCCTGTCCCTAGAAACACGTACAAACATTTTATAGGCATGTTGTGGGAATTCAGCAACTTCCAGAATCATCCAGGTAACTCATACCCCAGCTTGGAAACTACTACCCCAAAATGTTTGGACAAGGAAAACGTGGAAATTAGATTATCTTTGACTTTATCTGGACTACTTGTTTGCTACCTAATGCAAAACCCCCAAATACTCCTAATTTCTTTCTAATTCAAACTATCTGTAATTAGTTTGCTAAATTTTGCTTATTTTCACACATTCCACTACTAAGACAGTGGTTAGAATGGAGAAATCTAGATTGATTTTTACAGTTCCTGATAAAAGGGCTGAATTCTTGCTTTAAAATATTAAAGATAAAAAATCGTTTTAACTTAATTTCTTTAAAAATGTAAGAAATCAAACTTCCAAGCTTATATAACTTAAACAGACGTAGGCTTATTCTTATAAAACTGAAAAGCTAGATTCTTTAAAGTTTTGAAAAAGTATTCGTATCAGAGGTATGCACATTTCCAATTTCCCTCTAATTAGAAATAAAAAGCTCTTGTGTACTTTGTAAATAGTTTTTAACTTGGGCCAGTAATGAAGGAGAGAAAAGGTGGGAGTATGAAGCAATTCTGCCTGGTCAGACCCCTACAAAATTAAGGTGCTGGATTGTGGTGGTTAGACACTACTCTTTTTTTTTGGGGGGGGGGGGGTGTTCTCGTCCTTTATTTTTCGAATAGACACTACTCTTGACAGTCTCCAAGGTGACTGTGTAGGGTAACGTCAATATGGTATCACCAACATCTTAATTACATCAAATATTCTACCCAAATCAGTGTAGGCAACATGCACCACAGACAACACGAAGAAAAACTACTATGGGAACTAGTAGCTCCAATTTGCTTAAATCACTTTAAAACTGACTTTCTACACACGTCTATCCTAAAGTGATGTTTCCATAAAAGGAGGACCACAAGAATATAAATCTCCTGTTTTAATCAAAATAAGTCAATTTTAATATAAAATTTGACATTACCAATCTCTTTGGTAAGTTGCCCTTTCAATTCAATGTAAAACTGTAGTACTAAATTTAAAATTATAAAAATAATAAAATTAAATTATAATCTTAAATTTAGAAATGTTAAAATAGTTAAAAGGGGACATTTGTTTAAACTTCTTTTTTAACCCCAAAGGAATTCATTTCAGAGGTTAATCTATTTCCCTATCATTTAGAAATTACATCAGTAACTCATTAAATACAAAGCTTTTGTGAACTGTTACTTTTTGATTTAGCTAGTTGCAACATATTACTTTTTGTAAATTCAGACATTTAATCCCTAACATCTATCACCCCGTCAAATCATTCAATTTATTACAATCCAGAGTTATTTTTCAGTCCTACTACAATAACAAAAAAATAACTGAGGAACATTTTTTTTCTTTGGGGGTGGGGTGGGGGTTGCCCGCTACTCCAAGTTGTTAAAAATTAAGAAGTATGCCTAATTAGGCCCATGTGTTCACAGCTTGTATTGTTATTAAAATGGGCTAAATGGGATTACATTAACAAGTTATTTTTTTCAGTGTCAAAAGACATGGATTTCCATCAAGTTTACCACAGAAACAAAATGTTAACAATAGATACAGTCCATATGGCAATTTTATGATTTGAACGTAAAATGCTTTCTTAATGAAGTGGTGTGTAAGAAACTATCCTTATCTAAATCTGCCCCCATCTTTCATGACATCAACATAAGATTATACACCTTTTTCTAAACTAGACAGTCAATTCAGGTTCTAGGTTACTATGCCCTAGGAGGGTAACCAGTAACTAGTATGACTCATAACATGTCAATCAAAGGCAAAAGTTTGTTTTAATACTTCCTCTTTATTAGAACTACAAAATGCTTCACCAAATCAATTTTTGTTTTTCTAAGGTTGACTTAATTCAGTACCTTTATTTATATTTAGTTATACATTTTCAAAATTATATAACATGCTACTTTCAATATTGTGACTTATATGACCTACTGCTACCAGCATGCACCACAGGATTATAGAACAGTTTACCAGGTACTTTTTACATTCTTTTATCAAGTTCAGTATTCTTGAGGTCTCTACTTCTCTGGTCATACATAGTTTCTGTTGGACGTGAAGTGAAAAACTGTACACAGATTAAGTACAAAGGTAATCTGAATGGGAAAAAAAGCACAAAAACTCTGTGTCCCTCAACAACAGGGACTCCACAAGTTACAAACTAGCCACTGCACTATAAAATGTTAATATTATTTCAGTGAACAAATATCTGTAAAATTTAAAAAGCACTGAAGCTTTAGTTGAGCTCAGCTCTGATTTTAAGTTGTAATTCTTGTGACTGTCCAAAGTGTTCACAAAAACAAGACTAAACTTCTAAAGTGTGCTGTAGTGCTAATCTGCTTTAACCAAGGCTTTCCTCTTCCTTGGTTGCAAAACAAGAACTACAAATTAATTTCCAGGGCAGGGTAACTACACCAATACCCCAAATTACTTTAATTATCTGTAAAATTTGTAAACAGAAATAAAAAATAAACCCAAAAGACAGGATTCTGCAGTCACGACTACTTTAATTTTTTAAAAACAAATAACTATTTAAAAAAGAACAAATGGCACCATTCTACTCTAAAGTTGATACAAGTAAAATAAATCGAGAGGTACTGTCTCATAGCTAATGTGCTGAAAAGTCAGTACCTTACTAGACAATCTTTCAGCTACTACATACACTTAGCACTCAGCTTATCTGTAAAGTTAGATTTAAGAGACTACTCTCAAAAGTAACATTCCACTGTCACAACTATTTAACTTTTACTTTAAAAGGTTAAACAACCCAAGCAGTTTAAACAGCTTTATTTAAAAAAAAAAAAACAAACATTACAGAGAACAATTTCTACATTAAAAATCTTACAATACCAACAGAAGTATTACAGTAGGATTTTCCACAACAAAACCGTAGCACACAAATCCACGCGACTCCTTGAATTCCTTGAACTGTCAATACACTGCACCCTGTTTAAATGGCTGTACCTGAAAACCAAGGTATGCAATTCCTTAGGATTAGAAGTCATCAAGTTATACTGTCAAGGATCTGGGGGAAATGAGAGGAAGATTCTATTATCCCTGTGTCTGAACCCAACCTCCACAGCAAGGTAAAGCCACAGCTATGAAAACAAGGTCTATTATCTGTAAACGGTCATTTAAACACCGAACCCCACCCAATTTAGACACCTCCGTGTTAAAATTCCTATGACTAAAAATTCACTTAACCCTAGTTCGATTATGAATGAGAAAGTACAAAATTTCGAAATTTAGATCTCGTCGCCTTAAGTCTTTTCTCCCCCACGTTGCGGAGAAAGACCACAAAGCAGGCGAACTTAAATTTACTTTAATCAAAAAAAAATGTATTAAAAGTTACAGTCTTTATTTAGGAGACCCGCGGACTCCAAATCAATCCGCAACATATTCTCGTAGGCCCAAAGAAAAAGTCAGGGAGAGTTGAGTTTAATCACTCCTCCGACTACCAAGGATGGGAGAGGGATGGATGCAAAAGTCCCGGGAAGAGGATTCTGCGAGTTAAGTCTCATTCTCCTAGGAAAGTCGCCCGGGCCAACACGCAGCACCTTCGACGTTTCCTCGCAGGCAGGGGACAGAAAAAGCCTCCCAGACCCGCTGTCAACAGGAAACGTTGCGTGTCCCTCGCAGGAGGCCCCACGTGGGGGCCGCACCGAGCCCCGCGCGCCTCTCCAGGCCACCGGGCACTCCAATTCCCCGACTGCGCGCAGAACCTGCGTTCCCGGCCCGGGCAGCGGCGCGAAGGACGCGGTGGCCCTAGAGCGCCACCCAGCGGCCCGCGGAGAGGCCTGCAGGCGGGCCCCGCGCGGCTCCCGGCGGGCCGCACCCCCCCACCGCCACCCAGGCCGTTCCCCTCCGGATGCACAAGGCCCAACCCAAGAGCTAAGACCACAAAATGGCTGCCGGCTGCTCCGTCACGTGACCCCTTTGTGCCTTTCGGGCCCCCGAACTCCGCGGGCCCCGGGTCCAAGGGGCCGCGGTCAGCGGGTGGCCTTCCCAGGGGCCCCGCCGGGCCGCGGCGGCCGAGGCCCGAGGCCCGGGGAGGCGGGGTAGCGGGCCGGCCGGGCCCGAGAGTCGGCGGCGAGGAGAAGATGGCGGCCATTTTGTGTGGGTCTGCTGCTCCGCCGCCGCCGCAGGCAGCAGAGGGAGCGGGGCCTGCCGCTGGGTCGGACAGGGGAGTTAACACGTACCGACTCCTCTTCCTTCTCCATTCCGGTGGGCATCTGCGGCACGGCCCGGTTTATCGAGGCGTATTCGTGCAGGTCGGGCAGATCCTCACAGCGGAAGACCGGCAGCGGCTTCGAGGCGTCTAGCGCCCGCGCCCGAAACGACAGTTTACTCATCTCAGGCGCAGCAGATACCTCTCCGCTCTGGGGAAACGGCCCCGGCCAGCGGGATCATGGAGAACCGGGGTTCGGTCCCCACTCGCCCGCCGCTGCCGGGGACCTGGGGGGCGGAGCGCAGAGCCCGCCGTCCGGGCACTAACACCGGCCGGGAGGGTGGGAGGCTGTGCCGCTCCGCGCCTCGCTCGCTCGCTCTCTTCAATACGCCATGGCCAACATGGCGGACATTAAAACTCCACTGTGCGCTCTTCAGCCAACCCCAGCCATTCCCCACACTGCATCGCGCAGCGGCGCGGGCACGCGGGCGGGGGGGGGGCGCGGGCTCGAGGCCGGCGCCGGCACGGAGCGCGCGTCCCGCCAACCCCCGGCGCCCGCCGGCCTCGCTCCCCGCGCCCGGCTGCTCCGGGCCCCCGCCCTCCGCGGGCCGGGGGCGGACGGGCCGGGCCGGGCCGGGCTGGGCGCTCGGACGCCGGGGAGCCGGCTGTCCGGCCTTCCTGTCCCCGGCGCACACGCGCACTTTCTCACGCTCGCTCGCTGCTTCCCAGCGCCGCTTTCCGACGGGCGAAGGTGCAGGGAAAGTGTCTGCCCCGCACGCTGGCTTCCCGGCAGGCGGCAGCGGAGGACGTCGGAGGGCGCTGCTGCCCCGGCAGGCGGCAGGCTCCGGCGCCAGTGCCACCCCCCGCCCGGCGATCGGTCCCCGCCGGCGGCCGGCGCGAGGGGCGGGAGCGGCGCCGGGCCGCGGCCACCTGCGGCCGGGATTCCTGCGGGCGCTCCGAGGCGCTGCGCAGCGCGGGCGGACCGAGGCGGAGTGCGCGGCCCGGGCACCGCGGCGCCGTGGGTCTTCAAAATGCAAAATGCAAACGGCGGTAGGGACAGGTGGTACTTCAGGTGGACTGTTACCAGAAATTATTTAATACGTCTAATGAAACTTTGGGTTGTAATATTTGATAGGCTCCGCATCAGGTCATTGGTCAGTTTCCTACCACTGGGCTTGACAGAAATGGTAGGCATCCTATTCTGTTTCTGCTCCAAAGTCTTTTTTAAAATACTGCATTTAAAAAATACTGCATTTTATCGCCACACATTTACTCTTTTATAAGGGAATTATTACGGGACACTAATAATTCTGGAAAAACATTTAAAGCAAGGTCTACTTCCGATTTTATAAACAGTTCTTTATAGCTAGCGCATGATTTTGTTTGTATTGCATGAAAATGCTGCTTCATCATAGCCATAGGTTAACACTTGTAATCATTTGTTCTCTGAAAAACTTTAAAATGGAATCATATAAATATCTGTGGTACTCTCGCCAAACCAAAAAAGAAAAAAAAAATGGAGGGAGGAGTTGAATTATGAGAAGGGATCTAGATGACATTTCATTTATATTACACATAAAAATGGGTATCCAGAGATCTCTTTTCAGTGGGATATTTTAAAAATAAGAGTATCGGGCTGGGTTTCATAAGTTTGGCAGCAAAATTTCACCAAGACACGAAAATTATGTAAGTGGTTTTCACCCTACAGGCTACATAGTAAAAATAATGGTTATTCTTAAATACTGGGCTTGAGAGGAGCTGTCATTAGATTAGGACACACAGGCAAATTGCTATCTTCCAGGTAGGTACACTCCACAGGCTGGAGAGAAGACAAGGAAAATACAGATTGCAATTCTTCAAAATTATCCTAAAACTCCAATATTGACAATGCACTTGCATAAGGCAGAGGGACTTTTTTTTTTTTTTTTTTTTTGTAGAGACAGAGTCTCCCCGTAGAGTGCCATGACGTCACACGGCTCACAGCAACCTCCAGCTTTTGGGCTTACGCGATTCTCTTGCCTCAGCCTCCCCAGCAGCTGGGACTACAGGCTCCAGCCGCAACGCCCGGCTATTTTTTGGTTGCAGTTTGGCCGGGGCTGGGTTTGAACCTGCTACCCTCGGTATATGGGGCCGGCGCCCTACTCACTGAGCCACAGGCGCCACCCAGGCAAAGGGACTTTTAAACCTACATGTTCTATACCAAGCCCATGCATTTATGCAATCAATGAGCAAATGTGTATGGAGCCTTCAGCCTTCCAATTCTGCTGCTGCTTACTTGACACCCACAGGAGATTACACAGTGGGTGGAAGGACCAGTGAATGGCAACTGCCACCCAGTGAGATACCTGGACTATTTCAGGAACAGGCAGGAGTGGCTGTAATGAAGTAGTCAGGGAAAGCTTTTAGGAGGAGATGATACCTGAGTAAAATTATGTAGGATAAGTATGAGTTAACTTTGCAAAAAAAAAAAAAAGAAGAAGAAGGGAGAACGGTATCCATCCTAGCAAGAGAAGCAACATTTAAACATGTGGGAAGACTCGGAGCCATTAGCAAGCATGTCACATTCTGGAAACCTCAAGAATGGCCAACTTCACTGTGGAATAAGACAGCCATGCTTAATAGTTCTGAACAGAATATTAGTATAATAGTCTTCTCCAGCTACAGTGTTAGACTCTCAAAGATCTTAGTGGTAGAATTCATAACTGAGGAACCTAAGATTTTATAGAACAAAATAGGATTTTAAGTCATGAGCGAACCAAGAAAATGAGTACTTTCTGCCTTCATTAAAGTAATGGCCAAGAGATAACTACAGAAGAACCTCTGCAGTTAACCAGCTTCCTACACTGACCACCACCTTGACCTAATTTTCATAGACCGGACACACACCACATACATCCTAGTTCCTTAGTTCCTTATGTTGACCACCTCTGTAGTTTGACCTGTTTGTTACAGTCCCTTGGCTCATCAGCTTACAGAGGTTCTACTTTATTTCTACACCCTACCTTAGTAATAATTGTCATTGTACAAATAAATTCCTTGCTCTCTAGAGATTCCAAAATCACCTTCCGTGGCAAGCTCAGAGATATGCTTACAAATTGAACTTGCCTTTTTGCAGATAATATGCCTGCTAAGAGACATCTTTTTTCTAATCAGTTCTTTATTGTTTCTCAATACCCCAGATTTCCACTTTTAAGGACCCAAAGGCCAGAGTCCCAAACGTCTCTTAGACATTCAGTTCACTTCTTTCCATCCTAAAAGTCAAAGAGTGCAGTAACAAAGATTCAAGTTGAATTTTTCTCCGCTTCCTTTATCCAACCAAAAGTTTCTTTGCAAAATATAGCTAATTCTGCACCATCTTTCACTTTAACATTCTTTTTCCATTCCCAACATAAAGTTTCCTCTTTTTCTAAGTATCAGCAACAAAAGTGATGCAAAGTTCTCAATGTCGTAATAAATGTGTACTAGTAGGGCAAAGCTGACCACAAATGGAAACTCTGTTTTGGGAAAGGATTTGCAGTATTTAAGATAGTTTGAATTCATGTCACAAATATGTATAGAATAACCAGATTGCACATAGTACTATCACTGTAGGGGATACATACAAGATGCTGGTAAAATTAACCAAACGACAAGGCAGTGAAACACAGGGCCCTGGGGAGTGGAGAAGGCAGTCAGTTCTAGCTAGGCTGATCAGACATCCTGGAGAAGGTAGCATGTGATTTTGCTCCAAAGGGTGGCTAAGATTTCAATTGGTAATGGGAATGAAAAAGTAGAAGAAAGGATATCCGTGGGGGAGTGCAACTGTATGAACAAAAGGGCGGGAGGAGGCAACTGCCAGGTGTCACTGAGTAGGTTTATTTGGCCAGAGTTCAGTAGGAGACTCCAACAATGATCCACTTGGGGGGTAAAACCGGTAAGAATGAGGGAGGAGTAGAAAGTAGAGAGAGGTAGGTTTTAATGCTAATAATAATTACTCATAACATTAACCTGAAACGTGATTTTGTTTTAAATACAGAATTTCTGCTTTACAAAGAGAATGTACCCCAAGTGTAACAGCTCTGACACTGCATTTCACTGTAAATACTAAATTTGAAACATGGCTTTAGGCCAGACATAGTGGCTTCCTAGCACTCTGCAAGGCTGAGGCAGGAGGATCACTTGAGCTCAGGAGTTCAAGACCAGCCTGGGCAAGAACAAAACCCTATCTCTACTAAAAATAGAAAAAATTAGCAGGTGCTGTGGCGGACCCCTGCAGTTCCCTCTATTCAGGAGGCTGAGGCTGGAGGATTGCTTGAACACAGGAGCCTGAAGTTGCTGTGAGCTAGGCTGACCATGATGGCACTCTACCCAGGGTGACAATGAGAGTCTGATAGAGGAAAGAAGGAAGGAAGGGAGGAAAGAAAAACGGCTCTAAATATGAGCGCATGACCAATATGTATTCAAGTCTTATGATTTATTTCTTCTTTGAAATTGTTTCTAAGATTTACCTCATATTACCCTTCTCATTGTCTCCAGCGCAGTCCCAGCTCTTACCACTTCACACCTAGAAATAACTTCCAATTCATTATTTAGCCAATTTCTTGTTTATTTATTCATTCCCTCATTTAAAGCTTCTACTTAATAGGAAACTGTGCTGGCACTCTCCTAGTGACTCGTGGTCACCAAAAGTGGCTGGTAGAGGCTGTGAATCCGGGAGGTATAAAGACACTGTTCTAATCCTGCTCTTCATGGCCTTTGTTATGCATGTCAGCAAATCAATGCGCCTAAAACTCCACCTCCTCGCTGTATCCTCCTTTCCCCAAGTCGTATATTTGTAACTGATCTTTATTTTGCGCTTTAGATAAAGCCAGTTTTGTTGGGATGTGGTTGTCAAGGCCTCCTAAACTTTGCCTCTCTATCCAACATTGTTTTTCTCAGTTGCTTAAGATAAGGTCTTCACTCCAGCTGGTGAGCCTCATCACCATCTTCAGAAATCAGTATGTCTTCCCTTCTTCCAAGATTTTATTCATTCTTTCCTTTCTGTTCAGCCTCAGACAATCTACTTCTAGCTGCCAAAATCTTATCTCACAGGAATGTTTTGAGGATTAAATAAAGCAACCCATGGAAAGCAGGTACAATGATCCCTGGCCCACAGTGAATACCCAATATATGTAAGGCTATGGTTATTCTTCAAAATACAATTCAAACTTCACCTCCTCCATAAAGTACTGTCTATTTAACCTCTCTGGGTCCTAATTTCCTAATCTGAACAATGAGTGAGGATTTAGGTGAATTCATAATAATTCTTAAGGCTGCACCAATTTTTTTCATCCCTGAACCCGTATTACACTTTCACTCAGTACGAAGAAGAGCTACTATTTTTTGACTATTTACTACGTGCTGGGTGATGCATTAAGTACTTTAAATGCATTATCTCACTTAATTTTCATGACAACCCTGTTGGGTTTGAGGTATGTCCTATTGAGTTTAGAAAAATTATGTGACCTGACTATGGTCACAAAGCTGGTAAGAGGTAATACCAAGATTACAACCCCTCGAGTCTGATTCCAGAGTGGAGTCTCAGAAGCCACAACGAAACGAAGTGAGGAGAGAACTAGAGGTGAGGAAGGAAAGGTGTTTTCAGAAGCTTGGTAATGAAGGGAAGAGAGAGACACACAATAGGGTAGCTATTTGGGTCAAGGGTTTTGTTATTTTTGAAGGTGGGAGAGATGTGGGCATGTCTGTATACTAAATGCAAAGAATGATGTAAATGGGTTAACTTTAGGAGCATCTTCCTCTGAGGCAGCAATGAATGAGGGCAAGAATGGACAGTGATGCAAAAGTTAAGCTCTCTTTGATGGAACAATAAGATTAAAAACCATAATACCAGTTTTGGTAGCAGGGGTCCAGATTCCTCATTTCTTCAAGCATTCCACAAATATTTATTGAATGTTCACTAAGAGCTAGGCAAAGCAGTGTGTGCTGGAGAAACAATAATAAACAAGACATGATTCCTTTAACCTCTCAGAACTAATAAGAAAGCAAGATACTGTGTGTTTAATTGGCAAAACGTGAAATTAATGTCTTTAAGATGTGTAATCCACAATGATCTCAACATTAAAAACTGATTAGTGCTATAATTTAAAGCACTGTGCAAAAGTACCAATACATTTTCACTTTAAGTAATCATTTTTCTTAACTTTCTACTTTCTTTCTTTCTTTTTTTTTTTTTTTGAGACAGAGTCTCTCACTATGTCACCCTTGGTAGAATGCCATGGCATCACAGCTCACAGCAACCTCAAACTTTTGGGTGATTCTCTTGCTTCAGCCTCCCGAGTAGCTGGGACTATAGGCACCTGCCACAATGCCTGGCTATTTTGGTTGCAGTTATCATTGTTCTTCAGCAGGCCCAGGCCGGGCTTGAACCCACCAGCCTCGGTGATATGGCTGGTGCCGTACTCACTGAGCTATGGGCGCCTAAAACTTTCTACTTTTTACTTGTTCTATGCTATATGAAGAAATGACAATAAATATTTCTTCCAACATGACATTTAGGAAAACAATATCTGGAAGTCCTTTGTGATATATATATTTTTCATCTAGAGAATGTTGGAAAGGAAATGTTACAATTGCATTGCACTATATCTAATAGGGTATCACAGAAACAGCCTCTGATTTCTCTACAGAATGATTCAGGCGTGGAATGGAATTCTGTACATAATCTTTAAGACCTACGTTTGATATAAAATAAAATCATTCAGAATATATGTAGAAACAATCCATGTTTCTCTTAAGAGAATAAAGGGCAAATTATCAATCCAACCATACTGTAGCAGGCTAGACTCAAAGTCATTTCAGTTTAATTTTATCTCTAATATGACTTTTAGCCAAAAAAAGAAAGAAATGAAAAATATGTGACTCAATCAAAACAAATGGTCTAAGAATCAATAAGAATTTTTAACAATAAAAAAATGACATACAGTATATTTTATTGTATAATATAAATAAATTCTAAAGCTTATCAGAAATCTTCCTTGAGCACAGTAAGGATTTTTCCAAAATGTGGAATGACCTCCAACCCCCAAAGAGGTGACTGGATAAGTTTGATTATTTTTAAGACTTGCCTCCTTTAATTACCACATCCTATACATCAGGTGATCTTTTCTTCACCATACTGACAGACAATTTTAATGAGGTTACTATTAGATGTGGTTGGAGAAGTAGTGGAAGGGCATGACCAGGAAACCATTTTGAACTTAAACTTGAAAAATAATAATTTAGTACTCAACAGAGGCCCTAATTAGTGGTCTCTTCCATGTTATACATCCCAACAATTAATTTGCCAGCAGAACAAAATTCCAGCTTAGAACAATAAGAAAAATTGAAGAATCAAACCATGTATATATTTGGAAGAATATGTGGTAGCATTTATTTAAACTAGATTATGTTAATTTACTGTCAACTCATTAAACCATAGATGACTGGCACATAGTGAATACCTTACTGTGTATAGCCTGGGCATTAGTGCAAGGTTGTTAGCGGCAGAAGGATTAAAAACGTGTGTGAGAGAAAAATCACACGAGTAACCTTTATGTGCCTTAAACACTCCTGAATAGGCAGAACATGCCACTTGAGTAGTAGTTTTACTAAGCAACACACATACAAATGGTGCATCAGGGGCAGAGGGAGGAAATTTAGAGGACCAAGAAAAAAATGGTTAATGAAGTAGAAACTTACATTGGAAGGTCAACATTTATTAGTGAGTAGTAATGACTAACAGGGAGGACAACCTTCAGGAGAGAGAACGTAAAGAGCTGCTATTGCCTCTATGACCTGAGGAAGGAAATTGTTTATTTTTGTTCTGAAAACTGGGGCACAGAATCATCTTTCTTTCTTTTTTTTTTTTTTGTAGAGACAGAGTCTCACTTTATGGCCCTCGGTAGAGTGCCGTGGCCTCACACAGCTCACAGCAACCTCCAACTCCTGGGCTTAAGCCATTCTCCTGCCTCAGCCTCCCGAGTAGCTGGGACTACAGGCGCCCGCCGCAACGCCCGGCTATTTTTTTTTTTTTTTTTTTGGTTGCAGTTTGGCCGGGCCGGGTTTGAACCCGCCACCCTCGGTATATGGGGCCGGCGCCCTACTCACTGAGCCACAGGCGCCACCCCCCTCCTTCGTTCTTTCCCTTATTCCCACACACATTTATTTGTAAACTACAACATTTTTGCTATTCCAGGAAATTTTTTTTTTTTTTTAATGTTGGGGATTCATTGAGGGTACAATAAGCCAGTTACACTGATTGCAATTGTTAGGTAAAGTCCCTCTTGCAATCATGTCTTGCCCCCATAAAGTGTGACACACACCAAGGCCCCACCCCCCTCCCTCCATCCAGGAAATTTTTATCCCTAAATTGGTGAGACTTTGCTATTCTGCTTTTGTTTTAATGAGACTGTATAAATTACTTCTTTTTTTTTTTTTTTTGTAGAGACTTTATGGCCCTCGGGAGAGTGCCGTGGCCTCACACAGCTCACAGCAACCTCCGACTCCTGGGCTTAAGCGATTCTCTTGCCTCAGCCTCCCGAGTAGCTGGGACTACAGGCGCCCACCACAACGCCCGGCTATTTTTTGGTTGCAGTTCGGCCGGGGCCGGGTTTGAACCCGCCACCCCCGGTATATGAGGCTGGCGCCTTACGGAATCATCTTTCTTATCACCTAATAAGTTAATATTTGTGAAATAAAATATATTTTATTTTTACCGTATTTATTCTTGTCAGTGCTACTTGCAACAATTATGTACCAACTGCTTAGGTAAACACTCTGAATCCAGTTCCTCCTGCCTTCCAGAGTAGAGAAAGGAAAGTGAGTAATTTCCAGTCCACAAGTGAGATTACAAGTGTGAACAATGACTCAGGGAGTGAGATGTGGAGAATGGAGCCCTGGGGGGACCAACAGCATCCCGAAAACAACCAGAGGGACAAGAGCCAGGAAAAGAACAGAAGCCTGCTCACAAGCTAAGTGAAGTCAACATTTCAAGGAGGCCAACGAAGAGGACAAAAAAAAATGAGGCAAGATCATTGGAAATTCATAGCAAGCCCAATTCCCATAGAGTGCTGGTGCGGAAAGGAGAATGTGTTGAGTTGAGGCAAGAATTGGAAGACTTATAAGCTGAGTGATGCCTGACCATGTTAATTAAACATTTACTGGGCAGGCCAAAGCCAAGTAAAAAACTGGAGTAATTTCCCTGTACCCTCCTATAATAATTTTGTAAGTCCTTGCTCAGAAGAGTCAGACCACCTTGAAGCCAGAAATTAGTTAAGCTTCAGTACACAGCCAAGGACACAGAGTTACAATCATCGGTAGCACCTCCTGGGCTGGAAGAGAATACCTATCTTCTATTTTCAAAGTTGCGGAAGCTAGTAAACAAAAGACCTACCTGACTTATCTACATGAGTTACTGACAAAGGTAAAAGATTTTAAGATTTCTTCTGAATTTTGTTTCGCAAGCATGAAACTTGACTCATAGGTCAAAAACAAAACGAAACAAAACAACCCAACCCAACCAAAAATAAGACAACTATACTGTACTAGCACACTTATTTAAATGAGATAGTGTATTTTGGTTTTGATTGATTTATTCATAAGAAGTTTAAAATTTTGATGTATTTTTTGTTTCTTCCAGTATTTCTGATTTATTCTTGGTTTTGCTTTTTATTTGCTTGTCTATAATATTGGGACAATCGTGTAGATTTCTGTTCTATGGCCTTTAACTTCTCAGTACTATTTGAGAATGTTTCCATCTCAATAAATATTCTTCTTTTATATATATATGTATATTTTTTGTAGTGACAGAGTCTCACTTTATCACCTTTGGTAGAGTGCCATGGCATCACACAGCTCACAGCAACCTCCAACTCCTGAGCTTAGGCGATTCTCTTGCCTCAGCCTCCCGAGTAGCTGAAACTACAGGCGCCCGCCACAACGCCGGGCTATTTTTTTGTTGCAATTTGGTCAAGGCCAGGTTTGAACCCACCACCCTCGGTATATGGGGCTGGTGCCCTACCAAAGAGCCACAGGCGCTGCCCCTAAAATATCTTTTGACAAAGATATTGATCTTGTGTATATTAACAGAGTTAATTTAAGCATTAACCTCATAAGGGACATTCAGTATGTACTGACTTCTTTATTATAAAGACACGTAAAATTATAATAGAACATTTAAAATAAAAAATGTGTTTATATTGTCATGGTTTAAGGCAAAGACAGAAATCCGCTAGTCTTTGAATAATGATAGTGCCACGTCTACACAAATGAAGGTTGGCATTTTTACTGTTCATCTGAGTAGATGGCAGACACTTGAGTCTTAAATGCCAATACTTCCTCCAAAATTTAGTTTAGCATTTTCCAAAAGGAGGCTCCTTAAAAAACTCATTCCAGATGTTCTGAGATGACAGTTACATTAAGAGTTATATATGTAGCATAAAACTAGTAAGTTAGGGGAATACTGCCTCTTATAGCTTCCTCTTTACATAGGCATAGGTTCATAATACCCTGGCTCGGAGAAGTCCTGCAGAAAAGAAACTCATTTACTCACGCTTAGCACACTATTTTCCAAAGTTTTCTTTTCTTTTTGAGACAGTCTCAAATTCTGTTGCTCAGGCTAGAGTGCCCTGGTGTCAACCTAGCTCACAGCGACCTCACACTCCTGGGATCAAGTGATCCTCCTGCCTCAGCTTGGGACTCAGGGGATCCTCTTGCCTCCACCTCCCCGAGTGCTAGGATTGTTAGGTGTGAGCCACTACACCCAGGCTTCTTCAAAGTTTTCTGACCCTGGCACCCTTCTCTTTGTTTCCTAAAAAGAACACATTGAATTTTGATTCAAAAATTTTTACTCTGGCTGGGCGCGGTGGCTCCCACAGGTAATCCCAGCACTCTGGGAGGCCGAGGCAGTTAGATCACCTAAGGTCAGGAGTTCAGACCAGCCTGAGCAACAGTGAGACCCTGTCTCTAAAAAATAGCCTGGCATTGTGGTGGGCACCTGTAGTCCCAGCTATTCGGGAGGCTGAGGCAAGAGGATGGCTTGAGCCCAAGAGTTTGAGGTTGCTGTGAGCTATGACGCCATGGCACTCTATCAAGGGTGACAAAGGTACAATTTCTCCGTCCATAAGAAAAGGACTCTAAACAGAATCTACCACCTACGTTGCTGCAAGGATTCAATGAAATGATTAACAAAAAGAGCATATCATGGGCCACAAATCATGCTTAATAAATATGTGCTATTTTTAAGGATATTTTTACTCTATTCCTTTGAGTAGATCATTGTACTTTTCTGAGCTTTATTTATTTATTTTTTTTGTAGAGACAGAGTTTCACTTTATGGCCCTATGGCCCATGGCGTCACACAGCTCACAGCAACCTCCAACTCCTGGGCTTAAGCGATTCTCTTGCCTCAGCCTCCCAAGTAGCTGGGACTACAGGCGCCCGCCACAACACCCGGCTATTTTTTTTTGTTGCAGTTTGGCCGGGGCCGGGCCTGAACCTGCCACCCTCGGTATATGGGGCCGGCACCCTACCGACTGAGCCACAGGTGCCGCCCAAGCTTTATTTTTCACACGTAGAGTATAAAACATAATCTTGTTGTGAAGCCTTCAAAACTCTTAGCTAACCTGTAGTCCCAGCTACTTGGGAGGCTGAGGCAAGAGTTTGAGGTTGCTGTGAGCTGTGATGGCACAGCACTCTACGAGGGTGAAATAGTGAAACTGTCTCAAAAAAAAAACACCCCAAAACCAAAAAAACCCCACAACTCTTAGCTAAGGCAAAAAAGGCATCAAAGTAATCCTCAAACGAAACCAAAGAACTATAAGGTAGTGTGTACCAAACTAATTTATACAAAATATTACATTCATCTTCTAGAATCCTTTTGTTTCCATTTAGAAGTTTTGTATCATTTATATTTTTAAAATCTGATGCTTCTTGTCCTCCATGGCCAAATGATTTATCAGGTGGCTGTACAGTGACTGGTCAGTCTCCTAATCTGGTCAGGCAAGCTCTCCAGGGGATCAGGGCCTCTCCCCACACATTGCTTCTCTGTTTTGCTCTCATCCCTTGCCTCAGGGTGAGAGCTTTGTGTAAAAACAGTGAAACTCTAAGTAACAATTTGCCTTCAGCGCAGCCATAGGGATAGTGAGACTCAGCTTGACGTACTGTGAGGAACACTGGCTTCAGCGTTTTAATCTGGATCCTAATCTGATGTCTTCCATTCACCACGGTTCCACAAACTATGTTCCTATGGAAATGATTTAATCTCTGAGTTTTAAGTTCCTCACATAAAGAACATTCATCCCCTTCCTTCTTAGGCCTTTATGAACACCGAATGAGATAATGTGGTGGAAAGTCTTTGAAAACTCTAAAGTGCCATATAAGCAGAAGGAAAAATACCATATTTTATTTCAGTTTCACCATGGAGGTTGGGGAGGGCACATATTCCCCAAAGGAAGACATTGGTATATGAAATCTATGACCTGTTCAAATCATACAGTTAATCACAGAAGATGTGATGGCTGGAATAGGGTCCTTTGAACATTTCTTTGAATAGGAAATCTTCAAGACAACACCAGAATTCCCCAATTTATTTTATTTTTTAATTGTGTTTTCTTCCCCCCCCTTTCATTATCTTGCTGTATTTCTGTCACTGCAGGACCATTCCAAACCACATCTACTCTGTTAATAACAAAATGTCAAGTTACCTAGCAAGTATATGAACCCAAGTCATGTAGCCCAGGTGAGTGCAATAGAAAGAGCTTTGATTTCTAAAAACACTCAGAATCAACAATCCCTCCCCACAGAACCAGGAAGACCAGGACCTGAATGCCTCTTTCCAAAGCAAGAGGTCTGTTGGCTTGGAAGATCCAGGGCTAAAATCTGTCTTAACATAACCTTGGTGTAAATGACCAAATTTGAAGCCCTCCAAGCCCTGCTGACCAAGCCAGCATTCCAAATCCTTACCTTTATCCCCCAACCCCTTAAAATTTGTCCCAGACCCCAAATTGGAGAGACAGATTTGAGCTCCATCTCCTGTCTTCTTGCTGGCCAGCCTCCCAATAAAGTCTGTCTCTTTTCAATTTGGTGCCATAATTTTGACTTCTGAGCACTTTGGACAGGGGGCTGTCTTGCTCAGTAACATTTCTTCACTGTATTCTAGAGAATGTCTGTAAAGTTAAGGAAATCTATGAGAAGTCTGTGTTGTTTAGTGGTAAGAAATTTACCTGTATTATAATTTTTTTAATACAATCTTTTCAACCATCATGAAGCTTCTTCCTTATCACCTTATCAATTTAGAACAGAAAATCAATGAAAACATTTTCTTTCTGAATTTTCTCTGCTCACTAATTTCCTCTATTTTAAAGCAGCAATAAATGTTGCTAGTAGATGATAAGCAAGAGCCAGTCAGTAATTCTAGCACTTTGGGAGACCAAAGCAGGTGGATTGCTTGAGCTCAGGAATTCGAGATAAGCCTGAGCAAGGCCCCGTCTCTATGAAAAACAGAAAGAACTAGCTGGGCATTATGGCAGGCGTCTATAGCCCCAGCTACTTGGGAAGCTGAGGCAAGAGGATCTCTTGAGTTCAGGAGTTTGAGGTTGCTCTGAGCTATGACATCATCGCACTCTAGCCTGGAAAACAGAGTGATACAGAGTGTCAAAAAAAAAAAAAAAAGAAAGAAAGAAAAAAAAAAGAGAGTTTTGAGCAAGAAAAGAAACTTTTTATCCAAGGTATGTGAGCCCTTAGGTCCAAAAAGGGATTGAAAGGTATCAGCAATCACATCTTACTCCCTCCCCTTTACCCTCCCCCACTAAATAATTAACCTTTTGAAGCCACTTCCTACGTGGGCTCTGGATTAACAGACACCAACTAGCCATAAAATGCCATATGCTGGACACCATAACTCATACCCTATAGTTCAACAGTATGTAGCCAATCACTGATCAATGTTATTTCTGTGAACCAATGAGAATTCCTGTTAAACCATTTCTATCAGCCCACTCCTTGCCCCATTTTGCCTCTAAAAATCTACTTAAAAAAAGGCTGAATGGAACCTTCCCCAAGGAAACTTGGAACTGTGTCCTGGGCAGCTGTCTTCACTTGGGCTCAAGGGAACTCTTTAAAATTATGCTGTGTGCCTCTACATCTTCCTTTAGGTAGACAGCTTTAAGAAATAATTCCGAAAAGATATAATGTAGTGTAGTGGTTAAAAGTTCTGGCTTCTGAGTGAAACATGATCTGGGTTTGAATTCCACCTGTTTTTTTTTTTTTGTTTGTTTGTTTTTTCTAGCTCTATGAACTTAAATGAAATGCTTAGCTGCTATGAGCTTTAGCTTCCTTGTCTATAATATGGAGATAATGACTAACTTTAGGCACTTCGACTTTGTTGGGGCTCAAGACATAACATATCCCCAAATATGACAGGAGGAGACTAGAAGATGCCGCTCCCAAAATACAGCAGAAGCTCTGTAAGTTGACCACCCACAGGACTATAACAAACTAGTCAACATAAGGAACTAGGTCTACTGTACTCATGCGTACATGTGGTGGTGTCCAGTCTATGAAAATTAGGTCAACTTAAGGAGGTGGTGAACTTGTAGAGCTTCTACTGCAGTAAGATTTCAGTAAATATTAGATATTGTTGTTATTATTTCACAAAAAAGCTGAGAATTTTTATTAATTATTAAGGAATAATTTTCAGTGTAGGTTAGGTAGAAAGTCAGTTGCCCAGAGTAGCATGAACCAGGTTCTAGTTCCCTTAATTTTAACAAAAATGGTAAACTGGGCTTACACCAGCTGTTCAGTCCTTCTCTCCCCCAAAGAAACCCAGATCTTACAAAGAAAGACATGCTATTCTGAATTTAAACGTGTTCTCCATGAAGGCTATGTTAACCAGTTCAATGAAAATATTTTAGATTGTACATAAAACCAGCACATTGTACCCCATGATTACATTAATGTACACAGCTATGATTTAATAAAAAAAGGAAAAAATTATATTCTTCAGTATTACAGTATACTACAGTGATAATAACAAAAGAATAGACTATGTTCATATATGATTTACTAGATTTATCTAGAAATATAATAAATCTTTCATTATATGAAAACAAAAAAATGCCCACATCACACCTAGTCTATACTGTTCCCACCCATTTTAATAAATTGTTCTGTTGTATAACTACTTAAAAAAAAAGTGTTCTTTCCTGAACAATTTTTAAAACCCTATCCTTTGCCGTCCATTCATAAAAATACTAGAGGACACACATACTTCATACTAGGCTTGTAGGGACGCAGTTATGTGTATTTCCAGTATCCAGTTTCCACTCTTCTGTCTTAATAGAACTGCCTGCGTTTGCTTTCTTGAGTTATTCCACTATTGTGCTTTTTCAAATAACTAAACTTTCATGACCTATTTGAGAAGCAACAGCTCTTCAGCATTCATTTTCACCTGTACTCTGTATAATGGTTTTTCTCAAATGTCTTCTTTTAACAAATTTTGAGTGGGAATAAAAAAAGAAACAATTTTAAGTACAGAGAAAATCTGACTTTTTAAATAACAGTATTGCCTTCATCATGTTGGTTTTTAAGACCTTTTTTTTTTTTTTTTTTCTGGGACAAGGTCTTGGTCTCTCATTCCGGCTAGAGTATAGTGGAGTTATTACCACAGTTCACAGCAACCTCAAAGTCCTGGGCTCAAGTTATCCTCCTGCCTCAGTCTCTCAAGTAGCTGGGACTACAAGCGTCTGACACAACTCCTGGTTAATTTTTCTGTTTTTTTATAGACATAGGAGAGCGTCTGACTTTTGCTCAGGCTGGTCTTGAACTCCTGGCCTCAAGTGATCCTCCCACCTCAGCCTCCCAAAACGCTTGGATGATTAGTATGAGCCACTGTGTCTCGCCAAGATTATTTTTAAAGAGCAAACAACTTTTTAAGCTAGATGACATTTTTATAATTAAAGTTATCAATAAATTAAAAATTAATCCACACTAGGCTCCCTTACCTGTATTAAATACATGTAGTGATTCATGAGCATTTTATTTGAAAAGATGTAGGTTCCTGGGCGGCGCCTGTGGCTCAAGGAGTAGGGCGCCGGTCCCATATGCCGGACGTTGTGGGTTCAAACCCAGTCCCGGCCAAAAACCACAAAAAAAAAAAAGAAAAAATGTAGGTTCCAATCTTGGCTGTGCCACCAACTAGTTGTATGATATTGACCTTCATCTCCCTAGACCTCAAGCTCTTCAACTTTGACAAGAAGAAGTAAGACTAAACTCTTTCCTCTCTCAAATTTTATAATTATCTTTACTTGTCTAAAGTTTGTAGAAAAAAATGGGGATACATGACATTTTTTAAATGTAAAAGTTAAGAAAAGATAATTTACTTTGAGATAGGTGATTACTAAAGAAACTAAGCCTTTAGTATTTTCTGACTATAAGTTTACACAGTATAGAAAGCACTTAAGAGGATTATAAGAGGAAATACAATTCTGAAAGACAGGTCCTAGGGAGTAATTTTAATGACTGAATCAAAGACACAATGGTCTTTTCTTCCTTAGTAATGCTTGACTCCAAAAACAAAAACAAAAGATTCCTATAGGATGATTTCGCAGAAGTGGGTTTGCTGTAAGCGGGGTTGAATCGTGATTTGAGGAACCTGTACAAATCTATCATCAAACTGGAAAATATAGATTCAACATTAATATGAAAAGAAAGATGAGAACTTGAAAATAAAAGCTGAAGCAGAAATGATCAAAGTGATTGTCCAGAAATAAAAGATCTGTAATTAGTCTGATCTCCTCACTAGGAAAATGCATGAAATTTCTCTGCAACAAATTAAGAAAATAATTAACACAACAGTATTGTTTAGGTACTGAGAAAAATACCAGATAACAAGAATAACAATAATAATAGTAAAGCTTTAACCAGTTTAACAATTGATGCAAATATGATGCAAATATGGAGTGAGTACATTTAAGTCTACATCAAAAAACTTGAATATGAGACCTGGTACTGCGGATCATGTCTATGATACTAGCACTTTGGAAGGCCAGGTGGGAGAGTCACTTGAGGCTGGGCATGGAAGCCAGGCTGGGCAATGACAAGAGCCTGTCTCTAGAAAGAATAAAAAAATTGAGCTGTGCATGGTGGTTGGGCCTTCAGTCCTGGCTACGTGGGAGGCAGAGGCAGGAGAATTGCTTGAGCCAGGGAGTTTGAGGTTGCAGTGAGCTATGATGATGATGCCACTACCCTCTAGCCAGGGAGACAGAGCTAGAACCTGTCTCAAAAAGAAAACAAAACAACCAAGCAAATAAACAAAAAACCTTGATTATGTTTTATATTCTGTGATAAGTTTTTCTAAGTTGTTTTGCTTACTGCAAGGATTGTATTTTGAACCCTGGGATATATGAACGAAAAAGATATTATTGCCCTTAACAAACTTACATGTATCCTGGTTTGAAAGGTAAAATTTAAAATAATTTGCTGTCTTTATACTCCTAGATTTACAAACAATTAAAATAAAATATATAGGGAATGTTTCATAAATTACAAAGGAATTTATTTTCATCTCTTTCCATGACATTGAAGAACTGATTTTTGTATTAACTAGCTTAAGCTAAAATTTTATTCATCATTTCAGATTCTCCTTAATAAAACTGGAAATTAATATTCAATAATCACGGGACAGTCAGTCCTCAATTTATTTGGCCATTTAAAATGACAAGTAGGGGGTATTCTATTAGTAAATGGAAAGAATTATTTATAATATGGCGAAATATAGGAAATAAAGCAAAACACAAAGGGCAACCCACACACGACCTCCCAAAACATGTGATAGAGGTTGAGAAGATCATGAAGGAATAAAGAAAGCTTTCTCCCTACGTGTGCAGGGCATGAAGCTGTGTGATACCATCTTCCTCACACAGTTGAGAGATTTCTGGTGAGTATAATGTAGCATTTAAAATGGCCAGTTCGGCTCAGCACCTGTAGCACAGTGGTTATGGCACCAGTCACGAACACCAAGGGTGGCCGGTTCAAAGCTGGCCCGGGCCAGCTAAATAACAATGACAACTGCGACAAAAAAATGTCCAGGTTTTGTGGTAGGTGCCTGTCGTCCCAGCTACTTGGGAGGCTGAGGCAAGAGAATTGCTTGAGCCCAGGAGTTTGAGGTTGCTGTGAGCTGTGATGCCACAGCACTCTACCGAGGGCAACATGGTGAGACAAATAAAATGGCCAATTCCAGAGCATAAAAAAAAAAAACTACATGGGAATTTCTGATTTTCCACTCTTAACATCACTACATTTCAAAACAGTAGAGATGAATTTCACCAGAAAAATATTAATATGATTTAGTGTAGTTCTGAATTTCAGATATAAAGAAAGCATTTCATATGAAAGTCCAAAGAATCTCATAATCAGAGAAACCTAATATTTAAAATTCCATATATTTGGTATGTAAAATAAAATGTACAGTAAGTTTTTTATTTAATTCATTATTTAATTCCAAGTTTATTTTCAAGCAGTTCCCAACTTTCTCACGAGGTCCTTCAACATAGCATCACTGAACTTGTGTACTTAAAAAAATGCAAAATCGGGTGGGGCCTGTGGCTCAGTGAGTAGGGCGCCGGCCCCATATACCGAGGGTGGTGGGTTCAAAACCAGCCCCGGCCAAACTGCAACAACAACAACAAAAAATAGCCGGGCGTTGTGGCAGGCGCCTGTAGTCCCAGCTGCTCGGGAGGCTGAGGCAAGAGAATCACATAAGCCCAAGAGCTGGAGGTTGCTGTGAGCCATGTGACGCCACGGCCCTCTACTGAGGGCAGTAAAGTGAGACTCTGTCTCTACAAAAAAAAAAAAAAAAAAGCAAAATCTTAAAGCCATATAAAGATGTGTTTTCCAGCTGAAACTTACACATTTGCTTTGAGCTCTGAGTTCCTATCAATCTGAAAGGAATATATCCTTTCACATAAACAGCAATGCCATTCTGCAGTGAGCCAGCCTAATACAGTGCAGCTGTTATTTTTTCTTTTTCTCTGTTAATTTCTATTCATTGGGGGGGAAAAGAATACTGTCAGTAATATAAGTAGCCTTGTAAACGTAAATTCATAATTGGCAAGCAATGTTACAAAATCAAATCTGTGTTCTTTCAACTTTTTGGTGCCCTCATGCTGCCCCCTGCTGCCCAGTGTCCACACTTACTGAAAATTATCCCAAACTTTCATCTTTTTCTACTTCTCTTTACTCCCCGCGTACAAACTTACCTGGTCAGAAATCCAGACCATTGGAGTTTTCATCTACAAAGCCAATGTTTCAATAGAATAATATAAGAAAGAGGTAGATCTCTCCTATTTATGCCTTTACCACTTTCTGGCCAGGTAAGAATTTGAACTGGTATCCTGTGGGCAGTGACTGGTACCCAGATTCCCTAGTTTGGGGTCCCAATCCTTCTCTCTCCTGGTTCCAAGCTATGATGATGGGCCACCTCTCTCCTACTTTGCAACCCCTGCATGTTATGGCTACTCTCTATCAACACTGGACTTCAAGCTACGTCTCCACATGTCACGTACGGTCACCTCACACTGCTTTCTCAACCTGGAATGTCTCCTCTCAGTTTCTATGAGGTGTCCCAAAGGTCATCCATAAAGTCGCCATCTAGAGGGAAATTGTAGCTAAATATGCATTTACAAAACAGTCATTACAAAATTTTACAAAGAGGTGCCCTTGTAGAGAATATTTTCTAAATAAGGGCACATTTAGCTACAATTTCCCTAAGTAAGGCAACTTTATGGGTGACTTTAGGGACATCTAGTGTATGTTGAAAGTCCACCGGTCCTTCAAGGCTCCAGTTATAGCTGTCTTCTCCATGAAGTTTGTTTACTACAATTCCCACATGCTTTTCTTTTTCAGTTCTGTCTTTAATCCTTTAAGGCTCAGCACAATGGGGTTTTTTTGTTTAATGTAGTAGAAGTTCAATAAAGGTTTATCTAATGAGTGAAAAGCAGATAATAAAGAAACCTAATTCTTGGAAAGGCTATCTGACTCATTGATTTGTAACAGAGTCCCTGGAGAAGTAAAGGGAGCCTCTTTAATACTGCAAAATCCATATACCTGAATGGGGTGATCCTTTTAATTCCCATCATACTATGTAAGGCCTATTTTGATCTCTGAAAATCAGCTGTGCTTATGAACCAATGAACTTAGAGCACATATTGAGTACTAATGGCAAATCTGGCACTATTCTAGGCACTTGAATGAGTTGATTCATTATATTCTTGTAATTATTATCTTGTAATATAGAAGAGGAAACTGGAGAGTCTGGACAATTAAGGAACTGGCCTAAGGCTATCAGGTAGTAAAAGGCAGTGCTAGGAACTAAAAACAGATCAGTCAATTCTGGAAGTTAAAAAATCTTGTCAATAGGCCAGGTGTGGTGCCTATAATCCTACCACTCCACGAGGCAGAAGCTGGAGGATCCCTTGAGCTCTAGAGTTTGAGACCAGCCTGAGCAAGGGCAAGACCCTCTCTACTGAAAATAGAAAAACTAGCCGGGCATTGTGGCAGGTGCCTGTAGTCCCAGTTATTTGGGAGGTTGAGGCATGAGGATTACTTGAGCCCAGGAGTTTGAGGTTGTTGTGAACTATGATGATACCACAACACTCTACCCAGGGCAAAAGAGTAAGACTCTGTCTCAAAACAAAAGCAAAAACAACCTTGTCAATAGAATAACCCTTTGAATTGAGACCACATACTCAGTGAAAGCCACAAGGGAGATTCAGTTATCTGTATAAGCTGCAAGAGTTGATGGTCCTGCAAGACAGAATGTGAAGGAACATGGCATTCTGCCAAGTTCAAAGGTCTCTAGATGTAAAAGACGGGTACTTATCCTCAAAGATTAAGAAGCGCAAAATCCAAATATTTGTCAATTGATGTAGCTACTTGTGTGGGGATCATAGATTCCAATGTAACTCGAAAATAAGTAAAGATGTGTCTCAACATCTAAGGCAAGTAGGCCTTGAGAATACCCTTTTTTCAAATACAGTGAATATGAGACTCTATCTCAAAAAAAAAAAATAGGGAGTCAAATACAATAAACATAAGTAAGCCTCAAAATATCCCATCAGTGTCTCAGATAAGGATCTAGTCGTGCTCCAATCAAAACCTCTGCTCATCAAAAAACATCAACAAACTGAGAAGCAGACCAAAAATTTACTTGGGAAGGCAACACCCAAAATTGGTAGGACATCCTGTCATTTTAACATGCAAGCATTTTCCTTTTTTTTTTTGAGACAGAGTCTCACTTTGTTGCCCTGGGTAGAGTGCTGTGGCATCTTCATAGCTCACAGCAAATTCAAACTCTGGGGCTCAAGCGATCCTCCTGCCTCAGCCTCCCACACAGCTGGAACTACAGGAGCCCATCACTGTCCTGGTAGTCTTCCTAGTTTTCGCTCTTGCTCAGGCTGCTCTTGAACTCCTGAGCTCAAGCAATCCACCTACTTCAGCCTCCCAGAGTGCTAGGATTACAGATGTGAGCCACCATGCCCAGCCCACGTAAGCATACTTTTATCCCAGAACAGTTTAGAAAATCCTGTTGAAAGCACAGTTATGTTTCTTGGTGGAAATAATTGCACTGTTTAAGAACATTCGACCTAATAGAGTAAAAGGTCAGCCGATTAGCCTTTTAAGTAGAACTCCTAGTAAGTTTACATGTAGTATTGAAAGATTAAAAAGAATGTAAGAATCACCATATTTAGAAGTTATATCCATCAGATCCATAAGACTTCCTTAACTTTTTGAAAATATTTACCAAGTGCCAAAGAAGGCAACCATATGTAGTAAATCTGTAAATTCAGTGTAGAAAGTAGGGAGGTGTTTAGTTAAGTAATGCTGCAAATAAGATCAGATATAATTTAAAGGACCATGATTTGTAAAGAAAATAAGATTTATAAACTAAATTTAAAAGAAAGATTCACAAAGAAAATAAGATTTATAAACTGAATTTAAAAACATAAGGAAGAACTACTGTTGAATACGTGAATTAAATTTTACATATGTATTTTTTGAAATTCAAAATAATTTCTGAATAGCCTTTCAATATACAAGACTCCCTCTGAAGGGCACCAGGAACTCATAACCAAAGAGCAGTTGTAGTGCTCTCTTTCTTCCAGCCAAAGTTTGAGTGCATTAGGCTGTCAACTAACTGCTTTACTCACCAGAACTGGTTTGACTGTGTCATTATCACCAGAACTGGTTTGTCTGTGTCATTATTTTTTATGTAGGTTCAGACCTCCTTCAGTGCTTAGGAAATGGACTGCAGCTTTTGAAAGTTGCAAAGAAATAACAGGACCAATCTATTGATCCTCCCAAATTTTTGGTTTGGTGGCTTCCTTCAATATCCATTAGGCTGCTCATGTAATTCAGCAACCCTAGCTGCATATTAGAATAACACGGACAACTTTTGGAAAATACTTATACCAAGATTCCATTTAGACCAATTAAATGAGGATCTCTTAGGATGGGGCACAGGCATTTTGTTTTTGTTTTTGTTTGAGATGGAGTCTCACTCTGTTGTCCTGGGAGGAGTGCCATGGCATCATCATAGTTCACAGCAACCTCAAACTCTTGGGCTTGAGCAATCCTCTTGCCTCAGCCTCCCCAGCAGCTGGGACTACAAGCGTGCACCACCATGCCTGGCTAGTTTTAGTATAGACAGGGGTCTCACTGTTGCTCGGGCTGGTGTCAAACTTCTAAGCTTGAGCAATCCCCCACACTGGTTTACCAGAGTGCAGGTGGATTACATGTGTGAGCCAAATCTGGCTGGCATCTTGTTTTTAAGTTTCCGAGTGAGTTTCCCTACAGGCAGAGTTGAGAACTGTTGGCATAAGAGTGTAAGCCTGCCATGGTCAGAAGGACCCAGGGATGTTCTGGACCACCACTATTTGATATAACTTTCTGCATTCACAGGAATTTTCCATAAATCTGTGATTTCCGTTATGGTAACTAAAAGTGAGATGTAGGAAGCAATGGGCCACCTGAAATGTGGATAGTGTAACTGAGGAACTGAATTT
This sequence comes from Nycticebus coucang, assembly GCF_027406575.1. NCBI lineage: Eukaryota > Metazoa > Chordata > Mammalia > Primates > Lorisidae > Nycticebus > Nycticebus coucang. The sequence goes on along the minus strand of NC_069799.1, from coordinate 43,538,414 downwards.
TTAAATTAATTCAAATTTAAATATACATAGCCACCTGTGGGTAGTGACTACTGCACTGAACAGCACAGTCCTGACGTTTTAGGGCATATTAAGTGATCTGATTCTATTATTAAATAGGTGCTGAATGACTCTTTGATACTGGGTCCCACAAGCTCTAATTTACTACTCATGCCTCTTTGGGGCACTTCAGACAAGTTTCTTGACCTTCAAGTGGGATGGTAAGATAGCATGAAGCTTATATTGGCTTCAGAGAATAGCAAGGGTACTGAATCTGCTGGGGTATTTTTCTCATTGATGTTGGCAATTCATTTCTTGAAAAATGAGCAAAGGCCTTCAGAACTAAAAATTTCTCAAGTCTCATAGCTTAATAATGGAGCAGTAAAGCAATTAAACCCTTGGAAAAGGGCCTCTTCACTCCTTGGCATATTATAGTGTTTTTCGACGGGGGGTTGTGACCTCTGTCTTGGAGGATGGAGAGTTTCCAGTGGACTGGAGGAGTGGCCTGAGTTTCAGAGCTAAATATAGGTCATTGGCATGGCAGCCTCACTTTCTCGGTCTCATGGATACTATGTCCTATTAATGAATCTGGGGCGTTAGTGGTTGGTGGGATTAAAGTCTTGAAAGAAAAAAAAAACAGCAAAAAATGCCTAGGACACAGAAGCCTTTTTCAGATGGGACTTGCTATTGAGCAAAGCTAAATTCTATTTTTAACTATTTAAAAAAATTACTCATAAAGTATAGATTGCTGTTTAAAAAGAAAAGTAAAAAAAAGTGCATGCATGGATTGTTGGCAAATAAATCTCAAATATGATACTAATGCTGAGTACAAAGAAGAATCTCCTTTCAGGTCACTTTCTCCATGAGGCCTGACCACCCTGTTTAATATTTTGATGTATATTTATTCATTATATTTGCCAAATACTAAATGATACCTCTTAAAATGTTTGTGATCCATACTTAAAAGCAAAAATATTTATCGTGGCAGGCATCACTGGGTTCTCTAGAGTGGCTTTTCAAAGTGTTAAAGTGTGGCCCCTGGACTAGAAGTATCAGCATAATCTGGAAACTTGTTAGAAATGCAAATTCTCAAGCCCTAACACAGACCTACCAAACCAGGAACTCTCAGGGTGGGGTCCAGCAATCGGTTTTAATAAGCCATCCAGGTGATTCTAGGGCATAGTCAAGTTTGAGATCCCCTGATCTAGAGTACAGCAAATCTCTCCTTCATCCTGGCAAATGTCACAGAAGGGTATTTATCCCAAAGTTGATAAAGACCAAAACATTTCAGTACCTAAAATTGACCTTGTAAGTTGTGAAATAGAAGCCAATATTCCATTTGGGCCTACTGTTATAAATGATGAATTTATCCACTTCAACAAGGCCATCCTTAATCTCTAGTCTCTGATATTTTTCCCCCTGTAAATACTCAATTTCTGAAAGAATTTCATGAGATGTTCCTGAAAAGATGAGTTGCAATACAGGTATACCTCAAGCAAATGCAAGATAGAAAATTTCAGATATATACGTCTGATTATTAGATTTATAAAATAATAAATTAACTAGAAGATTCAACAGCAGTATCACATGGTGCTCTTAAAATACATGTCAATTTACAGAACACCAATTTACAAATATCTAATGTGATGATAAAGAAGAGGGAGTAAGTACACAGTTTCTGATTTCCGATTTCCCAAGTTCAAACCTTAGCTTTCTCATTTACTGTGTGATGTGGGCCAAGCCTCAGGTGTGTAAATTTCTGTATGCCTCATTTTCTCATCTGTAAAATGGGCATAATAATTGTCCTATCTCCAAACTTTGTTAAAGGATTTTAAGAGACAGTATTGTAGAAGTAGCATTTAGGCTAGAGCCTAAACAACAGAGTAAGTCCTAATTAAGTGTTACTGTTATTGTGTTTTAAATTAGCCCACCAGGGACCAGTCTAATCATTATGAAAACAGATATTAATGTTTGATCTTTCAAGGATATGTACAGAAAACAGTTAAAGTTTATACAAAGTAAATAAGAGCTAATGATATTGAGCACCAGATACTCACCAGCCTTTTATGCACTCTCCCCTGGCCAAACCAATCAAGGTCATTTCAATTTCCTTGTCAGTGACTGGTTAGGTATGAGCATGCCCTACGAACCCAGCCAATGAGCTATAAGGTACAGTATGCTGGACAGCTTCTGGAGCAGGAATTATTCCCTTATAAAACAATGAGTAAGAGGAACTCTCCTTTCTTTGGAAACTTTAATATTAGGCTATGATGCCTGGATCTGCAGCAGCTGTTATAGGACTGAGAGGAACAACACTGCTGACATTATGGCAATGTAAAAGTATGGAACCTACCAAGGTTGACGACAATGTTGAGCTGTTTACTCAACAAAACCTACAACTGACATCCTTCCTGAATACTAATTAGTTGAAAAAATAAATGTCCTTATTTTTTTTTGCCATTATCAGTAGGGTTCTACGTTGGTATGAAAGCAAACTAAGTAATGTAAGTATAGATTAATTGGCTCTTTGACAAAATAATTTGATGGCTTTATTCCTGAGATCATCCTAAACATATGGAGAATCCTTAATAAATAGTTCCTTCTCCTTTGATTCATTTGTATAGAAAGAACATCAGTCACAATTTCCTGCTCAGTAACTCATGTGTTTAACTAATTAGCCATTAGCTAAATGTCTAATCATACTGTCTTCATAAATTAAAATGTTTTTATTTTTTAAATATCTGATATATATCACTAGAGATTATTACAGAAGATTTTAAAATAAAAATATTTTAGTTCTAAAATAACACTTTAATACTACCTGTATTTCCCTGCTTAATCTTTTCAGTTTATATTTACATTGATATTTATTTCATGACGTGACTAAAATATACAAAATAAGGCTCTATGGTGTTTTTTAAAAGGTTTTCATCAAATGGACCTCACAGGGACATGCCCCAAACTTCTACCACCTTGCCATAGGAATTTACACTAAGTAACCACCTACATAGCATCTATTTGAGCTATATCTAAAATTTCAGAGCTATTTTCCCCCCGTTATGTGAATGTTTGGTGCCTAAATAATGGTCCTTCAATGGAAGACTAGGTGTCAAATCCTGTATTAATAGATTTAATTTAAATTATTGTTTACTCCAGAAATTTTAGCAGGCCTTCATTCCCAAATGGAAAGCTCACACATCTAAGACCTTAGATTTAAAATACCTTTACAACTTTGTACCATATTGGACTATAAACTCCAATTAGAGCAGGAATCCTTGTCTCTTTTCCTTAATAGTATATCCTAGCTTCTTATCACAATAGCACATAATAGATTGGGGGGGGGGCATCTAGAATAAACCCTCAAATAAAAATGATTGTTCAACAAATCAAGTATAAGATATTCCTTTATCTTTGTCATAAGGAAACGATTTTTGTGAAAGCATAAATCTTGGCTTTATCTTGCCTTTAGATTCTCCATTTGAGAATCATTTTGGAAAGATCAAAAAACAAAGTCATCACACAAACACCCATTTTGTAAACTATTTTCCCCTTCTCTTCCCAAAACCACGCTGAGGACAGTAGTGTATCTGCATAGTCTTATGGATATAGCATAGTCCTAGTAATATGTCTAGGAAGCAGAGGTAAATATGCCCAAGAAGTAGGTACAATTGGAAACATATAGTACAATTTTAGGTCTGTATTAAACTTGGCTTCAGAGGTAAAATTTTTCCTTCTTCTAAAAAAGTTAATTCCAAGATGGATTAGATTAATCCTGGCTGGTATTTTCAGCATTTTCTATTAGGTCATCTAAGTATCTCTAAATGTTTCTTCCCTTTGTTATCTCATTCTACCATTACCCATTACCTAATGGGTTTGGCTAACCTGAAATTTCTTCAATCTTTAGCAATACTAATGAATACAAATTAATAAATTGGGAAATTATATTAGTTCATTACGGGTCTTAATATAATTTTCAGTTCATTTCTGTTGCTGACCAAGTTCCATAATTTCAAGCACACTTTTGTTTTTCTGACATTGTTCATTGTTTTGAATTTAATTTACACATTTTCTATGTCTTTGGAATCATTTCTTCTTTCTGCAACCTGTTTTTTAGTCATTTCACTACTCCTTAGCCCCTCCCTCCATTAGAGGGATGGGCTGGATGAAAAAATGATATGACATTTTAATACAGCCAATTTTGCTTCTTGCTGCTATCTCTGATAAAATCCTATGCAAGAATGAAAGTAGTTCTTAATTGTTGACTGAAATGACATTTGGGGATTATTTAAAAATAATTTTTTATTGTCCATCGTCTAGCAACTGCTACCATGAAAAACTGAGTTAGTTTTCTATATGCTAAATTTCATAAATAAAGGATTTTTAATGACAAAAGCATAGTTTATTATAATAGTTCTAATCATCATCACACCACACTCATGAACTAAATGTCTATAAAAATGTTATCAATTAAAAGAAATTAATGACCAAGGAATCAGAGCTAAAATGAAGCTCAAGGTGGATTTTAAAATGGAGAATAATATAAAACAGTGAATTGCTTTTGCCTCATAGATTTAAATCTCCTTACTTACAGAGTGATGTAAAGGTCACATATAAAAGAACCTCTTTAATATAAATATCTGTGGATGATTTTAAAGAGTGAAGATTTAACTATATGAGTTACTTCATAATCAATGATGTAATAGGCAATCACGTAGAGAACAAAGAGCATTGCATAGCTACATATGGACTTCACAGCATCAATTTGTTTTTAAAAAGGGGGTTATGTTGTACAAACATTTTAATTTTCAGAGATTAAATACAATGAAAAATATCACCACTCTGAATAATAGAAATCTCAGTATTAATTATGTTGAAAAGTATATTTAATTTGGTAGATCAACTTCAGAGAACTAAACTCTCCAGAATAACCAGAGGGTTAGACAATATAGTTACACCTGCAGTAGTCCATTCTATAAATAATCTATAATGTCAAAAATCAGTCTTGATGGAACATTCACATTCTACAAAGGGATAAAAATGTTACGGTGAACATTTTCAAATTTTTATAGCATACTATGAACAAAATAGGCATAATACATAATTATTTTTGAAGTTCAAGGCAAGAGATGTACAGATAGATTATAGGGACACAAAATCACAAATACCATCTCTAGTCATTTTCACACATTCTTTTGCATCAAAATGTTGAATGATTAAATAGTGAAATGAGTATTTATGTATTTAAAAGTGAATAAAAACACTAAATAATATTCCTGAAATGTTCCCTTTTTCAAGAAATAATCTATTCCTTCAAATAGAAAAGTAGTCCAGGGCACTATTTCAGTTGTTTTTATTAAATTTGGCAAAATAATGTGTTTTAAGGTCCAATTACTCCCACTTTCTTTTTGAACTAAGGACATACTACTACCTTCATAAACAACTAAAATGTTTACAGAGACCAGTAAGAGCTATGTCATATCGTAACACATTTTTGTTCTTAGGAGGCTTTGGGCCTAAATCCCATGTTCTCTAATCAGATAACTCTCAATAAGAACAAAGATGGAAACGATATAATACTGCATTTAGACATATGAATATCAAAAATTTAAAGTTAAAAGAAATTGTGTACATAGGCCTGAAAAATTATCTAATTCCAAAATATTTGCTCTTTTTTTAAACAAGGCTACCTGTAAATTCAATTTTAATACCGTTTCAAAACTAAATCAATCAACAATGCAATAAAGTAGGCATTATTTTATGACACACTACTGGAAAATCCTCAGGAGCAACTTAGAATAGTTATTTAAGAAATCCCTCGGTTCAAAATGAAATTCAACTTTTACAATGTTCAGGGAACTAAAACTCAAATGTTTTATTAAATTGAAAACTGATTAAGATGTATGATTTGTAACAGAAGGAAAATACAAAATGCTACTGAGGAAAGGAAAAATCAGCTGTTGATTATTTAAGAATTCTGATGTAGAGATAATAAATCAGATCAGATAAAACACAACTGCAAACTGCATGCCTCTCCCCAATGTTCTCTGGACTGGCTGTGACAACATGTCTGCTCTCCCCATAGTTCACAGTTCACAGAAAACATTTAAATAACACAACGGAATATTTCTACTGACCAAATTGAACTTTCTTTAAGAAAATAATAAGATAAGAGACTAGATCAAATCTTGCCCCACCTCTTTTTTTTTCTTCCTTTTTTCTTTTAGTGAAACTGACATAAATTGTTGAGGAGCACTACAGCGCCACCAACACAGATCAATGCAAAACAAAAAAGATCTCCCACCGTGTGCAAAAAGAAAAAAAAATTAGAAAAATGCCAAAAATTACAAAATGTCTCCCAAATGTACCTTTTGGAGAACAACAAAGATAGATTTGGAAAGATTATCTTATGAAGAGATTCAAAGAAATTATATTATATAGACTCTAAGTTTAGATCTGATCAGCAAATAAAAGATCCACTATTTGGTAACAGCCATAACTTAATATAAACCGGGTTATGTCAACCTCCACCTTCATTATACCAAGGGCAGCTTTCCTGTAGTTTGTATCCAAGTAATCCATCAAGAGAACCACAATAGGTCTATTTTTTAAAACTACATCCATAGTTTGCCTTCTTACAATTTAGTCCTGGACAAATTAGGCAATACACAATTTTTATAAAGAGGATATGCACATATTTGGCATTACCAACATTGCTGGCACAAAACAAGTCCATCTTGAAACATCTGAGTTCCTCTGTAGTTCACAGTCATTAAAGTATTATGCATATTATAAGTATATAGCTTTAATAATGAGAAAAAAAAACTATTTTTTTTTCTTTTTTGCCTTTTGGTAAAAAATTATCCAGACAAGATTAGGTGCAACGTGCAGCGATCAGAGCTAAAGAAGGAAAAAATACAAAGATTGATTTTGTTAGAAGAAACACAATGAAAATCCTTTCTGATCTGGCGGCCCGTTCCAAGACTTAATGACATCAATGTTTAAAATCACAAACTTACCCTTAGCGTAGGCAAAGAAGAAGGCAGTTCTTGAAAAAAAATTGTAACAATATAGGCTGGAGACTTGTGTCCCTAGAAACAAGAGCCTCCAGGCAGCATAAGGGTCTTCCAACATCTTTAAAATACTGGGTAAATAAAAAGTAAGACTTTCTTCCATGATCGGTGGTGGAATGGGGTGGCTTCCCCCAGGATCCGAGGGCGTTTGGGAAAAATCGGAGAAATATCCACACAAGATTAAAAGCCGAGGAGGCAGCGGCAGCGAGAAGACTCTGGGGTTAACAACTTTGCGATGGCAAGCAGGCGCGCTCTGATTGGCTGGGAGGGCAGTGTCCTACAGACTGCTCTGTCCCCCGCTGCCCCCGCCTGCTGCAGCTCGGAAAAAAATGCAGTGTGTGTGCCATTTTACACTGGGCTTTTAAAAGCACAGCCACCCAAATGACAAAAGTCTAAGCTCGCTCTTCAGTGACACTGCAAAACAATAGCCCCCACGACTGCCTGTTAGCTTGCGGGGGCAAAGGCTCTTGGAACATCCTTGGGCACATGCTCGCTTCTTGTACGTGTGCACCCCCCCACCCCCCAGACACACACAGATAATGTTTGCCTTTTAAGCAAAGGGTTCTGTCGTTTGCCAAAACGTCGAGGTCGAATCTGGATGCAGAGGTGGCCATTTAAAAACTATTTTCACCCAAATATAGATATTTTTTCCTTTTTGGATCGGACATCGTGAAGATAAGCAAAAGAGGCCAGTCATCCTTGAACAAAATTCATGACTCCTTTAGTTCCCGAGATCATGAATGCCTCGAAAAAAATATATATTATTCGTTAACCGTCGTTACTACCATTGGTGCATGGAAGTGAAAGAAAATAATGAATTTGGTGGGTGAATGAAAACAATAGGCGGACTCCCGCTCCCCGCCTTCCGCCCCCCCCTTTAAAAACTGTGTTTCAAAAACCTTCACGGGCTGGCAGAATTCACCACTCTGCCTTACAAACAAAATGGCTGTGGCACTGAGTTTTTTTGGATCCTCCCACTGTGCCTCCTCCCGGACTCCAGGAAGTGGTAAAAATCCAAAGTAAATACCGTACTGAAAGTACATTGTGGAGTCTGAACTCGGGGAAAACCTTTTTCTAAGGGGGTCTTAGAAAGGTGCTGTCTTTTATTCGTATTTTTTAAATTGTTTTGAAAAGAACATCAATCACTAGAGATTTACTTGACTGTAATTTGAACTTCCTGCTTTACATATTTATAAGGTCTTTCACCTATCTTGGCAGGCTTTCAAATTAAGTGGGCTGGGAAATTGGATGCTCTGTCTCGGTGTGAGCTGAGTCAGGTATTTACTTGGTGGTTGCCACCGGGCTTTGAAGTAAGGGCGACGTCTAAAATTAAAAAAAAATTTAAACTAATGCAACGCTTTGATTGATTGCAAATGTAAAGTCAGGAAAGTCAGCAAATATTGAAATGTGTCAAATACTTCATGTATGTGTTAATTGAACACATCCAGTGTAAAATTCTTTGCCAGCTAAATTTCTCATGAGCCAAGGATAGGATGGCATTTAAAGGAATTGGTTGAAGAAAGAGGTGGGGAATTGCCTTAATTCTTCAGCTCTCTCTCACGTACTTTTTGAAAGTCTGCTAGCTTGCCTGGCATTTAATAGGGAATATTCTTCAAAGGTTATAGCTAGAATAGACTATAGGTAGTATAATTCATTGTCTAAAACAGGACATTCTGAGAGTGAAAGGATATTACCAATTACAGGATGCCCAGAGTAAAACAGGGTCTATCCAAACCAGGAGATAGAACTTAACTATGTATTTAGACCTCCTTGAACTTTTGCCAGACAGGTCACCTGCAGCCACGGGGCCTAGACTAATTTAGACAGAATCTGAGCTAGACCCCTCTCTGCTGCCTTGTGCTACTGTCAGCTGAAGTAGACAATCTGGTAGACTTGGATTCAGATATATTTAATGAACAACCATTATAAGGAAACTATTTAGATATACACGTCCATTATTCTAAGCCAAATTTGAGGACTGTGACCTGGAGCCACACCCAACAGGGGTTGAGCATGTGGACCTGAGGTGGTGGGGTTACAGTTTGGTTTTATACATTTTAGGGAAATAGGGGTTACAGGTGAGGTCATAAATCAGTAATACATGGAGGACACACAGTGGTTTGGCCCCGAAAGGTGGGGCATCTGAAAGTGAGGTGCTTATGGGTTATAGGTGGGTTTGAAGATTTTTTTAGCTGACAATTGGCTGGAAAGAGGCTCTGTATAAAGGCCAGGAGTCAGCAAAAAGGAATGCTCAAGATAAAGGGTCTGTTAATTAGAGACAAAGTGTCAGAGGGACTAAGTGGTTTGGTATTGAGGACCTACAGGGAGGTCTTGCATAGCCTTAGGCCTGTTAGTGAGTCACAAAGGGCATCTCTAAGCAGGGGAGGGGGCCTGATAAAGCATGTCTGATCTCTCTCACGTCCAGCAACTCAGTTTTAGGGATCCTCTTGGTCAAGAAGGGGTCCAGTCTGTCAGCCGTTGAGGGGACAGCCTTAAGATTTTATTTTAATTCACAATATACACATACACATACTTTTAAATCTATAGATTATTCTATGCACTTTGCATAATAAGCATATTTTTGATTACATCTTTTCCTATGGGAGAATTTTCCTTGAAGTTTTTGAGACCATATTCATGATAATACATGATTTCAGGGCTTTTTGGTGGTTTGGGGGGAGTTTGTTTTTATTGTTGTTTGTTTTGGTAAAGGTAAAATGTAGAGTGAAATGTTGGTCATAGAAAGACACAGGATAAATAATTCTTGTGTTGTTTATTCAAATAGTTGTTGAGAACGTGGAATGTGCCAGGCATGATGCTTGGTGCTACATATGTATTCATGAACAAGCAGATAGTTTTATGTCCTCCTTCATGGAATTCATAATCTAGTAGCAAGCAAACAAACACAGTTGACCTTTGACCAATGTGGGGGCTGGAGGTGTCAGCCCTTCAGGCAGTTGAAAATTTGCAGATAGCTTTTGACTCACTGAAAAAGGAATTACTTATAGCCTACTGTTGACCTTACTGATAACATAGTCTATTAACACATATTCCGTATGATACATATATTATACACTTAATACATACTGTATTCTTAGAACAAAGTAAGCTGGAGGAAAATATTAATTAAGTCATGTGGAAGAGAAAATATTTACCTATTAAGTGGAAGCACGTCATTATTTTAATGGTCTTCATCCTGTTTCTTCACTTTCAGTAGCAGAGCTGGAAAGGGAGGAGGGAGAGCTGAGGTTGGTGTTGCTGTCTCAGGGGCAATGGATGCAGAGGTCAAAGGGGAGGCACAAGAGGCAGGCACATTTGGTGTAACTTTTATTAAAAAATTTAATGGACAGGGCAGTGCCTGTGGCTCAAAGGAGTAGGGTGCCAGCCCACATATACCAGAGGTGGTGGGTTCAAACCCAGCCCCCGCCAAAAACTGCAAAAAAAAAAAAAAAGTACAAGTAGACCCATGCAGTTCAAAGCTGTGCTATTCACCAATCAACTGTACATTACTGTAAATTATGATAAGTGCTATTAAAGAAACAGACTTGTGGGCGGCACCTGTGGCTCAAGGAGTAGGGAGCCGGTCCCATATGCCGGAGGTGGCAAGTTCAAACCCAGGCCCGGCCAAAAAAAAAAAAAAAAAACCACAAGAAACAGACTTGTTAGACAATAACAGGCAGGGAAACACACAAATAAGGTGATAAGGAAGTTATCTCTCTCTCTCTCTTTGTTGTTGTTTTTTTTTTTTTTTGAGACAGTCTCACTCTGTTGCCTTGGGTAGAGTGCCATGGTGTCATCATAGCTCATGGCAACCTCAGACTTCCTGGGCTCAAGTGATCCTCCTGCCTTGTATTTTTTTTTTCTTTCTATTTTTAGTAGAGACAGGGTTTTGCTCTGGCTAAGGTTGGTCTCAAACTCCTGAGCTCAAGCAATGCACCTGCCTTGGCCTCCCAGAGTGCTAGGATTACAGGCGTGAGCCACCGTGACTGTCCAGGAGGTTCTCACAGAGCAGGTGACATTTAAGCTAGACTTGAAGGATGAGAAGGAGCCAAATTTGAGAAATAGGGGAGTGGGAAGAGGTTACAAGTGATAAGGCCGCGCAGCAGAATGGAACTTGGCATATTCCAGGAAGGCAAATGAGAACAGTGTGGTCTCAGTATATATAAAGGGAAAATGGCATCAAAGTCAGAAACGTAGGTAGGAGTGATCTCCTGCAGAGGTTTGTAAACCACAGAAAGGAGTTCCATGTCTAAGCAAATGAATTAAAGACAGAGAACAGAATTTTGCAATTTGAGATTTTAGAGGTTTTGATAATAATACAAGGTCCAGAGAGGCTACAGTGAAGAAAAAAAAACCCTCAGTGCTAAGATATATATATATATTTTTGAGACAGAGTCTTACTGTGTCACTCTTGGTAGAGTGCTTTGGTGTCACAGCTCACAGCAACCTCAAACTTTTGGGCTTACGCGATTCTCCTGCCTCAGCCTCCCAAGTAGCTGGGACTACAGGTGCCCACCACAATGCCCAGCTATTTTTTGTTATTGTTGTTGTAGTTGTGATTGTTGTTTAGCAGGCCTGGGATGGGTTCAAACTCTGCAGCCTTGGTGTATGTGGCCAGCGCCCTAACCACTGAATATGGACTCCAGCCAATAATTTTGAATTTACATAGCTACATCACACAGTTTTGGTATTTTTAAAAGTCCACATTTCATTAATATAGCCAGCGATTGTGTCTCAGTTCATAAATAAATCTGAACCAGGGAGAAGTATCTAAGATTATAAACATTACTGATAAAATGAGGAGGAGAAATATAGGCAACTATTTCCCTCAATTTGGGGGTTTTAATAGTGCTGATGGAGAGAGGGGTATTTCTTTGTTTTAAGACAGAGTCTCACTCTGTTGCCCAGGCTACAGTGCAGGGCCCTTGGACTCCTGGGCTCAAGGGATCCTCCTGCCTCAGCCTCCTGAGTGGCTGGAACTACAGGAAGATGCCACACACCAGGCTAATTTTTCTATTTTGTTGTAAAGATGGGGGTCTTGCTATGTGGCTCAGGCTGGTCTTGAACTCCTGGCCTCAAGAAGTCTTCCTACCTTGGCCTCCCAAAGTTGCTAGGATTACAGGCATGAGCTAGTGTGCCTGGCTTGATTTTGTTATATTTGATTCAAAAAACATTACATTTTATATCAGTTGAACGAGGTTCAACATTTCTTTTTTTGACAAACGAGGCAAAGCATTATTAGATCTTGAATTTAATATAATTGGAATAAAAACAGTTATTCTTTTTCAATTTAGTAACTGGTTGTTAGCACACCAAAATCCTACATGCACATGGGCAGAAATAACATGTTCAATTTCTTAGAGCTAAGATTTAGAAAAATTTAAAAAGCAGTTATGTCAAATCAATGATGTATAATCCCTTGAATGAGCTTTGCTAGTAATAGGAATCTCCAAACAAATCACATTGTGAAATAATTAGGATTGTAGTTTTAAGATCTTTACCTCAGAGAACTGTGAGGTAAAAGAAAGCATGTTTTGGAATTCAGATTCATTTTCTGGATTTCAAAAATTAATATAGTACAATACTCTATGATCAAAGGCACTAATATTTTTGCAGTGAAAGTTATGACCAATCATACTAGTAAAAGGGTGTAAGCAGCCAGCATCGGTGCATCAGCTTTTGCTGCCAAACAGGATGTTGCAACTTGCAGAAGTGCTTTTAATTTTCAAAGATTTGGGGAATTCATAATTGGGGCTTAAGGCACTGTGCATCTGTAGACTTCAGTCTCATTCAGATGGCTTTAAAACATTGTCCTAATGATTATGAACAATGACAATTTGGGAATGCTCAAGTTTCCATTTGTGGGCCCTAGGGCATTAATGAAAACAGTGTTATTAAACGTTGTGCAGTCTTAGACAAACCCTATTAATTTTACCCTTTATGATTTCCCCCATACTTTTTCCCTTAAATACAACGAAAAGTTACACTTTTTTGCAAATGTATTTTAAAGCCACACTTTACCAGACTCTTTATTTTCCAAATGTTTTCATGTCTTTGGCAGAGATGATAAGGGTGTGTGTTTCAGAACTCATTACATGTTGTGAAACGATTTGAGATTGCATTAATCCCTTGCAAGGGAGGTGGCGTTTTCAAGAAAAGTCATTCACAGAACAGTTTGTGACCATTTATTTGTACAGCTGAGACTGCGTCACTGACCAACCAACCATTCGTCTCTACACATAAAGTCCAATTTTATTTTGGGTTTACCACCCAAAGCTGTGTTGCACAAGACATTTTTAACCAATGAGCTGAAGGCAGTAGTCATTTGGTTGGGCTTCCAAGGAAGTATTTAAAAGGGTCTGACTCAGTGATCTCTGCCTTTTACTTCCTACCTTTGCCCTTCTTTCTGCTTGGAAGGTCGTCACCGTACTTGGGTAGAGTCAGGTGCTATTGTCAACCAAGGGGAGAGGGCACAGTGAAGGATGGTTGAACAGAGGGAAACAAGCCAAATTCTGCAAAGTCTCTATCCCATAGAGACTGCACCTTTTTTTTTTTTTTTGCATGAAAGAAGAAAAAAACCATTAATTTGTTTAAACTATTGTTCTAGGGAGTCTGTTCTTCATAGTTAAATGCAATTCCTAATAAAATTAGTGTGAAGTAATCTTCTCAAAGTATTGTCTCTGTGAAAATAAGTTATTTTTAATTGCTATGTAGTATACTCCTCCTTTCTGTAATTATTCCAAGTTCAGACTGTTGGGTGTAGAAAGGTAGAAAGTCATTGTAGGAAACCAGACCCAGTAGAGTTAATAGCAGAGATTTATTAAGAGCATCTGCAAGCAGGTGGGCTGCCACTCAAAATGGAAAAGGGCAACAGCACTGAGTTAGGGTAGCCAGTGTTATAATCCTAGCATTCTGGGAGGTTGAGGAAGGGGTGGACTGCTTGAGCTCAAGAGTTCGAGACCACCCTGAGCAAAAGTGAGACACCCATCTTTACTAAAATAGAAAAATTAGTTGGGCATTGTGGTGGGTGCCTGTAGTTCCCTCAGTTGGGAAGCTGAGACATGAGGATCCCTTGAGCCCAAGAGTTTGAGGTTGCCGTGAGCTATGAAGGCAAGTGTGGAATAAGGTTTATTGCGGAAGAGAATGATAGGCTTACAGACTAAGAAAGCTTACAAAGCAGGGCACTCAAGCCCAGGACAACAAAGTGAGGCTCTGTCTCAAAAAAAAAAAAAAAAAAAAAGGCGGGGCGGGGGTGGGGCTGATGGTTTAGGCCTGTAATCCTAGCACTCTGGGAGGCCAAGGTGGGTGGATTATTTGTATTCATGAGTTTGAGACCAGCCTGAGCAAAAGTGAGACCCCGTCTCTAATGAAAATAGAAAAACTGAGGCGAGATTGCTTGAGCCCAAGAGTTTGAGGTTGTTGTGAGCTATGCCATCATGGCACTCTACCCACGGCAACAGCTTGAGACTCTCTCAAAAAAAAAAAAAAAAGAGAGAGAGAGATCAAAGGTCATCTGCTAGAGGCCTTGTAAAAGGTAGGAGGATTATCTGGCTGTGCATCTTCTACAACCTGGAAGGGTGTTTAACAGAACCAGAAAAGCAAGGAAAGTTCTATTCTTTGCTTTCAATGTCCAGACCCACCTGAGCCAAAGAAGCATTTACAAGGGGCTGACAAGTGCTATTTGCTTAAGAATGGTTAGGCCCCTTGGAGATAGAAAAAGATTGACCCAGACTCTAAGTGAAAGGCTTTACCAACTATGTTTCTATTGTTGTAGCTACTCCAGTTCCTTTTTTTTAACCTCATAAATCTATGCAATGCTGAAATCTTAAGCAGTATGGTTTGTGTCAGTGCAAGAGTTTTGTCATCATTGCCCTGAATCGGGGAGTGGGGGTGGTTGGGTGGGAGCAGCCAGGGGAAGGAGTTCTATATAGTTTTGGGGGAATAAGGGACTTTCTGGGATGCAAGAAATTTTCCATTTCAGTCTGGGCTGTGGTTATATGTTGTTACCTATATATGTGACAAATCATATATGTATGCATATCATATACATACAATTACTCAATTGTACATTAAGATAAATTCAATTAGTGTTTAATTGCCTGTGTTGGGTTTCAAGGCAGCTGCCTGTTCCTAAAATGTTAGGGTTTAAGGCAACTGCCTGGGTCCTGGGTTCTTGGAGCACTCTTGGTTGAAAAATGAGCAGACACCCCCAAGTAAGGAAAGCATGAGATGAGGTTTATTGAGGAAGAGAAAGAGAGGTTTACAGAGTAAGAAAGCTTACAAAGCAGGGTACATTCGCAATAGACAGGGAGCCGAGCTCCATTGCCAGGGCAAGTAGGCAATGAGGCAAAGATTATAGCTGGTGGTTCACTTTCACACCACACGGGTCAGTCCTACCTCCTGGTTCAGGGGTCATCTTGAAATCAGACTCTTACTGAGAACATGATGTGGATCTCCTGTGAGCCTCTCTGAGAGCCCGTTGCAGGTGTGGACCTCAATGTAGATTTAAGTTAATGACCTGATAGTCTTAAGGCTGTTCTAGGTCACCTTCAAGGCTCTATCGCACCTGTTGTGAGGCTACAGAGTCTTACACATCCTTTTGCAGTTGGCAGGCTAAGTTCTGATTGATGTTTGGTAGGATAGGCTGTCCTGCCCAGGTGTGAGCAATTACTAGGGACAAAATTACAGTGGGAGGCGCCAACATGGAGGCCTGGGAGATCGTCTTGTCCTTCCCAGGAGAACTATCCCTAACAAACTACCTAACATACATATGTTATCCCTTAACTAGAACAAGCTATTTTAATGTATTACAGAGAGCAATAAGGTCTGATAATTTGAATACAGCTGAACAGATATGTCTTTTAAAAAATATTCGGTGACCTTTTTGTTCTAAATGCTCCTAGTATACAGAGTACCTAAGACCACTTTCAATTTCTCCCACAGGAAAAAAAAATCCAAAAACCAAAAAACAAAAACAATGGTGCTTCTATATTTATCTCTGTTTCCCTGTAATCATGTTGCTAACACGTAATGGTCTAGAATTGCATATTCCATCACTGTTTACTCTCAATATTCTTTTCCTTATACACTTATTCTTATTTTATAACTCTGTGCTTATACTCATGAGCCGTAGCCATCTTATTTAAAGGCCCGAAATCGCCAAGGCTAGGCGCAGTGGCTCATGCCTGTAATCCTAACACTCTGG
Source organism: Nycticebus coucang (assembly GCF_027406575.1). Classification (NCBI taxonomy): domain Eukaryota; kingdom Metazoa; phylum Chordata; class Mammalia; order Primates; family Lorisidae; genus Nycticebus; species Nycticebus coucang. The sequence goes on along the minus strand of NC_069799.1, from coordinate 43,522,142 downwards.
GAGGCCAGGGTGGGTGGATTGCCTGAGCTCACAGGTTCAAGACCAGCCTGAGCCAGAGAGAGACCTCATCTCTAAAAATAGCCGGGCGTTGTGGCAGGTGCCTGTAGTACCAGTTACTTGGGAGGTGGAGGCAAGAGAATCACTTAAGCCCAAGAGTTTGAGGTTGCTGTGAGCTATGATACCACAGCACTCTACCAAGGGCGACATAGTAAGACTCTGTCTCAAAAAGAAAAAAAAAAGTAAAGGCCCTCAACCTTGAGTGATCTCAGCTGCCACGCAAATGTCTCATTCCCATAGAGTTTGTTAGAATTCTAGCCTCTGTGGTAACTGACCTACAGCGGACCCAGCGGACATGAAGTGGTTAAACTGCAAAACCCCAGGTTGGGTTTTCTTGTAATAAGATATAGGAAGTAGCATAGTAGAAGCACAGAGGGAATTTTTTATTTACTATTCAATGTGAAAGTTACTCATTCGTGTTTTGCTATGCTAAAAACAAGCCTATATAGAACTCCTTCCCCTGACTGCCCACACCCCACCCCCAGCCTCAAGGCAAGTAGTGATGATGGAAACCAGACTGCTTAAAATTTCAGCATTGTGTAGATTTATGAGGCAAAAGACGAACTGGAATAGCTATAGCAATACAAACACAGTTGGTAAAGCCTTTCACTTAAAGCATGAACCTTGAACAATTACTGAAAGGGGGACTGTGAATTTTCTGTAAGAGATCATTAAAGCTTACATACAAGAAAGGCCATTTACTGTTAACAGAATATGAATCATTATTGGGACAGAAAGAGAGTCAGGAAATAATTCAGGCCTAGGATGACAAAGGAAGAGGAGTTTAATAAAATCGAATCATAAATAATTTTCCTAGCTATGTTCTAGCTAAGGGTTCTTATAGTTCCTTAGTGTCTTTGTGGAGGGGGTGGACATTAATGACAGAATTTACACAGGTGGTTTATTGTCTTGTTAGTATTTAGTCAATTGTTTTTAGTGAATCCTATTGTCTTTGTTTTCTGTTATATTAAAAGAACACTTTTGGCAGGGTGAGGTGGCTCACGCCTGTAATTCTACCACCCTGGGAGGCTTAGGCAGGTGGATTGCTTGAGTTCAAGACCAGCCTGAGCAAGAGCGAGAGCTCGTCTCTACTAAAAACAGAAAAAAATAGCTGGGCCTCATGGTGGGTACTTGTAGTCCCAGCTATAGGAGGCTGAGGCAAGAGGATTGCTTGAGCCCAAGCATTTGAGGTCTCTGAGCTATGACACTACTCCACTCTAGCCTGGGGCAACAGAGTGAGACTCTGTCTCAAAATAAATCAATAAATGAATAAAAATAAAAGAATACTTTTGGTATTGTCTTAAGCCAATTAGTCCTTAACCTACAAATGCAATCAAAGTTAGGGTTCTCCAAGTGGGTGGTGCAGAGACAGAAGTGCCACTTACCTGTTAGCTGGGTTAACACCACATAGGGTCATACAATGGCCTAGGGCCTTTAGATTTCCAGGAACTAGTAAAAGGCAGTTCTTGTAAAGCAGGATTGCCAATGTGATGATTCATTTCAACTTTTTAACCATTGATAAAAACAATATTTGATCTACATGTGGTATAAATATGTATATTTATAATCAGTAGACTATTATCCAGTATCAAATCTCATTTTCAGTTTTTCTTATTTATAAAAAAATAACTAAGTCTAGGTAACCTTTACTATTTTCTTGGGTATTGTTCTCTTCCATTGCATCATTTTTTTTGTCCCCCCAGAGGGTAAACGTAACATTAAACGTATTACCAGCCATTTGGGAAATAGGTAAAAAGGGTAATAAAGAACATGCCAACCACTTGTAGTCCTGTTTCTCTGGATCTCTTTACAGTGTCTTTCCCTGCACTTCTTTCTGTGTTGGCAAACTTTCAGAAGAAAGGGTGCCAAGTCAGCGATCTCTATTATATAACCGAATAAGTATATGTAATAGCAGCCACAAAAATAACTCAGACAGGAGCGATTACATAATTAACACAGTTGCACCCTACTTCGATAAAGGGCAGAGACTTTGCAAGAGGCATTAGAAAACTATCCGCCCCCCCATAGGTCTAAATTATTTGTAAAATCACAGTACAACCACAGATTACTTAAAATGAGATAATAAGATTGCTTATGTGCTTCCTAATCTTTTACTAAGATCATCTGAGTTGAATGAATGGGATTTCAGGGTGGGGAGTGAATATCATATGGAGGGTAACTCTGAGCATGAAACTCTTGGAAAACAGGGAAAGATAGCCAATGGGCAAAAACAAAGATTCAGGATTCCCAGGGGATGAGGGAAAAGAGATTTGGAACGAGAAGAGGTGAAACATAAAATGTTATGGGATGGTGCCACCAGAGATAGTGTGACCAGAAAATTTTTAGTAAAATCCAGGACATTTTCAAGAGTGAAAATGGCACTATTAATAATTGTTCTGGTTCTTATATAGTGGTGAAAAAAATTGTTCTGGGAAAGCAGGTTGGAAAATCAGGGAAATATATTTACTTGACATATACCTGGTTACTTTAAATAGAGGGAAAATCAGAAAATATGGCCACTTTGGCTAAACTTTTAAAAAACAAACCTGTAGCCCTGTTGGGAACCATCCGTTTGCTACCTTCACTGTATACATAATAAGCTTTTAATATTACCTCCCTTCACTTTTGACTTGCCATCATTTACCTCTAATTGCTCTTTTTCCAGCAAAAGGAAATGCCAGCTGCAAACTATTTATCTTTACTTAGGGTTCTTTAAAGAGGTTACTTAACCTGGAGGTAGTGTAAAATGTTGATGAGGCAGGCGAGGATTGGGTTTCATGACAGCAAGTTAGCCTCACTCTATTTTAGGGTCCAGACTTCGCTCTGAGAACTGCTAGTAAAGATCTGTGTTATTGGAGCTTTATTTTATTAAGGGAACCTTGAGCCAAAGGTTGACATGCTGGACTCCATCTTGGCCTGTCTGTTGCAGAGTATTCAATGTCATCACAGAAGTCTTAAAATGCTATTTTCACTAACAGATGTCTTTTTTTTTTGAGACAGAGTTTCATTATGTCACCCTTGGTAGAGTGCTGTGGTGGTGTCACAGCTTACGGCAACCTCAAACTCTTGGGCTTAAGCGATTATCTTGCCTCAGCCTCCCAAGTAGCTGGGACTTATAGGCGCCTGCTACAACGTCCGGCTATTTTTTGGTTGCAGTTGTCATTGTTGTTTAGCTGGCCCAGGCTGGGTCCAAACGTGCCAGCTAATGCGATTCTCTTGCCTCAGCCTCCCGAATAGCTGGGACTACAGACACCTGTCACAACGCCGGGCTAGTTTTTGTATTTTTAGTAGAGATGGGGTTTGGTTCTTGCTCAAGCTGGTTTCAAACTCCTGAGCTTAAGTGATCCACCTGTCTCGACCTCCCAGAGTGCTAGGATTCCAGGTATGAGCCACCTTACCTGGCCTCTAAAAAATATGTTAAACTATTTGCATTTTTAAGTTAGTTTTGCTGCATCTGTTGCAACTATTTGGAAAGCCAATACATCAAACTTCAGTTTGCAAATCATAATTTGAGGGGTATTTATAAGGAAACTGGGTGAATTCTGTTCTATTTTGAACCAAATCTAAAGCAATGCTTCTGGGCCAGCTTTTGCCCTGGGAAGTCTGTGTAGGGCCTGAACTAACTGTTTACTAGGCTCTTTCCTGGGCTGACCTAACTGTTGACTGAGAGTTGAGCATGATAATGGGAATTTGCCTCTTGGCAAAAGAACTCATACTATTCTGAAGCCTCTTGGGTCAGCACGTGGGACTTAGAATCATCAGAATAGATTTTTTTTTTTTTTTTGGTACCCAAATCTCTCCCTGCTGTTCCTCTCTCCCCAGTGGTCAATATCAAAATAGGACACAGTTTGGACTCCTACCTAAGATGCCCCAAGAGCTCTGGGCGCTTGTTGGGAAGGGATAGAACTTTGAAAGAATGTAGATGGTACTTGGAGACGTTTTGCTCTTTCGAGCAGGGAAGGGTCCTCCAGTGGTCTCTTTGGTGAGAGTCTGGAATAGGATTGCAAGTCAAATTAGAAACAGGCTCTCTGGCCACTTACTTTTTAGAAATACTCTCTAGTGGGATTTCTCAACCTAGAGATACTGATGTCCGTGAGCTGTCTCTGAAAATAAAAAAGAAAATCATTTTTTTTACATTTTGAGACAAAGTCTTGCTCTGTTGCCCAGCCTAGAATGCAGTGGTGTCATCATAGCTCACTGCAACCTCCGACTCCTGAACTGGAGTGGTCCTCCTCTCTCAGCCTCCAGATAGGGGAGGGGACTACAGGAATGTGCCATCACACTTGGCTAATGTTTCTATTTTTTAGAGACAGGGTCTTGTTTTTGTGCGGGGTAATCTTGGCCTCAACCAAGCCTCTCACAATCCTCCCTTCTTGGTCTTCAAAAGTGTTTGGATTATAGGCTTCAGTCACTGTGCCACACCCTGAGAATTTTTTAATTTTATATTTCCACTTCAGTATGATTTAGAAAATAATATAAACAGGCTCAGCGCCCATAGCTCAGCCCTAGGGCACTAGCGATATGCCCTGAGGCTGGTGGGTTCGAACCCGGCTGGGGCCCGCTAAACAACAACAACAACAAAATAGCCGGGTGTTATGGTGGGTGCCTGTAGTCCCAGCTACTGGGAGGCTGAGGCAAGAGGATTCTCTTGAGCTGTGATACCACAGCACTCTACTGAGGGCGACACACTGAGACTCTATATCAAACAAAAACAAACAAAAAAATAATATAAACATACTCTGAATCATCTGAATGACCTCCCTACCAGAATGCTACCATGTGATTTTAGTCTTGTGTTTGTGTTTATACTTGATTTGGCACCAAGCAATTCCGTAATACTTTAGTCAGGGAGCTAATGAAAAAAGAATCAAAGCAGAGTTAATATGTTAATAAGGGGACGGCACCTGTGGCTCAAGGAGTAGGGTGCCGGTCCCATATGCCGGAGGTGGCGAGTTCAAACCCAGCCACCTGGGTTTTATATGGGCGCTGAGCCTGGCCAAAAAAAAAAAAAAAATGTTAATAAGGCATTTATATCAATACAGGCCACATAAAAGCATAACAAGCTGTATAAGCAAATGCTTTATGGTAATTTGAATGAAAACACGTGACGAGGAATTGTCATCTCACAGTATTTGGTTGTAACCTGACCATCATAGTATCAAATTTAAGTACAATTGGGGCGGGGTGCATGCTCACGCCTGTAACTCTAGCACTCTGGGAGGTGGAGGTGGAAGGATTCCTTGAGCTCAGAAGATAGAGACCAGCCTGAAAAAGGGTGAGACCCTGTCCCTACTAAAAATAGAAAAATCGTGTGGTGCCTGTGGCTCAACGGAGTAGGGCGCCGGCCACATATGCCGGAGGTGGCGGGTTCAAACCCAGCCTCGGCCAAAACTGCAAATAAATAAATAAATAAATAATAAATAAAAATAAAAATCGAAAAATGAGCAGGGCTTTGTGTAGCCTGCCTGTATTCCCAGCTAAGGGGGAGACTGAGGCAGGACGATTGCTTGAACCTAGGAGTTTGAGGTTGCTGTGAGCTAAGTTGAAGCCACGGCACTCTAGCCTGGGCAACAGAGTCCCTGCCAAATATGTACAATTGATAATGAGAAAATAATATGGCATGTAACATAAAATTAATACTTATAACTTATTGGGTTTATTACTTGGCTTATATTCAAATTATAAATTATATTTTTAATAGTTATATAGGTCTATAAGCATAAGATTTTATACTTGGTTATATGTGTGCACAAGTATGATTAAGGAGCATAATCGCAGTGGCCCAAGTTCCTGAATATCAATTTTAGCCCTGGTACCAGCCAGCTGAGTAAACTTCGGAATGTTACTTAACCTCTTTGCACCCCAATTTCTTCACTGGAATGAGGACAATAATAGTACCTACTACTGTTGCTTAATTGAATATGTGCACATTTTTAGAACAGTGCCTGGGAATGCTGAGTATTCTTATGGCAAAAATAATTTAGCTCAGTAATTTAAATAATGTCCAAAAATATGGCAAGTCTTCTCTATTGGGTAAATTAAGGGATATAAAATAACATTTACTTAACACATCTAGTTTGTGAAATACTTTTTCATATATATGTGTATATATATTTATTTATCTATTATATATATATATATTTTTTTTTTTTTTTTTGAGACAGAGTCTCACTATGTTGCCCTGGGTAGAGTGCCATGGCATCACAGCTCACAGCAACCTTAAACTCTTGGGTTTAAGCAACATCTCTTGCCTCAGCCTCCCAGGTAGCTGAGACTACAGGCACCTGCCACAATGCCTGGCTATTTTTTTGTTGCAGTTGTCATTGTTGTTTAGCAGGCCGGGCCGGGTTCTAACCCACCAGCTCCTGTGTATGTGGCCAGCACCCTAACCACTGAGCTACAGGCTGGAGCCTTTTTCATATCTATTATTTCATTTAATCCTCAATATCTACCTTGAAAGCTAGATAGTATTTTTCTTCTATTAAAGATGAGGAGACTAAAGGTTGTATAATTGAAATGATATGCCCTAATATATATATGGTATATATATGTGTGTGTGTTTTCTATGAGTATTTGATATTTTCTTTCCTTATGAATGAATATTTTCTAACTGTACATTTTCTAAATTTCTTTTGGGTTGCCAGGAAGCTCAGAGGTAATTTGGTATAATAGTATATATTAGGACTTGTGAAGGACTTACTGGTTTGAATATCTACATTATATTTTCTTTCCTAGTCTAAATTTTTTATTTGAATTTATATTTATATTTTGCCTAATTCTAAAATTTCATGTATACTATTTTATTGTTTGGAATTCTTCTAATATGCCTCCACTTTGGAAAATTCTGAGTCAGAATTTTCTCTTTAGACCAAACCACAATCAGCTAGTTAGACAGATCCAGATACTGATGTGAGATCTTTTTGGCTTTTTAGGGAAGTCTTATTTATTGAGCACTTTGTACCACTTGTTGCTTGATATGCATTCCATATGTCATATAATCCACACATTGGTTGTGAGGTAGGTCACTTATTACTGTCGTCCGTATTTTCAGAAGAAGAAATTAAAGCTTATTATAAAAGTAACAAGACTTTCCTAAGGTTAATACATGTTCTAATCTCTGGCCCTACAGATTATTACCTTATTTTATTATTTATTTATTTATTTATTTTGGAATAATATGAGCGTACATAAATTTAGGTTACATTGTTTGCATTTGTTTGGTAAAGTCCAAGTTGTAGTTGAGCCAGGAGGTGTGTCATACACCCCTACATTGTATGCGAGAGGTGGGAGCTTACCAAACCCCTTTGCCTCTCCCCTTCTCGAATTTAAATGTGTTTTTCTGGCAGTCTTGCGGTGGCTCACACCTGGAATCCTAGCTCTCTGAGAGGCCGAGGTGGGTGGATTGCTTGAGCTCAGGAGTTTAGGACCAGCCTGAGCAAGAGCGAGACGTGATCTCTACTAAAAATAAATAGAAAAATTAGCTGGGTGTTGTGGCAGGCTTCTGAGGTCCGAACTAGTCAGGAGGCTGAGGCAAGAAGATCACCTGAGCCCGAGAGATTGAGGTTGTTGTGAGCTATGATGATGAGAGGTCATCAGGTGAGATTCTGTCTAAAAAAAAAAAAAAAAAAAAAGTCTTTGTCTTTCATGCGGGTGTGTAGTTGATCATTTACTAGTTTCATATTTTCTTAAACGAAGCCTGAGCTTCCTCATCTAAATTCTGCCCAGTTGAGGTTTAAGGAAAGGTCTTTTTGTATCTGCCCCTCTTATCCTCACTCTCATCCACCATGTGGGCTTTGCCAAGACAAAAAATGTCTACTTTACCTGAGCCTGGCCAGCTTGTCTGTTCTTTTAATTTGGGCCACTTCTGTGGTTTTTATAGGACTTGAAGACGGTTACTTAGATTTGCTCTGTCCACACATTTCCTGGCTATTCCAAACCTGTGATAAGATTCCTCCTCCAAGAAACACAATTAAATTCAAGTGTGTTGAGGGGAGGATGAAGGAGGGAGGATTGGTTAGGTTAAGCTCTGACCTAATGGGCACAACATAGGCTATTTGGCATACCCCCTGGGTGAAGGGCTCAACCACAACTTAAACTATACCTAACTAATGCAAACAATGTAACCTAATCATTTCTACCCTGATATGAATCTGAAATTTAGAAAAAGAGATTCCTCCTTCAATTGCTAACCAGTGGAGAGAGTGGTGAAGTCAACTACTGGCTGGATTAAGGCAGAGCAGAAAGTCTGGATTTGGCTTTTGCCGTTATAACCTCCCATGTCATAAAGAGGCCCAGGTAAGATTAAGTTCTATCCGGAGAGTAGAATAAATGACTTTTAAATCGCAATTCCCCTGCCATCATTTTATACCAGACTTTATAGAGATTCCCAAATTTTATCATTTGATTATAATTTTTGCCATATCCTCCTATCACCTTTATTATTGTTTACTTATATTTTCTTAAAATTAATATTTCTTAATATTTTAAGACTTTATATTACTACCATCAATGGAAGAACAATGTCATTCTATGTATGTGTGTGTGTATAAATATATATATTATTAGTTTTTTTTTTAGTTTTTTATTTTTTTAGACACAGGTCTCACTCTGTCACCCATGCTGGAGTACCAGGGTACAGTCATAGTTCACTGCAGTGTAGAACTCCTGGGTTCAAGCCATCCTTCTGCCACAGCCTCTTGAGTAGCTGGGCTATTGCCCCGGCCCGCGGGGAATTCAACGGGGACCTGGGAAACAAAGGGGTCAGTCGAATGAGGGAATAAGAGACACGAAAGAATGAGAGCAAGTCAAGAGTCTGATCAAGCTCCGAAGAGTTTATTTTTCAGCTGGACTTATAAGCACACAAACGAGGAAGTAACTAAGGGCTGTTCCTAGCAGGGCAGGGAGGGGGCTAGTTTCTGGAAAATTACTAGGAGAAGGACCCTAAGGCGGGGGGTGCATTTTTGAGGAGATACGCAAGGGGAAAGTACCGTTGCTGTTTATGGTTGAATTCCTGAGAACAGTTTGCCTGTAAAATCAAGATAGCAAGGGGTATTCTTGTGAGATGTTTTGGCTCCCGGCATCTCCTCCCTTTTAGTTTTTTAAATTGTTGGGGTCTGTCAGTTGTCGGTGTAGAAGAGAGGGCATTAACCTTTTGGGGGGAAGTATTGACCTGATTCCTCCTGCGGGCATAATGACCGCATGATAAGTTTGAGCGTCTTTTGGGGAGGAGAGGAGAAATTTTTACAACGCTAACCTCTATGCAAATCAGGTTTGCTTCCAAGGGACTCAGAGAGGCTGTTTATGCCTTCCCTCTGCAGTGTCTTTATTGCACCCCATAAAAAGGTACCCAGGTTGTACTCACATATGATGGTGAGTCAACATGCATAGCTCTGAGTGCTTACGCGGTTCCCGGAGGAATATCTTCGTTGTTAGGTTCGGCAAGGCCCCGGTCTGCAAGGTCGAGTCTATGATAATGGACTTGAATGGGTTTTGATGCCAGGGAGTCAATCTGTGATTTGATAAAATTCATGATTTTGTTAAAAATAATGGGTCCAAGGGTGATTATTAATAGCAAGCTAATAAGGGGACCTGCAAGGGGCATGAGTAAGGAGTACATGGAGGATTTCCACCACTCGCTTGCCTCAGAGGAAAATTTTTGTTTTTGTAAATCTAAGCTAAGCTTATGAAGTTTGTCAATCTGTGTTTCTACTGTGCCTGATTCATTAACAAAGTAACAACATTCCTCTTGTAGAAATAGACACGTTCCTCCTTTTTCGGCGGTGAGAAGGTCTAAGGCTCGTCTATTTTGTAGGGTTACTTGGGCGAGGGAGGTTATTTGTCTTTGTAGGGAGGCGAGGGATTCTGCAGAGGCCTCAACTGCTAGTTGGAATTGTTCTGTTAACTTGGCAGCAGTGATGTAGGAGCGCCCAAGGGCCCCTCCTGCAAGTCCCGCAGATATGGCAGATGTTGCAAGAGAGATACCCGCAACTAGGGGAAGGAAAACAGCACGTTTGTTTCTGGAAAAAACACGAGAGTTAATTTTGTCCAAGGGGGAAATAAATTCAGTAGGTGTACGGATGTTCAGTTGAGGAATAAGAGTTACTGGGAGGCACAAGGCTGTAGGCTGAAGTGGGAGGGTAAGATTTTTGGAAAGAGTGCCGTTGCACCAAATGAAGGAGCCGGGGGGGCGGTGATGTTTTGGGTAGGTGGAGAAGTGGTGTTGCAGAGTCTAGTAGAAGCGTTAGAATAACAAAAGATGAAGGAGTCTTCTTGGGGGTTTAAGAACAGAGAAATATCGAGTAGGGGTTTAAAGGATGTTTCTTCTAAAGCAGTAGCGTTCAGGGGAGATGGCAAAGGGACGGCGGTAAGGGGTGGGCGGCCGAGACTGGCGCAGAGGAAGCAAGAGGTGAGGTTGCCTAGCCCGCTCATATTGGCAATGAGGAGACCTTCGCGGAGGAGAGTAAGCCAGGAAAAAGGGCTATCTGGGGAAGGGGGTGCAAGTTGTTTAAGCAAGGCGTTTTCTTGGTTTTGAATCTGGGTATGAAGGGTGGTTTGGATTTGTACGAGGGAGCGCCATATGAACAGCTTGCTGGAAGGCCAGGAGCTGTATGAGGTAGGGTACATGGCGCCTTTGACAGGGGATGTCCATCTATTGTCCCATGGATCTTGAATGATAAGGGTGTAGTGGTCTTGGAAGTAAAAAAGCTTATAGGGACTATTGTAAGGAAGTGAACTAAGGGAATAACTTGAATCAGGATATTGGGTTGGGTGAATATTGCAGTAGTAATAGGGACAGCCTACATTTTGCATGTACCAATAATCTTTACAATTACGATCGGTTTGATCGTACAAAAAACATAGATGTGGGCGGGGATGCCATGCTTGGATTTTAAAGTCAGTAAAATTAAGAAAAATGGTAGAACTGCATCCAGAAGGCGGGCAGTCGGCAGTGGCTAGGAGGTGGCCGAAACCTTTTTCATCAGTCGAGTTTTCAGTTAAATAAAAGCGCCAAGCGAAGGGCTTGGTAACTGCTGGAACAGGTTGGCCCAGTGCCGGGAGGCAGAAGATCAGGAGATAAGGCAGCATCACGGATGGAAATCCGTGGTTCTGAAAGGGAAAGGAGAAAGATAATCTCAGGGAGGTTTTTCTCCCTGGATTTTAGAATTGTTATCAATTTGTTTTACTAATCTTTCAGGCAGCCATCTGGCTGCATTTTCTTTCATATCAAATAGGCATACAGATCCTCGGCCCCAGATAAGAACTGGGTCTGGGCCGTTCCATTTTGAGGTGAGTGGATCCTTCCATAGGACTGTGGCATAATTGTTATTTGTTTCTGGGTGCCAAAGGCGGTCAGCGGCAGACTTGCCCTGGGCATCCATATTTAAAAAATTAAGGACAAATAGGGCATGATGAAGAATGTTTCTTGGGGATCCTTTCGTGGGGTATAATTCTCCCTTTTTTAATTTGTGAAAGGTATTTTTAAGGGTTTGATGAGCACGTTCAACGATGCCCTGTCCCTGAGGATTATAAGGTATGCCAGTAATATGTTTAATCTGCATTTGGTGGCAAAACTCCTGAAAGTTTTTTCCGGTGTATCCGGGGCCGTTGTCAGTTTTGATGATTTTAGGTTTGCCCATGACTGAGAGACAATTAAGGACATGGGCGATAACGTTTTTGGAGGCTTCTCCAGTATGGAGGGTAGCAAATATGAATCCACTGAAGGTGTCTATAGTTACATGCAAGTACTTGAGATTGCCGAATTCAGGGATGTGTGTAATATCCATTTGCCATATATCATTAGGAATTAGACCTCTGGGATTAACACCTATATGAGGGGAGGGTAGTAGGGTGACACAGGCTGGGCATTGTTTAACAATTTGTCGTGCTTGTTCCCGGGTAATTTTAAAAGCTAGCCGTAGGGTTTGGGCATTTAAATGATGTAGGGCATGGCATCGCTGGGCTTCTGCAATAGGGTCTACAGAAATAGGGAAGGTGAGGCGTGTGGCCACATCAGCACAAGCATTTCCTTTGGCGAGAGGACCGGGCAGATCAGAATGGGCGCGAAGGTATTCAAGATAAAAGGGGTAATTTCTGGAGTTGATTAATTTTTGGAGGTGGATAAAAAGGGGGGTGGCGTTGGTGGAGGGTTTAATATAGGGAATTGTCTCAAGGAGAGGAACTGCATGAGCAATGTAAGCGCTATCAGTATATAGATTAAAAGGATGATTAGTTAAGGTTAAGAAGACTTGAATTACTGCATAAAGTTCTACAAGTTGTGCTGATTTAAAAGGAGATTGGACAGTGGTGATTTGTCCGTCTATGGTGTAGGCAGCAAGACCATTAGAGGAGCCATCGGTAAACACAAGGCATGCCTCAGGAAGTGGTTGAGGGGAAGTTATTCTTGGAAAAATAAAAGGGTGAATTTTACTGAATTGGAGTAATTTGTTGGCCAGATAATGATTGTCAATCGCACCGGGAAAAGATAAACAGGTAATTGGCCACTCATCTGTGGTTTGTAAGAGCCAGTTTAGCTGGTCTTTTGTATAGGGTAATATTAACCTGTCAGGATCCTTGCCAAAGAACTGACGACTTTGTTCGCGTCCTAAACGGATGAGGTTGGCAACTAAGGTAGCATAAGGGACAAGAATTTTGGAAGGGGAAGCAGGAAGGTGGGTCCATAAGAGAGGACCATGTTGCCAAAATACTCCAGTAGGGGTATGAGGTGTGGCACAGATAATGAATGAGAAGGGTTTGTCATAAGAGATAAAAGTGACTCTTTGGTTCTGGATGGCCACCTCGACAGTTTTTAGGGCTGTTATCGCTGTAGGGGTTAAGGAGCGGGGGGAGGAGGGGTTAGGATCACCTTTAAGAATGTCAAAGAGGGGCTTGAGGTCTCCTGTGGTAAGTTTGAGATAAGGTCTAATCCAATTATTATTGCCTAAAAGTTTTTGAAAATCATTTAAGGTTTTTAAATGGCTGGTTCTTAATTGGAGTTTTTGTGTGGTGATTTTCTGATGGTGGAGCTCAAATCCTAAATAAAAATAGGGGTCTTTTAATTGAATTTTATCTGGGGCAATTTGGAGGCCTCGGTCTATTAGTCTCTGTGAGAGTTGCTGACTACATAGGAGTACTTGGGAAGCATCTGCTCCTGCTAAAAGAATGTCATCCATGTAGTGAATTATATAGATAGTAGGCCATAATGTTCGAAAAGGGTCAATAATTTGGGCTATAAACTTTTGGCACAGTGTTGGGCTGTTAGCCATGCCTTGAGGTAGAACTTTCCAATGGAAGCGAGGCATGGGTCCTTTGAAATTAGTTACTGGTAAGCTAAATGCAAAGCGTGCCTTGTCTTCGGGATGTAAGGGAATGGTAAAGAAGCAATCTTTGAGGTCAATTATAATCTTAAAATCCAGCAGGGATAGCCACGGGAGTAGGCAGACCTGGTTGTAAAGCTCCCATGGAAAGCATTGTTTTATTTATTTCTCTTAAATCTTGCAGTAGTCTCCATTTGCCGGATTTCTGTTTTTTGACAAAAATAGGAGTATTCCAAGGGGAAGTAGTAGGTTCAATATGGCCAGCAGCAAGCTGTTCCTGTACTAACGTTGCTGCTGCAGTTAATTTTTCTGTAGTAACAGCCATTGATCGACCCACACTGGTTCATTGGATTTCCAAGTAATCTTATCAGCGTGGGGTACAGGAAGGTCAATAGCCATCAGGGTAAATTTTCTATGCCTAGTTCAGCGCAGTTAAGATTTGAGGTTATTTGAATGGGCTCTTTTATTCCTTGGGAATATTTCCCTAATCCCTGACCAGCGCGAAACCCTTGTTTTAACATTTGGTGGGTGATGGTTTCGTTTGGACTGCACATAATTAGTCTTAGTTGGGCAAGGATGTCTCTACCCCAGAGATTGACTGGGAGGCCAGGCACAACATAAGGTTGGACAGTACCAGTGTTGCCTTCCTCGTCTGTCCATTTGAGGATTTCAGCACTCTGTTGGGGGTTGGAGCTTTGGCCAATACCCCGGAGATGGGTTAGGGAAGTAGTGAGGGGCCAGGAAGGGGGCCAGTATTTACTGGCGATTACTGTGGCGTCTGCCCCAGTGTCAAGTAACCCTTCAAAAGTTTTGCCGTTTAATTGTAGCTTAAGGAGGGGTTTTTCTTGTGTGATTTGTCTGACCCAATAGGCATCAGAGGAACCGAGGTTATAAGTACCCCGGGTTTTTAGAGAATAGGGATGGTTGGAGGGTAGGAGGGGAAGTAATATTAGCTGAGCTATTCTTTGGCCTGGGTGAATGGTTATAGGGCCGAGGGAGGCGGAAGCAAGTATTTTAATTTCTCCGGGGTAATCGTTATCAATGATGCCGGGGGGAATAGTGAGGCCTTGTAGGGTGGTACTGGCACGGCCAAGAAGAAGTCCGAAAGTGTTGGGGGGCAAGGGACCATAAACCCCAGTAGGGAGGATTTGGATGCCCATTTCAGGTGTTAGTATTGCGCCGGTGGAGGAACAGAGGTCCAGTCCTGCGCTGCCGGCAGTTGCTCGGGAGAGGGAGAGGAGGCTTGGACTTGAGGGGGCGGGTTTTGGGGGACAAACCTGATAGCCCCAGGGGTTTGTGCCCGTTTGGGGGCCAGGGGCTGGCCCCGTAGGAAGTTTCCCTGCTTCTGAGGTAAGGGATTGCCTTGGGCGTCTGTTTTTGAATGGCATTCGGACGCCCAGTGTTTGCCTCGCTTGCATCGTGGACAAAGAGTGGGCGGTATGGGTCATTCGGCCTTAGGGGCCGTGCAGTCTCTAGAAAAGTGTCCTGGTTGTTTACAACTAAAACAAGTTTTTGGGTTGTTTCCCTGAGCTAATTCTTTAAGGGCGGCTCCAATAGCGAGTCCCATGGAGTGAGCGGTGCCGATACCTGCACAAAGTTTAACATAATCAGAAATGGTCTTGCCGCTGCGGTGAGGCCGTATGGCGGCTTGACATGCAGGGTTTGCATTTTCAAATGCGAGATGTTTAATGAACTCGCTTTCATTTTCTTGTTGGCCAACGAGCCTCTCAGCCGCATCGGTAAGGCGGCTGATGAAATTACTATAAGGCTCGTCAGGGCCCTGTCGAATGTTGGCCAAGGAGGTAGTTGCCGATCCCTTGGGAGGGAGCTTTCTCCATGCTTTAAGGGCAGCATTCTGTATTTGGGCCAGGAGGCCGGGGGAAAATTTAGCTTGTATGATGTTACTATCATAGGGACTATGTCCCATGAGTTTATCCCTAGTCCATTTCTTGGAGGTCTTATTTTCAAGATTATGGGCTGCTGTTTTTTTGCAGTTATCAGCATATTCGGTTCTCCAGAGGACATAATCACCTCCAGGCAGGGTGGCATGTGTTATAAAGAACCAGTCATTTGGGGTGAGCCACCGCTCGCTCAGAGATTCAACTATAGATATAGTGAAAGGGGCTGTGGGGCCATAGAGGGACACAGCAGTTTTTAATTCTTTAACATGCTTGAAATTCAAGCGACGATACTGCTGATCGGT
The DNA here is from genome assembly GCF_027406575.1 of Nycticebus coucang. Taxonomy (NCBI): domain Eukaryota; kingdom Metazoa; phylum Chordata; class Mammalia; order Primates; family Lorisidae; genus Nycticebus; species Nycticebus coucang. The sequence continues at coordinate 43,506,569 of NC_069799.1, read as the reverse complement.
AGTTTCAGCTTTTTCAGCATCTGAGTCAGAGGCCTCGTGGTCATTATCTGAGGCTTCATCTGCCGAGGGGTGTTCATCCCCATCAGAGGGGGGTTTTGGTTCTGATTCGGAAGGGGGATTCCCTTTTATCTTAGTTACAGGAAAGGTGTGCAGCGCCTTTAAAGGTTTTTCTTTTGAGCTATGTTTATGGAACGTTGGGGTGGGGGTGGGGTATTTTTAGCTCCAATTCTAAAGCACGTAACTCTTGAATGAGTTTTAAATGTTCCTTCCTTGTTTGGAGTAAGTCCTTAAGGGAGGAGACCTCTTGACATAGTTTGCGTTTGACATTTTCAATTGGCGTATCTACGCCTAGAATTGGAGCACAAAATGGAGGGGCAGAAGCATAGGAAGGGGGATGATTTAGGACGGAAGGGAAGGGAGGCCAGTTAGAATTAGCGGCCTCCTCTTCCCGGGTGGTCGTTTCTTCGGGGGAGAGGGAGTTGGGAGGGGGCTCCTCGAGGGAGGGGTATAGGGAATTAATAGGAGGTTTGAGAGGTTCAGGATTGGGGGGAGTGTCAGACTCAGGCATAGGAACAGAAACAGAAGGGCGGACTGAGGGTGGTCTGGAGTGTTCTTTAAGCACCTTTTCTCCTTCTTTAACAACTTCTTGGATATCAGGCCATTGGTTGTAAGTTTTTAAAATATCATAGATCAAGTTCCAGTAGGAAAATGCCTGAACGGGGATTTTTTTGGGGCCAAATGTTCTATAATAATCTTTTAGACAATCACCGACTCTAGTCCATCTCAGAACATCAATAGTGCCTTCTTGGGGGAACCAAGGACAGATATCACCAATAAAAACAAAAAATTTATAGAGATCTTTTTTCTTTACCCGAATTCCTCGTGTCTTGAGGGACTCCTTGAGTCCCTGAATAAACAAGTCATGTTTACTTAACGTTTGTCCCATAAACTCGTTGCTTTCTCTTACCTTGACGGATCAGACTCGCAGGTGGGCAATTCTGCGGCGATCTCAGTGCGGATCTTCATTCACGTCCTTCTTGTGGCGCAGCGATCACAGTGTGGATTTTCACTCACAACCTTGGTGTTGCGGCAATCCAATGATAAGGGTACCCTTACTGGCAGCAACGTTCGATGACAACCCCGTACCCTTGCCCCACGTCGGGCGCCAATTGCCCCGGCCCGCGGGGAATTCAACGGGGACCTGGGAAACAAAGGGGTCAGTCGAATGAGGGGACAAGAGACACGAAAGAATGAGAGCAAGTCAAGAGTCTGATCAAGCTCCGAAGAGTTTATTTTTCAGCTGGACTTATAAGCACACAAATGAGGAAGTAACTAAGGGCTGTTCCTAGCAGGGCAGGGAGGGGGCTAGTTTCTGGAAAATTACTAGGAGAAGGACCCTAAGGCAGGGGGTGCATTTTTGAGGAGATACGCAAGGGGAAAGTACCGTTGCTGTTTATGGTTGAATTCCTGAGAACAGTTTGCCTGTAAAATCAAGATAGCAAGGGGTATTCTTGTGAGATGTTTTGGCTCCCGGCAGGCTATAGGCACATGCCACCATGCCCAGCTAATTTATTTGCTAGCTTTTTTGTAGAGATGGAGTCTTGCTGTGTTGCCCAGGCTTCATTTACTGTTAATGGAAGATAACATATATATATTTTTTAAGGGCAAGCCTTTTTTTAATTAATTTTTTTAATTTCAGAATTTATTATTTTTTAATTCAGGGTATACACGTTTTGGTTACATAATTTACTTTCGTATGTTTCAAGTCAAAGTTATTAAGTGTACAATTCACCCAGAAAGTGTGGATTGTACCAGTTAGTTGTGAATTTACCTAACCCCTCCTCCTCCCTACCTACCTAGTATGTGCACGTAAGAATTGATCAACTAGTTTCGATTTAGTATTGAGTACAGGTGGTGGTTGTTTTCCTATTCTTGCAATACTTAGAAGAATGGTCTCCAGTTTTATTCAGATTGTTACAAAATATACTAGATCACCATTTTTTATGGCTGAGTAGTATTCCACAGTGTATATATACCACATTTTTTAAGCCACTCATGCATTGATGGTCAGTTGGGTTGTAATGGAAGATAATATTAAAATATAATAATATGGCAATACTATTACATTTTTTCCAGCATGGTGATTGGACTTTAGGAGGCCTATAGTTTATTTCTAACAATTGCATAATGTATTAAACAGTATGAAAGCAAGATAACTTTCTGTACCATAATTTCCCCCATTTTAAAAAGGGTTGAAGCAATTTACTGTTTTTATTAGCGTCCATAGCTGTGGGGAAAAGAGGAGAGATTTCCTGTATCAATGGCAAGAAGTAACTGGAGGGCCTTAGATTAAGGCATGAAGGAGCTAATGTAAGTGAGAAACTACAAACAAAAAGAATCAGTAGATTGATACAGAGCTGAGCTGAAACCACAAGGTATCAAGTTAGATAAAACTTTTCCTCTTGGTTATCACGGGAAAGTTTGGTGAGCCCTATGTGTAGATTTTGTGTAATAAGATGGGTGAAGAAAAGCAAAAGATCTTTTTGATAAGATCTTCAAATAAAGGGCTGAGAAACTTTTAAGTGATAAGATCTTCACAAAAAGGTCTGAAAACTCTTAAGTGAAAAGGGAAAAAGTATAAAAGTGGAGAGATTAAGTAAAAATGGAAGAAAAAGGATAATAAATGTTCCCAGTGGTAAGAATTATAAGTCCTGGTTCCTAAGCAAAATTCTGAATCTGATGATCATTCCAGATTTATCTGTTGACTGTGGAGACACACATGCCCCCCATCCTGAATGGTTCTTTTTTTGTATGGGCTTATAAAATGCTGCGTGAGTTGCTTAGGTGGCAACTATACACATGGCTATTATTGTTCCCTGGATGAGCAAAGGCAGGCCCAGAAATCTCTTAGGAAAAGTAATGATGAAACCATTGTAAAGATAATTTATTATTCAAGAAAATTTAAATAAATCTTTCATTGCCCAAATATCAGAATTATGTTATGAGAGTCCTGATTAAAATGCTACTGAGAATGATTTATCAGAGACATTCTTTCAGCGGTTTGGTTGCCAAGAATAAAGAGCATAGCTCGGCTTTTTAGGGATAAGGCAAGTTGTGATTTATTTTGGAAGAAATGTGTGGAGCAAAAATGAAAATGGATGGTGAGATTTTGTAGTAATTCTCTTAATTAGGCTGAGAATAAGGAATGTTTACAAATAATTATAAAAGAAAAAAGGTTGCAAAGATGACATAGTAGCAATAGAAAAAGATAGGAAGTGTTTTTAAATCAGTTGAGCAATCTTTAGGGTGGGACAATAATGTGGTATGACTAAGTGGAATATACCATCAACCTTGAACTCTATTACAGAGAAACGCTGCTGCAAGTATACTCAGTAGTAGCGTACCTCCATTAAGTGTGGATCTAGGGAAATGTTAAGAATTTTATTTATTTATATATTTATTTTTTTGAGACAGAGTCTCAAGCTGTTGCCCTGGGTAGAGTGCCTTGCCTCAGCCTCCCAAGTAGCTGGGACTACAGGCCCCCGCCACACGCCTAGCTATTTTTTGGTCGTAGTTGTCATTGTTGTCTGGCAGGCCCAGGCTGGATTCGAACCCACCAGCTCTGGTGTAATGTGGCTTGCGCCCTCGCCGCTTGAGCTACAGGTGCCAAGCCGAACTGTTAAGTATTTATTACCTTGGGATTAAATTGCTTCCTAGAAAGCCAAATGGGAGTTCAAAAACTTTTATGTGATTAACACTTTGTTTTTGAATCATGTAGAAAAGAAAGATATTAAAAAAAAATTCATTTCTCTCCTTTCTCTTCCCCAAAGCAATAAACAGGTGATTTTTCTCTCATCAGTTTAGACACCATAGCTTTAAATGGGTTGTGGGTTCACATTACAGGTATTTTGAAGGGGTAAACAATCTCTGGGGCATGGGTCTTTCAAAAATACAGTAGCACCTCCATAGCTGGCCACCTCCCTACACTGACCATTTCCTTAAGTTGACCTAATTTTCTTTCTTTCTTTTTTTTTTTTTTTAGATTTTATTTTCTTTATTTCTTTTCTTTTTTTTTTTGCGTTTTTTGGCCAGGTCTGGGTTTGAACCTGCCACCTCCGGCATATGGGACCGGTGCCCTTCCCCTTTGAGCCACAGACACCCCCGAAGTTGACCTAATTTTCATAGACACTCACCACATGTACGTATCATATCAGTATAGTAGGCCTAGTTCCTTATATTGACTGCCTCCAAGTATTGACCAGTTTGTTACAGTCCCTTGGTTGGTCAACTTACAGAGGTTCTACACTATCTGCTTTTTTTTTTTTTTTTTGTAGAGACAGGGTCTCACTTTATGGCCCTCGGTAGAGTGCCATGGCATCACACAGCTCACAGCAACCTCCAACTCCTGGGCTTAAGCGATTCTCTTGCCTCAGCCTCCCGAGTAGCTGGGACTACAGGCGCCCGCCACAACGCCCAGCTATTTTTTGGTTGCAGTTCAGCCGAGGTCGGGTTTGAACCCGCCACCCTCGGTATATGGGGCCGGCGCCCTACCGACTGAGCCACAGGCGCCGCCCCACTATCTGCTTCTTAAGACTAAAAAATGGGATAAGAGGTTAGCAATTTTGGCTGATTGAGTTTAATCTTAAATTTAAAAATTTTTAAGAAAATGCCTCTGCCTGCCCTCTGGAGGTGTATAATTGGACTTTACTATCTCCACAGGAGGAACAGTCTTTAGGCCTTGAATGTGCCTTGATGCTAGGTGGGCTCTCAATCACACAGTAGCAAATCTGAATTAGAGAGCGTCTGCTTTCTCAAAAATACTGGTATAAGCATGGAGGCTTCCTAATCTCTGAAAGTTCCCTAGCTACACAATGGCACCCAGAAGGCCTTAGAGGTGTCTGATTCAAAGAGAGAAAGCTAAGGCTGGGCAAGGTGCCTCACGCCTGTAATCCTAGCACTCTGGGAAGCCGAGGCAGGGGGATTGTTTGAGCTCAGGAGTTGGAGACCAGCCTGAGCAAGAGCGAGACCCTGTCTCTAAAAATAGCTGAGTGATGTAGGACGTGCCCGTAGTCCCACCTACCTACTCAGAAGGCTGAGGCAAGAGATTCGCTTGAGCCCAAGAGTTTGAGGTTGCTGTGAGTTATGAGCCAAGGCACTCTACTGAGGGTGACAAAATGAGACTGTCTCAAAAAAAAAAGATAGAGGGCTGAGACTACTCAGAATAAGGTGGGATTGAGACAGAGAAGACGATCACTGTCTTAGCCCAGGGACATAGAGAATTCCACTCTTACCTGACTACATTAGCAAGTGACCTATGAATGGTCTTTTGTCCCTGAAAATTTCTGTATATCCCTAAGATCATGCTTTTACTCAAGGAGTCTCTTGAGGCATTCTTTTTATTTTTGCAGTTTTTTTTTTGGCCAGGGCCGGGTTTGAACCCGCCACCTCTGGTATGTGGGGCTGGCGCCTTACTCCTTTGAGCCACAGGCGCTACCCTCTTGAGGCATTCTTATTTGATTGAATTTAACATACATACTGAAAATTATACAGCTTGTAAGTGTACGGCTGGATGAAATTTTACAAAACAAATAGGACTCAAATCAAGAAACAGAATAGTATTGGAATCTTTAAAACTTCCTTTGTGTCCTTTTCTAGTTACTTCTGCACAAGTAACTACTATCTTGACTTCTAATACCTCACATTGGTTTTGTGTATGTTTGACCCTTATCTAAACAGAATTATACAATGTATATTTCATGTTTGGCTTCTTTTTACTCTTGTTTATTGGGCAGGCACCCACGCCTATAATACTAGCACCTTGGGAGGCCAAGACAAGAGGATCCCTTAATTCCAGGAGTTTGAGATAAGCCTGGGCAACACAGCAAGATCCCTATCTGTACGAAATTAAAAAAAAAATTAGCCAGTTGTGGTGGAGTACACCTGTAGTCTCAGCAACTAGGGAGGCTGAGGTAGGAGCATTGCTTGAGCCCATCAGTTTGAGGTTGCAGCAAGCTCTAAATGCACCACTGTCGGGCTGGCTTATGTAATTGTCCTGAGGTGGACTGCTGGGCTACCTTGCTCGGGATCAACTGCCCTTAGGTGCCAGGGACTATTCGTTTTAGCAGGAGAGAGAGAGACAGTCTTTAAGGGAGAGAAATAATCTTAGTAGGAGAGCGAATCTTAGCAGTCTTTGTAGAAGGGCGTTGAGCAAGTGCCCTCTAAGCAGAAGGAGCAAATGCGTTAGAGTGAGCGAGTCCGTGAAAGAATGAAAATGAGAATCTGGATTTCTGGACTAACCTCTCCCGTGGCTATTTACACCACAGGTGTAGAGACTGCGGAGCACTGGTGTTCTTGTCTCACGCTCTTACGTGTTCTTGTGCTCTCGTGTTACCGAGAGCCGAATCCCTTCCCTGTGCCCTTATCACCGAGGTGTTACCCAGACGTTCTATCACAGGTGTTTGTTATAGTTACAGAGCGTTCAAAGCTCAACTCTTGCTTCTCCTTTCCTTGAGCTATATGGTTTCCTACACACCACTGTCTCTAGCCCAGAGCACAAAGTGAGATCCTATATCTAAAGAAAAAAAAATGTGTTTGTGAGAGTCATTCATGTTGTTGCCCAGTTGTATTTCACTCACCGCATATTGCACTGTTTAAATATGCCACAGTTTATCTGTTCCCTTATTGGTGGACAGTTGGGTATTATTTTGATCCCTTGCTGGACAGACTTGGACCAGAAAACTGATTTCTGGACTTTAAAGGAACATTTCTAAAGGTTGGCTGGGATGGGAGGTTGTTGAGGAAGGTTAATACACCTCATTAAGAGACTTATATGAAGGATAACTTGTTATCTTAGGAGGAATTCAGATTATCATTAGAATTTGCTAAGACTTCTTTGTCTAGGAGATCCTGAAGAATATCATTCATACAAAGGAATTTTTTTTTATTGTTAAATCATAGCTGTGTACATTAGTGCAATTACAATATGCTGGTTTCATATACAATCTGAAATATTCTCATCAAACTGTTCAACGTAGCCTTCATGGCATTTTCTTAGTTATTGTATGTAGACATTTGTATTCTGCCTTTAGTAAGTTTCGCCTGTACCCATTCTAAGATGCACTGTAGGTGTGGCCTCACCCATCACCCTCCCTCCACCCTAACCTCCCCCATCCCTTCCCCTTCCTTGGCCCTTTCCTCATAGTCTTGTGCTATAGTTGGGTTATAGCCTTCATGTGAAAGCTATAATTTAGCTTCATAGTAGGGCTGAGTACATTGGATACTTTTTCTTCCATTCCTGAGTTACTTTGCTAAGAAGAATATGTTCCAGCTCCATGCATGTGAACATGAAAAGAGGTAAAGTCTCCATCTTTCACAAAGGAATTTTGTTAAAGTTTTCCAAGCATAATGAAATCTTCATATTCTACACAAATCTAAAGATAATTTTTTTTCTCTCCCTCTCTTTCTTTCCATCTTTTGAGACAGAGTCTAAATCTGAATAGAGTGGCGTCATCATACCTCACAGCAACCTCGAACTCCTGGGCTCAAGCGATCTTGTCTCAGTATTTGGAGTAGTTGGGACTACAGGCCCCTGCCATAACACCCAGATGATTTTTCTATTTTTAGTAGAGACGAGATCTTCCTCTTGCTCCAGCTGGTCTTAAACTCTAGAGCTCAAGCAATCCACCTGCCTCGGCCTCCCAGAGGGGTAGGATTACAGGAGCGAGCCACTGCGCCTAGCTAAAGATAATTTTCTATCTTTTCTTAAATGAAATTTTATGTGCCCTTGAATTTTATAAATTGCATCATCACTGCTCTGCAAAAGTCAGAAATTTATCACAATTTTTTTCCTAAAAAGAATATCATGATCTTTTGTAAAAGAGGACAAAGGCCTAATAACTTGAATATTACTAAATTGTAATACTCAAGTCTTGTTAGACTTCTGCAATTACAAGAGGTACCCAGGATGACAGAGTGAAACTGTGTCTCAAAAAAAATAAATAAAAATAAAGAAAATAAATACAACGACAATACATCTCTTGTTATTGGTATATATTGAGTATTACAATTTTAATACAGTTTTTTCCTTTCTTTTTTTTTCTTTTTTTTTTTTTTAGAGACAGAGTCTCACTGTACCGCCCTCAGGTAGAGTGCCGTGGCGTCACACGGCTCACAGCAACCTCTAACTCTTGGGCTTACGCGATTCTCTTGCCTCACCCTCCCGAGCAGCTGGGACTACAGGCGCCCACCACAACGCCCGGCTATTTTTTTTTTTTTTTTTTGTAGAGACAGAGTCTCACTGTACCGCCCTCGGTAGAGTGCTGTGGCGTCACACGGCTCACAGCAACCTCCAGCTCCTGGGCTTACGCGATTCTCTTGCCTCAGCCTCCCGAGCAGCTGGGACTACAGGCGCCCGCCACAACGCCCGGCTATTTTTCTGTTGCAGTTTGGCCGGGGCTGGGTTTGAACCCGCCACCCTCGGCATATGGGGCCGGCGCCCTACTCACTGAGCCACAGGCGCCGCCCAGCGCCCGGCTATTTTTTGGTTGCAGTTTGGCCGGGGCTGGGTTTAAACCCGCCACCCTCCGCATATGGGGCTGGCGCCCTACTCACTGAGCCACAGGCGCCGCCCCAGTTTTTTCCTTTCTAAAAACATATGTACCTTGTTGGCACCCTCTGTATATACACTGGAGATACAGAAATAGATATAGATGTATGTGTGTATGTATGTTTATGTGTTTATTTGTACACATGTGTACACAACCTTTGTTGTCCAAGTCCCATAGAATTAAGCATACCAATCTTGGTTTCCAAGTATCAATATCCACTAAAAGGAACCAGTACTTCTTGGAAATAATTGGAGCCAGGATTGAGACAGAGAAAGTACAAGATGATTTTGGGTCACCTGTTGGTCAAGAGAGTAAGGAAATGCTCTAAGAATGAGGGAGACTTGTCAAAAGGACAGAGAAGCTAGCTTGAAGGGATCCCAACTGGCTGGGCACATCTGGGCCAATTTGAACACCAAAGTAATGATAGCATCAGGTTATAACTCACTGAATCACAAGTCTGTACAGATATAAATAGAACCATATATGAATGAGGAGAAGGGAGAGCTCTTTCTACCAGTAGAATGTCAAATTTGTCATAAATTTGAACTTATTTCAATAAAGGTAATCTATGTAGCACAAAAGGATGGTGTTCATCACACAAGCATAGTTCCAAAACTGTAGAGTTTTAAAAAGACAGTAATGGGGGCGGCACCTGTGGCTCAAAGGAATAGAGCGCCGGCCCCATATGCCGGAGGTGGTGGGTTCAAACCCAGCCCCGGCCAAAAAAAAAAAAAAAAAAGACTGCAAAAACAAAAATTAATGATATTATAAAAAAAAAAAAAAGACAGTAATGGGCTGGGCACAGTGACTGATGCCTGTAATTCTAACATTCTGGGAGGCCAAGGCAGGTGGATTGTTTGAGCTTAAGAGTTTGAGACCTTCTTGAGCAAGAGCAAGACCCTGTCTCTACTAAACAAACAAACAAAGCACAACAAGCTGGGCACCTGCAGTCCCAGCTACTCAGGATGCTAAGGCAAGAGGATGGCTTGAACCCAAGAATTTGAGGTGGCTGTGAGCTATGACACCCTGGCACTCTACCCAGGATGACAGAGTGAGACTGTGTCTCAAAAAAAATAAATAAAAATAAAGAAAATAAATACAACGACAACAATGTGAATGTTGGCATGATTCCAAAAAGTGCAATTGTAGTAAAACAAGTCATGAGTGTGATAAAAGGGCATATGTATACTTTGTTTTCCAGTAAAATATGAGGGTCTTTCTTCTCTTTGGACCAACAGTTCCTGGCAGAGATTCCTTCTGTGCTGCCATCCATTAGTACTCACACCTAACATCAGCAAACACCATTCCTAGCCAGAAAAATCGAGGATATGTTGCCATTCCTTTTCAACATGTTGGGGTTGTGGTGGTGGTGGCAGGAGGCAAAATAAACACTGGGCTATGTATTCATTAGAAAAGAGGTGTTTGCAGTTTGGACTTAAAAAACAGGAGAGAGAGAGAAACATTTCTTATTTGTTCCCAGGTACAAAGATGCAGGTGATACTTGTTACAAATCTTTTGCATGTGGGATTGGGCCACTTGGTGTAGTACACTAGCTAGGAAATTCCTCTCTCCCTACCAGCGGAGGCTCCGTTTGGGGCTATGAGTAGGAAGAAAGTGGCAAGACAAGAACTGAGTCTGACAGTACGCAGGGCCGGCAAGTGCCAGCATTACCTGTCAGACATGCTAGACGTGGTTTGCAAATGCTTTCAAGATCCAGTCCCTGTTTACGACCCCAACCTCATTTCTCAGCACTCTAGGTTCTGGCCATATTAAATTACCTGCAGTTCTAGAGATGATATATTCACCTCCCTACAGGTTGTGGCATCCTGTTATTGTTGCCTTAATATCTGAAATCCTCTAAATGCTGTGGTCCCCGACCCGTGGGTCATGGACCAGTATTGGGTCAGAGGCCTGTAGGAACCATGTAACACTGCAGGAGTAAGCGGCAGATGATTGTGTGCAACTTCATCTGTATTTACAGCCATTCCCCATCACTCATGTCACTTATGCCTGAGCTCTACCTCCTGTCACATCAGCCATGGCTTAGATTCTCATAAGAGCCCATTGTAAACTGCTTGCCCAGAGGATTGAGGTTTCGGCCCCTGCCATCAGTGGAAAAATTGTCTTCTATGAAACTGGTCCCTGGTGCCAGAAGGACTGGGGACTGCTGCTCTAACTGACTCCTCCCACGATGGCAGGAAGGATTGAATGACGAGCCCCTGTGTGCCTGAGTGTATTTTTTGAGTAATACTTGCTCCCTAGTCCTTGTTGCCAGGTGCTGACACCCACCTTGACAGTCTGTGCTGAACAAACCTGTTGGCTGTGAATGTAATCAGAATACCTGCTTCCCTGACATAAGCTCCCGTGGAACCCTGGACGTCTTCATAGTACTTGTCCCACTTGGAATTGTGTAATGTTTGCCTTTGCCTTTCACCTCAGTGTATTTTGCCTTTCAAAACTGCAGTGTGAAACCAATGACTCTGTCTTGTTTATTACTTTGGTTTTAGGCTAAGCAGAATATCTGGACCATGATAGGTATTCAATCTTTTTTTTTTTGAGACAAAGTCTCTCTCTGTCACCCTGGGTAGAGTGCTTACAGCAACCTCAAACTCTTGGGCTCAAGTCCCCTTGCCTCAGCCTCTTGAGTAGCTGGGATTACAGGCGCCCACCACAACACCTGGCTGGTTTTTCTATTTTTAGTAGAGATGGGGGTCTTGCTCTAGCTCAGGCTAGTCTCAAACTCCTGAACTCAGGCAATCCGCCTGCCTCGGCTTCCCAGAGTGCTAGGATTACAGCTGTGAGCCACTGCACCTGGCCTCAGTACTTTGAGATTCCCAGCATCCAGGGCAGGGCTGCTCTTCCATCTGCTGTCCTACACAATCAGTAGTTTAGAACCCTTCTAGAATGTTCTGCCACTAGAAGAAGCTGAGGCTTGTTTGGCTGTGTTCTGTGGTTGGATAGCCACAGAGATGGCATTGGAGATCAGATTCTGATTACCTGAACCATTGCCTGTATTTCAAAATGGTGAACTCCCGATAAGCAAGCCTGTGATTCTTGTTAAGGTTAAAAAGGATGTTTGGCACGAGATTTAATCTACTCAAGAGGATTTTAAACTTAATAATGAGGGAGAGAGAGAAAATAAGCAATTAGTAATAGCTACTATTACATTATCCAGTGCCAGATACTGGCCTAAATGCTTTATGTGAGTTAGCTCATTTAATCCTTGTGCTAAACACATGAGTTAGGTACTATTGTTGCTATGACCATTTTAAAGATGAAGAAGCGGGGCAGCGCCTGTGGCTCAGTGGGTAGGATGCGGCCCAATATACTGAGGGTAGTGGGTTCAAACCCAGCCCCAGCCAAACTGCAACAACAACAAAAAAATAGCTGGGTGTTGTGGCGGGTGCCTGCAGTCCCAGCTACTCGGGAGGCTGAGGCAGGAGAATCGCTTAAGCCCAGGAGTTGGAGGTTGCTGTGAGCTGTGTGATGAAGAAGCAAGCCATGTGAATAGCTTGTCCAAGATCACCCAGCTTGTAAGATAGTGAATTGGAATTTTAACTGGGGCAGTCTGGCGCCAGAGTCTGTGTTCGTATCCTCTGTGTATTCTGCCTTTCAAAACTGCAAAGCTTAATGCTCTGCAAAAAAAAAATAAATAAAATAAAAAAATGTTATATTAATAGAGACAGAAAAATGAATATTTCTCAGTTTGAAATATAGCAACAACAAAATCAAAACTTCTCAGGCAAGGATTGATCTCAGATGTCAAAACACTGAAATACAGAGCAGTGATAACATGAAAAGCCACCTTAAATTTTGATATATTCAAACCAAAATTATATTCAATGCTTAGGTTCCCTTTCTGTCAGTGTCCACAGGCACATCTATAAACATGACAAATATAATTTTCAATTCTGCTTTTTGCATTTAACATTGTTATTTTACTATACTGCTATAGAGTTATCAAGAAAATGATACCATATTATGATTGTTTTGTTTCTATTTTTATCAGCTCATTAAATAGTCTTTCATGCTTATTTGCAAATTATATCTCCATTATGTAAATTTTCTATTCGCACCTTGTCTATTTGTCTACTGAAATCTTCAATTTTTTCTTAAAAATTTGTTTAATTCCTTTTTACAATATAGATGTTGTATTACCCTTCCAGTGACAAGACAAAATTATATTTTCTGTGGCTTTGCACCATTTAAAAATATGTTATGTAAGGTCTAGGAACAGTGGCTCATGCCTGTAGTCCAAGGACTTTGGGAGGTTAAGGAGGACTGATTGTGGTCAGGAGTTCAAGACCAGCAGGGGCCAGAGTGAGATCCCATCTTTACAAAAAAAGAAAAAAAAAATAGAAGAATTAAGAGGTCGGAGAATCCCCCTTAAGCTATGAGCCGTGAGCTATGATGATGCCATGGCACTTCAACCTGGGTGACAGAGTGAGATCTTTCAAAAAAAAAAAAAATATTATGTATATGACCTACTCATTTCTGTGTAAAGTATGAGCATAGTTCAAAATTATATTTTCACATTATACAATTTATTCAATAATCAAATCACTTTACTCACCAGTAACCTTGCTTATCTGTTTTTATCTCTATAAATCACAGAAATGGGAGGGTAAGATGCACACCAGAATGTGATAATTAAAAGAGATACCTTATGAGCAACATACTACCAGATCTGAAGATTGGAAAGGAGAATAGCAATATATTTATTCACTTGTTCTACACTTGTGAGTTTTGGGACACACCAGTGAAAAACAGAAAATCCTTGGCTTGTAAAGCTTACATTCTTGTGTGTGGGTATGTATATGTGTGAATCAAAATAAATATAAAACTTATTAAATGAGTGAGAGAGAAGAAAAAAAACAGAGAGCAGGAGGTTAAAAAGAGTCAAATTGGCTGTGGAGATTTTAAGTGGGTCTGGAAAGGATTCCACTGTTAAGGAGGAGAGTGCTATGATTTGAATGTGTTCCTCAAAGTTCATGTACTGGAAGATTCATCCCCAGTGCAACAGTGTTGCGGCGGCCTAATAAAAGGTAGTCAGGTCCTGAGTGCTTTGCTAACTTTATGACAAGATGAATGTCATTACTGTGGGAGTGCGATTTGTTAGAACATTCATCTCGCCCTTGCCCCTCTCTCGTACTCTCTCGCCCTTTCACTGTTAGGATCAAAGGCATCTGGCAAGAGCCTTTGTACTGCGTTGTCCTATGGCAAAATGTGATGTTAAGACAATTAGTCCTGTACTACAATAGAAAGAGTTGCTGTTTGACTGAGGTTAGTCAAACAGCATGTAAGCATCTTTGTTAGGAGGAGAGCAAATTTTTTTTTTTTTTTTTTTGGCAGGAAGACTGAGGTTAGTCAAGCAGCATTAAAAGCAACAAAGCATTCAGGGGGTTACATGGTTTCTTTTGGCTGATTACAGTAAAATTAGAGAAAGGAGAAATTATTTAAAGATGGAAGTTGTAATTAAAAAGAGGAAAAATGGAAAGATTTGCAAAACTCTCAGCCTACCCATGTAAAGAATAAAAAAGTGTTTTGGGAAGAGAATACTACGGGTGTGGCCAAGCAAACTTTTGCTAGAGAAATTGATATGGCTAGCAGAAAGGTGGGTGCTATTCATCAAGATAATAAGTGAACCCCAAAGGCATTTCAGAGATCTTTAGGGCAAAAGCTAGAACCCTGAGGGTAGGAATTCCAGGGAGGTATCTGTGGACCTCAGCACTCCAGGCTGAGGCATGCCCAGGGCGGCCTCAGGTCTCTGCCTCTGCATCCCAACACCGTACCCCTGGGCCACCACAGCCGTGGCTGAATCAGGTCCAGTTATGGCTTGTGCTGCTGCTCTGGAGGGTTCCAGTGGTAAGCCTTGGGGGTGTCCACATGGTGCGACTCTGCAGACTTGCAGGGTATATCAGCTATGGGTCCGTGGCAGCTTCCATCTAGATTTCAGAGCATGTAAACCCAGGGGCCTAAGCAGAGACTTGCTACAGGGGTGGAGAGAGGGCCCCTATGAGGGCAATGCCTAAGGGGAACAGTGGGAATGAGGCATCCTCAAGACTCATCCTCCGTGAAAGGTAGGGCCGCCACCCTGTAACTCCAGTCTGACAAGAGTCAGTCCAGTCCTTGAGACTTGCTGGGTGCACTGAGCTCAGCAAAGCCAAAGGAGCAGGGCTACCCAAGACCTTGGGGGCCAATCTCTGCCCCCAGGGTGTCCAGGATGAAGGGCATGGAGTCAAAGGAGATTATTCTCCAGCTTTAAAGATTCAGTGTTTATTTCCCTGCTGGGATCTGGACTGACTTGGGACCAGTTACTCTTTTCTTCTTGTCTGTTCTTCCCTTTCGGAATGGGAATGGCTATGTTATACTTGTCCACTCTTGTGTTTTGGAAGCATGTGAGTTACTCATTTCACAGGCTCACAGCTGGAGAGGAATATGGCCCTGGATGAATTGTGCTTTGAGTCTCACCCAAGATCTAATTCAGATGAGACTCTGGACTTTGGACTTTTGAGTTGGTGCTGTAATGAGTTAAGACTTTGGTGCTATTGGGATGGTATGAATGTATTTTGCATGATGAGAAGGACAAGAATTTTGGAGGCTAGGGGTAGAATCCTATGGTTTGAAGGTGCGCCTCAAAGTTCACATATTGGAAAATTAATCCCCAATGCAAAAATGTTGGGAGGTGCAGCCTCCTATTGTTGGGAGGTGATTAGGTCATGAGGCTCTGCCATGAATGAATTAGTATAGTTATTGTGAGAGTGGCTTTCTTAAAAAGGCGAGTTCCGCTCATTTTTGCTCTGTCTTCAAAGTTCTTTTTGACATTCCCTATGGTACCTGTTGACCATCTGTCTTGAGATGCTATTTAGCTTTATAAGAAATTTCCCACCCACTTTATTTTATTTTTTTTTGAGACAGACTCTCACTTTGTCGTGCCTGGTAGAGTGCCATGGCGTCATACTCACAGCAACCTCAGAGTCGTGGGCTTAAGTGATTCTCTTGCCTCAGCCTCCTGAGTAGCCTGGAACTACAGGCACCCACCACAATGCCCGGCTATTTTTTTTTTTTTTTTTTTTTTAGGGACAGGGTCTTGCTCTAGTTAAGACTTGTCTTGAACTTGTGAGCTCAGGTGACCTGCCTGCCTCAGCCTCCAAGAGTGCTGGGATCACAGGTGTGAGCCACCGTGCCCAGCTTTCCCACCCACTTTAGACTGCATTCCCAAGCAACCTGACTCAAGAAGACCTGGGCCCGGCACACTGGGGCAACACCAGCCTCACATGGTCCTTGCTCAGAGGGACTTTCCCCCAACTCCCCACGAGCAGTGCCAAGGAGTGAGTCTTCCATATACCACACTTCCTACACTCCACCATGGGGTGCGGGGGAATTCAGCATTAGGTTCTTCTCTGTTCCCACTCCCCATCACTGATGACATTTTTCTTAGTTTCTTTTCCTCTGCTGACTGATATGCTTACATTTAGCTGGCTGTCATGTCTGATCTGAGGTCATGACATACATATACCCTGGCTGATGCAGAGAGACAGTAAAGGTAAGTGGATATGCAATGGAAGAAACAGCAAGTGCAAAGGTCCTGAGGCAGAAGCATGCTTATTTTATCTGAGGAACACCAAGGAGGCCAGAGGAGCTGCAGTAGAAAGGAAAAGAGATCAGAGAAATGAAATGAGTGCAGATTGTGTAGATTTGTGGAGACTAAAAGGAAGATTTCGTGAAAGATCTATAAATTAGAGCTGGGAATACAGGGAACACTTGAGTTAACAGAAAAGGAGAGAGCTAGGCGGCACTACTATGGAATATAATCCAAACTGCCAGGACAAATGCAGGACATGGAAGTTACATTTTAATTTTTTTAGAGACAGGATCTTGGTCTGTTGTCCAGTGCTGTGACAAGATCATAGCCCACTCTTGCCCTGAACCTCTGGGTTCAATCCTCCTGCCTCAGCCTCCTGAGTTACTAGGACAGCAGGTGCTTGACACCATGACAAGCTGGATGTAGATTCCAAATGTAGCATAGATGTATTATGCTACAATGAGGCATAGATGGGCTTTGGAAACATATAAACAGGCTCAAACCCAAGCAGAGTTATTTCAAGAAAGCCGCTGAAATGTTCTAAGAGTCAACTTCATTTTATGTAAAATAGAAATGTAAAATGTACTTACCCATCATATGTTAAGAAAGCATAATATCTATGGTGGAAAAGTCTTTAGTTAGAATTAAAAGATGCTACTTAAGGATAAGACAGTCTTACAGTATCCTCTCAAACGACATTTTCTAAATCTATTAAGAAATACTTGAGACCAGGGATGGTGGGTCACAACTAGAATCTTAACACTCTGGGAGGCCAAAGTGGGTGGATAGCTTGAGCTCAGGAGTCTGAGACCAGCCTGAACAAGAGCGAGACTCTCTCTCTACTGAAAATAGGAAAAACTAGCTGGGTGCTGTGGCAGGCTTCTTTTAATCCCAGCTACTTAGGAGGTTGAGGTAAGAGGATCACTTGAGCCCAAGAGTTTGAGGTTGCTGTGAGACTCTCAACAGAGTGAGAAAAGAAAAAAAAAAAAAAAAAAGAAATATTTGAGATAATCTATCCTTGCTTTTGCCATAGAGAATGTCATCATCAGCTTTCTCCTAGTTTGCATATAGACTTTTTATAATACATCTGTCCTTGAACCTCACAAGCTTGTGGCTATAAAACAAGGCCTTATTCTTTTTGTATTTAAAATATGAAAACTTTGAGCCCCCATACTAGTTTGGCAAAATCTGGTCTTTCGTTTCTCTTTGATAGTGCTGAGTTGTAATGGATTTAAAATTTTTAAATTAAAATTTTTTTTTCTTTGAGATAGAGTCTCACTTTGTCACCCTCTGTAGAGTGCTGTAGTGTCATACCTCACAGCAACCTCAAACTCTTGGGGTCAGCTTCCCAAGTAGCTGGGACTACAGGCATCCACCAAAATAGTTGGTTATTTTTTGAGATAGGGTCTCACTCTTGCTCAAGCTGGGCTAGAATTTGTGACCTCAAGCAATCCACCTGCCTTGGCCTCCCAGAGTGCTAGGACTATAGGCATGAGCCAGAGTTTTAATGTTTGTTAAAAAAAATTTTTTTTTAAATTTTTACCTATCTTCCCTGTTCACGCTTTTCTCTTTATAGCAAAAGACCAACAGCCCATGTTCACAGTCTGATGTATAGACTAATGTACTTTTTCCATATTTCTATAATTATTTATGTTTATAAATATACTTTGTCATTTGTTTGTCTTACATAAATGGAATTATACACACCTCTGTGAAGCCTTCTTTTCTCACCCAATAATATTGCCTGGAATTCTGTTAGCACTGACTAATTTCGCCCACTCTGTCCTTGGTAAGGAAACAAAAACAAAACAAAACTCTTGTTCCATTCTGACAAAGAACAATCTGCAGAACAATTAAGGGAAATGTAACTAGAAGGTTCCTTCATGTAGTTTTTCCAAAACAAAGGAAATCTGTTCCAAGGGATAATTGATGTTGCTACTGCTTGCCTCAGAAAATGTCTAGCAACCTTTAAGTGAAACTTTTTCGGATTCAGAACAAAAGAAAAGAAACAAAAACAAAAATAGAGGCCTGCTTTCACCAGGCACCTGGTAGCAGGCTGAGGTGTTGACTGGTTTTGGAAAAGGACCCAAGAGATAGTCTTGATGGAAGAAATTGGGAGTGCTGAGACCTACCTTAGTGCTCCTAAGTGGGCAATGTCTGTCACCAGATGCCAAAAAGTCACCAGAAAAAAAGTGATACTCTACCATCAACAGACCAAAATCAGCAGGCTAAAAATTATAAGTAGTAAAATGTTAAGTTGTGCACTTAGGTCAATGGTCAATTTTACAAGTTTAACTGGCATCAAAAAAAGGGAGAACTGGTGGTAAAAAATGACATGAAGGATGGCTAGGCAGATTTAGTACATGATAAGTTTAACAAGAGCAAATAGTGTTAAGCAGTTATTAAATAAATAATGGGCTCTATTGGTAGAAGTGAACTGCTCAGATCCCAGTGAGTAATAGGCTCTCTGAACTTACTCTCATGGATAGTCCTTATTTGAAGTTCAAGGGTAAATGCCTATTTTGAGAGGCATGTTGAAAAACCTCCTTCAGGGAGGATAATTATAGGGGAGTGCGTTGTAATTTCACTTATAAGGTTCTAATTCTTTTTTTTTTTAAAAGGAAATAAATCTGAAGTAACTTCAAAAATGCTACCATTTATTCCTTATGAGTAGTAGGTATGTGAGAGTTTACTAATATAATTTATAGTTTCTATTGATAGCCCTGAGTATATTTCAAAATTGACTACTGTCAATTTTTAACTAGGGGTGTTATTAACCTCTCATTTCAGGCCTGTTCATCTCCTCTCTTTGTGACTAGATTCTTGGCTATGCCACGCCGTTCTCTATACTATGGATCCAATAAATATTAACTGAGCATCTTCTAAAATTCCAGATGTGCTAGTTAGGGCAAAAGGTAAATTGTGAGGACTGATGATAATGTGGCCTAGAGAACGAAGAGGTATATTTCTTTTCTGTATAATAATCCAAAGTGTCTGGTTCAGAGGAGGGGAAAGCTTTGGAAGTGATCCAGGCTCCTTCCAGCGTGTGCCCCCACCATCCCTCTGGCTTCGCTGTTGCCTACATTGTTGAGGATAGGACCCAATCTTGTCTGGGTTCCAGTCAGTCAGTGGGAAGAGACAAAAGGGAAGAAGGAAATACAACCACTTCTCAGACAGAAACTCGGAGGTGGTACTCATCACCATGTTCTCCCTTGATGAGAACTTAAGTCACCAGCAGGAAGTTATCTAACAGAAAGGGAGGCTTAGAAATGCAGCCTAAACATGTTCCCAGGAAGGAGAGGAAACTGGTTTTTAAAAATCCAGTCTCTGCCTTACTAGATCAAGTGCTACCTGCTTTTCTCTGTCAACTCAGGACACTTCCAAATCCACCTTAAACTTCGGTTTTTCCAGGACATGTTTTCTAAATAGAAAGACACACTGCTTTCCTTAATTATGTTTATAATATAAATTTAATTTCATTCAACAGTTTTAAATTGGTTAATAAATATTTACCAACACCTTATGTGCTAGACACTGTGCTGAGAGCAAGAATTAGAGCAAGGAAAATAGATACAGTTCCTGTCCTCATAAAACCTGCAGACCAGTGGTGGAGATGGATATTATATGTATAGCTAAGTTATTGAATGTACATTTAATAACTTTAAATGCAATCTAAATTAAATGTATAAGTATAAATTAACTGAAAGTGGTAGTATAAATGACGGTAAGAACAGTGAAGGCACAGAACAAGGTATCCTGAAATGATATAAAGAAAGTTCTGTTTGAAGAAGGCAGAGTGAACATGAATCAACTTAATATTTAAAATCTAGAAGTAACATCTCCCCAAAGAGTGAAACCTAGGTGAGAAGAGTTTTAGAGAGGTCAGAAAGGAGGAGCTCTTGAAAGAGCCCTTCTCTTATTGACTGTTTGATTGATTGAGACAGGGTTTTACCACGTTGTCCTTCTGGTCTCCTGGATCAAGCAATCCTCCTGCCTCAATCTCTCTAGTAGCTGGGACTACAAGCCTACTGGGGAAGGAAGCTGAGCATTGTGGGGTGCGAGATGGGACCAGGGAGTGAGGGTAGTACATGTTATAAATGTTTCCAACTATTGAGCCGTTGTTAATACAAAAGAGGGAGTTGATTTGCTTTATCCTTAAGGATAAAACTAGAAACAGAGGGAGCCGAAGAGAGGAAGATTTTGAATCAATTCAAACAAACAAATAAACAAACAATAACATTCCATCAAATGGGATGTCCAGAAGGCTATCTCATTAGATGGTGAGAGTCTATCACCAGAGCTATTTAACCATATGTTGGGTAGATGGTGAGAGTATGTCACCAGAGCTATTTAACCATATGTGGGGAGGATTCTCTGTTGGGCATACTGGGGAAGAAATTACTGAACAGGACCAGCACTTTACCAATATTAATTGCAGAAATTCTTTCTAAGGTTTTTGTGATTATCCTTCTTTCAAGCATAGTACATCAATTAGCAGAGTAAAAACACTGTGACTGTCGATGTGCAGTTGAAACATTACAGAAAACATGAACATAAAAATCATTAAATCCTGAAAAATCATCAATATATTTAAAAGATTTATCTTCTTTAATGATTTAAAAAGGACTATGTTGGCTCAGCGCCTGTAGCTCAGTGGTTAGGGTGCCAGCCACATACACCCAGGCTGGGTGGGTTTGAACCTGGCCCTGACCAGCTAAACAACAAAGTAACTGCAACAACAAAAATAGCCAGGCGCTGTGGTGGGCGCCTGTAGTTCCAGCTACTTGGAAGGCTGAGGCAAGAGAATCACTTAAGCCCAAGAGTTTGAGGTTGCTGTGAGCTGTGATGCCATAGCTCTCTACTGAGGGCAACATAGTGAGATTCTGTCTTAAAAAAAAAAAAGGACTATGTTTTGTTAGTAAAAAATTTTTTAAATTTAAAAAAAGATTATGCACTAGTTTTGAAATAGTTATTAGGGAATGATGTATAAACTTTTATTTCTTTTTATCTTCATCTACTCTGAATTCTTTGGACAGAGGCCTATAGGACAGACTGTGAAGGTACAGAGGTAACTCTCTGAGTTTTGGTAATAGCTCACCCCTTTGTCCACTCACATCTTGGTATGGTTAAGCCCTGAGGTACTGTGGTTTCTTTATATATTACCCACATCTTCATAAATAACTACTTGTTGAACTTTATTCAAATTGCTTCCTTTGAGTGTACCATCCATTTTTTCTTATGACCTTGACTGGTATGAATTCCTTGGTTTAAATTAAACTTTAAATGATATACAAAATATTTATTAAGGGGCAGAAATTAATTTGAATCTGATATTCTGACCAAAACACTTTATATCAATAGAAAACTTAAACACACCTGTACAAAAAATGCACATAGTTTCCAATCTTATTTTCTCCTCCTGGTAGCTAATTTTGTACATGTTTAGGCTCATGAGAACTTTTTCAGGACAATGTTTTCTGTCAGCTACCTTGATATTATTTCCAGCTCCAAAATCTCATGCTAATTAAGAACTCTCAAAGCTTTCTTCTGCAATTTTCTCCATAAATGCTAGACTGACAGTTTTTAAATTTCTTTTCAGGATTCAGCAAATCTGGGAACAAAGGTGAAAATAAAGTGAGAGGGGAGAAGAATGTTTCTTTCTTTTGTTCTCCAAACTTTCATTGTAATGACTCTCTTATTTTTTCAGTAACAGACTATTATTGCTCTGCACTGCTTATTAGTTGTGACAATTTAGGCAACATATTTGTCCTTTCTGTATCTAAATTGTTTCATTTTCAAAATCAAGACTAGAATATCTATTTCTGGTTTACTGTGAGAATTTAACAGAATCACACATGTAAAAAGAATCTAACATGGTGATGAGGCCATATTGAAACTCAATAAATGCTCATTTACTTTATTCTTTTTTCCAGCTGCATACTTAAAAATATTATGTTCTGCAAGCTTTTGTTTTTAAAGTTTATTCAGTCATGCAAACGCTTTTCAGAAAGTCAGATTACTGGTGGACTATTTTTCATAACCTTAACATTTAAAAAAATTATGGTCATGTATATAAAATAAAAATTTACCATATTAACCATTTTAAGTGTACAGTGCAAATACTACTTAATATATTCACATTGTTGTGCAAGCAATCTCTAAAACGTCTTCATCTTGCAAAACTGAAGCTCTGTACTACATACCTATTAAGTATGTGTCCATTCCCCCTCCCCCAGCCTCTGGCACCCACCGTTCTACTTTCTGTTGCTATGATTGCTCCAGACACGCTACATAAATGGAATCGCACAGTGTTTGTCTTTTTGTGACTGGCCTATTTCACTTAGCATAACATCTTTAAGGTTCATTCATGTTGTAGCATGTGTCAGAATTTCCTTTGGTGGACTTAATTAAAAAAAAAAAAAGAACTTTTCTACGAACGCTTGCCAAAATTTCTAGATTTCCTTCAATATTACATTTCTCTCTGTGTTAAAAGATAACGAAGTCCCCAGTACCACATACTATTATTGTGAAACTATAAAAAGTGACACGTATGCTTGGATGTAGCCTCTAGTCACTAATGTGCTTGTTAGGAGAATCTCACTTTGTTTGGTATAGGTGCTCATGAGAATAGTTATTACCCTGAATCAGCCAGTGTTCCCATCCATAGGCTATTCTCTGTCAGCGCTCTTGTTCAGAATTGTACCAAGAACCTTAATGAATAGAAAGGAATGCTGTGAACAGCATATTTTAACCATTAAATAGGTAGACTATCTATTGATTCTGAGAATTCCTGAGCAACTTCAAAATGCTCATTTTCCTCACTCGTGCCTCCTGTTACTAGATTCCTTTCTGGGCTCCATTTCAAGCCTTGCTTTCCGTGTTCTTTCTCTCTGTTTGGAACGTGCAGCCTCCAAGAGTTCCTGGAACTCTTCTGAATGTAGTAACTTGGGTCTCCTCCAAGACCATCACTGAATGCAGATGCATTGCTAACTTCCCCAGAGCTGGCCCCTTGAAAACAGGCAGAGGCAGTCTTGGTGGTTAGTAGAAATTACTCTCTCAGATGCAACATAGTGCAACTACTATTTACCTCTTTGTATCTGTTGGAGCTATTTCTTTTCTCCCTCTTCTTCATGAGGAAATGACCTGGGGGAGGGGTGAGGCAAGCAGAGGAGGATCTCAGGAGGAGGGAGGATACTTAGGGGAGGTGATTCAGCTGTGAGGAATTCTCCAAATGGGGTCAATATTTCTGCTGGAAATAAAATCCATGAGTCATTCATAGTTTCCCTGACTAAAGTTCACTGGTTTTAAAGATCCATTTATTTTAAAATTAAAAAAATTAGTAATTGTTTTTTTCTGCTATAACAGAAGGCCACAGACCAGGAAATTTATAATGAAAACAAAAATTTATCTGGCTTACGGTTCTGGAGGCTGGGAAGTCCAAGAGCATGGCACCTGCATCTGGCAAGGTCTTCTGTGATGCACCATGGCTAAAATTGGAAGAGAAAGAGCCTTCCACCTTACACAAGGTGGAAGCCAGAGAGCCAAAGGACCCAAGGAAGGAGCGGGAGAGTTTAAAATTCTATTAATTATTTTAAAACACGTAATACATTATTATTAACTATAGTCACTGTGCTGTGCAATTCAATACCAGAACTTATTCCTTCTAACTGAAATTTTCTCCCTGTTGACCAGTGTCACTCTTTTTCCCATGCACCCCCACCTTCGGCCTTCATTTACTCTCTACTTCTATGAACTTGACTTTTTGAATTTCTACAGATAGTTGAGATCATATGATATTTGTCTATCTGTATCCGGCTTATTTCACTTAACATAACGTTCTCCAGGTTCATCCATGTTGAAAATGACAGAGTTTTCTGTTTCTGTTCATTTGTTTTTAAGGATGAATAGTATTCTAGTGTGTATGTATACCACATTTTGAAGATCCATTTATTCATTTAGGGACACTTAGATTGTTTCTATATCTTGGCTACAATGGATAATGCTGCAATGAACATTGGAGTGTAGATCTTGCTTTGACATATTGATTTCAACTCTGTTGGATATAAACCCAGGAGTGAGACTGCTGAATCATTTAGTAATTCTCTTTTTACCATTTGAGGAACTTCATATTGTTTTTCCAAAATGACTATACCAATTTTAAGGAGTCAATTTATCAAGAGGGTGAAATGATTATAAATATATACATACTAATGATGTACAAGTGTTCCTTTTTTGACAACCTTGCTAATACTTGTTACCTCTCATCTTTTTGATAATAGCAGGTGTGAGAAATTTGTATTTCTCAGATGATTAGAGATGAAGAGTATTTTTTCATATATCTGCTGGCTATTTGTATGTCTTCTTTATTCAAGTCCTTTGCCCATTTTTAAATAGGATTGTTTCCCTGTTATTGAGTAATTTGAGTCCCTTGTATATTTTGGATATTGGCCCCTTATTTGATAAGTAATTGCAAATATTCTCCCCCAATTGGTGATCTGTCTCTTCACTCTGTTTCCTTTGCTATGCAGAAGCTTTTTAGTTGGATGCAACCCATTTGTTTATTTTTGCTCATTGCTTGTGCTCTTTTGAGGTCAAGAAATCACTACCAAGACCAACGCCATGTAAGGTTTCCCTATGCTTTCTTCTAGTAGTTTTATGATTCAGAGCTTACATTTAGGTCTTTAATCTATTTTGAGTTAATTATTGTATAAGAGGTGAGATAAGGGTTTATTTTTCCAACACCATTTATTACAGAGATTGTCTTTTCCCCATCATGTGTTCTTAGTGTCCATGTCAAAAATCAATTAACCATAGATGTGTGGGTTTATTTTGGGCTTTCTCTCCTACTCTATTGGTTGATGTGTCTGTTTTTTATGCCAGTAACAAAGTCTTTTGTTACTATAGCTTTGTAATATATTTTGAAATCTGGTAGCGTGATGCCTCCAGCTTTAATCTTTTTGGTCCAGATTGCTTTGACTATTCAGGATCTTTTGTGGCTTGTAAACCTTAGAATTATTTTTTCTATTTCTGTGATATTGAAATTTTGATAGAGATTATGTTAAATTTGTAGATTGCTTTGGGTATTGCAGACATGTTCACAATATCAATAGTTTGAAACCACAAACATGGGCCATCTTTCTATTTATTTGTCACCTTCAGTTTCATTTATGTTTTATAATTTTTAATTTATATAGCTCTTTTTTCCTTTTTAAAATTTACTCCTAAGTATAATATTTTTTGATGCTATTATAAATGGGATAATTTTCTGTTTTCTTTTTGTGAGACAGAGTCTCTCTGTTGCCCTTGTGTCATAGCTCACAGCAACCTCAAACTCCTGGGCTCAAATAATCTTCTTGCCTCAGCCTCCCAAGTAGCTGGGACTACAGGTATGCACCAGAATGTCCAGCTAATCTTTCTTTCTTTCTTTTTAGTAGAGATGGAGTCTGGCTCTTGCTCAGGCTGGTCTCAAACTCCCTGAGCTCAAGTGATCCACCCACTCCTGAAGTGCCAGGATTATGGGCACAAACCACTGCACCTGGCCAGGGACACTTTACTTAATTCTTTTTCAGGTAGTTTGTTGTTAGTGGATAGAAGCACTACTGATTTTTGTAAATAGGTTTCATACCCTGCAACTTTACTGAATTTATCTTTTAAACCAGATTTTTTGGTGGAGTGCTTCAAATTCTCTGTATAAGATTAGGTCATCAGTAGATAGAGATAATTTTACTTCTTCCTTTCCTATTTGAATATTGTCTCTTTCTTCCTTTCCTTCTTTCTCTCTTCATTTCCTTCTTTCATTTGCCTAATTGCTCTGGGTAGGACTTCCAGTATTATGTTGAACGAAAGTGGTGAAAGTGAGCATCCTTGTCTTGTGCCTATCTTTGAGGAAAAGTTCTCACACCTCTTCACTGTTGGGTATGATTAGCTATGGGCTTGTCATATATTGCCTTTATTGCATTGAGGAACATTCCTTCTATATATAATTTTTAAACAGGTTTTATCACAAAAAAATGTTGAATATTTTCAAATGTTTTTTATGCATCTATTGAGTTGAGGAATTAGCACAAATGTTGTTGCTTTCATCTCTGCTATTTCTGTGATTAATAAATTGTCTTTTATCACCAGTGTAGGAGTCTCATGTCTTCTTCCAGTGTCTTGAAATTGTGACATGCTAACTTCTTTCCCCCCTCAGCAAATGAGGTAAAATTGCAGACCCTTTATGTTCTTGATAGTTTTGGTGACAAAGATGGAATACTGATTAAGATACAACTTTCTGGAATAGGAAAGACAAGAGCCTCCCCACAGTCTGATTAACATGATTTGAGAGAAGTCCTTGGAATATACTAACAGTCCTATAATTCAAACAGTATTGTCAATAAAGCAATAAATGTTCACCTGCTTTATTCTGTTACTAAGGAAAGACAGCTGCATATGGAATATTGGAAAGGAGGTTCAATGATACCGAGATGGGATCTGGAGAGTGAATTGATTTTCCCTATTACTTTCTTTTAAAAAATTGTTAATTTCTGCTCTTAATTATTTTCTTTCTTCTGCTTCCTTGGTGTTTCATTTGCTCTTCTTTTTCCAGTTTCTCACAGTGGAAGCTGACATCATTACTTTAAGAATGTTCTTTTCTATTTTAAGCATTTAAGTGATACACATTTATTTTATTATAAAATATATATTCTATCTGTGTACAAGTTCAATTATTTGTTGCTAGTGTATAGAAATACAATTGATTTTTGTATACTGACCTCCCACTCATGACCTTGATACATTTAATGATTTGCTTTAGTAGTTTATAGGCTACTTTAGATTTCCTTTGGGCATACTCATGTCTGGAAATAAAGACAGTTTGTTTCTTTCGTTGCAATCATTATGCTTTTTATCTCTGCTTTATTGCACTGGCAATGACCTCTAGTACAATACTGATTAGACTGGTCAGAGCAGGTGTTTTTGACTTGCTCCAAAACTGGAGGAAAAATCATTCAATTTTTCATAATTAAATATGATGTTAGCTTTAGATATTTCACAAGGTTCTTCATTAGATGAAGAAGTTCCCTTCTATTCCTAGGAATTGCTTGTCAAAATTTTCAAAGAATAGACTCCTTGTGTCATAGATTTGAACCACTGCCAAGTTTGATATTACAGGCTTAATTTTTTTCGTATTATGAGTTCTTCATCTTACTTCACCAGCACTGATAACTTTCTTTGGTTCCTAGTTATGTTGACCATTAAGGCTACACTAGATATGAATGCTGGATTTTTCATTAGACTCATGATGAGTGGTTTCCTCATGTATGCTAACTTGACAACTTGACCGTTCAGATTTTACCAGCAAAATTAGAATTGACTAGATATAATCAATTTTCAGGATTCTGGAAAATACGGGAAATCTGTTATGTCAAATCTAGACAGTTCAACAGTCTCTGTCCTTTAAATTAAATCTGTTCCCTGATTTTTAATCTTTCCCACCCCTTTCATTTACAATGGTTTTTGGGAGATTTTGAATTTAGCAATTCAATTCTGCATAAACAACTTCCTTAGATTAAACTTATTGCCAGATGCCTTTTTTTATAATGTTGGTGGAATAGTTTGAACACTACATGTATATTTTATTATTGGCATAAAACATAAAGTGCACAAATGATAAGCCTTCATGAATTTTAGAGCACCATCCAGAAAGAGCAGAAAACAGCTCACTTGCAGCACTCTAGAATACCTCTTTTAAGTCCCTTTCCAGTCAACCCCAAAGGTAGCTACCAGTGGTGTGCTGGAGCTAGCTTGCACCAGCCCTTGAGAGCTGATGGTTAAATTTTCAGGAATCTGGTAAGGCAGGTGTTAAACACAAATATTATTAAACATTAAGTTATATCAATTTAACATTTTTTAATATTAAAACATTTTACTGTGACATAACTTTGTTTTGGAGAGTGTTTACACGAACAACCTTCAATTTTTTCTTAAAGACAAAATTTCTTGATTGAGTTACCAAAACCCCTCTCTAACTTGTAAAACTGGATATAAAAGCAGTGCGTGGGAAGCTGAAGGCAAGAGACTGATTATGTGACACAAATTTCCTTAGAGTCCATCTCTGGCCCATTTTATTTCAAAAACCAGGGACCTATCGTTCAATTCCGTGGGAGTGTAGAGTCTGGTTACCGACTTCACAAAATTGACCCTGAAAAGAGCTTGAGGCACCGGCTAAGAAGGGCTTGGGGCTCAGGTATCGCGAGTGATACAGCTCAGGTTCTCAAAAGCCCTACCAGGCCCGACTTTTATTTCTCCTTCTCCAGCCTCTAGGCCAAATGCCTCAACGAATCTGAGCCTGTGAGGCATCTTGGAATTATATAATACAAGGGAGAGAGTGAAAAAGGAAGATCGCGAGGTCGCCAGGGACATTACGTTCCCGCAGATCCCACAGCGGCCCACGTCGCTCCTCTGCTGTACAGTCTCGGAAACCAGCGTCCCGGCCTTCCCTCTACGCGGTGCGTTCGCCCGCAGCGTCGGCGTCGTCACGGCGTCGGTGACGTGTCGTGAACGGCCTTTTCCGGCGGCGGGCGCCCTGCGGTAGTTGCTGCCGCCGGGGGGCGCAAAGGCCGGGCCTCATTTTCAGCACAAATGTCAGTAACAAGGCGGGGCTGGCCTCTGTGGAGTTTGCAGGCTTTCCTCTCTAAGGAAGTCTGGCAGGCTCTGAATTTCCCACTTCCTCAGCAAAAAGTGTTCCACCTTAAAGCCAGCCTCGCCGAGGCAAAGTCCACCCAGTAACCGGCCTTCCAACAGTCTCAGCAGGTACACCAACGGAAGGGACCGTGGAGAAGTGCTTCCGCGGGAAAAAGTGAGGGTTTTCAGTGGAGTCTCTGACAAAAGCATCCTTGCTTTTCAATTAGTTTCCACCGGGGCAATTGTGCTACGTTTGGTGCAGAATCGAAGGCAAATCATCCTTTCCCAACACCCCACCCCTACTGCTGTCCCTAATTTTGTATACCGTGTGATTAAAGGGTTCGAAATGGCTATCAAGCCAATGCTTGAAGAATAAAACTACAAAACATATATCGTGGTGGTGGAAAGTGACGGATAAACTTGTGCAAATTAAGGGTGACAGAAGATGTACTTCCTAGGATTGCTAGGGAGATTAAATGAAGTATATATGCAAAATCTTTAAATATTTTCAATATAGGTATACATTGCATGTGTTATTTTGGTATTTATGTGAACATCATGGGAACATTTGTTAGATCATTTTTATTTTTAGCATCAAGGAAATATCCTTTTCTTAGTTTTTTTTTTTTATAAAGTAGACCACCTCTGCTTTCCTGCTCGTTAGCATAAACTTCCCATACTCATAGGAAGTGAGTTGCCTCATTTTTATTAAAACCCCTTTCTTGTTTTCTCAATGATATCCCAACAATTTTCTCTTTTTGCTTTTCAAATTGGATCATTTCCATAAGCTTGTATATGTTTCTTAGGGTTGTCTTCTGGCAGACATGATAGCTTAAAATAGAAATTTATTCTCTCATATTTCTGGAGGCTGGAAGTCCAAAATCTAGGTGTTGACAGGGTTGGTTCCTATTGGTGTCTTTTAGGGTGATGATGTTCCATGCTTCTCTCTCTGCTGCTAGCAATTCTTGGCATACTCAGTTTGTAGACTCATCATTCCAATCTCTGCTCTGTCTTCACATTATATTCTCTACTGTGTTTGCTGTCTGTATTTCTTTCCTTCCTCCCTCCCTTCTCTTTCTTTTTCTTTCTTTTCGACAGGATCTCACTCTGTTGCCCAGGCTGGAGGGCAGGAGTGTGATCGTAGCTAACTGCAGACTTGAACTGGGCTCAACTGGTCCTCCTGTGTCAGGCCCCTGAGTATCAGGGACTACAGGCACACACCACCAAACAAATTTTTTTTTTTTTTTTTTTTTTTTTAGAGACAGAGTTTCACCTTATGGCCCTCGGTAGAGTACCATGGCATCACATAGCTCACAGCAACCTCCAACTCCCAGGCTTAAGCGATTCTCTTGCCTCAGCCTCCCGAGTAGTGGGACTACAGGCACCTGCCACAATGCCTGGCTATTTTTTTGTTGCAGTTCGGCCGGGGGCCGGGTTTGAACACGCCACCCTGGATATATGGGGCTGGCACCCAGTGACTGAGCCACAGGTGCCGCCCTTTTAAAAGTGGTGGCGGGTTCAAACCCAGCCCCAGCCAAACTGCAACCAAAAAATAGCCGGGCGTTGTGGTGGGCGCCTGTAGTCCCAGCTGCTCAGGAGGCTGTGGCAGGAGAATCGCGGAAGCCCAAGAGCTGGAGGTTGCTGTGAGTCCTGTGACATCATGGCACTCTACTGAGGGCGGTAAAGTGACACTCTGTCTCTACGAAAAAAAAAAAAAAATTAAAAAAAAAATTTTTTTTTTTTGTAGAGAAGGTGGTCTTGCTATGTTGCTTAGGCTGGACTTAAATTCCTGTCCTCAGCTATCCTCCAGTCTCAGCTTTCCAAAGTGCTGGGTTTACAGGCATGAGCCATCCCACCTGGCATAGTTCTTCTTTATGGAAGGATGTAGTCATTGAATTAGAGCCCACTCTAGTACTTTAAAAAGCTTTCTTTATGTCTCTCCTCTCCCCTTCCCTCCCTCTAGTGCCCTCTGTTCTGTTTTACTTCCTTAAGATCAACTTTTTAAAAAGCTTTCATATATGGTTTTTAACTTTCTGTTACTGACTTATTTCATTTAACATAATGTTCTCCAGTTCCATCCATGTTGCTGCAAATGACAGGATTTCATTCTTTTTTTATGACTGAATAGTCTTCCATTCTCTCTGTGTGCCACATTTTCTTTATCCATTCATATGTTGTTGGGACACCTAATTTGAGTCCACATTTTTGGCTATTGCAAATAATGTCGCAGTAAATACAGGAGTACACATGTCTTTCTGATATACTGATGTTATTTCCTTTGGATGAATGCCCAGTAGCGGGATTATGGTGGCTCTAATTGTATCAATAGTTTTTTTGATGATTATGATGGTTCTAATTGTAGCAATAGTTTTTTTGATACTAGTACAGTGCGTGTACTAGTTAAGTTTCCCACCAACAGTGTAGAAGGGTTCCCTTTTCTCTGCATCCTTACCAGCATTTGTCATTTTTCGTCTTTTTCATAACAGCTGTCCTAACTGGGGGGAGATGATACCTTATTGTGGTTTTAATTTGCATTTACGTGATGATTAGTGATGTTGAAAACTTTTTCATCTACAGTATTTTTGATCATTTGTATGACTTCTTTTGAGAAATGTCTGTTCAGATCATTTAATCATTTTAAAAATCATATTTTTTTTTTTTGCTGTTGAAATGTTTGAGTTCCTGTATATTCTGGATATTAACTCTCTATCAGATGAATAGTTTGCAAATATTTTCTTCAGTCCTGTAGGTTAACTTTTTACTCTGTTGATTGTTCCATTGCTGTGCAGAAGCTTTTTAGGTTTGTGTGTATATGTATGCTTGTATGTTTATTTATTTATTTATTTATTTTTGTATGTTTATTTATTTATTTATAGGTTTATTTTTGCTTTTGGGGTTGTATCCATAAAATCTTTAGCCAGACTGATGTCCTGAAACATTTTTTTCTATATTTTCTTCTAATAGGTTTATGTTTTCAGGTCTTATATTTAGGTCTTTGATGCACTTTGAGTTGATTTTTTTTAATAGGATGAGAGGTAGGAATCTACTTTCATTCTTCATAAAGATACTGAGTTTTCCCACCTCCATTTATTGAAAAGCCTGTCCTTACCCCAGTGTATTTTCTTGGAGCCTTTGTTAAAAATCAGTTGGCCATAGATATGACACATGGATTAATTTCTGGATTATCTACTATATTCCATTGATGTGTGTTTCTGTTTTTATGTCAGTACCATGCTGTTTTGGTTACTACAGCTTTGTAGTATATATTGAAGTCTGGTCCTGTGAAACTTCTAGCTATGTTCTTTTTGCTCAGGATTGCTTTGGGTATTTGGAATCTTTTGTAGTTATATGCAAATTTTAGGATTTAATAAAAGCCAACATTTTCCCTATGGGGAGAAAGTGGTATTGAAAAGAAGCAATGTAAGTGACTCTTGGCTAGTCATTTCTTTGAACTCAATTTACTCACATTTATTCATTAAAATGAATAATTATTTATAGACAAGGCATGTATTAGCTTAAAAATGATGGGTGTTTTATTGTTCTTGTTAGGTTTAAAACTACTTGACATAAATTAGATAATGTGAGAACTGCATTCTATTTTTCTTTGTTTTGCTTAAGTTATTGTAACTCAAAGGAGCCTAAAATGTAATTGTAGCTTCCAGATGTTGCTTGATGTAGTCTGAGAAAATTGTTAAAGCATGAGAACAACAAAAACAGAAATATAGTATGTGAATTTAATTAGAATAAATAAATTTTTGTTGTTTAATTAGTGTGATATTTTCTCTGAATCTCTTTATGTTTTTATTCATAGGGAGGAATTAAAATTTTTCATCTATAATTTGGAAGCTAAGTTCATAACAAAATGAATTCAGCAAAGTATCTGTTGACTCCTAGTAAGAAATTGGAAAGTGTTCCAGAATTAAGTAGTAAAAATCTATTAGTTAAATTGCCTTCGCCACCTTATCCAAAGAGAAAAAACAGTGCAAAATTAGTACGTGAGAGAATTGAACCCATGGTTCTAAGATCCCCACCAACAGCAGGATCTGTTGTGCAGTACGCTTTGCCTATTCCATCAAGTAAGATAAAGGACATTTTAGCAGAAGATGAGATGCTTGTGAAAATTACCAGACATCTGAAGACGGTAAGACACCTGTTGGTCTTTGTGTTGGGAGATCCCTATGACTATCCCCAGGTTTGGTGGTTGTTTTTTTCTTCCTTTTATTAAGTCATATACACATAGATCATGAATACATTTGTGCATTTGTGTTGATTCAACAATGTGTTGATTTTTGTATATAATTTGGAGTGCTTACATTAAACTAATCAACATAGCTTTCACCTCATTTACTTAATTATTGTGTTAAGACATTTATGTTCTATTCTTGATAAATTTAACTTGTACCCTTGCAATATACTCCATAGATGTGGTCCCACTAGTTACCCTCCATCAAACCTCCGTTCCTCCCATTCCCCGCCACCTCTCTCCTTTATCCTGTGCTATAGTTGTGATCTATCTTTCTCAAGAAAGTGTGAGTAATTATAAATTGGTTTCATAAAAGTACTGAGATTGGATACTTTTTCTTCCATTCTTGAGATACTTTACTAAGAAGAATATGTTCCAGCTCCATCCATGTAAACATAAAAATGGTAAAGTCTCCATCTTTTTTAAGGCTGTATAGTATTCCATAGTATACATATACCACAATTTATTAATCCATTCATGGGTCGATGGGCACTTGGGCTTCTTCCATGACTTGGCAATTATGAATTGAGTTGTATTGGCAATTATGAATTGAGCTGCAATTAACAATCTGATGCAAATATCTTTGTTACAAAGTGATTTTTGATGTTTTGGATATACACTTAGTAGAGGAATTGCAGGATCAAACGGCAGGTCTACTTTTAGATATCTGAGTGTTCTCCAGACTTCTTTCCAAAAGGGACGTGTTAGTTTGCATTCCCACCAGCAGTGTAAAAGTATTCCCTTTTCTCCACATCTACGCCAATATCTGTAGTTTTGGGATTTTGTTATGTGGGCTACTCTTACTGGAGTTAGATGGTATCTCAAAGTGGTTTTGATTTGCATTTCTCTGATGATTAAGGATGATGAACATTTTTTCATGTGTCTGTAGACCATGTGCCTGTCTTCTTCAGAGAAGTTTCTGTTCAAGTCTCTTGCCCACAATGAAATGGGATCACTTGTTCTTTTCTTATTGATAAGCTGTGTTCTTTGTGGATTCTGGTTATCAGAACTGTGTCAGAAACATAACCTGCAAATATCCTCTTCCATTCTGAGGGCTGTCTACTTGCTTTACGTACTATGTTCTTGGCAGTGCAGAAATTTTTAGTTTCATCAGATCTCAGTAATGTATTTTCAGTGTTGCTTCAATTGCCTGGGGGGGGGGGGTCCTCCTCATAAAGTATTCTCCCAGGCTAATTTCTTCAAGAGTTTTCCCTGCACTCTCTCCAAGAATTTTTATAGTTTCATGTCTTAAGTTTAAGTCTTTTATCCAGTGAGAGTCAATTTTTGTTAGAGGCAAAAGGTGTGGTTCCAGTTTCAGTCTTCTATTAAGTCGGCAGCCAGTTCACCTAGCACCATTTGTTAAATAGGAAATCTTTCCCCCAATTTATATTTTTGATAGGCTTATCAAAAATCAGATGATGATAGTGACTGGGTTCAATTCTTGGTTCTCAATTCGGTTTGGTGGTTTGTTAGGAGAACTTGCAGGACTGAGCATATAGTCACACTTATGTGTAAGATGTATTATATTAGGCCCATGAAGTGGAATCTGGAGGAAATCACGTCTAAGCTTGTAAGAGTCTTCTCCCTTTAGGGTCACACAGAACATGTTTAATTCCTCTAGCAATGAATTGTGACAACACATGGAAAATGTCTGTCAAGGAAAATCACTCAGTGCTCAGGGCTTTATAGGGGGTTGGTCACCTAGGCACC
Organism: Nycticebus coucang; assembly: GCF_027406575.1. Lineage (NCBI taxonomy): Eukaryota > Metazoa > Chordata > Mammalia > Primates > Lorisidae > Nycticebus > Nycticebus coucang. The sequence continues at coordinate 43,471,762 of NC_069799.1, read as the reverse complement.
TGCTACCTTGCCTGTTCCATAATACCCAACCCCCACAAGGAAAGCAGGTGTTCAGCATGAACCACATTGTTTATAGAAACAGTTTAGGGGCAATGAGCCACTCTTATTAGTGGGAACCCTCCTGAAATCCAAGTTCTCAGATGTGAAGTTAAGGCAAATCTTGCAAGCAGGCCTTTCTATGGATAGTCCTTTCTAAATCTTATGCCTGCTCTTCTGTGCATCAGAAACTTTAGCTCTGAGTGTGGGGAAAAAAAAATCCCTGTTTCTGTTTCTTTTCCCACAGTGATCCAGGATTTAATTGTGAATGTACCATATATCAAGTGAGAACAATGAGGAAGAATGCAAATAACAAAAGGAATATGTAGTTTTTCTAACTTCCAAAATACAATTTTGTTCAAAGTTAAAGGAGTTAGTGTTGAGAATGTCCTTTAAAAACTGATTGGTTTCTGCTCTCCATCTTTTTATTTTCCCTCCTCTCTTCAGAGGAAAAAGTCAAGGCAGTCAGACTTTGAAGAAAACTCTACTTAGTGCTTTAATCATTCCTGGACAGATCCTTTGTCTTTTAGATATTATCAACACAGAAATGATAAAGTCAGAGAGAGTCTCTCCATTGCTAAGGAGTAGGGTAAAGGACTATTTTTTTCCTCATAATGATATGAGATGAGATATGGGATGGAAAATTTAAGTTTGTGGCCCAGGCAGAAATACATCTTACTGCTAAAAAGCTTTTGGCATGATTGCTTAAATATATTTTACATTTCATAAAATTAATTTTAAACTACGGAAATATTTAATTTGCTTTGATCTTTTCAATAGATTGTTTCTACTTTGGAAGAGGCCTATGGAACTGACATTCAAAGCGTACCAAAAACATTTGTGAAGTCTGATCAGGAAGACTTGTGTTTATCTGTAAGTATAGGTAACCCGAAGGTAGATACATTAACACTGAAAAGAGCAAAATTTTCTTTTGGAATCTACGTATATTCTCAGAATCAATTTTTCCTTCATTAAAATGACCCTCTTGGAAAACTTAAAAGGACTGTACTGATTTTTCCATCTTCTGCTAATACTTCTCTTAAGTTTTAACGAAGGTATATTTGTACCTTGGGTCTGCTTTTAATAATAATGCTTCTTCTCCTGTTAATTTTATTTATTTATTTATTTATTTATTTTTTTGTGTGTGTGGTTTTTGGCCGGGGCTGGGTTTGAACCCGCCACCTCCAGCATATGGGACCGGTGCCCTTCCCCTTTGAGCCACAGGCGCCGCCCTTCTCCTGTTAATTTTTTAGCATAAGATTATCTGTTGGTTTGAGATTTATATGTATACATGTCATGAAAGAATTCTATTTCTAGCTTACTAAAAAAAAAAAAAAGAGGTTAAAAAATTTGTCTGTTCTGTATATTAAAGTAATGCCATTCTTAAAATACTTCCATTGTTCTTCTTCAATCTATTGATGAGTTATTTTTATGTATTAATATTCAATCATACTTTAAAGTACTTTATGCACAGATTATTATTATTTTTATTATATAATTAATTTTCTTAGTTAAGGATTGAGTTTAGCTCCATGTAATGAAACACCTATGTTAAGTCTTTCAATTAATGAACATGTCTCTCCATTTATTTAACTAGCATTTAAAATTTTTCATTATATAGATCTGATACATGATTTGTTAGATGTGTACGTTGATATTTCATGTTTTTGGAGTGATTGGAGTTTTGGAATTAATAGAATTATGCTTTAAATTTCAATTTCCACCTTTGTTACTAGTAGAGAAATATGATTTTTGTGTGTTGATCTTTTATGACCTTGTTCAATATTTTTTTTCATTTTAGGAGTTTTTCTGTAGATTCCTTGGGATTTTTAACATAGAAAATCATGTCATCTATAAATGGGGATAGTTTTATTTCTTCTTATCCAATCTGACTGCTTTTTATTTTCTTCTTTTGACTTATTGTGCTGCCAGTGGTTTTCACTATTATATTGAGCGAGAGTGGTGAGAACAGATACCCTTGCCTCATTCTGACGGCTACTTTTAGATAAGGGTACAAGTGCAGTTCTCTGCTTGGCACCACTAATATCCCCTTGGTGGGGGAATCAGAATGCTACTTAGTATGGCCAGGTAGGTGGTGGAAGTTTGCTCTTCATTGAGCTCTGCTGACACGTACCACTTGGTGAGAGAGGTGGAAGGGCAAATTTCACTGCCATGTTATTCTTTGGTCCTGCTGACATATATGAAGAGGTGGCAGAGAATTTTTCTTGTTCTTCTAAGTTTCTTGTTCATCACAAGAATGGAGAAACAAGCAAATTTACTCAATGCCAAATTGGACCTAAATGATCAACACTTAAGTGGACATAGGGAAGTAAATCTCAATGAAAATCAAGCTGGGGGGAGAAGGGAGGAAGGGATGGGTAAATTCACATGTTGGGTACAGTGTACACTGTTTGAATGAAAGGCACACTTACAACTTGGACTCAATCTTTACAAAAACAAAGTATGTAAACAAAACATACACTCCCCCTAAATGTTCTGAAATAAATAAAATGAAAAGAAATATTCAGAAAAAAATTTTTTTTGTCGGTATTTGGCTCAAGTAGGATAGGTATTGCCAAAAAGCTTATGTGCATGTTAGAGATACCTTTGCACAGTCCTTGGGCTGTTCTTTGGGCTTTTTAAATTTGTGCTTATTGGCAGTTTGAGGTTGCATACTTTTCCAGTGCCCTATCCAATATATGCTAGTAAAAAGAAAACCCAACTAACTCAGTGACATGTGTTCATCAGGTACTGAGATTCCTGCTGCCTTCTTTCTCTCTTGCAGAATTTTCCTGTGTTTGTTTGTGTATTTAGGGTATTTTAGTTGTAGGAGGGAGGATTGGAGGAACAGGGTCAGTTCATCATGGCCAGAACTGGAAGCCCCAAATTATCTGATGCAATTTTATGTTCTAAAGTATATTTTTCTGATATCATCTTTCTTTTGACTAATCATTGCATGTAATATCTTTCACAGTTGTAATTTCAAACTATAACTGTGTATTTATTGTGTATTTCTCTGAAACAATGTGCAGTTGAGTCTTTTTTTATCCAGCCTTGACAATCTCTGTCTTTCAATTGCTGTATTTAGCTCACTTACAATTCATTAATACAGTTAAAAGTCATGCCATATGATTATTGTAATAAAATGTTAATAAACTAATGTAAATTAAGTCTGCTCTCCATTTGCTCTTTTTGGTGCGATATAGTCTTTGTTCCTTTACTCTTTCCTTTATGTCTTATTTTGGGTTAATTGTGTGTCTTTTTTAGTATTTCATTTCTGTTTTGGTTTTGTAATGATGCTTTTTTTGTGCTTGTTCTGGGGATTCAATATGTAGGTGAAATTGTGCCCTGATCTTTAGCGTAAGACTCACTTCCTGCTTGGGAGACCCGGAGAATCATGAGAATGGCATATGAGTATGTGCATGCAGGAGATTAGAAAAGTGGCCTCCAAGAGAAAATGTATGTGTGAGGTGTGGCAATAATAATTATGGCAAAGATGCTCTAGATTCCAAAGATCTCCTGATGCTGGAGACAGAGGTTATGCTCAAGGTCTGCGGTTTTGCAAAACAAAGGCGGAGACATTCTATCTGACCTTCTCCATCTCCTCCCTAATCAGTGCTAATGTTGGACAAGCAGCTTTTGTCTACTTCTTCCTGTTTTATGATAATAAATTCAGCCTAGAGCTTTACTCGGGAGCACTCCTCCCAGAGTTCCTCAGTCCTCGGGCACAGAATTTGTGTCAAGCCTCTTCATTCCTCACCCCTCTTCTGGTGACCCCAAGCCCCTTCAAATATGTATCTTAAACTTGTCAATTTTTTTTGATAAGAACTTTATAGCAGTTTAGTTTTATTAACCCCTACTTATATTTGTATGCTATTGTTGTTACATCCTTGTTTTCCTTTTTTACTCTGGCTGCTTTTAAGATGTTCTCTTTCATTTTGAGCAGCTTGAGAAGACACCTGTAGATGAGGTTTTCTATGTATTTGTTCTGTTTGGAGTCCACCGAGCTGAGTCTAGAGTTGGATATTTTTCACCAAATTTGGAAAATTTATTATTTCTTTGGATATTTTACTGCTTCCCTTTTGCCATTTATGGGGCTCTATACACATACATTACACTGCTTGATACTATGCAAGATGTTATACTTGCTCTGTTCATTTATTTTGGTGTTTTCTCTTTCTGTGCTTCAATTTGGACAATATGTACCTTCATATTTTTATGTTCACTGACATATTCTGTAATGTCTTATATGCTGTTAAACTGTCTCTGAGGGCAGCGCCTGTAGCTCAGTGAGTAGGGTGCCGGCCCCATATACTGAGGGTGGCGGGTTCAAACCTGGCCCTGGCCAAACTGCAGCAAAAAAATAGCCGGGCGTTGTGGCAGGCGCCTGTAGTCCCAGCTTCTCAGGAGGCTGAGGCAAGAGAATTGACTAAGCCCAGGAGTTGGAGGTTGCTGTGAGCTGTGTGGCACTCTACTGAGGTCGATAAAGTGAGACTCTGTCTCTCCAAAAAAAAAAAAAGAAAGAAAAACTGTCTCTGATGAATTTTTTTATATCAAATATAATTTTTATATTTAGGATTATCTTTTTTTTTTGAGACAACGTCTCACTTTGTTGCCCCCGGGAGAGTGTTGTGACATCAGAGCTCATAGCAACCTCCAACTCTTGGGCTTAAGTGATCCCCTTGCCTCAGCCTGCCAAGTAGCTGGGACTACAGGCGCCCACCACAACGCCCGGCTATTTTATGGAGATGGGTGTCACACTCTTCCTCCGGCTGGTTTCCAACTTGTGAGCTCAAGCCATTTACCCTCCTCGGCCTCCCAGAGTGTTGGGATTACAGGCCTGAGCCACCTTGCCTGGCCCTAGGATCAACTTTTGGTTCCCTTTTTTTTTTTATATTACTCTTGCTGTTATCTATCTCTTCACCTATTCTCTTTTCCTGACATTTTTTCATCTTAATTATTGATTTAAAACAATTTCTTGTCTGCTCATTCCAATATCTGGGTCATCATTGTTTGCTTTACTGACTGTTTTTTCTTTTGACTGTGGATTATGTTTTCCTGGTTCTTTATATGTTTTGTAATTTTTCTTATTGGATTCCAAGTATTGTGTATAAAAGGACATTGGGCTCAATTGTGGAAATGACCAAGGTTAACTTTTAATTTGCTTGAGTTCTCATCTGATTTGTCTAATCCACAATCTCAATTATTGTTATTTTCCCCAAAGGGCTGATTTCTTTGAGCTTGTCAGTATTCGAGCTGGGAGGAGTTTGGACTTTAATTTTAAATAGTTTTGTCTCACATTTTGCTTCAATCCTGGTAGGGATTCAAAATACAGTCACCACAAGGACATACAGGGTAAGTTTTCTCTGCTGTCTAATCCCTTATTTTCTGTAGTTGCGTGATCACTATCACAATCAAAATACAAAACATTTCTATTATCCCCAAAAGCTCCACTATATTCCATTCCAGTCAGATTTCTCCTCCTACTTGGCTCTAGGCAGCTACTTGTCCTTTACTGTACTTTCCTCTCTTCTAGAATTTAGTATGAATTAAATCATGCAGTGACTAGCCTTATTTATTAAGCTCCCCTCTTATATTAGGTTATAAACCATAAAGTGTCTGTTTCCTTAAGTACTAAGTTGGACAATTGATATCTCTGACCTTTTCACTTTGACACGTCTTATTTTGTTTTTATTGTGAAGGTACATCCTTACTCTCAAACTCACAGTTTTGGATTGTGATTATCTTTCCAATTTTTTAAGAGAAATTTTGTGAAACCACGGATAAGTAAAAAATTCATGTTACTTTTGAATATGAGTTTCGTTGTGGAACCAACACAGTGCCAACAGCTTGAAATACTGACAAAGTGAGAAAGATGTAGCTAATGAATGCACAGTATGGTGATGGTGTGAGAGTTCCATTCCGGTAATTTTAATCTTGAAAATGAGCACGTGGGCAATCTGAGGCCAAGATGGATAATGATGAGCTAAAAGATGTAGTGGAAGTGAATCCATCTCAACCTATGCGTGAATTAGCAGCAAGGTTGGATGTTACCATTCCAACAATTTTGGACTATTTGAAACAAATTGGTGGGTAAGGAAGCTGGATAGATGGGTTCTGCATGAATTAAATGAGTGGCAGAAGAGAAATCGTCTCAAAGCTTGCCTTTCTTTTTGTTACATGTGATGAGAAATGGATTCTTTTGACAACCACATGTGCTCAGCACAATGGTTGGATAAAGATGAGGTGCCGAAACACAGTCCAAAACTTGACCTCCATCAAAAAAAGCTAGGCGTGTGTGTTGATGGTCCAGTGCTGGTATTACCCTCTACAGCTTCATGAAACCTGGTCATTCAGTTACAGTGGATGTTTATAGCAACCAATTGGATGACATGATAAGGATGCCTGTGATTAAGCTGCTGAGATTGGTCAAAAAAGACAGGCCAACCCTCTTGCAGTACAATACTTGATCTCATGTTGCACAAACAATGTTGCTCATATTACAGAAGCTGGATTGGGAAGCTCTTTCCTTCACTACATAACACCAGATCTTGCACCAACTGACTACTCCCTCTTCCAGTCATCGGACTACTTCTTGCAAGGAAAAATGTGCAATTCTCAACAAGCTGTGGAAAACATCTCTTGCAATTTATTGCCACTTGCTTTCCAGGCTTCCTCAGTGCTGGCACAGACAAACTCGGGTTCAGATGGCAAAACTGTGTTGATAGTTTAGGTACATACTTTGATTAATAGTACTGCTTCTTGTTTGAAATATAATAAACTAAACGTTTGATTCAAAACCACTGGGACTACAGGAGCCCACCCCTATGCTCAGCTAGTTTTTCTATTTTTAGTAGAGACGGGGTCTCATTCTTGTTCAGGCTGGTCTCAAACTCCTGAGCTCAAGCTGCCTCAAACTCTCAGAGTGCTAGGATTATAGGCGTGAGCCACTGTGCCTGGCCAACAGGTCTGCTTTTAGACTACACCAACTGGGCCAAGTACCCTCTGCCCTCCACCATGTCCCACTCTTGGTATGGATATGGCCTTAGTTCTTTGTTCATCCTTTAAAATGATTGTTCTTCCATGGAATCCAACTCCGGCAGTCTTCCTTGTGTCCTTTCCTTTTCAGTATCCTCATGGAAATTATGAACGTTATTTTATCTTGTGATGTAAACACTTGAGCGGAGGCCTCCCATGTCTTTTTGCATCCTAATCTTAAATGACATTTTTGTCCTTTTAAGGATTTTTTTTTTAAAAGCATTACCCAACCATTTCTTTTCGTCTCATTGGCCTGATTTGGGACACATGATTACTCTTATTGGTAAACAGGGCTGGGAAGTTTATTATTATTGTTGTTGTTAGCTGTGTATATTCCCATCCCTAACAAAGTTGAGGTCCTGTCAGTAAAGAAGAAAGGAAGACTCAATGTATGGAAGGCTAGTAGTCTGTATTATATTTCACTTACTTCACAGCACTACTGTTGTTGCAATCCTCGATACTTACAATATCTATGTAGAAGAGCTTTCCATATAATCTAGTATTTTAGTTCACTGACTTTTTTTCCCTCTCACAATTTTATTTTTGATTCTTCCTCAACCACTAATTGACAAGGTTAATATCCTCTAGTCCCTGTTATTACTGGTAGCTGTTTCATAATATGAATTTCAACAATTCTGTTCTCTGGGCACTACCTCTTATCTTTCCCACTCAGTCTGTCTCATATCCTTACTCCAAAAATTCTTTAGTTTCACTGGGACCTATAGTCTGTTGGTCCTACTGCCTTTTTAGTGTCCCAGATTCTCCTTGTGTGTGTACTCACCCAGCCTACACAGCATGGTTCCCTATTAATATCATTCCCTGGTACATGTACTTAACTCCCTTTAAACCCATTTACTGCTTTATTGCTCTTACTTGGTTAAGTTGCATACCTGGTCAAATTGATCTCTATTTTCTCTAATTTCTGACGTCTGAAGGTAGGAAGAAGAAAATCCCAGAGAATGCTAATGATCTCACTTTATATTTGTGATTAACAACCCTAGTCTATTCATTTCTCACTCTTGGACAATCATTTCAGTTTTTTCCCCCTCTTTTCCATATAATTATAGGTCTTTACCCTGACAAAGAGTATGTGAGCCAATGAATATGTTTAAAATTTAGCTTAAAGAACATACTCTTCATAGAGTACCATTCTATGAGAGTCATTAACTACATATAAACTATCTAATATTTATTTCTCATGGATCAATTCTCTGATTTACAAATAAGCGCTCTTCTAGAAGAGATTAAGTTATTGTGACATTGTAATCTGTAACTATCTATTTCTTCAAAGTTTTCTCTTGCCTGTTAGGTGAAAAGACAATAACTTTTGGCAAGTATAATCAGTAGTTGTAGTTAGGATGCTTTTTTTGTTTTTAAACATAAATATTTGTAGGGCATACACACAGTGTTACTTTTTTGGGGAGGGGACACTCAGAAATTTCAAGAGTGTAAGACTTGATTTTCTGGAACTATGTAGAGGACAACGGGAGGAGAGACACAGCTGGGTCTATATCATTAATGGACCACTCCTTGGAATGTGCTTTCTTCCATATTTTTCTCTGGGAGAATTTGTGTGGCATTTGAAGCATGGTGTCCATAGTCTGTTTTTTCATTGCTATAAACGAATACCCAAGACTGGGCCATTTATAAAGGAAAGAGGCTTTTTTGGCTCATAGCTATGCTGGTTTTATGAGAAGTCTGGCACCAGCATCTGCTTCTAGAGAGGACTTCAGAGAGCTTCCAATTAAGGTAGAAAGCAAAGGGGAAGCAGGTGTGTCACTTGGCGAGTGAGGAAGCAGAAGAGAGGGGAGGAGATACCAGTTTCTGTTTTACCATCAGATCTCACAGGAATGCATAGAGCTCATTACCTCAGGGGTAGCATCAGGCCATTTGCGAGGGATCCACCTCCAGGAGAAAACACCTCTCATTCAGCCCCGTCTTGAACTTTGGAGATGAAATTTCAACATGAGATTTGGAGGGACAAACCTCTGTATTACTTAGAATGTGCTTGCTTCTCTATTTTATCTTTGGGAGAATTTGTTAGTATAGCATTTAAAGCCTGGTTTATTGCCTTCTGTGTTTGAAGGGACATCAATTGTACAAAATTAAAATATTTAAGATTAAAGTAATTAAATGTACTAAAAATAGAAATGCATATGAGCACTAAAAAGTAACTTTTTGTTTTGTTATTTTTGAAAGGTTGGGGATGATTTGAGTTCGTTCTTGACGAGTTGTTCACAATATGCAGAGCAGCTTGAAGCAGCAGTTAAGGAAGAAGATACTGTAGGTATTCTATATAAATTGCCAAGTATAAAATATTAAAATTTGTATTGTTGAAACTTGAATGTGGTATCCAGTCAGCAATATTAGCCTAGGTTCAGTGCATGAATTTGGAAAGCATTATTTATTTTTCTTTATTCTGTTTTCATCAGCAAGGGTATTTATTATGCTCCAAATCATAGATTATGCCATTGACCCACTACTAGTAAGACACAAACTTTGAGTTGATTCTTCAGTAGTTGTATGGGTTTTAATGAGCTTGCGAAATTCTCTCATTCAGAGTAGGTAAATAGTTACAAGGTAGTTAATAAATATTGACCGGGAGGCAATGAGCAACAAAGGGAGAGAGATTGGCCATTAATATTAAGTGAATGATGATACAATTAGGTTTAGCATCATAGCCCTTACCAATTATCCATGAGTAAAAGATAAGAATATATAGAGTTGCCTGGGGGTGGTGACTCATGCCATACTCCTAGCACTTTGGGAGGCTGAGGCTGGTGGACTTCTGAGCCAAAGGATGGGAGACCAGCCTGAGCAAGAGCAAAACCCTGTCTCTAAAAACAGCTAGGGATTTTGGTGGGCCCCTTTAGTCCCAGCTACTTGGGAAGCTGAGACAAGAGGATTACTTGAGCCTAAGAGTTTGAGGTTGCTGTGGGCTATAAGCCATGACACTCTACTGAGGGCAACAAAGTGAGATTCTCTGTCTCAAAAAAAAAAAAAAATATATATATATATGTATATATGTGTATATATAGTTGTCTACATTGTCTGTTTCTTTCGTATAGTGAAATAAACTTACTTTCTTGTTTTTGGCAATTTTTTTTAAATTGACACATAATGTATTTATGGAGTACCTGATGATGTTTCGATACAGTGTGCAGTGGTCAAATCAAATCAGAGTAATTAGCATATCCATCATCCGAAACATGTATCATTTCTTTTTCTAAAATTATTTCTGAAAATGCTTTCATCTAGCTATTTAAAAATATGTAATCATTGTTAACTATAGCTATAGTCACCATACAGTGCTATAGAACACTATCGTTTATTCCTCTTGTCTAGTTGCAATTTTGTATTCTTTAAACAACTTCTTTCTATCCCCCCTTACCCCTACCCTTATTATTCTCTAACAATCGCTATTCCACTTTGTACTTCTATGAGATCAACTTTTCTTTAGCTCCCACATATGAGTGAGTGAGAACATGTAATATTTATCTTTGTCTTCCTGGCTTATTTTTCTCAATATTATATCCTCTGGGCCTGTCCGTGTTGCCACAAATGACACGATCTCACACCTTTTTGTGGCATTTTCTATATATGCCATCTTTATATATTCATCTTTTCTTTTTAAATTTATTTTTATTGTTTTAGAGACAGGGTCTTGTTCTGCCACCCAAGCTGTAGTACAGTGACACAGTTATAGCTCACACGTAATCTCAAATGCTTGAGTTGGAGTGATCCTTCCACCCAGCCTCCCGAGGAGCTTGGAGTACAGGTGTACACCACCATGGTTGGATAATTTTTGAAAATATTTTTTTTTTTTTTGTATAGAGACAAATAGAATCTGCTGTGTTGCCTGTTGCCTAGGCTGGTCTTAAACTCATGGCCTCAAGTGACTCTCCCACCTTGGCCTCCTAAAGTGCTGGGATCACAAGCATGAGCCAAAGTACCTTGCCTCATCCATCTGCTGATGGACACTTAGGTTGATTCCATATCTTGGCTGTTGTGAATAGTGTTGCAGTGAACATATGAGGGTGGATGAATCTTTTATACACTGATTTTATTTCCTTTGGATATATACATATACTCAGTATGGGATTGCTGGATTATATGGTAGTTCTGTTTGTAGTTTCTTGAGGAACCATACTGTTTTACATATTGGCTGTACTAGTTTTCATTCCCACCAACAATGTATGAGAGATCCCTTCTCCCTACTTCTTTGCTAGTATTTATTATTTTTTAAATCTTTTTGATAGTAGGCATTCTAACTGGGGCAAGATGATATCTCATGGTGGTTTTGATTTACATTTCCCTGATGGTGAGTGACATTGAGGATTTTTTCACCATTTTTATGTCTTTCTTTGGAGAAGTGCCTGTTTGCCCGTTTAAAAATCAATTATTTTTTTCTTTACTGCTGAGTTGTTTGAGTTCCTTGTGTTTTCCAGATATTAATCCCTTATCAGATCAGTTTCTTTTTGTAAATATTTTCCCCTATTCTGAAGGTTGTCTATTTACTCTGTTGGTTTCCTTTTCTGTACAGAAGCTTTTTAGTTTAATTAAGCCCCGTGTATTTATTTTTGGTTTTGTTGTATTTTCCTTTGGGGGTCTCAGTCATAAATTTGTTACCTAGACCAATGTCCAGGAGAGTTTTTCCTAAGTTTTCTTCTAGAATTTTTATGGTTTTTGGTCTTACATTTAAAAACGACTTTAGTTTACCTTGAATTAATTTTTGTGTGTAGTAAGAGATAGAGATTCACTTTAATTCTTCTGCATGTGGCTCTTCACTTTTTCTAGCATAATTTATTGAACAGACTATCCCTTCCCCAAGATTTTTTTTTGTCTGTTTTATTAAAGATCAGTTGTTATAGGTGTATGGTTTTATTTCTGGGTTCTCTTTTCTATTCTATTGGTCTATGTGTTTACTTTTCTACCAGTACCATGCTATTTGGTTATGATAACCTTTTAGTAAAATTTGAAGTCAGGTAATGTGATGCCTCCAGATTTGTCGTTTTGTTGAGGATTGCTTTGGCCATTGGGGCTCTTTTTAAAATTCTATATTAAATGTAGGATTTTTTTTCTAATTCTGTAAATAATGATAGGAATTGCATTGAATCTGTAAATGGTATGGACAGTTGAATACTATTGATTCTTCCGGTCCACGAACATGGGATATTTTCCCATTTGTATGTGTTAGGTAGGATTTCTTTCATTTATGTTTTGTAGTTTTCCTTGTAGAGATATTTTACCTTCTTGTTTAAGTGTATTCCTAAGTATTTTATTGTTTTAGCAGTTATTGTTAATGGGATTGAGTTCTTGCTTTGATTCTCAGCTTGGCTGTTATTAATGTATAGAAATGTTACTGATTTGTGTACACTAATATTGTAACCTGAGAATTTACTGAATTTGTTTGTTTATTGTAGAAGTCTTTTGGAGCAGTCTATAGGATTTTCTACATATAAGATCATAATCATTTGAACACCAGGATAGTTTGACATTCTTTTTCCTGAGTTGGAAAATGGATGTCATAGGACGTCCAGTACTATTTTGAATATAAGTGGTGATGGTGGGCATCCTTTTCTTGCTCCAGGTTTTAGAATGCTTTCAACTTTTTCCCATTTAATATGATGTTGGCTATAGATTTGTCACGTATGGCTCTTATTATTTTGAAATACGTTCCTTCTATGCTTAATTTGTTAAGGATTTTTATTCAGCAGTAGTGCTGAATTTTATTGAATGCTTTTCTGTATCTGTTGAGATGATCTATGATTTTTGTTTTTAATTCTGTTTATGTAGTGAATCACATCTATTGATTTGTGTATGTTGAACCATTCTTGCATCTGTGGGATGAAACCCATTGATCATGGTTAATTTTTTTGAATTTAAATTTTATCTATTTTTAAATTTATCTATTTTATTCATTTTTTTTTTTTTGAGACAGAATCTCATTTTTTTTTTTTTTTTTTGGTAGAGGCAGAGTCTCACTGTACCGCCCTCGGGTACAGTGCGGTGGCGTCACACTGCTCACAGCAACCTCTAACTCTTGGGCTTACGCAATTCTCTTGCCTCAGCCTCCAGAGCAGCTGGGACTACAGGCGCCTGCCACAACGCCCAGCTATATTTTATTCATTTTTAAATTTATCTATTTTGAGAAGATATTTGAAATGTTTTATGTGAATTACCTGGGCGTCTCTTAATATATTTAGATTTATAAAGGTAGAAAATTATTTTTACTTATTTATTTTTATCGAGACAGAGTCTCACTCTGTCATCCCAGGCTGGAGGGCTGTGGTGTCAGCCTAGCTCACAGCAACCTCAAACTCTTGGCTCAAGTGATCCTTTTGCCTCAGCTTCTCATGTAGCTGGGACTACAGGTGCCAGCCATGACACCTGGCTAATTTTTTCTATTTTTAGTGAAGATGAGGTCTCCGTCTTGCTCAGGCTGGTCTGAATCTCCTGAGGTCAAGTGATCCTCTCCCCTCAGCCTCTCAGAGGGCTAGGTTTATATGCGTGAGATAACATATCTGGCCCAGAAAACTATTTTTTATTCTAGAATTAAGTTGTCTATGCAAAATGACTAAAAACACTATCTCTAAATATAAAAGTATGAATGACTTTGGACTATAGATTTATAGTTATATTTTAATAATTAATACACTTTTTGATAGAAAATTACAAAAGAATTGATCTAAGTATTATATCATATACATTGTTGTATTTTAAATGTAGTAATTAAAACTTTATTTTTCAGATTTTGGAATCTCTTTTTAAGGTATGTTCAATATATTATAGCTTGAACATATTAAAACTTAATATAGGCCTTGCGATACCATCTAACTCCAGTAAGATTAGTCCATATCACAAAATCCCAAGACCAGAGATGTTGGCATGGATGTGGAGAAAAGGGAACACTTCTACACTACTGGTGGGAATGCAAATTAATACATTCCTTTCGGAAAGATGTTTGGAGAACACTTAGAGATCTAAAAATAGGTCTGCCATTCAATCCTATAATTCCTCTACTAGGTATATACGCAGAAGACCAAAAATCACATTATAACAAAGATGTTTGTACCAGAATGTTTATTGCAGCCCAATTCACAATTGCTAAGTCATGGAAAAAGCCCAGTGCCCATCGATCCATGAATGGATTAATAAACTGTGGTATATGTACACCATGGAATATTATGCAGCCTTAAAGAAAGATGGAGACTTTACCTCTTTCATGTTTACATGGATGGAGCTGGAACATGTTCTTCTTAGTAAAGTATGTCAAGAATGGAATAAAAAGTATCCAATGTACTCAGCTCTACTATGAAACTAATTTATGGCTTTCATATGAAAGCTATAACCCAGTTATAACCTGAGATTATGGGGAAGGGGGAGAGGGACGGGAGGGAAGGGGAGGGATGGGCAGAGGGAGGGTGATTGGTGGGATTACACCTGCGGTGCATCTTACAAGGATACATGTGAAACTTAGTAAATGTAGAATATAATTGTCTTAATATAATAACTAAGAAAATGCCAGGAAGGCTATGTTAACCAGTGTGATGAAAATGTGTCAAACTGTTTATAAAACCAGTGTATGGTGCCCCATGATTGCATTAATGTACACCGCTATGATTTAATATTAATTAAAAAAAAACTTAATATAGGAATACATGTAAATGAAGAAGAGGTTTCTAAGTTTTGAGGAGATAAAAGAACTTCCAAACTATTGCACCTATGTATATATTTAAAAAGTTTCTATTCAGTTATATGTTACCTTAGTCCCATTCTGAATCCTAAGTGATATTTTGGTCAAGAACTGATATCTAATAGATGAAGATTCACAGCCACAGATAGACATATATGTACACAGTTATTTCACTGCTGAAATTTAACTTGCCATTAACTATTTTTTGTTCCTTTTTTGTTTTTTTTTAAAGTGGTTTCAGTGGCAGGTCAATCAGATAGAGGAGGTAAGTATAACGTTTCTTAATTGTTAATATTTTAACTCATTTGAAAACCAATTTCAAGTATGTTAAGTTAAAATTTTTTGAATAACTGTTAGTTATAAGTAATCTTTTGATTTAGAGGAGGAATAAGTAGATTGAATAAAATGTTTTTCAGCAATTTACACACTATATGTATATTCTTGCATATACTTGTATCTGGTATACTTTAAGTTTGAATGACACATTCTTTCTCCTAAAATTCAATAATGGAAACCAATTTATTATTTTTCTTAATTTATATAAAAGCATAAATGACAAGAGTATTAATTAAAAAATTTAATATGTAAAATATATGTGCAGACATAAAATTATATATTGGTTTTCTCTAATATGTTCTATTAATGATTTCTTTTATACATTTTTTTTTAGGTACTTTACCACCAGTTTGAGAACGTCTGGTCTCTATCCTTATAGACTTTTTATTTTATTCTGGAAGAGACTTTATATGTGCTCTTAGTATAGCAGAATGATTTCCAGGGTAGCTTTATTGATATACAGAATTGTTTCAGTTCTCCCTTCGTCCTGCTCATGGTTCAGTCCAATCAAAAACTCTCAAAGTCAAGGAGTTTTCAAAGAAATGAAGCTGATTTATTTGAGATATAAAATTAAAGGTGGAAACCAAAGCTATATCCTAGCACTTCCTCATTATTTTACCTCTGGCTTTAGAATAGAAGACTTACATGGCAGATAACATTCTCTGCTTTAGGTCAGGCATGACTGACATTGGAAAAGTGTCAGTGGATCCTCTCCAGCAAGGGCATCATGGTCTTCATCTTTCCAGAGAAGTAGGATTAGGACAAATTCCACTATTCTTCTACCCTTTTGTAAACTGTGTATTTATTTGAAACTTGGGACATTCAACTTGTCTTCTGCCTTCTTACTTTAACCTGTCAATCTGCTTTTATTCTGTTTTATTCATGAATTGCCTTGCTGTCTTCTTTTTACACCCTGTCTTGTTGATGCACATGACCTATCCAAAATCCTGGCCTCTCAGTTCCTTGACATCCTCATTTCTATACGTCTAGTGTCCTTTTTTACTCTGGGGTCTTCACTTCCAGTCACACTCTGGACCTTCTCATTAGCCAAATTGCTTTATGTATTTTTTAAAAGAAATCCCCAATTCAGACCACTTATTCTTGAACTATAAATGCTATCTTTCCAATTATTACTTTAAACATCTCTCTTTGATATCAGCAAGACCTCCAGTCCAGTCATTCCCTCTACCTTCTTGCCGTCTTTTTGTTAATCCTTCTATTTAGCGTGGAGACTATGCACTTCACCGTGAATTTTCCAACTTCCTAATGTCCCTTATCCGTTTCTTTTTTCCTCACACCAGTCTTGTATATAAAATGTAACCTCAAATAAATACAATGATTTACCTTCTCTGGTTCTATGGCTTAGCTGTGAAACACCGCTGAAGAAAATAACACAATGGGTTAGATGCAATTAGTTCAAATACTGCCTGGCAATTCTGTTGTACTTCTGAAAGGAATTTCAATTTTTGCCAGCCACCATCTAAAATTTACTCCCTCTGTCCTATTGTTGTTTTCACTCTCAAGTAATCAGTTGGAATACTCCAAATATGAGTCATTGGTTGTGACTCCTTCAATTCCTGCTACCAAACAACATTTGTGTCTATACTCATTTGTTCTTCCTTTTCTCATATTAAAACAGAGATAT
Source organism: Nycticebus coucang (assembly GCF_027406575.1). Classification (NCBI taxonomy): domain Eukaryota; kingdom Metazoa; phylum Chordata; class Mammalia; order Primates; family Lorisidae; genus Nycticebus; species Nycticebus coucang. Next base: position 43,455,011 of record NC_069799.1, on the reverse strand, counting down.
TGTTCCTCCTCATAGAGAAGGCTAATTCCTTCATCTCTGTTTTGGATCCCATCTCAAGAACTTTGATTAGTTTTCTGTTTTGTAGATTCAATCTCTCTCATTCAGTTGTATCCTTTCTTTTAGTTTCTAAATGTGCTCATCCATCTCTCCTTTGATGCCATGTTCTCCTCCAGTTATAGGCCTATTTCTCTGCCCTTCATTAACCAGTTTTTAAAAATTCTTTTGGGCCTCAGCCTCCCAAATCCTAGCACTTTGGGAGGCCAAGGCAGGAGGGTCCCTTGAGCTCAGGAGTTTGAGACCAGCCTGAGCTAGAGCAAGATTCCCTCTCTATTAAAAATAGAAAAATTAGCTGAGTATTCTGGCAGATGCCTGTAAAGGATTACAGAGGCTGAGGTGGGAGGATTGCTTGAACCCAGGAGTTTGAGGTTATATGAGCTAGGCTCACAGGGCTCTCTAGCCTGGGGCAACAGACTGAGACTCTTGTCTCAAAAAAATTATTTTGTATGCAAATTCACTCATGGTAGGAAAATAGTCCCTAAATTATTATCAGAGAATATAGCCAAAAATATTTATCTGTGAGCGGAGAGAAAAATGCTGCAGATGATCTTGAACAACTAAACCAGTTTGCTTTTTTTTTTTTTTTTAAAAGTGTTATTCAATTGATAAATTTTGAAGTGGTTAAACCTAGTGAAGAGGTTAATCTAGGCATTCCTTCCTTTTAAGAGCCAACTAGGGGTATCAGGTAAACAATTTGAGTTGTTTATGGATTTTCCATAAAACATTAAGAACTTAGCTGTGGAGTATATGTTACAGGTTCAGAGCCAAGTTTATATTAATTTAGTATACATTATGTCTGTCTTCCCAAGCAGTTCTCAACCTACCCAGACTAAATTCTGTCTCCATAATGAAGAAAACATTCTTGATGCCCAATAATTTGTATGTAGTTAATTTAAACAGACATTTTCCTTTATCTCAGCCATAGTCAACATTATTGATCACTCCCTGGTTTTTGAAGGCAGTGACTATTTCTTTGGACTCTGTGAGTTTACACTGTCCTGGCTATACTGTTCCACCTCTTTGTCTCCTTTTCAGAGTTACCCTTTCACCCCACCAATAAATGTCAGAGTGCCTCAAGATTTTATCTTATACATTCCTTTTTTTCTATTTGTCAAATTGGGCGAATCAGAAATGTGGTATCAATCCTTGACAACTCACTTTGATCTAGTTCGAATACTTAATCCATTCTTTTGATTTTACCTCCGAAGAAGTTGTCACATGTGTCCACTTTTCACTTTATCTATTGTTTATACGTTTAGTGCTAGCTACCGTCATCTCTAATATATGCCTGAAAACCCAACTTATGCCTTCATAATCCACAGGATGAATCCTCACTACACAACTATATTTCTGATCTGAAATGACAAATTTTTCAGTGTTTAAATCCTTAATTGCTTCTTTTGAATAGTTTCTTAATTTGGTATAGCAGAGATATTGCCCAAGTGTTTGTAATTATTATCTTCTGCCTTTCAAAGAGTGTTTCTTAAAGTGTAGTTGTAGTTGTAGTTTACATGGATGGAGCTGGAACATATTCTTCTCAGTAAAGTGTCTCGAGAATGGAAGACAAAGTATTCAATGTACTCACCCCTACTATGAAACTAATTTAGGGCCTTCACATGAAAGCTATAACCCAGTTACAACCTAAGAATAGGGGGAAGGGGGAAAGGGAGGGGAGGGAGGGGGGAGGTGGGTAGAGGGAGGAGGCATTTCAAGGATCACACCTGTGGTGCATCTTACAAGGGTATATGTGAGGCTTGGTAAATGTGGAATGTAAATGTCTTAGCAAAGTAACTAAGAAAATGCCAGGAGGGCTATGTCAACTAATGTGATGAAAATGTGTCAAATGGTCTATGAACCAAGTGTATGGTGCCCCATAATCATATTGATATACACAGCTATGATTTAATAAAAAAAAAAAAGTGTAGTTGTAGTTGATGGAACATGTGCAGATTTCACCTAAGCTATGTGTTATACATGCACATTAGTGAATTAGAATTTTTTGGGGGTGTGTATGTGTGGGTTAGGAATCTACTGCTTTAATAGACTCCCTTGAGAGATCCTCACACCCACTAACATTTGAGAGTCTTGGAACAATGTTGTTGTTACTGCTGATAGATTTTACTGTTGGTACAAGCTGATGAAGTTAACGCTTGTGGTCATGTTGTAGTAACAGAGACACAAGTTGAAGCCATCAGAATGTAGGGTGAGCTGTACCAGAGAAATGTAGGATGAGTCTGTGACCTGTACTCTTCAGAGTAGTCCTTTTGGAATTTGTGCTCCTTAAGTCTCTTTGATGAAATCATTTACCTGATAATCGCACTGTCTATTCCATGCTGCTTTAGTTCTGTACCTTTATTTTTCTCCCAGAAAGTACTTCCATGCAAGTTTAATCCCTGTTGAGAAATAGAATGTATCAGCTAGAGTCTAATCAAAAGAAAAAAAACCACACAGCAATTTGACTAGGGAAATTTAATGTAAATAATTGTTATAACAGAGGACAGTATTTACCAAAGGGGTAATGGTAAGGGCAATTCTAAAGAATATAGGATTAGAAAACGTAGGGAACGGCCTCTACTTGTAGGATGGATGGAGGTGGCATGCTCAAGGAAGGAACAAATATAAATATGTTTAATCCTCCTTTCCCCCCAACCCAGTGCTAAGATCCAGACCTTTGGAAGATGGAGCAGCCTTCATCACTGGATGGCAAAGTTTGCTGGGGTGTCTTTCTGGGGGAACTTGAACTCATTAGGATGCTGCCCATGAGGGTGGTACACTAGGAGGCCACCTTTTACGGTGCTGGCAAAAAACCATCTTCCAGAGAGGTATTGTATTGCTTGCTGGAAAGCTGTCCTCAAGGGGGATATGCTGTAAAGCTTCCCAAAGGGAAGTTCTGCATTGGTGGATTTGGCTAAGTAGTTTTAGGGGAAGCTGTGTGTGGGAATGTTCTACGCCAGGGACCTCGCCATGAAGCTGTCCATAGCCGTGGTGCTGTTGAAACTTTCTGGGGGTGAGCACAGCTAGGTATAGTGTGCTCTGCCTTACTGGTAAACAGAGGGAGATGACGGAACTAGAGAGAAAAGCTGCTTTCTCCTCCAGCGCCTCTCTAGGATGCTCTACTGACAAAAGTTAACATCATGTCATTTGTCAAGGAAGAAATATTCCACTCTCATAAGCAAGAAGATGAAGAACAGATTTTTGAGATGAAAGGCAATAAATTGATAAATGCACCTGATTGGTACATCACCTTTTCAACTCAGTTTATGATTAGTGGGCTCTTCTCTGAGCTCTTTCCTTTGGCCCTGGTTTCCATAGGTCTCCTCTTCCCTTCCACCTGTTCTTCATCCCTTTCTGTGTTTTCCTTTTACCCAATCACAGACTTCTAGTTCATTTTCCCGCATTTACTTCTTGCTATTATATCCTAGCCCCATTCCAGATACTCATTACTGAGATGAAGTTGAAGTCTCTGTTCTCAGTCCTCATTGCTCAAATTTCTCTTTGCCAGGCCCTTGACTTCTTTTTTTCCCTGTGAGCTTTCCCTCCCTTCATAAGGATTAGCGGTGTCTATATTGAATATATGAACTTACAGGAAGCAACGATTTTGGAATTACTCTTGTAAATATTCTCTGCTATTTTCCTGTCAAAACTTTTTGACCCTAATTGCTAGTGTGCTTATTAATGTCCATACATATTTGCTATTTCTAGGTTTCATTCACTGTGTTTTTAGACACTCATTCTCATTGAACTTTCTTCAAGTTGACCTATTTACGTAGAATATTAGTTATGGTCATCATATCTTATGTCTTACTGATGCTTCCCATCACCTGTTACCTTGTAGCTTGGTCTATTCCAAAGGCCTTAAGCCACGCAAGTGAGTCTCTGTCTTTCTCATGCAGACAGAGGATGCATATACCTTTATATATTAACTTCTGGAAATTAGAGCAAATTACAGTATTTCCATAATTTGTCACATTAAAGGGTAGTTTTAGAATTTAGGTGAAGCAGTTGTTTTTGAATTGCTCTTATAAAAATTTTGGGTTGTGTTTATTAGACTTGTTTCCAATTCCTATTTATTAAAATAATAAAGAGAAGATTTCAGTTTGGACATACAAAAGTCATCACTGAGCCGTAAGTCTATTTATAGGTAATTCCTCAAGTATATTTGTAAATGTATTTTTCAATATATCATTATTTGACTATAACCATAGAAAGGGTAATGGTATAAAAATTACTTAGACTTGATAAGAAAATAATGAAATTTCTTTGAGGAATGGGAGCAAAACGGGTATTTCCTATCTAACTGGTTAATTTTATTATTTTAGATAAGTAAAGATAAAACTTTTTCAGAAGCAGAGTTTCAAGAGGCTGACAAAGATGTCACTTTAAGTATTGGACAAATAGTAGGACGTGTACAAAAACTTGAAGAACTGAGAATGCGTCTTAAAAAGAGGACTGCACAGGCCTTCAAAGCCATGTTGCCTAAACCCCCGTAAGTGAAATAAGAACTAATTGAATTAAGAACAATAAGAGGTGGTATATAGTTAGCACTGAATGTAAGATAATGAGTTGGATATCATGGCTATCCTCAGAGCTTCTAAATCGAATCAGGTCTAGTCAGCTTGTTTCTATTTGAGTTTTTAATAGTCTGAGATGGCACTGTCCAATACACTAGTCACTAGCTATATGTGGCTGTTAAAATTTAATTCAATTCAATTCATTAAAAAAAATCAGTTTCCTGGGTGGCGGCTGTGGCTCAAGGAGTAGGGCTCCAGCCCCATATATTGGAGGTAGTGGGTTCAAACCCGGTCTCGGGACTTGGGTGGAACAGAAACCAGCTGAAAACAAGGCAGAACCATTTAGCTCCACCACACCAGACAGGGCCCCAGTTTCTCAGGCCACAACACTGTACAGGCCCTCGACAAAGCCCCAGGGGAAAAAAATCAGAGGGAGTAAAACAACCATGGGGCAGAATCAGCGGAAAAACTCTGGTAACATGAATAACCAGAATAGATCAACCCCTCCAAGGAAAGATATGGCAGATGCAATCGAAGATCCCATTCATAAACAACTGGCTGAGATGTCAGAAATCGAATTCAGAATTTGGATTGTAGACAAGATTAACAAAGTGGAATTAGGAATTCGAGGAGAAATTCAAAAGTTGTCTCAAGAATTTAACGAATTTACGGGCAGTGCCTGTGGCTCAGCGGGTAGGGCGCCGGTCCCATATGCTGGAGGTGGCGGGTTCAAACCCAGCCCCGGCCAAAATTAAAAAAAAAAACAAAACAAAACAAAAAAGAATTTGACGAATTTAAAGACAAAACCACCAAAGACTTAGACACACTGAAGCAAGAATTTGCAGCCCTCAAAAATATGAAAAATACAGTAGAATCCCTCAGTAACAGAATGGAGCAAGCAGAAGAAAGGATTTCTGACATTGAAGATAAAGCCTTTGAACGCTCCCAAACTCTCAAAGAGGAAGAGAAATGGAGAGCAAAAATGGATCACTCTCTCAGAGAGCTCTGGGATAATATCCGAATCATAGGAGTTCCAGAAACAGATGAAGTGGCCTCGCTGGGCATAGAGGCCCTTCTGCGTGAAATTATGAAAGAGAATTTTCCAGACATGCCTAGAGATTCTGAAATTCAGATAGCAGACAGGTTCAGAACCCCAGCATGACTCAACCCCAATAAGACATCCCCAAGGCATATCATAATTAACTTCACTAAAGTTAATATGAAGGAGAAAATCCTCAAAGCTGCCAGGAGAAAGAAAACCATTACCTTCAAAGGCAAGAATATTAGAATGGCTGCAGATCTCTCTGCTGAAACTTTTCAAGCCAGAATTGGGTGGTCACCAACTTTTAATCTCCTAAAGCAAAATAACTTTCAACGCTGGATCTTGTATCCAGCTAAACTGAGTTTCATTTATGATGGAGAAATTAAATACTTTAATGACATTCATATGTTGAAGAAATTTGCCATAACCAAACCAGCTCTTCAGGATATTCTCAGACCTATCCTCCATAATGACCAACCCAATCCTATACCACAAAAGTAAACTCACTCAGAAACTTCGGATCAAACTCCAATTTCCACACTGGTGAAAGGATTAAAAATGGCCACTGGACTTTTGAAAAACTCGATACCCAAAACTTCACCAGACTTATCAACATTCTCCATTAATGTGAACGGCTTAAACTGTCCTCTAAAGAGGCATAGGTTAGCTGACTGGACACAAAAACTCAGGCCAGATATCTGTTGCATACAAGAGTCACATCTTAACCTAACAGACAAATACAGACTCAGGGTGAAAGGATGGTCGTCCATATTTCAGGCAAATGATAATCAGAAAAAAGCAGGTGTTGCAATTTTATTTGCAGATACAATAGGCTTTAAACCAACAAAAGTAAGGAAGGACAAGAATGGTCACTTCATATTTGTTAAGGGTAATACTCACTATGATGAGATCTCAATTATTAATATCTATGCACCCAACCAGAATGCACCTCAATTTATAAGAGAAACTCTAACAGACATGAGCAACTTGATTTCCTCCAGCTCCATTAATCGTCGGAGATTTCAACACTCCTTTGGCAGTGTTGGATCGATCCTCCAACAAGAAGCTGAGCAAAGAAATCTTAGATTTAAACCTAACATCCAACATTTGGATTTAGCAGACATCTACAGAACATTTCATCCCAACAAAACTGAATACACATACTTCTCATCAGCCCATGGAACTTACTCCAAAATTGATCACATCTTAGGTCACAAGTCTAACCTCAGTAAATTTAAAGGAATAGAAATTATTCCTTGCATCTTCTCGGACCACCATGGAATAAAACTTGAGCTGAGTAACAACAGGAATCTGCATACTCATACAAAAACATGGAAGTTAAATAACCATATGCTGAATGATAGCTGGGTCAGAGACGAGATTAAGAAAGAAATCGCCAATTTTTTGGAACAAAACAACAATGAAGACACGAACTATCAGAACCTCTGGGACACCGCAAAGGCAGTTCTAAGAGGGAAATTTATAGCACTGCAAGCCTTCCTCAAGAGAACGGAAAGAGAGGAAGTTAACAACTTAATGGGACATCTCAAGCAACTGGAAAAGGAAGAATATTCCAACCCCAAGCCCAGTAGAAGAAAAGAAATAACCAAAATTAGAGCAGAATTAAATGAAATTGAAAACAAAAGAATAATATAACAGATCAATAAATCAAAAAGCTGGTTTTTCTAAAAGGTCAATAAAATAGATAAACCTTTGGCCAACCTAATCAGGAAAAAAAGAGTAAAATCTCTAATCTCATCAATCAGAAAAACGAAGACGAAATAACAACAGACTCCTCAGAAATAAAAAAAATCCTTAATGAATATTACAAGAAACTTTATTCTCAGAAATATGAAAATCTGAAGGAAATTGACCAATACCTGGAAGCACGTCAACTTCCAAGACTTAGCCAGAATCAAGTGGAAATGTTGAACAGGCCCATATCAAGTTTGGAAATAGCATCAACCATACAAAACCTCCCTAAAAAGAAAAGCCCGGGACCGGATGGTTTCACGTCTGAATTCTACCAAACCTTTAAAGAGGAATTAGTACCTATATTACTCAACCTGTTCCAAAAGGTAGAAAAAGAAGGAAGACTACCCAACACGTTCTATGAAGCAAACATCACCCTGATCCCCAAACCAGGGAAAGACCCAACAAGAAAAGAAAATTATAGACCGGTATCACTAATGAATATAGATGCAAAAATATTCAACAAGATCCTAACAAACAGAATCCAGCAACACATCAAACAAATTATACATCATGACCAAGTCGATTTTATCCCAGGATCTCAAGGCTGGTTCAATATACGTAAATCTATAAATGTAATCCAGCACATAAACAAATTAAAAAACAAAGACCATATGATTCTCTCAATCAATGCAGAAAAAGCTTTTGATAATATCCAGCATCCCTTCATGATCAGAACACTTAAGAAAATCGGTATAGAAGGGACATTTCTTAAACTAATAGAGACCATCTACAGCAAACCCACAGCCAATATCATATTGAATGGAGTTAAACTGGAATCATTTCCACTAAGATCAGGAACCAGACAAGGCTGCCCATTGTCTCCATTGCTTTTTAACATTGTAATGGAAGTTTTAGCCACTGCAATTAGGGAAGAAAAGGCGATCAAGGGTATCCACATAGGGTCAGAAGAGATCAAACTTTCACTCTTCGCGGATGATATGATAGTATATCTGGAAAACACTAGGGACTCTACTACAAAACTCTTAGAAGTGATCAAGGAATATAGCAGTGTCTCAGGTTACAAAATCAACATTCATAAATCGGTAGCCTTTATATATACCAACAACAGTCAAGTTGAAAAAACAGTTAAGGACTCTATCCCATTCACAGTAGTGCCAAAGAAGATGAAATATTTGGGAATTTATCTAACAAAGAGCGTGAAAGATCTCTATAAAGAGAACTATGAAACTCTAAGAAAAGAAATAGCTGAAAATATTAACAAATGGAAAAACATACCATGCTCATGGCTGGGAAGAATCAACATAGTTAAAATGTCTATACTACCCAAAGCAATATATAATTTCAATGCAATCCCTATTAAAGCTCCACTGTCATATTTTAAAGATCTTGAAAAAACATTACTTCGTTTTATATGGAATCAGAAAAAACTTCGAATAGCCAAGACATTACTTAGAAATAAAAACAAAGCAGGAGGAATTACGCTACCAGACCTCAGACTATACTACAAATCAATAGTGATCAAAACAGCTTGGTATTGGCACAAAAACAGAGAGGTAGATGTCTGGAATAGAATAGAGAATCAAGAGATGAATCCAGCTACTTACCGTTATTTAATCTTTGACAAGCCAATTAAAAACATTCAGTGGGGAAAAGATTCCCTATTTAACAAATGGTGCTGGGTGAACTGGCTGGCAACCTGTAAAAGACTGAAAGTGGACCCGCACCTTTCACCATTAACTAAGATAGACTCTCACTGGATCAAAGATTTAAACTTAAGACATGAAACTATAAAAATACTAGAGGAGAGTGCAGGGAAAACCCTTGAAGAAATCGGGCTGGGCAAGTATTTTATGGGGAGGACCCCCTGGGCAATTGAAGCAGCTTCAAAAATACACTACTGGGACTTGATCAAACTAAAAAGCTTCTGCACAGCCAAGAACACAGTAAGTAAAGCAAGCAAACAGCCCTCAGAAGGGGAGAAGATATTTGCAGGTTATGTCTCCTACAAAGGTTTGTTAACCAGAATCCACAGAGAACTCAAACGCATTAGCAAGAATAGAACAAGGGATCCCATCGCAGGCTGGGCAAGGGATTTGAAGAGAAACTTCTTTGAAGAAGACAGGCGTGCGGCCTTCAGACATATGAAAAAATGCTCATCATCTTTAATCATCAGAGAAATGCAAATCAAAACTACTTTGAGATACCATCTAACTCCAGTGAGACTAGCCTATATCACAAAATCCCAAGACCAGAGATGTTGGCGTGGATGTGGAGAAAAGGAACACTTTTGCACTGCTGGTGGGAATGCAAATTAATACATTCCTTTTGGAAAGAGATATGGAGAACACTTAGAGATCTAAAAATAGATCTGCCATTCAATCCTATAATTCCTCTACTGGGCATATACCCAGAAGACCAAAAATCACATCACAACAAAGATATTTGTACCAGAATGTTTATTGCAGCCCAATTCATTTTTTTTTTTTTGTAGAGACAGAGTCTCACTTTATCACCCTCGGCAGAGTGCCATGGCATCACACAGCTCACAGCAACCTCCAACTCCTGGGCTTAGGCGATTCTCTTGCCTCAGCCTCCCGAGTAGCTGGGACTACAGGTGCCCACCACAACGCCCAGCTATTTTTTGGTTTGCAGTTCAGCCGGGGCCGGGTTTGAACCCGCCACCCTCGGTATATGGGGCCGGTGCCCTACCGACTGAGCCACGGGTGTCGCCCTGCAGCCCAATTCATAATTGCTAAGTCATGGAAGAAGCCCAGGTGCCCATCGATCCACGAATGGATTAATAAACTGTGGTATATGTACACCATGGAATATTATGCAGCCTTAAAGAAAGATGGAGACTTTACCTCTGTCATGTTTACATGGATGGAGCTGGAACATATTCTTCTTAGTAAAGTATCTCAAGAATGGAAGAGAAAGTACCCAATGTATTCAGCCCTACTATGAGACTAATTTAGGGTTTTTCACATGAAAGCTATAACCCAGTTACAACCTAAGAATAGGGGGAAAGGGAGGGGAGGGAGGGGGGAGGTGGGTAGAGGGAAGGGGATTGGTGGGATTACACCAGTGGTGCATCTTACAAGGGTATATGTGAAACTTGGTAAATGGTCTGTGAAGCTAGTGAATGATGCCCCATGATCATATTAATGTACACAGCTATGATTTAATAAAAAAAAAAAAAGAAAACATGGAGAAAATATATGCAACTCATATAAGAAAAAAACAAAACAAAACCCGGTCTCGGGGGGAAAAACAACAAAATCAGTTTCCTAGTCATGCTAGCCACATTTCAAGTGCTTATAGTTATATGTGGCTATTATTAGAAAGTCATACTAGACATTGCTGGCTTTGAAATATCTGGCTAAAAAACCCTTTCATGACTTGGTGCAGTGACTCATGCCTATAATTCTAGCACACTGGGAGGCTGAGGTGTGTAGATTGCTTGAGCTCAAGACTCCAAGAGCAGCCTGAGCAAGAGTGAGACCCTATATCTACTAAAAATAGAAAAACTAGCTGGGCATGGTGGTGGGCGCCTGTAGTCCCAGCTACAGGCTGAGGCAAGAGGATCACTTGAGCCTGAGTTTGAGGTTGTTTTGAGCTATGACACCACATCCTCTACCCAGAGTGACAGTGAGACTCTGTCTCAAATAATAAAAAACAAAATCAAAAAAACCCTCTTCTTTCACTTTGATCAGGTAATTCTCAGTGATAAATAGGCAACTATTAAGACCTGATTAAATATTTCATTATTTATGAGTACCTTCATTAAAAATTATCTTAACAATTCATCCAAGTTAAATTTTTGCATTTATGAACAACCATTTTTTTTGCATTAAATATACACTATTACAAAATTTTATAGTGTTAAAATACAAAGTATTTTATCTCAATCCGTAATTGAGAGGGCCTACTATTTATCATATAATTACTTTACAGATATCTGTGTCAGTGACGAATGAAGGGTGTGGCACTTGAGTTGATTCCAGTGGGGTTGCTTAACTAGCTCCTTGGCTCAGAGGTTCAGATATATTTACTTGAGCTACTTATTATAAGGCATGGAATTTGTTTCAGACCATATATTAATACTTAACATTTAATTGTCTGTCATGTGCTAGGTATTTTTCTAGTAACTTTACATGTATAATGTGCTTTGATCCCCATAACGTCTTTATGGGGAAAGTATCCCAGTTTTAATATGAAGAAACTGAAGCTCAGAGAGGTTAAGTAGCTTATCTGAGGTCATAAAAATTAGTGAGCAGACGAAACAGGTTTTGGGCTAGGTAGTCTCACTCCAGAACTTGTGCTCTTAATAATCACACCATTGATAATAATAGTGGTAAAAAGAAACTTCACGTTTCTTCCCAATTTAATGTTGTTAGTATATTTAATTATATTCATGGAAAACACAGAATTTATAGAATTATATAGTTTGACTTTTATACTTACTTGCTCATAACTAGTTTACCCTAGTGTCTGTGAATAAAGGTGAAAGAGTATGTTGATTTTTATTTGACAAACTTTATATATCTAGAGTTTAGACCACATGTTCTAGTTCTCATTTAAGGATAATTTAAACTCTTATTCTTATACATATTAAAATATATTTTATTTATTGGAACTTTAACAGGGAGAAAGAAGTTATCCCTGAAGATTTGTCAAAAATGGAGGCAACTTATGAAGTCATAGAGCACAAGATAGAAGGTAATTATGTTTTATACTTGTTCAGCCCTTATAGGGTTTCCTACGTGTATGAACACATTAAGACTTATAATTTAAAAATTTACAGTTACAAAATTTTAAATGGTGAATTTGAATAATATTTAATAGTGAGTTTGATATTTCAATAGAAGTTTCTGTTATGTTCCAAATTCTAGGAATATACAAAATGAATACAACTTGGTTGTTAGCCCCATGAAATTCCCAGCTTAGAAAGGACAATAAGTGCATTCTGTAGCATTTCAGTTTAGTGTAATGCATTATAAAGGTATGCGTAATTTTTAAAAAAATTTTTAAAATTTCAGGTTAATGTGAGGGTACAAACTAGGTTATAATGTTTGCATTTGTTAGGTAGAGTCCCTCTTGTAGTTGTGTCCTGCACCTAAGAGGTGTGCTGTGTACCCTTACATTGTGCCCATCAAGTGGGAGCCCACCAATTCCCATCCCTCCTCTCCTTCCCTCCCCTCCTTCCTCCTCCCCCCAACTTGTATTGAATTGAGTTTTTGTCTTATGTGGGCATGTAATAGATTATCTACTGCCTTTATATTAGTATTAAGTACTTTGGATACTTGCTTTTCCATTCTTGTGATACTTTAGTAAGAAGAATGTGTCTCAACTCCATGCAGGTTAATAGAAAAGATGTAAAGTCTCCATGTTTTTTATGGTTGAATAGTATTCCATGGTATACATACACCACAGTTTATTTATCCATTCCTGGGTTGATGGGCATTTAGGTTGTTCCCACATCTTGCCAATTGTAAATTGAGCTGTGATAAACAATCTAGTGCAAATGTCCTTATGATAAAATGATTTCCCTAATCATTAGAGAAATGCAAATCAAACCGACCCTGATATATTACCTAACTCTGGCAAGAATGGCCCACATCATAAAGTCCCAAATTTGCAGATGCTGGTGCAGGTGCTGAGAGCAGGGAACACTTTTGCACTGTTGGTGAGACTGCAAACTAATGTAGCCTCTTTGGAAAGAAGCGTGGATCCTCAAAGGACTCAAATTATACCTCCCATTTCATCCTGCAATCCTATTACTAGGCATCTACCCAGAAGAAAAAAACATACTTTATCATAACTTATTGTAACTTATAGTGAGGCCATAGAAAGGAGCGACCTTTTCAACTGGAGGTAGTTAGGAAGATTTTATGCAACCTAAAAGGGTGAATAGGATTTAGTCAAGTAAAGAGGGAGATATCTGACATTTTAAGAAGATAACTGCGTGAACAGACCAGGAAGCATAACTGGACTGGTACTAGAGTCTTCAGGGAGAGACAGGGATGAGGTGGGAGTGAGTCTAGTTATTGAGAGACTGGACGCCGTGCTAAGGAGCTTGGACTGTTTCTGAATATAAAAGGGGATCGTTGAATATTTTCAATGGGAGCAACACTCTTAGAATTAATTTTAGAGATTATTCTTGCCACACTGTAGAAGCTATATTTGGGGAAGTAGGAAGGGGAAGTTATTATACGTCTTAGATGCGCAATAAGTACCCATACGAGAGCACTGGTAAAAGAGAAGAAAAGGGACAGATTTGAGAAATATTTACCAGATAGGACTGCAAAGCCTGGAGACTAGATACAAAAGAGGGGAAGTGTGCTAGACTGAATACCATGCTTGTAAGAACACTCTCCCGTTATTGAGGGAAACTCTAGGAGCAGGACAATCTCCTGGCCGGTATGGAGCTGTTCTGCAGTGCAGAGACAAACCCTCAAGCAGTCGAGTGGTCTAACAGATAAGATTGGGCGCTTTTTAGTGAGCAGGCGTAGAGCCTTGAACATTCGTGGTGCATAAGGGTGGGAGTAGAGCCTGGGGAAAAGAGCACGCAGCAATCCTTAAGCACGTAGTCCTTGTATGTGGGTTCCCCACACCTGTTGTACAGTGTTTCAATAAATATCTGCTGCAGAGGTAGCTCGGGGCGTTCCTGCAGCCACGACAGAGGTTACTGGATGGCTTTGCTCTCCTGCACCTCTGGGGAGCCTCACCTCTTGCAAGCTTGTACTTTCAAGCTGCCTACCGGCTGTTTCCTGCACATGGTGTCGGCATGACATAGCGGACCCGATAGGGAAGTTAGATGATGATGGTACCACCAACTTAGATAAGAGAGTATGAGTGAAAACAAGTTTTAATTAAGAAATGATGAGTTCGTAATCTGCGATTACACACATTCCTTTAGATGTCATTATTTGTGGCCTATAGGGAAGATCTGCAGTGTTGGCAGCTGTTTTTTTTTTTAGGTTTTTCTTTCTCTTGAATCAGTTATTAAAATAAAAACTATAAAATTTAAACTCATTATATATAATTTGCTATTTGAACTTCATAATGACCAATATACTTTTAATTATTTCAGAATTCATAAAAACCCATTCGCCTGAAAAATTTACAGAAGTTTCTGCAAGGGAACCACATCCACGTAAGTTTCCACTCATGTAATCTTATTATGTTAATTTCCGCAATTAACATAATAATTTTACAATTAATTTCTATAATTTTAAGTGGTAATTATTGGGGCAAAAACACAGATTCCCTACAGTTTGGAGCCATACAATTAAGTTTCTTGTCAAGCAAGTTTTGAAATTCTTAGTGAAGGAGGCACGTTAGCAAAACTAGACTCATTTTTGAGAAGTGCTGTGCTAGTTCTTGGAGTGCAGGAGGATTGAGTTGTGATTAGAACATCTACTGAAATGTTGGTAGCCTTCGAGGACAGAGCGTGTGAATTTAAGGCAGTGTTTATGGATTTCGTTTCCAGGAATAACTAATGCTTTAGTTACAGCTATGTACTTATTCATGAATGTAAAGTGCTATTAGAACTTGCATGTCAGATTTATGCCTATTTGTCCACAGAAAGGAAAAATTGCCTCGTTCATGTTCTAGTACTGGAGAGAATTTTGAAATAACGTGGTGTGAGATCCAATTTAAAAGCAGAAAATAAGATTTGATTGGAACAAGTTGCTGGGAATTCTGCCGTCTTTTAGCTTTAGTTTTATACCCTAGTGTTACCACATTTAAGCAAAGGACAGCTGCGTATTCTATAGTACTCCCAAGTTCTATAGCTATTTCTGCTCCAAGACTGACTAGGTGGGGTGGAAAGGCATCTAGATCTTTGGAGTGGATAGTACATCTATGGTTCTATCTTTGCTTCTCTCTCTTTGCTTTCTACCTAATGTTGCACTCTGTGAATCCTAGTTGCCTTGGTTTCCCAAACACTAAACTTTGTCTTCTAACTGAAAGAGACCAATAGGCTCTGGGTTGCCCATCCTTATACTATGGGCTGGAAATTCCAGGCAGCAAGCTGGGGTCATCACAAGGCCTTTCTCCTTTATTTTTGTTATGTCTTGGACTTTCTGTTTTTTAAGTTCTGATTAGCACTGTATTTTTGTCCAGTATTTAAGTGGTTTAAAGTAGAAAGGTAATTCTGGTCCCTGATGCACCATCAGGGTTCATGCAGTTGTATCTGGACGAAAGCAGAAATCAGAAAGCAGAGATCTCTGTGCCTGTTGATAGGCCAATGGGGCACACCTTTCAACCACAAAACTGAATTTCAAAAGGATCAAATGTAATTGAAATTTCACTCATGGTTAAAAGGGAATCAGAGGACAGGGGTATATTGGACATACGGAAAAAATGCTTTTGCAAATTTCTAAGTTATTTTCCCCCCCATGGAGTTGCTTCAGTCCTTCAGCTCCATTAGTATAGATCTATTCTCTTTCAATATTGCTAAGTTTCCCTTATTTACTTGCCTTTTCTCTTAAAGTTCTTCCTTTCATCTTTTCAGGTCAGACTTCTTTTCATTCCTTCCCATTCTCTAAATTCTGAGATCGTATAGTCCAAGACAAAATTTACCTTTGTATTGTACTCCATTTTTATTCTTTTTTAGACATACTTTCATCTTAATGTTCCTCAAATTTTAGTAATTAATAGACTGTTTTAGGGAAATTTTAAGTTCACAGAAAATTGAGCAGGAAGTACAGAGTTCCCCTTGAACCACTTTGCCTTTATACAAAGTTTCCCCTCTGATTAACATTTTACATTAGTGTGATGTATTTGTTATGATTGAGGAACCAAGCTTGATGCATTATTATTGACTGAAGTCTGTAGTTTCCATAGAGCTTACTCTTTGTGTTGTACAGTTCTATGAGTTTTGACAAATGTATCATGTTAGGGATTCACTTTTACAGGGTTTGAGAGAATAGTTTCACTGTCCTAAAAATCCCGTGTTACACTATTCGTCTCTTCCTCTGTCCCTCTGAATCTGTGGTAACCACAGATTTTTTACTGTTTGTAGAGTATTGCCTTTTCAAGAATGTCATATGTTTGGACTCTTTCTTTTGCCTAAAATTATATGCATTTAAAGTTCCTCCATGTCTTTCAATAGCTTGATAGCTTAATTTTTTCATTGTTGAATGAATCCATTGTATTAATGTATCACAATTTGTTTATCCACTTATTGAAGGGCATCTTGTTGTTTCCAAGTTTTGGCTATTATAATAAATAAAGCTGTAGAAAAAGTTATGTGCATGTTTTTGTATAGATGTAGGTTTTCAACTCATGGGTAAATAAATACCAACGAGCACGATTGCAGGATCATGTGGTAAGAATGTGTTTAGCCTTACATGTATAAGAAACTGTCAAGCTGTCTTTTTTTTAATTTTTTATTTTTTTGAGGCAGAGCCTCACTTGTCATCGTCAGTAGAGTGCCCTGGCATCACAGCTCACAACCTGAAACTTGGGCTCAGGAGATTCTCTTGTCTCAGCCTCCCAAGTAGCTGAGACTACAGATGTCACCGCAATGTCTGGTTATTTTTAGAGACAGGGTCTCACTATTGCTCAGACTGGTCTTGAACCTGTGAGCTCAGGCAATCCACCTGCTCAGGCTCCCACATTGTTAGGAGTACAGGTGTGAGCCACCATGCCAGGGCGTCAAACTATTTTGTAAAGGGATTATACCATTTTGCATTCCCACCTGCACTGGAGGAGAAATCCTGTCCCCAACACCTTTGCCAGCACTTTATATTATCAGTGTTTTGGACTCTAGCCGTCCTAATACCTGTGCCATGGTATTTCATTATTTTAATTTGCAATTCTCTAATAATGCATGATGTTGAGCATCTTTTCATATGCTTATTTGCCATCTATATATCTTCTTTGATAAGGTGTCCAGATCTTTTTAAATTAGGCTGTTTGTCTTCTAGTTGTTGAAATTTGAGAGTTTTTTTTTTTTTTTTAATATTGTGGATATAAATCCTGTAGCAGATTATGGGTTTGGTAAAGGTTTTTCCCAGTCTGTGGATTATCTTTTTCTTCTTCTTCTTCTTCTTCTTTTTTTTTTGTTGTTGCAGTTTGGCCGGGGCTGGGTTTGAACCCGCCACCCTCAGCATATGGGGCCGGCGCCCTACTCCTTTGAGCCACAGGCGCCTCCCTCTTTTTATTCTTTTAATAGTGTCTTTTGCAGAGCAGAATGAGGTCAAACTTATCGATTTTTTCCTTTCATGAATTGTACCTCTGGTGTTATGTGTAAAAATTCACTTCAAATCCAAGGTCATCCAGATTTTTCTTCTCTATTATCTTGTAGAAGTTTTTTTTTTTTTTTTTTTTAATGTTCAAAGCCTCTATTTATTTATAATGAAAATACTCTGCATACTCAGACCTGATTGTAAGATTCCTTACAAAACAGATTAATAATTCAAACACAAATACATTCACCTGGGTATCTTCTGATGGTTATGGATTTTTGTTCTCTAGAAATCTATACTGGCAGCGTCCTGTGACTCACCAAAAGGGCCTGTGGCAAGACTCAGTGTGTGATTCTCTCTCTCTTTTTTTTTTTTGACATTTGTGAATCTTTTATTTTATTTATTTACTTTTTATTGTTGGGCATTCATTGAGGGTACAATAAGCCAGGTTACACTGATTGCAATTGTTAGGTAAAGTCCCTCTTGCAATCATGTCTTGCCCCCATAAAGTGTGACACACACCAAGGCCCCACCCCCCTCCCTCCTTCCCCCTTTCTGCTTTTCCTCCCCCCCCATAACCTTAATTGTCATTAATTGTCCTCATATCAAAATTGAGTACATAGGATTCATGCTTCTCCATTCTTGTGATGCTTTACTAAGAATAATGTCTTCCACTTCCATCCAGGTTAATATGAAGGATGTAAAGTCTCCATTTTTTTAATGGCTGAATAGTATTCCATGGTATACATATACCACAGCTTGTTACTCCATTCCTGGGTTGGTGGGCATTTAGGCTGTTCCACATTCTGGCGACTGTAAATTGAGCTGCAATAAACAGTCTAGTACAAGCGTCCTTATGATAAAAGGATTTTTTCCTTCTGGGTAGATGCCCAGTAATGGGATTGCAGGATCAAATGGGAGGTCTAGCTTGAGTGCTTTGAGGTTTCTCCATACTTCCTTCCAGAAAGGTTGTACTAGTTTGCAGTCCCACCAGCAGTGTAAAAGTGTTCCCTTCTCTCCACATCCATGCCAGCATCTGCAGTTTTGAGATTTTGTGATGTGGGCCATTCTCACTGGAGTTAGATGATTTGCATTTGGGTTGTTTTGATTTGCATTTCTCTAATATATAGAGATGATGAACATTTTTTCATGTGTTTGTTAGCCGTTCGTCTGTCATCTTTAGAGAAGGTTCTATTCATGTCTCTTGCCCATTGATATATGGGATTGTTGGCTTTTTTCATGTGGATTAATTTGAGTTCTCTATAGATCCTAGTTATCAAGCCTTTGTCTGATTGAAAATATGCAAATATCCTTTCCCATTGTGTAGGCTGTCTCTTTGCTTTGGTTGTTGTCTCCTTAGCTGTACAGAAGCTTTTCAGTTTAATGAAGTCCCATTTGTTTATTTTTGTTGTTGTTGCAATTGCCATGGCAGTCTTCTTCATGAAGGCTTTCCCCAGGCCAATATCTTCCACTGTTTTTCCTATGCTTTCTTTGAGAATTTTTATTGTTTCATGCCTTAAATTGAAGTCCTTTATCCATCTTGAATCAACTTTTGTGAGTGGGGAAAGGTGTGGGTCCAGTTTCAGTCTTTTACATGTAGACATCCAGTTCTCCCAACACCATTTATTGAATAGGGAGTCTTTCCCCCAAGGTATGTTCTTGTTTGGTTTATCGAAGATTAGGTGGTTGTAAGATGTTAGTTTCATTTCTTGGTTTTCAATTCGATTCCAAGTGTCTATGTCTCTGTTTATGTGCCAGTACCATGCTGTCTTGACCACTATGGCTTTGTAGTACAGACTAAAATCTGGTATGCTGATGCCCCCAGCTTTATTTTTATTACTAAGAACTACCTTTGCTATACGGGGTTTTTTTTGGTTCCATACAAAACGCAGAATCATTTTTTCCAAATCTTGAAAGTACGATGTTGGTATTTTGATAGGAATGGCATTGAATAGGTAGATTGCTTTGGGAAGTATAGACATTTGGACAATGTTGATTCTTCCCGTCCATGAGCATGGTATGTTCTTCCATTTGTTAATATCCTCTGCTATTTCCTTTCTGAGGAGTTCATAATTTTCTTTATAGAGGTCCTTCACCTTCGTTAGGTATATTCCTAGGTATTTCATTATCTTATAGAAGTTTTATAGTTTTGT
Organism: Nycticebus coucang; assembly: GCF_027406575.1. Taxonomy (NCBI): domain Eukaryota; kingdom Metazoa; phylum Chordata; class Mammalia; order Primates; family Lorisidae; genus Nycticebus; species Nycticebus coucang. The sequence goes on along the minus strand of NC_069799.1, from coordinate 43,435,336 downwards.
AGTTTGCATTTAAATCTGTGAACACTTTTGAGTTAATTTTTGTGAAAGGTTTAAAGTCTTTGTCTAGATTCCTTTTTGTTTTGCAGGTGGATTTCCAGTTGTTACAGCATCATTTGTTGAAAAGATTAACCTTTCTCCACTGAACTGCCTTTGCCCCTTCACCAAATATCAGTTGCACATATTTATATAGGTCTATTTTGGGGCTATCTACTCTGTTCATTTATCTATTTTGCTATTGTTACGGTGTCTTGATTACTATAATCAGGGGTTCTCAAACTACAGCCCGCAGGCCACATGAGGCGGTGTGATTGTATTTGTTCCCATTTTGTTTTTTTACTTCAAAATAAGATATGTGCAGTGTGTATAGGAATTTGTTCATAGTTTTTTTTTTTTTTAACTATAGTCTGGCCCTCCAATGGTCTGAGGGACAGTGAACTGGCCCCCTGTTTAAAAAGTTTGAGGACCCCTGCTAGCTCATAGTAAGTACTGAGTTTGGATTACGTCAGCTCTCCAACATTGTTCTTCTTCAACATTGTGTTGACTTGTCTGGATCTGTTGCCTGTCCATGTAAATGTTAGAAACAATTTGTTGGTATCTGTAAAATAGCTTTCTGGGATTTTGATCAGAACTGCTTTGAATCCATAAATGAAATTGGCCGAGAACTGGCATCTTGTCATTATTGAGTCTTCCATTCTATGAGCATGGAATATTCCTCCATTTGTTTAGCTATTACTTGATTTCTTTCATTAGAATATTTTACTTTCTCTCATGTAGATCTTGTACATTTTTTTAAAATTTACAACTAAATGTTGACATTTTTGTGCTCGTGTAAATGGTGTGTTACAAAGGATACAGATGGAGAGATGCATAGGTCGAGTAACGGGGAAAGGGGCATGGATCTTTCATAATGTAAACATTTTTAATCCCTCTCTTTTGCCTATAATAAATTCTAAATTTAATTCTTCTGAAGCTGGCTTCTTCTAATATTCCATTTGAATCTTTGAGGAATGTTGACTTTCCCAAAGCAAAACCTCTTGTTGGCTTATTCTTTGATATACTTGATTTATTTGGTACACTTAATATATTTTGTACTTTTCTACTTTTCTTGTGGTTGTTTATGGTGTTTGGCTTTAATTTTCTCTTTCTAATGAAATTCTGTCCATTCTTTAAGGCTTAGCTTAGTTGTATCTTCTCCCTTTCTCTTCTCAGGTCCTAAACGTTAATTATATTTTTCTATACCGATCTTTTGACATGTAGAATAGAAAAAATATAGTGAATGTTTATTGTATACTTCCATGTTATTTAATATTTTCTTCATAAATATTTTCTTCACATCTTGTTAATCTAGCAGAAAACTTAGTGCAGGAGTCTTCTATCACATACTTTTTATGTTATAAGATTGAAGAGTCTTGCGTTACTAACCTAAGAGTTCATTGTTTATTGTGGATGCTCATTATGTTAGTTCCCTTTTTTTTGTTTTTACTTGTAATTTTTTTATGTTTTTAATTATTTTATTTAATCATAACTTTGTACATTGATACTTTTATGGGGTTCAGTGTACTGCTTTGATATACAATGTGAAATGCTTACATTGAACTTACTAACACATCTATCACAATTATACTCATTTCTTAATAGTTTTGAAATGTACCATTGCATCATGCACATTAGGTGAAGTCCCCCCTAAAACTCTCACTTCTCCCATATTCCCTCTCCTCTCCCCTCTCTCTCCTCTTCCCTTCTACTTTCTGGACTATAGTTATGTTTTGCCGTTCATATGAATGTATAGGTGATTATATATTGATTTCATATATTGAGTACATTAGATACTTTTTTTCCCATTCTTGAAATACTTTACTAAGAAGAATATGTTCCAGCTCCATCCAGGTAAACATAAAAAATGTTCCATCTCCATCCAGGTAAACATAAAAGCTGCATAGTATTCCACAGTGTACATATACCACAATTTATTAATCTATTCGTGGGTCGATGGGCACTTGGGCTGTTTTCATGTCTTGGCTGTTATGAATTGGGCTACAATAAACATTCTGGTGCAAATGTATTTTTTGTAAAATAATTTTTGATCATCTGAATATATACCTAGTAGAGGAATTGCAGGATCAAACAGTACGTCTACTTTTAGTTCCTTGAGTGTTCTCCAAACTTCTTTCCAAAAAATGTCATATTAGCTTGCATTCCCACCAGCAGTGTAGAAGTGTTCCCTTCTCACCAAATCCATGCCAACATCTGTAGTTTTGTGATTTTGTGATGTGGGCTAAACTTACTGGGGTTAGATGATATCTCAAAGTGGTTTTGATTTGCATTTCTCTGATCATTAAGGATGATAAGCATTTTTTCATGTGTTTGTAGGCCATGCACCTGTCTTCATCAGAGAAGTTTCTGTTCAAGTCTTTTGCCCACAAAGAAATTAGGTTATTTGTTCTTTTCTTACTGATTAGTTTGAGTTCTCTGTGAATTCTAGTTATCAGACTTTTGTCAGAAGCATAACCTGTAAAAAACTTCTCCCATTCTGAAGGTTGTCTGTTTGCCTTATTTACTGTGTTCTTGGCTGTGCAAAAGCTTTTTAGTTTGATCAGATTCCAGTAATGTATTTTTGGTGTTGCAATTGCCTGGGATGGGGGTTCCTCCTCATAAAATATTCTCCCAGGCCAATTTCTTCAAGTGTTTTCCCTGAACTCTCTTCTAGTATTTTTAGCTTCATGTCTTAAGTTTAAATCTTTTATACAGTGAGAATCAATTTTTGTTAACGGTGACAGGTGGGGGTCCAATTTCAGTCTTTTACAGGTTGTTCATCCAGCACCATTTGTTAAATAGGGAATCTTTCCCCCACTGAATATTTTTGATAGGCTTGTCGAAGATCATATGACGGTAAGTGGCTGGGTTCATGTCTTGGTTCTCTATTCTGTTTCATAAATCTACCTCCCTGTTTTTGTACCAGTACTGTGCTGTTTTGATCATTATTGATTTATAGTATAGTCTGAGGTCTGGTAGCATGATTCCTCCTGATTTGTTTTATTTCTGAGTAATGTTTTGGCTATTTGAGTTTTTTTCTGATTCCATATAAAATGAAGTATTAGTTTTTTAAGATCTTTAAAGTATGATAGTGGTGCTTGAATAGGAATTGCATTGAAATTGTATATTGCTTTGGGTAGTATGGACATTTTAACAATGTTAATTCTTCCCAGCCATTAGCATGGTATGTTTTTCCATTTGTTAACATTGTCCAGCTATTTGTTTTCTCAGAGTTTCATAGTTCTCTTTATAGAGATCTTTCACATCCTTTGTTAAGTACATTCCCAAATATTTCATCTTTTTTGGCACTACTGTAAAAGGAAGAGTCCTTGACTATATTTTCAGCTTGACTATTGTTGGTATATATAAAAGCTACCAATTTGTAACTATTGATTTTGTATCCTGAGATGCTGCTGTAGTCCTTGATCACTTGTAAGAGTTTTGAAGTTGAGCCCCTGGGATTTTCCAGGTGTAGGATCATATCATCAGCAAAGAGTGAGAAGTGATCTCCTCTGATCCTATTTGGATACCCTTGATAGCCTTCTCTTGCCTGATTGCTATAGCTAAGACTTCCATTACTATGTTGAATAGCAGTGGAGACAGTGGGCATCCTTGTCTCTTTCCTGATCTGAGTAGAAATGTTTTCAATTTTACACCATTCAATATGATATTGGCTGTGGGTTTGCTGTAGATGGCCTGTATCAGTTTAAGAAATGTCCCTTCTATGCCTATTTTCTTAAGTATTCTGATCATGAAAGGATGCTGGATATTATCAAAGGCTTTTTCTATGTCAATTGAGAGAATCATATGGTCTTTGTTTTTTATTTTATTGATGTGATGTATTATGTTTATAGATTTGCATATGTTGAACCAGCCCTGTAACCCTGGAATAAAACCAGCTTGATCATGGTATATAATTTTTTTGATGTGTTGTTGAATTCTGTTTGCTAAGATCTTACTGAATATTTTTGCATAGATAGTCATTAATGATATTGGTCTATAATTTTCTTTCTTTGTTGGATCCTTTCCTGGTTTGGGGATCAGGGTGATATTTGCTTCATATAATATAGGTACTAGTTCCTCTTGAAAGGTTTGATAGAATTCAGATGTGAAGCCATCTGGTCCTGGACTTTTCTTTTTTGGGAGATTTCATATTGTTGATGCTATTTCAGTGATTGATACTGGTCTATTCAAGATTTCTAATTCTTGTTGAGTCTAGGAGGTGGTGTGCTTCCAGGTATTGGTCCATTTCCTTCAGATTTTTATATTTCTTGGAATAAAGAATTTCGTAATAATCATTGAAGATTTTTTGAATTTCTGAGGTGTCTGTTTGTCAGTGTCGCAGGGCCGCTGACCAGCAGGGACGAGGATACCAATGGAAGGATCAAGGGCACTTTATTGTAGAGACGATACAGCTCGGGAAAACAGCAAGCTCTCCTCTTCCTTCCTCTTCTTTCTCCTATCAATCGATCCTCCCCCGTTACAAACTCTCTGGTACTTATATCCCCCGGGCTTCCGCCTCCCCCGCATCCGGTGCTAGCTCTCGGGACTTTCCAGCCACTCCACCTAATGGGAACCCTAGGGGAGGCAACCTCAACAGTTGCTAGGGAAGGGGCTCTGTTATAGGTTGCCTAATGTAGTACAAGCAGTTAGAGCGTCATCTGTTTCTGGGGAGCAGCTATCTCTACAGGTTAGGTTTTTCCCATCCCTCCGCCATTCTAGGCCAGCAGCCGTCGTCACCGTCCTACAGGTCTCTCCACATCTGTTGTTATTTCTCTTTTATTGTTTCTGATAGATGATATTAGAGATTTTGCTTTTCTGTTTCTGGTTAGGTTGGTCAAAGGTTTATCAATTTTGTTAATTTTTTTCGAAAAAACAACTTTTTGTTTTGTTAATCTTGTGAATGATTCTTTTGTTTTCAATTTCATTTAATTATGCCCTAATTTTGGTTATTTCTTTTCTTCTGCTGGGTTTGGGGTTGGAATGTTCTTACTTTTCCAGTTGCTTGAGATGATCCATTAAGTTGTTGGCTTCCTCTCTGTTTCCTTGATGAAGGCTTTCAATGCTATAAATTTCCCTCCTAGGACTGCCTTTGCAGTATCCCACAGGTTTGGATAATTTGAGTCTTCATTATCATTTTGTTCCAAAAATTTGGTGATTTTTTTTTGTAATCTCATCTTTGACCTGGCTATCATTCAGCATAAGATTATTTTGTTTCCATGACTTTGTTTGAGTATGAAGATTCCTATTGCTGTTGAGTTCAACTTTTATTCCATGGTGGTCTGAGAAGATACAAAGAATAATTTCTATTCTTTTAAATTTGCTGAGGTTAGACTTGAACATGTCCTAGAACATGATCTATTTTGGAGGATGATTCACGGGCTGATGAGAAGAACATATATTCAGTTTTATTAGGATGAAATGTTCTGTAATGGTCTGTAAAGTCCATTTGTTCTAGGGTCAGGTTTAAGTCTAATATTTCTTTGTTTAGTTTCTTTTTGGAGGATCTATCTAAAACCGTCAAAGGGGTATTAAAATCTCTAACAATTATAGTGCAGGAAGATATCAAGTTGTTCATATCCATTAGGGTTTGCTTTATAAATTGAGGAGCTTTCTGGTAGGGTTAATAAATGTTAATTATAAAAATCTCATCATATTGGGTGTTTCCCTTGACAAATATGTAGTGACCATCCTCATCTTTCTTTATCTTTGTCGGTTTAAAGCCAATTGTATCTGCAACTAAAATTGCAACCCCTGCTTTCTTCTGGTTTCCATTTGCCTGTATTATAGAAGTCCATCCCTTCACCCTGAGTCTATTTTTATCCTTTAAGGTAAGATGAGATTCTTATATACAGCAGGTATCTTGTCTGAGTTTATGTATCCAGTCAGCCAGCTTGTGCCTCTTTAGAGGACAGTTTAAACCATTCACATTAATTAAGAGAATTGATAAGCCTGGTTGTGTTTTGGGTGTCATGATTTTCGGACATCCAGTAGACACTTTTAATCCTTTCACCACTGTGGAAGTTGGGTTTTGTACAAATATTTCTGGGTGAGTTTATTTTGGAGGTAGAGAATTGAGCTGGTCATTGTGGAGGATGGGTCTGAGAATATCCTGGAGAGCTGGTTTAATTATGGCAAATTTCTTCAACATGTCTGTGTTATTAAAGTATTTCATTTCTCCATCACAAATGAAACTCAGTTTAGCTGGATACAGGACTCTGGGCTGGAAGTTGTTTTGTTTTAGGATATTGAAGGTAGATGACCATCCTATTCTGGCTTGAAACGTTTTGGCTGAGAGATCTGCAGTCATTCTGATATTTCTCCCTTTGTAGGTGATGCTTTTCTTATGTCTGGCTGCTTGCAGAATTTTCTCCTTTGTCTTAATTTTGGCAAAGTTAATCATAATGTGTCTAGGAGATGCTTATTTGGATTGAGTCTTGCTGGGGGTCTGAAACTGTATACTATCTGAAGTTCTGTATCTCTTGCCATACTTGGGAAATTCTCCTACAAGATCTCTTGGAGTAGAGCATCTGTACTTTTAGGACCATCCTCTTTTTTTGGAATTCCTATAAGATGAATGTTTTGATCTTTTGGATTGATCCCACAACACTCTGAGGGAATGATCAGTTTTTGTTCTCCATTTGTCTGCCTCTTTGAGCATTTGGGAACATTCAAAAACTTTGTCTTCAGTTTCAGAGATCCTTTCTTCTGCCTGGTCAACTCCATTACTGAGGGATTCTACTGTACTTTGGAGCTTCTCAACTACCCTTTTCGTTTCCTTGAGCTCTGCCATCTCTTTTCTCATTATGTCCATATCTTTGGTGACTTTGTCTTTGAATTCATTAATTTCTTGAGACAATCTTTCGAATTCAATTTCTATCTTTTCTTCCATTCTATTTATCCTATTTGCCATCCATATTCTGAATTCAATTTCTTTCATTGCTGCCATTTGTCTATGCATGGCATGTTCAGTTGTATCTCCTTTGTCATTTCTTGGGGGGTGTTGATCTACTCTGGTTATTCATGTTGCCAGAGTTCTTCTGTTGGGTCCACACCATGTTTATTTTCCACCATTTGGTTATTAGAACTGGTAGGGTGAGATTGAGTAGGGATTCCCAGGTAGTAGAGATAGCCCCTTACCAAAGTGCTAGGCTTTATAATTGTGGCTTATCTCCTACAACCTTACAAAGGCCCCTTTCAGAGTTTTGGCCAGGGGCTCTGAGGACCTACTTGGTGAGATAGCGCAAGCTAGCTCTTTTTGATATCAACCAACCTCTCCCCTATCCTAAGAAGCCATGGTATTAGGTTTAAATCTTGGCTGTGAAGAGATACAAACAGCTGTGGCACCCAGCCCCCACCCTTCAGTTCTTTTCTGCTATGGAACTTCAAAGGTCAACCTCAGAATGTCCCTGAGTGGACAGCCACAGACCTGAGTTCCAATTAAATTATCTCAGGCAGTGCAAACCCTGCTCAACAGAGAGGGATTTAAGGGTCTCCAACAGAACAATTGGAGCCCGGGGTTGATAGACTCAGTCTACACTGTTGTCTGCTTCTCTGCTCATAGGCCTGGTTGGAGCCAGGGGCCATGCTCCTGCCCACTGGTCTCCATTCACACCCAGCTAGCCTTTGCTTGCCAGACCAGTTGGAGTCAGGGGACCATGCCCCCGCCTGCCAGTCTCAGTTCACTGCCTGGTAAGTCTTTGTTCACAGGCTCTGTTAGAGTCAGGGCACCACATCCTGCCCACAGGTCTTAGTCGTCACCTAGTAAGCCTCTGCTCATGGGCCTGCTAGAGACAGAGGACCATGCTCTTGCCCTCAGGTCTTGGTTCACACCCAGGAATCCTCTACTCAAGAGTTCTGTTGGACTCAGGGGACCATGCCCTTGCCCTCAGGTCTCAATCCACTCCTGGTAAGCTTCTGCTCACAGGCCCAGCAGGGGTTGGGGACCAGTCCTGCCTGCTGAAGTCAGTCCACACGGGGCAACTACTCTCCCGCTGTGGGTGCCATCAGAGCCAGGGATTCTGTACCCTGTCCCACCAGACACAGCCTGAACTGAGGGTCAACACCACCCTGACTAGGCAAAGTCATAACCAGGGGACTGCTCCTCCTCCTGCTGAGTGTCCCTTTTTTTCATGCACCCTCTTTCTTCCCCGTTAATCACAGATTCCATCCTGATGGTTGGCGGTCCACACTATGCCTAGATCTCTCAGACCAAACACTCTGCGTTCTGCAGGGGGCAGAACTTCAGACATCCATGTGCTGGGGGAAGGGTGGAATGGGAGTTTGGACTTGTGGGGGAAAATTTCTGTTCAATTTCATGCCTGGTGGGGTTGTGTCTAGGTTCAGAAGTAGGACTTCCCAGGAGAAAGAGACCTGGTGTTTAGTGGCTCTCTCCAACAAGGTAAAATGGGAGGTCTTTTGTTCCCTGTTCACTCGCAGACAGCCTGCAGCGGGCCTCCTGCTTGGGGGAGGGTTCTCCTGTCCTCTAGTCCATAGGCTTTGTACCTGTAATTGGTTTTCTTGAATGCTCTTCCTTGGAGTTACAGCCTGCTGAACTTCTTTCTTGGCTCAGCTCAGCTCCCCACCTTTGGCTTCATAGAGTCCAATTCCATCCAGTTTTTCTCCCTCTGGTCAGGAGCCTCTGAGGCTCCAGTCGGCCATCTTCCTTGGTTCCCTTTTAAGTAAGTTATTTGATACTATTGGAAAACTTAATAGGTTAGCTTGATTCTTCTCATAGACCTTATTGACTTGGCAACAATGACCAAAGAAGTGCCCTCTTTGCATCTTAGAGTCCTCTGTTCTCCCATGTCATGTGGAGGTCAGATAAACAGGACCTCAATCCAGTTTTGTCACTTACAAGGTGCACAGTTTAGATCAAGTTAGATAGTCTGAATTTATTTATTTGAAAATAGTGACAGCATCTTATTTTGGGGTTCATTTTAAGATGAAGAGAATGCAAAATAACACGGTGACTTGCACAGGATAGGTATTTAATAATATGGTATCCCTTCTCATCATAACCATTTTATTCTTTAATAGTCATGGGGCCTACTGTTTCACTTTATGCTTATTTTTCACATCTATAGCAGTTGGTGATATTAGCATGGAGCTATAACTTTAGCTGTTTGTAAAATACCTTTGAAATTTTGCTTTTTAAACTTTTGACTATAGAAACTCCTGATTCAATAAGTAATCGATTGAATATCATGTTGGAAATATTTGAAGACCAGGCAAATATGTTGGAGAGGTAAGCTTTTAAAATAATTTCTTCTTCCTTTTTTTGCATATTTTTTATTTTTTAAAAATTAGCATCTATATTTTTATCATGTACATGTTTAGTTACAAAAACTAGTGCTGAAATTAATTTATTGTCAAAATATTGGAAACATAAAGAAAATAAGACCTCTATCAAAATATTTAGAGTTCTTATAGCAGTTTTTTTGGTTAGACATGAATAATTTTTAAATTAAAAATGATGAAAACATAGAATGTAAAATAGAATGTAGACTGTCTGCTATGGAAAAATATTATGTTGCTTCCTTAAGAAATTAAAAATGGAATTGCCATATGATCCAGTAATTCCATTTCTGGGTATATACCCCAAAAAAACAAAAACAGAGTTTTGCTGAGAGATTTTTATACCCATGTTCATTAAAACATTATAATAGTGAAAAGATGGAAGCAACCTAAATGTCCAACAATGGATGAATAGATAAACAAAATGTGGTATATACCCACAATGGAATATTATGCAGTGTTAAAAAGAAAGGAAATTCTTACATATGCTACAACATGGGTGAACCTTGAGGATTATACTAAAGTAAAATAAAGAAAGACAAATACTATAGTGTAGATTCTGTTTAACATGAGATACGTAGAGTAAGCAAATTGATAGAGACAAAGTAGAATGAAGGTTGTCGGGGGATAGGGAAGGCGGAACTGGGAATCATTGATGCATATAAAACTTCACTTTTACTTGATGAAAAGAGTTCAGGAGATTGGTTGTAAAAATAATGTGAAAGTACTTAGCACTATTGAACTGTATGCTTAAAATGGTTAATATGAAATGAGTATAATTGTGATGGATGTGTTACTTAGTTCAATGTAAACATGTCACATTGTATATCGAAGCAGTACCCTGAACCACATAAATGCATCAATATACAAAGTTATGATTTAATTAAAAATAATTAATTAAAAAAAGGTTAATATGGTATATTTTATCTTATGCGTGTTTAACCATAGTTTAAAAAGTTACAATGATACAAGATGTACTTTGTACTAATCCTTTTTACTTGTCAACTCATATACTTACTTTTAAAAATATTTTTAAATTGACTAGAATTATGTATATTTATAGTATACAATGTGATGTTTTGATATATGTATTCATTGTGGAATGGCTAAATCTAGGTATGTAACATATCATCTTCAAATATACTTATCAATTTGTTTGTGGTGATAATACTTAAAATCTCTGAAAAATTTTCAAGTGTATAATATATTGAGTATTGTCACTATGTTGTACCATATATTTCTAGAACTTAATCTTCCTGTCTAACTGAAACTTTGTACTCATTGATGAATATCTTCCCATCCTTCCCCAACCCCAGCCCATAGCAGCCACCACTCTGTTTTCTGTTTCTCTGAGTTTGAATTTTTAGGTTTTACATACAAGTGAGATCATGCAGTAATTGCTGTGCTTATTTCCTTTAGCATATGGTTCTCTGGTTTCATTCATGTTGTTGCAAATGACAGGATTTTCTTCTTTTTTAAAGGTTGAATGATATTTTATTTTTACACACACACACACAAAATTTACCACATTTTCTTTATCTGGTCATTCATTTATGGACCCTGAGTTTCATTAAATACCTTGGTTACCATGAATAATGTTGCATTGAATGTGGGAGTACAGATATCTCTTCAGCATATTTTCTTATTTTCTTTGAATGTGTACTTGGAAGAGGACCTTTATTATATGGTAGGAGTACTTGTTAATTTTTTGAGGAGCCTCCACTCTATTTTCCACAAAGCTGTCCTAATTTACATTCTTACCAAGTGTACAAGAGTCCCCATTTTCTCCACATTGTTTCTAATATATATTATTGCTTTTCTTTTTGATGATAACCATTTATTTGTTTTTTGATAAGTAACTATCCTAACAGGTATGAAGTGCTGTTATATTGTGGTATTAATTTGCTTTTCCATGATGATTAGTGACATTGAACATTTGTTCACATGCTTGTTGAACATTTGTACATTTTCTTTTGAGGAATGTCAGGCTCTTTGCCCATTTATAAATAGGATTATTTGTTTACTTGCTATTGGGTTGAGTTATTTACTTACCTTGGAGGTTAAACCTTTATGAGATACATGGTTTGCAAATATTTTCACAGATTCAATAGGTTGTGTGTTTACTCTGTTGATTGTTTCCTTTGCTTTTTAGTTTGTTATAATCTTTTTGTTTATTTTTGGTTTGTTGCCTATGCTTTTGAGGCCATGCCCAAAATATCTTGTCCAGGAAAAATGTTAAGAAGATTTCCCCCTATGTTTTCTTCTAGTACAGCGGTTCTCAACCTGTGGGTCGCGACCCCTTTGGCGGTCGAACGACCCTTTCTCAGAGGTCGCCTAAATACATTCTGCTTATCAGATATTTACATTACGATTCATAACAGTAGCAAAATTACAGTTATGAAGTAGCAATGAAAATAATTTTATGGTTGGGGGTCACCACAACATGAGGAACTGTATTAAAGGGTTGCAGCATTAGGAAGATTGAGAACCACTGTTTTACAGTTTTAGGTCTATGTTTAAGTCTTTTACCCATTTTGAGTTGATTTTTGTACATGGGGTGAGATAAGGGCCCTGTTTCATTCTTCCATACTTTCTCCAACAGTATTCACGAGTCTTTTCTTCCCAATTTTGCATTTTGGGTATTTGTCAAAGATCAATTGAGCTTAAGTGTGTGGATTTTTGTCCAGGTGCTCTATTATGTTTCATTGGCTATGTGTCTGTTTTTATACTAGGATTATGCTATTTGGATTACTATAGATAATGTGATACCTCCAACTCTGTACTTTTTCTCATGATTGCTTTGGCTACTGAGGGTCTTTGTGGTTCCATATGAATTTTAGATTCGTTTTTTTCTCTTTCTGTGAAAAATGTCATCGGAGTTTTGATAGGGATTGCATTGAATCTATAGGTTGCTTTGGATAGTGTGGACATCTTAACAACATTAATTCTTCTAATTCATGAATACAGTATTTTCATTTGTGTTTCTTCAATTTCTTTCACCAATGTTTTATAGTTTTCAGTGTATTAATCTTTCACTTTCTTGGTTAAATTTATTTTTAAGTATTTGATTTGTTTTTATGGTATTATATATGCGATTAAAAATTTTTTTTCAGATAGTTTGTTGTTAATATATAGAAATGCAACTGATTCTTGTACGTTGATTTTGTATCTTGCAACTTTACTGAATTCATTTATTCTTAAAGTTTTGGGGGTATGTCCTTAGGGTTTTCTGTATGTGAGATCATGACATCTGGAAACTGACATAGTTTTATTTCTTACTTTCCTATTTTCAGGCTTTTTATTTCTTTTTCTTGACGTTGTTCTGGCTGGGACATTATTAGTTTTATGTTAGATACAAGTGGTGAGAATGGGTATCCTTGTTCCTGATCTTATAGGAAAAGCTTTCAACATTTCACTATTGAGTATTATGCTAGCTGTAGGGTTGTGATATATATATAACACGTACACACACACACATATACCATACATACCTTCGTATATTGAAAACATTGAATTGTACTACAAACTGACAAGCTTTATAAAATTATTTAATAATTATATCTTAATAAAGCTGTTATAAATTCTGATTTAATGAACTAACAACTCTTGTCAAAAAAAAAAAATCCATGGGTTTTCTATTCTGTGGAGCAGAGGTCAGCAAACTGAAGCCCATGAATGAAATCTGCTCTGCTGCTTGTTCTCATAAATAAAGTTTTATTGGAACATAGCTATACCCTTCTGTTTACCTATCATCTGTAGCTACTTTTGCAGAGTTTAGTAGTGACAGAGAATACTGGGCCTGCAGACTTCTAAAAGATTCACTATCTCGTGCTTTACAAAAAAAAGTTTGTCAATTCCTGTTATTTAGGAGGACTGATAAACATCTATGTGTAGTGACATAAATGTCAAGTGAAAACAAGTTGAGAACAATACATACAATAGCAACATCATTTATAAGAAATGAAAATAAAACAGATCTCTAATCCACTGGGCGCTGTGGCTCATGCCTGTAAACCTAGTACTCTGGAAGGCTGCGGTGGGTGGATTGCTTCAGTTCAGTAGTTTGAGAACAGCCTGAACAAGAGTGAGACATTGTCTCTACTAAAAAATAGAAGAACTAGCTGGGCATTGTGCTGGGTGCCTGTAGTCCCAGCTATTCAAGAGGCTGAAGCAAGAGGATTGCTCAAGCCCGAGAGTTTGAGGTTGCTGTGAGCAATGATGTGACAGCACTCTACCCAGGGCACAGAGTGAGAGTCTGTCTCAAAAAAAGAATTATAGAATTGAAAAAAAGAATTATAGAATCGAATACATGCAGTATTGTGTAAATGCATGGAGTAAGTTCTGAAAAGGCAGCAATAATCTAACAATGTTCCTGGGGAGAGCATTAAATTTTTGGATTGGTAGTCAAAGTGTACTCTAACCCTTATTTGTGCTATTTTAAACTTTTTACAAAGAAAATGTATATGTTACATACATAAAAAGTATAAAATTATAGATATTTTTGGTTTGTTTTTCAGAGCTATAAATGATCTAAGTGCATTAGATGCTGTAAGTATAGAATTCTCAATTTGAAATTACACTTTACTCTTTAGTCTGTAAGGCCACATGCAGATTATTTGAGACCTGTTTTGCTTATCTGTGGTTATCACAAAAAGTATGCATGGACCTTTTTTTCCCTCTGCTCATCAGCTTTTCTTAGTGTTTATGAATATATCGTGCGGTCCAAGATGACTCTTATTCTTCCAATGTGCCGCAGAAAAGAAAAAAAGATTGGACAACCCTGAGAGACTCTAGAAATTTTCCAGATTACATAAAAACATTCAGTGCTTATGTAGTTTATCCAAGAGATTTCTATGCATGTGAGCTGGAAATCTTTGTCTATTCCTTAAAAAAAAAAAATTGTTTCAGTAGATTTAAGGGTTAAAAGAGGTTTTTTTGTTAGGTGTATGAATTATGTAATGGTAAAGTCAGGGCTTTTAGTATACCCATCTCTTGAATAGTGTACATCGTACCCAATGGGCTATTTTTCGTCCTTCATCCCATTCTCATCCTCCCAACTTCTGAGTCTCCAGTGTCCATTATACCACTCTGTATGACTGTATCTATTGCTTAGCTCTCACTTTTAAGTGAGAACATGTGGTATTTTCTGTTCTTAGGATAATGATCTATCCTTTTAATTTCACGTGAACTTACTATCACTCAGAAACATTTAACTTCTGAAATATTAAACTATAATATCTTACAGCCTTCTGAGTAGTTCCAGTCATTGCCCCTTCTAGTTTCTTTACCTCCGTTAGCCCCAGTTACAGCCTTACTATACAGATTAATACTAATGGCTCATTATCTTCACGAGTTAATACTTTTTTTACCTTAAAAATTAAGTATCCAACCTGGATGGACGTGGAAGACATTATTCTTAGTAAAGCATCACAAGAATGGAGAAGCATGAATCCTATGTACTCAATTTTGATATGAGGACAGTTAATGGCAATTAAGGTTATGAGGGGGGGAGGTGGGGCCTTGGTGTGTGTCACACTTTATGGGGGCAAGACATGATTGCAAGAGGGACTTTACCTAACAATTGCAATCAGTGTAACCTGGCTTATTGTACTCTCAGTGAATCCCCAACAATAAAAAAAAAATTAATTAAAAGAAAAAAAAATTAAGTATCCAAACTTTTTTATATTAGGATGTTTTCTCTTCATTACTACTAAAATTATAATATATGTTTTTAGAAATACAAACAGATGCAAAGTGATTTTAAAGGGTTATCAGATGAGAAACTGATGCTGGAAAATGAACTACAAAAGTTGACAGATACAGAGGTGGGTAAAACTTTAGTGTCTAAAAATGCCATATAGTACGTAACAAGGTTATTATTTTTAGGATAGGAATGAGAGCTATTTAAATATTTTATAATAGATTTCCAATATTAATGATCTATAGCAGCTGTGCTTTAAAGCAATAACATAATGTTATATTCTAAATTATAATATTATTTATTAATAGCCATCAAAACCAAAATGGATGCTATGAAAAACAGACATAAAATGTAAACATCCCAAAAGATATTCTAGGTCAAATATTTAACTGTGTTACCAGTTATCAGTACATTATCAGGAAATTAAGGTTTTCAAATATATTTTCAGTGCATTTTGTGGTATTATCTGCAATTATGTATTGAGCGTGGCCCAGTTTGTTGTATCACGTAGAATGAATAGACATGCTGAAGATGAAGGCAATTTTGTTTGGTTTTGTATTTTCTTTCTCCTTGCTGTTTTTCTTGACAGCTTATAAATTCACGCTCTAGACAATGAAGAAAAGTAGATTAGAACTGAATTTTTTAATTAACCTCTAAAAACATAAAATGTGTGGCTGAAGGGAAACTAGTCTCGAATCCACTAACATTAATGTTGATATTTCTTCTTTATTAGAGGAGGAAGCAGAAATAATACCAGGGGAGTTGCAGCTTAATCAGTCAGAGAAACAGTGATCTCATACAGGTGGCAAATAGAAGACTAGGGCTGTCACGTACGTTCAGATTAGGATAGTTCTCTTTAGGTAGCATTTCAACTAGGAATAGCATATCAGTACAAAAAAGGCTAAAAATAGTAATTTGTGAATAGTAAAATAATGAATTGAATAGTCTAAATGTGAGAATTTTGCAACATTTTAAATCATGCACTGTTTAAGCCACGTTGAATAAATGTTGCATCTTCTTACATGACTTGGAGATGTTGCAGCTGTTTCTGGTTTGCTTTATTTTTTATTTTATGAGACAGAGTCTCACTATGTCACCCTCGGTAGAGTGCTGTAGCATCATAGCTCACAGAAACCTCAAACTCTTGGGCATAAGCGATTCTCTTGCCTTAGCCTGCCAAGTAGCTGGGACTACAGGGGCCGCCACTACACCCGGCTATTTTTGGGTTGTAGTTGTCATTCTTGTTTGGCAGGCCTGGGCTGGGCTCGAATCTGGCAGCTCTGGTATATGTGGCTGGTGCCCTAGCTGCTTGAGCTACAGGCACTGAGCCTGTTTTATGGCTTTGTTTATTTAAGTGTTCTGCCTCTTTCCGCTCTAGAGAGAAATGATTTTTCACGGGTTTGTTTAATATACCACATGATTTTTGTATTCAATCCTTAGAAACTTTGCTGCTCATTTACACCTCTTTTCCATTCTTGTCTCAGCCCCTGCACATCATTCTTACTTCATTATTCAAGATTTTAATTTTCTAACAGATGTTAAAGTTGAATGGCCATATTTCTAATACTTTACATATGTGAAATGTAGTCAGTGAGTGACTGACCTTGCCTTTTCTCATTGGAAATTACTCGTAGAAGGGGAAGGGAGGGGGGAGGTTAGGGTAATGGGTGGGGCCACACCTACGGTGCATGTTAGAATGGGTACAGGTGAAACTTATAAAGGCAGAATACAAATGTCTACGCACAATAACTAAGAAAATGCCATGAAGGCTACGTCGAACAGTTTGATGAGAATATTTCAGATTGTATATGAAACCAGCACATTGTACCCCTTGATTGCACTAATGTACACAGCTAAGATTTAACAATAAAAAGAAAAGGAAATTACTTGTAGCATTTATGACCACTATGTACAAGTGTGAAGGACAAATTTGGAAGGGGAATTACTATATATAGAGAGGAAATGTTATATCCACAAGAGATTGAGAAGTAGTTTGTTTTCAGAAAAGGAAATTTAATATGGGAGTTGGTGGAATAGGATGATGGAGAGAGAATGATGGCTATAGCATATGTCAAACTCAGGATTTCCAAAAAACAAAGTTATTTTTCTTCCAAGTTAGGCTTCCTTTCTTAACTTACTTTTTTTTTATCTCAATTTAATTTTTTTAGACAACCAAGCTTAATAATTAAAAGCCACATTTGATTCTTATTCATAGCCATGAGATATTAATCACTATTTTCTTGTGAATTAGTTAAGGCTCTTATATTCCTTTGTGTAAGCAGGAGAAACTAACTCTGGCTATCTAGAGCAACAAGTTTATTGGATATATTAGGGCAATTAAAAATTGAACGAAAAGTTGAATATGTTTGGTGAAGGGTAAAACCACAGCAACTCTGGGAGTCAAAATAGCAGGAGTTCATGAATAGTTAGTACTTTCAGAGAATTTTTAGAGAGGGTAAGGTGATATGTCATTGTGAGCATTTAAAAAATATGTTTATTGGTCATTTGTCTTCTGTTAATGTAGTGTACCCACTATTCGATGGAGTAGATTTTTTTTCTTGCTGATTTGTGGGAGTTCTTTGTAGATTCTCGTTTTTAGCCCTTTATCAGATGTATAGTTCCAATATTTTCACCCATTCCATAAGTTGCCTATTTGCTCCTTGGCAAAGCAGTAGCTTTTTAATTTAATTAAGTCCCACTTATTTATTTATTTATTTATTTTTGTTTCTGTAATTGCCATTAGAGGCATAAATTCTTTGCCCAGATCAGTATCTAGAAGAGTTTTTCCTATATTTTCTTCTAAAAATCCTATGGTTTCATGCCTTATGTTTAAATTTTTAATCCATCTTGAATTAACTTTTGTAAGTGGTGAAACATATGAGTCCTGTTTCATTCTTCTGCAGGTGGCTATCCGGTTTTCCTAGCACCACTTAATGAATTAGGGCTTCTTTTATTCAGTGTATATTGTTGTCTGTTTTGTCAACAGTTGGCTGTTATGTTGATGATTTTATATCTGGGTTCTCAGTTCTGTTACACTGGTCTATTTTTGTGCTAATACTGTGCTGTTTTGGTTACTATACTTTAGAGTATAGTTTGAAGTCTGATAATGTGATGTCCCCAGACTTCTTGTTTTTTGCATTTTATAAGACTTTTATTTTGTATTATTTTGAAGTTTTTTTTTAATTGTTTGGGATTCATTGAGCGTACAAAGAATTAGGTTACACTGATTGCATTTGTTAGGTAAAGTCCCTCTTGTAATTGTGTCCCGCCCCCAAGAAGTGTGCCACCCCCACCTTTCCTCTCCTTTACACATGCCCATTACCAAGCATATTGGTCTACTTGAAGTTGTCTCACAACTTACTGATGATCTGGTCATTATTTTTTAGCCTTATTCCTCTCATTGTTTTAGTGTTTATTGATTACCAATATATATTAGTTTTTCCTGAATGGGAAACATCTCTAAAAGCTCATATTTGAGCTAGAAAAGTATTTTGAGATGTTAAACATTCTCATTAAAATTCATTATTATACTATTTCCATATTTTATGAGGGATTATTATATTTTATGTCTAATTTATGACAAGTCTGCTACTATGGTGGAATTGATATCTGTTGGAAATTGTGGTCTAAAACTGGAAATAACCACCGAATGCCTTAATAGCTCCCTATTATTAAACCCATCTAAAAATTTCAATATCTATTATTAAATTTTCCCCCTACTTTCATATATAAAACAATCTGATACTACATAGCAGTTAAAGAATACTTTAAAACACTTAGTCAATTCTGCTATAATACTTGTTTTGAAATGAAAATTTATTCCAACGTGATTATTTTGAATGTAATTTGAATTTCATGTGCACTTATGCATAGTTTCATCTGCAAAAATACCAGGAGAAGGCAGAAAGTGGCTTTCTCCAACTAACGTGGTTCACAGCGTAGATAGTGTGCCACACCAGCCCATATCTAATATTATGATTTTTTTTATTAAATTTCAGATAACCCCCTTTTACTGCCCAATAACTCACAAATTGAAACGTATTCAATGCACACTTCTGAAAACAAGCTTCTGATCTTTTTCAAGATAAAAGGCTATATGTCTCATGGTATTTATGTATTCTCAATCATTTAACTGTGTACAACTGTAGTACTGTTTCTAATAGGTTTCTGTTATTTTAAATGTATCATTGGCAATGTTTTTGCATGATGTGCACCTAATCCATTTTCCCCATACATTTGTAGGTTTTATTACATGTTTTCGCATAACTGAATTGATTTTCGGGAATACATATATCACATTAAAATAGAATAGACTATAATTTATTAGAATTTTAATGTTTTAATATATATTAGCTTATATACAACTTACATTCAATAAAGAATTGTTACAAATAGTCTGGATGTATCATTAATTTTGTTTTGCTTCTATTCAGATAATTTTTCTTGAAACATTGTATAGGCCCTCTCAAAGTAAAATGGAAACTTTAGTAATGTATAATATCATGTATTTCCTTATAATTTATTGTGTCCTTAACTATTTATTTCTGGCTTATAGATGATTACACAGAAAGCAAAGCCTGCGCATGAGCGCACGAAGAAAACTGCAAAAGCAGAGAAGAAAAGAGACAAAGGAAAATCTGAGGATTTGGAAGGGTAAGACATAAAGATGCATGTTAATCTTTTTCTTTCCTGTTAATTTATATTTTTATTTAGACAAACAATTTAAGATCAAATAAGCATAACTCATTAACAGATTTTAGAAGCATAAATTAGTAAATGTATGTTTTTATAAGCAGGGCAGGATATGATTATGGGAAAAGTCTAAAAAGGGAAGAAAAAAGAACCAAAAGTGAATTGGAGGAAGAGAACGAACCAAAAGATATTCAGGAATAGGAAGGCAGAGTTAAATCTTGACATAGTTATAGGAAAAAAGAATTCACATTGTATTCTTGATGGTCCAGCTAATGCTTTGTAATTGGTTAGTTCCTCAATCTGGACTATTCTTTTCCATTATACTTCTTAATTGTACTTTAATAAAAAAAAGTTATCTATTTTTGATGTATGTGAATTATTATAAAGTAGCCTTATTAAGTAAATGAATATCTTCTTTAGCATTATAAAATAATTATCTCATTTTGAATTTTCTTGGTCAAACCTTAATATTGAAATAGTTTTTAAAAGAAGCTATGAATCCAGTCACTATACAGCTCCATAAATTCTAAAAAGAAATTTGTTGGACAAATGATGCCTTTGATCTAGTGAAGAAAAATTTACTAGAGAAGAAAACATGACCAGTGCACTTTGAAAATCTCAGTCTTTTAACATTTTCATCATACTGATGAGAAATTAGCTTGAGAAATGTTATTCAGCTGTTTATCATTTGACCTGTATGGATTTTGTGTCTTTTAAAAGTACAAATTTCTTTAAAAATTTTCATCCTTTTAAAATGATTAAAGTTTCCTCAAGAAGGCAAAGTAGTGATGCATTTTAAAAGACCATGATGCATTTTGAAACATTTTTTGGTTACAGGAAGAAGTCTCCAGACCAAGAACTTAAAAAAGAGGATTTGCTTCAAGTCCAGGTAGTCTCTGCACATCTATGTTTAATTAATGATATGTGCTCTGATACTTATATGTATGTGTGTAAATGTAGATATGTTTCTGTGTATATGTACTGAAATTCTTCCTAAGATATGTCCTTTTTGTTGATTGAATTTTCTAAGCAAGTTTCAGAAAATAAAATGGTAAATCTAGGCATATTTCTGCCAAGATTATGAAAAATTTCATGTATTACTTAACTACAGGCAACATCATGGAGGAAAGAAAATCATATTGGGAGTCAAAACAGGGACTTACTGGTTATATTACTTTGGTTAAATCCCTTTCACTGATTTGAATTTTGCATTTTCCATCACTAAATGAGTAAAATAGTACAAATCTATTTTTAAAAGGCATAAGACTTACAAGAATCAAATAAAAAATTCTTCAGAAATTGTGAACCATGTAGCCCAGTCTGTTTTATGTGATCCAGTAAGAGGAATACAAATATGTCACGACCCCTATGGCCCTGGTCTCCGTTGCTGCACGAGGGAACCAGGCGTGACATGGATTAGAAGTACAAGCTTGCAGGAGGTGGGCTAACCTTAAGTGCAGGGTGGCCCTGAGCCCCTTCTGCAACGCCTATGAAGGTTATGCACAACAGGTGTGGAGAGTTAAGGTAATGACATCAATGTTTAACACATGCTAGCTAGTGAGTGACTGATCTTATCTCATTCTGGAACACTGAGTGAGTTGGGGGATTGCCCTCAAGTCGCAAAACGTCTCTAGGCTTACCAGGAGACTGTCCTGTGGTCAGTGTTTCGTTTTAATGTGATAAGAATCCGTAATTGTCCTTGTAAGCATGGTATCCATTCCTTTACACAAATAACCTGTTATTTCATTTTGGCTTTGTAATACTTTCTTTTCTCTTGATACAAGTTAATTTCTTAACACTTGTTATAGCATCACAGCACACATTGTTGCATAACAAGTTACCACAAATTTAGCTTAAATTATTTATATTATTGTTCTGCAATAAACATTTGAGTGCAGATATCTTTTTGATAAAATGATATCTTATTTTCCTTTGGGTAGATACACAGTAGTAGGATTGCCTGGATTGAATGGTAACTCTACATTTATTTCGTTAGGAATCTCTGTACTTTTCCCCAAAGGAGTTGTGTTAAATTGCATTTCCACTAACAGTGCACAAGCACTCCTCTCTCTGCATCTATGCCAGCATCTATTGCTTTTCAACTTTAATAATGGCCATTCTGACAGGAGGAAGGTGGTATCTCATTGCAGTTTTAATTTGTATTTCCCTGATGGTTAATGGTGTTAAGTGTTTTATGTAGTGTGCATATATATATATATTTTTTCATTTGTCTATCTTCTTTTGAAAAACTTCTGTTCGTATCTTTTGCCCACTTTTTAAGGAGGATGGGTTTATTTTTTTTTTCTTGCTGATTTATTTGAGTTCTTTATAAATTTTGGATATTAACTCTTTACAGATGTGTAGTTTGGGAACATTCCCCCCATTCCGTAGGTTGTCTGCTAATTCTGTTGAGTATTTCCTTTGATATGTAGGAGTTTTTTAAGATCCATATATTTGTTTTTGCCTATGGTATCTTTTTCATAAATTGTTTGCCTAAGCCAGTGGCTCTCAACCTGTGGGTCGCGACCGACAGGAACTGTATTAAAGGGCCGCGGCATGAGGAGTTGAGTTCTAAGCCAATGCCTAGAAGAGTTTTTCCTATGTTTTCCTCTAGAATTCTTGTGGTTTCATGTCTTACATTAAAGTCTTTTATCTATCTGGAATTGATTTTTTGAATATGGCAAGAGATAGGGTCCTGTTTCATTCTTCTGCATGTAGCTATCTACTTTTCCTGGTACCATTTATTGAATGAGGCTTCATTTCCCCAGTGTGTATTATTGTCTGCTTTGTTTGAAGATCAGTTGGTTGTAAGTAGAGGGTGTTCTATCTGTGTTCTCTATTCTGCTCCATTGTTCTATGTCTGTTTTGGTTGCTTTAGCTTTGTAGTATAATTAGAAGTCAGGGAAAGTGATGCCTCCAGATTGTGACTTTTACCCAAGGTGGCTTTGGCTATTCGGGCTCTGTTTTGGTTTCAAATAAAGAGTAGAATTATTTTTTCGAGATCTGTGAAATGTGATGTTTGTATTTTGATGGGGATTGTGTTGACTCTGTAAATCACTTTGGGCGGTATAGGCATTTTAATGATGTTGAGTCTACCAGTCTGTGAGCATGGGATGTTTTTTTGTTTGTTTGTATCATCTATGATTTCTTTCATCAGTGTTTCAGAGTTCTACTTGTAGAGATCTTTCACTTCCTTTGTTAAGTATATTCCCAAGTATTTTTTTCTTTTTTTGCAGCTGTTGCAAATGGTATTGAATCTTTGATTTGACTCTCAGCTTGACTGTTATCAGTACATAGAAATGCTACTGGTTTGTGTATATTGATTTTGTATCCTGAGACTTTGCTGAATTTATTCTTTCTAGGGATCTTTTGGTGGAGTTTTCTAGATATGAAATCAAAGCATTGGCAAACCGTGATAGTTTCACCTCCTCTTTCCTGATTTGGATGCCCTTTATTTCTTATTTCTTTGTCTTGGCTGATTACTCTGGCTAGAAAGTGCTGACAGTGGGTATCTTATCTTGTTCCAGTCTTTTGGGGGAATGCTTTCACCTCTTCTCGGTGCAGTTGATGTTGGCTATGTGTTTGTCATATGTGGGTTTTGTTATTTTAGGTACGTTCTTTCTATGTATGCTTTGTAGGTGTTTTTATAATGAAGTGGTGCTGGATTTTATCAAATACTTTTTCTGCATTCATTGAGATGATCATATAGTCTTTGTTTTTGTTTATGTGGTCATTCATGTTTATTGATTTGCATGTTAAACACCCTTGATTCCCTGCAAAGAAACCTACCTGATCATTGTGAATTATATTTTTTATGTCCTATTGAATTACTTTGCTATTATTGAAGGTGTTTGCATCTGTGTTCCTAAGGGAAGTTGATCTGTAGTTTTCTTTTTTTGTTGTGTCCTTTGCTGCTTTTGTAAAATGAGTTAGGGAGGATTTCCTCCTTCTTGATGTTATAGAATAATTTCTATAGGATAGGTCCCAGTGTTTTGTAGGTCTGGCATAGTTGGGCTATGCATCTGTATGGTCCAGAGCTTTTTTTGGTGGGGGTGTTTATTTTATTACTGCTTCAATATTGCTGCTTGTTATCAGTCTATTCATGGTTTCTATTTCTTCCAAATTTAGGCTTGGGAGACGTGTGTTTTCAGGAATTTCTCTATGTTCTCCACATTTTCTAGTTCGCATATGTAGAGGTTTTTGTAGTATTCAGGGATAATATTTTGTGTTTCTGTGGTATCACTCAGAATTTATCATTTTCCATTTCTGATTGATCTTACTTGAGTCCATCCTTTTCTATTTCTGGTTAATCTGACTCCTACTCTATCAATTTTGTTTATATTTTCAAAGAACCACTTTTTGCTTCATTCGTCCTTTGTATTGTTATTTTGGTTTCAATTTTATTTAGTTCTGCTTTGACCTTTTCTTCTGCTGGCTTTGGGTTTGATTTCCTCTTCTATTTTCCTGAGATACAACATTAGGTGACATCTTTTTGTCTTTTTTTCATTTGGGCACGTAAGGCCATGAACTGCCTCCTTAGGATTACTTTTGCTTTATTCCATAGATTTTGAAATCTCATGTCCCATTGGTCATTCAGTTTAAGGAATCTTTTGATTTTTATTTTCATTTCATTCTTGACCCAAGGATGGTTCTTCATCAGGTTGTTTAATTTTCATGACTTTGTGTATTTCTCTTGGAAATCAATTTCTAGGTTTATTTCATTGTAGTTTGATAAGGTACATGGTATGATTTCTATTTTTATTTAAATTAATGAGACTTATTTTGCAGCCTAAGATATGATCACTTTTGGAAACTGTTCAATATACTGATGAGAAGACTGTATAGTCAGTAGTTTTTGGGTAGAATGTTCTGTAAATGTCTGTTAGGTCCACTTGTTCTAAAGTCCTGTTTAAGTCTAGTGCTTCTTTATTGATTTTCTGCTTTGATGATCTGTCCTGTTCTGTCTGTGTGGTGTTGGAGTCCCTGGCAGTTACCATGTTACTGTTTATTTCTATATTTAGTGCTAGGGGAATTTGCTTTATAAATCTGGGAACTCCTGTATTGGATACATATATATTTAGGCTTGTTGAATATTTTTGTTTAATTGCTCCCTTTATCATTGTAAAATGACCATCTTTATCTTTTTCCTTTTTTACCATTTTTTTTTTGAGATAGAGTCTCACTATGTTGCCCTGGGTAGAATGCCATGGCATCACAGCTCACAGCAACCTCAAACTCTTGGGCTTACGCGGTTCTTGTGTCTCAGCCTCCCAAGTAGCTGGGACTACAGGTGCCCGCCACAATGCCTAGCTACTTTTTTTTTTTTTAATCCATTTTTGATTTAAAGTTTATTTTATCCAATCTGGAAATAGCTATACCTGCTTGTTTTTGGTTTCTATTTGTATGGAATTTTTTTTTTCATTTTTTTAAAACCAGGAATCTGTGTGAGTTCTTGCAAGTTAAATAGGAGACAGTATATACTTTTGAGTATGCTTTTTCATCCATTTAGGCAGTTTATGTCTTTTAAGTGGGACATTAAGATCATTTATTTTCAATGTTAGTATTAATATGTGGGATCTGTTCTGATCATCCTGTTGGATGATACATTGTTGGTTTGTTTGCTATAGCTGTACTGTTTGGATTTTTTTTTATCCTGGTGGGTATCTATTGTGCTGTTCCATGTATAATGCAGTCGTAGGTCTCTCCTATATAGCAAATATAGTAGTGACAAATCCCCTTAGTGTTTGCTCATCTGGGAAAGTCTTTATGATATATGACATTTAGTTTTGAAGAATACAAATGTTTTGGCTGACAGTTGTTCTGTTTAAGAAAACTAAAAATAGGTCCCTAATCCCTTCTGGTTTATTAATTCCTCACTGAGAAATCTGCTGTCAGCTTGATGGATTTTCCTTGGTAGGTTAGTTGTTGCTTTCTTCGTGTAGCTTGTAGAATTTTATCCTTTGTTTTTGACTTTTGCCAGATTGATTATTATGTGTCTTGGAAAAGTCCTATTTGCTATGAATCTTCTCTTTGCTTGGTGATCATCTTGTATTTGGGTATCGAATCTTTGTTAATACCAGGGAAGTTTTCCTCAATAATGCCCTTAAATAGATTGTCCATTCTTTTTGTCCCTCAGTGATACCTATAATTCTTATATTGGCCATCTTTGTACAAATGCATATTTCTCTTTATTTTTTCTGCATCTTCTACTGACTGGGTTAGGTTGAAAACCTTGTCTTCAAGTTCTGATATTCTTTCTTCTGTTTGGTTTAGCTTGTTGTTGAAGCTTTCTGATACATTTGAAATTCCCTAAATGTTTCTTTCATTTCTTTAAGTTCTGGTATATATTTATTTATGGTGTCTATCTCTTTAGCAAGTTTTTCATTTTTTTTTTTTAATCCATGTCCTGAAACATTTGTTTGGTTTCTTTGTGTTACCTTTCAACTTTGTTTTCACTATCATTGATCATATTTGACATCCATAGTCTGAGTTCCATCTCTGACATTTTGACAATTTCTATTAAATTGGGGTTTATTGCTGAAGACCTACTGTACCTTGTTATTGTTGTTACTGCCAATCCCACGTTGCAGAGTAAGTTAATGCCCCATGTTGTCCTATCAGCAGTGGTGATTGTCAGCCCAAGTCATCTTAAGAGCTGCTCCACTCAGATCTATGGATAGCAGTATTTGTCATCCTGAGCTGGCTTGAGTCCAGCTCTGCTTACACTCTTAGATGGTGGCAGTTGTCCTCCTGTGTTGGTTTAGGAGCTGCCCTGCTCAGATATATGGGCAACAGTGCTGACTTAAGCACAAGTCCTGCCCATGTTGACAAATGTTGGCCCACCCAGGTCCTCCAGTAGCAGTAGGAGTGTGCAGCTCCCGAGTGCCTGGACTCCCCACTCACTCTCATCCCACACTCTTGGGCACTCTAGTAGGGGCAATGAGGAGGCAGCAGCAGTGGGTCTGACTCTGGACAGAGGCAGTGTTCTATGTCTAGGATTTTAAAATGTGCCCAGAGTTTGCAAGCCAGTGGGTCACTGCTTTGCCCTGTCTCTGGAGCTGTGCTGCTACACAGTCTCAAAATAGCTTCCTATGTCTGTCCTGCAGCCATCTGTAGCAGATCTGTCCTGTAGCTCAGATGGCAGTGATCATCAAGGGAGCATGGAGTCTCGGTATTCTCTTTCTGTGCCTTCCCCAGTGTGTGCTCATCTTCCCTGTGTACCACCGAATCTTAGAGCAGGTCACCTCTCTTCCTACTCCTTCACTTTTGGGTGTCTTCTGTCATCTCTCTTTTGATTCACAGTGGTCTCTCTTAGATGACCAACCTGAAGGAGGATATCCACTGTCCACCTTCAGTGCTGTCCACGAGAGTGGTGTATGTTGGCTGCCTTTAGCCTTCCATCTTGGCCATTCTGACTTTTGTTTCTTTTCTTTTTAAGGTTGGTCAGGGGATTATTTTTAATAGATATTTTCGATTAACTTTTTTTTTTTTTTTTACAGACTTGTTTAATTTTATTTTTTCCTAATCTGTGCCTTATTGTGGTTTGAAATGTAGTTCATGCTATTTAGCATAGTGCTATGTTTAATGGTGTCATTTCTATCTACTCTTTTGTGAAGTGTCTATTCAAGTCAGTTGCCCATGTTTTTTCTATTGGTTTATCTTTTTCTCACTGATTTGCTGGAATTCTTTACAGGCCCTAGGCATTGTTGTAAGGATAGTCAGTCTTTATGTCACCCTCAGTAGGGTGACATACAGGGCATCATAGCTCACAACAACCTCAAATTCCTGGGTTCAAATGATCCCCTTGCCTCAGCCTCCCTCCTAGTAGCTGGGACTACAGGGGCCCACAACACCTGGCTATTGTTAGAGACAGGGTCTCACTCTTGCTCAGCCTAGTCTTGAACTCCTGAGTTTAGGCAATCCACCTGCCTCGGCCTCCCAGAGTGCGAGGATTGACAGTGGTGAGCCAAAGTGTCCAGCCAACTCATAGTTTTTCTTTTCTTTTCTTTCTTTCTTTTATTTTTTATTTTTTTTAGAGACAGAGTCTCACTTTATTGCCCTCAGTAGAGTGCTATGGCGTCACACAGCTCACAGCAACCTCCAGCTTCTGGGCTTAGGCGATTTTCTTGCTTCAGCCTTCCAAGTAGCTGGGACTACAGGCGCCCGCCACAACGACCAGCTATTCTTATTTTTTTTTTTTAGACAGAGCCTCAAGCTATATCCCTGGGTAGAGTGCTATGGCATCACAGCTCACAGCAACCTCAAACTCCTGGGCATAAGCGATTCTCTTGCTTCAGCCTCCCAAGTAGCTGGGACTACAGGTGCCCGCCACAACTCCCGACTATTTTTCGGTAGTTGTCATTGTCTGGCAGATGCGGGCCAGATTCAAACCCTCCAGCTCTGGTGTATGTGGCTGGTGCCTTAGCCACTTGAGCCACAGGCGCCACCATAGTTTTTCAATAAAGACTAAAATCTACCTGCCTGCTTTCTTTCTCCTGCTGGCAGCCCCTCCCCCATCCCTCCTGTGGACTTGTATTTCACAAACTATTGAGGAGTCCAGCAGACCCAAAGGAAATGTAAATTCTTCTCTTTTTGGGGGGGGGTAGGGGAGGGACAGAGTCTCAAGCTGTCACCCTGGGTAGAGTGCCATGGCCTCACAGCTCACAGCAACCTCCAACTCTTGGGCCTAAGCAATTCTCCTGCCCCAGCCTCCCAAGTAGCTGGGAGCATAGGCGCCCACCACAATGCCCGGCAAATTTTTTTTTTTTTTTTGTAGTTGTCAGGCAGGCCCAGGCCAGGTTCAAACTGCCAGCCTCCGTGTATGCGGCTAGCACCTTACCCACTGAGCTACGGGCATCACCTGGAAATTCTTCTCTTTACATTCTCTTCTTTTTTTTTTAATTTTTATTTATTTATTATATTGTTTTTTTGCAGTTTTTGGCCAGGGCTGGGTTTGACCCGCCACCTCTGGCATATGGGGCCGGTGGCCTACTCCTTTGAGCCACAGGCACCACCCTTTACAGTCTCTTCTTCTTCTTTTTTTTTTTTTGAGACAGACTCTAAAGCTTTTGCCCTGGGTATAGTGCTGTGCCGTCGCAGCTCACTGCAACCCCAGACTCAGGTTGTGAGCATTCTGCTGCCTCAGCCCCTCCTGCCTCAACCTGCTGGGATTATAGGTGCTCAGGGAGGTGCCCAGCTGGGTTTTTCATTTTTTTTAATAAGTCAGGGTCTCGTCCAGACAAGTCTCAAACTTCTGAGCTCAAGCAATCAATTCTCCCACCTCAGCCTCCCACAGTGCTAGGATTACAGGCGTGAGCCACCACTCTCGGCCTCATCTGCTTCTTTTTTAGAATTTGTTCCTTTAAGCCTTCAGTAGTTCCTGAGTGATCAGGATGAACAATGGGATATGTCTTCAACCTTGCCAGAGGAAAAGCAGTTGGCCAACTTTCACAATACTTTGTGAATTTGACTACAGTTGCTTTTTTGTCACCCTTAAATTCACCTCTCCGCTCAACCTGCCTGAGCAACCTGCCTTTCTTTCTTTGGGATGGCACGGCATCTCCCTGCTCTCCGCTCTCTTCCTCCCTCTCTCCTTCTAAGCCATAAACGTTGGAGATCGGGAGTCCCAGTTTCCCAGCTGTAGTTGACCTGGTTGGATTACTCAGCAGAATACAAAGTTCAACCAAAATAGGGCAGGAATTGAAAGCAAAAGTGGGTAGAAACCGAAAGTAAAACTGCAGCAGCAAGGCAGCATGAAGTAGAAAGAAAGCAAAAGTCACCTGCACAATCTTTAGTATGACAAAGAGAAATTCTAGTTAAAAGCAAGGAGAAAGGCTCGGAGCCTGTGGCTCAGGTGGCCAAGGCGCCAACCACATACACCTGAGCTGGCAGGCTCGAATCCAGCCCAGGCCCACCAAACAATGATGGCTGCAACCAAAAACATAGCCGGGCACTGTGGCGGGCGCCTCCAGTCCCAGCCACCTGGGAGGTGGAGGCAGGAGAACCGCCAGAGCCCAGGAGTTTGAGGTTGCTGTGAGCCACGTCGCCGCAGTACTCTACCCAGGGCAACAGCCCGAGGCTCCGTCTCAAAAAAATAAACTCAGAGAAAGCTTCAAGAACTTCCAAAGAAAGTTGGAAGTGAGTCCCTCTTAGGAGTCAGAAGAGAGAAAAGACTGAGACACAAAGACACCAGTGTAGTTATGAAAGTCCTCTTTTCAATTAACTTTTTAATGGTTGATTTAGCTGTTTTACTGTTATTTATTTATTTATTTACTTTCAGCTTTATTGTCTTTTTGTTTTTATTTCAGATTGATATGAAGGTACAAATGTTTAGGCCACATTGTTTTCATCTCTAAGGCAAAGTTCAAGTTGTAGCCAATCCTTCTACCCAGGAGGTGCATTTTTCATTTCTTTCCAGCCTTATTTTCATTAATTATTGTGCTCTTTTCATTTTTAGTTCCTTTTCAAATTTGCAAATTTGTACATTAGTTATATACTTTATTTATTTTTAGGCTTTGTTTAATCACAGTAAACACTATCTGGGCCATACATTTTTCACTGAATATAACTTCATTTGTATTTCATAGGTGTTTGAGTTTTATTTGTTTTGAAAAAAAGTTTCAGGGGCGGCGCCTGTGGCTCAGTGAGTAGGGCGCCGGCCCCATATGCCGAGGGTGGCGGGTTCAAACCCAGCCCCGGCCAAACTGCAACAACAACAACAAAAAATAGCTGGGCGTTGTGGCGGGCGCCTGTAGTCCCAGCTGCTGGAGAGGCTGAGGCAAGAGAATCGCGTAAGCCCAAGAGTTGGAGGTTGCTGTGAGCCGTGTGACGCCATGGCACTCTACAGAGGGCGGACTCTGTCTCTACAAAAAAAAAAAAAAGAAAGAAAAAAGTTTCAGTTCACCTTTTCACTGTTGGTTGACCTTTTTACTGAAGTAACATTCTGTTCTTTTAAAAGCTTTAGTGGTTTTCTTTGCATGTTTTTGTTTCAGTTATTTATTGCTCTATAATAAATTATACAAAGATTTAAAGGTTTAATAAATACATCAATGATTAATTATTTCTTACTGATTTGGGGGTTGGCTGTGCTGTGCTGGGTGGTTCTGCTCTTTATTGTAACAGCTGGTATCACTCAAGTGACTCTGTTCTGCTGTAGAAATTTTAAGGTGCTTCCTCATATGTCTAGTGGTGGCTGGAATGGGTAAGGGCTGGTTCTCTTTCTCTCATATGGTCATTCATCATTCAGTAGTAAAGCCCAAGTATCCTTACATGGTGGTTGGAACATACTTGGTCATAAGCGGGACCCGTAAGGGCTTTTAAGCCTTGAACTCATAATGCTTTGGACATAATTTTTAGCATATTTCATTGATAGAAGCAAGTCACATGGCCAGCCCAGATTCAAAGGAAGAGGAAATAGAGTCTACCTCTTGATGGGAGGAGTGGTATGTGCATATTGGGATAGGACAAATTATACTATAGATGGCTGTTTTAGGAAATAGTCTTCCCTCTAGCCACATGTTAATATTTCTCTGACATGCAAATATATTCAACCTTCTTCTTAAAGTTTCATACATTCCATAATTGACTTCAAGTCCAGGATCTTATTATCTATACCAAGCCCACATGTGGATAAAGCTTCCTGGCACGATAAGTCTGGACTTAGAGATCTGTTATTTATAAAAGGCAAATTATCTCTATCTCACTCCTCCAACATATGCATTAAATACACTGCTGAGACAAAGAGGATAGCTCCAATACAACATTTTTCAAAAGGGAGAAAATGGAAGGCACGTGGTATTTATTGATCCATAGCAATTCTGAAATCCAACTAGCACATGTCACCAGTTCTTCTATTCTCAGGGGGTAGTAAATGTACCCAGATTAGGGTCCAGTTTTGCTCTCTGGCACTGTTCCATAATTCATTCTTCTAAATGGCTTTTTATTTTCCAGTGTGGCATATTGGTTTCACACTCAACTTTCCATTTTCCATGAGAAATGATCCATGTTTGCAGCTGACTAGCTCTCTTAGCTTGCTTCCTGCTCCTAGAAAATTTGTGGTCTAGGGTGGTGCCTGTGGCTCAAAGGAGTAGGGCGCCAGCCCCATATACCAGAGGTGGTGGGTTCAAACCCAGCCCTGGTCAAAACCTGCAAAAAATAAAAAAAAATAAATAAAAAAAATAAAATTGGTGGCCTAGAGACCTTTTTTGATTTTTATATATCTCTATCCTCTTTAGTCTATTATGATGTTTTCTCTTAAAAACTTTATGCATTTTCCACGTATGTTATTGTGGTTCATTCTTTTCCCTAAAAACTACATTCATAATTCTTTCTGAGACAGATTGTTCCTTAAGGTATATCAGTCTTCTGCAGAACAATATTATTAAGATTATTAGAGGTCCTGGTGAGACATCATTTGAGTCTGAAACTGTTTTGAAGATACAGTGGACAGGATTTGACAGTGGATTGGAGAAGGAGATAGCTAGGACCTGTGGTCATGATGCAGTTCCAGATACCTGAGCAGCGATTATAAATGAATTTGTTGTACTCTAAATGATTTTGGTATTGATTCTTCCAACCATTAAAACATAGTTGATGCCTACAAAGAGCTGGACCTGCACTCAAGGTAATAACCTTCCCCAAATTGCTGAATCCTAGGCCAAAGTTTTTGCATAGGTGTTATTAATCATAGAGTTGGAGAACAATCCAAGATGGCTGACGAGTAATAGCTTTCCTGCAACAGGGCACGGTGAGTCTGGGGAGATAAGACTGCTGGCATCTCTGGCTGGTGGTATCTGCCTGTGATCATTCCTTTGAGGATACAGGGAGTCAGCAAGGAACTTCTGGACCCCAAGAGGAGAACAAAAACAGTGGAAAACTGGCAAGTGGTTGCGTGTGTTCGATCGACCTAATCCCACTGCCAGCTGTAAGTACAAGCAGCAGTGAGACTGAAAACTGGAAAGGCATTACCTGTGAACTGTTTCGGTGTTTTTGTACTTGGCACTCCGTTGAACTGCCTTGGGGAGAGCTTGAGCAGGAGTGTGGAGAACTTTGGGCATTGTCTAGGGCCCCAGACTGAGCCGCTGAGCTGGATGGAGCTAATAGTGTTCGGCTGTGGGCTGCTGGGAGCCATTGTGAGAGAACTGCCCCAGAAAGCTCCGCCCTCAGGGTCGCAGAGCAAGGATTGGGCAGGAGCTAGTAACCTAGCAACTGAGCAGCCTAATGGTGGGGACTGAGCTGCCTTACAGCCTTAACCCTCAGGGGCAGAGTGAGACTGGTTTTGGCACACTGGAGCCTTGGGCTATTGCCCTGGGTAGAGTGCCGTGGCATCACAGCTCATAGCAACGTCAAACTCCGGGTCTTGGGGCTACCCGGACTGCTATAAGAGCTGTGCCGCGACCCCCAACCCATGATCCGCGCCCACCGGGCCTCCTCATGCCCTGAGAAGGAACTGCGGGAGCCGTGCAACCGTGCATCCTCCCTCCTGTACTGTCCCTGCCTCCACACCAGCCCACTCATCTGGCTAGGGACTCTGGTAGCCACGTGCCCTCCGGAGCCCTCCCTCCCTCTGCACAGAGCCCTTCTCCTGGCCAGAGACTGCTGGAGCCTTGGGCTCTCTGTGCCAAAGTCACTGGGTGCCAGGCACTCCCAGAACTGTGCGCACCACCTCCTGCCCTGTTGCTGGATCCGGGTGTGTCACACTCTGGAGCTGCTTCCACAACGAGAACTCCCTGCCTGGGGCAGCCCCAGAGGAACTACACAGGGCTACTCCCTACAAAGATCCAGCAACAATAGAGTGTGATTCCACCGGGGTCTAATCTTGGAGAGAGACCTCCCCAACTCTGAGGACAGCCAGAGGCAACAGTGAAAAACAATCATTAGGCAAAATCAACAGAAAAACTCTGGCAATATGAATAATCAGAGTAGATCAACTCCCCCAAGGATCAATGGGGCAGAAACAGCACAAGATCCCAAACACAAATAGCTGAGATGTTAGAAATCAAATTCAGAATCTGGATAGCAAATAAGATCGAATTAGAATTCTAAGCAGTAACCCAAAAGATATCTCAAGAATTCAACGAATTCAAAGACCAAATGACCAAAGATGTTGACACATTGAGACAAAAAGTTGCATCCCTCAAAGATCTGAGAAACACAGTAAAATCTCTCAGTAACAGAATGGAGCAAGCAGAAGAAAGGATTTCTGACATTGAAGACAAAGCTTTCGAACACTCCCAAACTCTCAAGAGGAAGAGAAATGGAGGGCAAAACAGATCACTCTCTCAGAGAGCTCTGGGATAATTCGAAGAAAACCAATATTCGTCTTATAGGGATCCCCAAAAGTGACAAAGTGGCTTCACAAGGCACAGAGTCTCTTCTCCATGAGATTATGAAGCAGAACTTTCCAGACATGCCAAGATATTCTGAAATTCAGATAGCAGACAGTTTCAGAACTCCAGCATGACTCAACCCAAATAAGACATCCCCCAGGCACATCATAATCAATTTCACTAAAGTTAATATGAAGGAGAAAATTCTGAAAGCAGCCAGATGGAAGGAAACCATCACTTACAAGGGCAAGAATATTAGAATAACTGCAGATCTCTCTGCTGAAACTTTCAAGCTAGAAGAGGATGGTCATCGACTTTTAATCTCCTAAAACAAAACAACTTTCAACCCAGGATCCTGTACCCAGCGAAACTGAGTTTTATGTATGACAGAGAAATTAAATACTTCAATGACATTCACATGTTGAAGAAATTTGCCATAACTAAACCAGCTCTCCAGGATATTCTCAGACCTATCCTCCATAAAGACCAGCGTAATCCTCCACCACAAAAGTAAACCCACCCAAAAAATTTTGATCAAATTCCAACTTCCACAGTCACAAAAGGATTAAAAATGTCCACTGGACTCTTGAAAGGGTTATCAATATTCTCAATTAATGTGAATGGCTTAAATTGTCCTCTAAAGAAGCACAGGTTGGCTGACTGGATACAAAAACTCAAGCCAGATATCTGCTGCATACAAGAATCTCATCTTACATAAAAGACAAATTTAGATTCCAGGTGAAGGGATGGTCATCTATACTCCAGGCAAATGGACAGCAGAAAAAAGCAGGCATTGCAATCCTATTCACAGAAGCAATAGGCTTTAAACCAACCGAAATAAGGAAGGATAAGGATAGACACTTCATATTTGTTAAAGGTAATACTCAATATGATGAGATTTCAATTATTAATATTTATGCACCCAATCAGAACACACCTCATTTTATAAGAGAAACTCTAACAGACATGAGCAACTTGATTTCCTCCAGTTCCATAGTAGTTGGAGATTTTAACACCCCTTTAGCAGTGCTGGATAGATCCTCCAAAAAGAAGCTAAGCAAGGAAATTTTAGATTTAAACTTAACCATTCAACATCTGGACTTAACAGACATCTACAGAACATTTCATCCCAACAAAACTGAATACACATTCTTCTCATCAGCCCACAGAACATACTCTAAAATCAACCACATCCTAGGCCACAAATCTAACCTCAGCAAATTAAAAAAAATAGAAATTATTCCTTGCATCTTCTCAGACCATCAGGGAATAAAAGTCGAACTCAATAACAACAGGAACCTGCATACCCATACAAAAACATGGAAACTAAACAACCTTATGCTGAAGGATAGATGGGTTATAGACGAGATTCAGAAGGAAATCACCAAATTTTTGGAACAAAACAACAATCAAGACACGAATTACCAGAACCTCTGGGATACTGCAAAGGCAGTTCTAAGAGGGAAATTTACAACACTGCAAGCCTTCCTCAAGAAAACAGAAAGAGAGAAAGTTAATAACTTAATGGGACATATCAAGCAACTGGAGAAGGAAGAACACTCCAACCCCAAACCCAGCAGAAGAAAAGAAATAACCAAAATCAGAGCAGAATTAAATGAAATTGAAAACAAAAGAATTATACAACAGATCAATAAATCCAAAAATTGGTTTTTTGAAAAGATCAGTAAAATAGAAAACCTTTGGCCACCCTAACCAGAAAAAAAAAAGAGTAAAATCACTAATTTCATCAATCAGAAATGGTAATGATAAAATAACAACGAACCCCTCAGAAATTCAAAAAACCCTTAACAAATACTACTAGAAACTCTACTCCCAGAAATATGAAAATCTGAAAGAAGTAGACCAATACCTGGAAGTATGCCACCTACCAACACTTAGCCAGAATGAGGTAGAAATGTTGAATAGGCCTATATATCAAGTTCTGAAATAGCATCAACTATACAAAATCTCCCTAAAAACAAAAGCCCAGGACCAGATGGCTTCACGTCAGAATTCTACCAAACCTTTAAAGAAGAACTAATACCTATATTACTAAACCTCTTCCAAAATATAGAAAAAGAAGGACTATTACCCAACACATTCTATGAAGCAAACATCAACTGATCCCCAAACCAGGGAAAGACCCAACAAGAAAAGAAAATTATAGACCAATATCACTAATGAATATTGATGGTAAAATACTCAATAAGATCCTAACAAACAGAATCCAACAACACATCAAAAAAAATTATACACCACAACCAAGTGGGATTTATCCCAGGTCTAAAGGCTGGTTCAATATACGTAAATCTATAAATGTAATTCAGCATATAAACAAACTAAAAAATAAAGACCATATGATTCTCTCAATTGATGCAGAAAAAGCTTTTGATAACATCCAGCATCCCTTCATGATCAGAACACTTAAGAAAATTGGTATAGAAGGGACATTTCTTAAACTAATAGAGGCCATCTACAGCAAACCCACAGCCAATATCATACTGAATGGAATTAAATTGAAATCATTTCCACTTAGATCAGGAACCAGGTAGGGTTGCCCATTGTCTCCATTGCTCTTTAACATTGTTATGGAAGTTTTATCCATTGCAATTAGGGAAGAAAAGGCGATCAAGGGTATCCACATAGGGTCAAAAGAGATCAAACTTTCACTCTTCGCAGATGATATGATCGCATATCTGGAAAACACTAGGGATTCTACTACAAAACTTTTAGAAGTGATCAAGGAATACAGCAATGTCTCAGGCTACAAAATCAACACTTTATATATACCAACAATAACCAGGCTGAAAAAACAGTCAAGGACTCTATTCCTTTCACAGTAGTGCCAAAGAAGATGAAATATTTGGGAGTATACCTAACAAAGGACATGAAAGATCTCTACAAAGAGAACTATGAAACTTTAAGAAAAGAAATAGCTGAAGATGTTAACAAATGGAAAAACATACCATGCTCATGGCTGGGAAGAATCAACATTGTTAAAATGTGTATACTACCCAAAGCAATATATAATTTTAATGCAATTCCTATTAAAGCTTCATTGTCGTATTTTAAAGATCTTGAAAAAATAATACTTCATTTTATATGGAATCAGAAAAAACCTTGAATAGCCAAAACATTACTCAGCAATGAAAACACAGCAGGAGGAATCACGCTACCAGACCTGAGACTGTACTATAAATCGATAGTGATCAAAACAGCATGGTATTGGCACAAAAACAGAGAAGTAGATGTCTGGAACAGAATAGAGAACCAAGAGATGAACCCAGCTACTTACTGTTACTTGATCTTTGACAAGCCAATTAAAAACATTCAGTGGGGAAAAGATTCCCTATTTAACAAATGGTGCTGGGTGAACTGGCTGGCAATCTGTAGAAGATTGAAACTGGACCCAAATCTTTCACCATTAACTAAGATAGACTCTCACTGGATAAAAGATTTAAACTTAAGACATGAAACAATAAAAATACTTGAAGAAAGTGCAGGGAAAACACTTGAAGGAATCAGCCTGGGTGAATATTTTATGAGGAGGACTCCCCAGGCAATTGAAGCAGTATCAAAAATACACTACTGGGACCTGATCAAACTAAAAAGCTTCTGCACAGTCAAGAACATAGTAAGTAAAGCAAGCAGACAGCCCTCAGAATGGGAGAAAAATATTTCCAGGTTATTCCTCTGATAAAGGTCTAATAACCAGAATCCACAGAGAACTCAAACGTAGTAGCAAGAAAGGAACACGTGATCCCATCTCAGGGTGGGCAAGGGACTTGAAGAGAAACTTCTCTAAAGAAGACAGATGCACAATCTACAAACACATGAAAAAAAGCTCATCATCCTTAATCATCAGAGAAATGCAAATCAAAACTACTTTGAGATATCACCTAACCCCAGTAAGAGTAGCCCACATAACAAAATCCCAAAACCAGAGATGCTGGTGTGGATGTGGAGAAAAGGGCACACTTCTACACTGCTGGTGGAAATGCACACTAATACCTTCCTTCTGGAAGAATGTTTGGAGAATACTTAGAGACCTAGAAATAGACCTGCCATTCAATCCTATAATTCCTTTACCAGGTTTATACCCAGAAGACCAAAAATCACAATATAATAAAGACATCTGTACCAGAATGTTTATTGCAGCCCAATTCATAATTGCTAAGTCATGGAAGAAGCCCAAGTGCCCATCGACCCACAAATGGACTAGCAAATTGTGATACATGTATACCATGGAATATTATGCAGCCTTAAAGAAAGATGGAGACTTTACCTCTTTCATGTTTACATGGATGGAGCTGGAATATATTCTTCTTAGCAAAGTATCTCAGGAATGGAAGAAAAAATATCCCATGTACTCAGCCCTACTATGAAGCTAAATTATAGCTTTCACATGAAGTCTGTAACCCAACTATAGCACAAGACTGAGGAAAGGGCCAAGTAAGGGGAAGGGAAGGGGGATGTTAGGGTGGAGGGAGAGTAATGGGTGGGGCCACACCTACGGTGCCTCTTAGAATGGGTACAGGCGAAACTTAACTAAAGGCAGAATACGAATGTCTACAATAACTAAGAAAATGCCGTGAAGGCTACGTTGAACAGTTTGATGAGAATATTTCAGATTGTATATGAAACCAGCACATTGTACCCCTTGATTGCACTAATGTGCACAGCTATGATTTAACAATAAAAAAAAAAGATTATTGGAGGCCCTTTAATCTAATCAAGAGGATGAATGCAGAATCTTTCAAAATCTTTCTGAAGTATTAGCTAGTGTCTTATGGCCACAACCTTGGTTTAACTTTAACTCCAAAGGTATATTTTATTTTCCATATTGTGGCATTGATCTTTGCTCTAAAATGATTTTCACTTTGAGAATTTTTCTTTTCCTGGGTGGAGATACTATCCTGGGTCCTCTGTACGTTTTCTAAATTCTGCCTTATTACTGGAAAATTTCTTCTTTACCTCATTTCTCTTGCTGTACCTTACTGCATATCACTAATATAAGCCATATAATACTTTTAGCATTCTGGTGGAAATTTCCTTAGCCAGCTCCATAGTTTATTTAGGTTATTCCAAGACTTGAGTCTTATTAATTGTTCTGTCACTAAATAACAGAGTCTATCTCCAATATTTTAGCCTCCAGTGTCAATTTTCCACTCTCACTTTCTTTATAGCCTCTACAATGGGTTGTAATTCTTTAGTATTTTTTTAAGTTCAAAATCTTAAAGGGGTACAAATGTTTTAGGTTGTATGGATCATTTTTGTAATGCTTGTATCTATAGGTGTGCTTTTCACCAAAACTGTGTTCATAGTGCCCATTAGATTGGTTTGTTCGCCTTCTGGTGTCCCCTGGTTGCCATCTGCAGCCTTCTTATTCCTTTTCTGGTTTCTACTAATAGTCTTTTTATTACCCTTCCAAACTTTTGCTCATCTGTTAAACCCAAAGCCACTGCCCCATGTTTTGTTGTTGTACCACCCTACTTACAGATATTTCTGTTGCTTCAAGTCAGGCTACCCCCATATTTGGTGGTCTGAAATAATAATAATTTATCATTATACACAATTCATGGATTTCTTGGTGTCAGCTGGACAATGT
Source organism: Nycticebus coucang (assembly GCF_027406575.1). NCBI lineage: Eukaryota > Metazoa > Chordata > Mammalia > Primates > Lorisidae > Nycticebus > Nycticebus coucang. The sequence continues at coordinate 43,395,678 of NC_069799.1, read as the reverse complement.
TTGATGTTGTATTGACTAAGATCATTCACGTGGCTACATTCGGTTGGGAGCTTGGCTAGAACTGGAAACATCCAAGATACTTTCTCTGACATGTCTGGTGTCCCATTTTTCTATAGTTTAACCCAAGTTTCTTTATATGGTGGCTGGAACCCAAGTGGGCAAAAGCAAAACAGGCAAGTTTCTTACAAATTTGTATTGGAAGTCCTTGATGTTTTTTCATCACAACCTGTAAGGAAGTCATAAGGTCAGTTCATATTCAAGGGAGGGGAAATAGCATATACATTTAGGGTAGAAGGAATTGTTGGCAGACACTTTTGGAAAAATCCTATATTCAATTTTTTTTTTTTGAGAAAGCGTCTTATTTTGTCTCCTTGGTAGAGTGCCATCGCATCATAGCTCACAACAAACTTACACTCTTGGGCTCGATTGATCCTCTTGCCTTAGCCTCCCAAGTAGGACTTTGGGTGCCTGCCATAACACCCAGCTATTTTTAGAGATGGGGTGTTTCTCTTGCTCAGGCTGGTCTCGAACTCCTGAGCTCAGGCATATGTTCAATTTTTGTAAATGTTTAAAGACGTGAAATAACATACATTTCTTTTTGTTGGGTATAACAGTTTTTTTCCTAAATAATACATTATTCCAAAACTCAGTGACTTAAAATGATACAGTCATTGTTTTTCTTAATGGCCACATAGGTCTTCTCTCTGGCCAGGTTCAGCTTTATTTGGATGGTCTATAATGGTTTTACTCATATACCTGACTTTTCAGCTGAGGCATCTAGGACAGTTTCTTGTCCTCCTGGAGGCTAGCTATGGGTAATTTACAGAAGGGTTCTCAGTACAAGACAGCAAAAGGAAGCTGAAAGATCTCTTGAACCTTAAGCTCACAGGGTAGACCAAACAGGTCACAGGCGAGCTAAGTTTTAATGAGTGAGGAAATAGACTCTACCTTTTGGTGGAGGCTTAAAGCCATCTGTAGTATACCACAGTGGGGTATATAGTCTTTCTCCCTCTGTATAAAATTGATTCTATATTTGTCTTATTATTTTTATTCTTAATATCTCTGTTAGAATATAGGTTAGGCTGGTATATACAAAAAACTCATATAATTTAATGGGTTAAGATAGAATATTGTTTTTGTCTCATGGAAAGTTGAGTAGTTGGCTATAGTAGGAATAGGACTAGGATGTTGACTGAAACCTAGTCTTTTTACTCCTTGCTCTCATTTCTCATTGAAATTTAGACATTTTACCAGATTTCATTTTTTTTAAGTTTATCTCAAGGAAGTTTTGTATTCTTACTTATTTCTTTGTCATTTAACTTTCTTTTTCCTTTTATCCCTCTGGAACTCATACTTGAATATTATGATTTCTAGACTGATTCATTAAGTCTTCTATCTTTTCAGTCATGGCTTCTATTTGTATGTTATGTGCTATGAGATATTTCTTTTATTTACTTTACAAGATTTTAAAATCTATTCTTGGAAGTAGACTTTTTCCTTTTCATTTCTTCTTGAATTTTTAAATAAAAAAAATCATGTTTACCTTTTTAAAAAAATCTCAGGAAAACCTACTTTAGTGCTCGTAATTGCATCCATCAGAGAACTCCATCAGAATTTTTAATATTGGGTGGCACCTGTGGCTCAAAGGAGTAGGGTGCCGGCCCCATATACCTGAGGTGGTGGGTTCGAACCTAGTCCCGGCCAAAAACTGCAAAAAAAAAAAAAAGAATTTTATCAGTTTCTTTCTAATTATTTTCTGTCTGTCTCTGTAGTTCTGCTTTAGTAGGGGATACCTCTTACCTCTTTGGCTTATACATCTTTCTCTCTAAATTCACTAAGTCTTCCTCTCTGAAGTTACTTAATTCTATCAGATGACTTATTCAGGTATCTATTTATGGATGCAAATTTCTTTAGCTATCTTATTGGTAACATATTGAGATCTCTTAAGCAGTGGTTAGAAGGTTGATTTTTGTTCCCATTAGTATTGCCTTATGTTTTTCATAGATGCTGTATCTTATTAAATTTTATTGAGAATAAAATGTGGATTTAATGCTTTCTTTTGCTTCTTAAAATGGCTTTCAGAAAAGGGTCATTTGCTCTGCACTTTAAAAATATTTTTACATATATATATATTTTTTGTTCTTCATTTTCTGATGAGAAGTAGTCATTCAGGTCATCTTTTCTCTTTGTGTAAAATGTCATTTTTCTTTATCTGTTCTCAAAGTTTTATTTTTTTTACTTGGGTTTTAACAGTTTATATTTTTGTGTATATGGCATGATTTTGTTTTTCAACATCAACTTTTGGAATCTTTCATCAAGCTTGGGACTTTTTTTACTATTTTTCAAATACTTTTTCTGTCATTTCTTCTCTGTCTTTTCCTTACGGAACTACAATTACTTGTTACACGTTTCATGTTATCCCGTATGTTCCTCAACATATATTAACTTTAGGAAAACTTTGTTCTTTGTATTTAGATTGGATGTTTTCTATTGACATCTTTTCAAGTGGTTTGATTTTTCTAGTGTCATATTTAATCTATTCCTATACCCAAACATTAAAATTCAAAATTCAGATATTGTATTCAGTACAAGAATTTTCCATTTGACTATTATATTAATAGTTTATATTTATCTACTGATATTTTTATCATTTCATTATATGCATATTTTCCTTTATATTCGATATTTTTATAGTAAATGCTTTAAAAGTCTCTTATGCTAGGGGCGGTGCCTGTGGCTCAGTCGGTAAGGCGCCGGCCCCATATACCGAGGGTGGCGGGTTCAAACCCGGCCCCGGCTGAACTGCAACCAAAAAATAGCCGGGCGTTGTGGCGGGCGCCTGTAGTCCCAGCTACTCAAGAGGCTGAGGCAAGAGAATCGCTTAAGCCCAGGAGTTGGAGGTTGCTGTGAGCTGTGTGAGGCCACGGCACTCTACCGAGGGCCATAAAGTGAGACTGTCTCTACAAAAAACAAAACAAAACACTAATAAAAAAAAAAAAGTATCCTATGCTAATTTTAAAATCTGGATTGTTTTGGCACTACTTTGTTGATTGCCTTTTATTTTCAAAGTAAGCCTCATTTTTCTTTTTTTATGCTAATTTGGGTAAATTAATAATTGCATTAATATAATTATCCCTTTCTTAGCCTCATTTTTCTGTTTCTTCAAATTTCAAGTATTTCTAAGTTGTATCCTGGATATTTTGATATCATGTCGTTGAAACTCTGGATTCTATTCTTCTGAAACAACTATATTACTTCTAATATTTACTATATAATTAACATTATTGGATACAAAATGCAAATTATATATTTAGGTAGGAACTCAAATTACATTTTAGTTTTTTTGAGCTTTTGTTAGGCTGTAAAATAGTCTCCTCTATTTATATGCGGTTCAGGAGTTAGGAGAGATTTAGGTAGAGTTCTATAAACGGTTCCTTATCTATGGCTCTTTTCTTTGTATGACTTGCCCTCACCTTGCTAGTGGCTGTGTTTTTCATGTACTCTGTCCTCCAGTAGTTTTCTCTCAGCTACTGGGCTCCCTGCATATCTCAGACAGGGACTGCCTTCAAATTAAGAGTCATATAAATGAGAATCATACCTAGACCTCTTTCCCTCTTCCAAGTGTCACCTTCCCTCAAGAATCTACCTACTCTTGATTCTTTCCCTGCTCTCCAGTGTTAATGTTTGTATTCTGTCCAGAGTTTATGTGTGGTAGAATTTGTCCAATAGAAATTTGCTATATCATATTCGAAGCAAAACTGGGGACTTTAAATATGGTCTTCAAACTGTTTTCTATTTAACAGGGAATTTTTTTTTTTTTTTTGAGACAGAGTGTCACTATGTTACCCTTGGTAGAGTGCTGTGGCATCGCAACTCACAGCAACCTCAAACTCTTGGGCTTAAGCAATTCTATTGCCTCAACCTCCCAACAAGTTGGGACTACAGGCGCTCGCCACAAGGCCTAGCTATTTTTTCGTTATTGTTGTCATTGTTGTTTAGCAGGTCTGGGCCAGGTTTGAACCCACCAGTCCTGGTGCATGTGGTTGGCGCCCTAACCACTGAGCATATGGGCACCTAGCCATTAATGGAGAATTCTTGAGAGTAACTCTTACAAGTTAGAACTATGTTAAGAGTAGAGATTGTTCTTTCGTTTTTGATGTGTTTCTATTTAAATATTTTAAGACTAGAAAAAAGGATAAATGAAATGTTTAATTAAAATTAAAACTACACTTTTAATTTGCCATATTCATGGTCAATTTGCCTGTGGAAAATCAATAGGAAGCTATAACTTAAGGTATTATCCATTATTATATATGACAAATGTGTAATGTACATTGAAATCATCATCTTGGGTAACTATAGATTTTAGAAAATTAATAATGGTAAAAATATATTAACTTAAAAAATACCAAAGTGAATACCCTTTTCTTCTTTATAACTTTCTAGAAAGTTGCACACACTCTGGAGATTGAGAACACATTCCTAAAGGAACAGCTGAAACAGGCTTTAGAGGTAAAGGGCATCATATTCCTTTAAAATTGTTACTAAATGAAGAAAATATCTGTAAAGAACTTAACTGAGTAATTTTGACTTTGTACTATTTTGCCAGGATTAAAATATATTCCTTTTATGCAACAGGAATACATTAATAAAATTTAACATTCATTTTTAACAAAATACTAAGCTATAAAGAACAGTAAACTTTCCTAATCAAAGACAATTTCAAACTGATAGACAATATATTTAAAAGTAGAATACTACAGGCATTCCATTCAGTTAAACTATAATATCGGATCTTATTGTTCTTTTCCAAATTCTAGGTGAACAATAAAACAAGAAATGAAAGAAGCTAAAAACATTTTCATAAACAAATAGATAAAAGTATAATTAGTGTATGTTATATAATTGTTTTTCCAAAAAAGTAAGATAATCAACGTTATTAGTAATATAGTTAAGAAAGATAGTTGGAGAGAAAATAGATTGATTTTAAAATAGAATATAAAATAACCAAGCAATAGATTTTCTTTTATCAAGTGATTGTTCAAATATATCACTCACAAAACCTAGCAGCAAAAATTTTATTCATAGTATTAGTCTAGAATGACATTAGGATGGCATATTTTTCAAAAAATACACACAATAATGAACCTGTCCAAAGACAAGATGAAAGAAAAAATTCTTCAAGCAGCCAGGAGTAAGTGTCAACGACTTACAGAGCCAGAGACATTAGGATTACAGCAGACTTTTCAACTGAAACCTTCAAAGCCAGAAAAGAATGGTCATCCACCTTAAACATTCTTAAACAAAACAATTTTCAGCTCAGAATTCTGTATCCTACTAAACTAACTTTCAAAATTGATGGAGAAATCAAATCTTTTATGGATATACAAACACTGAGGAATTTGCCACAAGACCAGCCCTACAGGAAATACTTAGACCTATTCTCAACACACCTATTCTCAACACTGACCACCAGCAAAGTAAACACCCAGAAGGTAAAGGTTAAAACTTAGCTTCCACAATGGCGCAAAGGATAAAACTATACAATGGACTTACACAAAATAAGATGAATAGAACTCCACCACACTGAAGAAGCACAGGCTGGCTGATTGGATTAAAGAAGTACAAGCCATCCATATGCTGTCTCCAGGAGACACACCTATCCTTGAAGGACAAATCAAGACTCAGGGTTAAGGGATGGAAAATAGTATTTCTAACAAATGAAAATCAGAAGAAAGGAGGGGTTGCAGTCTTATTTCCAGATACTGGCAGATTTAAAGCAACTAAAGTTAAGAAAGACAAAGATGGATACTTTATACTGGTCAAAGGAAAAATACAACAATATTTAAATTTAAATATTTTATGCACCCCACTTAAATGCTCCCAGATTTATAAAACAGAGACACTGATGGATCTGGGCAATATGGTATCCCATAACACCATAATAGCCAGGGACTTTAACACCTTTGACAGAACTGGATAAATCCTCTAAACAGAAATTAAACAAAGATACAAAGGACTTAAATGTGACCCTAGAACAAATGAGATTAATAGACATATCAACACACCATTCCAAAGCTAAAGGATATACATTTTTCATGTCAGCCCATAGTACATACTCCAAAATAGACCACATCCTAGGATACAAATCAAACTTCAGCAAAATTAAAGGAATAGAAATTATACTTTGTATCTTCTCAGACCACAAGGCAGTAAAGGTGGAACTCAACTCCAACAAAAACCTTCATCCCCACACAAAGACATGGAAATTAAACAACCTTATGCTGAATGATAGTTGTGTTCAGGAAGAGATAGAAGAGGAAATCATTAAATTATTCAAACATAACAATAATAAAGACACAAGTTACCAAAACCTGTGGGATGCGGCAAAAGCAGTCTTAAGAGGGAAATTTATCCATTAGATGCCTACATTCCAAAAACAGAAAGAAAGTACATGAACAAACTCATGAACCATCTTATGGAACTGGAAAAAGAAGAACAATCTAATCTGAAACACAGCAGAAGAAAAGAAATAACCAAAATTACATCAGAGATTAATGGAAAACAGAAGAATCATTCAGAAAATTAACAAAATAAAAAGTTGTTTTTTTAAAAAAAATAAAATTGATAAACTTTTGGACAGATTAACTAGAAACAGAAAAGTAAAATCTCTAATAACCTCAATCAGAAATGACAAGGGGGAAATAACAACAGATGCCACAGAGATACAAGGGATCATATCTGAATACTACAAGAAACTCTATACCCCAAAATTTAACAATGTGGAGGACATGATCAATACCTTGAATCCTTCCCTCTCCATAAACTTAACAAAGAAGAAAAATCACTTGGATCAGTGGTTAGGGCGCTGGCCAAATATACCAGGGCTGGTGGGTTTGAACCCAGCTCAGGCCTGCTAAAACAACAATGACAACAACAACAACAAAATAGCTGAGAGTTGTGGTGGGCACCTGTAGTCCCAGCTACTTGGGAGGCTGAGGCAAAAGAATCACTTAAGCCCAAGAGTTTGCAGTTGCCGTGAGCTATGACAAGAGAACCGGTTTGTGGTTGCTGTGAGCTATGGCACTCTCCCCAGGGTGACATAGTGAGACTCTGTCTAAAAAGTAAAAAGAAAAAAATCTCTTGAGCAGACCAATTTCAAGAACTGAGATCAAACAAACTATAAAAAAATCTCCCAACAATAAATTTCCTGGTCCAGATGGCTTCACACCAGCATTTTATCAAACCTGCAAAGAAGAGCTTATACACATGCTACAGAAATTATTCCAAAAAATTGAGAGGGTATGAATTTTCCCCAACCTGTTCAATTATACTGAATGGAGTAAAACTGAAAGCTTTTCCATTTAGAACTGGAACCAGACAAGCTTGTCCACTACTATTCAACATAGTGCTGGAAGTTCTCGCCAGTACAATCAGGCAAGAGAAGGAAATAAAGAGCATCCAAATGGGGGCAGCGGAGGTCAAACTCTTGCTCTTTGTTGAGGATGTGATCTTATACTTAGAGAACCCCAAAGACTCAAGAAGACTCCTAGAAGTGATCAAAAAATACAGTAATGTTTCAGGATATAAAATAAATGTCCACAAATCAGTAGCCTTTGTATATGCCAATTAACAGCCAAGATGAGAAGCTAATCAAGGACACAATTCCCTCTATAGTAGTTTCAAAAAAATGAAATACCTAAGAATATACATAACAAAAGAGGTGAAGGATCTCTACAAAGAAAATTATAAAACCCTAAGAAAAAAATAGCAGAAGATATTAACAAATGGAAGAACATACCATGCTTGTGGCTGGGATGAATTAACATTGTCAAAATGTCTATACTTCCCAAAGCAATGTACAGATTCAGTGCAATCCCCATTAAAATACCATAATTATACTTTCAAGATTTGGAAAAAATAATTCTTCATTTTGTATGGAACCAGAAAAAAAACCCATATAGCGAAGGCAATTCTTAGTAATAAAAACAAAGCTTGGGGTATCACCCTACCAGACTTTAGGGTATACTACAAGGCCATAGTGATCAAAACAATGGCACAAAAATAGAGACATTGACATTTCGAACTGAATAGAAAACCAGGAGATGAAACTAACATCTTAGAGCCCCCTGATATTTGATAAACCAAACAAAAACATACACTGGGGAAAAGAATCCCTATTCTATAAATGGTGTTGGGAGAACTGGAATGGCCTATTCTATAAATGGTGTTGGGAGAACTAGAATGGCCCACATCACAGTCTTAAAGCTGCAAATGCTGGTGTGGATGTGGAGAGAAGGGAACACTTTTGCACTGCTGGTGGGACTGCAAACTGATACCACCTTTTTGGAAGGAAGTATGGAGAATCCTCAAAGAACTCAAATTAAATCTTCTATTTGATCCTGAAATTCCATTACTAGGCATCTACCCAGAAAAAAAAAGTCTCACTTATTAACCCTCGGACAGAGTTTCACTTATTAACCCTTGGTAGAGTGCCGTTGCATCACAGCTCACAGCAACCTCCAAATCCTTGGGCTTAGGCGATTCTCTTGCCTCAGCCTCCCCAGTAGCTGGGACTACAGGCGCCCGCCACAACGCCTGGCTATTTTTTGGTTGCAGTTTGGCCGGGGCTGGGTTTGAACCCACCACCCTTGGTATATGGGGCCAGCGCCTTACCCACTGAGCCACAGGTGCCACCCCCACCCAAACCTTTTTATCCTAAGGACATTTGCATTAGACTGTTATCACAGCTCAATTTACAATTGCCTAAATGTGCAGACAACCTAAATGCCCACCAACCTAGGAATGGATTAACAAGCTGTGGTATATATGTCACATGGAATACTATTCAGCCGTTAAAAAGATGGAGACTTCACATCTTTTGTATTAACCTGTATGAAGGTAGAACACATTCTTCTTAGTAAAGCATTACAAGAATGGAGAAGCAAGAATCTAATGCACTTACTTCTAACATGAAGGTAGAAGATGATCTAATACAAGTGGTAGGGTAGGGGAATGAGGGAGTGGGAATAGGGGAGGAGAGAGGGGTAAGGGAAGTCATGGTATAGGGCACACCTGTTGGGGATGTGACACAATTATAAGAGGGACTTTATCTAACAAATGCTATCAGTGTAACCTAATTCTTTGTACCCTCAATGAATCCCAAATAATAAAATAAAAAAACTTATACTTTCCAAGGGGAATAGGAATAGATTGACATTCAAGAAATGGAAATTTATAGTTTTTAATATAAAGACTGGATATTATCAATATTTGAATTTTCCATATTTCCCAAACTGATATACAGCTTAAAGCAATTTATTTTTAGAGGTAAACTTGAATTATTTTTGAGTTTAACAAAATTATTATAATATGTGAGATAAGAAACTGGTGATTATAAAAATAAAGAACAATTAATAAGGACCTACTCATCCAAAAATCAATATGCAGTGTAAAACTACAACTCTGCAGTTCAGCTTCTGGTACTAAATAGAAAGTCTAGAAACAGATTCAAATGAATATAAAAATTTAGTATTTGTTGATGTATATGTAATATTTTTTTGTGTTAAATCATAAGATAGAAGATAAATGGAAAATATTTGCAAAATGTTTATATGTAGATATTTTATAAATCTACAAAACATAGATAGTTCCCCCCAACATAGAGAACACAAACAGGCAAGTCCTGATTCAGAAAGACCTATGACCAATGAACGCATATGAATATATGTAACCTAACTGGTTTTAAATGCAATTTAAAATAACAGTGGGATAGATATTTTTACCTACCATTTTGCTAAAAATTTAAGGAATAGAAATATCTAATACTAGTGGATGTATGCTTAATGTACAAACCTTCATAAGCTTCTATTATCAAAAAAAGCATAAAGTGATACTTTTCTAGAAAAAAAGACATAGCAAAACCTAGAAAGATACAGACTTTTCATTCAATAAATCTACTTCTAGAAGTTTATTCTCAAGAAGCAAAAGATATACAGACATTTTACACAAGTGTGTATAATGTAATATGTTTTCATTGTAAAAATTTTGAAATAACCTAAATGTTCATTGATAAGGAATTTGCTAAACAAATTGTAATATATTATTAAGTGTTCTTCTGTTACCTGGTCTGATTTAAATGTATATTTATTGTCATGGAAACATATATGACATTATTTAATGAAAATAGCGTATTATGTTAGCATGTATAGTATGATTCAATCTAGATAAAAAATTTAAAAATATATACATATATGTACTGGGTATATTTAGAAATAATTGGAAAGGATATATTAAATGTTAACAGTGAGATTATTTGTGAATTTTCTTTTTGATGTATATATTCTTTTCTACAAATAAGTTATTTGTATAACTAAAGTTATAAAAGTGACATTTTAAAGAAAAATTTCATTCTAGAAGAAATGTTATTTATTTTCCACATTTTCTTTCATTCTTTGATGAGTATTAATTATCTTGGTTACACTCTATTGCTTTTTATAACATCTATTTCCTATTAATTTTTATGTTGCTTGTATATTAATTAAAGCCTTAAAAAATGACAGCCAGGAAAAATTTCTGGGTATAAAAATAGCATTCAAAAATGGAAGAGGTTTCTTTATAGCTTTTAATTTTGATTGTGGAATTGCGAATTATTGATTATACTAATGACTTGACTTAGCTTCCTCCAACTCAGTAAAAATAAGAGTTGAGAACTAACATGGGCATAAATATATACAGATTCCTAAAGCTTACAATATTGGTAAAAAAAGTCAGAAAACAATTCTTGATAAGCTGGTACTTTTTTAAAAAACAGGAATCTGAACAAGTTAAGCATCAACTTAACAATCTCTTAAAAACAGAAGAGGAGTTACCTAAAAGTGAGGGAAAAACCAACGCAACAGTGGAAAGGAGTAGTAGTCGAATAAAAGTTAAAGGTGTAGATTCAAAAAATATACCACTTGAGAAAGAAAGAAGAAAATCAGTAGTTTCAGATTCAGTTGGACCAAAGACAGAAGTTTTAGTCAAAGAACATTCACAGGTAAGGAAATAACCAAAATAGAGACAGTAGTATGTGTTATAAGGAATTTATCATTTATATTATTGTTTCTCTGTATATATCATTTAAAAATTATGCTTTATATTTTGCTTTAAATTAATAAAATATAAATGCAAAGCCATAGAGAAAAAAAATCTCTTAAAAATATTTTATTTTTGTTTCTGTTGTATAGTAGATTCAGAAGCTCTTTCTTAAACTTTGTTTAGATTTGTTAATTGTATTTGTACCTTAAAAAACAGTCCACAAACAAGCAATTATACTGATGAAAAATAAAAAGACTTCAAGAAATAATCAAAGTTGTCAAGAACACATGTCTTTGTTTAAAACAAAGAACAAAGGAAGCAGTGTACCCCGTTTCCCCGAAAATAAGACATCCTCCGAAAATAAGACCTACTTATAGGAAAGATAAGACGTCCCCTGAAAATAAGACCTAGCGCAACCTTAAAATAAGACACTGTCTTATTTTCGGGGAAACAGGGTAATTTAAAATGGGTTTATCCTTTACACAACACTGTAAGATAGGTATTGGCACCCTCATTTTGAGGTTGAAACTAAAGCTTAAAACAATTGTGAACTGTGCAGCAGCACACATCACATTTAGTAATGTTGAGTTAGATTTCAAATCTGGGTCTTTCTGGCTCTGAAATCATGGCTGAAGTACATTCTTTGCTTTGTTACTGAAAATTGGGGACTTGTTCCTGAGGCTGCATGAAAAGAACGAGGACAAGTGGTTCAAGGAGAAGAAAAGAGAAGTTTATTAATTTGCTGTCTTTAGGTACCACTGTCCTATCTATAAGCAGAAACACAACAGAGCCTTTAAAGGGAGTTTCAGCCTTTGCTGTCTAACTGTAGTTGATGGACATGATTGATCCCATCTTCTGTAGTTCTGTAAAGACAGTCTCATGACCTCTGCCTGGACAATCTGTTCAGTGGTACAGAAATAAACAAAAAGAACACTTCTTGGGCCAGTAATCAGGGATTCAGGTTTTAATTCACCCAAAGAGGTTTTTTTTTTTTTTTTTAAAGAGCCAGCTCATAAAACATTCTATCTTTTTTTCATGTCATTCCTTCATCCAAAATAAAGGTATCTGTACAAGACAGGTTAAATATAAAAAAGTTAAATAGTAAGATGAACCCAAACAGAAAGAGCAATTTCCTTATCTAAAACATGTTGCTTTCATGTGAACAAGTGATTCTAATTTTTAGTGGTTTTATATATGGTCAATGAATACCTATCTTCCTATATATCTAGCTTAATACTCATTAATTAAACATCTACTATATGATAGGTTCTTTGGCTGATGATTTATATAATGTCATTTATTCAGATTGACTTGTTCTGGTAATAGTGAAACAGGAGCCATCATTGTTGGAGATTATGAAGGACTAGAAGTTGTTTAAACTCACTGTTTCCATGTTCTTGTCATAATTCTTTAGATAGCTATAATCTTACTTCTTAACCACTATATTAAAATCATTTTTGTCTAGGTCATCTTATATGTGGCTTCCTGAGCCACACTGGTTGTAGACATCTAGCTACAGGAAAGAATACTGGGCCCCCAACTGAGATATTTTCATTGACCAGGTTGGAAGGAAGTGTATGCCATTTTCTCTCATATTCTGTTTGCCACCTTTAACTGTCAGAGAAACTTTTAAAAATGTAGACTAGCAATGTGCCCAAGAAGAAAACAAAATTAGTTTGATGAACATGTAGAAGTCTTTGCCACAGGCAGATAAGGATAAAATGAGCTAATATCTGTATGAAAGATACTGAAGTAGGTGAAATTCAAGTCTGGAATAAAACGTGTTATAGGAAAATATGTGTTATATTCACTAGAGGTAATTTATTAATAAAATCACACTTTCACACCACTGGCCTCTTAACATTTTTGATCACACACCTCAACAAACATATTTTAAACATGTATTCTTAATATATTCTCTTGAAATTTATAAATTATAAAAACTATTGTTATTAATTTATATATATAATTAGCATTATAAGCCATTTAATAAGAATATTTAAAAGAATTAGATAATTATGTAACAGATACATTTACTTTTTTTTGGTTTACTAATAGTATAAAATCCTGTTTGCTCTTAATTTAGAAACATAATTTGGGAACCTGCTCCTCTTCTATAATGTTTCTTTTAATGCCAAAATGTGGTAATTTCTTAGCTTTTTGATACCTTAGTCTTACAAAATTGTCATGTTAAAAATTGCTCTGAGGAACATCTTTCTAAATGATTTAATGTAAGCATTTTATATGCATATTGAATATATATAAATTTATTACAGATCTCAGTTCAAAGTAGAAGATCAATTGAAGAAAGGTAAAACTTTTTAAAAAAATTTGTTCTATCTTTTCCTAATCTTTATCAGTTCACATACCTAAGTACAAAAATAGCTGTTTTAAATTCTGTATCATAAGAGTTCTTTATATCTTTGCTTATAATACTGAACTCTTTGAAAGCAATTTTAAATAGAAAATATTTGAAATTATAGATATTAACAGTGAAAGAGTATGGATGCAGTCAAAATTAAAATTTTTTAATGAAAAACTTAAATTGCCAAGTCTAATGTACAAACATACTTTTTTTTTCTGACAGAAGCAATTAAAATTTCCAGAGAGTAAAGAACTAATTCTTATTTTAAATTTAGTTACCTTCAAGATCCATTAGCTAGATTTATGTTGCTCATGCATGTTAACATTTTTTGCCTTTCATTTTTAGTTATCCATCAATATATATATATTTTTTCATGTACATAAACAATTGAGTTGATTGAGTCACCTACTTAAATCTTACAGATTTCACTAGTGGAGGAAGTCTTCTGATAAGTATACTATTATTGATTTACAAGCCTATTCAGTCAATTAAGATTAAGCTTGAGGCAGATATATTAGTAGCATAGCAAATTCTGTCAGTTAAAATTTAGGTTGCTATCCAGTGATAATAAACCATGTCAAGGTTTTAGTCACTGACTTGAATTATTGAGAATTCAAATTAAATGTATGTAAGTCATTTACTTATTCCTTAATATATGGAGCTTACTGTGTACGATTTTGGTTTCGATTGCCATGTGGAAAAGAAGAATTACCTAGAAGTATGCGTTTTCTGTGCCTCATTATCATTTTTAATATTTCTATATTACAGACTCAGATGAATTAGCAAGAATTAGCTAATAAGTACATTGATTAGTGGCCAGAAGTTTTTAAAACATCCACTTCAAATATCTGTAGTAATTATTTATATTTTAAAAGTATGTTTTTAATATCTCAAGAGAAAATTACACATTGGTTTACTTGTTGCTTTGCAAACTTCTTATGATTGGTTTCTTGTCATTTATTTCTTTACATTTTAAATATGTATGGTCAATATTATGAATATTTGAGAAGGTATAAGAAAAATATCAGTAATTGTCTTTAACATTAATGAGAACTTAACTGTGTAGAAATAGAAAGCATGGCGATTTTATGTTCATGCTCAGATTCTGGTAGAACATGGTGTACTGCGATAGTTTTTTACTAGAAACATGGTGAAGTTTAGCGTTTGAAAATGCAGGAAAGCCAATAACTCGTCACTTTGAATGACATGAAGTGGTAACTTTTGATGTGAGTTATTTTAATTTTGAACATTCAGTTGCGGCTGATAAATTTGATAGGCTCTTTGTATACCTGGTAAATCTCAGAAAGTAGAAATGTTGGCTTAAAGAAGTATTTTAAAGGGAATCTTTAGTCTTTCTGAAGACATGGTAAGGCAGCCCAGTTACATTCTATGGGTCTTTGGAAAAGTTTTGAAGGGAAATTACGACAGTGTTACTGTGAGTTACCACCCCAGCCATCCTCCATTCTACTTTGCTGATGAGTCACATTTTAGAGTCATAATGGGAAGTGATGGAATGGAGGAAGGATTTGAAGGGGAAAAACAGACTGAGGATGATAGAAAACATCAAGATGAGAAAAAGGAATCAAGAGTGGCATAGATAACTCCTCTTAAATTTCCTTTTTCAAAGGAAATTGAAAACCATATGATTGATGTCATAAGGTTCTGTAACTTCAGGAGGAAGATTATTTCAATTAAATTTAGCTCTTTCCGGAAACATTGACGGAATGTCCTTGCTGTGCAAGGTGCTGTGCTAGATATTACAGGTGTAAAGGTTAACAAATAACACGGTCATTAACCTCAATGCACTAATAGACTAATAAGATAGACAAGACATGTGAAAATAAACAGAATATAATGTAGCAGTTGCATCAATAAAAAGTTACCAAGAGGCTATAACAAAAAGGAGAAAAAGTTATTTTTGGTTGGATTGAGAGTTACATAGCATTTAATTCAAGTAGAGTGGTTGGGTTGGATTTTAACAGGGGAATCTGAGGAAGGGGTATTCCAAGTGGACAGATCTTTACTTTGAGGCAAAAATGAGAGTGTTTAAAATACATACAGTGTGCCCAGAGAAAAACCAGTAATTCATTTTAGTTTGGATCCTAAACTAAGGATGAGAAAGGGAAATATGACATGAAATAGGTTGGTTTAGCTTTATAGGTTTTATAGAATTGCCTATAACACCTTTAGGTTAAGTATTTCTAAATATAATAAAAATTCAAACTATTAAGCACATGGCACAATATTATTCATCAACCTTCGTTTTGGGTTACTTCTTAGATCCTAATAGAATTTCTGAAATACTTTGGAAAAGTCTCCCAAACCTTCACAGAGTGGATGGGAGCGAAGTAAGGAGACCCCACCTGAGCAGATACATGGTATTGCTTACAATAAAGTAAATTTTCTTCTGCACTTTACAACATTGAGCAATTTATTTTGGCTTAGGGAATGAGTTAGTGGCAAATAGTTAATCCAACAATAGATTTTACTAATTTATTGTTCCACGTCATATGTGTCGTTAGCTTTTCTTAAATGTTCTACAGCATTGAAATTCACATCTTTTAGAAATGAAACTGTAAACTGATTCTTATTGCTTTATTTTTAAGAGTTACACATCTAACCTGCTTCTTTGTATATCCTTTTGTTATGACTTTTTTCTCCCAAATACTTTATAGATTTTTTATAAAGCACAAAAACATGCAAAAGAGGAAGAGTATTGATAATATATCTATTCCTTAAATTTACTCATTCATTTATTTACAAAACTCATTCATTCAATGAATATTTTTTTCATCTTCATGTACCAGATATTCTTTTGAGGACTGGGTTTTATTGAAGAATAAGACAGATAAAATCCCTTCTCATGTGGTACTTACATTATAACAGGAGAGAGAGGAAATAAATGAATAAGATAATTGTAGAGAGTAATAAATGAAGATAATCAAACTTCCTATCTGAGTAATAGGGAAGGATAATTTTGATAATTTTGATTGATTGGTCAAGGAAGTTATTATGTGTTAAGAAAAGGGATTATCTAATTAAGCTTTTAGTGGGGCAGGGTGGCTCACACCTGTAATCCTAGCACTCTGGGAGGCCAAGAGTGGGTTGCTTGAGCTTAGGAGTTGGAGGCCATCCTGAGCAAGAGTGAGCCCCATCTCTCGTAAAAATAGAAAATTAGCTGGGCATGGTGGTATATGCCAATAGTCCCAGCTACTTGGGAGACTGAGGCAGGAGGAACACTTATGCCCTCGAGTTGCTGTGAGCTATGACACTAGGGTGCTGTAGCCTAGGGGGAAAAAAAAAAAAGGCAGCTCTCAAAAATTTTTTTTTTCAATTTTTATCTGTATAAATTTCTACAAATAAAAATTTATATTATCATTAAAAACTTTAGCAGGGCTGGGGAACCTGCAGTCTTAAGGAAACATGTGGCTTTCTTGGTCTTTATATGTCCTTTTGACTGCATCCAAATTTTACAGAACTTATCCCTTTATTAAAAGATGTATAGGAGAGAACCCACTGAGATGAAGCTTTTCTTGCCTCTGTTAGTACTTAAAAACAATCTTGAAATCAGAAGGCTGTAGGTTTCCTACCCCGTGAGAGGAACTTTTAATTTCTTCACTTAATTGTTGTACAAGGGGCATATTGCTATTGGCCCAAATTGTAGGTATAAATTAGATTTATAGAAGAAATATTACAATCTAAAAAATAGTTGGAGATACATTATTCCATAGCAAGGTATACTTAAACTGAGCACAGATGAATTCACCATGGCAAGGGCTCCTGAGAGTAACCTCCTCCTCATATGCCACTTTATAAAATTACAGGGGAATTGGGAAGGGACAGAGAGCACCTAAGCAACCCTGTAACAGTGAGAGCTTCCTGGTTGGGGCAATAGCCTTGTTTAAGTATGTTGTATACCAACATAGCTGGTATCACTCTTGTCTCTTCTGTTCACTCTTTGTCTTGGAGATTTAATTATTCAGTGAAGTCTCTCCGTTAGCTCTGGCTGACACATGATCCTAAACTTGTGGATTTTTATAGTATCGCCTGGTCAAAGGGTGTCAGTAAGGTCACCAGCTGGGTACAGAATCAACGTCCTAATAAGTCCCATTATGAAGTCTTCTTCCTGGCCAGTGATAGAAGACTTTTTTTTTTTTTGAAGATGTCTATTTAATATCTGCAATAGGAAAGTCATTCATCACCTCCCTCTATCCCTGCCTCCTAATATTTCCCAGAGTCAGACATACTCATACCTAATAAATACATCTGTTATTCCTACATGGAGATGAGCCAGATTATCCTTTTTCTGGAGCAATAAATTCAGCAGGGATCCCAAAGGCCATTTTTCCAGTATGGATCATCTGCAGGGTTGGAAGAGGACGTCTGCAGGACTACCTGATGCAGAAACAATGTCCTGCAGTAAATTGTGTAAACAGTATATTGTGTCTTTCTATACACTGCAATCAAAGCAGGGGGTGAAAAAAGAAGAGGAATATGTTATTCCTCTTGAAATGATCTTTTTCTCCCTGACTCCTAGGTGCTTTGGAGTTCAACCATGGAGAGGTGCCCTTGCCAGGTATGGCAGCCTATAATTTATAAACAGTTAGGGAAAGCTGGGCCAACAAGCACTGTGGAGTTTGTTTTCAAAGAGGCTGGCTTCAGTGACAAGGAGAATAAGCTTGATGGACAACAGTGACTTCTGTCTTTTAACTAAATTCCTTATTGGGTATTTTACCCCTTCATGGTAGGATGGGTTTGAATAGGAAGCAAGGCTATAGGAGAGATGATGGTCACACATTCTGGAGTGGCTTTTTTTATGTCACATGTTTTCCTTTAGATATGGTTCCTTTTCATGGGTGCATACACATGTAAAATAAGGATTGAGTTTGTGGCTAAAACATTACCTATTTCCCAGGGCAGGAGTGTCTTAGAAAAGTGCGTGTACAGCCAGTCCCTGAGTCACAAATATCCGATGTACATACAATGTGCACTTATGAATGGAGACTATTACAGTAGGTTTCCTAGTTACAAACATCTGACTGATGTATGACTTGCTCTTATGAAGGTTTTATAGGTAATAGGTAAATGTACCTGTTCCAACTTACCTAAAAATTTAACTTAGGAACAAACCTACAGAACTTATCTTGTTCATAACCTGGGGACTGCCTATATTTAATAGATCTATCCTAGAGGGCCCAGAGGCCTGACCACATAACTTGGCTATTAGCAATGTCCTACGAGTCTCTGTAAAAAATATAATTCAGTCAGTCTGAGGAGACTGTGTTCTATAGTCATGAAGAATGCTGGAAATTCACCCATTTTTGAAGAATGTTCAATACCGTCATTGTCATATTATATCAACATCTACTATCATTATGATGGACAAACGCAGCATTCCATAAGATTTTAAGATCGTTGAGAAAGGCTCTTTCATCTTGAATCATACTTTCTTGTCAGGTGGCAGATTTTGTAGGCAAAGGGCCTTACTGAGTCAATGGTTTGTTTAAAATGGGAGAATAGCTCTCTGTCTGTGAGGCCATGTTTTATTAATTTGGCTAAGGTCTCATGGTCCAGGATTAGCCCTTGACTGAATGTGTGGCATCCTCCTTTTAATAGAATTTTCCTGGGTGTGTACAATCTTATGAGATTTTGGATTGCGAAAGACCCATTATGGGATAGGAATGTTGGGTTGAAGAGTGACAAAATCTGCCCCAGTAAGGCTCAGTAATAAGCTAGCAGTCACTGACGAAAGGGCCTGTGCCACTAAAAAGTAGGAAGAAATCATTGAGACCAAAGAGCCAGGATCTGGCAAATAACTTGAGGCATTGGTGCAAAAAGCTTTAGTCAGCAAAAGGTTGGTTGTAGGTACCTATAATTCCATGAATCTGAAGGACATGGCAGATCTAAAGTTAAATCTTGATTTTATGATACCTAGACCTCCCCCTTTTATGTCTTCTTAATATAAGGACTTCCATTTAAAATTAGTTGCATTTGTTTAGATGTTTTGAAGAATGACCAGGTATAGAATGTTGATGTCACTAGTACCTTAAGAGGAAAATCTTTTGTGGTTGGGTACTGGAGGGTCAGTAAATTTTTATTTTAAGGGATATAGAATGTTTATTTTTGATGCTTTCCAAATGATGCCTCTCTCCCCAAATTCATTTGAATTATAGGGTCCTGGATTATATTTTCATTTAAGGGTATCTTTAATTGGATATGCCTAGAAAACATGTAATGAATGATTCTTCAGTGCTGAGCACTGCATCAGTATGATGGGATGTCTGGACATTGCTAGCAGCACATTGTGCTGGGTTTGGCCCACCCTTTGAACATATATGAAAGGAATTAAAATATTCTCCAAAAAGATTAGTAAAGATATGTTGCATGCCTCAGCTGCATACATATATCAATAGTGGCAATAATTTATTCTATAGCTATGTAGTGATAGAGACTAGGGAGGGAGGTAGAGAGACATTTATTTCCTTGGTTAAGCTTCAGTAGTCCACTAAGGAGTGTCCAATGGTTGTTTTCTAATTAGACAAACTAGTGTTTCATAGCATCCCCGCATGGATTACATTTTGCTTGCAGAGTGATTTATTTTTTACCCTCCCAGTATGCGGTATTATTGAACGATCTTATCAGTTCAGACAGCTGTTCACCATGGACTTTGCTACCAACAGGACAATTGTCCAACCAGCCATGACTGTGTACCTGTTCAGGGTTTAATAGTTCATAGAGTCTCTATCAATTATGTAATCTGAAAAAGAAACATCAAGCAATATAATGTGGAGTACAAAAATTTTAGCCATGTGTGTTAGGAGCCCCCAAGACCATTCCCATCATCACCAGGAGAACCCATGGCACTCATTGTAGAGTCATTGTAATGGCTATGATTTATTAAAGAAAAGGACATGAAGCAAAGTCAGTTAAGGGAAAATGTGCATGGGAAAAACTCCAGAAGAAATAAGTTTTAAGCTTCCGAGAATCCTGTCCCAGTAAAGTCACACTGGATGCTCTTAATTCCTCCAGCAATGAATTGAGAGAACATGTGTGACATGTCTACTGGAGATGGGGAGTTCAAGATTTTTACTGGGCGCTGGTCATACAGTACCTTCTGCCTACTGTGTACCAAAATTCCAGATTACCAGAGGAAAGCAGACATTCTGCATAAACCACAATATCTGTACAAATAGTTTCCGCACAACAAGCCACTCTTATTAGCATTGAAAACAATGGGAACATTCACAGTTGCCAGATGCCAGCCAAGACCCAACTTTACAATCAGGCCTTTCTAAGGATAGCAATTTCAGGACTACTGTATTTACCATTTTTTATATAATATATCCACTTGACCCTTGGTCAGGGCATTGTTATAGTAAAATTATTATCAGTAGGATCCTATACTCCAAGATGAGATCAAGTGATGTCATTTATCCCCCATGAGAGTTGTGGATATAGCTCAGCTAAGAGAAATCCCATTAATCCTATCTTAGAAAGCCAAGTGGCTTCCTTCTTACCTTTCTATGTTGAACCCTTTTTGTACCTGGACTGAGGTGCCACTTCAGATGCAGCATAACTCTGACCAATAAATTGAAGCTGACCAGGCCTGAGGTAGTGTCATGACAGGGCGCACAGTAAGAAGTATACTTGTGGATACATGTGGTACCCCTGGAGACAAGGGCTTGATGATTACTGGGACATGTGTTAGAAGGCAGTACAGATTAACAAGGCCTCTGTGGGGTCTTCAACCATAGGCTCTCCCACCTGAGCTCCCAATTCAGTCCCATTGATCTTAGTTGAGTCCTTTGTTTTATTCATAGAAGCACTTCCTGAAGGCAGTCAGTTCCAGTCAGTTTTTCTGGAAATGACACCAAGTAATCTGCCTGCAAGTACAGATGGTATCTGTAGGTGTTATGGAAGGCGTAGGAGCTGGGCCACCCCCTATAGTCTCATCACCAGCGCTGTTTAAGTATGACCATAGGCTGGGCAGGGAGTTTGAATTCAGAGTGCTCTCAGCAGCTTGGGAAGGCAGCACAGCCCCCTAATGCCTCCCAAGGTGCTGAGGAGTTTTGTTTTTATCTTTCTTAGGTGTTAAAAACTCAAGGTTTCCACTAAGTAATCAAAGCTTTACATTTTTTCCAAATCGTATTCTATTTTATCCATACATTTTGACTGGAATGGTTGTATGCAAGGAGAAAAGAAGTTTTCACAGAAGAACATTTTTATACAACTTAACCAGAAACAATCAGTCAGGACAAAATCCTGAATTTTCAAAAATTTCAAAATAGGTTTACATAACCTCCCACTCCTTTGGTTCTGACCACTTATCTAATGAGTAGCCTAGAAAATATCAGTTCCTTTCAGGAAACGGCTGTGTTTGATAACCAAACTGCCTTACTCAGGTGTGTTTACCAGGAGACAGGTGAGGGAAGTAGGGCCATGCTGTCTGTTCATTGTTGCCAACCGTCACTCCTTCAGAAAGTCAAACACAAGCATTGGTAGCAGTGAGACGTTCCAGAGAGGGAGCGGACGGTCTGCTCTGTCAGGAGTAGGCAGAATAAACACAATTTATGTGATGTACTCTGTTCCAACTCACAACTTTCAGGAGGGTCACAAGTTAGGAATGCAGTCAGATTCTGTGTCAGGAATATGATCTGTCAGCAGCTAGATTTCAGATGGCCCCATCAGAGAACAAGCCTTTCCTGTGTATGTGTGAATGTGAGAGTTAAGCCTGCATCCATGATATTTTTAAAGTTTAGGAGCCCATGAAGGGGTGTCCTAAATTTGGCCCAGGCCCAGAATCTGAGTCAGTTGGGTTCTTTGAATGGACACGTGGCAACAATGTCAATATCAGGTTTCAGCTTAGAGCAGTGATTTTCAGCTGCTGCGCTCCGGCACAGTGGTGCATTGTGGGAGGATCTTAGGTGTACCATAAACATTTTTAAAGGTCATTAATTAAGTTATTTTGAAAAAAGTTCGAAACACACAAAGTATATTCTTTTTTTTTTTACTCTTTTTTTGATCAACATAATTTAAGTGTGCTGTGGAAACTTAACTATAGGTTCAAGTGTACTGTGGGATAAAAAATGGTTGAAAAATGCTGGCTTGGAGTCTAGTCCAGACAATTGGGATCTGGGAATTAGGTTTCCAAAAAGGCCAGTGGCTTGTTTATTTGGTTTTTTAAAGATCAATAGCAAAGCTGAGATGCTATAGGGACAAATAACCATGTTTAAGTGCAAGTGACCATCAAGGCTTTCCTAAGTCTTCTTTGTCTTGTCAGTCTTAGAGTCCAAAATGACTCACTCAAAAATAGGCACAGCAGGCCAGAAAATTGTCATCCTCTAACGGTCAAATATCTGATTGCATAGGAACTGATTAACAACTAAAAACTATTTTTTAAAACTCTAAAAGTGTACCTCCTTCCTCTCTTCTCCCTGTTTCCAGAGGCTCCAACAGACAACACCATCATAAAGCTGATCAGTTATAGAGACTTTTCTATGGTCTGTATGCAAAGAATTTAAATTACCAGCTATTGTTGGTGGTAAAAAACAAGGGATTTGTGTCCCATCAACACTTTTTCTTGGTGGCTTTTCCTAATTAGGATAATTCCTCTAGCATTTTCTAAATGAAAACATGTAAGACTTTACATCACTTTTTATCATATATCCAGATGTAATAGCCACAAAAAACAGAGCCACTGAAATTTTTTTTTTCTCTTTGCAAATATATTCTCGCAGTAAATTTAGCATTTACAGGCTTAGCATTCTTGCTGCAGGGAGATCATAGCTGGAGTGTAAGGGGAAGGTGATGTTTCAGCAGTGGCAGGATCTAGGCTGAAGAAAAGGCTGGTGTCTCCTCAACCTCTCCTTCCTCCGCCTGCTTCCCTCCACCCCTGCTTCTGCCCCCATACCCCACCATTTTTCCCCCTCTGGTTTATTTAAAGCTTTGCTCCAGCCCTGGGGACTGACTTAACCTTTTTGATGCTCTCCTATAAGAGAGAATAACTATAAACTCATTTTTATTGCCTTTACCCCATCCAAAGCCCACCTTTGGAAATTTTTAGGTTCTTTCTCCTCTGACCTGTAGGAGAAAACAAAAACCAAAGGCATCACCTAGGCTATATCTTTCTTCCTCATTTTATCTGGAACCACCAAAAGCAGCCAGGGAATGCAGCAAGTCAGTTTTCCTGGAGTTGGATTGTCATTTTGAAATTCCACAGGTGACTTCCACCTCTTACTACAGGGAGCAGTGCAACTGTTGTTTCATACCATAAAACGTCATAGTCACTCTTTGGTTATTCTTTCTCCCAAGTCAGAGTCATGCTAGTGAATCTCATTTTTGACACCAATTGTGTTGAGGGTCCCCAAGACCATCTCCAGGTTCATTGACTTTCAGGGGGAACTTACAGGACTCAGCACACAGCCATTATCATGGCTATAATTTATAACAGTGAAAGGACTCAAAGCAAAACCAGCACAGGGAACAGGTACATGAGGTGAAGTCTGGAAGAAACGAGATACAAGTGTCTAAGAGTCCTCTCTCAGTGGAATCAGACCGGGCATGCTTTATTGCTTCGGTGATGAATTATGACAACACATGTGAAATACTGTCTATTGGAGAAGCTTAGAAACTTAGTGTCCAGGATTTTTACTGGGGGTTGGTTTTATATAAATATCCTCTGTCTGCCATGTAACCAAAAATCTATAGTACCAGAAGGAAAATGGGTGTTCTGCATAAACCACATCGTTTGAATAGTTTGAGCACAGTGAACCTGTTTTATTTGTTCTGGGAATTGCAAGAGTCCTTGCAAGTTCCCAGTATCAGCCAATGGTCAACCTTGTGAGGAGGCCACTGCTTAGTGCACACCCTGTAAGATCTAGTATATACTAAGTTCAGGAATGTTTAGGGTCTTGCCTCTGGGGGGCTCAAGGGGACAGGACTCTAACCTGACCTTTCTGTGTGTAATTATGTTAAGAGTCATTCCAAATTTTGTACCAGCCTCATGATTTTCCCCTGTTCTGTTCCAAGAGAGGCTGATCAAAGAGCATTTTATCCAAGTAATTTTCATTAAGTTCCCTTCAGGATTTGGTGTTTGCCTATTAACTTTCAGTTATACATGGACTTACTCCAGTTTTTCTAGGTGATCTTGAGCCTGGCCTCTAGAGTGCCGCAGCTATCTATTTATAACCTTATTGTTCCAGATTTTACTTCTGTAGAAAATCCGCTGCGCAGGATTCCCAAGAAATCTTCCAGTTTCTGGGCTATGGACTACGTGGCTGTCTCACTTCCTCTGCAGTTGTGGTGTCCCATACTCTGTCAGTACCTGGTCGGTAGTCATCCTAGTTTGTCTAAGTAATTTTCCTCTCTTGGACTTTTATGACTATATGAAATATGGACCCTGAGATACTGGCCATTTCAACTCAATGGTCTGTGTGGTATGAGGCTTCTAGTGGAGTTATTTCCCACCTCAGTGGTAGCCCAAACTTTCTGTTTTCAAAATCTAGGATATCCAGATGCATCTCATAACATTTGCTACATATAACAAGGTTTATGGAAAAATAACTGGAAGCAGAGTAGCAACCAAGGACATTTCAATATTGTAGATATCAGTGAAAAACCTTGAGAGTCTTTGCTAAGCTACCAAGTGGGGAAAGGAGATATCCAAGGAAATTCAGGAGAAAATATGTTCATCATCTGCATTAACCAGTAATTTGTTGTTTCTAGTGTTAGACTAATTTTTCTTTTGTCACATATAGTTTCCATATAGTTTAAGTCTCATTTATTTTTATTTTAAATTTGTATTTTGGTTTCCTATTAGTATTGAGTACATTGGGTACTTATTTTCCATTTTTGAGATACTTTAAGAAGAATGTGTTTCACTCCATCCAGGTAAACACCAAAGATGTAGAGTCTCCATCTTCTCTTACGGCTGAATAGTACTCCACGGTATACAGATACCACAGATGTTAATCCATTCATGATTTGATGGACATTCAGTCTCATTTCTAATTATTTCATTAACAACCTTGTAGGAGCAAGATGTAGCCAGTAAATTTTGTCAGTGTAAAAATTATTTATCCATTTACACACTATTTTTAAGTAGGTTATCAGGTTGGTTTTCTCCAGGTAAAATAATTCCGAGTATTTTAACCTTTGATTTTTTTAGGGTCCTCACCATCTTGGATTGTTACTGAACCTTTTAAAATTTGAATGTCTTTTTAGCTGAGGAGCACATCACTCTGAATGGGTTGATTAATATTGAATGTAATTTTAAAAAATTTATTAAAATATTTATGACTTCTGACTTTTACAGTGCCTAGATTGAAAATTTTCTATAAGGTTAATTTTTACAATAAGTCTGGAGTGCACAATATTATAAATTTTGAATCCTAGAATTTTTGTTTTACTTATTTATAGGAATGTATTCCACATCTTGTGTTATAACATAAGAATATCAAATTCGTTCTTCTCTATATTTGCACTGACAATTAAAAGTTCAATGTTAACATCAATCCTTGTTAGAGAGTTTTTATTTGTTTGGTTCCTAAGGGGAGAAGGTATGGTTTGGGGGTTGTTTTGACAGTTTAGAAAATGGATGCAGTTAAGTAAAGTTACCAAAAAGTAAGTTATTGGAAAGAAAAAAAAGGCAGTTTGGGAAGTTTTCCATTTTGTGTGGATGACATACTGTATCAAGAGGGGTGATGAGGTGGCTATGATTATATGCATCACAGACTATGCCCTTATACATCTATTCACTTGATGAGAAAAGGATGCAATGCTCAGATCTTCAGAGATAACAAAAGCTTTTGCAAGTAGGAAGAGATTTACACTTACACCACGTCAGTGATGCTGAGGACTGTTACACAAAATGCTGTCAACATGCTTGTGTCAAGGCTGTTAAAATACACGTTCATGATTATACTGTTATATTGGACTATTTTAACATAGAGTAATAACTAGAAGGAACCTTAACCTAAGCCAAACAGTGGATGTCACAGATTTATTACCATTTATAAACTATATTTAGATTGATTTTGAAAACTGGGAGGGTGCGGATCACCTGCTTTATTATTATTTCCTGTGTGAGTATAGGTTACCTTCTGTAGTCCCTTTCTCCATCCTTCTTATGCTCTGCTTTCTTTTTCCTCTTTCTCTTCCTCCTCCTCGTCCCTCACCATTCGAGCAGTTAAGTAAGGCTTTAAAACTGTGCACATCTCCACTTCTTAGAGATGTTGCTGGCTGACAGGACCTTGCATACAGTACTGCTTGTATACTTTTCTTGAGTTTTTCATTCCTGACCCTCTCAGCAGGTATCATGGTTCATATGTAATTTTCCCTTTGGTTGCAGGATTCAGTATAAGTGGGAAATGCCTGAGTGTGGGAATATGGTTATAAATGACCTTTATATAGGTATTTAAGGCATTGTTCTTGGATCGCCACACATTTTCTCTATTGTTACAAGATCATTTGCTTGTGCAGAAGCAAGTGATTAATGATGTCCTCTAATCCCTTCAAAATCTTTAAAAATATTTTGCTTTCTACTTATAGCTGTGTGGTAATATTAGTGGCAGGAGTGATGATTTGCATATAACTGTAGGCATGCTTATAAGTAGGCCTCAATATATATTATGTATTTGGACTATTTTTATGCTTCAATGGCCTAATGACAACAGTCCTCTAGTGTATATCAACAGTGGTCTCCAGAAGAGTGTTAGTCTGTTTCAGAACTAGTCATTTTAAATCCAAATACCAAATAAAACTTATAAATTGTGTTTGAGGATGAGATGCAGTCCTTAATTTAGTACAGGAAGCCACCTAGTCTCTCTACTATTAACATCAGGACCTGCTTTATAATGCCACTACAATAGTCTTTTCATTATAAGTTATATGTGTCTTAATTATTATTTTTTTGAGACAGAGTCTCACTCTGTTGACCTTTATAGAGTGCTGTGGCGTCAGAGCTGACAGCAACCTCTAACTCTTGGGCTCAAGTGATCTTCTGCCTCAGCCTCTAGAGTAGCTGGGACCCCACGTGCCCACCACAATGCCCAGCTATTTTTAGAGATGAGGTCTTGCTCTTGCTCAGGCTGGTCTCCAACTCCTGAGCTCAGGCAATCCACCCGCCTCGGCCTCCCAGAGTGCTAGAATTGTGGGTGTGAGTCACTGCGCCTGGCCCATAAACCGTATGATTTTTAAAGCACAAATCTACCTTAGTTTTATTCTCAGAATTGTCCTCCCTACCCCACCTCATCCCCCTTTTTTTATAATCTTAACTCTGGTGTTTGAAATTTATTTTAAGCTAACAAATGTCAGGTGGCAGCATTTGTATTAAAAAGTTTTGCTTCTGTGAGATCAACATTCAAATTATTTCAGGCACTTTGCAACAAACCTTAGACAAATTATGGTAACTGGAGTAATAGCTGTTGAAAATAAAAATTTTCAAATTATGTTGCATTTCGTAGGACTGGGAAAGCTTTGTTAAATTTTTATATAGAACAAAGATGGAATTTGAGCATTTAAATTATCATTTAAACTAGAATGTTGGGACAGCAAGCACTAAACTGAGTTTGTATGGGTAAACCTGAGTTTTCTGGTCACTGGTCACCTGAGTTCTGCAACCTGGAAAGCCGATGTTTTGGCCACTGGTGGAGAATAAGCACATCTTACCTTAAAGAAAACCAGCTAAGAGCTTGGTTATTGACTCTTGTGAAAGACAATGATCTTTTCCTGTTAAAGCTGCTATAGAAAGATTTGTATTTTCATTCTGAAATGACATTGTGGAAAAATAATTTTGGAATAAATGTGACTAAAGGGCAATCTCCATGCCATCCTGTACTCTACTTTGGCTGACCAACTTTTTCTTGTTCTATGGCCTGCTATGACCTTGAATAACTTTTACTGGAGTATTTTAAATTAGTTACATACCACTTCTATGTCTATGTATTTATTTTAAATCTGAGAAAATATATATATTACCAGAAATTAATACTTATAATTGCTTACTTAATATCCTTATAAATTATTAAAATGATTCTTCAGTTACAAATAAAATGTTCTTTACATAATCTAATACCAGATGTTTTGTAATTCTAAAGCTCAGAGAAGAAAAGATCTAGCTCTGCTATTTCAGATCTTTCACAGATCCCTATGTCTCAAGATGAATCAACTTTTTTAGAGAATTCAAATGAAATTTCAGTTTCTGAAGACCTATCCCATAAATCTTCATCAGAGGCCCGTGGTAAATCACTTACAGTAGTATCATCAAACCAAGAAATTCAAGATTCTCTGTCTTTTGGAACATTGGCTCTAGGGAATGAAATAATGACATCATCACTGCTTTCACTTCCTGTGCTTACTGAAAGAAAAAAGGTATGACAGAATAACTTGAAAGCTCTTTGTTTTGAATTATTAGACTTTTTAAATGTTCTGAATAAATGATAATTAAAATCTCATCAATAGTTTATTATTTCAAGGGAATAAAAAATTTGCCTTTTAACAAAACCTGCTTTATATTTAGGATTCTGAAGCTAATATTTGGGAATCTAAGTAATATTTTTAACTTGTAAAAATATTCTCATTGGTACTGGCCAGAAAGTTGTGATTTAGGTTATAGTTTTAATGATAAATTAAAAGGTATATATTCCTAAGACAAAGGAAATTTTCTTGGTTTTCAGGTTCATCTACAAAAAAGAGTTTTGTACAATAAGGTGTTTGTGAAATCATAGTAATTTTGAAATAATTTTATATGCCTTTAAAAACTTAGAAAATTATCATAATTATTTTTGTTTAAAAAGTATCTAATTGGGAGATTCTTAGGGGAAAAATTCTGGGAAAAAGAGAAAAGATAAAAAGGCTGTACATACTTGACACACACCCATGATAGATTTTTATCATAGAAATGATTAAATTCTTCCTGTAAAAATAATTTTTAAGCCATTTATCAAAAGATTGAAGCAGCCTGAAATATAAATCTAAACAATAATTATTAACATGATTTACTTAGAATTACATATGAGGAAGAATCACGATATTGGTTAGGCACCCTTCATTCTATTCAATGTTCCCAAACACTTCTAAGATCTATTAGTGGTTCTGATGTTTTTATTTGACACGTTTAAGAAAATGGAAAATGTCTCTTGTGGTGACATTGTAAATGAGAGGAAAAAGCTACTGTGCTCGCTTAATAAGTTGATTAAACAGAGCTTTGAAATATACAATTTGTAATTACTTATTACAATTTTGTTATTAAGTTTGATGTTTCAGAAGAGAAATTACAAAAGAAGACTAAAGAACAAACTTATCAAACAGGAGAATTTCAAGGTAAAAATTTTTTGTTTGGAAAATGTAAATGATTGTATGTTTCCATGGTAAAATTATAAATAAATGAAAGGAGAACATTTTTAAATGTACAAACAACTTGTTAGTTATCAGGTAGTGTATAAATTTACTGACAAGTATATAATTCTATTAGTTTATTTCAACTAAAATCTGTGTAAATGGAAAGTGATAGCTTTGTTTCAATCAAATAATAGTATTTGACATTATGAATTCTG
The DNA here is from genome assembly GCF_027406575.1 of Nycticebus coucang. NCBI lineage: Eukaryota > Metazoa > Chordata > Mammalia > Primates > Lorisidae > Nycticebus > Nycticebus coucang. Next base: position 43,365,681 of record NC_069799.1, on the reverse strand, counting down.
AACATAATATTATGCCAAAAATTAATCTGGGCATATTGGGAAAAAAGACAACTTCTGGTATGAATAACTAATATTTTTGCTAGGTCATTTAGTTGTTTGGTGTATAAAATGGTTAAAAGCAAACATATATACATTTTTTCTAATGTATATAACTTTAGTATCCCACTTATATTTTCCTTTTAAGATTAAATAATTGTGGTGTAGTGCACAGAAGCGTCACCATTCTATTGTGCTTTGAAATGGGGATGCCTCTACTATCATCTATGGTGTCAAATCATATGATGATTTTTTGTCTGAGATAAATATTCCATTCCTTATTATATGAGGATGTTTTCTTTTATACAGACTTTATTGTGAATTTTAACCAGGGGTTGAGTTGAATGTAATTAATCAACTTAAAATTTTTTAAATTGTAGTGAAATATACATAATGTCTGCCATTTTAAGCATCTTTAGGTATACACTGTAGCAGCATTAATTACATTTGTAGTGTCATGCAACCATCACTAACATCTATTTCCACAAGTTTTCATCACCACCAAAAGAAACCCCATGATAATCCTAATTTCACCCATATTTCTCTGTTTTATGTTGCTGTAACAGAATACCAAGGATTGGGTAATTTATAGGAAAATAAATTTATTTCTTAACAATTCCAAGGTTGGGGGCCCTGCAACTGATGACAGCCTTCTCGCTGCCTCATCTCATGGCAGAAGGGCAAGATAATGTGAGAGAGCAAGAGAGAGAGGATGGAGGACAAACTCACACCTGTCTCTACTAAAAATAGAAAAACTAGCTGAGTATGGTGGCAGGTGCCTGTAGTCCCAGCTACTCAGGAGGCTGAGGCAAGAGGATCACATGAGCCCAAGAATTGAGGTTGCTGTGAGCTAGGATGTTATGGCACTCTATCCAGAGTAACAGAATGAGACTCTGTCTCAAAAAACAAAAAAAGTTCCTTTTTCTCTGCATGCATCCCAGCATCTATTGTTTTTGGACTTTTTAATAAAAGCCAACCCTGTTAGAAACTGGGTTAATATGATATGTCATCATGGTTTTAATTTCCCTTTCCTTGATGTTTACTGATATCAATCATTTTTCATACTTCTTGGCCATTTGTCTTTCTTCTTTTGAGAAGCATCTGTTCATGTCTTTTGCCCACTTTTTAGGGTTGTTTGTTTATTTTCTTGCTGATTTGCTTGAGTTCTTTCTAAATTCTGTCTATTAGTCTTTTATTGAATGTGTAGCTTGTAAATATTTTCTTCCATTCTGTAAGTTGTCTATTTGCTCTGTTGATTATTTCCTTAGCTGTTCAGAAGGTTTTAGTTTAATCAAATACTATTTATTAATTTTTGTTATTTCTATCATTGCCATTGGGGTCTTGTCCATAAATTTATTACCTAGTTTGATAACCTAGAAGATTCTGTTTTTCCTACATTTTTCCTTTAGAATTCTTATGGTTTTATGCCTTAGATCTAAGTTTTTATCCATCATGAAGTAATTTTTATGAGTGGTGAGAGATAGGGGTACCATTTTTCTCCCTTGCAGGTGGCTATCCAGTTTTCCCAGTGCCATTTATTCAATAGGGCATCTTTCCCCCAGTGCACATTGTTGTCTGCTTTGTTGAAGATCGGTTGGTTATAGGTTGTAGGTAAATGGTTTTATACATGGGTTCTCTGTTATGTTCCATTGGTCTCTGTCTCTATATTTGTATCAGTACCATGCTGATTTGGTTACTGCAGTCGTGTAGTTTATTTTGAAGTCTGGAAATGTGATGTCTCTATCTTATTCTTTTTGCCTGAGATTGCTTTGGCTATTTGGGCTCTTTTCTGGTTCCAAATGAAGTGCAGAATTATTTTTTCTTAAACTGTGCAGTATGGAGGAACTTCTTTGTCCAGCCATATCTAAAATGAGTGTATGTATGCCTTTCATACACATAGTTTCACTGCCTGCTTCTCACTGGATCAAACTTGGGGGCTAAAGATGGTTTTAGTCTGTGAAACTGGTTTTTGGGGGGAGGGGAAGGGAAATGATAATAATATTTTCTCAAATTCTTTGTAGTCTTATGTTTACTTCCAGTTAGTTCTATGTTACATTGGTAATACCTAAAGTTCCTTTTTATCCATAGACTTATTCCTCTCTTATTCAGTTTTATGGTAGTTATTTTGAGGATATCAGATTTGAAGGAGGTGACCACATTTTTAATGTGGACTTTATTTCAAGGTTGAATTCTAATGTGGTTTTGTTGTTCAAGCTTTCTCTCTCTCTCTTTATTGTTTTTTCCCCAGTTTTTGGCCAGGGCTGGGTTTGAACCCACCACCTGCAGCATATGGGGCCAGCACCCTACTCCTTTGAGCCACAGGCGCTGCCCTTTTTCTTGCTTTTATTTCAGATTAATATGAGGGTACAAATGATTATGTTACATTATTTGCATTTCTAAGGTAAAGTTCAAGTTGTAGTTGAGCCCTTCTTTTATTCAGGGTGTGTGCTGTATAACCTTACATTGTACACATTAGACGAGAGCTTACCAATCTCCCTCCCTCCTTCCCTGCGCCCTTTCCCTCCTTCTCCCTCTCTTTCACTTGAATATACTTGTATTTTTCTCTCATGTGGGCATATAGTTGTTTTTCTGTTGGTTTTGTATGAGTCTTGAGTACATTGGATACTTGCTTTTTTATTCTTGTGATATTCCACTAAGAAGAATGTCCTTCAACTTCAGGTAAATACAAAAAATGTAAAATCTCTATTTTTTATGGCTGAATAGTATTGTATGGTATACATATGTCACAGTTTATTAATCCATTCATGGATTGATGGAAACTTGGGTTGCTTCCATGTCTTGGCAATTGTGAATTGAGCTGCAATAAACATTCTAGTGCAGATATCCTTGTGATAAAATAAAGTTTTTTCTTCTACCCAGAAGAAGAAAGGTATTTCTTCATACCTAATAATATGATTGCAGGATCAAATGGAAGGTCTTTTAGCTTTTTGAGGATTCTCCATACTTTCTCAATAGACTTGTCTACTCTTCAGCATACAGAAGCAGTAAGCTTTCCAATCATCTAAGGTCTAATATATTTTTCTATTCCATGTATTCTCATTCGGTTTTTATTGCAAAAGAGCCAATTCTTTCCTGAATTAAATTTTTTTGGTAATACTTCACTAAAGATCTGATAAAGGCAATATGTTCTCTGTAATAAACATTCTTTCCCAAGAGGTGTAGCATGCACATGGTCTGCTTTCCAATTTATAGCAGTCAGCACTTCTACCAGATGGCATGCTGTTTCAGTCTTTTTGCTCCTTTGCCTTTTGATACTCAAATGCAAGGCCAATGCCACTAGTTTCAGATTTATTAATTTAGTAAGGGTAACCTCAGTGCTGCAAAAATAGTGCCAACATCTCAATGCCTTAATATAACTTTATTTCTCTCCAGCCTAATAGTTTAGTAAGAGCCAATGAGGAAGTTCTTAACTATCCAGTCATTTAGTTACTCAGCCTCCTTACATCTACTGGCTCTACATCCCCTAAGGCTTTGGAGCCCTTCATTATATCTTCTTGACTACTTGTAGTGAAAGATTGAACAGGAGATTTTAAGGGCCATTATTGGATGGTTGGATAGGGGTGTGTGTGTATGTATGTACGTTAAGTCCCTTTTATATACCTGTTGGCCATTTGAATATTTACCTACATAGACTAGAAAAAAAAGGTCTACTTAGGTCATTCACCTATTTTAAAATCAGCTTATTTGTGTTTTGGTATTGAGTTGTTTGAGTTTATTATGTTTTGTTTTGATATTCATTCGTTAATCAAATATATAGTTTGCAAATATTTTCTCTCAACTCATAGATTGATTGCTTTTTCATTTTCTTGATCTTTCATTCTTTTTTTTTTATTGTTGGGGATTCATTGAGGATACAAGAAACCGGTTACACTGATTGCATTTGTTAGGTAAAGTCCCTCTTATAATCGTGTCTTGTCCCCAAAAGGTGTGGCACACACCAAGGCCCTACCCCTCTTCCTCCTTCCCTCTCTCCAAGGTCCCACTCCCCTTCCTCCTTCCCTCCCTCTGCTCTTCCTTTCTCCACCCCTCCCTCCTTCTTTCTCTCTCTGCTCTCCCCTCTCCCCACCCCCCCCATAACCTTAATTGTCATTAATTGTCCTCATATCAAAATTGAGTATATAGGATTCATGCTTCTCCATTCTTGTGATGCTTTACTAAGAATATCTTCTACTTCCATCCAGGTTAATACAAAGGATGTAAAGTCTCCATTTTCTTTAATAGTATTCCATAGTGTACATATACCACAGCTTATTAATCCATTCCTGGGTTGGTGGGTATTTAGGATGTTTCCACATTTTGGCGTTTGTAAATTGAGCTGCAATAAACAGTCTAGTACAAGTGTCCTTATGATAAAAGGATTTTTTTCCTTCTGGGTAGATGCCCAGTAATGGGATTGCAGGATCAAATGGAAGGTCTAGCTTGAGTGGTTGAGGTTTCTCTATACTTCCTTCCAAAAAAGGTTGTATTAGTTTGCAGTCCCACCAGCAGTGTAAAAGTGTTCCCTTTTCTCCACATCCACACCAGTATCTGCAGTTTTGAGATTTTGTGAGGTGGGCCATTCTCACTGGGGTTAGATGGTATCTCAGGTTGGTTTTGATTTGCATTTCTCTAATAATTAGGGATGATGAGCATTTTTTCATATGTTTGTAAGCCATTCCTCTATCTTCTTTAGAGAAGGTTCTATTCATTGTTGGCTTTTTTCATGTAGATTAATTTGAGTTCTCTATAGATTAAAGCTATCAAGCTTTTATCTGATTCAAAATGTGCAAATATCCTTTCCTGTTGTGTAGGTTTTCTGTTTGCTTTGGTTGTTGTCTCCTTAGCTGTCCAGAAGCTTTTCAGTTTAATGAAGTCCCATTTGTTTATTTTTGTTGTTGTTGCAATTGCCACAGCAGTCTTCTTCATGAAGTCTTTCCCCAGGCCAATATCTTCCAGTGATTTTCCTACGCTTTCTTTGAGGATGTTTATTGTTTCATGCCTTAAATTTAAGTCCTTTATCCACCTTGAATCAATTTTTGTGAATGGAGAAAGGTGTGGGTCCAGTTTCAGTCTTTTACATGTGGATATCCAGTTCTCCTAACACCATTTATTGAACAGGGAGTCTTTCCCCCAAGGTATGATCTTGTTAGGTTTATAGAAGATTAGGTGGTTGTAAGATGTTAGTTTCATTGCCTGGTTTTTCTATTCAATTCCAAATGTTTGTGTCTCTATTTTTGTGCCAGTACCATGCTGTCTTGACCACTATGGCTTTGTAGTACAGCCTAAAATATGGTATGGTGATGCCCCCAGCTTTATTTTTATTACCAAGAACTGCCTTAGTTATATGGGTTTTTTTCTGGTTCCACACAAAATGCAGAATCATTTTTTCCAAATCTTGAAAGTATGATGGTATTTTAATAGGAATGGCATTGAATAGGTAGATTGCTTTGGGAAGTGTAGACATTTTAACAATGTTGATTCTTCCCAGCCATGAGCATGGTATGTTCTTCCATTTGTTAATATCCTCTGCTATTTCCTTTCTTAGGATTTCATAATTTTCTTTTTTTTTTTTTTTGTAGAGACAGAGTCTCACTTTACCACCTTCAGTAGAGTGCCATGAAGTCACAGGACTCACAGCAACCTCTAGCTCTTGGGCTTCCATGATTCTCCTGCCTCAGCCTCCTGAGCAGCTGGGATTACAGGCACCTGCCACAACGCCCGGCTATTTTTTGGTTGCAGTTCAGCTGGGGCTGGGTTTGAACCCACCACCCTCGGTATATGGGGCCGGCGCCCTACTCACTGAGCCACAGGCTATAGAGGTCCTTCACCTCCTTTGTTAGGTATATTCCTAGGTATTTCATTTTCATTGAAACTATGGTGAAGGGAGTTGTGTCCTTAATTAACCTCTCATCTTGATTGTTATTGGCGTATACAAAGGCAACTGATTTGTGGACATTGATTTTATATCCTGAGACATTACTGTGTTTTTTGATGACTTCCGGGAGTCTTGTGGTTGAGTCTTTGGGGTTCTCTAAGTATAAGATCATGTCATCAGCAAAGAGAGAAAGTTTGACCTCCTCTGCTCCCATTTGGATTCCCTTTATTTCCTTGTTTTGCCTAATTGTATTGGCTAGAACTTCCAGCACTATGTTGAAAAGTAATGGTGACAGAGGACAACTTTGGTTCCAGTTCTAAGAGGAAAAGCTTTCAGTTTTACTCCATTCAATAAAATATTAGCTCTGGGTTTGCCATAGATAGCTTCAATCAGTTTCAGAAATGTGCCACTGATGCCTATACTCTTCAGTGTTCTAATTAGAAAAGGATGCTGGATTTTATCAAATGCTTTTTCTGCATCTATTGAGAGGATCGTATAGTCTTTATTTTTGCTTCTGTTAATATGGTGGATAATGTTTATGGACTTGTGTATGTTAAACCAGCCTTGCGTCCCTGGGATGAAACCTACTTAATCATGATGTATGACTTTTTTGATGATAAGATGTAATCTATTGGTTAGGATTTTGTTGAGAATTTTTGCATCTGTATTCATTAATGAAATTGGTCTGAAATTATCCTTTTTAGTTGGGTCTTTTCCTGGTTTTGGTATTAGAGTGATGTTTCCTTCATGGTACATGTTGGGGGAAGATTCCTTCCTCCTCGATTTTTTGGAATAATTTCTGCAGTATGGGAATAAGCTCTTCCTTAAAGGTTTGATAGAATTCTGGTGTGAAGACATCTGGACCAGGGCATTTTTTTGTTGGAAGCTTTTTTATTGTTTCTTTAATCTCAGTGCATGAAATTGGTCTGTTAAGAAGCTCTATTTCTTACTGGCTAAGTCTAGGGAGAGAGTGTGATTCCAAATATTGATCCATTTCCTTCACATTGTCAAATTTCTGGGCATAGAGTTTCTGGTAGTATTCAGAGATGATCTTTTGTATATCTGTGGCTTCAGTTGTTATTTCCCCTTTGTCATTTCTGATTGAGGTTACTAGAGATTTTACTTTTCTATTTCTAGTTAGTCTGGCCAAAGGTTTATCTATTTAATTTATTTCTTCAAAAACCCAACTCCTTGTTTCATTAATTTTCTGAATGATTCTTTTGTTTTCAATTTCATTGATCTCTGATTTAATTTTGGAGATTTCTTTTTTTCTACTGGGTTTAGGCTTAGATTGTTCTTCTTTTTCCAATTCCATAAGATGGCTTGTGAGTTTGTTGATTCACTTTCTTTCTGTTTTTTGAACGTAGGCATCTAAACTGATAAATTTTCCTCTCAAAACTGTTTTTCCAGTATTCCACAGGTTTTGGTAGCTTGTGTCATCATTGCTGTTATGCTCAAGGAAGTTAGTGATTTCCTGTTTTATTTCTTCATGCTCCCATCAGTCATTCAATAGAAGGTTGTTTAATTTCTGTGCTTTTGTGTGGGGTTGAATGTTTTTGTTGGAGTTGAGTTCCACCTTTAGTGCCTTGTGGTCTGAGAAGATACAAGGCAAAATTTCAATTCTTTTGATTCTGTTGATGTTTGTTTTGTGCCCTAGGATGTGATCAATTTTGGACAGTGTTCCATGGGGTGATGAGAAGAATGTATATATTCTTTATCTTTGGGATGGAGTGTTCTATACACATCTATCAAGCACAGTTGTTCTAGGGTATCATTTAAGTCCCATATATCTTTGTTTAATTTCTGTGCAGAGGATCTGTCCACCTGTGCAAGAGGAGTGTTAAAGTCCCCTGTTATTATGGTATTATAGGATATCATATTGCTCAGACTGAGTAAGGTCTGTTTCAAGAATCTGGGAGCATTTAAATTGGATGCATAAATATTTAGAATGGAAACGTCTTCTTGTTGTATTTTTCCCTTGACCAATATAAAGTGGCCATCTTAGTCTTTTTTGACTTTAGTTGCTTTAAATCTACATGTATCTGAAAATAAGTTTGCAACTCCTCTTTTCTTCTGAATTCCGTTTGCCTGAAAAATTGTCTTCCAACCCTTAACTTGGAGTTTTAATTTGTCTTTTGAAGCTAGGTGTGTTTCCTGCAGACAGCAAATGGTGGATGGCTTGTATTTTTTAATCCAGTCAGCCAATCTATGCTTCTTCAGTGGGGAATTCAAGCCATTAACATTTATTGAGATAATTGATAAGTGTGGTAGTGTTCTATTCATCTTATTTTCTCAAAGTCCATTGCTTAGTTTTATCTTAGCATCAGTGTGGAAGCTAGGTTCTGTCCTTTAATTGCTGAGTTCTTACTTTGCCGTTGATCCATTGTGATGGTCAGTGTGTAGAACACATTGAAGTATTTCCTGTAGAGTTGGTCTTCTTGTGGCGAATTTCCTCAATATTTGTATATCAGTAAATGATTTTCTTTCTCCATCAATTTTAAAGCTTAGCTTAGCAGGATATAGAATTCTGGGCTGGAAATTGTTCTGTTTAAGTAGATTAAAGGTAGGTGACCATTGTCTTCTTGCTTCAAAAGTTTCATTAGAGAAGTCTGCAGTCACCCTGATGGATTTGCCCTTGTAGGTCAACTGGCGCTTACTCCTGGCAGCTTGAAGAATCTTTTCTTTTGTCTTGATTTTGGACAGGTTCATCACAATGTGTCTTGGAGAAGCTCGGTTAAAGTTGAGGCAACCTGGGGTTCGTTATCCCTCTGAAAGGAGTGTGTCAGAATCTTTGGTGATATTTGGGAAATTTTCATTTCTAATATTCTCTAGTATGGCTTCCATTCCCCTGGAGCATTCTTCTTCCCCTTCTGGGATACCTATCATTCGTATGTTTGAATGCTTCATAAAGTCCCATAATTCTGTCAGTGAACATTCTGCTTTCTCTCTCTTCTTTTCTGCCTGTTTTACTATTTGAGTTATCTCAAAAGCTTTGTCCTCTACCTCTGAGATTCTTTCTTCTGCCTGGTCTAATCTATTGTTGATACTTTCTATTGCATCTTGAAATTCCCTAATTGACTGCTTCAGTTCCTTCAGCTCTGCTATATCCTTTCTATATTCTTCATATTGTTCATCTCTTATTTGATTCTGTTTTTGGATTTCCTTTTGGTTATTTTCCACTTTATTGGTAGTTTCCTTCATTGTTGCCATCATTTCCTCCATTGTTTTCAACATCTGTATTCTAAATTCCCTTTCTGTCATTTCTAACATTTCTTTATAGGTAGAATCCTCTGCATTAGCTACTTCACGGTCCCTTCTGGGGGTTACTCTGGACTGGTTTTTCATGTTCCCAGGATTTTTCTGCTGTTTCTTCCTCATGAGTGATTTCTTTTATCTGTTTCCTTGTCCTAATTTTCCTTTCACTTTCTCTTGCTCTTTAAGTTGCTGTGCCTCTGGACCAGGGTTTGGATGAGTCAGCTGCCAGCAGGATTAGACTGAACAAACACACGCAACCACTTGCCAGTTTTCTTCTGCTTTTGTCCTCCTCTTGGGGTCCAGAAGTCTCTTGCTGACTCCCTGTATCCTCAAAGGGATGTTTATGGGCAGATAGCACCAGCCAGAGATGCCTGGAATCTTATCTCCCCAGACCCAGCATGTCCAGTTGCAAGGAAGCTGTTACTCGGCCGCCATCTTGCTCCTCCCTCTTGATTTTTCATTCTTTGAACAAGTTTTTAAATTCCTCACTACTCTGTAATAACCATACTTGTTGATTTTTGCTTTTGTTCCCTGTATTTTTTTTTATTAAATCATAGCTGTGTATATCAATGCAATCATATTCCCTATATTTTTGATGTTATACCCCAAAAATAATTTCCAAGAACTATGTCAGGTTTCCCCTATGTTTTCTCTCATGAGTTTTATGATATTGTGCTTAAGTTTTAATTCATTTTGAGTTGATTTTGATGTGTGGCATAAGATAAGGGTCCAATTTCATTTCCTGCACGTGGATATCCAGTTTTCTCCAATTATCAAAAAAACTATCTTTTTCTTATTCTGTTCGTGCCATCTTTGTCAGAGATTAATTGTCCATGCATGCCTAAGTTATTACTGGGCTCTCTAACTTCTTCATTTGGTCATATATCTGTTTTTATGCCAGTTCCATACTATTTTAAATTTTTTATTTATTATTTATTTTATTTTAAATTGGCAGTTTATAATTGCATATATTTATGGGGTACAAAGTGATGTTCTAACTTATGAATACACTATGGAATAGTTAAATAAAGATAACATACCCATCAGCTTAAATATTTATCCCTTTTTGTAGCAAGAACATTTGAAATTTACTTTCATAGTGATTTTGAAATGTGCAATACATTAACTATTTTGACCATTCAAAATAGTTCTTAATAGGTCTTAAACAAACCCCTTATTCTTCCTGTGTTACTGAGATTTTGTACCCTTTGACATCATCTTCTTATTATCGTCTCCCCAGCATCTGTAACCCCCATTCTACTCTCTGCTTTTGTGAGGTCAGTAGTTTAGGATTACATATATAAGTAAGAACATGTGGTATTTGTTTGTCTGTTCTTGGATTATTTTATTTAGCATACTGTTCTTGGATTCCATCTGTATTTTTGCAAATGACAGAATTCCTCCTTTTTATGGGTTGAATACTTTTCTATTCAAAATGTAGATACCACATTTTATTTATCCATTTATTTGGTGATGGATTTAGGTTGAATCCATAACTTGGCTATAATGAACAGTGGTACAGTGAACATGGGAGTGCAAATATTTCCTTGACAAACATATTTTCATCTTTTGGGAAAATATCCAGAAATATGATTTTTGGATCATATGGTAATTCTATTTTTAGATTTCCTGGGGATCTCCATGTGGTTTTCAATAGTTATATTTCAATATATTATATTTCCACAAATAGTCCACAAGAAGTTTCTTTTTCTCCACCTCTTAACCAACACTTATCTGTAATCTTTTTTTTTTTTTTTACAGTTTTTTACTTTCTGTTTTTTTTTTTTCTTTTTTTTTTTTTATTTGTTTATTTATTTTTTTTTTTATTGTTGGGGATTCATTGAGGGTACAATAAGCCAGTTACACTGATTACAATTGTTAGGTAAAGTCCCTCTTGCAATCATGTCTTGCCCCCATAAAGTGTGACACACACCAAGGCCCCACCCCCCCCCTCCATCCCTCTTTCTTCTTCCCCCCCATGACCTTAATTGTCATTAATTGTCCTCATATCAAGATTGAGTACATAGGATTCATGCTTCTCCATTCTTGTGATGCTTTACTAAGAATAATGTCTTCCACTTCCATCCAGGTTAATACGAAGGATGTAAAGTCTCCATTTTTTTTAATGGCTGAATAGTATTCCATGGTATACATATACCACAGCTTGTTAATCCATTCCTGGGTTGGTGGGCATTTAGGCTGTTTCCACATTTTGGCGATTGTAAATTGAGCTGCAATAAACAGTCTAGTACAAGTGTCCTTATGATAAAAGGATTTCTTTCCTTCTGGGTAGATGCCCAGTAATGGGATTGCAGGATCAAATGGGAGGTCTAGGTTGAGTGCTTTGAGGTTTCTCCATACTTCCTTCCAGAAAGGTTGTACTAGTTTGCAGTCCCACCAGCAATGTAAAAGTGTTCCCTTCTCTCCACATCCACGCCAGCATCTGCAGTTTTGAGATTTTGTGATGTGGGCCATTCTCACCGGGGTTAGATGATATCTCAGGGTTGTTTTGATTTGCATTTCTCTAATATATAGAGATGATGAACATTTTTTCATGTGTTTGTTAGCCATTCGTCTGTCGTCTTTAGAGAAAGTTCTATTCATGTCTCTTGCCCATTGATATAAGGGATTGTTGGCTTTTTTGATGTGGATTAATTTGAGTTCTCTATAGATCCTGGTTATCAAGCTTTTGTCTGATTGAAAATATGCAAATATCCTTTCCCATTGTGTGGGTTGTCTCTTTGCTTTGGTTATTGTCTCCTTAGCTGTACAGAAGCTTTTCAGTTTAATGAAGTCCCATTTGTTTATTTTTGTTGTTGTTGCAATTGCCATGGCAGTCCTCTTCATGAAGTCTTCCCCCAGGCCAATATCTTCCAGTGTTTTGCCTATGCTTTCTTTGAGGATTTTTATTGTTTCATGCCTTAAATTTAAGTCCTTTATCCATCTTGAATCAATTTTTGTGAGTGGGGAAAGGTGTGGGTCCAGTTTCAGTCTTTTACATGTAGACATCCAGTTCTCCCAACACCATTTATTGAATAGGGAGTTTTTCCCCCAAGGTAAGTTCTTGTTTGGTTTATCGAAGATTAGGTGGTTGTAAGATGTTAGTTTCATTCCTTGGTGTTCAATTCGATTCCAAGTGTCTATGTCTCTGTTTTTGTGCCAGTACCATGCTGTCTTGAGCACTATGGCTTTGTAGTACAGACTAAAATCTGGTATGCTGATGCCCCCAGCTTTATTTTTGTTACTAAGAACTGCCTTAGCTATACGGGTTTTTTTCTGGTTCCATACAAAACGCAGAATCATTTTTTCCAAATCTTGAAAGTACGATGTAGGTACTTTGATAGGAATGGCATTGAATAGGTAGATTGCTTTGGGAAGTATAGACATTTTAACAATGTTGATTTTTCCCATCCATGAGCATGGTATGTTCTTCCATTTGTTAATATCCTCTGCTATTTCCTTTCTGAGGAGTTCATAGTTTTCTTTATAGAGGTCCTTCACCTCCTTCGTTAGGTATATTCCTAGGTATTTCATTTTCTTTGAAACTATGGTGAAGGGAGTTGTGTCCTTAATTAGCTTCTCATCTTGACTGTTATTGGTGTATACAAAGGCTACTGACTTGTGGACATTGATTTTATATCCTGAAACATTACTGTATTTTTTGATGACTTCTAGGAGTCTTGTGGTTGAGTCTTTGGGGTTCTCTAAGTATAAGATCATGTCGTCAGCAAAGAGGGAGAGTTTGACCTCCTCTGCTCCCATTTGGATTCCCTTTATTTCCTTGTCTTGCCTAATTGTATTGGCTAGAACTTCCAGCACTATGTTGAATAGTAAAGGTGACAGAGGACAACCTTGTCTGGTTCCAGTTCTAAGAGGAAAAGCTTTCAGTTTAACTCCATTCAGTAAAATATTGGCTGTGGGTTTGTCATAGATAGCTTCAATCAGTTTTAGAAATGTGCCACCTATGCCTATACTCTTCAGTGTTCTAATTAGAAAAGGATGCTGGATTTTATCAAATGCTTTTTCTGCATCTATTGAGAGGATCATGTGATCTTTATTTTTGCCTCTGTTAATATGGTGGATAACGTTTATGGACTTGCGTATGTTAAACCAGCCTTGCATCCCTGGGATGAAGCCTACTTGATCATGATGAATGACTTTTTTGATGATAAGCTGTAATCTATTGGCTAGGATTTTGTTGAGAATTTTTCCATCTATATTCATGAGTGAGATTGGTCTGAAATTCTCCTTTTTGTTTGGGTCTTTTCCTGGTTTTGGTATCAGGGTGATGTTTGCTTCATAGAATGTGTTGGGGAAGATTCCTTCTTCCTCAATTTTTTGGAATAATTTCTGCAGTACAGGAATAAGCTCTTCCTTGAAGGTTTGATAGAATTCTGGAGTGAAGCCATCTGGACCAGGGCATTTTTTAGTTGGAAGCTTTTTTATTGTTTCTTTGATCTCAGTGCTTGAAATTGGTCTGTTCAGGAGGTCTATTTCTTCCTGGCTAAGTCTAGGGAGAGGGTGTGATTCCAAATATTGATCCATTTCCTTCACATTGTCAAATTTCTGGGCATAGAGTTTCTGGTAGTATTCAGAGATGATCTGTTGTATCTCTGTGGGATCAGTTGTTATTTCCCCTTTATCGTTTCTGATTGAGGTTACTAGAGATTTTACTTTTCTATTTCTAGTAAGTCTGGCCAATGGTTTATCTATTTTATTTATTTTTTCAAAAAACCAACTCCTTGTTTCATTAATTTTCTGAATGATTCTTTTGTTTTCAATTTCATTGATCTCTGATTTGATTTTGGATATTTCTTTTCTTCTACTGAGTTTAGGCTTAGATTGTTCTTCTTTTTCCAATTCCATAAGATCTCTTGTGAGACTGTTGATGTGCTCTCTTTCTGTTTTTCGAATGTAGGCATCTAAAGCGATGAATTTTCCTCTCAAAACTGCTTTTGCAGTATCCCACAGGTTTTGGTAGCTTGTGTCTTCATTGTTGTTATGCTCAAGGAAGTTAATGATTTCCTGTTTTATTTCTTCCTGCACCCATCTGTTATTCAACAGAAGATTGTTTAATTTCCATGCCTTTGGGTGGGGTCGAGCATTTTTGTTAGAGTTGAGTTCCACCTTTAGTGCCTTATGGTCTGAAAAGATACAAGGTAAAATTTCAATTCTTTTGATTCTGTTGATATTTGTTTTGTGTCTCAGGATATGATCAATTTTGGAGAATGTTCCATGGGGTGATGAGAAGAATGTATATTCTTTATCTTTGGGATGGAGTGTTCTATATGCGTCTATCAAGCATAGTTGTTCTAGGGTCTCATTTAAATCTCTTATATCTTTGTTTAATTTCTGTTTAGAGGATCTGTCCAGCTCTGTAAGAGGTGTGTTAAAGTCCCCTGTTATGATGGTATTATCAGATATCATATTGCTCAGACTGAGTAAGGTCTGCTTCAAGAATCTGGGAGCATTTAAATTGGGTGCATAAATATTTAGAATTGAAATGTCTTCTTGTTGTAGTTTTCCCTTGACCAATATAAAGTGACCATCTTTGTCTTTTTTGACTTTAGTTGCTTTAAATCCACATGTATCTGAAAATAAGATTGCAACTCCTCTTTTCTTCTGAATTCCATTTGCCTGAAAAATTGTCTTCCATCCCTTGACTCGGAGCTTTAATTTGTCTTTTGAAGCCAGGTGTGTTTCTTGCAGACAGCAGATGGATGGCTTGTGTTTTTCAATCCAGTCAGCCAATCTATGTCTCTTCAGTGGGGAATTCAAGCCATTAACATTTATGGAGATAATTGATAAGTGTGGTAGTATTCTATTCGTCTTATTTGGTGAGAGTCCATTGCTTAGTTTTATCTTTTGCATCAGTGTGGAGGTTAGGCTCTGTCCTTTGTTTTCTGAGTTCTTACTTTGCTGCTGATCCATTGTGGTGGTCAGTGTGCAGAACAGGTTGAAGTATTTCCTGTAGAGCTGGTCTTGTTGTGGCGAATTTCCTCAATGTTTGTATATCCATAAATGATTTGATTTCTCCATCAATTTTGAAGCTTAGCTTAGCAGGGTACAGAATTCTGGGCTGAAAATTGTTCTGTTTAAGTAGATTAAAGGTAGATGACCATTGTCTTCTTGCTTGGAAAGTTTCATTAGAGAAGTCTGCGGTCACTCTGATGGATTTGCCCCTGTAGGTCAACTGGCGCTTACTCCTGGCAGCTTGCAGAATCTTTTCTTTTGTCTTGACTTTGGACAGGTTCATCACAATGTGTCTTGGAGAAGCTCGGTTAGAGTTGAGGCGACCTGGGGTCCGATATCCCTCTGAAAGCAGTGTGTCAGAATCTTTGGTGATGTTTGGGAAATTTTCTTTTATAATATTCTCTAGTATGGCTTCCATTCCTCTGGGGCATTCTTCTTCCCCTTCTGGAATTCCTATAACTCGTATGTTGGAACGCTTCATAAAGTCCCATAATTCTGACAGTGAACGTTCTGCTTTCTCTCTCTTCTTTTCTGCCTCTTTTACTATCTGAGTTATCTCAAAAACTTTGTCTTCTACCTCTGAAATTCTTTCTTCTGCATGGTCTAACCTGTTGCTGATACTTTCCATTGCATCTTTAAGTTCCCTGATTGACTGTTTCAGTTCCTTCAGCTCTGCTATATCCTTTTTATATTCTTCATATCGTTCATCTCTGATTTGATTCTGTTTTTGGATTTCCTTTTGGTTATTTTCCACTTTATTAGCAGTTTCCTTCATTGTTTCCATCATTTCTTTCATTGTTTTCAACATGTGTATTCTAAATTCCCTTTCTGTCATTCCTAACATTTCTGTATAGGTGGAATCCTCTGCAGTAGCTACCTCATGGTCCCTTGGCGGGGTTGTTCTGGACTGGTTCTTCATGTTGCCTGGAGTTTTCTGCTGATTCTTCCTCATGAGTGATTTCTTTTATCTGTTTCCTTGCCCTAATTTTCCTTTCACTTCCTCTTGCTCTTTAAGATCTTGTGCCTGTGGACTAAGGGTTACGGGACCAGAAGGGTGAGAAGATTGAAGAGCAAAAAAGGGATGAAAGAAAGGAGGACCGAGTGATAAGAAAAAAAAAAAAAAAAAAAGAAATATAGAGAAAGGAGAGGGGGTGGGGATAAGGAATATTGACAAAAAGAAGAGAGGCACAGAAAGAGGGAGACAGGGCAATATAGGTGTACAATAGGGTACTTTGACACAACCTTAAAAAACCCCACCTTCTGGGGGTGCCCCAGTTGGGTGGTTCCCTTGAGGTCAGCAGCTCTTTGCTAACCTGATCAGACACAGTACCCCACCTCCACCAAGTAGAGAGGAAAGACAAAAATGCTATAAATCAAACCATAACAAGCAAACAGAAAACTTTACGGGGATACAATGGGGTGAAAAACCAAATGATAGCGGTAGAAACACTAGCAAAAATGAAGTTGTAGTTATTAAAAAAGGCAGCAATGGGAAATTATAATTAAACTAGAAAAATTGAGAAAGAAAAAGGGATCTGTATGGAAAAGATTGAAATTAAAAAACAAAAGAACATCAACAACGTCAAAATAAACAAGCAAAAAAAAAAAAAAAAGAAAAAAATACACAACCAAAAACAAAGCAGTTTGTATATGTTATTGAATATTGTCTGGGCAACACGTGGTCTTATGGGGTATGAGATGTTAGTCACAGTTCTGATACGACTGGAGGCAGCTGATTTCTCAAACCCCAGCAGGTAGACACCCTAAATCTCTCTTCAGCCCACTTAAAAGGCACTTTGAACTTGTAAACTTGCTGAGCAGAAGCTTTCCCAGCTTTCTTGCTGGAATCACTGCTGAAGTGGCTATCCACTTACCCAGGGTGCCAAAACCGGTCTCACTCTGCCCCTGAGGGTTAGGGCTGCAAGGCGGCTCAGACCCCACCCTTAGGCTACTTGGTTGCTGGGTTACCAGCTCCCACCCGTTTCTAGCTCTGCGACCCTGAGGGCGGAGCTTGCCAGGGCAGATCACTGACAATGGATCTGTGTGACCCACCGCCAAACACTATTAGCTCCGTCTGGCTCAGCGGCTCAGACTGGGGCCCTAGACAACGGCCAAAGTTCTCCGCACTCCCGCTCAGGCCTTCCCCAAGGCAGTTCAACTCAGTGCCAAGTCCAAGGACATCAAAACAGTTCACAGGTAAGGCCTTTCTGGTTTGCAGTCTCGCTGCTACTGAACTTACAGTTGTGGGCGGGTTTAGACGGATTGAACACACGCGACCACTTGCCGGTTTTCCACTGTTTTAGTCCTCCTCTTGGGGTCCAGAAGTCTCTCGCTGACTCCCTGTAGCCTCATAGGAGTGATGATAGGCAGTTCCCACCAGCCAGAGATGACTGGAGTCCTATCTCCCCCGACTCACGGTGCCCAGATGCAAGGAAGCTGTTACTCGGCTGCCATCTTGCTCCGCCTCCCTCTGTAATCTTTTTGATACTAGCTTTTCTGACAGATGTGAGATGATATCTCATGGTTTTAATTTGTATTTTCTTAATGATTAATGAAGTTGAACATTCTTTTCTATGTATCTATTGGCCATTTGTATGTTTTCTTTTGATAAATGTCTATTTGGGTCCCTTGCCCTTTAAAAAAAAAAATTTTTTTTTTATTTTCTTGCTATTTGAGTTGTTTGAGTTCCATATATCCATATTAGACATAAGGCTTACAGATATTTCCCCCCAACTCATAGGTTGTCTATTCACACAAATTAGTTTCTTATGTGAAGAACCCTTTCCATTTGATGTAATTTCATTGATCTGTTTTTGCTTTTGTTTCTGTGATTTGGGGGTCAAATTCAAAATAATCACTAATGCTGTATAGCTTTTTTCCCTAGTATTTTTCTGCTAGTAGTATTTTAGATTTCAGACATTAATCAATTTGAAGTTGATTTTGTAAGTGATGTGAGGTAAGGATCAAATTTAATTTTTTGCATGTGGGTATCCAGTTTTCCTAATACCCATTCATTGGAAATCTATCTTTTATTCATTGTGTGCTCTTGGCACCTTTGTTGAAAATCAATTTAGCATGCATACTGAGTTTATTTCTGGGTTCTCTATTCTTCTATTGATTGATTTATTACTTTTGTGTCAGTAAACACTCTTAGAATTACTATAACTTTTTAGTATAGTTTAAAATCAGGTAGTGTGCTCCATCTTTTTTTTTCATGATTTAGGAAATAAAATAATAACCCTTGGCTATTTAGGGTTTTTATTTTGTTTTGTTTAGAAGGGGCTATGCTCAAAATATGCACAGTTGAAGATTTGCCTGTGAAGGCAGAGCCATGGAGTGAGATTTTGGTTGAGTGAGTGGCTATTTGTCCTCCCAGGTCAAGCAAGTCTAGTTTCTACCCTTTTCTAAAAGGTGCAGAGTTGGGAGTCTTCCTTCCTATTTGGAGTTGTTGGGCAGGCTTTTGGCTGAGTGGAGCCATTGCTTGACTTCCTGGGTTGAGCAGGTCTAGTTCTTATAATTTTCGAAAATGGGCTGAGGCATCACCTCGTTTTAGCACAGTCATTGGGGTGGACTCTCAGGCTGGGTGTAGAGACTGGCCACCTTAGGACCGCAGCTACCAGCTCAGCTTTGCAGGTGAGCTATGAAGTTGACTAATATCTTTGATCAGGTACTACAGTTGGCTGGAATATGCAGGTACCATCAAGATTCACATGATGGTCATTCTGACCTTCTTTCTTTGTTCTACCTGATCATGGATAGTTGAGCCATGTTATTGTCTCCAGTGTTTTCTGAGAGGTGAAATTGGAGTAGGCTTCCTGGGAAGCATTTCAGAACACTAGGGAAGCTGAAGCTGGATGACTGCTAGATCTCCTCACCCCCCCACCCCCATCTAAACATTGGGCCCAGGGAATCCTCTTCATATGATGTTGTAAAAATTGGGGGAGGGCAAAGGGAAGCACAATCCAAGGAGGACCATCTAAAAAAACCATATAAGTTTCTCAGGTTTGTTTTCAAATACTGAGTTTTTCAAAATGATGTTCTAATATTAGTTAGTTGTTACTTGAATTTTCTGTGTGTGTGTGGGGGGGGGGAATGGAGCCTGAGACTTTTTATTTTGCCATCTCAACTCTATGGCAGTACCATACTGTTTTCATTACTATAACTTTATAATATAATTTGAAATCAGGAAGTGTGATGCCTTTGTTCTTCTTTCTCAAGATTGCTTGGGATATCTGGGTTCTTTTGTGGTTCTATACATATTTTAGGGTTGTTTATTCTATTTATGTAAAAAGTGCCTTTGGAGTTTGGTAAGGATTACATTGAATGTGTGTATGACTTTTGTTGGTATGGACATTTAAACAATATTAATTTTTCCAATCCTTTGACATAGGACATTTTTCCATATAGTTATGTCTTTGTCATTTTCTTTCTTAGTGTTTTATAGTTTTGAATGTAAAGGTCTTTCATCTCTTTGATTAATTTTTTTCATTTTTTTTTATTCTAATGAAAATGGAATTTTTTCTTGATTTCATTTTTGGATAGGTTGTTGTTGATGTAAAGAAATATTACTTATTTTTGTATGTTGATTCTGTATCTTGCAATTTTACTGAATTTATTAGTTGTAAATGTTTTTTAATAGTATTTTTAGTTTTTTTAATATGTAGGATTATGTCATCTGCAAACAGAGAGTTTTATTTCTTCTTGTGCAATTTGGATGATTTTATTTTTTTTCTCTGTAATTTCTTTGGCTAGGAATCCCAGTACTATTTCGAATAGAAGTGACAGGAATAGGCATCCTCTTCCAGATCTTAAAGGAAAAGCTCTCAGACTTTCGCCATTGGCTATGATGTTAACTGTGGGATTTTCATATATTACCTTTATTGTTTTGAGGTAAGTTCCTACCATAGCTATTTTGTTGGGAGTTTTTATCTTCAAGGAGTATTAAATTTTGTCAAGTGCCTTTTCTACATGTGTTAAGGTGATCATGTGATTTTTATTCTTCAGATTCTTAATGCGGTATTACATTGGTTCATTTATGTATGTATTATGTATGTTGAAACTTTTCTCATGGGTAAATACCACTTGCTCTTGGTGAATGATCCTTTTAATAATCTGTTGAATTCAGCTTGCAGCATTTTATTTAGGATTTTTGTATGCATGTTCTTCATGTAAGAAGAACTATGTAATCATAGTTATTTTTAGTTATTATATAGTTTTTTCATGTGGTGTCTCTGTCTGATTTTGGTATCATGGTGATTTTCTGGCCTTATTTAAAAAGTGTGTTTTTTAAAGAAAAAGTTCAAAAGGTTTGGTATTAATTCTTTTGATTTTTGGTAGAATTTAATTGTGAAACTATCAGATCCTAGGCTTAGATGAGAAACATTTTCTTATTAATTCAATCTCCTTAATTGTTACTGATCTGTTCTGATTTTCTGTTTTGTTGTGATTTAGTCTTAGTAGGTTATATATTTCTATTAATAATAATTTATTTTTTTCTAGGTTTCCAATGTATTGTCATATAGTTTATAATAGTTCCTTAAGAACTTTTGATTTTTCCATTTCTATGTATCAGTTGTAAAGTATTTTCTTTTATATCCAACTTTGTCTGATCTTCTTTCTTTCTTTCTTAGTTAGCTAAGGGTTGGTTGATTTTGCCCATCTTTTCAAGGAAGCAACTTTCTGGTCTAATTTTTCTGCTACCCACATACTCCCAAACTCTTACTTATTTTGGGTGGGAAAGGGATTGGTGGATTACTTGTAATTATCCTACAGTTTTAAAAGAGACAAACATAAATATGAACTCAACCTGATGATTTTATTATCTATTTTAGGTTGCATAAAATAATAAAAGTTTTTATTTTTGTTTATAATTTTTTTGAGTGTAATACTTCTTTTTTTTTTTTTTTGTATAGTTTTTGGCCGGGGCTGGGCTTGAACCCACCACCTCCAGCATATGGGGCAGGTGTCCTACTCCTTTGAGCCATAGGCGCCGCCCTGAGTGTAATACTTCTTGATGCAATCTCCAGGATGAAGTCCAGGCTTCCTCTTGCATATCTCATAGTAGAAAATGGTTTCTCTCCTTCCACCTTCTCCTTTCTTCTGCTGCAAACCAGGTGAACTTTAGTTAATTTTTTTTCATTTTTCATTATAAAGTGCATCTTCCCATTGAGCCTTTCTTCATTGTCAGAAGATGATGGTCTTCCTCTCTTTCTTGAGTTTCTGTTCCTCAGTTTGCTCACAAGCTGAGTGATGAGATTTCGCCTGTAAGAAAGATGTGCTGCGCTTTTTCTCCATGCTCTTTCTCTAATGAATAAAGGATATAGTTGTTCACAACTGCAACTCCATCAACCAGAAGAATAATTTTTTCCACCATTTGTAAATTTATGATATCCAGAGTGCTGATCAGCTATGTCTACAATTCCCATAAACCTTGTGTATTCTAAAATAACTGTCAGTTTTTCAAATTGAACAGGCAGTTTCTTTCTATAACCAGTGATCAACTGTATTTGAAGTTCTATTGAACTTCTGTGTGCTTTCTTGGATAATATGTTCAACATGTGATTCTCCGCACACTATTTTGGTCCTTCTAATTGTATTAAGCATGTGGAAATGTGATTCTCCGCACACTATTTTGGTCCTTCTAATTGTATTAAGCATGTGGAAATGCTTATAGTCAGCCATGTTGAGACAAAACCAATAAACCCTTACTACTACATTGAGAATTAAGTGTCAACATGATTTGCATTTCCTTAGACAGAGCTCTATTTTGTCACCTTTGGTAAAGTGGCTCACAGCTCACAGCAACCTCAAACTCTGGGGCTGAAGTGATTCTCTTGCCTCAGCCTCCCAAGTAGCTAGGACTATAGGTGTGCACCACAATGCCCAGCTATTTTTAGAGACAGGATCCCACTCTTGCTCAGGCTGGTCTCAAACTCTTGACCTCAAGCAATTCACCTGCCTTGGGCTCCCAGAGTGCTAGGATTACAAGTGTGAGCCCCCGTGCCTGGCCTCAGCATAAGTTTTGGAAGGGACATTCAAATCGCAACAAAGCCATTCTTGCACCTGGGCTAAATTTCATTTGGTCACAGTATATTTTAAAATACACTACTGCATTTTATTGCTATCTTTATTTTAGGTTTTTTCATTTATATTAATGTAGTAGATATTAGTACTGTTTTTTGAGTATCTATTTCTCTCCTCCTTTATATGTAGAGAATGGAACTTACCTGACTAAAAGTATAGTAGTAGAAAACTTCATATAACATGAGATCTACCCTCTTAACAAAATTTTAAGTGTACAGTATAGTTCGTATAATCACAATGTTATATAGAAGATTTCTAGAACTCTTTAATATGCAAAATTGGAACTTTATTCCCATTAAACTGCAACTCACAATTTCTTCCTCCCCATAGTCCATGGCAGCCACCATTCTACTTTTTAATTCTATGAGATTGACTAATTCAGATAATTCATATAAGTAGAATCATATAGTATTTGTCCATCTATAAAAGTCTTAACTTCTGTATTATCACATGATAGGATTTATTTCCTTTTTAAAGGCTAAATAATATTCCATTGTATGTATATACCACATTCTCTTTATCTATTCACTATTAATGAATGTTTAGGTTGTTCTCATATCTTGGCTATTGTAAAAAATGCTGCAATGAATATGACAGTGAAAATATCTCTTCAATCTTGATTTCACATCCTTTGGATTACTACCCAAAAGTAGGATTGGTGGATCATAGGGTAGTTGTATTTTAAATTTTTTGAGGGGCTTCTGTATTGTATTTCATAATGGCTATACCATTTTACATTCCCAAAAAGAGTACACAAGGGTTTTACCTTCCCCACATCCTTGCTAACATTTTTTCTTTTTTTTGTTTACTTTGTATAAAGACCATATTAAGGGGTGTTAGATAACATCTAATTGTGGTTTTAATTTGCATTTCTTTGATGATTAGCAGTGTTGAGCATGTTTTATATACCTTTAGGCCATTTTCAGGTCTTATCTGGGGAAAGGTCTATTCAAGTGCTATGTCCATTTTTTAATTGTCTTTTTTTATAGTTTTGTTGTAAGAGTCCTTTATATATTCTGTATATTGAGTATTTATCGGATACATGATTTGCAAACATTTTGTCCCTTTTCAACTCTGTGAGTTGCAGAGCTAATTCACTCTGTTGATTGATTTATTTTATATACTCTAAGTTTTAACTTTGGTGTAATCACATTTGTCTATTTTCCAATAGAGAAATTATTGCCTGTGTCATTGGTGTTATATCTAAGAAATAACTGCCAAATTTAGAGTCATGAAGCTTTTCATTTAGTTATCCAATTTGCCCAGCACTATTATATTGACCAGTGCTTCCTTTCCCAAGTGTATGTTGTTGTCTGTTTTGTCAAAGATGAGTGGACTGTAGGTAGGTGGTTTTATTTTGGATTTTCTATTCTGTTCCTTTGGTCCATGTCTCTACCTTTATATCACTATCATGCTGTTTGGTTACTATGGCCTTATAGTGTAATTTGAACTCAGATAATGTAGTGTATACAGATGTTCTTTTTGCTTAAGGTTGCTTGGGCTCTGTTTTGCTTGCAAACAGAAGAGTAGAATGATTTTTTTCTAGATTTCTGAAATATGACTTTGAGCTTTTTAGGAAGATTTTGTTGAATGTGAAAATCAAATAGAACTGTATGGACATTTTAACAATGTGGATTCTACCATCCATGAGCATGGGATGTTTTTGTTGGTGTTATCTACATTTTGTTTCATCAATATTTTGTAGTTCTTCTGGTAGAGATCTTTCTCTTCCCTGCTTAAGTATATTGCCAAGTGTTTTTGTCATATTTGCAGCAATTATAAATACTACTGAATCTTGATGAAACTCTCAGCTTGGGTGTTATTGGTGTATAGAAATGCTACTTATTTGATTCTACCATTTTTTGGGTTTTTTTGTTTGTTTGTTTTTGAAGTTTGTGGCCAGGGCTGGGTTTGAACCCGCTACCTCTGGTATATGGGACCAGTGCCCCACTCCTTTAAGCCACAGGCACTGCCCTGATTCTACTGTTTTTATAACCTGAGACTTAGCTGAATTTTAAAATCAATTCTAGGAGTCTTTTGGTGGAGTCATTAGGGCTTTCTAGATATAAGATCATATCATTGGCAAATAGGGATACTTTGCCCTTTTTTTCACAATTTGGATGCCTATTATTTCTTATTTCTTTCTATGGCCTGATTGCTCTAGCTAGGACTTTCAGTATTATGTTGAATAGCAGGGTTGACAGTGGGAATCCTTGCCTTATTTTATTTCACAGAGAGAATGCTTTCAATTTTTCCCCTTCAAGATGATATTGGCTGTTGGGAAACCAGCCCCGACCCTCTGTGAGTCTATTTCTTTGTGGCCTGGTGGGGCAAGAGACTGATGTAGGATTATTAGGGAAATTATAGAGAATTAATAGATGAAGGTAAAGAGATAGTTTTAAGAGCAGCAGGGATTCGGGAGGTGGCTTACCATTCTTTGTGAGGCTTCCACTATGCTACCTTGAGTATCAGGCTAGCTCTGTATTTATTTCATACATCAGTGTTACAATCATAAATCTCATAAAGGCAAGGCAAACAATCCCATCATGGTTGTCACTGTGCTTGCATTTCTATAAACTAGACTAATTCTACAACTAATTACGTTAATTGTACAGATTTACTTGCTACTTTTAATTGTTTTAAGGTATTTATTGTCTTAATACAGAGTCTTGACAAGGTAGACAATTAGAGGCTGACTCAAGGAACAAACTGTAGCTGACCCTCAGTCACAAATCACTCTGACAGCCTTCTGTGCAGACAGACTCCTTTAGCCAAACGCAGGTGACAGAAGAAAAGAGGTATTTCATCTCCTTATCTGGTCTGGAGCAAATCTTCCTGTGTTGAACAAAGTTTAAAGATTCCACATTCTTAACTCCCCCAAAGCACTCTCCTAGAGCACACAGCCCTGGCAGTGAATGGCCTCAAAGCCTGCATCCTGTGCTCTGTGGCAGCTGTTGGGGGAGGGAGGATATTCAACACTCAGGGCTTCAGAATATTAAAGTGACAAAGTCTCTTGATTTGCGCTCAAAGCCAGGAGATTTTGTCCAAATCAATCCCTTATTACTGTCTCCTTTTGTCCATGCTCTGCACCCTATTCCTAATAATATTTCTAAACTAATAATTAATAATTGAATATTGGTTTTACATTTATAAAATGATTATTACTAGAAATGCAAGCACATCAAGATATCACTCGTCCCCTAAGTATGCCTGCAGGCACTCTTCAGTTGGCTGTGTGTTTGTCATATACGGCTTTTATAATCTTGGGAAATGTTTCTTATGTGCCTACGTTGCTTAGGGTTTTTTTAATATAAAGAGATGCTAAATTTTATCAAATGCTTTTTCTGCATCTAATAATGATCATATGATTTTTGTTTTTGTTTCTTACTTATTGGTTTCTTTATGTTAAATCATCCTTGTGTCCATTTCTTATGGCTCATTTGACCCTGGTGAATATCCTTTCGATGTGTTGTTGAATTTGGTTTGCTAGAATTTTGTTGAGGATTTTTGCATCTATGTTCATAAAGGATATTCATTTGTAGTTTTCTTTTTATAATTGTATTCTTTCTGGCTTTGGTATCAAGATGATACTGGCTTTGGAGAACCAGTTAGCAAGGATTCCCTCCTTCCAAGTGTTATGGACCAGTATAACTAGAGTAGGTGCTAGTTCTACTTTGTAGGTCTGGTAGAATTCAGCTCTGAATCTGTCTGGTCCAGGGCTTTTCATTCCTGCACCATTCTTTCCCTTTGCATTTTTTTCTGTTCTTCCACTTCAACAATAGTGGGTAACCAAATTTATTGTTTTGGTTTATTTTCCTTCTGTTTCCTTTCATGAAGGTAATTGTGTTGTTTTATTTTTCTTTATTTTTTCTTCTATCCCCTTCAATATGATTTAAAAACTAGCATACTATAAGAGATATGCTTTTTTCCCTGTTGCTTTTTAATAGCTTAAAATTATGTCCTAGAAGTAATGAAATAGGATCAACATTCTCCCTGATAAAACTATTATGACAATTTTCATGTCACATCCATCACTGTGGTAATTCATTTTTAACTTTATGAAAAAGAGAAAATCTATAGTAAGTACCTGTTATAAATTTGAAATCTAGAGGTTTCACGGTAGATCTGTGTTTCTACTTAGTATACTAAAAGAATCTTTTAATGTGGCTCCTTTTGAAGTCACAGATAAAAGCTTAATGCTAGAGAAGAAAGATTCACCCACAAAATAATAATTGCACATGTCTTTAAATTATTTTAAGTTAAATTCATCAGAAGATGTCTCTTTTGGGGTTGTGAAAATTTATTTGAAGATATAACTTGTAGAAATTTTACACTTTGACTTACATATGAATACCCTAAGATAACTAAAGAACTAAATACAAAATTTGGTGCCTTTGATTGGTATTTGTATGGTCAGCTACTTCTACTTAAGACGACTTCTTCTATACCCACTTACAAATGTAATCATACAAATTTTCTACGTCACCTTAGTGGGCTGTTTTAAGAAATAGGTCACTTGGGCTGCAATAAACATTCTGGTACAAATATCTTTGTTAAAGTGTGATTTTTGGTCTTCAGGATATATACCTAGTAGAGGAATTGTAGGATCGAATGGCAGGTTTGTTTTTAGTTCTCTAAGTGTTCTCCAAGCATCTTTCAAAAAGGAACATATTAGTTTGCATTCCCACCAGCAGTGTAGAAGTATTCCCTTTTCTCCACATCCACGCCAACATCTCCGGTTTTGGTATTTTGTGATGTGGGCTAATCTTACTGGAGTTAGATGATATCTGAAAGTAGTTTTGATTTGCTTTTCTCTGATGATTAAGGATGATGAGCGTTTTTCATACATCTGTAGGCCGTGCGCCTGTCTTCTTCAGAGAAGTTTCTCTTCAAGTCCCTTGCCCACCCTGAGAGGGGATCACTTGTTCTTTTCTTGCTAATACATTTGAGTTCTCTGTGATTCTAGTTATTAAACCTTTGTCAGAGACGTAACCTGAAAATATCTTCTCCCATTCTGAGGGGTGTCTGCTTGCTTTACTTATTGTGTTCTTGGCTGTGCAGAAGCTTCTTAGTTTGATCAGGTCCCAGTAGTATATTTTTGATGCTGCTTCAATTGCCGGGGGGAGGGGGGGTTCTCCTCATAAAATATTCGCCCAGGCTGATTTCTTCAAGAGTTTTTTCTGCACTTTCTTCTAGTATTTTTAGAGTTTCATGTCTTAAGTTTAAATGTTTAACCCAGTGAGAGTCTATCTTAGTTAATAGTGAAGGGTGTGGGTCCAGTTTCAGTCTTCTACAGGTTGCCAGCCAGTTCACCCAGCACCATTTGTTAAATAGGGAATCTTTTCCCCACTGAATGTTTTTAATTGGCTTGCCAAAGATCAAATAACGGTAAGTAGCTGGGTTAATCTCTTGGTTCTGTATTCTGTTCCAGACATCTACCTCTCTGTTTTTGTGCCAGTACCGGGCTGTTTTGATCACTATCAATTTATAGTGTAGTCTGAGGTCTGGTAGCGTGATTCCTCCTGCTTTGTTTTTATTTCTGAGTAATGTCTTGGCTATTTGAGGTTTTTTCTGATTCCATATAAAACAAAGTATTATTTTTTTGACATCTTTAAAGTATGACAGTGGAGCTTTAATAGGGATTGCATTAAAAGTGTATATTGCTTTGGGTAGTGTATATTGCTTTAACAATGTTGATTCTTCCCAGCCATGAGCATGGTATGTTTTTCCATTTGTTAACATCTTCAGCTATTTCTTTTCTTAGAGTTTCATAGTTCTCTTTATAGAGATATTTCACATCCTTTGTTAGGTAAATTCCCAAATATTTCATCTTCTTTGGTACTACTGTGAACGGAATAGAGTCCTTGACTGTTTTTTCAGCTTGACTATTGTTGGTATACATAAAGGCTACTGATTTATGAGTGTAGATTTTGTAACCTGAGGCGCTGCTGTATTCCTTGATCACTTCTAAGAGTTTTGAGGTAGAATCCCTGGTGTTTTCCAGATATACAGTCATGTCATCTGCAAAGAATGAAAGTTTGGTCTCTTCTGACCCTATATGGATAGCCTTGATCGCCTTTTTTTCCCTAGTTGCGATGGCTAAAACTTCCATTACAATGTTAAAGAGCAGTGAAGACAATGGGCAGCCTTGCCTGGTTCCTGATCTGAGTGGAAATAATTTCAATTTAACTCCATTCAATTGGCTGTGGGTTTGCTGTAGATCACCCTTTCAGTTTAAGAATTGTCCCTTCTATACCAACTTTCTTAAGTGTTCTGATCGTGAAAAGATGCTGGATATTATCAAAAGCTTTTTCTGCATCAATTGAGAGAATCATATGGTCTTTGTTTTTTAACTTGTTTATGTGCTAAATTCTATTTATAGATTTACATATATTGAACCAGCCTTGAGACTCTGGGATAAAACTACTTGGTCATGGTGTGTAATTTGTTTGATGTGTTGCTGGATTCTGTTTGTTAGGATCTTGTTGAATATTTTTGCATCAATATTCATTAGTGATATTGGTCTATAATTTTGTTTTTTTGTGGGTCTTTTCCTGGTTTGGGGATTAAGGTGATGTTTGCTTCATAGAATGTGTTGGAAAGTATTCCTTCTTTTTCTATATTTTGGAAAAGGTTAAGTAATATAGGTTCTAGTTCCTCTTTAAAGGTTTGATAGAATTCTGACGTGAAGCCATCTGGTCCTAGGCTTTTCTTTTTAGGGTGATTTTGTATAGTTGATGCTATTTCAGAACTTGATATAGGCCTGTTCAACATTTACACTGGATTTTGGCTAAGTCTTAGAAGGTGGTGTGTTTCTAAGTATTGGTGAATTGGTCAGATTTTCATATTTCTGAGAATAAAGTTTCTTATAATATTCGTTAAGGATTTTTTGAATTTCTGAGGGGTCTGTGTTATTTCGTCTTTACCATTTCTGATTGATGACATTAGAGATTTTACTCTTTTTTTTTTTCTGGTTAGGTTAGCAAAAGGTTTATCTATTTTATTGACATTTTCAAAAAACCAACTGGTCTGTTGTATAATCCTTTTGTTTTTAATTTCCTTTAATTCTGCTCTAATTTTGGTTATTTCTTTTCTTCTGCTGGGTTTGGGATTGGAATGTTCTTCCTTTTTCAGTTCCTTGAGATGTCCCATTAAGTTATTAACTTCCTCTCTTTCTGTTGTCTTGAAGAAGGCTTGTTGTAAATTTCCCTCATAGCATTGCCTTTGCGGTATCCCAGAGGTTCTGATAATTTGTGTCTTCATTATCGTTTTGTTCCAAAAATTTGGTAACTTCCTTCTTAATCTCGTCTCTGACCCAGCTATCATTCAGCATAAGGTTATTTATCTTCCATGTGCACATTGACCCACAAATGGATCAATAAATTGTGGTATATGTACATCATGGAATATTATGCAGCCTTAAAGAAAGATGGAGACTTTACCTCTTTCATGTTTACATCGATGGAGCTGGAAATGTTCTTCTTAGCAAAGTATCTCAAGAATGGAAGAAAAAGTAGCCAGTGTACTGAGCCCTACTATGAAACTAATTTATAGCTTTCATATGAACGCAATTATAGCCCAAGAATATGGGGAAAGGGGAAAGGGATGGGAGGGAAGAGGGGGAGTATGGGCAGAGGGAGGGTAATTCGTGGAGCCACACCTATGGGGCATCTTACAAGGGTGCATGTGAAACTTCTTAAATATAGAATATATATGTCTTAACACAATAACTAAGAGAATGTCATGAAGGCTATGTAACTAGTTTGATGAAAATATTTCAAATTGTATAAAACCAGCACTTTGTACCCCATGACTGCATTAATATACACAGCTATGATTAAAAAAAAAAGGTCACTTAGGTAACTTTGAAGTTCTCTTCCTTTAATTTTACACCAATGAAAGGAAATTTGCTGATTAATTGGTATATCTAGAATTTTCATCATATGCGAATACTCCTGTTTAGCATTATTTTTTTATTTTTATTTTATTTTTATTTTTTTTATTAAATCATAACTGTATACAATGATATGATTATGGGGCATCATACACTCACTTCATAAGCCATTCGACACATTTTTATCACAGTGGTTAACATAGCCTTTCCGGCGTTATCTCAGTTACTGTGCCAAAACATTTACATTCTACATTTACCAAGTTTCGCAAATACCCCTGTAATATGCACCACAGGTGTGATCCCTCCGATTCCCCTCCCTCTACCCACCCCCCCCTTTCCCACTTCCCCCTATTGTTAAGTTGTAGCTGGGTTATAGTTTTCATGTGAGAGTCCCAAATTAGTTTCATAGTAGAGCTGTGTACATTGGGTATTTTTTCTTCCATTCTTGGGATACTTTACTAAGAAGAATATGTTCCAGCTCCATCCATGTAAACATGAAAGAGGTAAAGTCTCCATCTTTCTTTAAGGCTGCATAGTATTCCATGGTATACATATACCACAATTTATTAATCCATTCGTGGATCGATGGGCACTTGGGCTTTTTCCATGACTTAGCTATTATGAATTGGGCTGCAATAAACATTCTGGTACAAATATCTTTGTTATGTTGTGATTTTTGGTCTTCTGGGTATATGCCCAGCAGAGGGATTACAGGATTGAATGGCAGATCTATTTTTAGATCTCTGAGTGTTCTCCATATATCTTTCCAAAAGGAATGTATTAATTTGCATTCCCACCAGCAGTGCAGAAGTGTTCCCTTTTCTCCGCATCCACGCCAACATCTCTGGTCTTGAGATTTTGTGATATAGGCTAGTCTCATTGGAGTTAGATGATATCTCAAAGTAGTTTTGATTTGCATTTCTCTGATGATTAAAGATGATGAGCATTTTTTCATATGTCTGAAGGCCGTGCGCCTCTCTTCTTCAGAGAAGTTTCTCTTCAAATCCCTTGCCCAGCCTGCGATGGGATCCCTTGTTTTTTTCTTGCTGATGCGTTTGAGTTCTCTGTGGATTCTGGTTATTAAACCTTTGTCAGAGATATACCCTGCAAATATCTTCTCCCATTCTGAGGGCTGTCTGCTTGCTCTGCTTACTGTGTTCTTAGCTGTGCAGAAGCTTTTTAGTTTGATCAAGTCCCAGTAGTGTATTTTTGAAGCTGCTTCAATTGCCCAGGGGGTTCTCCTCATGAAATACTCACCCAGACCAATTTCTTCAAGGGTTTTCCCTGCATTCTCCTCTAGTATTTTTATAGTTTCATGTCTTAAGTTTAAATCTTTAATCCAATGAGAGTCTATCTTAGTTAGTGGTGAAAGGTGTGGGTCCAATTTCAGTCTTCTGCAGGTTGCCAGCCAGTTCACCCAGCACCATTTGTTAAACAGGGAATCTTTTCCCCACTGAATGTTTTTAATTGGCTTGTCAAAAATCAAATAGCGGTAAGTAGCTGGATTCATCTCTTGGTTCTCTATTCTGTTCCAGATATCTACTTCTCTGTTTTTGTGCCAATACCATGCTGTTTTGATCACTATCGATTTGTAGTAAAGTCTGAGGTCTGGTAGTGTGATTCCTCCTGTTTTGTTTTTATTTCTGAGTAATGTCTTGGCTATTCGAGGTTTTTTCTGATTCCATATAAAACGAAGTAATGTTTTTTTCAAGATCTTTAAAATATGACAGTGGAGCTTTAATAGGGAGTGCGTTGAAATTATATATTGCTTTGGGTAGTATGGACATTTTGATAATGTTGATTCTTCCTAGCCATGAGCATGGTATGTTTTTCCATTTGTTAACATTTTCAGCTATTTCTTTTCTTAGAGTTTCATAGTTCTCTTTATAGAAATCTTTCACGTCTTTTGTTAGGTAAATTCCCAAATATTTCATCTTCTTTGGCACTACTGTGAATGGGATAGAGTCCTTAACTGCTTTTTCAATTTGACTGTTGTTGGTGTATATAAAGGCTACCGATTTATGAATGTTGCTGTTTAGCATTATTAATAATCTCACCAGTGCCTGAGAATGTTGGCCAACAAGCCAATTTGAAACTAAGATGCTTGAAACTAGCAGAAATAAGAATATCTATAATAAGTAGTTAATTACAAAATTTTATAAAATTATTTTCAAGAAATTCAAGAGAAGTTTGTTTTATGGCTCACAGATACATCTGCCACTCTTTTTTTTTTCCCTTCCCTTTGCATTCTCTCAGTTCCTCCCCTACCTTCTAGTAGGTAACCAAGTGTATTGTGTTACTTTATTTTTCTTATGGTTCCTTTCATGAAGGTAATTGAATTTTTTTTCTTCTATTCCTTTCAATCTTATTCAAATACTAGCATTTTATGATAGATATGCTTTTTTCTGATTGTGTAAGCTTAACATTATATCCTAGGAACAATGAAATAGCATCAACATTCTCTGTACTAAAACAGTTTTGACAATTTTCATATCATATCTACCATTATGGTAATTCACTTACAACTTTATCAAGATGAGAGAAAATGCAGTTGTGTACCTGTTTAAAATGAGAAGTCTAGAGTTTACACAGTAGATTTATGTTTCTACTTAGTATACCAAAAGTATCCTTTAATGTAGCTCCTGATGAAGTGCCAGATGAAAACTTAATGCTGGAGAAGAAAGATTCACGAAGAAAATTCCAAAAGAAACAAAAGAAATTAACTTCTGGAATGGAAAGAAGCAAGTGTAAGTATAGTAATTGCACACGTCTTTAAATTATTTTCAGTTAAATTCAGTAGAAGATGTCTCTTTTGCGGTTGTGAATATTTATTTGAACATACAACTTGTAGAAATTGTACACTTTGACTTATATATGAATACCCTAAAATAACTAAAGAACTAAAACAGAAGTTTGGTACCTTTGGTTGGAATTTGTGTGGTCAGCTACTTCTACTTACGAAGACTTCCTCCACACACACTTGTAGATCTCTTCACAACAATTTTCTTTTTTTTTTCTTTCTTTTTTTTTTTATTGTTCGGGATTCATTGAGGGTACAATAAGCCAGGTTACATTGATTGCAATTGTTAGGCAAAGTCCCTCTTGCACATAACAATTTTCTACCTCACCTCTGTGGTCTGTTTTAAGAAGTAGGCCACTTCTGTAACTTTGACATCCTCTTCCTTTAATTTTATATAAATTGAAGAAGAAAATTTTGCTGATTACTTGGCATATCTAGAATTTTCATCATCTCTCTATATTTCTATTTAGCAATGTTAATATTCCCACCACTGCCTGAGGACGTGGTTGTACTTTCAACAAGCCAATCTGACTCTAAGGCTGTTCAAGCCAGCAGAAATAAGAATCTTTATAGTAAGTAGTTAGTTACAAATATTATAAAATTATTTTCAACTAAATTCAAGAGAAGTTTGTTTTATGATTCACAGATATGTCTACCACTCTTTTTTGTACTTCCCATCTAATTATTTTGTTTATACTTCTAAATCTTTACTGGTAATTTATCTGTTTATTCTCTAAGTACCGAATAAAATCTGCTAAGTTTTTTACTATGGGAAGTCCCCATTTTATGAATGAGGTAGTTTCTGTGGGTTTGTTCTTAAGTTGAAATTGTATGTAAGTTGGAACAAGTACACTTTACCTATTACCTGGAATAGCCTCTGTTCTTAAGTGGAATTTGTATATCATGGATGTTTGTCACTCAGGTACTTACTGTGACAGCCTCTGTTTTAAGGCCAGTTGTATGAGATTTGGATGTTTGTAATTTGGGGACTGCTTGTATATGAATTTCTGTTTCTTCTTACAGCCGTATCAGGTATTGCTTAATATCCTAAGGCATTGAATTAACATGAATAATTTAAAGTAACTTGCAAGAAGATAGAAGCTTTTATGCTAATCAAGGCAACCACTTTATCACTTTTATATTTATATTTCTTGTTTGACTTTTTGCCTTAAAAGCTAATATCGTGTCTGCTATAAATGTAGCTCCACAGCTTTGCTCTGGTTGGTATTTGCATTATACATTTTTTCCATTGCTGTTAATTTAAATTTCCTGCATCTTTAGGATAGTTCTGTAACTCTTCTATGAAGCTTATGGCTGTCTATTTAAAAAACTCAGTCTGATATCTTTTATACTCAGCACTCATAACAACATCTACTGTTATTAATATTTGAAGCTTGAAATATACCCTTTCCTTTGTGCTTTATATTTTTCCTGCCTGAGGCATTTCTTTCAGTCTTTTCTACTTTGTAGCTTTATATCATTAAATATTTTATCCTTAGACCTATGATGCCAGATATTTTAAACTTTATTCTAAAAGTACTTGCTTTGTTGAAAATTAGTCAGTGTTGGCTATATGGTTTCATTGCTGGGTTCTCTCACATGTTCCATTGGTCTGTGTCTCTACCTTTACTCCAGTTCCATGATGTTTTGATTAATATGGGTTTGTGATATAACTTGAAGTCAGGCAGTATGCCTCCTGATTTATTCTTACAGTGCTTATAGTTGCTTTTACTATTTAGGCTCTTTTTTGTACCCATATGAATGTTAGAGTTACTTTTTCCAGATTTGGGGAAAAGTCACTGGTATTGGGGTAAGAATTGTGTTGACTCTGTAAATGCCTTTGGGCAAGATGGTCATTTTAACAATTTTGATCATTCTACTCCATGACCATGATGTGTTTCTTTTATTTGTCTGTGTCATCTGGGATTTTTTTCTCCACGTGGAGATCTTTTAACTCTTTGGTTAAGTATAGTCACAAGTTTTTCTGTTTTGTTTTTGGCAGCTATTATAAATGTAGTTGAGCTCTTGATTTGATTCTCAGCTTGGCTGTTAAGAGTATGTAGAAAAGCTACTGATTTGATTCCACTGGTTTTGTAACCTGAGACTTTGCTGACTTTATTTATTAGTTGTAGGAGTTTCTGTGGAATCATTAGAGTTTTCTAGAAATGTAAACTCTGTATCAGTGGCAAACAGATAATTTACCTTCCCTTTTTGTGATTTGGATGCCCCTTATTTCTTTCTCTTTCTTGATTGCTTTGGCTTGGAGTTCTAGCGTCTGTAGAACAGAATTGGTGACAGTGGACACCTGTCTTGTTCCAAGTCTTACAGGGACTCAAGTCTTATCTTTTCCTTAATCATTATGATGTTTGCTGTGGGTTTGTCATGTATGGCTTTTACTATTTTCAGGTTTGTTTTTACTTTACTATACCTAGTTTGTTTAGGGCTTTTTATAATGTTGGGTGCTGGCTCCTAGTGAATGCTTTTTATGCATCTATTAAGATGATCATCTGGTTTTTAGTTTTCTTGCTTTGTAGTATGTTTCTTGATTTGTGTATGTTAAGCCATCGTTGCATTCATTCAATATAACTCGATGGACCATGGAGAATTATCATTTGAATATATTGTTAAACTTGCTTTGGTAGCATTTTGTTGAAGATTTTTGCATCCATGTTCATAAGGGATACAGCATTGTGGTTTGCTTTTGTCATGTCCTGGCTTTGATATGAAGATAGTAATGGTTTTGTAGAATGAGTTAGCGAGAATTTCCTCCTTCTTGATGTTATGGACGAGTATGAGTAGAATAAATGCCAGTTCTTTTTCATAGTTCTGGTAGAATTTTGGTGTGTATCTGTCTTGTCGAGGGATTTTCATGCCTAACTCTTCCCTTCCCTTTGCATTCTTCCAGTTCTTCCCCTTCCTTGTAGTAGTAACCAAGTGTAGTGTTTTACTTTATTTTTCTTATGTTTCCTTTCATGAAGGTAATTATAGTTTTTGTATATTTTCTTCTAACCCTTTCAATGTTATTCAAGAACTAGCATTTTATGACAGAAACTTTTTTATTTTTTAAGTTTATAAAAACTTATTTTTTAAGTTTTTAGAAACAATGAAATAGCATCAACAAACTCCCCACTAAAACTTTTCCAACATTTTTCATGTTGTATGTAGCATCATTACAATTTGCTTATAACTTTATGAAGATAAGAGAAAATGTAGTTGATACCTGTTTTAAAATTGAATTCTAGAGGTTTCACAATAGATCTGTGTTTCTACTTTGTATACTAAAAGTATCTTTTTATGTAGCTCTTGATGAAGTCCCAGATGAGGACTTAATGCCTGAGAGGAAAGATTCACCAACAAAAATCCAAAAGAAACAAAAGAAATTAACAACTACTAAAATGGAAAGAAGCAAGTGTAAGTATAGTAATTGCACACGTCTTTAAATTATTTTAAGTTAAATTCGTCAGAAGATGTCTCTTTTGCGGTTGTGAATATTTATTTGAACATATAACTTGTAGAAATTGTACACTTTGACTTATATATGAATACCCTAAGATAACTAAAGAACTAAAACAAAAGTTTGGTTCCTTTGATTGGAATTTGTGTGGTCAGCTACTTCTACTTACGAAGACTTCCTCCACACACACTTGTAGATCTCTTCACAACAATTTTCTACCTCACCTCTGTGGTCTATTTTAAGAAGTAGGCCACTTCTGTAACTTTGAAGTCCTCTTCCTTTAATTTTATATAAATTGAAGAAGAAAATTTTGCTGATTACTTGGCATATCTAGAATTTTCATCATCTGTCTATATTCCTATTTAGCAATGTTTACAATCCCACCACTGCCTGAGGACGTGGTTGTACTTTCAACAAGCCAATCTGACTCGAAGGCTCTTCAAGCCAGCAGAAATAAGAATGTCCATAGTAAGTAGTTAATTACAAATATTTAAAATTATTTTCAATTAAATTCAAGAGAAGTTTGTTTCATGATTAACAAATATGTCTACCACTCTTTTCTGTACTTCTTAACTAATTATTTTGTTTTTACTTCTAGATATGTATTGGTAATTTACCTGCTTATTTTTTAAGTACTGAATAGGATGTGTTAAACTTTCTACCATGGGAAGTCCCCATTTTATGAATGAGATAATTTCTGTGGGTTTGTTATTAAGTTGAATTCGTATGTAAGTTGGAACAGGTATACTTACCTATTATCTGTAATAGCCTCTGTTCTTAAGTGGGATTTATACATCAATGGATGTTTGTAACTCAGGTACTTAGTGTTATAGCCTCTGTATATACGTCCAGTTGTATGTGATTTGGATGTTTGTAATTTGGGGACTGTCTGTATGTGAATTTCTCAGTTTCTTCTTATAGTCGTATGAGCTATTGCTTAATATCTTAAGGCATTGAATTATTAACACGAATAATTTAAAATAATCTTGCTGAAAGATACAAGCTTTTATGCTAAGCAAGGCAGCCACTTTACTGTTTTTACATTTATATTTCTTGTTTGACTGTTTGCCTCAGAAGCTATTATCATGTCTGCTATGAATGTAGCTCCACGAACCTTGTCCCGGTTGGTATTTGAATGATACATTTTTTCCATCCTGATTATTTAAACCTGCAGCAACTTTAGGATATTTCTACAACTCTTGTATGAAGCTGATAGCTGTATATTTTAAAACTCAGTGTGCTATCTTTCATGACTAGCACTCATAATGATATCTACTGTTAGTATTAATATTTGTAGGTTGAAATCCACCCTTTCCTTTGTGCTTTATACTTTTCCTGTCTGAGGTGTTTCTTTCAGTCCTTTCTGCTCTATAGCTTTATATCATTGCAGATTTCATCCTCAGACATACGATACCAAATGTTTGAAATCTTATTCTAAAAGTACCTTCTGTGTTGAAAATTAGTCAGTGTTAGTTATATGGTTTCATTGCTGGGTTCTCTCACATGTTCCATTGGTCTGTGTCTCTCCTTTACACTAGTCCCATGGTATTTTGATTAGTATAGTTTCAAGTATAATTTGAAGTCAGGTAATATGATGCCTCCTGATTTATTCCTTTTGCTAACAGTCACTTTCACTATTCAGGCTGTTTTATGTCTCCATATGAAGGTTAGAATTACTTTTTCTAGATGTGTGAGAAAGGTCATTGGTATTGTGATGAGAAGTGTGCTGAGTCTGTAAATGCCTTTGGGCAGTATGGTCATTTTAACAATTGTTGATTCTTCCAATCTGTGAGCATGACTTGTTTCTCTTATTTGTCTGTGTCATCTGGGATTTCTTTCAGCAGTGTTTTGTTGTTCTCCATGTAGAGATTTTTTACCTTCCTGGTTAAGCATATTCCTAGGTTTTTCTGTTTTGTTTTGTTCTGTTTTGGGCTTCTATTATAAATGCAATTGAGTTCTTGATTTGATTGTCAGCTTGGCTGTTAATAGTGTATAGAAAAGCTCCTGATTTGATTCCATTGGTTTTGTAACATGAGACTTTACTGAATTTGTATTAGTTGCAGGATTTTTTTGTCTGGAATCTTTAGGGTTTTCTAGATATGAGAAGATATCGATGGCAAACCTGGATATTTTCCTCTCCTTAGTTCTGATTTGGGTGCCCCTTATTTCTTTGTCTTCCCTGATTGCATTGACTGAGACTTCCAGTGCTCTGTAGAATAGAAGTGGTGACAGTGGGCACCTGTCTTGTTCCAAGTCTATGGGGAATGTTCTTATCTTCTCCTCAATCAATGTGATGTTTGCTGTGGGTTTGTCATGTCTGGCTTTTGTTATTTTCAGGTTTGTTCTTACTATACCCAGCTTTTTAGGGTTTTGGCATGGATGGGTGCTGGCTCTTATAGAATTCTCTTTCTGCATCTATTAAGATGATCACATGGTTTTTAGTTTGGTTGGTTATGAGGTCAGTATGTTTATTAATTTATGTTAAACCATCATTGCATTCATTGGACATAGCTTAATTGACCATGGAGAATTATCCTTTGGATGTGTTGTTGAATTTGATTTGTTAGAATTTGTTGAAGCTTTTTGCATTCATGTTCATAAGGGATGTCGCTTTGTCGTTAGCTTTTGCGTGTATCCTTTCCTGGCTTTGATATGAAGATAATACTGATTTTGTAGAAGGCGTTAGGGAGGATTTTGTCCTTCTCAATGTTATGGGCCAGTATCAGTAGAGTAGGTGCCAGTTCTTCGTTTTGGTCTGGTGGAATTTAAGTGTGTCTCTGAAGGTAGGGGCTTTCATACCTACCTTCCCTTCCCTTTGCATTCTCTTAGTTCCTCCCCTACCTTCTAGTAGGTAACCCAGTGTGTTGTGTTACTTTATTTTTCTTATGGTTCCTTTCATGAAGGTAATTGAATTTTTTTCTTCTATTCCTTTCAATCTTATTCAAATACTAGCATTTTATGATAGATATGCTTTTTTCTGATTATGTAAGCTTAACATTATATCCTAGAAACAATGAAATAGCATCAATATTCTCTGTACTAAAACAGTTTTGACAATTTTCATATCATATCTACCATTATGGTAATTCACTTACAACTTTATCAAGATGAGAGAAAATGCAGTTGTGTACCTGTTTAAAATGAGAAGTTTAGCGTTTGCACAGTCGATTTGTGTTTCTACTTAATATACCAAAAGTATCCTTTAATGTAGCTCCTGATGAAGTGCCAGATGAAAACTTAATGCTGGAGAAGAAAGATTCACGAAGAAAATTCCAAAAGAAACAAAAGAAATTAACTTCTGGAATGGAAAGAAGCAAGTGTAAGTATAGTAATTGCACACGTCTTTACATTATTTTCAGTTAAATTCAGCAGAAGATGTCTCTTTTGCGGTTGTGAATATTTATTTGAACATATAACTTGTAGAAATTGTACACTTTGACTTATATATGAATACCCTAAAATAACTAAAGAACTAAAACAGAAGTTTGGTTCCTTTGATTGGAATTTGTGTGGTCAGCTACTTCTACTTACGAAGACTTCCTCCACACACACTTGTAGATCTCTTCACAACAATTTTCTACCTCACCTCTGTGGTCTGTTTTAAGAAGTAGGCCACTTCTGTAACTTTGAAGTCCTCTTCCTTTAATTTTATACAAATGGAAGAAGAAAATTTTGCTGATTACTTGGCATATCTAGAATTTTCATCATCTGTCTATATTTCTATTTAGCAATGTTAATATTCCCACCACTGCCTGAGGACGTGGTTGTACTTTCAACAAGCCAATCTGACTCTAAGGCTCTTCAAGCCAGCAGAAATGAGAATGTCCATAGTAAGTAGTTAGTTACAAATACTATAAAATTATTTTCAACTAAATTCAAGAGAAGTTTTTTTTATGATTCACTAATATGTCATTCACTCTTTTTTTGTACTTCCCATCTAATTATTTTGTTTATACTTCTAGATCTTTATTGGTAATTTATCTGTTTATTCTCTAAGTACTGAATAAAATCTGTTAAGTTTTCTACTATGGACTGTCCCCATTTTATGAATGAGATCATTTCTGTGGATTTGTTCTTAAGTTGAAATTGTATGTAAGTTCGAACAGGTACACTTACCTATTACTTGCTATAACCTCTGCAATGGATGCTTATAAAAAGCAGGGACTTACCATAGTAGCCTCAGTTGCCCAGTTGTATGTGAATTGGATGTTTGTAATTTGGGGACTGCCTGTACGTGAATTTCTCATTTTCTTCTTATAGTCTGCTTAAGGTACCAGGTATTGTTTGATATTAAGGTATTGAATTATTAACATGAACAATTTAAAGTAATGTTGCTGAAAAAAAATCTTATAAAACAATAAAAAAAGAAAAAAAATCTTGCTGGAAGGGAGAGCCTTTTATGCTAATCAAGGCCACCACTTTACAGTTTTTATATTTATATTTCTTATTTGACTGTTTCCCTCAGAAGCTATTATCATGTCTGCTACGAATGTAGCTTCACTAACTTTGCTCCGGTTGGTATTTGAATGATACATTTTTTTTCATCCTGATTATTTAAATCTGCAGCAACTTTAGGATATTATTGCAACTCTTGTATGAAGCTGATAGCTGTATATTTTAAAACTCAGCGTGCTATCTTTCATGACTAGCACTCATAATGATATCTACTGTTAGTATTAATATTTGTAGGTTGAAATCCACCCTTTCCTTTGTGCTTTATACTTTTCCTGTCTGAGGTGTTTCTTTCAGTCCTTTCTGCTCTATAGCTTTATATCATTGCAGATTTCATCCTCAGACATACGATACCAAATGTTTGAAATCTTATTCTAAAAGTACCTTCTGTGTTGAAAATTAGTCAGTGTTAGTTATATGGTTTCATTTCTGGGTTCTCTCACATGTTCCATTGGTCTGTGTCTCTCCTTTACACTAGTCCCATGGTATTTTGATTAGTATAGGTTCAAGTATAATTTGAAGTCAGGTAATATGATGCCTCCTGATTTATTCCTTTTGCTAACAGCTGCTTTCACTATTCAGGCTGTTTTATGTCTCCATATGAAGGATAGAGTTACTTTTCTAGATGTGTGATAAAGGTCATTGGTATTGTGGTGAGAACTGTGCTGAGTCTGTAAATGCCTTTGGGCAGTATGGTCGTTTTAACAATGTGGATTCTTCCAATCCCGTGAGCATGACATGTTTCTTTCCTTATTTGTCTGTGTCGTCAGGGATTTTTTTCAGCAGTATTTTGTTTTTCTCCACGTAGAGATCTTTTACCTTCCTCATTAAGTATATTCTTAGGATGTTTTGTTTTGTTTTTGGCTGCTATTTTAAGTGCAATTGGGTTCTTGATTTGCTTGTCAGCTTGGCTGTTAATAGTGCATAGAAAAGCTCCTGATTTGATTCCATACCTGAGACTTTGCTGAATTTATATTAGTTGTAGGACTTTTTGTGGAATGATAAGGTTTTCTAGGTATGAAAAGACATCAGTGGCAAACCTGGATATTTTCCTCTCCTTAGTTCTGATTTGGGTGCCCCTTATTTCTTTGTCTTCCCTGATTGCATTGACTGAGACTTCCAGTGCTCTGTAGAATAGAAGTGGTGACAGTGGGCACCTGTCTTGTTCCAAGTCTATGGGGAATGTTCTTATCTTCTCCTCAATCAATGTGATGTTTGCTGTGGGTTTGTCATGTCTGGCTTTTGTTATTTGCAGGTTTGTTCTTACTATACTCAGCTTTTTAGGGTTTTTGGCATGGATGGGTGCTGGCTCTTATAGAATTCTCTTTCTGCATCTATTAAGATGATCACATAGTTTTTAGTTTGGTTGGTTATGAGGTCAGTGTGTTTATTGATTTGTGTATGTTAAACCATTATTGCATTCATTGGATATAACTCAATTGACTATGGATATCCTTTGGATGTGTTGTTGAATTTGATTTGTTAGAATTTGTTGAAGATTTTTGTGTCCATCTTCATAAGGGATATAGCTTTGTAGTTTGCTTTTGTTATGTATCCTTTCCTGGCTTTGCTATGAGGGTAAATACTGACTTTGTAGAATGAGTTAGGGAGGATTTCCTCCTCGATGTTTTGGACCGGTATCAGTAGAATAGGTGTCCGTTCTTTTTCTAGGTCTGGTAGAATTTTGGTGTGGCTCTGTCTGGTGCAGGGCTCTTCTGCCTAACTCTCCCCTTCCCTTTGCATTCTCTCAGTCCACCCCTTCCCTCCAGTAGGTAACCAAGTGTATTGTGTCACTTTACTTTTCTTATGTTTCATTTCATGAAGGTAATTGTGGCAATTATATTTTGTCTTCTATCCCTTTCAATCTTATTCAAGAACTAGCACAGTATAATTGATTTTTTTTATCATGAATTTGTAAGCTTAACATTATGTCCTAGAAACAAGGAAACAGCCCCCTACTGAAATGGTTTTGACAATTTTCACATTGTATCCAGGATTGTGGTAATTTACTTAATAACTTTTAGAAAATGCTGCTGTGTACCTTTTTTATTTAGAAGTCTAGAAGTTGCACACTGGATTTGTGTTTCTACTTAGTATACTAAAAAGAATCCTTTTAATTTCCTGATGAAATCCTAGATGTAAACTTAATGCTAGAGGAGAAAGATTCAGCAACAGAAATCCAAAGGAAAGAAAAGAAATTAAGAACTCCTAAAATGGAAAGATGTAAGTATAAGTATAATGATTGCACATGTCTTAAAATTATTTTAAGCTAAATTCATCAGTAGATCTCTCTTTTTGGATTATGAACTTTTATTTGAAGATATAAATTGTAGAAATTTTACACTTTTACCTATATATGAATACCCTAAGGTAACTAGAGAATTAAAGTGAAAGTTTGATTTAATTTGGTATTCGTGTGGTCAGCTACTTCTAGAAGTTTAAGAAGACTTCCTCCAAACACATTTATGAATCTATTCACTCCAATTTTCTATCTCACCTTTGTGGTCTGTTTTAAGAAGTACGTCACTTTTGTAACTTTGAAATTCTCTCCCTTTAATTTTACACAAATGAAGGAAAATTTTCTGATTAATTGGCCTATCCAGACCTTTTAGCACAGAGTTATTTTTGTGTTTAGTAGTGTTTATAACCCCACCATTGTCTGAGAGCATGATTTTACTTTCCAAAGTAAGTAACTAATTACAGTTTTATAAAATTATTTTCAAGTAAATTCAGGAGAAGTTTGTGTTATGGTTCATAAATATGTCTGCCACTATTTTTTGTAGTTCTTATGCAATTATTGTATTTGTAATCTTCATCTTGCTCATGTCTGTTAGAGTTTCTCTTAAAAATTGAGGTGCATTCTGGTTAGGTGTATAAATATTAATAATTGAAATATCATTATATTGAGTATTACCCTTAAGAAATATGAAATGACCATCCTTATCCTTCCTTACTTTTGTTGGTTTAAAGCCTATTGTATCTGCGAATAGAATTGCAACACCTGCTTTTTTTCTGATTGCCATTTGCCTGGAATATAGATGACCATCCCTTGATTTCCTCCAGCTCCATAATAGCCGGAGATTTTAACACTCCTTTGGCAGTGTTGGATAGATCCTCCAATAAGAAACTGAGCAAAAAAATTTTAGATTTAAAGTTAACCATTCAACATTTGGATTTAATAGACATCTACTGAACATTTCATCCCAACAAAACTGAATACACATTCTTCTCATCAGCCCATGGAACATACTCCAAAATCAATCACATCTTAGGTCACAAGTCTAACCTCAGTAAATTTAAAAGAATAGAAATTATTCCTTGCATCTTCTCGGACCACAATGGAATAAAAGTTGAACTCAGCAACAGTAGGAATTTGCATATTCATACAAAAACATGGAAGTTAAATAACCTTATGCTGAATGATAGCTGGGTCAGAGATGAGATTAAGAAGGAAGTTACCAAATTTTTGGATCAAAATGATAATGAAGATATGAATTATCAGAACCT
Organism: Nycticebus coucang; assembly: GCF_027406575.1. Classification (NCBI taxonomy): domain Eukaryota; kingdom Metazoa; phylum Chordata; class Mammalia; order Primates; family Lorisidae; genus Nycticebus; species Nycticebus coucang. Next base: position 43,321,352 of record NC_069799.1, on the reverse strand, counting down.
GTGGGATACCGCAAAGGCAGTCCTAAGAGGGAAATTTATAGTACTGCAAGCCTTCCTCAAGAGAACAGAAAGAGAAGAAGTTAACAACTTAATAGGACAACTCAAGCAGCTGAAAAAGGAAGAACATTCCAACCTCAAACCCAGCAGAAGAAAAGAAATAACCAAAATTAGAGCAGAATTAAATGAAATTGAAAAAAAAAGGATTATACAACAGATCAATAAATCAAAAGGTTGGTTTTTTGAAAAGGTCAATAAAATAGATAAACCTTTGGCTAACCTAACTAGGAAAAAAATAGTAAAATCTCTAATTTCATCAATTAGAAATGGTAATGACGAAATAACAACAGACTCCTCAGAAATTAAAAAAATCCTTAATGAATATTATTGGAAACTTGATTCTCAGAAATATGAAAATCTGAAGGAAATTGACCAGTACTTGGAAGCACGTCACCTTCCATGACTTAGCCAGGATGAAGTGGAAATGTTGAATAGGCCTATATCAAGTTCTGAAATAGCATCAACTATACAAAATCTCCCTAAAAAGAAAAGCCCAGCACCAGATGGCTTCACATCAGAATTCTACCAAACCTTTAAAGAGGAATTAGTACCTATATTACTCAACCTTTTCTAAAATATAGACAAAGAAAGAATACTATCCACATGTTCTATGAAGCAAACATCACCCTGATCCCCAAACCAGGAAAAGACCCACAAAAAAGAGAATTATAGACCAATATCACTAATGAATATTGATGCAAAATATTCAACAGGATCCTAACAAACAGAATCCAGCAACACATCAAACAAATTATACACACCATGACCAAGTGGGTTTTATCCCAGTGTCTCAAGGCTGGTTCAGTATACGTAAATCTATAAATATAATTCATCACATAAACAAATTAAAAAACAAAGACCATATGATTCTCTCAATTGATGCAGAAAAAGCTTTTGATAATACCCAGCATCCCTTCATGATCAGAACACTTAAGAAAGTTGGTATAGAAGGGACATTTCTTAAACTGATAGGGGCCATCTACAGCAAACCCACAGCCTATTGAATGGAGTTAAATTGAAATTATTTCCACTCAGATCAGGAACCAGGCAAGGCTGCCCATTGTCTCCATTGCTCTTTAACATTGTAATGGAAGTTTAGCCACTGCGAGTATGGAAGAAAAGGTGATCAAGGGTATCCATATAGGGTCAGAAGAGATCAAACTTTCACTCGTCGCAGATGACATGATTGTATATCTGGAAAACACCAGGGATTCTACTACAAAACTCTTAGAAGTGATCAAGGAATACAGTAGCGTCTCAGGTTACAGAATCAACCCTCATAAATTGGTAGCCTTTGTATATACCAACAATAGTCAAGCTGAAAAAACAGTCAAGGACTCTATTCCTTTCACAGTAGTGCCAAAGAAGATGAAATATTTGGGAGTTTATCTAACAAAGGACGTGAAAGATCTCTATAAAGAGACAGTCTTTGGGGTTCATGTCTTTTTCTCTCTTCTCCCTTTCTCATCTTTACTGGTTGCTGTCAGGTCGCCCAGAATGAAGGCATTTATTGCAACACACACGCAAGGTGCTCCTGTCACCCCTCGAGTTGATAAGATTATCTTCTTTGTGGTTGAAAGAAACTGCTCAAGTTTCTATAGTCTTCACAGGTCACTGGAGAAGTAAACCTGAGAGATATACATCTTTTCTCATTAAACATGAGTGTTGAAAACCGGCTCTGTCATTATAGGCTGTCTGTCACAGTTAGAGCTAACAGTAGTCACTGAGTGCAACCCAGCAAGCACTGCCTGGAATGACTTTCAGTGACCAACTACTTTGTTTTCTGGTTTATTCTTTCCTGTATTTTGTTCTGTAAAAACTTGTATCTCGGGCGGCGCCTGTGGCTTAGTTGGTAAGGCTCTGGCCCCATATACCGAGGGTGGCGGGTTCAAACCCGGCCCCGGCTGAACTGCAACCAAAAAATAGCTGGGCGTTGTGGCGGGTGCCTGTAGTCCCAGCTACTCGGGAGGCTGAGGCAAGAGAATCGCTTAAGCCCAGGAGTTGGAGGTTGCTGTGAGCTGTGTGAGGCCACGGCACTCTACCGAGGGCGGTACAGTGAGACTCTGTCTCTACAAAAAAAACAAACAAACAAACAAAAAAAACTTTTATCTCTCTATATTTTTTCTTACTTCTCTTTCTTACTATTTCATACTGGATAGTCTCTCAGTTTTTTTCCATTAAACATTATTTCAGAGAATACTTCCAAGTCTGTTTGTAGCAATCTTTTTCATTTCTTGTATAACTGGATGTACAGTTGTTTGGACTACATTATATCCCATAGTTGATATTACCATAGTTTATACGCTTTTCAACCAATATCCTATGCTTGCACATTTAGGTGGTTTTTTAGTATTTGCAATTACAACACTGCTATAATGAGTAACCTTGTGTGTGTGCATTTTCATTGTTTGGCCTATGAATATGTATTAACTGAAAACATAAGAAAGCTAAGAAAGCTAGAGATTAAGATAAAACATATTCAAAGCCTAAGAATATTAGTGATATGATGGGATAGCTTCAACACATACCCAGTAAAAATCTTCTTATGCTTTTTACATTTGATATAGTATTATGATATTTAAGAATGTGAGAAAATGCTGCTACACATTTGTTGTAAATCTGAAAACTAGGAGATTCAAATAGATCTCTTTTTCACTTAGTGGAATAAATGAATGTCTTTATGTAGCTCATGATGAAGAACAGATGAAAATCTTAGGCTTAAGCATCAATACTCGCTATCAAAATCAGAAATGCAAGTGATTACAGATAACTTTAAATTATTTAAAGTAAGCTCCTCAAAAGATATTTATACTTTGGTTCATGCATATGTATGTTAGCACATATTTTACAGAAATTTTACTCTTTGACTAAAGTGTAAATACCCTGCCATAACTAGAGGGAAAAAAGCAAAAGTATGGATACCCTTTGGCTGACATTCTGGCCCTAAGATTATTTCATGACCACAGGACATGCTATATCCCCCAAGGCCCTATAACAGGGGAATGATCATCTTTCCAAAGTAATGCACCTTTCAGCTGACTCCAGGTACTTACACATCCAAATACTTAGTGAGTGTCTCTGACCTAAAGCAATAACTTCCTGCCACAGGCTCTAGTTGGCAGAGATACTGCTAAGATCTGTAACTCAAAACCAGCAAATATGGATCAGAAGAACACAGGGGAAGGCAGCCTAGGGAGCCTGTCTAAGGCCCTATAGGGCATGCTCATAGTCATGACTCCACTGAAATGAAACAACTTTCCAGGTAGCCCCACAGATGGATGTCATCAAGAGCCCCATACAGGGAAAATGAGAGTGTACATATCTGAATCATCCCACTGATTGCTGGGCCTGGTTTTATTTCTTCGACCAGAGGTGATCAAAACATGGTCTATAATAATTGACATATCCCTTGGACATCAGTCCCAGGAATTTTTCTAGAGTGCTGGGTAACCATAATTTGTCCATAAAATAATGATCCCACTAAGAATTATTGGTGCATCATTAGGGTATCTAGTCATTTTAGGTGATATCCTTGCTTGCAGTCACTTAATTGAAATCAAAAATATAATAGAAGGTTAGTACTCCCTCTGGGAGAGGCTATTTAGAGGTTATGAATTATTATTTAAAAATTTCAAAATATTATGGGGGTACAAATGTTTTTGTTACATGGATCGCTTTTGTAAAGCTTGGCTATAAGTATGCCTTTGCTATAAGTATGCCTTTCACCCAGCTAGTCTTAGTTGTAACCATCAAGTAGATTTTTGCTCCTCCTCTCTTCACCTCTCCCTTCTGCTTGATTTCCAATGAGTTTTACTTCCTTCTGTGTAAATGTGTGCCCACTGGTTAATTCCAATTTAATAGAGAGTATAGGTGGTGTTTTTCCATTCTTGAGATACTTCACTTAGGAGAATGGTCTCCAGTTCTATCCAATACAAATTGTTGCAAAAGGCATTAATTCATCCTTTTTTTTAATGGGTAAGTGGTAGTATTCCATGGTATACATATACTACATTTTATTGATCCACTCATGAATTGATGGGCACTTTAGGTTAAATCCACATCTTTGCAATTGTGAATTGTGCTGCAATAAACATTCAAGTACAGGTGTCTTTTTGATAAAATGACTTCTTTTCCTTTGAGTGTAGACCCAGTAGTTGGATTGCTGGATTGAATGGTAGGTCTACTTTTAGTTCTGTGAGGAATCTGCATACTGTTTTCCACAGAGGTTGCACTACTTTGCAATCCCACCAACAATGTAGAATGCATCATTCCTTTCTGTTTGTATCCATGCCAGAATCTGTTGTTCTTTGCTTTTAAATAAAAGCCATTCAAACAGGAGTAAGGTGAAATCTCAGTGTGGTTTTAATTTCCCTGATGGTTAGTGATGTTGAGCATTTTTCATATGCTTGTTGGCCATTTGTTTATCTTCTTTTGTAAAGCTTCTATTCATATATTTTACCTACTTTTTAATGGGGTTGTTTGTATTTTATTGATTTGCTTGAATTCCTTGTCAATTCTGGATATTAGCCCTTTTGGGGGTATATAGTTGTGAATATTTCCCCCATAGGCTGTTTTCTCTGTTGATTATTTCCTTTGATGGACAGAAGCTTTCTAATTTTATCAAATCTTATTTATTTTTTTTTGTTCTGTAACTGCCTTTACGGTGTTAGTCATAAATTCTTTGCCTATCTAGGAGAGTTTTTCCTATATTTACTTACAGAATTTTATGTTTTAAGGATGGTAGTCACCTATGCAGCTTTATCCAAAAAATCTAAGAAATGAAATTCTCCCCCATGTATGACTTGAAATTTGATATAGAGTCTTCATTCCTCACTGAGATATTGGCCATATTATAGTCTTGTTTTTGTTTTTATTTTTAAAGCTAAGAGATTTGGGTAGAACTTGGCAAAGCTCTCTGATTCTTTTCAAAATTCATTGGGAAAAGAAGGAACAGCATTTGTTAATATTAGTCTTAGGGACCATCATTGGGCAGTCCCTAGGGGCTGCCTTTGGGCACCTAATGGTATATTACCAGGCCATGAATTCCTTGGATTAGAAAGCCCATTAATTTTCTCTTTTGAGACTTCATTGTTGGGTAACCAGCCCTGGAGATCTTTTTGATGAGGCCCTTTACCAGATCATCCAGAAGTGTGCATCTGATTACCATTTTTATTTTGACATCTCTGATGGTCACTGCTATTTGACAGTAGTTAATTTTCCATGTTCAGGAATTTGTCACAATTAGATTGTTGCTTACACTGTTACAGTAAATACATGAAGTTACGATCTGGATTATATCACCAACCAACTGATTTGACATTAGTGATTTAGTTCTGCTCTTTAATCAGTAAGGCTGGCACTAATGTGACCCTGGAAGTCTGACCCTGAAAGTCTTGTTAAAAATCTTATCATCAACCACTCTCACTCTTAACCAAGAGACATCAGCATGATTTGCAGGGGTGTAGCCTCTGTAGCCAACTAAAAATGTTTTAGTCACAGGGAACATGTCACGGGTGGGTCAAAGCTGACAGAGCCCACATAGTACCTAGTTGAAAAAGAAGAGGAGAAATTCAGAAGTTCTCTTCTCATTGACCTCCTTTGCTCATCCTCCCTGAACAAAGCTGCTTCTTTCATGACACTGTCTAGGAGGGGCTCTATAGTAACACACCCCAAAAGCTCCCCCTGTCCATCACTAAATACAATTAATCTCTTCTTTCATGATGCAGGCAAACAACCCACATTCTTAGGGTGTGCTAGGTCACACTGCAAAGCAAATCCAAAAGGCTCTCTACCTTCCTTTTAATTAATCCCTGAGTCTCAATACTTTGCTGAGTCACAGACTGTTGTTGCCTGGTACCTGTTCAGAACTAACAGCAGCACTGGTTACAATTTAGCTCACAGGGTCTATGACAACTTTACATCCCATCAGCAGAGGACAATGACAGTAGCTGAAGAGTTGCTTCCTATCTTTCTCAGAGACCCTGTGTTAGATCTCTAATTTGACCTGCCAGGCATCTAGGCCAGGGAGTTTGGGGCTAAAGAGACTCCCAAACTCCCTGGACCATCAGTACCTCTTAAAACCAAAAATCACTCCTTGAGACCCATTGATATGGCAGCAAAGTGCACGTGGGACCCTCAGGCTCCTGCAAATGATCTTTTAGTATCCCCCAAGAGGCCCCGGGAGCTCTAGCATCTCACACAACTTTATCCTGGGGCTCTTCATGCTTTTTCCTTTTTCAGAAAGGCATTGTGCTTAATTGACCATCCTGCTCACAGCCATTGGTCACTGAGAAAGCTGGCTGGTGTCAAGGTGGCCAATTAAGAGAATAGCCCAAATTAAAAGTAACAGTTGAGCGTTTTTTCACTTACTGTGGCAACATAAGCAAGAGTCGGAATATGAAAGGTCACTCCACTGTGTTTCATTTTCCTATGAAATGACACTGGGCAAGGGTAGGATGTGTTAGAACAGATGGGAGGAGAACGTGTCACTGTAGGTACAGTTGTTTATACCATATCCTATACTATCTATGCTATATCTATATCTCTATATATTCATAAACCAATATATATTTACATACATATTTATACATCCTATGCTTGAAAATTTTGATAGTGTTGAATATTTTGCAGTTACAAATGTAATGCAATGAATGCCCTAGAACTTATGTATTTTCATTGTTTGGTCTGTGAATATGTATTAGCCTGAAGTATAAAAAAATCTAGGGAAATTAGAGACTATAAAACATATTTCATGCATAGGAATATTTATTAAATAATGATGTATCTCCAATACGTATTAAAATGTTTTAACAATTTTGTGTCAGATCTAGCATTACAGTAATTTACTTAATAACTTTGTAAAATGAGTGAAATTGTCACTGCTACTTGTTAACAATTTAGAATCTAGAGATTTCATAGTAGATCTACTTTTCTATTAAGGGACTAAATTTCTCTCTTAATGTAGCTCATGATAAAGTAACAGATGAAAATATTATGCCTGAAGATCAAGATTCAGTGTCAAAAACCCAAGAGCAAACAGAGAAAGAAAAAAGTTCTGAAGAAGAAAGACTCAGTGGTAAGTATAATAATTACTGCTATTTTTATAATTAAATTCGTAAGAAGAACTTCTTTCTTTAGGTTTGTTTTTTTTATTTTATCTATACATATACATGTGTTTATTTGGTTTCCACTTTTTGCCTTCACAAAATTAAAAAGGTTTAAAATTTAATAACAATAACAATGCTTAAGATAAGGACTAGAAACAAAAACCTCGTAAAGAATGAAGGAAGATAAATACATTCGGAAAAGAAATCAGATAATTGCCGCAACGAAATATTGAGCAGTAATAATAACAATAATGCAAAAAAAGTAACATTCACATTGTCAGATAAGAGTATGTGTATCATAGAATGCTTTGACTCTGAGGTTCAGTATGGAGTCATCAGTTAACTTCTTTTTTTCCCCCAAAGTCTCAAAAAATAGACAACTAATATTTATAAATAAAAATAGAAGCTAATTTCAAAAAACAGATCATGCCAAATCTTATAGACAATAGAAAAAGAAGAAATACTTCAAAATTATTCTACTTCATCTGGATATACCTGATATTTAAATTGGAAAAGATATATTATTATAAAGGGAAATTATAAACATATTTCACTTATAAATGAGGATGCAATATCCTAAACAACTTATTAACAAGTTGAATTAAAAATTATTGTTCAAATAATGTACTTTGGTCAAAATTAAATCCAATTTATGTGAGAATTAGTCACTGTTTTCTTTTTTTTTAATTTTCCTTCCCTCACTCCCTCCCTTCTTCTCTCTCTGTCTGCTCTCCCCTTCCCCCCACCCCACCATGTCATTAATTGTCCTTAAATCAAAGTTGAATACATAGGATTCATGCTTCTCCATTCCTGTGATGCTTCACTAACAATAATGTGTTCCACCTCCATCCAGGTTAATACAAATGCTGCGAAATCTCCATTTTTTAAAATGGCTGAATAGTATTCCATGGTATACATATGCCACAGCTTGCCAATCCATTCCTGGGTTTCCACATTTTAGCAATTGTAAATTGAGCTGTGATAAACGGTCTAGTACAAGTCTCTTTATAATAAAATATTTTTTTCTTGTTTTTTTTTCCTTTTGGATAGATGCCCAGTAATGGGATTGCAGGATCAAATGGGAGGTCTAGCCTGAGTTCTTTGAGGTTTCTCCATACTTCCTCCCAAAAAGGTTGTACTAGTTTGCAGTCCCACCAGCAGTGTAAAAGTGTTTCTTTCTCTCCACATTCACGCCAGCCTCTGCAGTTTTGAGATTTTGTGATGTGGACCATTCTTGCTGGGGTTAGATGGTATCTCAGGGTGGTTTTGATTTGCATTTCTCTAATAATTAGGGATGATGAGAATTTTTTCATATGTATGTTAGCCATTCATCTGTCTTCTTTAGAGAAGGTTCTATTCATGTCTCTTGCCCATTGATATATGGGATTGTTGGCTTTTTTCATGTGGATTAATTTGAGTTCTCTATAGATCCTAGTTATCAAGCTTTTGCCTGATTCCTTTCCCATTGTGTAGGTTGTCTATTTGCTTTGGTTGTTGTCCCCTTAGCTGTACAGAAGCTTTTCAGTTTAATTAAGTTCGATTTGTTTATTTTTGTTGTTGTTGCAATTGCCATGGCAGTCTTCTTCATGAAGTCTTTCCCCAGGCCAATATCTTCCAGTGTTTTTCCTATGCTTTCTTTGAGGATTTTTATTGTTTCATGTCTTAAATTTAAGTCTTTTATCCATCTTGAATCAATTTTTGTGAGTGGAGAAAGGTGTGGGTCCAGTTTCAGTCTTTTACATGTGGATATCCAGTTCTCCTAGCAACATTTATTGAATAGGGAGTCTTTCTCCCATTGTATGTTCTTGTTTGATTTATCGAAGATTGGGTGGTTGTAAGATGTTTGTTTCATTCCCTGGTTTTGTATTCGATTCCAAATGTCTATGTTTCTATTTTTGTGCCAGTACCACGCTGTCTTGACTTCTATGGCCTTATAGTACAGCCTAAAATCTGGTATGCTGATGCTCCTGGCTTTCTTTTTATTACTAAGAACTGCCTTAGCTATATGGTTTTTTTTCTGGTTCCATGCAAAATGCAGAATTATTTTTTCCAAGTCTTGAAAATAGGATGTTGGTATTTTAATAGGGATGGCATTGAATCAGTAGATTGCTCTGGGAAGTATAGAGATTTTAACAATGTTGATTCTTCTCAGCCATGAGCATGGTATGTTCTTCCATTTGTTAAAGTCCTCTGCTATTTCCTTTCTTTGGTTTTCATAATTTTCTTTATAGAGGTCCTTCACCTCTTTTGTTAGGTATATTCCTAAGTATTTCATTTTCTTTGGGGCTATGATGAAGGGAGTTGTGTCCTTAATTAGCCTCTCATCTTGACTGTTGTTGGCGTATACAAAGGCAACTGACTTGTGGACATTGATTTTATATCCTGAGACATTACTGTATTTTTTGATTACTTCCAGGAGTCTTGTGATTTAGTCTTTGGGGTTCTCTAAGTATAAGATCGTATCATCAGCAAAGAGGGAGAGTTTGATCTCCTCTGCTCCCATCTGGATGCCCTTTATTTCCTTGTCTTGCCTAATTGCATTGGCTAGAACTTCCAGCACTATGTTGAATAGTAATGGTGACAGAGGACAACCTTGCTTGGTTCCAGTTCTAAGTGGAAAAGCTTACAGGTTTACTCTATTCAGTAAAATATTCGCTGTGGGTTTGTCATAGATGGCTTCGATCAGTTTAAGAAATGTGCCACCTATGTCTATACTCTTCAGTGTTCTAATTATACTTAGCCCAGATGAAATAGATCTGAACAGACCAATTTAAAGCACTGAGATTAAAGAAACAATAAAAAATCTCCCAACCAAAAAAAAAAAAAAAATGCCCTGGTCTAGATGGCTTCACACCAGAATTCTATTTAAACCTTCAAAGAAGAGCTTATTCCTATATTGTAAAAATTATTCCAAAAAATTGAGGAGGAAGGAATCTTCTCCAACATGTTCTATGAAGCAAATATCACCCTGATACCAAAACCAGGAAAAGAACCAACTAAAAAGGAGAATTTCAGACCAATTTCACTAATGAATATAGATGCAAAAATTGTTAACGAAATCCTAGCCAATGGATTACAGCTTATCATCAAAAAAATCATACATCATGATCAAATAGGTTTCATCCCAGGGATGCAAGGCTGGTTTAATATATGTCAATCCATAAACATTATTCACCATATCAACTGAAGCAAAAACAAAGCCCATATGATCCTCTCAATAGATGCAGAAAAAGCATTTGATAAAATCCATCATCCTTTTCTAATTAAAACACTTAAGAGTATAGGCATAGGTGGCACATTTTTTAAACTGATTAAAGCTATCTATGACAAACCCACAGCTAATATTTTACTGAATGGAGTAAAAGTGAAAGATTTTCCACTTAGAACTGGAACCAGACAAGGTTGTCCTCTGTGGCCATTACTATTCAACATAGTGCTGGAAGTTCTAGCCAATACAATTAGGCAAGACAAGGAAATAAAGGGCATCCAAATGGGAGGAGAGGAGGTCAAACTCACCCTCTTTACTGATGATATGATCTTATACTTAGAGAACCCCAAAGACTCAACCACAAGACTCTTGGAAGTCATAAAAAAATAGTTTTGCTTTTTTTTTTTTTTTAGGTAAAATCCCTCTGCCCCCAAAAAGTGTGCCATGCATAATTTGAGTGCATATTTTTTAGAAAATTTACCATTGTAACCTAAAGTGTGAATACTCCAACATAACTCAAGATAAAATGCAAAGATATTAATATGTTTTGGTTAGAATTTCTTGTCATAATATTATTACACTATCAACACTATGCACTTGGTATCACCAAAGAAAAAAGCCAGGCCAGTAATTGTCTCATAAAGGATGGGTACCTTTCAGCTGACACTGGCAGTTTACAAACCTAAAGCCCTTTGGGCATCTCTGTTCTGTGGTAGTCCCAATCAGCTAACAGATTAACAGAGGTGTTGATCAGATTTGTAACTGAAGCAGTAAATAGAAATCAGAGGAATCCAGTGAAGGGGCAGCCTGGGTGGTTAGCTGAAGGGTTTCTAAGGCATCCTGTTGGTCAGGAAGCCACTCAAAGGCAGTGGCCTTTATGGTACATGATAGATGAGTGCTGTCTGATCTCTGTGGCTGGAATGTGAGTGTGACAGTCCCCTCAACTGCTCACTTTAGTTTTATTTTTGGAATCAGGGAAGGCCAAAATCATGTCAGTTGTCTTCTCTGTAGTGAGCTGCTGTGGCCCTTCCAGATTACAGCCAGGAATTTCACTTGGGTTTTAGGTCCTTGAACCTTTGTAAGTAATGATGGCCCAGCCTTGTGTCACATGTGCTAGAACAGGGCATGTGGTTCTTTTTGAGTAGTGTCCTTGTTTGAGCCCACTGAAATGGTTTCATAAATAGAGTGGAAGGCTAGTTCTCCTTCCAGGAGTGGAACTTTTTGCATTTTATAATGTACACATTGATTATAGATAGTTGGATAGTTTAGGAAGCCTTGTAGAAGGATAGTAGCTGTATACTGCCAACCATCCTACACAGGCTAGCTAATCCTGATCATCTGTGTGGAGAGGGGTCCTAAAGGGACATTTCGTCATATCAGTTGCCGTGTACCATGTTGTTTCATCCTGACAATAGCCTCTGTGACTTTCACTGTGTCAGGTACGACTGGTGCTAAAGGTAGCACTAACATTAGCATTGTGGTGCTGTCATCAGTTTAGAGTCAAGGCATCTGAGGTCTTGTACACAGGTCAGACAGAAGTCTATTGAAGAAATAGTTTACAGGTATTTGTCTTTCTAAAGCTCAGCAAGAGCAGTTTGTCCTTTTTCTTCCCCAGCTTGTCAGCATGGTTTTTGGTAGATAGTGGCACTAGGTGCCAGAAGTTTGGTAACATGATCTTCCACATATCACACTAAAATACCCTCACTGCAGCAATCCCATCACAATGTGGAGGTAAATGCTAGTCTTTATTTATATAGAAAATACTTCTAACCAGTAATACATTCAGTAGAGGGGGCCATTATCAATAGTTTTGCTATGGAAAGCGGTTCTGTTGGTAGTGACCTCAGATTGAAAACTGGAATTTCCTTCTCATCCTCGTGTCAGGGATTGTAGGGACAACAGTAATTTATTCATCAAAAGGTCCAAGAAATGTAATTCCCTCACCTCCACTTTGAACTTTGACCTACTTGTAGACCTTCTAGTCTTCACTAGGGACAGAGGGACCTTATCCTAACCTCTAGTTATGTTCATTTGTGAAAAATTAGAGGTCTGGGTAAAAAATAGGAGGGATAAAACAATTTTTGTTCTGGGTAGATACCTAGTAATAGAATTGAAGGATCAAATGGAAGGTTGACTTTTATTTCTTTAAGAATTCTCCATATTTCTTTCCATAAAGGTTGTATTAGTTTGCAGCCCCACCAGCAGCGTGGAAGTGTTCACTTCTCTCCACATCCACATTTAATGTTTATTGCAGCTTAATTCACAACTGCCAAGTTGTGGAAGCAACCCAAACGCCCATCAATCCATGAATGGATTAATAAACTGTGGCATATGGATACCATGGAGTATTATTTAGCCATAAGAAAAGATGGAGACTATGTCTTTTATGTTTACCAGGATGGAGTTGAAACACATTCTTCTTAGTAAACCATCTCAAGAGTGGACAAAAAAAATTCAATATACTCAATACTAATATGCCACCAATATATGAACAACTACAGACCCACATGAATGATAAAACACAAATATAGTCTAGCAAGATGGTGGGGAGAGGAGAGGAAGGAGGGCAATTGGTGGGATCTCACCTTACGTGAACAATGTGAGGGAGGGTAGTCAGCATGTCCCCACGGGCGAAGGGCTCAACTACAATTCAAACTTTACCTTAGAATTGAAAGCAATGTAATCTAAAAATGTGTACCCGCATATTCATTTTTTTAAAAAGTTGGAAAGGTCTGTATTCTGGACCCCACAATATACCACCCTAAGTTTAATAAGATTATTTCCTTCCGCAGGAGGCAAACTACCAAAGTCTCAAGATTCACTGAGAGGGTTAGATGGAATAGAACCTGTATTGGTCATAGTGGACATAACCGTATCAACTTGAATCCTTGAGACCCCCATTGTTTGGTAACCAGTCCCTTTTCCAGGCCACCGATTGGATTGTCCAGCAGAGGGCGCATGCTTGCCATTTTTATACCACTCTTCATTGGTCAATGTTTACTATGTGGGCAGGAGTAACCTTTTCTGTGCCTGAAAATTAGTCAGTCACAATCTGGACTGTGTTGTGGGCTGATTGACATGGCTTCTGAGGTTTGATTAAGCTTGATAATTAGCAGGATTGAAACAAATGAACCTAGAAATCTGAATTTGGCCCAAATCTTATTATCTGTTGTTCTCGCTCCCTGTACAACCAGTGAGGCTGGCTAGGATGCTATGAGCCCTCTGTTGGTTTTCTAATTTTACTTTATGTAGGAGCTTGTCTAGGGAGCTGGAGGCTCAGGGAAGGACCACTGATTCTCCTGAGAACTGAGAATCATATGTAAAAATCTATTAGAACTTTCCAAAAGCATTCTGTGGTATTCACCAGCACTTTCTGAGACTCCTTGACATGGCTGGAGAAGTGCCCCACTGGACCTCAGACTTTTGTAAATGACCTGTGAGCACTACCTGAGAGTGACTCAAAGACATTTTAGTATCTCCCAAAAGTGCCCTGTTATAGCTTTAAGGACTTTTATTTATGGTCGAGTCTGAAAGATCACACACAGGATTTTGGCCTTGGAATCAGACTCCTCAGTATTTATATATACACACACACACATAACATATGTATGTACATAAATACATATATACACATCATATGCACACATATGAATATGCATGTGCATAATCTTATGTAGAAACATAAATCCTTTTATTATAAGGACATTTGCACTAGACTGTTTATTGCAGCTCAATTTACAATCGCCAAACTGGAAACAACTTAAATGCCCACCAACCCACGAATGGATTAACAAGCTGTGGTATATGTATGCCATGGAATACTATTCAGCAACTAAAAAGATGGAGACTTTACATCTTTTGTATTAACCTGGATGGAGGTGGAACACATTCTTCTTAGCAAACCATCACAAAAATGGAGAAGAAAGAGTCCAATGTACACAATTCTTATATGGGGACAATGACCTAGTACATGGTGGGTGGCGGGGGTGTGGGGGAGTGGAGAGAGGGAAGGAGAGAAAGGTGTGTGGGGTCATGGTATGTGACACACCTCCTGGAGGTGGGCTATAATTCTAAGAGGCACTTTACCTAACAAATGCAATCAGTGTAACCTGGTTCTCTGTACCCTCAATGAATCCTCAGTAATAATAATAATAGAAACATAAATTTTCACAGACACCTTCAATTCTAGGCAAGGATTATTCTTGTCTTCCTCCATGAAATCTACACTATGAATCCTGACTCTGAGCAACATCAACGCATTTACCCACTTAGTCCTATAATACTTCTAAAATTGCTTCAGAATTATTTGTCTCAGATCACAGAGAAACAAATCTGCTAAAAAGATTTTGTAATTAGTTAACAGGACCCCCCCCATCCAAGAGTGAGAATTTATGTCAAATACTGTATTTATGAGTTTTTTGGATACATACTTTTCTTGTTTTCTTCAGGTTTATTTCTTAAGTGTGCCTTTACAATAGTTTTAGTCCCTATTTTAAATTTAATTTAATTTTTGGACAATGTTGAACATTAACCTACTACCAAACTAATACATATGAAACGAGTATACTTAGAAAAGTTCCTTCCTGTAGCCCCTTCTTTACATTCTACAGTACTCTCTTATCTTCTTGAAGGTAACTAACTGCAATATTCTATTAAATCTTTTTCGTGTTTTCACTTGTAAACATAAGTGTCTGTGATTTTTCCTCTTGTAATTTTTAAAATTTCCTCTTCCTTCTTTCTGCCTGGCTAGCATACTAGATATGCATTCTTCACTTTTCTTTTTTACTTTATCTCTTGGAAAGATCTTGATGTGAGATCTTTTTTTATATTATAGATTTAGGATAAATAATACCATAATTTATTTATTTTTAATTTTCAAAATTTCAATAGATTTAGGGGTACAGGTGTAAAACTGGAGTTTGTTATGTGAATATCTGGTCTAGTGGTGAAGTTTGGTTTTTTAGTGTACCCATCACCTGAGTAGTGCACATTGTGCCCAATAAATTATTTTTCATCTATCACCCCTCCCCCCATTATGAGTCTTAAATGTCCACTAAAACCACACTGTATGGCCATGTATAGCCACACCTTGGATCCCACTTATAATCGAGAACATGCTGTATTTGGTTTTCCATTCCTGAGTTACTTCACTCAGGATAATGGTTTCTAGTTCATTCAAATTGCTTCAGAAGACATTATTATATTCTTTTTTTATGGTTAAGTAGTATTCCATGGTATACATATTCATACCACATTTTCTTTATTCACTCATTGGTTGATGAGTATGTAAGTCTATTCCATATCTTTGCAATTGTGAATTGCACTGCAATCAAGTGCAGGTGTCTTTTTGATATAATGATGTCTTTTCCATTGGGCAGATACTAGTCGTGGGATTGTAGCATTGAATGGTAGACCTATTTTTATTAATAGTTCTTTGAGAAGTCTCTATACTAATTTCCATAGAGGGTATACTAATTTACATTCCCACCAACAGAGCACAAGCATTCCCTTTTCACTGCATCCATGCTAATATCTGTTATTTTTTTGACTTTAAAAAATGTTTTTTTGAGATTCATAGCCTGCAAATATTTTATCCCATTTTGTAGATTGTCTCTCTACCCTTTTATTTGTTTTGGTGTGCAGAAGCTTTTAGTTTAATAAAGTTCTCATTGTTTATTTTTGCTTTTGTTCTATTTGTTTTTGGGATCTTAATCATAAATTCTTTCCGTAGGCTAGTGTCTGATTAAGCCTAGAGAGGTTGTATGTTTCCAAGAATTTGTCCATATCCTCCACATTTTCAAGTATGTAAGCATAGATTATAGTATTTTTATAGTATTTATACTATTTATTTTTATAATATTCTGGGTATGGAGAAAAAGGAACGCTTGTTCACTGTTGGTGTGACTGCAAACTAGTACAACTCCTTTGTCTCTCCTTTGTATTAAGATACCTGATGCTTCCAAAACAAAGTCACAAATTAGGTGCCTTAAACAGTGGAAATTTATTGTTTCAGAATTCTCGAGGCCAGATGCTCAGATAAAATATTAGTAGGGTTGGTTCTTTCTTAATGAGAATCTATTAAATGCCTCTGTTCTAGTTTCTTGTAGTTTGCAATCTTTAGTGTTTCTTGGCTTATAGAAGCATCATTCTGATTTCTGTTTCTGTTCTCACATGATATTAGTGTGTTTTTATAAGGATATTATACTGGATTAGGACCCACTCTACTAACCACATTTTTACTTGAATACCTCTGTAAAGAGCCTGTTTCTAAATAATATCACATTCTAAGGCACTAGGGATTAGGAATTCTGTATATCGGAAAGGGGATAGAGAGAGGATACAAGTCAAGTCCTTAGTATTCGAGTCCTTCCCATGTGCAAAATAACATCATCTCCACATCCCCTACAGTTCAACTATAACTCCAAAATCTCATCTAGATGTTGTTAACTCAAAGTTCCAAATCTCATCATCTAAATTATCGAAATAATTATGGGTAAGACTTAGGGTATGGTTTATTCTGGGGTAAAATACTTGTTTATCAGCAAACCCGTGAAACCACATATCAACTTCCTGTTTCCAAAAGACAGTGGTAGGACAGACATATGACAGACATTTCCATTCCAAAAAGGGAGAAATTTGAAGGAAAAAAAAAAAATGGGATCACAAAGTCCTAAGCAAATTCAGACCTGGCAGAACAAATTTCATTAGATGTGAAAGCTTGAAAATAGTTTTTATTGGCCCTTTCTTTCAGGCCTACCTGGTTTGGGGTTGCCCCCTTGACTCTGGGTGGTGGACCCAACACCTAGGAACAGGAGAGACAAGAACCCAGTCCTCTGGCCTGTGTGGTCAGGGCTCTTGTAGCAGTGAAAGCTCCACTGTTACCTGAACCACTCTTAGGGTCATTCACATCTTTTCTTGAAGGATAACACATGTTTGTAGCAGAGGAGTTCTATTGGCCCATTTTCTGTCTATAGAATCTTACAAGTCTGACAGTCTTTCTCTATTTCATCCTGTCTCTGTCCTCTTTAGCCCAAGCTGAAAGGTTTCTTTTGAAATAGAGGACTAGATCTGCAACTAACATGGCTAATCTCTTTAGCAAATTACTGTCCAGCCATAACTTTGGTGTTCTCTTCAGAACATGCTTTCTTATTTTTTCCAATATGGATAGGTTGAGAATTTTGCGAATCTTCATTTTCTGGTCCCTTTTGTCCTAAAAATTCCTTCTTCAATTTCTCTCTTTCCCTCCTGCATCGTATTATAACATCCAGGAGAAACCAGGATGTGCCTTAAACATAGGAATCTCCTCTGCTAAAAATCTGCAATTATTGCATACAAGTTTTACTTGCCATCCAGCAGACAAAATTCAGTCACATTCTCTGTCATTTTATACCAAGTATTTCCTCCACTTTCCAATAATATGTTCCTTATTTCCATGTGAAACCTCACAGGAAGCACCTTTGACATTGATATTTCTGCCAACATTCTGTTCATGACAAGATTACATATGTACCTAAGATGAGAGATTTCTCTATAGGTCTGCCCTTTCCTTCCTGAGCCCTCACCAGAATCACCCGTGATGTCCTTATTTCTACCAATAATCTTCAAGGTAATCTAAACTTTTCCTATAATGTACTTCAAAATTCTTGCAGCCTCTACCCATTACCCAATTTTAAGGCCATTTCAACATTTTCTGAGTGTTTGTTACAGCAGAAATAAATTTCCCAGTGGTGGGGATGCTGTAGCAAAGTACCACAAATTGGATGGTTTCAACAGCAGTAAATTATCACCTTACAGCCAGCAGGTTAGAAGTCCAGGATCAAGGTATTGGCAAGGTTATTTCCTTCTTAAAACTAGGGGGAATTTCTGTTCCATGCCTCTGACCTCAATTCTGTGGTTTGCTGGCAATATTTATCATTCTTTGGCTTGTAAATGCATCACCCTAATCTTTGCCTTCATCTTCACATGGCGTTCTCTAAGAGAGAGAGAGACAGAGAATATACTCAAATTTTCTGTTTTTATAAGGACACCATTCAGATTGGATTAGAGCCCTCCCTGATGAACTCATTTCAATTTGATTATCTCAAATTGAAATTAAATTAAATTATTTTCAAATAAGATCACATTTTGAGATGCTAGGGGTTAGTATTTTAACTTGTTGTGATATAGTGGGCACAATTTTAAGCCATAACCCTCTCATCATACTGTCAGGGATGGTGGACATAACAGCTAACTGTGTATCAGATTCAAAAAGCCCACAACATGCAATTCTTCTCTACCTCCCTATGGCACTTCTTGGTCCAGGACCACCATTCTCTACTAAAGGCATAGAGACCTTGGCCTGACTCCTAGTCTTGTTTATTTTTGAAAGCTGAGACATCTGGTCAAAAGTTGAATGGGCCTTTCCAGTTTACCTTCAGATTCACTGGAAAGAGGAAAAGGAATAGCACTTTTATCAATCAGGATCCATTCCCTTGTAGACCCTAGCAATGATAAAAGCCTGTTGAGCCCCATGGCTCACTACCTTGCTGTGAGTTCCTTGGCAAGAAAGCACATTAATCTCATCTATGAGAATCTACTATTAAGTAACCAGAACCAGAGATCTCCATGGGAAAGCCCTTGCCCAGATGGTTGAGAGGGTGCATTATTACCCATTCTATATTATTCTTCCTGTGCTCCAGTCTCTGCTATCTGTGCAGTAACCACTTCTTCCATCCTTGATGATTTGTCAGTGAAGATCTGTATTGTGTCACAGGCTGATCAATAAAGCCTTATTGGGGAGATTTCATGGCGTTTGATAACCAGTAGGAGTGGCATGAATAAACCCAGAAATCTGAGTCTAGTTATAATCTCATCATCTGCCATTCTCATTCCTCATTGTATACCCAAGAGTCCACCAGGGTAGCTTGCAGAACAGTTATACACACCAGAAGAATGTTTTTCAATGTCAGGGAATTCATCATGTGTGGGTCAAATCTTTCTTATCCCAAATAATATCTGGCTAAGGATGTAGATGTTCTTGAGTGCTTGTGTCCTTTTATCTTGACCCCCCGTATTATTCCTCCTCCTTAGGCAAAAGTGGCCAACATTAGTATACTCTGAAGGTGGGGGTCTGCAGTGACACAGTCCACAAGGTACCATTCTCACTCACTCAGTTTAACAAGATCACCTTCTCCATCATGGAAATGAGCACCCCAGGTCTCTAAGATCACTTCAGATAACTGAGTGAAGTGACTCCAAAGGACTCTACATTGTTTTTCATTTTAGGCATGAGTCTCAATAATTTGTTGCATCATAGGCTGTCTTTCAGTTCCGGGGACAAGCTTAGAGCTAACAGTAGTAACTGTGTGCAATTCATCATGCAGGGTTTATGATTACTTTTGTTCCTATTGCCTTAAAAGATGTAGCAATAGCTAGGAATTATTTCTTTAGCTTTCTTAGAGTCCTTCTTTGGGATTTATAATTTGAACCACCAGGCAAGTTTAGCCAGGGAATTGTAAACTAAAGGGAGGCACCATTGGTCCTCCCCAAGACTTGAAAAGCTTATGCAAATAGTCACTAGCATATGCCAAAGCACCTCTGGGGTTCACAAACACTTCCTGAAACACATTGTCGTGGCTGGCGAAGTGCCCCATGGGAGCCTTAGACACCTGCATGTGATCCATTAGCATCATCCAAGAGTGTCTCATGGACTTCTCAAGCACCTCCCTACAATTCCTCATGGAATCTTCAGGATTTTGCTTTTCTTATTTGCTGAATTCATTACTCTGCTCACTGCACCACTTTGTGAGAGGGGGAGCTGCCAGTTGTTGAGATGCCCAATTAAGATATGAAGCCAAGGGCGGCGCCTGTGGCTCAGTGAGTAGGGCGCCGGCCCCATATGCCGAGGGTGGCGGGTTCAAACCCAGCCCCGGCCAAACTGCAACAAAAAAATAGCCGGGCATTGTGGCGGGCGCCTGTAGTCCCAGCTGCTCGGGAGGCTGAGGCAAGAGAATCGCGTAAGCCCAAGAGTTAAGAGGTTGCTGTGAGCCGTGTGACGCCACGGCACCCTACCCGAGGGCGGTACAGTGAGACTCTGTCTCTACCAAAAAAAAAAAAAAAAGATATGAAGCCAAAATAAAATTATTAATAATAATTAAATCTTTATTCAAATACTTTGATAGTGTAAGCAAGGCCCTACCTAGGGAAAGGCCCAGCTTCACCAGTATTTCATTTTTCCCCACTGAAGGCAACAGGGGAATGGCAGATGTTTCATCACAAATTGGGAGGATCTTCTCCTCACGGCAGGAACCCCAAACAAAAGGCTCTTGATGTTCATATGGATGCAGCCTGCAGGAGAACTGAATGGAGAAGTACTAAATATTGTCAGAAAGGAGAAAATTATCTTCAAGGCCTCCCATGAGGTCATCTGAGCAGAGGCACCTGAACAACACAGGACCTCAGTCCAGCTCCCCTCTCCCTCATAAGGAAAACTTCAAATGGAAACTTCTGAGTTAGAAATGCAGATACTCAGGAGAACATTTTTGGCCTGGAGGAGATCTAAACCCATGGCTGCATATCCCTCCAGAGAATATAATGTGCTGGCTGTGTGCTAGATCTGATGGGGAATGAAAGGCCTTCTTCCACGACAACAGCCACATGAAACCTTTGTACTTGTCTGTGGTTAGGCCTGAGAGATCATGCATAGGATTTTAACTTGAACCCATACTCCTTAGTATACACACATATGCACACCCACACACATCCACATACATACACGTGCATGTGCAAATATACATGCACGTACACAAATATACATATTTTAGGAATTGTGAGGTCTCTGGGAGGCATTCAATTTTAGCACTTTAGCACTGTTTCTGCCTTTCTCTCTTTTGTGTTTTATTCCTTTCTTCCATGTTGAGAATCCTGACTTTCAAAACATCAACTAATATATACATTTGCTAAATCCTGTAATACTTCAAACCTTGTTGCAGATTTGCTTAGCATATACTACTACAAAAACAAACCTACCAAAAAGATTTTGTGAACTGTTTGCAGTCGGCCTTCAACGCTCTTGATAAAGACTGACTGAGGGTGTGTTTCAAATACTGTATTCATGAGTTACGTGGATTAGTACTTGCTTTTGTTTTTTTTTTTCCAGTAGGTTCATTTTATTAAGTTTGCTTTCAATTTGAGGCCTCACACTTCTTATCCTCATTGATTTAATTTTAGCTTTGGAATATGTAGAATGTTAACCTAGTTCCAAAAGTAATTATTTATAAAATATATTCTTAGAGGAATTTCACTCCTCCCACAGTCCTCCCCCTTATATTCCCATCCTCTTTCCCACCCTGTTTGTTGTAGATAACAATTACATTTGTTTCCTTGCTTATCTTTCCTATTTTATTTTGAAAAGTTTAATATCTATTTCTCTATGATTTTTTCTTAATTACTTTTCAACCCCAAAGTTAGCATACTATATACATTATTTAAAATTTTTTTTTACTTAACATTATCTCCTAGAAATCCCTCCATATTAGTTTACAGAAATCTTTTTTATTGTTTTTACAGAATACATATATTGGTTTGTTCTACATTATCTATCTTATTTTAGACTATGCCACAATTTATCATCTCTATCTGAGTTTATTCCACCAGTTTCTATGCTTTAATATTAGATGGTGTTGAATATTTTGCAATTACAAATAATATAATAATGAATAATTTTGTGCATGTGCATTTTCATTGTTTGGTCTTTGATTATGTATTAAGTTAAAATATAAATAATCCATGAATCCTGGAGACCAAATATATTAATAAAATATGTTTGATACCTCATAACTCAGAATATTTGTGAAATAATAAGACAGCTTCTACAACACCCATTAAATTTATTCTCACCATTGTAATCTCATATCTAACATTATGGTGATTTACTTATAACTATAAAACTAAGAGAAAATGCTGCTTCACCTGTTATAAGATTGAATTCTAGAGATTTCACAGTAGGTTTTTTTCCAGTTAGCAGACTAAATGCATCTGTTTATGTAACTTATTTTGTAGGATCAGATAAGTCTACTCATCAAGACTCAATGTCACAACTCCAACTGCAAGAAACAAACAAAAAAACTCCTGGAAAAGGAAGGCGCAATAGTTAAGTACAATAATTATAGATACCTTAAATTATTTGAAATTAAACTCACCAGAAGATCTTTTACTTTGATTCATTAATGTTTATTTGAGCATATATTTTATGAAAATTGTATACTGTCAGCTGGGCATAGTGGCTCACACCTAGCATACTAACACTTGAAAAGGCAGAGGAGGTGGCTTGGTACCCATAGCTCAGTGAATAGGGCGCCGGCCACATACACCAACGCTGGTGGTTTCAAGCCCAGCCCAGGCCTGCTAAATAACAATGACAACTGCAACCAAAAAATAGCCAGGCATTGTGGTGGGTGCCTCTAGTCCCAGCTACTTGGGAGGCTGAGGCAAGAGAATCGCTTAAGCCCAAGAGTTTGAGGTTGCTGTGAGCTGTCACGCCACAGAATTCTACCAAAGGCGACATAGTGAGACTCTATCTCAAAAAAAATAAATAAATAAACAAATAAGTAAATAAAATAAAAAAAAAAGGAGAGAGAAGGTAGAGGAACTACATGCAGGATCACGTGAGCCGAGGAATTTGATGTCTAGCATAACAAGACCCTTGTCTCTACAAAATAAAAAAATAAAAAATTAGCAGGGCATGGTGGAACCCACCTGTAGTGCTAGTTACTTGGGAGACTGAGGCAGAGATTTGCTTGAGCCAGGAGTCTGAGGTTGCTTTGAGCAATGATTGTGCCACTGCATTCTAATCTGGGTGACAGAGTGAGACCCTGTTTCAAAAAGAAAATGTATACTTTGACCTAGGATATGAACACCTTAAGGTAAGTAGAGAGCAAAAGTGACAGTGATGGTAAATCCAGGTGGAAATTTCTTGTCGTAAGATTATTTCACAGCCATTGGACCTGCTCGTAGTACCTGCTAAGATTCAATAACTGACATGTAGAATCCCTAAGTATATGCACCTTTTGGCTGACTCTAGGAGATTATAATTTACAGGATATTTTAGCTTATGGTATTCTGAGCTGTAGCAATGTTTTTTTCTGCCATAGGCTTGAGTGAACAAATCGAGAGGCTATTGAGATCCTTATCTTAAACAGAAAATGGGAATTACAGGGGCCAAGGAGTAGGGTCCTTGTCCGTCATCCCCTGGGAATTTTATTGGTTGGGCCCCATACAAAGGTGAGGTCTTCTCAGTAACCTGTGAGATGGGTGCCATCAAATTTCCCTCGTGGGGAATACTAAAGTACCAGTAGCAAAAGCCCCACTAATGGAGGGGCTTCCTTTTTATTTTGGTGGAGGAGATAGCTGAGAGGACCAAAAGATTGGCAGTCGTCTCCTCTGGAAAGAGATGTTGTGCCTCTTCCCATATCACACCTGTGAATTCCACCCGAGTGCTGGTTCCTTGCACCTTGTTTGTAGTAATGGCTCTGCCATGGTACCTCATAGCGGTCTGCAGAGGAGTCAGTCCTTGTGTAATGCTTATGGCTGGAAAATATCTTCAGTCCTTGTGTAATGCTTATGGCTGGACGCCCCCAGGAAAATATCTTCAGTACAGTGGAAGGCTATTGTTCCCTCCAGGAGCAGGACTTCTTCCAGTTCATACCTATCCATTGATGACAAATAGTTGAGGAATTTAGGTAGCCTTGTAGAAGGACATTAGCGGTATATTACAACCCAGTCCATGTAACAGTAAGCTGATCACCCAATATGGACAGGGATGCTAAAAACTAAGTTTTATATATCAGTTGTTGTACATAAGTTCTTTTTTATCTTGGGCAGTATCCTCTCTGACAGTCACAAAGTCAGGTATTGCCAGCACCCAGGGCTGCCTGTGGTGTTTAGTTGCCAGTGATCCATTGAAACTGTATCTACATGAGTCTTTGTGCACAGGCCAGAAGGAGCTATTTAATGGAAAATTAGTCTCAGGAAGAACTTTGTCATCCTTAAGCTGAGAAATGAATGCTGTTACTTCTTGTTTACCCCAGGTGGTCAGTATTGTTTTTGAGAAACAAAAACCCCAGGGACTAGTAGACGTGTAGGTTTGTGGTCATTTGCATGCCCAACTACAATGGTCCTCACTGAGCAGTTTTCCTTAGTTTTTGTGGGCAAAGGTGAAGAGGTGTTCACTTAGACAGTACACCTGTGACATAATACATTCAGTAGTGTACACAGAGATGGAGTGTGCAGTAGGCCAAAGGGACTCACTCATAGCTGAGTCTAGATAATCTGGGTCCCCTTGGTGGTGACTTCAGACTTCAAACTAGAGAGCAATCTCTGTTTCCCCCTCATTCTGATGCTGGAGTATGTGGATCACAGTCACCTCTACACCAGTGTCCAAAAGGCCCAAGAAATATAATTCTCCCCACCTTTCCATTGACTCTGATCCTGGTCCCCACTGGAGGTTTGAAGACTCTGGCTTAACCCTTCTTCTTACTCACTGTTGAAGGATACAAAGACTCAGTAAAAATTGGAACCATTCACCCGTTCATCTCCAAATTCCCAGGGAGGGATAGAGGGAACAACACTTTATTAAACATAGAATCTTCAATGTGCAGACCCCAGCTGGGCTGGCTTTGGGAGCCCCCATGGCCAGCTACCTGCCCATGAGTCCCTCTGGGGGACAGACATCAACCTTTTTCAGAAACCATTGTTGAGTAACCAGACCCAGAGATCACTTCTAGAAGCATCATTCAGGAGAAGAACACATGATTACCATTTTAAATCACTCTTATAATGAGGCTTTACCACCTTGGGAGCAGCTGCTTTTTCTATGGCTGAAAGTTTGACAGTTAATTTCTAGATTTTATTACAAAACAAATGACATGACCTTAACAAGTAAGTTTGATTGACCTAGAAAACCAGCAGGAATGCCATAAATGAACCAAGAAATCTGAGTCTAGTCAGCCATATCATCTGCTATCCTTACTTATCCTTGTAGAAGCAAGGGACCACCCACGTGATTCACAGGGCTGCCTCTGCAAGGGTGGTCCAAACATGATCTTAGTGATAGGTTCATCACAGGTAAGGCAAAGCTATCAGAATCCAAATAGTACTCAAGTAAGGAAAGAGAGGACCTTGAAGTTTGCACTTCATATTTCCCTTTTCTTTCTCCTCCTTGAGCAAAAGTTTCTGCTGTCATGACATTCTGAAGAAAGAGTTTTGCAGTGACATGCCCTACAAGGTACCCCTAAGTTTAATAAGAGTACATCCTATGTCCTGGAGGCAAACCACCCAAGTCTCTAAGGGGTCTTTGGTTTGCTGGTAAGGTGAAGCAATTTCAGAAGGTTCTACATCCCTTTTATTAAAATTCCTTTTAATAAAGCCATGAATCTCAGAACTGCCTGGTCCCTGTTCAGAACTAACAGCAGCACTAGATACGACTTAGCTCACAGGGTCTCTGACAACTGTACATCCCATCAGCAGAGGACAAAGGCAGTAGCTGAAGAGTTGCTTCCTACCTTTCTCAGAGACCTTGTGTTAGATCTCTAATTTGACCTGCCAAGAGGGAGTTTGGGGCTAGAGAAGGACCATCAGTACCTCTCAAAACCAAAAATATTGTGTAAATAATCTTCTAGCATTCTCCAGGAGAGCCCCTAGTGTTGGCTACCACTCCTTGAGACCCATTGATATGGCAAAGTGCACGTGGGACCCTTTGGCTCCTGCAAATTATCCTCTAGTATCCCCCCCAAAGGCCCCATAAACTCTGGTATCTCGTACATCTAGTATCTGGTATCTTGGAGCTCTTCATGCTTTTTGCTTTTCCAGAAAGGCATTGTGCTTAATTGATCATGCTGCTCACAGCCATTGGTCACTGAGAAAGCTGGCCAGTGTCAAGGTGATTAAGAGAGAATAGGCCAAATTAAAAGTGACAATTAAGACTTTAATCCCTGTGGCAACATAAGCAAGAGTCTGAGCCTGAATGGTCACTGACTCCGTAAGTGTTTCATTTTCCCGTGAAATGACATTGGGCAAGGGTAGGATGTGTTAGCATAGATTAGGGAGTGGGGGGGGGGGAACATCTCACTGTAGGTACAGTTGTTATACTATTTTATATACCTTATATACATACTCATACGCACACGCACATGTATGTGTATCTTTTATACTATAACTGATACTATGCTGTTGTTGGTGATATACACATCAGTTCATTCAATCCATCTCCTATGCCTGAAAATTTTGATAGTGTTGAATATTTTGCTATTACAAACAATGCTGCAAGGAATGCCTTTGTGCTTATGGATTTTCAGTGTTAGGGCTATGATTATGTACTAAACTATAAATTATTATGTATTATGTCTACATAGTTTATTAACCTATGAATCCTGGAGATTAATATAAAACATGTTTATTTCTCAGAATATTTATGAAATAATGACTTAGCTTCCACAGTCATTAAAACTATTCTTACCGTCTTCACGTCAGATCTAACAATGTGGCAATTTCATTATAATTTTATAAAAATGAGAGAAAATGCTGCTGTATACTTGTTATAAATTTGAAATCTAGAGATTTTGCAGTAGATTTGTTAATTTTGTAGACTAAATGCATCTCTTCATGTAGCTCATTTTGTAGTACGAGATGAAAATCTTACATCTGTGCAAGATTCAATGCCAAAATTTCAAACACTAGGAAAGAAACAAATAACTGATGAACAAAGAAGACGCAATAGTAAGTATACTAATTATAGATAATTTTAAATTATTTTAAATTGAACTCATCAGAAGATCTTTTTCTTTGATTTACATATGTATATTTGAGCATCTATTTTATGGACATCTTACTTTACCCTAATGTGTGAATAGAATACACTAATATAACTAGAGAACAAAAGCAGAAATATTTAATATCTTTTGGTTGGTATTTGCATAATTAGCAATTGCTAAGTAGAAACACCACCTTCACGTACCCTCAGGAAAAAACTGTTCTCGTGATTTTTTTCATTTTGCTTCTGAGGGTGGTAAGTTTGCTGATTATTTGACATATCCAGAAGTTCCATTACACATTTGCTTTTCTGTTTAGCACTTCCTTTGGAAATCCGGAAAAAGAATATACCGCTTGAACATCTATTGCCTGATGAGAAAGTTTTATTATCAAGAAGCCAATCTCAAACTAAGAAAATTCGAGCTGTTAGAAAGGACAGTGTCAATAGTAAGTAATTGATTATAATCTTTTAACTTAGTTTTTACTTAGTATAGAATTTTGGTTTTGGTTTATGAATTTGCCTTCAAACACATGCTTCTATTGCTAATTATTTTGATAATTCTTCTAGATCTTTCTTGATGATTTGTTACTTTTATAATTACTGAGTTATATGTGTTAAATCATCCACTTTGTGGATTTCTCTATTTTTTCTTGTATTTGTGTCAGGTTTTGCTTTATGTCTTGTGATGCTGTAGTATTTATGTGCATATAAAGTTAAAATTTATATTCTTCAAGGGCAGAATATTTTGTCCTAATTAAGGGCCCTATAATACTTTATCATTTATATATTTTTATTTATTTTCCTTAATAACCTTCTTATCTGCTTTTAATATAGCTCCTTCTGGTTGGCATTTACATGGTATAGTTTGTTCATCCTGTTATTGTGGTTTTCCTATTTATGATTTTGCTATTTCTTTTGTAAGAAACTTGTATAAACTCTTAAATTTAGTCTGATGTTTTTCTTTTAATTATTTCTCCTAAACGTATATATGCATAACCTAATTATTGATATTTTAGGTGTAATTACACCATTTTTTTGGCTACTACTCTTTTTGTACCTGCTAGTTCTTTTACTCTCTATTTAACATCATTATTCATTTTTCCTTAGTCATACTTGACACCCAAAATGTTAAACTTTATTCTAAAGTGCAAATTAAATAAAAAACTAAAGAATAGCTTTAAATATAAATGTATAATAATGTTTATAATAATAAAGAAATAAAATAATTTTTGATAATTATAAATTACATATATTAATGTCTCTAATGTTTCTGTGTATCTAAAAAGTTACACGACTGATTTTATATGCACAAGTAAAAAATATAGATGATATTTATATTTTAACGAGGTGGTGATGTTCTTGAGTAATTAACATACCTGGTAAATCTAGACGTTCCACCAGAGAATCTGGTTCTCTAGTGCTTATAAGGGCCTTTTTTCTTATAGTCCACAATAAAATGTGATATCATCTGACAGTCTTTTGCCTGCAACCAGAACTACTAGAAAGAAAAGATTCAATAGGAAATACAATGATAATAAATATTATTAAATTATTGAAATTACATTAAGTAAATTTTGACTAAGCAGAATTTAGTTCATGAACATGTATCCTTTTATAACTTTACAGAGATCTATCAAGTCAATTTTTTATTATGTCATTTAAATTTCTTATTTTATGATTTCCTTGAATTTTGACTGTTCTATCAATTATTGAGAGATATAGTGAATTGTTCTTCTATCATTGTGGATTTATCTATTTCTTCTTATATTTCTGTCCATTTTCCTTATACTGTCTATCTATTAGATGTGTAAAAATAAAAAATTAGATTTTCCTCAAGAGCTCAATCTTTTCTTTTTGTAAAAGTTACCATCTTAGTCTTCAGTAAGGTCTTCTGACTAAAAGTCTGTTTTGTCTGATGTCGGCAAAACTACTGTGTAGTTATTTTGGTTAGTACTTGTGTGGCATCTGTTTTCAATTGTTTACTTTATATCTTTCTGTATTCATATGATTTATTATATAAATAACTGATAGTTAAATTGTTTATAAATGGCAGTGTAACTGTCTTTGTTCCTAGAATACATAAGCTGTTTCTTTTTGGTTGCTTTTAATTTTTCTACCTGGTCTAGAGTTTTAAAATTTCTTTTCTCTCTTTATTTTGGAATTTTTTTTATCAGTTAAATTTTCCAATCAGCCATCTAAGAAGCTTTTAAAAAATACAAATCCCCTTAGTACAATAAAAGTCTAATGTTGACTTTCTAAATGTAATATGAAATAATAAGATTGCCTTCACATAATTTCGGGATAAGTAATATTATGATTTTTACAATTATTTTCATGGTCCATTTTTTTTGTGTGTGTGTGTCATTTATTTAAATTGTATTGATTAGCTTAAATTGTTAAAACACTGATCGGAAATTTTGAATGGTTTTTGTATATATTAATTATCCAGAGGATTCACAATAAAGTTGTTTCACTTTTTATTAGATTAAAAGCCTCTCTTCTTATAGCTGAGAAAAGCATGAAATATTAGATGAACTCTTTCACGTGAAGATAAGTTTTAATCTCAAAAAGCCCATCTCAGATTAAGACATTTAGTACTGTCAGAAAAGTGGGTCATAGTAGTAAGTATCATAAATTAATGATTTTTAATTAAATTTCTCTCCTTAGTTCATGAATATATATTTAGTCAATTATGAATATGATTTTTATGTATCACATATACACGTATATGTATATGTGTATCATGTACAACATGTGTTTGTGTGTGTATGTATGTATATATGTATGTATATTCTCCGTCAGGTCAAGTTGATACTGTTAATGTGTTCTTAACTTCATTAAGGTTCTCTGTTTATTCTGTCATTTGTGAAAAAGGTATTTTAAATTCTATTGCTATGATTACTTATCTCTCTATTGCTCTTTGTAGTTCTGTCATTTTCATTTCATGCTTCCAAAGCTTTGTTATTACATACATGTGGATTTCAAATTGTTATCCGTTTTTGCATTTGTTTATAGTTTGGGACTCTGTCACGGAGGCTGGAGTACAGTAGCCCATTTGTCTCACTATGAGTTTAAACTTCTGGTTTCAAGCAATATTCCCATCTTGGGCTCCCGAGTAATTAGGTCTATAGGCATGCACCACCATGCCCACCCCTTTTTGTAGAGGTGGTGTCTCACTATATTACCAGGCTGATCTCAATTTCCTGGCCTCAAGCAATCCTCCTGCCTCAGCCTCCCAAAGTGCTGGGGACAAGCATGAGCCAGCATGCTTGGCTTAAGTTATTACATGTTTTTAAGGCACCAAGACTCTTTATGACAGACACTTTGTAGTAACTTTTTTTTTTATTTGCCTTTGTCAGATATTAACATCTTTTTTTACACGAGTATTTACACAATGTTTGCATAATTTTGTTTGCAACCTTTTTGTATTATTATGAAGCTGTATATCTTTAAAATACCATACATTATAGTTGGCTATTTTAAAAACCCAATTTGACAGTGTTTTCATTTTTAAATGTAACACTTGATACATTTACATTTAATGAAAGTACTGGTATTTTATGTTTTCTGTCTTTCTCACCTCATCTGTTTTTTAATATCCTTTTAAAATTTACTTTTAATGTTTTATTTAGCATTTTATTTCTTATCCACATGTGTTGTAAAAAATATTTGAGTTGAAAAAATATTTGAATTAATTGTAAAATGTGAATAATTAGAAAACTATTCTCTTGAAAAATATTCCTATAATTCTCTGTCTATAGAATTCTCTGTATTTACAATTCTCTGTCTATAATTCTCTGTCTCAAAATGTGGTATTTGATTATAATTTTTAAAACATGAGAGGAAATGTTGCAGGATGATTGACATGTATTTGAATTACAGAGGTTTTCCAATAGATCCATTTCTTTAATGGACTAACGGCATCTTTCTTGTAGTTCAGAAAGTGGAATTGGCATTAGATGAAAATATTTTACCCAAGGATAAAATTGCATTGTTAAAAAAACAATATCAAAGTAAGAAACTTGAAGCTATCAGACGGGAAACACTAACTAGTAAGTATGATAATTTTCAATATCATTGACATATTTTTAATTAGAGTAAGCTGAGGAAGTTTGTTTTTAGGTTTGTGAATATTTAATGTCATGTCTTTTATACATCTATTAGATCAAATATATTCATTAGGCTCTGAAGATATTTATTTTCATTAAATTTTTTTCTATGAATTAAATTTTGCTAAGAGATATATGTTAAATTCTCCCTCTGTGATTATGGATTTCTCTATCTCTTATGGTTCTGTCAGATTGCTTTTTGAAACCATGCTATTCAATGTGTACAAATTTATACTTATTATAAAGTATACATTTTATTTTTATTTTATTTATTTATTTATTGCAGTTTTTGGCTGGGGCTGGGTTTGAACCCACCACCTCTGGCATATGGAACCAGTGCCCTACTCCTTTGAGCTACAGGCACCGCCCCATAAAGTATACATTTTATAAACTGGTAAACTTTAGTTTTCATCTCTATAAAAATAAGCCTTTTATTTCTAAAAATGCTTTTCTGCTTTAATTTTTATTTTGTCTGATGTTATTATAGTTATGTATGCTTTCTTGTGATAAGTATGTATACAATCTTTTGTAAAATGTTTAGGCATCAGAGGAAGGAATCTTCCCCAACAGGTTCTATGAAAGGAACCTCATACCAAAAGCCAGGAAAAGACCCAAGTAAAAAGGAGAATTTCAGACCAATTTCACTAATGACTATAGATGCAAAAATTCTCAACAAAATCCTAGCCAATAAATTACAGTTTATCATCAAAAAAGTCATACATCATGATCAAGTGGGTTTCATCCCAGGGATGCAAGGCTGGTTTAACATACGCAAGTCTATAAACGTTATTCGCCGTATCAAGAGAAGCAAAAACAAAGACCGTATGATCCTCTCAATAGATGCAGAAAAAGCATTCGATAAAGTCCAGCATCCTTTTCTAATTAGAACACTGAAGAGTTTAGGCATAGGTGGCACATTTCTTAAACTGATCGAAGCTATCTATGACAAATCCACAGCTAATATTTTACTGAATGGAATAAAACTGAAAGCTTTTCCTCTTAGAACTGGAACCAGACAAGGTTGTCCTCTGTCACCTTTACTATTCAACATAGTGCTGGAAGTTCTAGCCAATACAATTAGACAAGACAGGAAATAAAGAGAATCCAAATGAGAGCAGAGGAGGTCAAACTCTCCCTCTTTGCTGATGATACGGTCTTATACTTAGGGAACCCCACAAGACTCCTGGAAGTCATCAAAAGATACAGTAATGTTTCAGGATATAAAATCAATGCCCACAAGTCAGTAGCCTTTGTATATGCCAACAACAGCCAAGATGAGAGGCTAATTAAGGACACAGCTCCCTTCACCATAGCTTCAAAGAAAATGAAATACTTAGGAATATACCTAACAAAAGAGGTGAAGGACCTCTATAAAGAAAATTATGAAACCCTAAGAAAGGAAATAGCAGAGGATATTAATAAATGGAGGAACATACCATGCTCATGGCTGGGAAGAATCAACATTGTTAAAATGTCTATACTTCCAAGGGCAATCTACCTATTCAATGCCATCTCTATTAAAATAGCAACATTGTGTTTTCAAGATTTGGAATAAAATGATTCTGCATTTTGTATGGAACCAGAAAAAAATCCGTATAGCTAAGGCAGTTCCCAGTAATAAAAACAAAGCTGGGGGCATCAGCATACCAGATTTTAGGCTGTACTACAGGCCATAGTGGACAAGACAGCATGGTACTGGCACAAAAATAGAGATATAGACATTTGGAATCAAATAGAAAACCAAGAAATGAAACTAACATCTTACAACCACCTAATCTTTCATAAACCAAACAAGAACATACCTTGGGGGAAAGACTCCCTATTCAATAAATGGTGTTGGGAGAACTGGGTGTCTACATGTAAAAGACTGAAACTGGACCCACACCTTTCCCCACTCACAAAAATTGATTCAAGATGGATAAAGGACTTAAATTTAAGACATGAAACAATAAAAATCCTCAAAGAAAGCGTAAGAAAAACACTGGAAGATATTGACCTGGGGAAAGACTTTATGAAGAAGACTGCTGTGGCAATTGCAACAACAACAAAAATAAACAAATGGGACTTCATTAAACTGAAAAGCTTCTGTACAGCTAAGGAGACAATAACCAAAGCAAATAGACAACCTACACAATGGGAAAGGATGTTTGCATATTTTCAATCAGACAAAAGCTGGATAACTAGGATCTATAGAGAACTCAAATTAATCCACAAGAAAAAAGCCAACAATCCCATATATCAATGGAGAAGAGAGATGAACAGAAC
This sequence comes from Nycticebus coucang, assembly GCF_027406575.1. NCBI lineage: Eukaryota > Metazoa > Chordata > Mammalia > Primates > Lorisidae > Nycticebus > Nycticebus coucang. Next base: position 43,287,821 of record NC_069799.1, on the reverse strand, counting down.
CTTCTCTAAAGAAGACATGAATGGCTAGCAAACTTGAAAAAATGCTCATTGTCCCTAATTATTAGAGCAATGCAAATCAAAAATACCTTGAGATATCTAACTCCACTGAGAATTGTCCATATCACAAAACCTCAAAACTTCAGATGCTGGTGTGGATATGGAGAGAAGGAAACGCTTTTACACTGCTGGTGGGACTGCAAACTAGTACAACCTTTCTGGAAGGAAGTATGGAGAATCCTCAAAGCACTCAAGCTAGACCTCCCATTTGATCCTGCCATCCCATTACTGGGCATCTACCCAGAAGGAAAAAAAATCCTTTTATCATAAGGACATTTGTACTAGACTATTTATCGCAGCTCAATTTACAATTGCCAAAATGTGGGAGCAGCCTAAATACCCCCCAACCCAGGAATGGAGTAACAAGCTGTGGTATATGCAGCCACTAAAAAAAAATAGAGACTTCACAGCCTTTGTATTAACCTGCATGGAAGCGGAACACATTATTCTTAGTAAAGCGTCACAAGAATGGAGAAGCATGATCCTGTGTATCCAATTTTGATATGAGGATAATTAATGACAATTAGTGACATGGTGGGGCGATGGGGGAATAGGAGAGCAGAGAGAGGGAAGGAGGGAGGGGGTGGGGTCTCTGTCTTGGGGGCAAGGCACAATTGTAAGAGGGACTTTACTTAAGAAGTGCAATCATGTAACCTGGTTTCTTGTACCCTCAATGATCCCCCCCAAAAGTTGAGGCATCAGTTGGTGATGCCTCAATGGTGCCAGTAATTTTCTAATAATGTTCCTAAGCCACAAGACAACCCAACAGTTTCTTTATTAATTAGTTAGGTTCAAACAACTTAGCACCTGTTGGGTGCTGCATAACTTTTGTGGGAACATATGTTTTCCATGCAGTTAGGTAAATACTAAGGAGCATAACTACTAGATCATGTGGTAAGAATATATGTAACTGTGTAAGAAACTGTCAGACTGTTTTCAAAGTGGCTGTAGAGTTTGGTGTTTCCCCTAGTAACGAATGAGAGCTCTCTTTGCTTTTTGCCAGCACGTGGGGCATTTTCAGTGCTGAGGATTTTAACCATGCTAATACATCTGTAGTGATATCTCATTCTTCATTTAATTTGCAATCCCCTACTGACACCTCTTTTATTATTGCCATCTATATGTCTTCTATGGTAAGGTGACACTTCAGCTCTTTGGCCCATGTTATAAAGGGGCTCTTTGTTTCCTTACAGTATCAGGTATGTGTTTTTCAAATATTTTTCTCTTTGTCTGTGACTTATATTTCATTCCCTTAACAGTTCTTTTGCAGCACAGAAATTTTTTATTATAATGAAGCAAACATACCAGTTTTAGTTGGATTTTGGTGTATCTAAAAGGCTGTAACAGGGTGGTGCCTGTAGCTCAAAGGGGTAGGGTGCCGGCCCCATATGCCGGAGGTGGCGGGTTCAAACCCAGCCCCGGCCAGAAACTGCAATAAATAAATAAATAAATAAATAAATAAAAATAAAAGGCTGTAACAAAACTTAAGTTCACTTAGATCTCTTCCTAGGCTATCTTCTAGGAATGGGATAGATAGGGCTACCCCTACCCAGATTTGGGTTCTCTATAGATCCTAGTTATCAAGCTTTTGTCTGTGATTCAAAATATGCAAATATCCTTTCCCATTGTGTAGGTTATCTATTTGCTTTGGTTATTGTCTTCTTAGCTATAGATGTCATAGATCTACCTAGATAACAGATCTCTCCCTATGTTATCTTCTAGGATTGGGGTAGATAGGGTTACCCACATCACATAACATGGAAAATTACTAGCTTATTGGCAGCTGGTTTAAGGTATTTATATTACATGCTGTAGATCACCACTGTATTCTCTCAGGTTGTCTATCAGAAGTCATAGTTACTAAGACTTTTCATTGTTCCCTCAAACTTACTGTTTCTGGGTAATGGGGCCTGTACTAATATCAGTGAGTTTTATGGATGTGAGCTCATAATGACCCATCATTTGCATAAAACATGCCCTCTGGTTTGAAAGATGTATGGGACAACTATAGCAGCAGAAAAGATAATCTCTGAGCTCATGAACAATAATATTGGTAGCTGTTCCATAGGCACAGAAAGTGGGTAAGTACCTAAAATAAATGCCTAACCCAGTGGGAGCAAATAACTGACCTCTCTGTGATAGAAAGTTTGCTGCTGTCCATCTGCCACCAGATGGTTTTTGGATCCCCTTAAAAAATGGTGCTCTACTGGGAAGCTCAAATTTGGCTTATGATTTTAACATGTTGAATACTAATGAATAGCAAATATACTTACTAGTCTTGATAAGCAAAACTCTATATTATTAATAGTATTTATATGAGGAATGGGTGTCTTTATACATTTTCATACTATTTTAGGAAGTTATACACAAAACTCCCCAAGACTTCCATACTATCATTTTTCCAATTTTCTTTCTTCCAAGTCCTCAGATGACCATCTGGCTCATGCCCATAAATCAGTGCAGATCTAAATCTCAGACCATTTCTATTTCCACATATATTTCCCAGATGTATTACCTAAACTTCTGCCCACAAGAAGGATTTCTCGTTACTTTTGTCTTTCAGGGCCTCTATTTAGTATGATTATAATACAGTGTCAAATAATGGGTTAAGATGTAAAATATATAAAAGGATAAGTAATCTAATACGAAAATCAGGCAACAGGTAGAAATGGGCAGTAAAAGATCTATTCTTAATATTATTAGTGGGAGTGTATAATGATTAAAAAAACCTCTGAGCATTTCAACATATTATCAGTGATATCTGTACCCAAAAGATTCTGAATTATTTCAATATCTAGATTTTTTTCTTAAGAGCACCTTTGCACTTACCTTGTTTTCAGGCCTCTCTGTTCTTAATCTCCGATATTTGTTATTATATCAATTTTCTCTGAAGTTTTTTGAGTTGGATTAATGAGAGGGATGCCAACTTGTGATTAATTCACTGACTTGTTCACACATGCTAATTTTGTTACAACTTAAAAGAGCTTAATTGATGGTTATTCAGCTAAATAACATAACATGGAAAATTACTAGCTTAATAAAATGAAGAAAAATGTCATTGTGTTTCAACATGTTTTCGGGCTAGATGTGTGTCTTCCTTTAATGTATTTCAAACGTCTATTTTGTAGATGGGAAGATGACTCACATGACAGACAGTTTTAAGAAATACAGAATTTCTCAAGTGGAAACACCTGGTATGTATAATATTGGCAAATAATCTAAAATCATATAAATATTCATATTCAGAAGTGTAAAATATGGTCACAAATGGATGTCAGGCTCATCAGTTTTGATTTTTATATCGGGACCCTAACAATAATAATATTGTAACAGCAAATATTTTGTTATATATTGAAAATTTATTATCTAAAATTTAATAAACAATCCATTAAAAACCCTGTGAGGGAATTATTATTATCACTGTATGAGATATGAGGAGAATGAGACATGGGGTAACTTGCCTAAAGTCACAACTATTAGAGATGGATTTTAAACCAAAATAATCTGCTATGATCACCCCAGGAAAACTAGAAGAAATCTTGGAAGAATGTGACTATGTTTGAGTTTAAAGTCCAGAATGAAATGTTTTCCTCTCACCTCTTGTGCAAACCTTTCTTTGGCTTTGCTCTCTGTTTTGCCACCATTCCTTTGCTGCTACTGGAATTTCTTAATTACTCTGTAATTGTTAAGGTAACAATTACAATATTACCTTAACAATTACAGAGATGGTATATACCTCAACTTCGGATATTTAAGTGATAAGAAATGTTGATCATTTGATAAAAGGAAATGTCATTTCTGTGTTTTCCTGTTTATTTTTACACAAATTTCATGTTTTCATGTAGGTATACGTATGTTCCTGATTTAGAAAAAAACAATGGAATAAATGATCTTTATTAGCATGTTTAAGAAAATCTGTGTCTCACTAAACTCCAATGCCAGATTTCAAGAGAAATAAAATGTCCAATTAAAGTTGGAGACAAGATGAAATTGTTTTCTATTGCCGCTAAAGTGCTCATTATTATAAAATGGATAGATAATGTAATGAGAAAAGAAAAATAACTTATTATTATAAATATTAGAAAAGATAATACAATATGATTATTACTTACAGGTTAGTAGATGACTATCTTTAAAGCCTAAAAGAATCAAATAAAAGAAAACATAACATCAATATGAATGTTTAGTCAGGTGGCTAAAACAAATGTGCCAAAGAAAAACATTCCTATATATGCCAGCATTGAAAGGAGCGCAAAAATAATAAAAATAACTGATAATAAAAACTGGGACCTGGCGTGGCACCCATAGTTCAGTGGTTAGGGCGCCAGCCACATACACTGAGCTGGCAGGTTCAAACCCGACCCAGGCCAGCTAAATAGCAATGAGAACTGCAACAACAACAACAAAAATAGCTGGGCGTTGTGGCAGCCACCTGTAGTCCCAGCTACTTAGGAGGCTGAGGCTGTGGCAGGCACCTGTAGTCCCAGCTACTTAGGAGGCTGAGGCTGTGGCAGGCACCTGTAGTCCCAGCTACTTAAGAAGCCAACAATTGAGTGACTCTTAAGCCCAAGAGTTTGAGGTTGCTGTAAGACTCTGTCTAAAAACCAAAAAAAAACAAAACACACACCAAAAAAACAGGAACTATGCTAATCTCAGATGATAGAAACAGTAAACATTAATGACAAAAAGAACTGTTGACTAAATGGGGAGATATTTCATGCTCCTGAGTGAAAGATTCCTAAAAGTAGTGAATAACTTACTTTGTTATTGATGTAATTTGTGAAGTTGATTCTAAAATTTATCTTGAGAAGAATGACGTATTTCAGTATAAAAATTACTGATTTAGAATGAGAAGGTAGGGATGAGACAGTGGCACTTGACTTAACTCCATATGGAAAAGCTCCAGTAATTCAACAGTAAACATTTAGATGAATGGAGCGGACTAGAAATTCCAGATACTAGTTAAAGGAATATTATGAAGATAGCTATTAGAATCAGTAGTGTAAAAAAAAAAAGCATTTGATTATTTAATAAATTGTATTAAGACAGATGAGAGAAAATAAAATGTGTTTTATCTTCCACTGTTCAAAAAACTGATTTTACAAATGAGTTCCACATCTATCAATGCATGAATAGATAAGGATATGCACAGTGGAATATTATATAACCACAAATATAAAACCCTGCTATATACAACACCATGGATAGAACCAAAGAACATTAAGTTAAATAAGCTAAGCACAGACAGACAAATCTCACATTTTCTTATCTCAGATTTGGGAGGTAAATATTAAGACAGAGTAGAATAGAATATTGGATACCAGAGGCTGGGAAGAGTAGTGGGGAGGGGAATAGAAAGTGGGAATGGCTAATGGGTACAACAACATAGTTAGTTAGATATAAGGAACGATATTTAATAGCAGAGCAAAATGACTACAATCAACAATACTTTAAAGTAACTAAAAGAATGGAATTGAAACATTCCTAACACAAAGAAATGATAAATGCCTGAGGTTATGGATACCCTAGTAACCCCGATTTGATTAATTGACATAGTATGCTTGAATCAAATCACATGTGTTCTGTAAAAATATACAACTATTATGTACTCACAATAACTAAAAAGAAAACACATGAATTAATCTCATTTAATATAAATTAATCTCTTAAGTATAACTTCATAGCCAGAAACATAAAGGAAAGATCATTAAAAATCAACTAAGTAATAATTTATAATTTTGGCACACAGTAACACCAAAATCATAGATACAAAGCAGACAGCAAACCTGATTTTGTGATAGTCAACAGGTTATATTCTTAATATAAAATAGTCTTTGTATGAAGATATATTAGCATTTATATTAGATTTCTTTCTTTAAAAAATGATATTAAAAGAAATTAGAAAAAAATTTCTCCAACAGAAAAATGGACAAATATTTTATTCTCATTATTCATAAAATTAATTCATATCAATAATAAAATTAATTAAAATAATTCATAAAACAACAAATACTAAAAGTATATGATATTAATTGGGAACGGTGCACAGAAACAGATCTTAGTGTTATATGATGAAACATTTTCAGGACCACTTTATGAAAATACGTATCAATTACTGTAGGTATCAGTGACATAAAAAAGGTTCCTTTGATTCAGATATGTATTTTTTCATTTCTTTTTTAATTTAATTTTTTATTTGTATTTTGTTTGTTTTTCTTTTTTTATTGTTAAATCATAGCTGTGTACATTGGTGCAATCAAGGGGTACAATGTGCTGGTTTCATATACAATCTGAAATATTTTTATTTTTGTTTTTTTTGTAGAGACTGAGTCTCACTTTATGGCCCTCGGTAGAGTGCTGTGGCCTCACGCAGCTCACAGCAACCTCCAACTCCTGGGCTTCAGTGATTCTCTTGCCTCAGCCTCCCGAGTAGCTGGGACTACAGGTGCCCGCCACAACGCCCAGCTATTTTTTTTTTTTTTGGTTGCAGTTCAGCCGGAGCCGGGTTTGAACCCGCCACCCTCGGTATATGGGGCCGGCGCCTTACCGACTGAGCCACAGGCGCCACCCACAATCTGAAATATTCTTATCAAACTGTTCAACGTAGCCTTCATGGCATTTTCTTAATTATTGTATGTAGCCATTTGTATTCTGCCTTTAGTAAGTTTCACCTGCACCCATTCTAAGATGCACTGTAGGTGTGGCCCCACCCATCATCCTCCCTCCACCCTAACCTCCCCCCCTCCCTTCCCCTTCCTTGGCCCTTTCCTCATAGTCTTGTGCTATAGTTGGGTTATAGTCTTCATGTGAAAGCTATAATTTAGCTTCATAAGGGCTGAGTACATTGGATACTTTTTCTCCCATTCCTGAGATACTTTGCTAAGAAGAATATGTTCCAGCTCCATCCATGTAAACATAAAAGATGTAGTCTCCATCTTTCTTGAAGGCTGCATAATATTCCATGGTATACATGTACCAAAATTTGCTAGTCCATTTGTGGGTCGATGGGCACTTGGGCTTCTTTCGTGACTTAGCAATTATGAATTGGGCTGCAATAAACATTCTGCTACAGATGTCTTTGTTATATTGTGATTTTTGGTCTTCTGGGTATAAACCTAGTAAAGGAATTATAGGATCAAATGGCAGGTCTATTTTTAGGTCTCTAAGTATTCTCCAAACATCCTTTCAGAAGGAACATATTAATGTGCATTCCCACCAGCAGTGTAGAAGTGTGCCCTTTTCTCCACATCCACGCCAACATCTCTGGTTTTGGGATTTTGTTATGTGGGCTACTCTTACTGGGGTTAGGTGATATCTCAAAGTAGTTTTGATTTGCATTTCTCTGATGATTAAGGATGATGAGCTTTGGCGGCACCTGTGGCTCAGTCGGTAAGGCGCCAGCCCCATATACTGAGGGTGGCAGGTTCAAACTCGGCCCCGGCTGAACTGCAACCAAAAAATAGCTGGGTGTTGTGGTAGGCGCCTGTAGTCCCAGCTACTTGGGAGGCTGAGGCAAGAGAATTGCTTAAGCCCAAGAGTTGGAGGTTGCTGTGAGCTGTATGATGCTATGGCACTCTACCAAGGGCCATAAAGTGAGACTCTGTCTCTACAAAAAAAAAAAAAAAAATTATGTGTTTCTTAAGGTGAAGGATGATGAGCTTTTTTGCATGTGTTTGTAGATTGTGCATCTGTCTTCTTTAGGGAAGTTTCTCTTCAAGTCCTTTACCCACCCTGAGATGGGGTCACGTGTTCTTTTCTTGCTAATAAGTTTGAGTTCTCTGTGGATTCTGGTTATTAGACCTTTATCGGAGGTAAAACCTGCAAATATTTTCTCCCATTCTGAGGGCTGTCTGCTTGCTTTACTTACTGTGTTCTTGGCTGTGCAGAAGCTTTTTAGTTTGATCACGTCCCAGTAATGTATTTTTCATACTGCTTCAATTGCCTAGGGAGTCCTCCTCATAAAATATTCACCCAGGCCGATTCCTTCAAGAGTTTTCCCTGCACTTTCCTCAAGTATTTTTATAGTTTCATGTCCTAAGTTTAAATCTTTTATCCAGTGAGAGTCTATCTTAGTTAATGGTGAAAGGTGTGGGTCCAGTTTCAAGCTTCTACAGGTTGCCAGCCAGTTCACCCAGCACCATTTGTTAAATAGGGAATCTTTTCCCCACTGAATGTTTTTAATTGGCTTGTCAAAGATCAAATAACGGTAAGTAACTGGGTTCATCTCTTGGTTCTCTATTCTGTTCCAGACATCTATTTCTCTGTTTTTGTGCCAATACCATGCTGTTTTGATCACTATCGATTTATAGTACAGTCTGAGGTCTGGTAGCGTGATTCCTCCTGCTTTGTTTTTATTGCTGAGTAATGTTTTGGCTATTTGAGGTTTTTTCTGATTCCATATAAAATGAAGTATTATTTTTTCAAGATCTTTAAAATATGACAATGGAGCTTTAATAGGAATTGCATTAAAATTACGTATTGCTTTGGGTAGTATAGACATTTTAACAATGTTGATTCTTCCCAACCATGAGCATGGTATGTTTTTCCATTTGTTAACATCTTCAGCTATTTCTTTTCTTAAAGTTTCATAGTTCTCTTTGTAGAGTTCTTTCATGTCCTTTGTTAGGTATACTCCCAAATATTTCATCTTCTTTGGCACTACTGTGAAAGGAATAGAGTCCTTGACTGTTTTTTCGGCTTGGTTATTGTTGGTCTATATAAAGGCTACAGATTTATGGGTGTTGATTTTGTAGCCTGAGACATTGCTGTGTTCCTTGATCACTTCTAAAAGTTTTGTAGTAGAATCCCTAGTGTTTTCCAGATATACGATCATATCATCTGTGAAGAGTGAAAGTTTGATCTCTTCTGACACTGTGTGGATACCCTCGATCGCCTTTTCTTCCCTAATTGCAATGACTAAAACTTCCATTACAATGTTAAAGAGCAGTGGAGACAATGGGCAGCCTTGCCTGGTTCCAATGGGCAGCCTTGCCTGGTTCCTGATCTAAGTGGAAATTATTTCAATTTAACTCCATTCAATACGATATTGGCTGTGGGTTTGTTGTAGATGGCCTCTATTAGTTTAAGAAATGTCCCTTCTATACCAATTTTCTTAAGTGTTCTGATCATGAAGGGATGCTGGATATTATCAAAAGGTTTTTCTGCATCAATTGAAAGAATCATATGGTCCTTATTTTTTATTTTGTTTATGTGCTGAATTACATTTGAGACTTACATATATTGAACCAGCCTTGAGACCCTGGGATAAATCCCACTTGGTCATGGTGTATAATTTTTTTGATGTGTTGTTGGATTCTGTTTGTTATGATCTTATTGAGTATTTTGGCATCAATATTCATTAGTTATATTGGTCTATAATTTTCTTTTCTTGTTGGGTCTTTCCCTGGTTTGGGGATCAAGGTAATGTTTGCTTCATAGAATGTGTTGGGTAATATTCCTTCTTTTTCTATATTTTGGAAGAGGTTTAGTAATACAGGTACTAGTTCTTCTTTAAAGGTTTGGTAGAATTCTGACATAAAGCATCTGGTCCTGGGCTTTTCTTTTTAGGGAGATTTTGTATAGTTGATGCTATTTCAGAACTTGATATAGGCCTGTTCAGCATTTCCACTTCATTCTGGCTAAGTCTTGGTAGGTGGCGTACTTCCAGGTATTGGTCAATTTCTTTCAGATTTTCATATATCTGAGAGTAGAGTTTCTTGTAGTATTCATTAAGGATTTTTTGAATTTCTGAGGGGTCTGTTGTTATTTCATGTTTACAATTTCTGATTGATGAAATTAGAGATTTTGCTCTTTTTTTCCTGGTTAGGTTGGCCAATGGTTTTTCTATTTTATTGATCTTTTCAAAAAAACAACTTTTGGATTTATTGATCTGTTGTATAATTCTTTTGTTTTCAATTTCATTTAATTCTGCTCTGATTTTGGTTATTTCTTTTCTTCTGCTGGGTTTGGGGTTGGAGTGTTCTTCCTTCTCCAGTTGCTTGAGATGTCCCATTAAGTTATTAACTTCCTCTCTTTCCGTTTTCTTGAGGAAGGCTTGCAGTGTTGTAAATTTCCCTCTTATGACTGCCTTTGCAGTATCCCAAAGGTTCTGATAATTCGTGTCTTGATTGTTGTTTTGTTCCAAAAATTTGGTGATTTCCTTCTTAATCTCGTCTATAACCCATCTATCCTTCAGCATAAGGTTGTTTAGCTTCCATGTTTTTGTATCGGTATGCAGGTTCCTGTTGTTATTGAGTTCAACTTTTATTCTATGATGGTCTAAGAAGATGCAAGGAATAATTTCTATTTTTTAAAATTTGCTGAGGTTAGATTCATGGCCTAGGATGTGGTCGATTTTGGAGTATGTTCTGTGGGGCTGACGAGAAGAATGTGCATTCAGTTTTGTTGGGATGAAATGTTCTATAGATGTCTGTTATGTCCTGATGTTGAATGGTTAAATTTAAATCTAAAATTCCTTTGCTTAGCTTCTTTTTGACGGGTCTGTTCAGCACTGCTAAAGGGGTGTTAAAATCTCCAACTACTGTGGAACTGGAGGAAATCAAGTTGCTCATGTCTGTTAGAGTATCTTTTATAAATTGAGTGCGTTCTGCTTGGGTGTGTAAATATTAATAATTGAAATTTCATCATACTGAGTATTATCTTTAGCAAATATGAAGTGTCCGTCCTTATCCTTCCTTATTTAGGTTGGTTTAAAGCCTATTGCGTTCTGCAAGTAGGATTGCAACGCCTGCTTTTTTCTGCTTTCCATTTGCCTGGAGTATAGATTACCATCCCTTCACCTTGAGTCTAATTTTGTCTTTTAATGTAAGATGTGATTCTTGTATGCAGCAGATATCTGGCTTGAGTTTTTGTATCCAGTCAGCCAACCTGTGCCTCTTTAGAGGACAGTTTAAACCATTCACATTAATTGAGAATATTGATAAGCCTTTCGAGAGTCCAGTGGACATTTTTAAACCTTTTGCGACTGTGGAAGTTGGAATTTGATCAGAATTTTCTGGGTGGGTTTACTTTCGTGGTGGAGGATTATGCTGGTCTTTATGGAAGATAGGTCTGAGAATATCCTGGAGAGCTGGTTCAGTTATGGCAAATTTCTTCAACATGTGAATGTCATAAATGAAACTCAGTTTAGCTGGGTACAGGATCCTGGGTTGAAAGTTATTTTGTTTTAGGAGATTAAAAGTCGATGACCATCCTCTTCTAGCTTGAAAGGTTTCAGCAGAGAGATCTGCAGTTATTCTAATATTTTTGCCCGTATAGGTGATGGTTTTATTTCGTCTGGCTGCTTTCAGAATTTTCTTCTTCATATTAACTTTAGTGAAGTTGATTATGATGTGTCTAGGGGATGTCTTATTTGGGTTGAGTTGTGCTGGAGTTCTGAAACTGTCTGCTAACTGAATTTCAGAATCTCTTGGCATGTCTGGAAAGTTCTGCTTCATAATCTCATGGAGAAGAGACTCTGTGCCTTGTGAAGCCACTTCGTCACTTTCGGGGATCCCTATAAGACAAATATTGGTTTTCTTTGAATTATCCCAGAGCTCTCTGAGAGAGTGATCTGTTTTTGCCCTCCATTTCTTTTCCTCTTTGAGAGTTTGGGAGCATTTGGTGTTTTCCAGATATGCAATCATATCATCTGTGAAGAGTGAAAGTTTGATCTCCTCTAACCCTATATGGATACCCTTGATTGCCTATATGGTACCTTGATTGCCTATATGATACCCTAATTGCGATGGCTAAGACTTCCATTACAATGTTAAAAAGCAGTGGAGACAATGGGCAGCTGAAACCTGACAACCTTGGGTGCTTAATGGAAGCTGGGACAGTTCACTCAGTTCCAGCCCCACCCCACATTGATGTTGCTGCCACTTATATTCTGGCAGAATTAGCGATTCTGTCCTGGCTACATTCCCCTGTGGGCGAGGCTCTGTTTGAGTTCACAGAAACTGTGGCTCAGCCCTGCCCTGTGCCACTGCCATTGAGCCAATTCTCAAGGAGCTGACATCTCTGCCTCGGCTGTACTCTGTGTTGGGGTGGGCATGGTTAGAGCTCACATTCAGCTCTTAGTTTCTGCCTTTCCCTGGGCTGGGGCTGTTTCCCCATCTGTTTTTGTCTCAGCTATGTTCCCCTGGGGGACCAGGTGCTTCTTAGGCTCACTAAAGCAGCACTTCTGATTCAGCTTCGCCCTGTGAGTATGCTGTCTCACGCACCGTATTCTCGTGTCCATCCCAACCAAACCCCACCCAGGCAGGTACATCCTCAAGCATACACTTTACTCACGGGGTCTGTGTTTCTGTCACAGATCTGTTCTGCCAGTGGCTGCCACGAGAGGTGGGGAATGTCTCTCCAAAATATCTCCAGGGGCGTGAGCCCTATTGTTCCTGCTGTTGCTGCTGATGCTTTGTGCCGTGGGGCACTGCTTCTCCCTCTCCCTCTCAGTCCACAGTCCTCTCTTTACCACTGTGTCACAGAATCAGCACAGCCCACACCTTGTCCACACCTCTCGAGAAAATGCCCTGGAATCTGGACTCCATGGAGGACAGGCTTTCAGACCTTGGGGTGAGAGTGGAGGGAAGTGCTTAGAGTTCAGAACTGCAGGTAGAGAATTTATACAGTTTTATGGCTGGCAGGAGAGTGCCTCTAGTATTAGTGGGTCCTCTCTGTGAAGGAGTTCTGGTTTTTAGAGAGTCTCTCCCGTGGGATAAAATAGGGGAACATCAGAACTCTGCTGGCTTGTTTGTAGAAAGTATACTGCGAGCCGTTCTCATGGGGAGGGGATTCCCGTGTGCTTGGAGATGGATTTTGTACCTATAGTATGTTTCCTTGGGGTCACAGCTCACCTCAGCAGGGTTGATGTGTGTTCTTCAACCTTCTCTCTTGGCTCAGCTCCAAACCATCAGCTTACTTGCTAAACTTCTGTCCTTTAACTCTCCTTATGGACGGGAGCCTCTGTGGAAAGCTGGTTCCAATTGGCTATCTTGCCTCCAAAACTCTATTCATGATTTTAATAAGAATGACTTTTAGTGCTTCACTAGAAACCAAGATATTAACTGTTGGATTGAGATATTAACTGTTGGATTGAAATGTATTTTACCCTTACGGAGTAAGTGCTTAGGATTAAGTCTATAATTACGATTTTTCAAAGAGTTTTATCATGAATAGATGTGAAATTCTTCAAATTAATTTCTGGCATTTATTGAGATGATTTTTATCTTCTTACTTAACATAATGATGCATTAGTATTTTCCTAACCTTTAGACATTATAGTCTTCCTGAGATTAGGCCATGGAAGACAAGTTTCAATAGTGTTTCTATATTTGATTTACTAAATGTTTTTTCATCTTGGTAGGTCAGAATATGAATGAGCTCCCAGGAAAGAGTTCTACACTTGAAGATGTGGAATCAGGTAAAGGGTACAGGGATCAAAAACAAACAAGTGAAGCTGATGTACATCAGGAATTGAATGGTATGTATGATACAGATAAATATCAGGGTAAATAACAGTCATAAAATAGTAAAAGTCATAAAATATTTGATGATTTAAAAATAAGCTTTAGGTAGCCATTTTTATGTCTATTTATGGCTTTATATTAGTCAAACTTTTTGTTAGTATGGATATCTTAGAACAATATACCAAAAGTTACACAGAACTAGTGGATGTTGTAACACTGTTAGCACTACTCTTTCCTTCTGATAGTCCTTAATATTCTGATTCTTACACCGCATTTCGTAAATTTATTTGGCCAAGGATTTATTTGTTCTTTTTCTTATAATACCCTGTTTCCCCGAAAATAAGACATTCTCTGAAAATAAGACCTATTTACAGGAAAGATAAGATGTCCTCTGAAAATAAGACCTAGCGCATCTTTGGGAGCACACCTTCTTATTTTCAGGGAAACAGGATAGTATTTCATGGGTACTGGTTTAAGAAACACTTTCCTAGGAATTTTATAGAGCTATTACAATTAATCCATTTTTTAAATTTATTTTTTATTTAATATAAGGGTATGTATGATTAGACTATATTATTTGCATTTGTTAGGTAAAGTATGAAATTCATACAGTATTCGTGTTTTAATTCTTATCAAGTATGTTTATTATCTGCTAAAACATTGGCTATTATCTAGTAGAACTTATTCTTGATATTGTTGTATAGTTTTACTATGGTCTGAATGTGTGTCTGCCCTACAAAAAATTCATACATTGGAACTTAAAAACCAATGTGATGATGTTAAGAGGTGGGGCCTCTTAAAAAATAATTGCCTTGCAAGGGCTATGCCCTTGTGCATGGGATTAATGCCCTTAAAAAAGAGATCAAAGGAGTTTCCTAGTTGTTTGTGAAAAGTTACCATCTATGAGGAACAGGTCTTCAATAGATACTAAAACTGCTAGCCTCTTGATCTTGGATTTTCTAGCCTCCATAACTATTAGATACAGATTTCTGTTACTTACATATTTTCCAGTTTAAGGTATTATGTTATAGTAGCAAGAACAGACTAAGATGGAAATTGGTATTGAGAAGGTGGAGTGCTATGTAATGGACGTAGCTTTGAAACTAGGTAAGGAGTACAGGGCTATTCTTGTTAGGTCTAGTAGAAGGGGAGAAGAGTAGAGAAAATTATATTCTTAGATATTACTTAATAATTCTTAACAGAATGTTGGTAGGATTATGGACAATAAAAAGCCATTCTTGTAAGGTCTTATATAGAAATGAGGAACATTCTGTTAGATCAGTGGTTCTCAACCTTCCTCATGCTGCAAACCTTTAATACAGTCCAAAGAGGTGGCAACCCACTGTGAGAGAACTGCTGTGTTAGACACTGGAAGAAAAGCCATCCTCATTATTATATAAAGTGTCAATGAACTTGGCTGAATTGTGTTTGTGTCTCAGGGTTTTATGGTAGGAAAAACTTAGGAACAACAAAATAGGGTACTTGGCAGAAGTTATCTCTAAGGAAAGTGTTAAAGTTATAGTGTGGCTTCTCTTAACTGCTTATGATAAAGAATGTGAAAAGAGAAACTAAAGATAATTTGTAATCAGAATGAAATGGAACATAAAGATTTGGGAAATTCCCAGTCTGGCCAAGTTGTAAAAAGTAAAAAAGCATGTTTGGGAGAGAACACCGGGGAGATGAATGTGGATAGAAGCAACTTAGATGGTCTTTAACAAGACATTAGGAGAATTACCTTGAGGTATTTCTGAAATTACTGTGGCTGGGAGAGAGACCTATTTAAAAGTAGAACCTTAGCTGCCCCTGTAACCTTCAGGATTAATGCCCAGTGCCACCTCAAGTGTTTATTCCCCTCATTCAGGCACAATGCTTCTCATTCACCCCAGCTGTGGCTCACAAAGGCCCAGATATGGCTTAGGCTATCCTTCCAGAAAGTACAAGCCATCTCATTTCTCTTTCATCTCAAGTGCTAACTCTGCAAGTGCCCAGAGTGCAAGAGCTGTGGGGGCATGGCTACTTCCACCTGGAAGTCAAAGGATGCTTCAAAGAGGCTCAAGGCCCAGAGAGAAAACTACCACAGGGTTGGGCCGCCATAGAGCACCCCAGCAGGCATCAGCCTAATGGAGCTTTGGGGGAAGGGCGCTTCTGAGAGCCCCTGTAGGGTAATGTCTAGTGGAGGTGGGGGCAGTGCCATGCCCATGACCCCATAATTGTAGCATCATCCAGCATGCAATGCTAGCCTTGGAGAGCTGTAGGCACCTGACTCCTACTTAATGAGATTTGCCGTGTAGGATAAGTCTAGCAAAGCCATGGGAACAGGGCTGCCTGGAAACTTGGGTTCTCTGCCTATATTCCTGTATGCCCAAAAAGCAGGACTTCGAGTCAAAGAATATTATCCTGAAGCCTTAAGATTTAATCCCTGCCCTGCTGGGTTTTGGATTTGGTCAGGATCTGTTATCCTTTTCTCCTTTTCTATTGCTCCCTTTTGGAATAGAAATGTCTATCCTTTGCCTATCTCACCATTCCATCCTAAAAAACACAAAACTTGTTTGATTTCACAGGTTCATAGAGAGCAATTTGCTTTAGGATGAATCTTACCTTGATTCTCACCCATATCTGATTTAGGTAATATTTAGATGAGACTCTGGTCTTTAGACTTTTGAGTTGATACTGAAACTAGTTAAGACTTTTGGGACTTTTGGGATGGAAAGCACACACATACTTTACTTGTGATATGTATATGAATTTTGGGAGGTCAGGGGTGGAATCCTATGGTCTGAATGTGTGTTTCTCACCAAAATTCATGTATTGAAACTTAAGATCCTATGTAATGATATCAAGAGGTGAAGACTTTGGGGATATAATTAAGTCCTAAGGGCTCTACACTTATGAATGGGATTGAGGTCCTTACAAAAGAGGTGGAAGGGAAGCCCTAATTCTTTTTCCTCATCCACCATGAGGACACAGCATTTATCCTTTTCACTATCTGTATAATATGTGTTTGCAAGGACATAGAGAAGGTACAACCTATAAGGAACCAGCTCTCACCAGACACCAAAACTGTGGACTTTACAGCTTTTAAGTTTTTATTGTTTATAAATTACTCAGTCTAAGGTATTTTGTTATAATGCCAAGAACAAAGACAAAAGTTTCAAGGAGGAAAAACGAACACCTCTATTAATCATCATATTGGCTTTTAGACTTTTGCTTATATGTCTGTCTATCTGTCATCTATTTTTGTGAATATATTAGTATTATATGCTGCATCGTTCTTTGTATTAATATTACAATTGCACATAAAGCTAAACACTGCTCTTTCATCTCATTTGACTACCACCATCATTCTCAGTTACCTTACTTCCCTTTAGAAGTAAGCAAAATCTTATTTTCATGTACATCCCTTTTTCTATAGAAATATATAGTATGCTTATGTAAAGCATTTGTGTACAGTAGATTACACACAAATACTATAATAAATGTCATTATTGATAGAATTGGTTTCTTTGCTGGCTAAATTGTGAATTTTTTTCTGCATGCTTTTGCTTTGTTTTTGTTACTCGTGGCTTTTATTTTTTGTGTTTTAGTTTTCAGATTCATGTAATAATTTTTTCTCCTCTACCAGATTAAAACATTCCATTTTTTATTTTCCCTTAATTTTTGTCCTAGCATGTATATTTGAGCAGATATATGTAGTCTGACTATTAAGTTTCTGAACTTACTACCATGCGCTTATGTTGGCAGTGCTGAACAAACAACTTAGTAAAGTTTCATAACCTTGGTATTTCAGTGTCTCACAGTTGTTTGTGTTCATGTCAGTGCGTGGCGGTGTCTTATTGTGTGGCATTCATTATTGCTGTTGAGTATTTTTGTGTGCCATGACAAGAATTTTGGAGCTTGAATTAGAGCAACAAACAAGTCGTTAAAATTGGCAAGAACAGAAGTGAAATCAGAGACTTGTTAGTCCACATTTATGAAGCGGATGCCATGAAGAAAACGGCAGTGTACAAAGAGATTAAACATTTTTCTGAGGGGGGAGAAAGCATCACTGATGAAGAGAGAGCAGCACAACCAACAATGAGCTGAACTGATGAAAACATCACAAAACTTTGTTGAATTGTTCATGAATTTGTCAGCTGACCAAACAAACATGGGTAGAGAAACAGGAATAGATTAACTGAAAAACTTGGCCAACAACTCATGGCTCTTGCAACACAACAATGCTCTAGGCTCACACAACACTGTCTATGAGGGAGATTTTAGCCAGTAAACAAATGGCTGTATTGGAACACCCTACTCACCTAATCTAGCCCTCAATAGCTTTTCTCTTTACCTGAAGATAAAAGAAATATTGAGAAGATGACATTTTGATAACATTCAAGACATCAAGGGTAATATAATGTCAGCTCCAATGGCCATTCCAGGAAAAGAGTTCCAAAGTTGCTTTGAAGGATGAATTTGACACTGGCATCAGTACACAGCTTCCCAAGGGGAATACTTCAAAAGTGATCATAGTGATATTTAGTAGTGGGGTATGTAGCACTTTTTCTAGGATGAGTTCATGAATGTAATCCTCAGACCATCTCCTCTCAGAAATAGCTTTTACTGTTGTTCTTTCTTCTGTCTCTTGTCGCTCTGCATCCTTTTTTGTCATGAAGAAGGTAACCAGAGGTAGAACTTTGTCCTGTCATTCCTTAAGTCTACTTCCTTCTCAATGTTTTGGAATAGTTTCTGCAATATAGGGATGAGCTTTTTTTTAAAAGGTTTGGTAGAATTCTGTTGAGAAACCGTGTGGTCCAGGACATTTTTGTTTGGAAGCTTTTTTGTTGTTGAAATTTTGGTGCTTGATTTTGGTCTGTTCAAGAGAGCTGTTTCTTTCTGGTTGAGTCTAAGGAGGTAATGTGATTCCAGGAACGGTCCATTTCTTCCACATTTTCAAATTTCTGGGAAGAGAGTTTTTTCAAAAACAGGATTCTGTATTTATTATCTTTATTAATTGAACATCCTTACCTTTGAAATTATTTCAGATTCAGAAGGCCATGTCAGAAAGTCGTTAATATTTCAGTGATAGTTAAGCCTTTAATTTTCTGGAAGCTGGGATTGTTTTTGTTCGTTTATTTTATTTTAGGTTGATGTGAGGATATAAACAAACATCACAATATTTGAATCTGTTAGGTAGAGTCCCTCATGTAATTATGTCTTGCACCCAAAAGGTGTACCAAATACCCCTACATTGTGGCAGTTCAGTGGAGGGAAGAGAATTTTTAAATAGTATTCAGTGATGGTCTTTTGTATCTCTGTGGTATCTGTTGTAATTTTCCCTTTTTTCTTTCTGATTGAGCTTATTAGAGATCTTTTCTGTTTCTGGTTATTCTGCCAAAGGTTTGTCCATTTTATTTATCTTTTCAAAGAACTACCTTTGTGATTTATTCATCTTCCAAATGGTTGTTGTGCTCTTGACTTCATTTATCTCTGATTTAATTTTGGTTGTTTTCTTCTCCTAGGTTTGGAATTGGCTTCCTCTTCCTTTTTCTGTTCCTTGAGATGATTCATTAGATTGCTGATTTGTGCTCTCTCAGACTTCTGGATGTTTGCATGTAATGTGATAAATTTTCCTCTTAAGACTGCTTTTGCAGTATCCCACAGGTTTTTATAGCTTGTGTTTTTTCTTGTCATTTTGTTCAAGGAATTTAGTGATTTATCTCCTCTTTGACCAGCTATTGTTCAGCAAAAGGTTGTCTAGTTTTTATGATTTCATGTGTGTATCTGTTGGAATTGAGCTCTACTTTTATTCCCTTACGGTCTGTGAAGATATTAGGTATAAGTTATATTCTTCTAAATTTGTAGAAGTTTGTTGTGTCCTAGGATATGATCTCTCTTGGAGAATGATCCATGAGCTGATGAGAAGAATGTATATTTAGTATTATTAGGGTGACATATTCTGTAGACATCTGTTACGCCCATTTGTTCTAGGGTTATGCTCAAGTTACTGCCCTCAGATGTACAGTATTTCTGACTATATTATTATTTAGTGCCTTGTTCAATTGAAAGTCTCACCAAAACACTGGAGGAAACTGTTCTCCAAAGGCCCAGACTATCCCTTTTTGGCACTCCAAGTTGATTTTATATATTTACCTTCAGCTTTAAGCTTTTTTCACTGTTTGGTTATTGTTTATGTAATTAGTGGATAGACTGAATGCAATCCAACTAAGCATGCTGATGCTAGAACAGTGGTAAAGAATTTAGTAACTGAGATTATTTCTTTATGGATCAAGTCAGATCAGGCAATCCCTTTCAAATTTGCTTACAAAGGTCTGGGGTCCTCATTAAAATTTCATACCCTATGCCATCTCTAATCCTCCAAGCCCTCAAAAAGGGCTTTGAGAAAGTTTGTCAAGAATACTGGGCTTTTGGCCAGAAGCATTATCTTTGGCTTTTGTAAAAATCTGGAATGTTCCAATTAAGAGACATGGTTTAACCCCTTTTGAAAAAGTGTTATCATTCCATGCCCACTGATACCTATAAACCTTTTGAACTCACTGAACACTGTGTGGGTTCAAGTGAACAATTGCTACATAAATTGCTACATACAGTCTCTAACTGTGTTTGGAGCATGGCCTTTTCCAACTGACAGGTCTTCTCATCCCATTTGACCAAGACATCATGTGTACATCAAAATTCTTAGAAGAAGATATACACTGTCACCTTGCTGGGAAAGCCCTTAGAAAGTACTATCAACTATCTATGCTGCCATAAAAATAAAAGAAAACATTTCCTGGATTTACATGAGCTATGCCAAACTGTACCAAGACAATTGGAGAATGTCCCTTACAGGTGACCTGAAAGTAAGGGTTCCCAGGGCTAGCTCCCTAGCCCCGGAAGTACATGTCTTCATGAAGTAGGTGCAGCTTTTCCCCAAGATCACAGATCAAGAAGCCCCATTTTTTCATCTATAATTCCTTTTTGTCTTTTAGCACCGCCCCCCCCGCCACCGACTGTCCTTTTTAAACATTTCCTTTAAGTTTCCCCTTTAGAAGATTGTACTTTCAAAGCTGAGTAGAGTTTTCCTCAACCTGTCCTGTCCTCCCTCTTATCTTCCTCTGTAACTCTTCTTTCCAACCCTTACTGTTTCTTCAGCAGGTCAGGCACAGACCCAGCATCCCCTTGTACCAGTCTTTCAAACCCTGGCCATACTAACTAATCAGTCTAATTGCTGGTTATGTCAACACCTAGAACATGCAAAAGAATCTGAATTACTTTTGTTTCTGCTAATGTGAGTGGTGGAACCAGTCCAGAAAGTGGATGAAGGACAAGATGTGACATCCACAACCAGAGAAGAAACATCAAGCTGCTTCTCCTGTTGGTGAGTCAACTGGACAGAAAAAAACCTCTGTGGAAGCTCAAAAATTTTCTTTTGCTCAGTTAACATCACTGGAAAGGAATCCCACTTCCCTGCATTGAAATTGGGGATGATCCTGGGTTTTTTTTCTGCGTTACATTCTAGGGTATTTTGCAATCAAACCCTGTGGTTTGAGTCCATAGATGGCATTCATGCACTCTTAGATGTTACTGACGCTAATTCTCATGATGTCCATGTTTGTCAAATCACAAGTCAGGCCTGTGCAACTTGGAGTAGTTTATTTGTTCCACTTGTTAAATTATCAGACACTAAAGATTATATGTGAACCAAATAAAAGTCTGGACTGATTTGGTTAAGTGAAAAAAACCAAACCCTGTAACTGCCAGAACTGGACCAAAAGCCTTTTATATAGAACATTTTGCAACCTGTTCTGTTTCTACAGGCTGGCCAGAACATACATCCAAAAACTGGAAGTGTTTAAGTGCCAGGGAGGAAGAAGAGGCACATAAACTCCAGACTGGAGAGTCAGAGGTTCTGAGCTGACTCTGTTTGTAAATTACACTGGTCTTTTTTATCTTGTACACTGATAACGCATACAAGTGGAATTTCCACCTATTTGGTCAGGAAGTACTTGGTTATCTGATACTCTCTATCTTCAGATATTTCACTTTGTTAGCCAAATTAAAAACTTAGGCTTTTTCATTCATAATGTGGTATTAAGCAAATATACTACACAGGATATCATAAAAACCCATTTGTATATCACAATTCTAAATTCTTTTTGGTGCTCAGGACTCTGCCTGGTATTTGAAACTCATGAGATTGAAAAAGCAGTTTTGAATCTATGGGACTAGAACAAGAGTTCGATATCACTGTGTAAGCACTAGAGCACTTCAGTTAGAAGTCAACAGACTAGGCTCTGTTGTATTTGAAAACTGCTGCCTCCTGGATGTCCTGGCAGCCCAAACAGGGAGAAACTTCCATGATTATTGTTGGAAATGCTTGCTACTCAGGGCAAGTAGAGGCTTTGATCTACACTTCTTTTTTTTTTTTTTTGTAGAGACAGAGTTTCACTTTATTGCCCTCGGTAGAGTGCCGTGGCGTCACACAGCTCACAGCAACCTCCAACTCCTGGGCTTAGGCGATTCTCCTGCCTCAGCCTCCCGAGTAGCTGGGACTACAGGCGCCCGCCACAACGCCCGGCTTTTTTTTTGTTGGAGTTTGGCCGGGGCTGGGTTTGAACCCGCCACCCTCGGCATATGGGGCCAGCGCCCTGCTCACTGAGCCACAGGCGCCGCCCTGATCTACACTTCTTAAAAGACAAGATAAATATTCTCTGTCAGATTAATGAAGACCTATTTCCAAGAATGGGAGACTGGTTTAATCGGGTATGGGAAAATGTGCTTAGATCTTTTCTTTTCTACTTATTAACTCGTATTTAATCTATGTTCTTGTCTCCCTTTTCAGATCTCTTATTACTTGATTACTAATTTCATCTTTCTTCACAGCTACTGACTCAGCTTTTAATATGTGTAACTTCTTAGGAAGTTTAAAGGAAGAATAAAGAAGCTCAGGAAATTTTACCCCAAAATATAACTTCTTGGTATAAAGAGTATTTTGAATTAAAGGCTCTTAGAGATTAACAGGCCCTTGAAAGAGGCTTTTCATCTATTTGCGTAAACCAGACTGACCTGATCAAAAGATCAAAGGGGGCAAATGACTTCCCTTCCTTTCCCTGTTACCTAAGAATATTGCAGAGTGCAACTAGATCTGGTCTAAAGTATTTAAAACGTAATACCTGACTCTCGGCTTAATTTACAAGTCAATCTTCCTCCTCATCCATTCATCCTCCCTAGAAACCCTGTACAGGCCCTAAATAGATTACCTATATAGATTACTTATAATTTTCCCTCCTTCCCTCTAAAGTCATGTATACAAATATCTGAACTTCATAGAGATATTGAGTAATCATGCTATGACTATGTACATGATAAGTAAACCTTTCTCTATTAAAAAGGTGAAAAATGAATGAATAATAAATATAAATATTTTTAAAATAATTTATAAACTATATGATAATCACAAAAATTCACAACAGTAAATGATCTACAAAAGTGCTTAGTAAACACACCATATTTCTTACTGTTTGTTTTAGAACTTCTTGGTGAGAAGAGGTGCTCCTTAGAATTTTTGCTTTATAAACATTTGCTCCTTGATTTAACAGCATTATGACCATTACTGATTCACCAAAAATTAGATAATTATCTTAACCTATTTTTATTAATCTTTACTAAATTTATGGGTATAGCTCACATTTATTTCGAATAGTAAAATGTTTAAATAGTAAAATGTTTGAAGCCTTTATTTAGAAGTTTGATGACACTTCTGTTACCAGAAACAGGCCACAGAAACCTAACTGTTGTTTATATCAATCAGCCTAATGGTAGAATCAGTCTCATTAAATGTCATTTTGCTTAAAGTTGCAGTTTCCAAGAACCTACTGATGACCTTAAGTGAAGACTTACTATAGCAGCGGTTCTCAACCTGTGGGTCGCGACCCACCGGAACTGTATTAAAGGCCTGTGGCATTAGGAGGGTTGAGAACCACTGTACTGTAGTCTTTTTACTTTGAGTAGAAGTGGTATTAGTTCTTCTTTAAATGTTCTGTAGAATTTGGAAATTAAACCATTAGGTCTATGGCTTGTCTTTGATGAAATAATTTTGATTACTCTTTCAATCTCATTACTCATCATTGGTCTCTCTAGCTTTTCTATTTCTTTATGAGCTGATTTCTGGTAAATTGTAAACGGGATTGACTTTATCTCTGTCTTGTACGTTTTCCAATTGGTGGTGTGTATTATTCATATGAGTTTCTTATGACTCTCTGTATTACTGTTGTGTCAGCTATAATGTCTCCTTTTCATCTCTTATTTTATTCATGTGCATTATCTCTCCTTTTTTCTTAGTATAGCTGAAGCATTGTTGATATTTTTACCTTTTAAAAAACAAGCCCTTTTTAAAAATTTTATTTATTTCTGCCGTGATCTTTATGTCTTCCTTTCTATTTATTTTAGGTTTAGATTTGTTTTGATTTTCTAGTTCCTTGAGGTATAATGTTAGGTTGTTTATTTGAGGTCTTTAACTTTTTTGATGTTGTTATTTATTACAATAAACTTTCTTCTTAAAACTGGGATTGTATGTTGGTATATTGTTGATTCTTTTAAATTTTGTGCATAGATGATTGTGGCATCAGTGAACAAAGACAATTTTACTCCCTCCTTCCCAATCTTCATACTTTATTTCCTATTCTTCTTTTATTGTGTCAGCTAAACTTCTAGTTCAATTTTGAAAAGGAGTGAAGACAGGGGACATAATTGGCTTGTTTGTGATTTTAGTGGGAAACTTATAGTTTCCACCATTAAGTATGATATTAGCTGTAGATATTTTGTGGATCTTCTTTATCACAGTGAGGACCTTCCCTTTTTTTATTAGCTTACTGAGGCTTCTTGCTATGAATTGCTATTGGATAATGTGAAATTATTTTTCTGTATCTATTACTATGATCATGTAATTTTTCTTCTTTAGCCTGTTGATGCAATGTATTATATTAGTAGATTTTCAAATGCTAAACCAGGCTTGCACAATCTAAGATAAATATCATTTGGTCATGGTGTGAAATTATTTTTATACATTGGTGAACTCAATTTGCTATTATTTTATTAAGGAGCTTTGCATCTATGTTAATGAGAGGCATCGCTTTGTGCCTTTCTTATAATATCTTCGTCTAGTTTTGTTATTAGGGTGATAATTACCTCTTTCTTTGGCTCTTGACAAAAAAAAAAAATCGCAGTTGACTTAACCTTCACTGTCAAAAGAGTTGGTGTTTCCTATTTTGGGTGCTATTGCCAAATGTCCTGGTACTTAGAGTTGGGATGCACAACTTCAGCCACTGACTTATCAATGCAGTAGTCTGTATATTGCAGTCGTCCATTAGATAAAGCCCTGAGCCCCCTGGGTTTAGTTCAGTCATTTCAATAAGTATATTTCATGTTAATAGGCCTGCTTTACTAAATGCAACAGAGGTACTCTTCTGTCCCTTCCATTTATAGTTCTCTGGGAGAGTTCTATTTTTGGTTTTGGTTTTGTGTTTTCTTTTGCATTTTATATCTTGTATTGATCCCTGAGCATGTTTTGTACTTTTTTTAAAAAAGGAAAAATTATTTTGTGTATATAGAGATACTTGCATGATATACTGTAGTCAACATTCGGTTCCTCAAAAGGTCTTGTTGCTATCAGGTGTTATGCACTACATCCATCATAACTGTATTAAACACATTTCATTTGTAAATAAACGTGGGACATTTGGAAAAAAATTACTTTGTCTAGTTTTGGTATTCAATATATTCAGTGCTTCAATTTTTCTGAAAGAGATTGTAGAAATGGGCATAATTTCTTCCTCTTAAGTGTTTTTATTTTCCAGCTTTACTGAGGTATGATTGACAAATAAAATTGTATATCTTTGGAACGTACAAGGTGATGATTTGTTGTATGTATACATTGTAGAATAATTTCCATAATTAAGCTAATTAAAAATATCCTTCATTGCACCTAGTTACCATTTTTGTGTGTGTGCTAAGAATGCTTGAGAGCTACTCTGTTAGTAAACTTAAAGTTCAGAGCACATTATTGTTAACTAGGTTCCCATCCTCTTCTTTTCTTTACTCTCCCCTTTGTACCTTTGATGAATATTTCCCCTTTCACCCCACTTCCCAGATCCTGGTATTCATCATTCTATTCTCTGTTGCTATGAGGTTGACTTTTTTGGATTCTGCACATAGATGTGATAATGTAGTATTTATTTTCTTGTGTCCAGTTTATTCATTTAGCCTAACGTCCTCTGAGTTTATTTGTATTTACACAAATGGCCAATTTCCTTCATTTTACACTGCATGATATTCCATTGTGCATACGTGTGTGTTTGTGTATGTGTGTATTCTACATTTTCTTTATCCATTCACCTGTTGATAGGCATTTAGGATTTTTCATATCCTTAGTATTGCAAAATAGTACTGCAGTGAACATTGGTAATGCAGATATCTTTTCAATTGGGTAATTTTATTTCCCTTCAATATATACTCAGAACTATGATTGTTAGATTATATGTTGTTCATGTTTTAGTTTTTTGAGAAACTTACATACTATTTCCATAATGGTTATACCAGTCGAAATCACCACTGATAGTGTAACAAGACCGCACTTTTCTTCTTATCCTCATGAACACTTGTTATCCTCTGACTTTGATAAGAGCCATCCTAAGAAGTGTGAGGTGATGCCTCATTGCAATTTTGATATGAATTACCCTGATAATTAGTAATATTGAGCTATTTGAAGTCTTTTATGATTCTGTGCAAATTTTAGGATTTTTTTTATTTGTGTAAAAGTCATCACTTGGGTACTATGAATATTTTAACAATATTAATTTTTTATTTTATGAACATAGGGAATCTTGCTCTTTGTTTCTTACTCAATTTCTATCATAAATATTGTATAATTTTTAGTATATAGATCATTTACATTCTTGGTTAAATTTATTTCTTAATATTTTATTCTTATAATGCTATTGTAAATGGGATTGTTTCAAGATCATGTCACCTGCGAACAAAGGCAATTCAATGTCTTCTTTTTTTTTTTATCTAGATGCCTTCTACAACACACAAACTTCTTAAGCTTGACTTCTCTCACCTGTTAAATGAAGATAACACATATAAGTGCTTATTATAATAGATGGCATAAGAGACCTATTTTGTCAGATTTTTTTTTTTTTTGAGACAGAGTCTCAAGCTGTCACCCTGGGTGGAGTGCCATAGTGTCACAGCTCAGAGCAACCTCAAACTCTTGGGCTTAAGCGATTTTCTTGCCTCAGCTTCTCAAGTAGATGGGACCACAGGCGCCCACCACAACTTTGTTTGTTTGTTTGTTTTTTGCAGTTATCATTGTTATTTTAGCTTGCCCGGGCTGGTTTTGAACCCTCCAGCCTCAGTATATGTGGCCGGCACCCTACCCACTGAGCTATGGGCATCGCCCTATTTTGTCAGATTTTAAATTGTTTGTATTCAGGTTGAGTAATTAGTATGTAGCATATAAGGTTAAAATTAGTTTGTAAGGTAAAATGTCTCTAATTAATTTTATGTACCACAGTTTTACCTGAAACAAAATGTTAGTTTTAAATCAACTAATTTGGAAATCTTTTATTATTCCAGTTTTAAAAGAAGAAGCTTCAGAACTTCAAGATACAACAGAAAATCTTACAGATTTGAATCTATCAATTAGTGACCTAATTGTTAAATTAGATTTAAACAAAGTGGTTGGTAAGTACAGATTTGTGTTGGACACAGTAGAACACAGTCCATCAACAAAATGGCAGATTAGAAAAATCCAAGGTCTCATTCCTTGACAGAAACATTGACAAAAGTAAGCATAATCCATCAGAACCAACTTTGTCAGAGTTCTGGTAAATGCTCAAAGGTTTATAGCAACAAAGAGAATGCCCAATTAAGAATCAACTACCGTCAAAGTAGTAACAAAGCTTTTTTTAAAGTGTTGGAGTGCCCCAGCAAAAAGCAATCTGCAAAGAATGGGAGAGCTCCTGGCATCAAGTCATTTCAAGTAGAACTATCCGATTAGATATGCTAAAGGGAGTTTTCAAGTTAAAATAAAAAGGATATCTGATAGCAACTTCACCATATAAAGAAATAAAGATTTCTGGTAAAGGTAAGTATGTGGACAAATATAAAATCATTATTATTATTTTAGTTTATAACTCTAATTTTTGTATGCATGATAATCAAAAGAAAAATATGTAAAAATAATTATAAGAAAATATAAAAGAAATAATTATAAATCTATAATTATTGTGCATACAATTTATAAAGGTATGATTTTTGATGTCAGTAACATAAGGAGATAGCAGATAAACTGAATGAGTTAAAGTTTTTGGATGTAATTAAAGTTTGTATCAATTCATAGTAGATTGTTATAACTTTAAGATTTTATATGTAATACACTTACTTGGTAATCACAAAGAAGTATCTATGGTATATGTAAAGAAAAGAGAAAGGAATGAAAAACATGTTCCTACAAAAAAAAAATCAACTAAAACAAAAGAAGGCAGTATTAGTGGAAAGGAAAATATAAGATATATGAAAAACAATTATAAAATGACAGAAATAAGTTCTTTCTTATCAGTAATTACTTTAAATATAAATGGATTAAACTCTCCAAACAAAAGGCAGAAATTTGTAGAATGGATTTTTATAAAATGATCCAACAATATATTGTCCACAAAAGACTAATTTTAGATTAACAAGAATGACAAAAAATGGAATACTTTAAATTGCTAAAAATCAAAATAGAAAGTGGGGACATCATTATATGTGATGGGGACATCATCAATACTAAAAGGATAAAAAGCAAGAGAGAGCAAAATGGCTGACTAGAGGCAGCTGGAGTGTAGCTCTTCTTCAGAGAACAACCAGGATTATTCATCAAATACCCACATTTTGAATAGATCACTGGAGAAAGAAAATGCTTGAACATAACAGATGACAGGGAGACATCGAAGGTGAAGATAGAAGCTGTACTGCCTGTGTGGGGCCACTGAGATCCTTGAGTGGCCTCAGAACCCAGACCCAGGGAAGGGATAAGACCTTTGGGTCTCTGCACTCTTGCCTTGGACCTTTTCAGTTTTGCCACAGGGGAACTCCTTCACCTCCATAGGCTGACAGAGTGGTGTTGGGAGATTATGGGAGATCACACGGAGGCACTGCTTGAACTGATGTGGAGCTCCACAGGCTTCCAAATGGGCAGTGCTCTTCCCAGTGCCCTAAGCACTGCACTGAAGACACTTCTGCCCCACTGCTGGGCCAGAGAAGGAACCAAGAACCTGGGTGATCTCATGTACCCCAAGATCAAGTTTTGCCAACCAGAGCTGTAAGCCACTGTGGGATAGGGGGCATGTTTAGATCACAAGCTCCTTGCTTGCTAGCCTTCCCTGGAGCTACTCACTACCTGGCTACTTACAAAGAGCAGTGAATACATTGCCTACACAATGGTTGGAGAGTTAGCCTGAGTGTTCCACAGAACAGCCCAGGACCAGCCTGCCTCTCCCTGTCATGTTCAGAACTTGAACTCAGGGCAACTGAGGAAGGTCCATGGACTGAATCTTGTACTTCCAGGACTTAATTGTGTTGTTCAGGGGCATGGAGGGGATATTTGTGAACAGATCTCAAGCAGAAGAGGGAGCCTACCTACATGGGTAGAACTGAGACGAGAGCATGGTGTGGGTTTGTGCTGCAGCACATGTGGAGCACCCCTCCATCCCTCAGGAACAGCTAGGAAAGCCACAGTTTAGTCTTGGGTGGGAAGGCTGGAAACCTGCAGTGTCACTGATACCTTAGCACGGTACACTTTTGATTGGCCTGGTTGGTTTGGCCAGATGCCACAAGCCAGTGGGATTTCTGCAAGGCAAGGAAAGTGGGAATAGCGTGAAACCCACTCTTGCTGACTGGCCTATGAAAATCTGTACTGTTCTTCCTCCATGAACATGTTCTTTGGTGTGGTGAGGGTCCCTCTGCCACTTTTTGGAGGCTTTCTCCATTGGCCTCTAGATAGCATTTGTACCTGCCTTTGGAGAGCCTGTATATGGGCTTGCATAACCGAGCCCCACACAGCCTCACACCCCAATCCTTTTTGGCAGTGGTGGGGAACATAAAGGGTTCCCTTGGGAATTCCAGGGTACTGCCATTGCCTGGGAGATCTTTGTGCTTCTCCCAATTAATAAGGGCTAGACATAGGTCTCACAAACTCCACTGCAGCTGGCTCTTCTGCAAGCATTACCTACTGGTAGAGAGATCAACTTGTACAGCCCATTACATAATTTACTGATTCAGTTATGCAGGGCTTGGCTGACCCTGACTGAAAGTACCACCTACAGACCTGGATATTAAACTGGATGTCCCTATTTAATTCATACTATTAAAAATGCACAGCACTGGGCAAAGATTTAAGAGACCTCCACATGCACATGAATCTGCCCACATGTACAGTAACTCACTGCTATATACTACTAGCATTTGAGACAACCACCAGTAAAGCTGTCTATAACCGAAGTATTCATTTAGAACCAAGCCCCCTGAGAGTAAACACAAGCAAACCAATGCTCCCTGCCCAACATATGTTACAGTTATCCTTAAGATGTGAAAAAAATAGTTTCATGCAAAGAAAAGAAAATTGAAAAAGCAAGCAAAAGCCTTTCCAGATGAAAAGGAATCAGTGAAAGAACTCCAGCAGTAAGAAAAAACAGTGTATTGATTACAGACCACCATGATTATGTGGGTTTCATCCCAGAAATGCAAGGATGGTTCAATATATGTGAATCGACAGATGTGAATCACCACATAAACAAAAATAAAAAAGACCATATGATGCAGAAAAAGCATTCAATAAAATTCAACATTCCTTCCTGATAACAACCCTCAACAAACTAGACATAGAAAGAATACACCCCAAAATAATAAAAGCCATATCTGACAAACCCACAGCCAACATCATACTGACTAGGAAAAAGTTGAAAGAAATCCCCTAAGAACTAGAACAAGATAAAAATGCCCATTTTCACCATTTCTATTCAATATTATACGCAAGAGAAAGAAATGAGAGACAGAAAAGAGAAAGTCAAACTATCCCTGTTTGCTGACAATATGATTTTATATCTAAAAAACCCTGAAGACTCTACCAAAGGACTCCTAGAATTGATAAATGAATTAAGTAATGACTCAGATTAAAAAATCAACATACATAAATCAGTAGAATTTTTGTACTCTCGGGCTCTATACATTTACCTAGTGGAGGTATTTTATATAAATGGAACCATACAGTATTTATCTTTTGTATTTGGCTTATTTCACTTAGCAGCCTGAGCACCCCTCAGTCCACTGTATGATCTTAAAAGAAAAGATTTGAGCCCCATTCTCTGTGAAAGCCTTTGTGTGGTAGCTCAATAGACTGTATTTCTATACAGCCAAGCTGAGAATCAGATCAAGAACTCAATACTATTTACAATAGCTGTAAAAATAAGTAAATAAATACCTAGGAATATACTTAACCAAAGAGGCAAAAAACCTCTACAAGAAGCTGTATAAAACACCGATAAAAGAAATTGTAGAAGATACAATCAAATGTAAAAATATCCTATGCTCATGAATAAGAGAAATCAATGGCATTAAAAGGTCCATATTGCACAACTTAATTTATAGAGTCAACAGAATTCCCATCACAATACCAATATCATTTTTTCAAAGATTCGAAAAAATGATCCTAAATTTCATACGGAATCAAAAAGAGAGCCTGAAAAGCCAAGGCAATCTTAAACACAAAGAACAAATCAAAAACATCACTTTGACCCACAGCTGCAGAGAGAGACAATTGAACTACCACACAAAGGCTTTCACAGAGAGTGGGGCTCGAACCTTTTTTTAAAGGTCTTACAGTGGACTGAAGGGTGCTCAGGCTGGTAAGTGAAATAAGCCAAATACAAAACAGAAATACTGTATGGTTCCACTTACATAAGGTACTTAAACTAGGCAAATGTATAGATACAAAAAATATAACAGAAGTATCCATGTCGTGGGAAAGAGGGTAATAGGAAGTTGTTGCTTAATACAGGTACAGAGTTTCCGTTTGGAAAGAAGAAAACACTCTGGAGATGGATTGTGGCAATGGTTGTCAGCGATGTGATTGTGCTTAATGCAATTGAATTAATTGTACAGTTAAAAATGATTAAATGGGGCGGCGCCTGTAGCTTGAAGGAGTAGGGTGTCAGCCCCATATGCCAGAGGTAGCAGGTTCAAACCCAGCCCTGGGCAAAAACTGCAAAAAAAAAAAAAAAAAAGATTAAATGGTAAATTTCATGTTATGTATATTTTACCACAATAAAAATAAGAGTATATAATAAAAACAGAAAAATTATAAAAGAAATTCTTAAAATGTATGAAGAACTATATAGAATTCACAGACCTATGAGAATTAGACAACTGCACACTAACTTTTTACCTTTGTCAAAGATAGAAGAAAAAAGTTTATGAAGGATTTAGAAGATTCTCCAGTGTTAGATACATTCAATAAACAGATATATAAAGAATGTATAACATACAAAAAGAAGATTACCTCTGAAAACTAAAAGCAGAAAAAATAAATTTTTTTTTTTTAAATTGAGAACATAGGAAAAATGAGCTTGGAAAATGAGCTGGAAAAAAGCTGACATTTTTTAAAGAGCCACAAACAGAAGAATAAAATATTTAGCAAATGAAGTAGAAAGCATTAGTTGGGAGGATGTAGGAGGTTCACTTGAGCCCAGTAGTTTGAGACTAGCCTGGGCTACATAATGAGGTACCATCTGTATAAGAAGCAAATAACAAAATAGGAGATTATTTTATAGCACAATTAACCAAAAGAAGGCTTTCATTCAGAATATTTAAACAATTCCTAACAAACCAATAAGAAAAAATTCAAAACTCAATTTAAATATAGATAAGAATTTTAAACATTTACTTCACAAAAGAGGATACCTAAAGGACTACTAAATATCGGAAAGTGCTCAATGTTAGTAAACAGGACAATTGAAATTAAAGTGACAAGGATATTGTATTAAATGCTACATATTTTCAGTGAGTATAAATTAAAGAGAATAACAGAACCAAATTATGGTAATTTTTTTGGGCAATTGGAATTTTCATGACCTGCAGGTAGTAGTGTAAATTGATACAAGTGGATTGACATATCAGTTGGCATTCTGCTATTTATTGGGAGCCTCTAATATGATTAATAGCTGACTTGACATCAGAAGCATTGGAGGCCAGAAGGCAGTTGGGTGGCATATTCAGAGCTCTGAAAGAAAAACTGTCCGCCAGGGGTCTTGTATTCAGCAATACTATCTTTCAAAAATAAATAAATAAACTAAGATGAAATAGATTCTCAAAGAGAAACTGAAAGAATTCATTGCTGGAAGACCAACTTTATGAAAATACTGAAGAATGGTCGGCAGGAAGACAGCAAGTTACCTCAGGTGGTAATCTGAATCACACACACAAAAGGAGGATGGATAAGAATAATTAAACACTTAGAAAAGAGAGTATAAAATATGTATCTTATTTTTTCTTTTAATTTAAAAAGCAATTATGTAAATAATGTGTATGTATTTGTAATGTTGGGCCTGTCATATATAGACATGTAATGTATTTCATAGCCTCAGGGAAAAGGTGATCATTGGGTTAAGAAAATGATAAAAGATTATAATCTGTGTCTATAAGAACAAATGATAAGAGCCAAAAATTATAAATAAGAAGGATAATAAAACAAACACTGTAAATAAATATTTGTTTTTTGTTTCACTTTACTTAGAAGGCATTTAAAACTCAAAATTATTGTTAGAAAAATAATTCTAACAATAATTATACCAATGTCTTGAATATAGGTGTGAAAGGTATAACAACAGCACAAAAGGAAAGGAGGAAATAGAGCTATATAGGAGTAGCATTTCTATATCTCACTGGAATTTTAATTAGTATAAATCTAAAGTAGATTTTAAAATTGTGGTAATGGTAACAACTCTGAATACATTAAAAACAATTGAATTTGATACCCCCAGTGAATAAACTTTATGGTGTATTCTGCATGTTTTTAAAATAGCTCAGTAAACTCCAGACATAATAGGATAAAAAAGGAAATAAAACTGGGAGGATCGTGTGAAAGAGGATAATTGTATCTTACTAGATTTTGAATTTCTCCAGCAGGTATTTTTCTTTAGTAATGCTGAATCCTATCCCCTTATCAATGAGAATTGCCTCCCTGCTTATCTAAGAATCTCTGTATGCTCATTTTCAAGTGAATCAGTCCTTCTTATATATACCAGTTGGAGAAGGAACCAGATGGGTGAAAATTTGTCTCTTAATATTACCCAGTTTGGGGAGAATATTTTAGGAGGAGGACCCCCCCCACCCCCCAGGCAATTGAAGCAACACCAAAAATATATTACTGGGATCTGATCAAACTAAAAAGCTTTTGCACAGCTAAGAGCATAGTAAGTAAACCAGACAAGGATTTTGCAGGTTATGTTGCCGACAAAAGTCTGATAACTAGAATCTACAGAGAACTCAAACTAATCAATAAGAAAAGAATAAATAACCCCATTTCTATGTGGGCAAGAGACTTGAACAGAAACTTCTCAGATGAAGACAGGCGCATGGCCTACAAACACATGAAAAAAATGCTCATCCTTAATCATCAGAGAAATGCAAATCAAAACCACTTTGAGATATCATCTAACTCCAGTAAGATTAACCCACATCACAAAATCCCAAAACTACAGATGTTGGCGTGGATGCAGAGAGTAGGGAACACTCTACACTGCTGGTGGGAATGCAAGCTAATATGACCTTTTTGGAAAGAAGTTTGGAGAACACGCAAGGAACTAAAAGTAGACCTACCGTTCGATCCTGCAAATCCTCTCATGTTCTGCCCAATTTGATACATCTTTGTTCATCTTGGTAATTATGTCCCAGTGGTGGTATATTTGTGATGCCAAGGTCATAGTGTAACCTTTAACACTTATATTCATGAGTTTAGCTACTTCTCAAAACAAAGACATCCTTCTGTGATGTATAGTGTCTAGGTTGCAACAGGTTTCTAACTATCACAGCTTTCTAGGAGGTTCATAGGCTGCTCAGATGGACTCCTGGGACTTCTGCAAATTTAACTACATTCTCTTCCCAAGCTATAAACTGCATGCTAACAGGACCAAAGAAGGCATGTCATGTTATCCTTAGTCCACAAGATACTTTGTTATTATTTTCTGTTATTCATGCCTACTTGATTTACATTTAAATAACATTAAAAGAACATTAAAATACTCCTGCATGAGTCCAAAATGTCTGCTCCATAGTAATTTTATATGACTCTGGAGGTATTGTTTTTTCGAGTTGACATGTGGGGGGGAAATGCATGCTATATATAACCATACAGTATAAATGTGATTAAATGTCAACTTGAAAGTCATGTTATTATCATGAACTCCATATTTTCACTTTCCATAAGAGATAGCATTGTATGAGGAAAGCACTGGTTAAAGAATTATGGGGCATTGTTTGTATAACAATTACCTAGATATATATTATCTCTATACCTAGGTGTGTGAGGTTAGTCAAATCACTAACCATTTCTAAGCTTTAATAGGCTAAGGCTTGTATGATCATTAACAGACCTTACAATTATAATTTTTAGTTATTTGACAAGACATTCATCTTAACTCTTATTAATAACGAAGGCTAATTTAGTATTACACACAGGTTTTTATATAAAAAAATACATTACAAAATGTTGTAAAATCTACTTATTTCTACAGAGACTGATATAGATCACTTGAAAGAAGCTTCTGAAAGACCTTTATTAATATATGAATCTAAGACACAAGTAAAGACTATCCCTGGTAAGAAAAACATTTAAGTCTAGTACTTCTCATTTATTTCTCTTCTTAGTTAAGTATGCATCTTTAATAACAATACTCATATGTTATTATAACATGAATACCTTTCTATAATTGATTGTACTCTGGAATATATTTACTACAAATGGAAAATGATTTAGATATTAATACTTTTAGAGGTCATCTATTCAGAAAGCAATCCATAAAAATCGAATGCTGTAGTGAGCTCAGAATATATTCAGGGGAAAGTATGTCCAGTGCTATTCTAGTCACTTTCTGTTTCCTGCTTGAATTTGCAAACACAGAAAGGCTAGGTAATGGATGTAGTGAATAAAGGAGAATAACAGTTATTTCATTAGTTATCAATTTCCTCTATATGTTAAAATGTCAGGCATAGTAGTACTATCTTCTCTGTACTAGAGTCCTTTAGTTGTGCAATATGGTTCAGAGATCATTCTTGCCTTTAGTCCAGGAATAATGATGTTAAACAAACCACTCTTTGATCTCTGATGTGACACTGGAAGAGGCAGACAGCTTAATACAGAAATAATGGAGACATTCAGAGAGAGACCTGCTAATGTCACTGTCATCCCAAGGTGATTGTGTGCATGCCCCAGGTTGTTTTCTTGGAGGAGCAACACAAGAGGCTCCACATTGTCAAATCATCAAACTAAGAGATAAGCAAACAACAATAGCATGCTCCTGCAAGAAAAGAAAATAATTATCCAGAGTTGGTACATTATATATCTAAAAAGTCCAGTTCTTAGCATAAAATTATGAATCATTCCAAGAAGCAGTAAAGAAAAAAGGCAGGCAACAAAAACTGCTTGTGAGAATCTTAGCAGACAATGATAACAATGCCTTTATTATAAATAAAGGACTCAAAGAACTAAAGGAAGCCATTCTTTAAAAAGAAAAGGAAGGTATGAATACAAAAACTGGAAGGAAAAACTCACTAAAGAGGCTCAAGTACATTTGAAATACCAGAAGAGTGGATCAGCAAACTAGAGTATTAGGATCAGTAGAAAAAATGAAGAGAGAAAAATATTTGAAGAAATAATAGCTAAAAAATTTTGAAGAGTATCTAATGGTAAATATGAGTCTACACATTCAACCTCAGTAAAATCTAAGTAGAATAAACACAAATTCATAGCCACACCCATGACAACAAAAATAT
Source organism: Nycticebus coucang (assembly GCF_027406575.1). Lineage (NCBI taxonomy): Eukaryota > Metazoa > Chordata > Mammalia > Primates > Lorisidae > Nycticebus > Nycticebus coucang. Next base: position 43,251,228 of record NC_069799.1, on the reverse strand, counting down.
TGAAAGAGAAAGAGAAAAGATTTAAAGTAGTATGAGAAAAACAATATATCATGTAAAGGGAACCCTACTAATATTAAAAGCTGGCTTACCATTAGGGACTATTAAGGCTATAAGGCAGTGGGATAGTATATTCAAAGTGCTAAAAAAGGAAAAAAAAACTGTCAAGAAAAAATCTTATGTCCAGCAAAACTATTTTTCAATATGGAGGTGGAACGAAGCTATCTCTAAGTTTAAAAAGAGAGAGAGAGAGACACACACACACACACACAATTCATTGCTTGCTTTCCAAGAAATATAAAATTCCTCAAACTGAAAATTACTTCTTCTGACACTAAATTGAATCCCATACAATGAGGATGGGTTAAAGAAATACTGTAATTTTGAAAGACCATATAAATGCACATTTCATCTCCTTTTTTGCTGTCACTGATTTAAAAAGAAAATATATAATCATATTGTGGGACTTTAAAATATAGACATGTGATATATTTCACCATAGCAGCACGAAGGAGATGGTTGGAAATGATGTATTGGAGTAAGAAAGTGGCAAGAAAACGGCAAGAGCTCCACAATGGCTTATGAGATGCATCTTCCATTCATCTCCTCCACAAAGAAAAACCAAAATAGCTATTAGACAATCAAACTTCAAATAGATCATATAAGAGGGTGCACTGAAATTCATCAAAAGAGTGACAGGAAATGCTTCAGGCATGCAAGGAAAGGGAAGTAAGGCTGCCAGCTTGCCCAGGACAAGATGGGAACCCAGGGAGGCTCCTAAGTGTGGGAAAAGTGTAAGTGAAAGATCCCCAGTGGTCCATGTTCCATTGCAGAATCCTGTAATAATAGCCATGGGACAGCCTCTTGACACTTGCAGGCCCTGAGACTAGTCTAGGGAACTGTCTGGCATCTGGGCAATGGCATTGCTCTAGAGAGGGAGCTCACGCTGAGGCACACAAACATGCACCCTGAGACCCAAGTGTCTATAGCATGGTGCCATTTTTAGATCCCAGCCCCCACAAGACTGAATCTTCACATGTCTAGAGTTCCACAGGCATCCTCCCACTTCCACCAAGAAGGCTGCAGTGGTGCTAGGCTGGTTGGCCCAGCACTGTGATAGGGTCCCCGGCACCCTAGCTCATACAGTGTTCAACAACCCAGGGAAAAGGTGGGGCAGTGCCCTGGGGAGGTTGTCCCTGGGACAAAGAGGACTGAAGCAAGTACTCTCCAGACGTTGAAAGCCACCTGCCTGGGGCCTGCTGCTGACAGCCCTGCTTCCACCACAGCAGGGTTGCTGTGTGCTTACCTGTGCCCCATCCATGGTCACCACAGTAGGCCAAAGTATGTTCACCAAGGCATGAGAGCCAATTGTCTGGGGCCGCAACCACTGACAGCAACTCCACCCCACCCTGCAATAGGGCCACTGTGCAGTTACATGTGCCCTGAAAATAAGCTCTCCCCACTGACTGCTTCCACTGCTCAGGGACCTTGGGATTACCCTACCCTGCCCTCTACAGCATATACCACCAGTAGACACGAGGATATGCCTGCCTGGTTGCCTGGCCTGGTGCTGGTCTCACAGTGCCTAAAAATTGCCACCTGGGGTCAGGGGATTGCCTCTCCTTGTTGGTCACCATGGGCATGTGTAGACACACCATAAGGGTACCTAATGATAAACTGAGGACATCTGTCACTAGCACCAAAGCACATCATCTGGAGGCTAGGGTACCATCCTGCCCCATATGCTACCACTGGCGCGTGTGCATTACTCCCAGGGCTCTGAGGATAGGCTCAGTCCACCTGCTGCCACCACTGCAACCACCTACACACAACGCCTGGGACCCGGGAACTTCCCCTCACTCCCAGCCCATCTGCATGATATTTGGGAGCCTACGTGTTGTGCTCCCATTGCTACTGCCCTTGGCCATGCTATGCATGGTACCCAGGGTCCCATGGACTCACCACATGCCTAGCCTAACACTTCCCCAGCACATACCTTTTAATTTCTAGTACTTATCCTAATCATCCCTCAAATTATCATGTAAGTATCATTTGCTTGCTCATTTCAAATGAATGAGTCCTTCTTACGTATATCAATCAGAAAAAGAAGAGGCTAAAATACATCTGGTACATTTCCAGATTTGAGCTGCTATATCTCTTATGTTTTTTATGTAATTATTGAAACTTATTCTGACCAATCTCATGCATCTCTTGTATTGGTGATCATATAATGCTCAATACAGAGTGCAACAGTGCTATATTTGATCTGCCCGGATTGTAACACAAAAATTAAAATTTACTCATGCATTTACCTACTTAAACAAACTTTCTTTTAGAATTTTTGTTGCTTTGTGTCTTAAATTTAAATCTTTATCCAGAGAGAGTCAATCTTAGTAAAAATCACATGAATGGAAAAGGAAGTATCTAGTGTACTCAATACTAATGTGAAACCAATAGATAAACAACCACACACCCACACAAGAGAAAAACACAATTACGCTGTAGTAGACAAACCTTGAATAGATGACATAAGAGGGTACACTGGAATTCATCAAAAAATTGACAGGAGATTCTGAGGGAGGAAAGGGGAAACTGGTAAAGGGGAAGGGGGAAGCGGGAGGGGCAGTGGTAAGCTCTCGCCTAGTCTGCACAGTGTAAGGGCATACAACACACCTCCTGGGTGAAGGGCTCGACTACAACCTGAATTTTACTTTAGAAACACAATGTAGACTAATCATTTTTACCCTCATGTTAACATGAAATGTATATATTAAAAACACCCCACAACCTTATACTCTATAGCAGGCATCCTCAAACTGCGGCCCGCGGGCCACATGAAGCGGTGTGAATCGTATTTGTTCCCGTTTTGTTTTTTACTTCAAAATAAGGTATGTGCAGTGTGCATAGGAATTTGGTCATAGTTTTTTTTGCTTTTTTTTTTTAAACTATAGTCCAGCCCTCCAACAGTCTGAGGGACAGTGAATTGGCCCCCTGTTTAAAAAGTTTGAGGACGTCTGCTCTATAGGGTCAGGATAAAGAAAAATCTCCAACCTCAGTTACGTGCTCTGCTAGAGCCAACTTCACCCACAAAATGTTAAGTCCAATGTTCATCTTGTGTCACCAATCCTTATTATCACCTTTTCAATATGATTTTCTTTTCAAATAATTTTCATGTAGTTTTCATATCTTTGAACCTAGTTAATGGTTTCTAATTCTAACAAAAATATCAAATTACATAAAAATCTAAATGAAAGGGGATCTAACAAGTGTCCGGGCAGTGCTGCAAATTTAACCATTTCCTCCTTACTACATCTAGAGGGAACTCATAGGGCGCTTTTTCTCAGTCTGAAACATATCTTATTATACTTTCCATCACTGATGCCTACATGATTTACAGATTATATAACATAAAATGGTGAGGAAAATATTCCTGGATAAGTAAAAGAATTTCTGCCTAATGGTAGGTTTCTGTGACTAAAGAGATCATGGTTTGCAGCTTGACCATGTTAAGTTCCACCACACGTGGTAATACCTACAGAATGAGGGTGTTTTAATGTAAACTTGACAGTTATATTATTATCATAATATCTGCAGGATGATATCAATTTGCCTAGGAGTTAGCATTGCATAGAAAAACCACTGGTTGAAGAATTGTGCAGAATTAAGTTATGTATCAGTTTTGCCTTTCCCTGGATATACGGTCTTGGTCAATTCACTACACATAGCTAAGCCTGAATATAATGTGGCTTATGTAATTGCTAACACTCTTTCCATTCTAAAACTTTGTTATTCTTCAATCTAGATATTTCCTTGTAACTCTTCTTCTATAAATAGAAATGTTTTAAGTTAGTACCACACATGCACATACATATTCACATTTGTATGTAAGTGATCACCACACAGTGTTTTGATATCTGTTTATTTCTATAGGGATGAAGGCAAAACAATTGACAGATACAATTGGAAGAGGTATAACATTAGATGAATTCAGGAAACAATCACTGGCTCTCAATGGTAAGAATAAGAATTTTACAAATTTAGTACTTCTCGTGAGTTTGTGTTTTCTGGAGTTTAATTAAGTATAGATCTTTAATGATAACAATATAAGTTATTTCATGGGCAAAATGTTCATAAATTTTCCCCAGTACTCTAGTATTCCCCCAAATTCCCCAACACGACTCTAGTTTTAACTAGGAAGATATAAGGACAATATCTCATCAAATACAAAATGTCAACATTGTGATACAAATTATTTTTTTAAACAAGAACCAAACTGAATATTTGGAATTGAAAGGTAATAATAGTGAAGAAAATTCTTCACTAGAAGGTAAAGAAAAAATTTAAATTGACAGAAGAATAAATAAATTTAACATAATGAGACTACTAGGAGAGTATTTCTAGCAAAGAGAGAAAGGATCAGAAAACATATTTGAAGAAAATGGCTGAATATGTTGAAAATATTTGATATATAATGTTAATCTACCTATTAATGCTTAACGAGATCTAAGTAAACAACCACAAAGAAATCCACAACCAGAATCGTTATAGTAAAAATGTTGAAAGACAAAGAGAAAAATCTAAAAAGCATCAAGAGAGAAACAATTCATCATATAAAAGGAAACCCCAGTGAGATTAACAGGTAATTTAGCATTATAAACTATGTAGCCAGAAGGCAGTGGGATGATATATTTACAGTACTAAAAGAAAAGAATTGCCAACTAATAATTTTATATCTAGCAAAACTGTCTTTAGGAAAGGAAGGTGAAATGGTGAAGATGGGAAATTATAATTGTATATCTTACCTCAATAAAAAGTTTGTTTTTTTTAAAGGAAAATAAAATAAAGAGATTGCTACTTTGTGAGGTAATAGTGGGAGGATCACTTTAAGCCAGGAGTTTGAAGTCAGCCTTGGCTAGGTAGTGAAACCTATCTCTTCAAAAAAAAAAAAAAAAAATTTTTTTTTTTTTTTTTAATTAGGCATGGTGGTGGCTACTTGGGAGGCTGAGGTAGGAGGATTGCTTGAACTCAGGAGTTTGAAATTGTAGTGAACTGTGATCATTCCACTTGCACTCCAGCCTACTTGATAGCGCATAGACCATGTCTTTGGGAAAGAAAAAGAGAGATTGCTAAATAAATAAAAACTGAGAGATTTCATTTCTAGCAAAATTTTTCCCCAGAAAATTTTCAGGCTGAAAGGAATTGACCTCCAACAGTAATTTGAATCAACCTCAAAAGAGCATGGGTTAAGAGATGTTTTATAATTCCCAAAGACTTAGTGTCTATCCCTTCTCCTTTCTTTTATTAATATATTTAAAAGACAATTGTATGAAATTTCATATGTAATTACATTACTAAACATATGACACACAGACATGTGATGCATTTCACAATAGCAGCCCAAAGGTAATAGGTGAGAGAGATGATGTGTTTAGGTAAGCAAATAATATTAGATGGTAACTCAAATACACAGGAACAAATTAAAAGAACCAAAAATTGTAAAGAACATTAATATAACAAATACTATAAATATGTACTTGCTCTCTTTTGTTTATTTATCAGACACAGTTACATACAGAAATCAGTATAACAACTATTACAATGTATTTTACATTTACAAATATGTACGTATAACAATAGCACCAAAATTGAGATGAGAGAGTAAAGTTAGGTATTTAGGAATAATGTTTCTGTATCTTACTGGAATTTAATTAATATAAATGTGAAAGAAATCCTAGAGACTGAGGTTATAGCTATACATTTCTGTGAATATGTTATAATAACCATTGAGTTGAACACCTTAAATGGACAAATTGTATGGTGTATATATACAAGGAGGAAAATTTCTACTATTACTAGCTTATACATTTCTCCATCACATAGCTTTGTATTCTTAGTATTTAACACGGTCTGCCCTGCTTATCTTCCTTTGATTTCTTAATTCAAATGAATCTTTCTCACTTACATCTGTAGGAGAATACCAGAGAGCTTAAGTATGTCTGCTAATATTCCTCATATTATTATTAGGGTTTTTCTTTTTTGCTATAGCTAACTAGGTTCACAAGATGTTTACAATTAATTATTAATCATTTGTTTTGCCAAAATGATGCATTTGTGTTCATTTCAGTGATAACAGCCTAAATGGTCCCCATGTCTATACAGATTGTATTGGTGGTACATATGGGATGCAGCCCTAAAATTTACTCATGGACTTAGCCATTTCTCCAAAGCAAAGCTTCCATTCTGTGTTGTCTGGGTCATTGCATGTTTCCAACTATAATTACATGCTTTCCTAAATCCAAATTTCACCCATAAAACTTGAGGCTGAATAGATGATCCAGGTTTGCCAATCTTAATTACCCATTTTTTAGTACAAATTCTCTTCTATTAACTATTTATATTTATTTATTTATTTATTTTATTATTATTTTTTTTGTGTGTGATGGAGTCTCAAACTGTTGCCCTGGGTAGAGTGCCATGATGTCACAGCTCACAGCAACCTCAAACTCTTGGGCTTAAGCGATTCTCTTGCCTTAACCTCCCAGGTAGCTGGGACTACAGGTGCCCGCCATAATGCCTGGCTATTTTTTGTTGTTGTTGCAATTGTCATTGTTGTTTAGTTGGCCCCGACTGAGTTCAAACCCACCAGCCTCAGTGTATGTGGCTGGCACCCTACCCACTGAGCCATGTGCGCCACTTAACTTTTTTATTTTTTGAGACAGAGTTTCATTCCATTGCCCAGGTTTGAGTGCTCTGGAGTCATATCTCATGGCAACCTCACACTCCTGAGCTCAAGTGATCCTCTTGCCTTTGCCGCTCAAGTAGCTAGAACCACAGACACCTGCCATAATGCCTGGATAATTTTTCTATGTTTAGTAGAGACGGGGTCTCACTGTTGCTCAGGCAGGTCTCAAGCTCCTGAGCTCAAGCTGTCCACCCGCCTTGGCTTCCCAGAGTGTTAGGATTACAGGCATGAGACACTGCACCTGGCCCCTTTGGTTAGTTTTTAATTTTTTTTTGTTTGTTTGTCATTAGACCTAGTATCAGTTTCAAAACCAAGAAAAAAGTTCAATTTCCCACATAAAAATTCAAGTGGGAAGGAATCTAATCCTCATGCTGGTACTAGTGCAAATCTACCCATTTCCTTCTACCCAATGTAGAAATGTAGACTACGAGATCTATATTCTATTAATAGATGGACTTGAGAAAGTTCTTTATCCCAGTCCATAAGATTACTGTTATTTTTCTATAACTACTGTCACTCTTCCATAACCACTTATTCTTTCCCATAACTACTGTCACTTACACTTACATAACCTAAAAAGAACTAAAATGTTCTCAGAAAAATCAGAGAAAATCATTTACAAGTTTACCTGTGAATAAAATTATATTCCACCCCATCAGGTATATCCATACAGTATGAATGTGTCTGTAATGTAAATTGAAAAATTACATTCTTATCATAAACGTTCTAGGATTATTTCATTTTGCGTAAGAGGTAGCATTGTATGGAAAAAGCCCTGATTATGGAATAAGACGTATATTTCTCTATCAGTTTGTCATTACCTGGATATCTGGTTTTACAATATCCTAAACTTGGCTTTAATAAAATGAGGCTTATCTGGTTACTAAAAATGCTCTCAACTCTAAAAGTTTTATGATTCTGCAACCCAGACCTTTTAAATAATTCTTAATAACCAGTGCTAATTAAGTTATTACTTCCCATCCATAAGAACATACCAGCACACACACAAACACAGATATATGTTATAATTTACTTTTCAAAGCATTTTGAAAATCTGTTTTATATTGATAGAAACTGATGTAAAAAACTTAATAGAAGCCTATGAAGAAAATCTAACAGTGGATCCAACCAAGATACAATTAAAGAGTCTTACAGGTAAGAAAAGGAATTTTTCAAGTCTACTATTCATGATTTAGTTAGCTTCTCTGAAGTTAAATTAAATATAGATCTGTGATGACAACTGTACCTATAAGTCATTGTTACACGGGCAAAAGTTTTCATGAATTTCCACTTGTAGTTTTCAGAACTCTAGTATTTACTATCAGTGGAACATTAGCTAGATATTACTAGTTTTAGAACTCATTCATTTAGAAAGTAATCGTATCCATAAAAATAAAATGGTGTTGTAGCCTAAATATTTCTTTGGTACAATTATTTCAAATGTCATTCTTATCATTTTATACTTCCGGCTTAGAAAGGAAAGTTGCTTTAAATTTCAAAAATCAGAAAGGCTAGCTGATGGATGTGGTAAGATGAATGTAATACATAGCTGTTTCCTTGGTCACCTATTCCCTCTGTTGATAAAAAATGGGAGGTAAATTTACAATATCTCGGCTGCAGTAGAGTTATTTGGTTGTGTTATATACAGCTCAATGATTATACAACTCAATTTAGTTCTTCAATAACAGTGTTAAGCTTATTTTTCCAAAAGGGGCAGAGAGCTTAACAGAAAGGGCAAGAGGCAGTTCAGGACAGCCCTCCTGAAACTTCTGTCTTTTAAAGGTGACAGTGTACGCGTCTGAGGCTGCGCTGTTGGAAGAGCAGCATTAGCAGTTTCTCACTATGGAGGAAAGAGACTTCAGTAAAATGGTCACAAATATCACAAACCACAAGCTCTGAGACAAGTAAATCAGTACATTGTATGAAATGTCTGGGTTTTAGTTGAAAATTATGAGCCATTTAAAGAAACAGTAAAGTGTGACCGAAATACAGTAAAAAAAGTAGGCAATAAAACATGTTTGTGGGAATCCCAGATGTTAGACTTAGCAGTCAAAGACTATGAAGCAATGATCATAAATATGTTCAAAAATTAAAGGAAGCCATGCTTTAAGCGTAAAAGGAATGGACGATGACAGTGTCTGTATTATCTGCTTTGGTTGTCATCTTTAAAAATTTCTGAATGCCTCTACAGAAAGTCATTTTCTCACAGTTCTGAAGACTAATTATCCAAGATCAAAGTGTGGTCAAGGTTTCTTGTAATTCCTCTCTTCCTAAACTATAAACAGCCTCCCACACACATGACCTCTTAGTTGTGAGTGAAGGGGTAGGTAAGGATGGAGGGAGGGAGGAGAGACAGACAGAAACAAGCACTGCCTTATGTCTCCTCTCTTCTTATGAGGACACCAGAACTATCAGAAAAGGGCCACGCCCTTAAAAACCCCATTTAGTATTAATTAGCTCCGTAAAGGCCTGGTCTTCAAATTCATTCACATTGGATATTAAGCCTTCAAAACATGAATTATGATAAGATGCAATTCAGTTCATAACCCTTTTGTTGAATGTCTCAAAAAGAAACTATTGTAAGGGAAATAAAATGGGAATTCTGGACTCAAAAAGTATAATAACTACAAAGAAAACCTCACTAGAGTGGCTCAATAGTAGATTTAAACTGTCAGAAGAAAGAATCGGCTGCTACAGTAAGGGCAGTACTAGGAGGTGAGCAGAGAGAGAAAAGAACAAAAAATTGAAGATACAATAACTAAGAATAATCTTTAATGTATATTAATTTACACATCCAAACTCAAGTATAACAAAAACACGCAACAAACACAAACAGACCCATCGTATTAAAAATGTTGCAAGAGAAAAACAGAGAGAAAATCTTCAAAGGACAAAGAGAAAAACAACTCATCACGTAAAAAAGGAAGACCAGTAACATTATCAGCTGTTTGGCCTCGGAAACTGTGAAGTCCCGATGGTAACAGAACAGCATGTTCACAGGGTTGAAAGAAAAGACAGTCAACCAAAAATCTCACATTGAACAAAACTATCTTCTAAAAATGAAAATAAAATAAAGGTAATAATCTCAACTAAATAAGAATTTAGAGAAATCTGTTGCCAGGCAGCCTTTTTTAAAATAAATGCTAGAAAAGTTATTCTGGCTAAAATTAAGTGACCTTATACAGTAATTAGAATCCACACAGAAAATAACATAGGCAAAAGTAATTCTGTAACTGCAAATCACTGATAAAGGCATATTACATCTCCTTCCTTGATTTAAAAGGCAATTATATAAAATAACATATATCGTTGGGCCTATAAAATATAGAAATACATTTCATAAAGCAATGCAATATGACAAGATTAGGATAGCAAATACTAAGCATATGTATTTGGTGTTCTTTATTTTTTCAGTTTACTTATGTAAATAATTATACTGACAATTACTACAATGTATTTAATATATATAGTTGCAGTGTGCACAACAGTAGTGCAAAAATGTTGAAGAGGGAATAATGCTATGTAAGATTAATTAATATTATTTCTGTACCTTGCTGGAATTTGATTAGTATAATCTCAAGCAGAACCTAAAATTGACTGTTGATAGCTGTGTAAATATGTGAACAGCTTAAAAACCAATCTTAAGAACTTTAGGCATATTTTATGGTATGTTATATATTTTTAAAAATTATCTCAAGCGAATTATAAAAGAATTGCAGCGATGAGAGGATATGATGAGGGAAAGCTGTGAATCTTATTAGATTATAAATTTATCTAACACAAACCTTCCTATTCCTAATGCTCAACCCTATCTGCTCTAAAATGCTCTTCTTGTTGTCCACTTGTTTATCTAAGAATCTTTGCATGCTCATTTGAAATGAACCATTTCTTCTTACATATACAAGTTGGAGGAAGAACCAGAAAAGCCAAAATATGCCTGCTAATACTCTCCAGTTTTGTGTTCCTATAGGTCTATTTACTTTCACAAAATACAGCCATGTATTTGTAGAAAACATGTTCTTTCCTAATTTATTTTGATAATGAATTCTCAGCTGGTCAGTATTTCAATTTATATCTCAATGGTGGTAAAACTCCTATGCAAATGTTACATTGAAATAGTTAACATTTATTCATGGGCTCAGCCACTTCTTCGAAGTAAAACTTCCACTCCGTGCTGTCTGGTCCTTCCAGGATTCTGGCCTCAGTTACAGGGTCTGCTATAAAAAACTTTCACTCACAAAATACTGGGTCCATTAGTTGACCCAGGTCACCCATCCTGATTGTCCCTTTTCCAATGTAAATTCTCCTTTAATAACTTTTACATCTTTTCCCTGTTATTTGACCTAATCATTAGTTTCAAAATCCAGCTAGAAATTCAAATCAAGTGGATGGGAATGTGATCTCTGACACCACCACAGATTCACTTGCTTCATCCTTCATCCTTCTCAGCTACAAAGTCTACAACTGAGAAGAGATGAGAGGCACTTTTCACAGTCCCACAAAAATATCTCATTTTTTTCTACATCATTGAAACATACTTGATTTGCCCTTACATAATCTTAAAAATGACACAACGTTTTTCTGAACTATCAGACATTTTTTGCCTCTCTGTGACTGTGCAGGCCGTGATTCGCAAATTAACTCTTAAAAAGGGATTCTATGCGTCACCTCACCAGGTAACATCCCACAGTAGAATGCGCTATTCATATAAAGTTGAAAGTTGTATTACCATAATAAACTCTTCAGATAGTTTCAGTTTGTGTAAAAGATAGCATTGCATGGGGAAAAAAATCATAGGTTAAGTAGTTACACAGTGTCCGTTTGTGTATAAATTTCATCATTATCTCAACATTTGTTCTTGTTAAAATCATGAAACATCTCTGAACTTTAATGTCTCACCATAATGAGGCTTTTATAATTGCGAGTAGCCCTTCCAAGTCTAAGGTTTCGTGATTCTGCAATCTGTACATTACATTACAACTGGTTCTTCTGTATAACACATGCTAATTATTAGTAATACACACACAGGTGCACTCCCGTATATGTATAGTAATGTTACTTACAAAGTATACTGAAATCTGTTTTACTTCTACAGAGATTTATAAAACCATCTCGTCCAATGATACTAGAAAAGGTTCGATAAAGGGGCCAAGCAAGACGCAATCAAGGAGTCAGCTAGGTAAGAAAAAGAACTTCTCAAGTCTAATATTTATGCTTTATTTATATTCCTGAAGATAAATAAAGTGTGGATCTTTAACGACAACAGTACCTATGTGTTAGAATTACATAGGTAAAACTGCGATGCAAATGTTACATTGAAATAGTTAACATTTATTCATGGGCTCAGCCACTTCTTCAAAGCAAAACTTCCACTCCGTGCTGTGTGGTCATTCCAGGATTCTGGCCTCAGTTACAGGGTCTGCTATAAAAAACTTTTTTTTTTCCCTTACAAAATACTGGGTCCATTAACTGACCAATCACCCATCCTGATTGTCCCTTTTTTGATGTAAATTCTCCTTTAATAACTTTCACATATTTTTCCTGTTATTTGACCTAATCGTTAGTTTTCAAATCCAGCTAGAAATTCGAGTCACTATTTTTGCCTCTCTGTGACTGTGCAGGCCACAATTCACAAATTAACCCTTAAAAAAAAGATGCTATGCTTCGCCTCACCAGGTATGTCCCACAGTAGAATGTGCTGTTAGTGTAAAGTCGAAATAATTTCGATATTATTTGGGATAATTTCAGTTTGCAGAAGAGATAGCACTGCATGAAAAAATCATTAGGTAATTACAAAGTGTCAGTTTGTGAATTAATTTCACCATTATCTCAATATTTGTTGTTGTTAAAATCATGAAACATCTCTGAACTTTAATATATCACTATAATGAGCTCTTCCAGTTCTACGGTTTTGTGATTCTGCAATCCATACATTATAACTATTCTTTGGTCATTACAGAGGTTAACTATAGTACTACACACACACAAGCATGCTCCCATGTACATGTGGGAATGGTGATTTACAAAGATTACTAAAATCCTTTTTCCTTCTATAGAGACTGATAAAAACATCTTGTCAAATGGTATCGGAAGAGATCTAATAAAGACACCAATCAAAATACCATCTAACACTCACTTAGGTAAAGAAAACAAATATTTTTCAAGTCTAATATTTATGGTTTATTTATATTCCTGGAGTTGAATAAAGTATGGACCTTTAATGACAACAGTACTTATATGTTAGAATTCCATAGATAAAATTCTTCACGAATATCCTCCTATAATTAAACTCTAGTATTTACTATCAATGAAAAATCATCCATATATTATTACTTTAAGAACTTACCCCTTTAGAAAGACAAACAGCATTTTGCTGTGTATAATAGCAAATTACATGGGCCTTCAGTTCAGGAACAGGGAGCCAGGTGGGCCATCTGGGGCACTGCATCCCACCTGGACCCGCCAGGCACACAGGGTTTCAGTCTGGGAGGATCTTTGGGGGAGCAGGCCAGAGGGCCTCCACTGAGCCCCAGGGTCAGGGGAGGGGCAGTGGTAGAGTTGGTGGGGTTGGTCGTGGTTGTGAAGGGTGAGGCCGAGGTCTGAGTCCCAGCTGCACAGAAGGTGCCTGATGCCCTGTGCAGGTCCCAGGGATCTGCCTGGCTGCCCGCAAGCCAAGCAGCTTCAGAAGCTCCCATCTTGTCCTGCTGGCCACAACCATGCATCTCTGCCATGGCCCCTAACATGGTAGGGAGGGAAGGGCTCCCTGGAGAGAGGGAAGGGGCAGTCTTCACAGACTGGGCAGCTTCAGGAGGGCCAGGCAATCTACATGTTTACCAGAGGAGTGTTAGCTCTTCCAGATGTGTCTCTCCTGGCAAGAGCTGGCCACTTTTTCAAGGGGAATTTTCCTAAAAGTTTTGGGGAAAAACATGTGTACACAGTATACCCAGGAGCACATTACCCAGGGCGAAATATGGTCTGTAAAAATCCAATGCTACAATGATCTTGCAGAAGCTTGGTGTAAGTATGTTCAATGCCATCTGCTTACGTTCATTTTTCTAGCTTAGACAGGAAATTTGTTTTGAATTTGCAAAAGAATACATGCTAGTTAATGAACGTGATAAGAAGAGGTATGTAAGAATTATTTCATGTTTACTGATTCCCTCTTTAGAATTAAAATGGCAGGCAAATTTATAGCATCTCAGCGCTAGCATGTTGCTTTCAAGATGTTATATTTTAGGTAACACATACATTCCTTGAGTCCAGAGCTAACAATGATATAGACACACCACTGTCTGGTGTAATTCCCAAAGAGGTAGGCAGCTTAATAGAAAAATAAGAGAAAGGAAAATTTAAAGAGGAACCTAATAAAACCTAATGGTGCTAAAGTGAATTTATATGACTAAAACTATTCCCTCAGACAAGCAACATCAAAGGCTTTGCACTGCAGGGGAAAGAGTCTGTGATAAGATAGCCCAGCTGTATCACTAAACAAATGACTAGTAAACAAAATAACAAGCTCCCAAAAGGGAAGGAAGAAATTGCTATCCAGAGTTGCTATAAAATACTCACTGAAATGTGCAGTGCTTAGCAAAACGTTCTGAGATAGGCAAAGAAACAGTAGTGTTACCTGTACACAGGGGGAAAAGCAGGCAAAAAAACATTCTTATCAAGAGTACCAGATGTTGGACTTGAAAGACAAACTACAAAACACTTATTATTCATATATTCAAAGGACTAAAGGAACCTTCATTAAAGAAAGTATGGGACCATGTCTCATCAAATAAAGAACATCTAAAAAGATAAAATTATTTTTAAAAGGTCCAAATAAAAATTGAGTTGAAAAGTACAATAAATATAAGGAAATTTTCACTGTAGGGGCTTGAGAGTAGGTTTCAACTGTCAGAAAAAAGCTGCAGCAATTATAAGGTGATGGAATAGTAGAAGGAGGTAGGAGCAAAAAAATCTATTTTTCAAGAAGTAATAACTAAAATCTTTGAAAAATATTTGATGAAGAGTATTACTTTACACATCTAAGCTTAATAAAATCCCAGGTAGAATAATTACAAAGAAACCGTAGTAAAAAATGTTGAAAGACAAAAAGAAGCTCTTGAAAGTAGCAATATAAAAGCAACTCCATTGTGTTAAAGGGAGCCCCAGTAAGACTAACCACTGACTTAGCAGAAATTTTGGCAGAACTCCCCAAGTTTAAGTGCTTTTCTTTCCTTTTTGGTCTCTAGCATATATTTTCACAGCATCTCAAGCAGTACTTTTAAAATATCCTTTTAGTCTAATATCTTATTTGTTGCAATTACAAGGGTCCTTCTATACTACCTGTATCTAAAATATCACATTCTACTTGAAATATCGAGACATATCAAAATGTCTTCATTTGAACAAGCTAGACCCGTCACTTTCATGAAAATAATAAACAGAGTAAATGCAAATTTGATAGCATGGGACGGCCACCCTGACATGCATTAAGGTTTTTGTCTTTAGGGTTTTACAAACCCTCCCCAGCTTTTACTCTTCTCTGACAAATGTGAATGGCTAGCTTTACGCCATGGCTTCTAAAATAAATTGTATCAATAATAATTTATTCTCTCAATGACCTTCAATTGCAACCTCTCACTAAACCTTTCAGCCTCTGGTCTCAGTTTGATCTGTAGCCAGTAATTAAGGAATATGAGGTTTATAATTCTCTGTTAAATGTAAGAATTCTATAATAATCCAACATTACTTTTTATAACATAGAATTTATGAAAAATAAATTTAATGAATATTTGTTGAGTTGGGAGATCCAGTGGCTTGAGCATAGAGCTGTGATATCCAAAACTATACTTTTAAATACAAACTACAGATCAAATACAGAAATGAATATTTGGTTCTAGGTACAAGAAGATTGGGATAATGGTTGAAATTAAGAAAGACACTATCACAGAATGCAGAACAAAGACAAGAAAGAGAAAATATTGAGAAGCTCTATAGAAAGTGAACTAACAAATTACAACTTAATAAAATATGAAAAGAAAAATTACCACTGCAAAAGTAAAGACTAATACATGGAGTTTGGAAAGCAGTGTGTAAATAGAATATTCATATAATTTTTTTGTTTGTTTTTTTCATATAATTTTGTTTTTAAAAATTTATATTTTAGGTATGAACTTATTTAAAAACAAAGATATGCTCATGAAACAGCAAGATATTCTTTATACCAGGGACATCACACCAAGTCAATTCCCTACAAAAGTCATCAATGTATCACCCTTTGGAAGTAGAGGTAAAAGATTATATATAAACATATTAAATAAGTATCTGATTGCCTCAAATGGTTTTCAAATTTACTTTGTCATTTATTCTTTTTGTATCTTGCTTTTTTATTTATTGATATCTTAGGAAAATTTTTGCAAGCCTGAAAATGAAATGGTTTTAATTTATCCCTTTTATTGGCAATGCAATATTTCACAGTATAGAATATCTTATTCAAGCAGAATTCTATTAAAGAGTTTTGGCTGTTTTAGTTTTTCACCACTACTAAATGTGTCTATGTACATATATTCTTATATATTGGTGCTTTTATTTATTTGGGGTAAAGTTCCAGGATTGACATCTCTTGTTAAAGTGTACATGGATTTTTATTGTTAAATGATATGACCTTTAGCTTTACTAAAGGGCTATTATAATCAACATTTTCACCAGCTGTCTTGGAAGGAACACAATTTTCTTGGCATAACTATCTATAGTGTAGGTTACCATCTTTTTTCCCATTTATGCTGATCTGAGAGTTGTTAAATGACACTTCAATCTTATTATACATTTTAGATCCATATTTATTAGTATTTTATTACTGTATAATTACCCCTAAATGTAAAAAATAACAACAAACCTCTTAAACCAGTAATCATTTGTGAACCTCTTGATTTATCCATTTTCCCAGGTTTTGGCTGGTCTAATTTAGGTGTCTAAGGTCAAATTATCAATTTACTGACATGAATAGCAATTGGCTGTTGTTTTAGAACGTGAGGTCTATAATGGGATCCCTTCAGGAAACAGAAACTTTACTAAATGTTTAAACAGAAAGCAAGAATGTAAAAACTAGATAACTAAATATAAGGTTGTTAAGGAGGTAACTAAAAGTATCAAAAGGATTCTAAGGTTACAGGGAGGAAGCGTTTCAGAAAGAAGTTGCCCACCCTCTAATCAAGGGGGCCTTTGATTAGAACATACAGTGTGCGTGATGCTAACGTTCCTGATTTTGCAGGAAAGATTTTCAATCCATAATTCTGAAAAGGAGGCACTGACCATCTACTGTTAGTGTCTTGGGATGGGGGTGAGGGGGTTAATAAAACTGGTTCTGAAAATGTTGGGGAAAAATACAAACTATTTGAAACCATAGAAGGAACGGCAGCTTCTGGAATAATAAAACATTATTATTAGGATATGTTTCACAGGAACTAAAAAGAGATAAGAAGCTCTCAGAAGTCCCACTGAGAATGAAATTAAAGGAACAAGTCCCTCCTTTCTTATCCAACCTTGCAGTCTTCATCAGGCACCCCAAGCAAACCTACCTTCAGGTTCCCCGTCTCGGTGTACTGACTAGCTTTGATGGACTCCTGATGGAACACGCTGAGTCTCCACAGGGATGGGGAGGGCTGTCCCAGAACCACAGCCTCCATAGGTGGGAATGTGATCCTCTTCCCTGTTTCTCCACCATCCTCGGGCTTGGATGCCAGTTAGGCCAGATGCCATTGTCCATCTCCAGGCTACCCTGTAGCTAAGAACAATAATAGACACCTGCCCCCCAGCTTACCCCCCAAATGGCTGTGATACGGAGCCCCTGCCCCCCAAAACACAGCTCTGTGGCTCTCTTGTACTTTACTGCAGGAATGCTGCAGCTCTCTGCAGAGAGGGGGTTGGGCTGTGCCTTCCACGTAAGCCCTGGCCCAGTGACCATGCTGCCACTGGGGATGCAGTCATAACAGCCCCAGAAAGGCCGTCCTCCATTGCTCTTGTGGCAAATTCCTATGAGAACAACATCATCAGAAGTCCCCTTCTCCACACCTGGGCCCGAGCACTAAGCCTGCTCAGCTGGTGGAGTGGGATTGCACTCCACCCTTGCAGAGCCAGGGGCAGAGTTTGTGTCTCTGTTCCAAGTACCACCACCACTAACAGCCCATATGCAGGAGGCTCTTGCATTTGAGAAAGCACATGCTGTACTGTCAGCAGGCCGTGGTTTCTGCTCTTGGTGTGCTTCACTCTTACCGCAGGAGCAGCACTCCCTGAAGGCTGGACTACTGGAAACCCTCGACTCCTCCAGATCCAGCTAGCTTTGAGAGGGTGCTGACCTCCAATTGATGCTGGGGAAACTCAGTGGGGCTCCAAGTGGTGCGAAGATACCCTGGGGAGGACAAATTCCCCTTAGGGCTACACCCTAATAAAACTGGTTCTGAAAATGTTGGGAAAAAATACAAACTATTTGAAACCATAGAAAGAACTGCAGCTTCTGGGATAATAAAATATTATTGTTAGGATGTGTTTCACAGGAACTAAAAAGAGATAAGAAGCTCTTAGAAGTTCCCAAATCTCCTTTTTTATGGCTGAGCCATGTTCCATGGTATATGTATACCTCTGCCACTGCTGCTGAAGCCTGGCATGAGGGCAGGCAACTTGGTACAAGTTCACGGTCCTGTACAGTGTCCTCACGAAGCCCCCAAACCGCTGTCCACACCAGTGTCCCAGTCTGCAAGGGCAGAAGTCTCAGTGGTTCAGGTACTTGGCAGTCCAGTTCAGGGATGAAGAGGCAAAACGCTTCCATCTTACCCTTCCACAAATACCAAGACCCTCCAGGCTCACCAGCGAGCTTCATACTGTCAGATGTTTCATTTTACCAATTAGCATTCTCTACTTGCAGCTCGAAGAACTCCCCGAGTGTTTCTTGTAAAGTAGATCTAGTGGTGATAAATTCTCTCCACTTTTTAATAGATTTATCAGGTACGAGTAGTTTTTTGTTACATGGATGAAATGTATAGTGATGAAGTCAGGGCTTTCGATGTACCCATCACTTGAATAATGTGCCTTATTCCCAGTAGGTATCATCACAGGGGTCCTCAAACTTTTTTTTTTTTTTTTAAATACAAGTAGAGAATTTATTTGGGCCAAGTTTGAGGACTGCAGCCTTGGAGATAGAGATTCAAGTTGGCCTGCAGTTACAAGTGGGGGTCCTCAAACTTTTTAAACAGGGGGCCAGTTCACTGTCCCTTGGACCGTTGGAGGGCCGGACTATAGTTTAAAAAAAACCAAACTATGAGCAAATTCCTATGCACACTGCACATGTCTTATTTTGAAGTAAAAAAACAAAATGGGAACAAATACAATCACACCGCCTCATGTGGCCCGCGGGCCGTAGTTTGAAGACCCCTGATCTAGAACCTCTTTTCTCCACTCAGAAGAGGCAGCATTGCAGTTCATCTGTTTTTCTGTGGTGGGAACTCTGCTATGTTGTGTAGAGAGGGAGAGGTTCACTGTTTGTGGGGTCCTGTGGATAGGTACTCAGTTTTGTGTTGCTGGTAATTTGGGTTTATTGAATCTCAGATACCTGGTAAAGTGTTTGTGTGCTCACAATGATAGACTAGGTTAGGTAATCCCCAGGCTTCTGGTCCCTGGATGCATGTTTGAGGCCGTGGGGGACCAAAATGAGACCAGATGGTAATCTTGCCTTCAAGCCTCCCTAAGTCAGGCACGGGCTGTGGATGTGAAAGGGGGTGATCTCATCTGGAAGTGTGTCCATGCAGGGAAGTGTGGGCACACTGTGAGCCTGTTAGAGGAGGGTCATGCCCTTCTTGATGGACTTGGCAGAGTCGGGTGGCTCTGGGGCTCACAAGCTCCTCTCCTGGCTCTGACATTGGCCTTTCTCTTTTGGGGACACAAAAGTTCCCAAATTCCCAGCTTCAACCCTGGCCTAGCGGCACCAGAGGCAGCTCAACTTGCTATGTACAGGGCTGCTAGGCTGGCTGTAGGGTGTGGCTGAAGCTCTGGTGGGGGAGATGTAGTTGTTCCAGGGACTTGCTTCCAAGGACACTTGGATCCCTGAAAAGATACAGACAGGTCAAGGAGAAGACTGCTGGCCCCACTCCCTCAGCAGAAGCAGTCGTTTTTATCCTTGGTGCGCACAGAAGCACCTAGTGTGTTTTTTTCCCCAGATGTGTATGATTAAGTTACATAGTTTGTAAGGTCGAAGTTGTGGTTGTGTCCTTTACCCAGAAAATGTGCACAATACCCATGCAATGTATCCACTGGGTGGAAATTTACCCAATTCCTTCCTCCCATCCCCCCTACTTCAATTTGAGTTTTTCTCTGTGTGTGCAGGTAATTGCTAATCTACTAGTTCCAATTTAGCACTCAGGACACGTGATGCTTGTTTTCCATTCTTTGTGTTTGTTTTTCCATTCTTGTCATACTTCACTTAGGAGAATGTTCTCCAGATCCATCCAAGTTGTTACAAAAGATACAAAATGTCCTTTTTCATGGCCGAATAATGTTCCATGGTATACATCTACCACATTTTATCAATCCATTCGTGGGTTGCTGGACAGTTGGGTTGTTCCGTAATTTGCAGTTGTGATTTATGCTGCTGTAAGCGTTTGAGAGCAAATGTCTTTTTCTTTTGTGTAGGTAACTTGTAATGGGACTACAGGATCCAAGGGTGGTTCTACTTTTAGCTCTCTGAGGAATCGCCGTACTTCTTTCTAGTTTGCAATCTCACCAGCGCTGCATGAGTTCTGCCTTCTCTGTGCGGCCACACCAACGTCTCTTGCTTTAGGAACTTGTCACGTGCACTATTCTCACTGGGGTTAGGTGATATCCCAAAGCGGTTTTGATTTGCATTTCTCTGATGATCAAGGATGATGAGCATTTTTTCATGTGTTTGTTGGTTGTTGGGTCTTCTTAGAGGGAACAGAGTGAACCTCGAGCTCCATGGAAGCCCGGGTGTGATAGGCACTCTGCTGCTCCCATGTCACTGGCTGACTGGGCCCTGTGGAACTCCTGCTGGTCCTGAGGAGAAAAGCCCTGGCTGCCTCATTAGCAGTCTGCAGGGGAGAGGGAAGAAGACCAGAAGGTGGGGGCGCTGCTGCCCTGGTCCCCTTTATCCTAAGGGACCCTCTGGCATGCTGCACTCTCCTCTCAGGTGGAAATGGCCCTCTTTGAATGTCCACACACTGAGAGACCCACAGATCTCCTGAGACTCACTGGACTCCCTGGTCCTCTGTGGCTTCTGTGGTTCAAGTGGGTACTGGAGAGCATTGCCTCTGGATCCAGTGAAGTAGAGACACGGGGGCTGAGATTTCCACAAAGGAGATAGCTACAAAAACACTGCAGATCCACAAAGGGAGGTAAATAAACATCACCCTCCACGTTGAATCCAGTACAGTGAGCAGAATACTACTAAGGGGTCCACCTCCCTGCAAGGCTTAGATCTGACCTTCACACAGCAGAGCTGCACCAAAAGTTCATGCTTGGGAGCAGAGGTGGCTACGTTCACAGCGTTGAGTGGTTGGACGAGGGGAGGTCCCTGTCTTCACATTCCTTCCTAGGCTCCTCTCCTGCTTCTGCTCTGGGGGTGGGACATTCTCCTACCAATGACTCCACGTCTCCCCTGGGAGGGGTACAGACAACTTTGGATCATGCGTCAGGAGCTCTCAAATGCAGAAGTGTGAGCATTTCATTTTCTTCTGTTCTGAAAAGCATTCACAGCTCATCCAAGTCCCCTTGGGGAAGCCCACACTATAGGTCAGAATTCTGGAAATACTGCTGCTCTCCTGTATCTCCCTGCTCCTTTGTGGTTGTCACAGTCCAGGTGAACGCTAGGGGATGTTCATCTGGAGATCCAGTGGCAAGAGCTATGATTTCCCTGGCAAGACAGAGGCAGCTAGTGTGTGTGTAAGCAAAATGGTTTCTGCCATCTCGGCTTGGATTTGTAGTGGGGGAAAGTGACCCTGCATGGGCCTGCAGCCTGATGCTTTATTCTCAGGACCCTCAGTTCACCAGCAACAGGAACACCTGGATTTTTCAGGATAAATGGGGCTCTTTGACAGATTGGGGCCTGGTAGACTGCTAGAGATAGGAACGAGAAATATACTTCTTGCCCATTCTGATGGATTCTGAATTCCTCAGCAGTTTTTTTTGTTGTTGTTGTTAAAATCTTACTCCTTGTCTTTCTCTGTAATTTCTTCTTCTAGTAAGGGTGAGTTCCAGGACATTTCCCTCAATATTTCTCTTTGGATATGCTTTTTCACCTGAAACTTTTTCTTTTGCAGATAATCTGGTGACAAATGTCTCTAGTTGGCCATCTTGCCCCCTACCCATCTTAGATTTTGTCTGAGAAAGACTTTATCATTTCTGAAAGAAGGATTGATGGTTATACTATTCTTAGTTGGCAACTTTTTTTTCTTTCAAATGTTTATCATCATACTCCTTTCTGGTTTATGATATTTCAGCTGAGAAATCTCCTTATAATCTTATGGCAGTTTCCTTGTACTTGATAATTTGCTTTTCTCTTGATGTTTTTTTTTTTTTTGCAGTTTTGGGCTGAGGCCAGGTTTGAACCCACCATCTCTGGTATATGGGGCCAGTGCCCTACTCCTTGAGCCACAGGCACCGCCCTCTTGATACTTTCTTACTCTCTCTTTATCTCTGTTTAACAATATTATTATGATTCTTAGTGAAGGTTTCTTTGGATTCATCTTATTTGGTGTCTTTGGTACTTCCTGGATTTGGTTTTTTCTTTCCTTCAACAGGTTTGGGGAGTTTTATGCCGTTGTTTCTTTAAATATGTATTCTGTTCCTTTTTCACTTTTCTTCTGGCAGCCTAGTAATGTGTAAATTGTTTCAGTTGATGGTGTCCTATAAGTCTCTTAAACTATCTTCACTAGTTTTCATTCTTTTGTTGTCATGTGGTTTCTCAGTTTGGATGATTTCTAGTGACCTGTTTTTTAGTTTATTGATTCTTTCTTCTGTTTGATCTAATCTGCTGTTGAATACTACTACTGAGTTTTAAAGTTCCTATCTATGATTTCTCTTTGGTACTTTTTATAGTTTATGTCTTTGTCAATGTTTGTTCTTGCATTGCTTTCTTAACCTTGCTGAGCATTTTCTTTTCTTTTTTCTTTTTAGATAGAGTTTCACTCTGTCACTCTGTGTAGAGTACCATGGCATCATTATAGCTTACAGCAACCTCAAACTCTTGTGCTTGAGCAATCCCCCTGCCTCAGCCTCCCCAGTAGCTAGGACTATAGGCATGCACCAATATGCCTGGCTAGTTTTTTTCTAGTTTTAGTAGAGACAGGGTCTCACTATTGCTCAGGCTGGTTTCAAGTTCATGAGCTCTAGCAATCCCCCTGCCTCAGCCTCCTTTTTTGTGTGCTAGGATTACAGGTGTGAACCGCCACCCCTGGCCCTTGCTGAGCATCTTTATGACCATTATTTTGAATTCCCTGTTCAGTAAATCACATTTCTTTAATTTACTTGGGTCAGTTTATGTAAATTTATCTCATTATTTTATTTGGAATACATTTTCTTGACTTTCTGTGTTGGTTTCTGCATATAAGATAAGACAACTTCCTCTTTCAGTCTTCTTAAACTGCCCTTGTATAGGAGAAGGATCTCACCAATCCATTTGACCAACGATTTTAAAGTGCCTCTCAAATCTCTGCATTTATCCAGAACACTTTCTCTGTTTTTTGATGGCCTTCTGGAGATTAGGTTGTGCTACATCCTGTTAGCCCTCCATGATCAGTAAGATGGAAGTGAGATGTTCTAGATGTAGCTAGAAATGTTGAGGCTTGAGATTTGTGTTTCAGTTCCTTCCATCCTTATATTGAAGGTAAGCACAGACGTTATTCTCCCATTCATTTTGTACTAAGCCAGGGTGACGCTCTGTCAGAAACGCCTGTACTCACTTTCAGCCTGAATCCTCTAATCCTGGCGAGATAGCTGCTGAAATTGGGCTTCTTATATGTCCACCTCTTTATCTTCTGTGGTTTAGGAAGAATTAGGAATGCAATTCTTTATTGATTTCCAGTACTAGGTCATTAAAGGTAATGTTCTTTGGGTAAGAGCTATAGAAGTTGTGATTTAGTGCACGGATAAACTTTTTCCCAGGAATAATGGATAGATCAGGATTTGTCACTGGATGAACCAGAAAGTTTTGGGACATGCTGTGTTCCTGCCCCGTCTGCCTGCAGGTTACTCTTTGTCTGCCTGGTTAGCTTCCTGATGCAAATGAGTTAGAGGCCAAGCTGTCAAGTATCTAGTCTAACAGTGTATAGCAAACACTTTCTGAAGAGAAAATGGTAACTGCACACTTCAGCCCTTCTCAGCAATGCTCCCAGGGATATAGACCCTGAAAGATTTTGTTTGCCTGTTTCAAAACATCTCTTTATTTTATACCACAGTTCTAGGAAACCACTAATCTACTTTTTTTTCTCCGTAAGATTTTCCTACATGGGATATCATATAAGTAGAATCTTATAACATGTGGCCTTTGTTACTTTTTAGTTTTACTTTTTTTACTTAACTCTGCTCTCCAAAACTATTCTTACACACACACATACACATCTTTATTATCTTAATTGAATAATGAACTCAAAAATTGATTTTGGTTATTTAAATTCTTTTAATTTCATTTTTATTGACAATGAACATACTATGTGAGAGTGTTAATTACAGATGTGATCCATTATACAGCTAAAATATTTTCTAAATTTTTCAAGATGAAGTCCTTGAGAACTCTACTTCCTCTATAACTGAACTTCCAAGAGCAATTCATAGACCATCTAACGCTGGTACAACGCTTTCCAAGAATATCCAGTTTCCTTTACTGAATACAGCTGCTTCAGGTAACTTCTGATATTTTTAGAAATCTTTAATTAAATGGAAATAACCAAGTTGTAATAGCTGTAGTCATATAATAGTTTAGCAAAAAGTAAATTCTGAATGAAGTTTACTTAACATATATTCATTTTTAGTGCTAAGATAGTATCCCTAGCATTTCTCTTCCTTCCCAACTCTGAATAAATTGGAACTCCATTTCCTTTCTGCACCCTCCTTTCTTGCTTGCTAATTGTAGGTTTTGATGATGACTGCAATAACCCCATCTTATAATCCCCCTTTATTATATTTATATATCCCTCCTTTGTCTCCCAGGCAGATTATGCAATAGAAAGATCCATCATGAGAGTAGGTAGGAAGGAAAATATTCACCTTTCCTTCATTAACGTTGCTCTACTCAGCTGTCTATTTTCATTACTATCTAAGAACTAATGTACAGATCCCATTTCTTAGTTGCTCCAGAGACATTATATAATCATCGCCCAGGTACATTTCCTAGAGATAATTAAGTTTGAATTTTGAAAAAAATGCAAATGATTTTTCTTTTGCCTATTATATGCTCTGATATTCAAAATAGATTTACATGCCATATTCTATCTATAAAGACTCTAAGAGAAAAATAACGAGAAATAGAGAAGATTGGCTAAGATACTACTTTTATTCCATTGTTTTTACTACTTTCAATGTATAAGGAGAAAAAAGCCCTTAAGAATGATAAAAGTTGTGCTTAATTCTGGGAAAGGAGGGATGAATACAAGAAAAGAGAGTGAAGTATATTTTCTTTCTACCCCAGTGAGCAAGAGAGAAAAGTGATCCAAAATTATATGTGAAAACAGAAGAAAATTTAACACAAAGAGCAAAATTCTTGGCTTCAGTAGATGAAAAATAAGGTTGGCAAGATAGACTAGGACTGGAAAGAAAGCTTTCATTGGTTGGAAGTCCTAGGTTTTGATAATTTCTCAAGCTGGGATCAGTGATCTTTCAGTATATTTTAGATAAATATGATTGATTTTAGCTTCACCTGTTAACTTCAGAATACCTACAAAATTGCTTTCCATTGATGGGACTCCCAGTTTTACCTATCATTTGGATCCTCTTCTGTTCTCTGGAGGAGTTATTAATTATAAGCAATAATATTGCTCAAAGAGACAGCAAAGAGAAGAAGGAAAATGAACAAATAGACTAAACCTATTATCTAAATTTTTACTCCAGGCTTAGAGAAAAAGAATAATGATCTGTTTATGGATTTAACAAAAATAATGACAGCATAAATTTTTGCATTTCCATCAAAGCATTAAGTCTCTGAATCTAAAAATCATGGCAGATACAAATTTTTAAAGCAAACACTTGACCTAAGGAATGGAAGAGTTAAATGTTTCATTTCTGTGTAAGAAATATATCGTGGAAATTTAATACATTAATGTAAATGTTGCACACTAACTTTGAGAAAGTACCATCTAAATGTTACACATTCTTCTGCTTTTTCTTTCAGTAATTTCTTCAAGTGAGCAGATATTGAAACTATTTTTATTATTATAGAGTTTTGCTTTTAACCATGTTCAAAATATGTGTCTTTACAACAGCCTCTCTGTTATCTCTCCTTCAATTCAAGCACTAGATTTTTCATTCTAGGAATATAAACATCTTTTTTTTATATAAAGACAATATTTTATAGAGAGATAAAACTTTATCTGAAAATTTACAATTTGATGATCCACTTTATTGTTGACCTGTAAAAAGGCTCTTTCTTTGACATTTTTATATATGGTATTTCTAGTCTTTTTTTTTTTTTAACTAATTTGCACTCTTATAAATATCAGACATCAGGCAAGAAAAAAATCAGAGAAAATATTTGTGTCAGTTACTCTGCTTTATCTAAATGACTAGGAACAAGTTATAAAAATGCTGTGCTTTAGCAATGGATTAAGATTATTTTAACATTCTAAAAGTTGAAATTAGTTAATTTAGAGTATAGTTTAAAGCCACTGTTCTCATTTTTTAGGGAACCCCAAAACTATGATCATAAAACAAAAACCTGTTGTACCTGTAAATACTCTGCCTACTGTGACCAAGGCGACTAAAATATCTACCCATAAAGGTAAAAGAACAACTGTAATACATGAAATAAACTTTATACTATTTCCCATTCTTTTCAAACCTATGGGCTTCCTCCCCCCAAAAACGGATATTATGAGCCAAGCATATGTTCCCAAACCTTTCTTCAAATGTGTATAAATAGAAACATATATATGCAGTGTTTTTGTAATTTTACCCATTATTAGGATCATACGCATGGATCCTCCTTATCTTTGATCCAAGTAAATTGATAGAAATTTCTTTCTTCTCTCCTATTTTTAAATTGCTACATGACATTCTAAAATGTAAATATGCCATAACTTACTCAATGGTTTCTAGGAGAATAATGTTTACATTTTATCATTATTCTCTGCCACTATAAGCAATGGTGAGGCAAATATTATTGTACATATGTGGGATGTCCAGAAAGTGTCCAGCCTCATAATGTGGTATGCTACTTCATGGTATACTGATCATGAACCAAGCATATGTGGGCTGTCCAGAAAGTGTCCAGGCACATAATACGAAAAATAGTATTAATGATGGCTGGATACTTTACAGACAGCCCTTGAATATATTTCTATAGTGGTGATTGCATGTCTATAACATAGAACATGTAAGTAGGATTGTAGTATTAAAGGTATATGTGCTTTAAATTTTAATAGATATTCTCAAACTTTCCAAAATAACTGTAGTTTATAGTTCTGCGTGAAAGACCTGTTTCTCAGATCTTAGCAATTGGATGAATGAACAAACTGGAGCCTCATTGTCAATGTTAAAAAATTACTTTACACCCACTTCTTCTAGCTTACTGATAAAGTCTGGAGATATATTTTTGGCTATGTAAGGAAGTCAGACAGTTTTTTTCACTTGATATGCAGAATCCTTCAACGTGATTTTGTTATCCTTGTCACTGAACATGGTCACAGGCCAGAGGTTATGTCAGCCATACACAAGTGTATCTTTAGTCACTGTGTGGTGTTAGCCACAGCAAATATAACATTCTCCATGCTAAACTCCTTTGGAAAACTTTTCAGTTTCACACCTCTAGTCACTTCAAAGAAGTGTTTTCATATTTATTCTTCAATGATCTAAGGATACCTGGTCACATGGCTAAATTAATGAAGTTACATATGGGGGAAAGTACATGGCATAAACATTATTTTTGGTGAGAATTTCAACTGGGAGATGAACAGAACAATTGCCAAGGAATAACAAAATCTTGCAGTTGTCCTCTAGTCTACCTTCCCCACAGTAAGTACAGCCACATGTATAAAATATTTGTAAAACCAATCAGAAAATATGTTCCTGAAACATGTGCTTTTGTTAGCACAATAATGAATTTCTAGAAAATTCACCTCCTGAAAACAGCAAGGATGCACAATTTTGTCTATCACAGAAAGTTTATACTTAATGCATATATATTGCATTAGCACATCCCAGCCCAGTTATTCCATCCTTGGGATCCTTAATTCCTCTAACTTCTGTCTCATCAGCTGTAGTCAGTGTTATTCTGGGACACTAATTCCAAAACAGCGACATTTCATTAGCATTATAGATTTCTTCTGGTGTCCAGATTTTCATCAGCAGTAAGCTTGGTAAACTTACCCATGAATTTCTCTTCTGTTTTGTGATCAACAGATGCTTTATCAGAAATATTTAAAAATTTAATGCTGTGTCTTTTCTTAAATTGCTGCCACCAACCTGTTGAATAGTCATAGGTCCTTCATTTTTCAGTTTCTTGTGATAGAGCTGTGCTTGTTTCATGATCAGTATACCATAAAGGAGCATATATTTACTGCAAGGCTGGTGGATTCATTCTTTCAACACATGATTAAGATCTTCATTTTTAGCTTTGTACAGTAATTTTCTATTTGTCATAAACCCCATCCATCACTTTCAGCATAGAACATCAATAGTTTATCCTTCTGTTTCTCCAGGTCGTACATGGTGGTCATTCGAACACCATGTTTTCCTGTGAGATGGTTCACACTTACACTGCTGTCCAGTTTCTCCAAGAATTTGACCTTCTGTCCTATAAATCAACATAAATGCATCCTCTTTTTCTTATCACTCCTACCCCTAAGGGAATCTTCGGGCATTTTTGCCATTTTCAACCATATCTGTACACCATAGAGCAGATAATAAGCAAAAAACACAGTGAGTAATACTTACAGGTCTTGGCCCCAGTGTGGGGCATTGTGGGGAACTTGCCTATTGTTGTGTTTGACCTGCATACTTGACATTTTATTACTCTTTGTACATGGGCTTGTATAGGGAAATCCGGACATGTGTATTTAAAAAAAAATCACAGTTGATGGGGCTGGGAGGGTCATTTTTCCATTTTTTCCCTAAAACATAAATGTTTATTTAACATCAATTGTGTCGTACACATACATTTTTACTACAACCCATCATGTAAGGACACATGTGAAATTTTCCACTTGTGGTATCATGTCAGTGCTTACAAGTTTTAGATTTTTGAGTATTTCAGATTTTAGTTTTTGGGGTTAGAGATGCTCAATCTGGTTATCAGACACGTTGGGGGTAGATAACTTGTTTATGAGTGTACAAAACCTGTCTTTGAAAAGAGAACTGCCATACACTCAGAGATGTGGGATTTGGGGGCTGTCCCTTCAGGGTAAGGATAAGTGAGTGAAGCGAGTGCTTTGTGTGGAAGAAAATTTTGGGGTTACTAATTGACTTTCCATGATCCATTCTTTTCTTCGGAGATAATTTTGATTTTATTTTGGGCATTAAATAACCTAATTAAACAATTGCACTTCTCCGCTTCCTTTGTAGGTAGATGTAGCAAAAGTGTAATACGTTAGTTCTTTTATTATTAATTTGGAAACATACAATTTATAAAACCAAATATGTAAAATCACTCTATTGCTGGGTTCAGTGGCTTATACCTATAATCACAGTACTTTGAGAGGTTGATGTGGGAAGCTTGCTCTGAGCCAAGAGTTCAAAACCAGCCTGAGCAACATAATGAGACCCCATTTCTTAAAAAAAAACAAAACAGAAAAAGAAATCCAGGTGTGGTGGCACATGCCTGTAGTCCCAGCTAATCAGGAGGGTGAGGCAGGCACATGCCTGTAGTCCCAGCTAATCAGGAGGGTGAGGCAGGAGGATCACTTGAACCAAGGTGTTCAAGGCTGCAGTGAGCTATGATCCTGCCACTGTACTGCAGCCTAGAAGACAGAATGAGACTCTCTCTTAAAAAGAAGAAGAAGAAGAAGAAAGAAGAACTGAGAGAAACAGACCTGTAGTGTTAGGTTGATATTGATTTAGGTGGAGGTTAGTCTGTGTTTACTATTTGCTGTAGCTGTAAATGTCAGAGGCAAACTCTCTCTGATTTTGAAGCTACAGGTGTCGGAGGCTTAGCGTGTCTTCCCTATTATTTGGGGGTTTCTCTAGAGACTTCTTAAATACCATCTGAACATAGAATTCTTGTTATACTGATCCCCTATTGACAGAATGATGAGGTGTAGCAGGCAAAGGAAATTATATCAGGCGTTTTATAGTTTTAAGATCAAATCTGTCTTTTAGGGAACCTGTGCCTCTGGGTTGGCTTTTTCACAAGTGCTTCTCAGTTATCCAGACGTCTCTTAGGAGTGACAAGGATAATAAAGAGTGCTTGAGTTAGATATTTCACTTTCCCCAGGTCAGCCAGGCTCTGATAAAATAATTTCTCCAGAGGGTAGGCCTTGTTAAGAAGACAAAAGTATTTTTGCCTCCTTTTCCCTCCCCTCCCCCTGACCAAAGCATGAAACAATTTTTCTCTTCTTTTAACTGGGAGAATCTGATTGGAGTTCCTTGAGATAAAATGTGTGAAAATCTGCAGCCCACCTAAGACTATCCCCTCTGGAATTTTTAACTCAAACTTGTCCACACCGAGTCTCTAGCAATTGGGCATTTGTTTTGCCTATCTTCATACTAGTTCCTATAGATTTTTCTTCTCTTGAGTTTCTGTGCTGGTCAATTGTAAATCCCTGTATCTGCCTATTTGCCTCTTCAGTTTCAGGTTTGCCCTATGACTTCAATTCTCAAATGGATGTGAGCAGAGTTACTGATTTCTAAGTTTTGTCGGCTTTTTTCTTGTATGAATGGGAGAAAAAGGCTCAAGTTCTTTACACACCATCATAGAAATCTTAGTGCAATAGTTTCAAGGTTCATCTGTGTTTTAGTCCCAACAGTACATTATTCTTTTTTATTAATGGAATAGGATGTACCACATTTTGTTTATTCACCGGTTGATGGGCATTGCATTATTTTTACTTTGGACTATTTTGAATAATAGTGCTATTGGCATTCATATGCAAGTGTTTAAGTGGATATACATTTTTATTTCTCTTACATACCTACCTGTTAGTAAAATTGATGGGTTGTATGGAAAATATATGTTTAATTTTTAAGAAGCCGACACGATAACTTTTCAAAGTATTTGTACTATTTTAATTTCTACCAGCACTGTATGAGGGGTCTTATTTATATGGATCCTTCTCACCATTTGTTTTTGTCTTTTTTATGATAGTTATTGTAGTGTATATGAATTACTGATATTTTAAAACTTGAAATAGTGCATATACTTGATTTTTTATTTCAATAGATTTAGGGGTACAAGTGGCTTCTTGTTTCATGGATGAATTATATAGTGGTAAAGTCTGAGCTTTTAGGGTACCTGTCACCCAAATAGTGTATCTTGTACCTAACAGGTAATTTTTTATTCCTCACCCTGCTCCCACCTACCTCACTATGATTCTCCACTGTCCATTTTACCACTGCATATCCATAACTTAGCTTACACTTGTAAGTGAGAACATGTGGGACTTGGCCTTCCATTCCTGAGTTATTTCACTTAGGGTAATGGCCTCTAGTTCCATCCAAATTGATACAAAAGAGGAGGCGGAGCATGATGGCGGACAGGACGGACGTGTAGCCCACCTCTCCCAAGCCACCAGGTGAGAGGAAAGGTGGTCTGGACCTTCCCTGTGTGTGGATTATTGGAGTGGACAGACAGCTGGAGATGCCCAGCGAACTAGCGGTTTGCTATATATGAGGGGTAATTTAAAAATCACAGACTCTGTTGTAGCAATTCTTTCCTGCTCGGCCATGCTGGCCAGCAGGCCCCTGCCCTACGGAGGTCAGCAGCTTGTAAATGCTGACAAAATCCAATTGACAAATAATTAATCCTGAACTGAGGGAGGCATCTGAAAGGAGAGCCACTCAAAACCACGGGGAGCTGGGCAAACTGTTGGACAATTGAAGGGAAGGGATCCTGCCCGGGAAACAGACATTTTGAACTACCCAAAAGGACGGGCACCTTTCCCCCAGGTGTTGGAGGGGGCTGGCGGTTCAGGCTGCGCAGCGAACTGGCGGGCGCCCATCCAAAAGGGAAACTCTGAACCATAAAACTCAGAATAAGTCCCCCGAGTGTTCCAACCACAGGAACCAGCTTGAAGCCTAGGACCCGGCTTTGGCTTCTGGAGCCGCGAAGCTACTGAAGCCGCAGGAACCAGCTACAGGAGATAGAGCCGCGAGCCCGCCAATGACCACGCGAACTCAGCACTGCTCCCCTTATGGTCGATTGCAGTCGCCAGTTTGCGGGGGAACCTGGGAACAGAGTGAAGGGACTTAGGAAGCGTGGACACCTGCACTGAGTGGGAAGGTCGGTCGCAAGTGCTGTCTGGAAAAGAACAGCCGAGGTTGCACAATTCTTAGGCGACAAACTTTTACGGAAACTCCAAAATGGCGATCAGCCATGGAAGGTGGTTACCATGGTAATGGTATAAACTATAAATCAGGTATGTCTCTGAACCACTCACAGCACCACCTGGTGTCCAGAAAGTATATTGCAGTATGAATATATTCCTACGACAGTTGATCCCTACAGCAGACATAGAGATATTTATAGGTATATTTCTACACACAAGAATATTTTTATAGTTGGTGCCTTTTTTTGTTGTTGTTTTGTTTTTTTTGGGGGGGTTTTCGTGGGGTTTTTTTGTTGTTGTTTTGTTTTTGTCTGTTTTTTCTCACCATTTTCTTAGAGGAGATTTCGATAATTTTTTATTATTACTTTTTATATAGATATATTTTTTATTTCTATGTCTTCTAATTTTAATTTCTTCTTTCTTATCATTTAACATTCCTTCTAACACCACTTTTCTCTCTCTTTTTTTTCCTTTCTTTCAATTATTTTACGATTATCACTATTTTTATTGCAGTTGTTCTTATATTGCTGTTGTTGTGGCTGTTGCCTGTATGTCTATGTGTTTCCATCTGTCTCTGTATCTATGGGCCCATGTGCCTGGTAACCTTTGTATCTGTTTATTTGTTCATTTGGTCTCAATGAGCTTGGTGTTATGACCTGCAACTCTGAGCTCCTAACACTCCCCTCCACTCTCACTCCGTGATCTGGAGACCTGCCCCCCTAGGAGTCCAGATTCTTGGGTGAACTCTTGAGAGGTATAGACAGGACCTGGACTGCAGCTGGCCAGTGCTGACTCTGTAGCAAAGGAGCGAGAAGATGACAGTTGGCTGAGAGGGAATTACACTGCAGTGGTGGTGCCCTGAGGTGCAGAGCAACAGCCGTCTTCAGCAATAACAAGGCCCACCCCCAGATATCCCATAGCCTCTCCTCCTGTCTTCCTGGGCAACCAGATGAGGCCAAGCATCTTCTCAGATGGCAACCACCATGGAACAGACCTGGGACTGAAACACAGGCCCCGTGAGTAAAGGGTTGTCCTGAGACGGTACCGATCTGGGTGGAACACGGGGACTAGAAAACACACCCGCAGAGCCAGGAAACTCCCAGGGTGGGGCTGATCCAGAGGACAGCTCTACTGAGCCTAAGACGCACCTGGCCCTTAGGGGCTCGCCAGCCTATAGACAAAGGAGGCCATGAGGCTACAGCCAACAACTGATCGTGCTGTGAATACAAACCCGCAGGACTAAAGACAGGGCCTGAGGCACAGGTTCTGGGAACTAAAATCAGCCTCTCCTCTGCAGAGGAATCTGGCAAGGTCAGAAACAAACTCCCACAGGGTTGTTCCCTTCACCCAGTAACATAAACTAAGAGTGGGGCTGGAACTGAGTGAACACCTCCAGCCTCCATCAAGTGCCTGAGGTTGACAGGCCACACCACCCCCTGCTGGATAAAGACAGAGAATAGCGGCCTAGTCGAGCAGACACAGACTACTCTGGGACTTAGGCAGGTGCAAACCCCTGGAGTATTACTTATTGCAGACAACTGACTGGGTCACAGCCGTGTGGGGCTAGCAGCGACTCAGTGTGACAGAGCTGCAAGGTGGGGAAGGAGGCATCAATCTTCCCAGACTGATCTATTTACTGGTGGCTCTTCCTGACTCCACGCAGCACTGGAGCAAGCCATTTTAGAGCAGTCATCAGACCCCTGTGGTCCAGTTCCCAGGGACCTCTTGAACTCTCCCACCCGAGGCAGCTGCTGACTGAGACAATTGACTTGGACCTTTTGAACTGAGTCACTCACCTGTGGACTATCCAGGTGGTGCCCTGGGTGTGTGGTTGTAGGAAGGTTTGATTTTCCTTTTCCATTTGTTGCCTGTGGTGGGTGGGGTGACTTAATTGCTGGTATTTCTCCACAGCTGAGACTTCAACCCAGAGTAACTGTTTCACTAGGGTCACATAGAAACCAGCTAAAAACAAGACAGAACCACTTAGCCCCTCTACACCAAACAGGGCCCCAGTTTCTCAGGCCACAGCACTGTACGGGTCCTCGACAAAACACCAGAGGAAAATCAAAGGGAGTAAAACAATCATGGGGCGGAATCAGCGGAAAAACTCTGGTAACATGAATAACCAGAATAGATCACCCCCCCCAAGGAAAGATATGGCAGATGTAATCGAAGATCCCATTCACAAACAACTGGCTGAGATGTCAGAAATCGAATTCAGAATTTGGATGCAAACAAGATTAACAAAATGGAATTAGGAATTTGTGGAGAAATTCAAAAACTGTCTCAAGAATTTAACGAATTTAAGGACAAAACCACCAAAGACTTAGACACACTGAAACAAGAATTTGCAGCCCTCAAAGATATGAAAAATACAGTAGAATCCCTTAGCAACAGAATGGACCAAGCAGAAGAAAGGATCTCCGACATTGAAGGTAAAGCCTTTGAATGCTCCCAAACTCTCAAAGAGGAAGAGAAATGGAGAGCAAAAATGGATCACTCACTCAGAGCGCTCTGGGATAACTTGAAGAAGGCAAATATCCGACTCATAGGAATTCCCGAAACAGATGAAGTTGCGCACTGGCCCTTCTGCATGAAATTATGAAAGAGAATTTTCCAGACATGCCTAGAGAACCTGAAATTCAGATAGCAGATAGCTTCAGAACCCCAGCACGACTCAACCCCAATAAGACATCCCCCAGGCATATCATAATTAACTTCACTAAAGTTAATATGAAGGAGAAAATTCTCAAAGCGGCCAGGCGAAAGAAATCTATTACCTTCAAAGGGAAGAACATTAGAATGACTGCAGATCTCTCTGCTGAAACTTTTCAAGCCAGAAGAGGGTGGTCATCAACGTTTAATCTCCTCAAGCAAAATAACTTTCAACCCTGGATCTTGTATCCAGCTAAACTGAGTTTCATTTATGACGGAGAAATTAAATACTTTAATGACATGCATATGCTAAAGAGATTTGCCATAACCAAACCAGCTCTTCAGGATATTCTCAGACCTATCCTCCATAATAACCAACCCAATCCTCTACTACAAAAGTAAACTCACTCAGAAACTTCTGATCAAACTCCAACTTCCACAATGGCAAAAGGATTAAAAATGGCCACTGGACTTTCGAAAAACTCAATACCCCAAATTTCACCAATCTTATCAATACTCTCCATTAATGTGAGTGGCTTAAACTGCCCTCTAAAGAGACATAGGTTAGCTGACTGGATACAAAAACTCAGGCCAGACATTTGTTGCATACAAGAGTCACATCTTAACTTAAAAGACAAATACAGACTCAGGGTGAAAGGTTGGTCATCCATATTTCAGGCAAATGGTAACCAGAAAAAAGCAGGAGTTGCAATTTTATTTGTGGATACAATAGGCTTTAAACCAACAAAAGTAAGGAAGGACAAAAATGGTCACTTCATATTTCTTAAGGGTAAGACTCAATATGATGAGATTTCAATTATTAATATCTATGCACCCAACCAGAATGCACCTCAATTTATAAGAGAAACTCTTAACAGACATGAGCAACTTGATTTCCTCCAACTCTAGAATAGTCGGAGATTTTAACACTCCTTTGGCAGTGATGGATCGATCCTCCAACAAAAAGCTGAGTAAAGAAATTCTAGATTTAAATCTAACCATCCAGCATTTAGATTTAGCAGACATCTACAGAACATTTCATCCCAACAAAACTGAATACACATACTTCTCATCAGCCCATGGAACTTACTCCAGAATCGATCACATCTTAGGTCACAAGTCTAGCCTCAGTAAATTTAAAGGAATAGAAATTATTCCATGCATCTTCTCGGACCATCATGGAATAAAACGTGAGATGAGTAACAACAGGAATCTGCATACACATACAAAAACATGGAAGTTAAATAACCTTATGCTGAATGATAGCTGGGTCAGAGATGAGATCAAGAAAGAAATTGCCAAATTTCTGGAACAAAATGACAATGAAGACATGAACTATCAGAACCTCTGGGACACTGCAAAGGCAGTTCTAAGAGGGAAATTTATAGCACTGCAAGCCTTCCTCAGGAGAATGGAAAGAGAAGAAGTAAGCAACTTAATGGGACATCTCAAGAGACTGGAAATGGAAGAACAATCCAACCCCAAATCCAGTAGAAGAAAAGAAATAACCAAAATCAGAGCAGAACTAAATGAAATTGAAAACAAAAGAATAATACAACAGATCAATAAATCAAAAAGCTGGTTTTTTGAAAAGGTCAACAAAATAGATAAACCTTTGGCCAACCTAATCAGGAAAAAAAGAGTAAAATCTCTAATCAATCAGAAATAACAAAGACGAAATAACAACAGACTCCTCAGAAATCCAAAAAGTCCTTAATGAATATTACAAGAAACTTTACTCTCAGAAATATAAAAATCTGAAGGAAATTGACCGTTACTTGGAAGCATGTCACCTTCCAAGACTTAACCAAAATCAAGTGGAAATGTTGAACAGGCCCATATCAAGTTCGGAAATAACATCAACCATACAAAATCTCCCCAAAAAGAAAAGCCCGGGACTAGATAGTTTTACGTCAGAATTCTACCAAACCTTTAAAGAGGAATTAGTACCTATATTACTCAACCTGTTCCAAAAGGTAGAAAAAGAAGGAAGACTACCCAACACATTCTATGAAGCAAACATCACCCTGATCCCCAAACCAGGAAAAGACCCAACAAGAAAAGAAAATTATAGACCAATATCACTAATGAATATAGATGCAAAAATATTCAACAAGATTCTAACAAACAGAATCCAGCAACATATCAAACAAATCATACATCATGACCATGTCGGTTTTATCCCAGAGTCTCAAGGCTGGTTCAATATACGTAAATCTATAAATGTAATTCAGCACATAAACAAATTAAAAAACGAAGACCATATGATTCTCTCAATCGATGCAGAAAAAGCTTTTGATAACATCCAACATCCTTTCATGATCAGAACACTTAAGAAAATTGGTATAGAAGGGACATTTCTTAAACTGATAGAGACCATCTACAGCAAACCCATAGCCTATAATATCATATTTAATGGAGTTAAATTGGAATCATTTCCACTCAGATCTGGAACCAGACAAGGCTGCCCATTGTCTCCATTGCTCTTTAACATTGTAATGGAAGTTTTAGCCACCGCAATTAGGGAAGAAAAGGCGATCAAGGGTATCCACATAGGGTCAGAAGAGATCAAACTTTCGCTCTTCGCAGATGATATGATTGTATATCTGGAAAATACTAGGGACTCTACTACAAAACTCTTAGAAGTGATCAAGGAATACAGCAGTGTCTCAGGTTACAAAATCAACATTCGTAAATCGGTAGCCTTTATATATACCAAAAATAGTCAAGTTGAAAAAACAATTAAGGACTCTATCCCATTCACAGTAGTGCCAAAGAAGATGAAATACTTGGGAGTTTATCTAACAAAGGATGTGAAAGATCTATATAAAGAGAACTATGAAACTCTAAGAAAAGAGATAGCTGAGAATGTTAACAAATGGAAAAATATACCATGCTCATGGTTGGGAAGAATCAACATTGTTAAAATGTCCATACTACCCAAAGCAATATATAATTTCAACACAATCCCCATTAAAGCTCCACTGTCATACTTTAAAGATCTTGAAAAAATAATAAACAGTCTATGATAAAAGGATTTCTTTCCTTCTGGGTAGATGCCCAGTAATGGGATTGTAGGATCGAATGGGAGGTCTAGCTTGAGTGCTTTGAGGTTTCTCCATACTTCCTTCTAGAAAGGTTGTACTAGTTTGCAGTCCCACCAGCAGTGTAAAAGTGTTCCCTTCTCTCCACATCCACGCCAGCATCTGCAGTTTTGAGATTTTGTGATGTGGGCCATTCTCACTGGGGTTAGATGATATCTCAGGGTTGTTTTGATTTGCATTTCTCTAATATATAGAGATGATGAACATTTTTTCATGTGTTTGTTAGCCATTCGTCTGTCGTCTTTAGAGAAAGTTCTATTCATGTCTCTTGCCCATTGATATAAGGGATTGTTGGCTTTTTTCATGTGGATTACTTTGAGTTCTCTATAGATCCTAGTTATCAAGCTTTTGTCTGATTGAAAATATGCAAATATCCTTTCCCATTGTGTAGGTTGTCTCTTTGCTTTGGTTATTGTCTCCTTAGCAGTACAGAAGCTTTTCAGTTTAATGAAGTCCCATTTGTTTATTTTTGTTGTTGTTGCAATTGCCATGGCAGTCTTCTTCATG
This sequence comes from Nycticebus coucang, assembly GCF_027406575.1. NCBI lineage: Eukaryota > Metazoa > Chordata > Mammalia > Primates > Lorisidae > Nycticebus > Nycticebus coucang. The sequence continues at coordinate 43,212,544 of NC_069799.1, read as the reverse complement.
AAGTCTTTCCCCAGGCCAATATCTTCCAGTGTTTTTCCTATGTTTTCTTGGAGGGTTTTTATTGTTTCATGCCTTAAGTTTAAGTCCTTTATCCATCTTGAATCAATTTTTGTGAGTGGGGAAAGGTGTGGGTCCAGTTTCAGTCTTTTACATGTAGACATCCAGTTCTCCCAACACCATTTATTGAATAGGGAGTCTTTCCCCCAAGGTATGTTCTTGTTTGGTTTATCAAAGATTAGGTGGTTGTAAGATGTTAGTTTCATTTCTTGGTTTTCCATTCGATTCCAAGTGTCTATGTCTCTGTTTTTGTGCCAGTACCATGCTGTCTTGAGCACTATGGCTTTGTAGTACAGACTAAAATCTGGTATGCTGATGCCCCCAGCTTTATTTTTATTACAGAGAACTGCCTTAGCTATACGGGGTTTTTTCCGGTTCTATACAAAACGCAGAATCATTTTTTCCAAATCTTGAAAGTATGATGTTGGTATTTTGATAGGAATGGCATTGAATAGGTAGATTGCTTTGGGAAGTATGGACATTTTAACAATGTTGATTCTTCCCATCCATGAGCATGGTAAGTTCTTCCATTTGTTAATATCCTCTGCTATTTCCTTTCTGAGGATTTCATAGTTTTCTTTATACAGGTCCTTCACCTCCTTCGTTAGGTATATTCCTAGGTATTTGATTTTCTTTGAAACTATGGTGAAGGGAGTTGTGTCCTTAATTAGCTTCTCATCTTGACTGTTATTGGTGTACACAAAGGCTACTGACTTGTGGACATTGATTTTATATCCTGAAACATTACTGTATTTTTTGATGACTTCTAGGAGTCTTGTGGTTGAGTCTTTGGGGTTCTCTAAGTATAAGATCATGTCGTCAGCAAAGAGGGAGAGTTTGACCTCCTCTGCTCCCATTTGGATTCCCTTTATTTCCTTGTCTTGCCTAATTGTATTGGCTAGAACTTCCAGCACTATGTTGAATAGTAAAGGTGACAGAGGACAGCCTTGTCTGGTTCCAGTTCTAAGAGGAAAAGCTTTCAGTTTTACTCCATTCAGTAAAATATTGGCTGTGGGTTTGTCATAGATAGCTTCAATCAGTTTTAGAAATGTGCCACCTATGCCTATACTCTTCAGTGTTCTAATTAGAAAAGGATGCTGGATTTTATCAAATGCTTTTTCTGCATCTATTGAGAGGATCATGTGATCTTTATTTTTGCCTCTGTTAATATGGTGGATAATGTTTATAGACTTGCGTATGTTAAACCAGCCTTGCATCCCTGGGATGAAGCCTACTTGATCATGATGAATGACTTTTTTGATGATAAGCTGTAATCTATTGGCTAGGATTTTGTTGAGAATTTTTGCGTCTATGTTCATGAGTGAGATTGGTCTGAAATTCTCCTTTTTGTTTGGGTCTTTTCCTGGTTTTGGTATCAGGGTGATGTTTGCTTCATAGAATGTGTTGGGGAAGATTCCTTCTTCCTCAATTTTTTGGAATAATTTCTGCAGTACAGGAATAAGCTCTTCCTTGAAGGTTTGATAGAATTCTGGAGTGAAGCCATCTGGACCAGGGCATTTTTTGGTTGGAAGATTTTTTATTGTTTCTTTGATCTCAGTGCTTGAAATTGGTCTGTTCAGGAGCTCTATTTCTTCCTGGCTGAGTCTAGGGAGAGGGTGTGATTCCAAATATTGATCCATTTCTTTCACATTGTCAAATTTCTGGGCATAGAGTTTCTGGTAGTATTTAGAGATGATCTCTTGTATCTCTGTGGGATCAGTTGTTATTTCCCCTTTATCATTTCTGATTGAGGTTACTAGAGATTTTACTTTTCTATTCCTCGTTAGTCTGGCCAATGGTTTATCTATTTTATTTATTTTTTCAAAAAACCAACTCCTTGTTTCATTAATTTTCTGAATGATTCTTTTGTTTTCAATTTCATTGATCTCTGATTTGATTTTGGATATTTCTTTTCTTCTACTGAGTTTAGGCTTAGATTGTTCTTCTTTTTCCAATTCCATAAGATCTCTTGTGAGATTGTTGATGTGCTCTCTTTCAGTTTTTCGAATGTAGGCATCTAAAGCGATGAATTTTCCTCTCAAAACTGCTTTTGCAGTATCCCACAGGTTTTGGTAGCTTGTGTCTTCATTGTTGTTATGCTCAAGGAAGTTAATGATTTCCTGTTTTATTTCTTCCTTCACCCATCTGTTATTCAACAGAAGATTGTTTAATTTCCATGCCTTTGGGTGGGGTCGAGCATTTTTGTTAGAGTTGAGTTCCACTTTTAGTGCCTTATGGTCTGAGAAGATACAAGGTAAAATTTCAATTCTTTTGATTCTGTTGATATTTGTTTTGTGTCCCAGGATATGATCAATTTTGGAGAATGTTCCATGGGGTGATGAGAAGAATGTATATTCTTTATCTTTGGGGTGGAGTGTTCTATATGCGTCTATCAAGCACAGTTGTTCTAGAGTCTCATTTAAGTCTCTTATATCCTTGTTTAATTTCTGTTTAGAGGATCTGTCCAGCTCTGTAAGAGGAGTGTTAAAGTCCCCTGTTATGATGGTATTATCAGATATCATATTGCTCAGACTGAGTAAGGTCTGCTTCAAGAATCTGGGAGCATTTAAATTGGGTGCATAAATATTTAGAATTGAAACGTCTTCTTGTTGTATTTTTCCCTTGACCAATATAAAGTGACCATCTTTGTCTTTTTTGACTTTAGTTGCTTTAAATCCACATGTGTCTGAAAATAAGATTGCAACTCCTCTTTTCTTCTGAATTCCATTTGCCTGAAAAATTGTCTTCCAACCCTTGACTCGGAGCTTTAATTTGTCTTTTGAAGCCAGGTGTGTTTCTTGCAGACAGCAAATGGATGGCTTGTGTTTTTTAATCCAGTCAACCAATCTATGTCTCTTCAGTGGGGAATTCAAGCCATTAACATTTATTGAGATAATTGACAAGTGTGGTAGTATTCTATTCGTCTTATTTTGTGAGAGTCCATTGCTTAGTTTTATCTTTTGCATCAGTGTGGAGGTTAGGTTCTGTCCTTTAATTTCTGAGTTCTTACTTTGCTGCTGATCCATTGTGGTGGTCAGTGTGCAGAACAGGTTGAAGTATTTCCTGTAGAGCTTGTCTTGTTGTGGCGAATTTCCTCAATGTTTGTATATCCGTAAATGATTTGATTTCTCCGTCAATTTTGAAGCTTAGCTTAGCAGGGTACAGAATTCTGGGCTGAAAATTGTTCTGTTTAAGTAGATTAAAGGTAGATGACCATTGTCTTCTTGCTTGGAAAGTTTCATTAGAGAAGTCTGAGGTCAATCTGATGGATTTGCCCCTGTAGGTCAACTGGCGCTTACTCCTGGCAGCTTGCAGAATCTTTTCTTTGGTCTTGACTTTGGAGAGGTTCATCACAATATGTCTTGGAGAAGCTCGGTTAGAGTTGAGGCGACCTGGGGTCCGATATCCCTCTGAAAGCAGTGTGTCAGAATCTTTGGTGATATTTGGGAAATTTTCTTTTATAATATTCTCTAGTATGGCTTCCATTCCTCTGGGGCATTCTTCTTCCCCTTCTGGAATTCCTATAACTCGTATGTTGGAACGCTTCATAAAGTCCCATAATTCTGACAGTGAACGTTCTGCTTTCTCTCTCTTCTTTTCTGCCTCTCTTACTATCTGAGTTATCTCAAAAACTTTGTCTTCTACCTCTGAAATTCTTTCTTCTGCATGGTCTAACCTGTTGCTGATACTTTCCATTGCATCTTTAAGTTCCCTGATTGACTGTTTCATTTCCTTCAGCTCTGCTATATCCTTTTTATATTCTTCATATCGTTCATCTCTTATTTGATTCTGTTTTTGAATTTCCTTTTGGTTATTTTCCACTTTATTAACAGTTTCCTTCATTGTTTCCATCATTTCCTTCATTGTTTTCAACATGTGTATTCTAAATTCCCTTTCTGTCATTCCTAACATTTCTGTATAGGTGGAATCCTCTGCAGTAGCTACCTCATGGTCCCTTGGCGGGGTAGTTCTGGACTGGTTCTTCATGTTGCCTGGAGTTTTCTGCTGATTCTTCCTCATGGGTGATTTCTTTTATCTGTTTACTTGCCCTAATTTTCCTTTCAATTCCTCTTGCTCTTTAAGTTCTTGTGCCTGTGGACTAAGGGTTACAGGACCAGAAGGGTGAGAAGATTTAAGAGCAAAAAAGCAATGAAAGAAATGAGGACCGAGTGATAAGAAAAAAAAAAAAAAAAATGAAAAAAAAGAAAAATAGAGAAAGGAGAGTGGTTGGGTGAAAGGAATATTGACAAAAAGAAGAGAGGTACAGAAAGAGGGAGACAGAGCAATATAGGTGTACAGTAGGGTACTTTGATACAACCTTAAAAAAAAAAAAAAACACCTTCTGGGAGTGCCAAGTGGGGTGGTTCACTTGAGGTCAGCAGCTCTTTGCTAACCTGATCAGACACAGTACCCCACCTCCACCAAGTAGAGAGGAAAGACAAAAATGCTATAAATCAAACCAAAACAAGCAAACAGAAAGCTTTACGGGATAAAATTGGCTGGAAAAAACAAATAATAGTGGTAGAAACACTAACAAAAATGAAGTTCTGATTATTGAAATAGGCAGCAATGGGAAATTATAATTAAACTAGAAAAATTGAGAAAGAAAAAGGATCTGTATGGAAAAGGTTGAACTTAAAAAACAAAACAACAATCTAGAACGTCAAAATAAACAAAAAAAAACCAAACCAGAAAAAAAAACCAAACAAACAAACAAAAAAAACACACACACGCAACCAAAAACAAAGCAGTATGTATATGGAATTGAATATTGTCTGGGCAACACGTGGTCTTCTGGGGTATGAGATGTTAATCACAGTTCTGATACGACTGGAGGCTGCTAGTTTCTCGAACCCCAGCAGGTAGACGCCCTAAATCTCTCTTCAGCCCACTTAAAAGGCACTTTGAACTTGTTCACTTACTGAGCAGAAGCTTTCTCAGGGAAGTGCTTGTTGCTGGAATCACTGCTGAAGTGGCTATCCACTTACCCTGTGTGTCAAAACTGGTCTCCCTCTGCCCCCGAGGGTTAGGGCTGCAAGGCGGCTCAGACCCCGCCCTTAGGCTACTTGGTCGCTGGGTTACCAGCTCCCACCCAATTCCAGCTCTGCGACCCTGAGGGTGGAGCTTGCCAGGGCAGATCGCTCACAATGTCTGCCTGTGACCCAGAGCCAAACTCTATTAGCTCCGTCTGGCTCAGCGGCTCAGACTGGGGCCCTAGACAAAGGCCAGAGTTCTCCGCACTCCCGCTCAGGCTCTCCCCAAGGCAGTTCAGCTGAGTGCCAAGTCCAAAGACACCAAAACAGTTCACAGGTAAGGCCTTTCTGGTTTGCAGTCTCGCTGCTACTGAACTTACAGTTGCGGGCGGGTTTAGGCGGATTGAACACATGCGACCACTTGCCGGTTTTCCACTGTTTTAGTCCTCCTCTTGGGGTCCAGAAGTCTCTCGCTGACTCCCTGTATCCTCTCAGGGGTGATGATAGGCAGATCCCACCAGCCAGAGATGCCTGGAGTCCTATATCCCCAGACTCACGGTGCCCAGATGCAAGGAAGCTGTTACTCGGCTGCCATCTTGCTCCACCCTGATGATAGGATTTTTTTAAAAATTCTGTTTATGTAGTGAATCACATTTGTTGACTTGTATATGTTGAATCATCCTTGCATCACTGGGATGAAACCCACTTGATGGTGGTGAATTTTCTTTTGGATGTGCTGTTTGATTTTGGTTTCCTAGTATTTTATTGAAGATATTTGCATCTATGTTTATCAGAGACTTTGCTCTGTAGTTCTGTAGTTTTCCTTTTTCTTATGTCCTTTCCTGCCTTTGGTATCTGAGTGATACTGGCTTTGTACAATGTGTTAAGGATGACTTCTTCCTTCTCGATCTCCAAAAGTTAACTAGTCCTAATAGTTTTTGTATAGCTTTAGTAGGTAACATCCTTAGCACAACATGTATACCGGGTGTCCTCAAACTGCAGCCTGCGGGCCACATGAAGCGGTGTGAATTGTATTTGTTCCCGTTTTGTCTTTTACTTCAAAATAAGATATGTGCAGTGTGCATAGGAATTTGTTCATCGTTTTTTTTTTAAACTAAAGTCCGGGCTTCCAATGGTCTGTGGGACAGTGAATTGGCCCCCTGTTTAAAAAGTTTGAGGACGCCTGATGTATACTGTGCTAGAAGTCATACATATGTATATTTTATACATACGTAATTATATTCTATTATAAACATGTGTAAATATGTTAGTGTAAACACATATAATTATATATAAAATGTATATTTGTTATTTATTTAAAAGGAATCATCCATCTTTCCTGCACCTTCACCTTTTATGATTATAATAATATATCTTGAAAATCTTTCTCTATCAACACATGCAAATTTACCTCTTTCTTTTTAAATCCTTTATATTTGGACCAGACATAGTTCATTTAACTAAGCCTGTGTAAAGTGAGCATTTTGGTTGTTTCTAGTTTTTCCTCTATAAAAAACAGTATTACAACAAATATTATTGGAATCAATAGATACTTTATGATCCAATCTTGATTTTCATCAACTTAAAGTCTTCTGCCTAAAATGAACTTGCTGTAATATCCTTCCTGACGTTAATTTCTTTTGATTCTTTTTTTTTTTCTTTGCAGTTCACAAATTGGCCTCTCATTTAGAACTGACTGAGGTTGTGAAGATCCATAGGCATGTTACACATGTAGATTTTATGTGTGCCAAAATATAAAATTCTAGTGAACTTAAACTTTTTGAATGTCTCTGTCAGTGCATCCCAAAGTCTCTGGATTTGCAGCATGGGCATCAACTACGAACTTGTAGAAATGAAATTCTTGGGTCCCACTCCAGAACTACTGAATCAGAAGCTGTGGGGTTCAAATCTAGAAGTTTATTCTAAGTACTCTGCATGATTCTGATGCTGGCTAATGTTGAAGAATGATTATACTATATTTATCATATAGTCATATAATTAGTAATGTAATATAGTTAATATAATTCTAGTAATTATAGTAGAGTATTCTACACAGGATTCTTAGTAATTCTAGGAATAATACTGGAATTATGAATTAATTAATTAAGTATTAATTCTAGGAATTATTCCTATAAAAATAATAGATTCTTTTACTATTTTTTCATTTTCATTATTTATATTATTCATATATCCTTTGGTATGTCATATATAATAATATTATATCAAGTAAAGTAAAATTAAGTAAAGCTATTTTTTTAACTTACACAATAACTTTTCTTTAAAATATCAGATATATCTATTGAAAAATCTGTACATCGTCCATACCTTTTGAAAATGAAGGAAATTCTGGAAAAGCTAAACAACAAGAACCAATATAGGACACAATAATGAAAATTGCAAGTATGGAAGCCTTTTGAAAATAACACTGACTTGTGTGGATGGTGGTTATTGAAAAATATTGAAAAATACCCTGGATTAACAGTGTAGGCCCAGATCATGGAAGGCCTTAAAAGGTACCAGGTAGGTTTAAAAGTTTCAAATGGCTTTCTTTCTTTAAAATTAAAGAAAGGCTATAATTATCTTTTAAACCAAAAATAGTGAAATGATTTGTCCTATTCAAAACCTTAACATTAGAAAACTGCGCAATGTATCTCAAATAAGCAAATGAGGTAAAAATACATGACCATAACTTTATTGATATGTGACACACTTATGTCAAAAAATAATTTAAAAATTGGATTTCTACTCAACAATATAATGTTAAATAAAATGACTGAGATAGTTTTATCCTCCATAATCTCATTGCAAAGATATTTGCATTTCCTATAGTAGTAAAAAATGAACAATTTACATGCTAAGAAAAATTTATGAATTCAGCGCAAACTGTCAAGAGAACATAAATGTAGTAATATTCCTTAATGACTGATTATTCTCTAAAACTGTGAAAGATTCCAGAAGTAACATAAAAATGAACTATATTAATAACTCTAGCGAGGATCTGGACAGAATATATGCAGAAGTGAATAGGAGAATTGTTGTTGTAGGTTGCCAGTGAGTGGTTGTTAAACAAGGTGGATTTAATGCTTCTTTCTACAGTTCCTTTTTGACAAGAGTTTTAGATTAGCATAGAGACTGGGGCACAATGGATGGTGATTGCTTGGGACATCTGAACCAGATCCAACCCACCTTCTCAGTGTGCTTCTATAGACTAGCCCGATAACAATGCCACCTGTCCCTTAATTCCAGTTAGCAGAGTCTGGCATTTGGTAAGCTTTTATATAGATCACTGAGGCAACTCTATTTTGGCTAAAACTCTACAGTTATAGATATGCTTATTTGATTAAATGTGGTGATGTATGTGCTAAATCAGCGCTTCTTAAGCCTGTCTACAGAATAGAGTTAGGGGTGTTTTTTAAAAACACACATTCTCTGCCACCTATCCCCAGACCAATTAAACCATATTCTCTGTTTCTAGTTCTAACATGCATCCAGAGTTAAAAAAATAACCCACAGAGCTTATTGTTTGAGGACACAGGGATATTAAAATAATATACAAACCCATATGCAAATAATTGGATTTTTAAAATCCAAATTCTATAGCTATGGGCAGAGGGGGCCCAGTGAATATATTCAGCATATATTGGCTTTATTTAAATGTTCCTCTTCACAGACCACCTTTTTTCATGGCAGTTGTGACCTCTTCTCTACAACACTCTTTAGTGTTCTGTGATAAGAAAACACATGTTCTGTATTTGTGCCTTTCAAGAGGGAAGCTTTGAACTATGTGTGGCTCTTGGGGCTCTGGATATGTCACTAGTTATGAGTGAAGATCTGGATTTTTAACTTAAGAATTTAATTACATTTTCTTTCTTTTTTTTTTTTTTTGTAGAGACAGAGTTTCACTTTATCGCCCTCGGTAGAGTGCTGTGGTGTCACACAGCTCACAGCAACCTCCAACTCCTGGGCCTAGGCGATTCTCCTGCCTCAGCCTCCCGAGTAGCTGGGACTACAGGCGCCCGCCACAACGCCCAGCTATTTTTTTGTTGCAGTTTGGCCGGGGCCGGGTTTGAACCCGCCACCCTCGGTATATGGGGCTGGCGCCCTACTCACTGAGCCACAGGCGCCGCCCTTAATTACATTTTCTTTGGCATTTCTTTTTTTAAAAATTTCAGCATATTAAGAGAGTATAAATGTTTTTGTCACATGGGTCACGTTTGTAATGATTCAGTCATGGCTATGTATGCCCCCAGGTGAACAATGTGCATTGTATCCTTTAGATAGTGTTTTGCCCTCTCTTCTTCCCACTAGATGCTCTTTGATTTCCAATGAGTTTTTCCCTCAGTGCACATGTGTGCCCGTGAGTTCCAATTTAATATTGAGTACACATGGTGTTATTTTTCCATTCTTGAGCTACTTCACTCAGGGTAATAGTCTCCAGTTCCAACCAAACTGTGGCAAAAGGCATTACTTCACCCTTTCTTATGGCTGAGTAAGACTCCATTATATCATATACTGCATTTTGTTAATCCAATCATGAACTGATGGGTACTTGGATTGCTGCCACATCTTTGCAATTGTGAATTATGCTGCAAGAAACATTCAAGTGCAGTTGTCTTTTCAATAAAATGACTTCTTTTCCTTTGGGTAGATACCCAGTAATTGGATTGTTAGATTGAATGGTAGGTCTCCTTTCAGTTCTTTGAGGAAATTCTATACTGTTTTTTATAGGGGTTGTAATTTGCAGTCCCACCAACAGTGTGTGAGCATTCCTTTCTCTCTGAATGCATGCCAGCATCTATTGTTTTTGGACTTCTTAATAAGAGACATTCTAACCATGAAAGGGTGTTATCAAATTAAGGCCTTAATTTGCATTTTTCTAATGATTCGTGATGAGCATTTTTCAGATATTTGATGGCTATCTTCTTTTGCAAAGCTTCTGTTCATGTCTTTTACCCACTTTTTGATAGGGTTGTTAATTTTTTTCTTTTCCTGATTTGCTTGAATTGTTCATTAATTCTGGGTATTATCAAATAGCCCTTTATCAAATGCATAGTTTGTGAATATTTTCTTCCATTTTGTACATTGTCTATTTGCTTTGATGATTATTTCATTACCTGTGCAAAAGATTTTCAATTTAATCAAATCCCATTTGTATATTTTTTTATATGTCTATAATTGCCATTGAGGTCTTAGTCATAAAGATGTGGGGCTGTTCTACCACCACGGAGACTGCTGATGCCCAGCTCTGCAGGCAGAGTTTGATCTCAGTGGCCCAGGAACCACAAAGGTGGGCTTGCACTGCTGGTCAGCTGAGGTTCTCCCTTCAGCTAGGTCCCACTGAGGTAGCCATCCAAGACTGCCCAGGGGGTTTCTGTGGTGTATGAGGCTCCTTTGCTCAGATGTGTGTGTAGGGGAGGAGGGGCTCCTTGGCTCCCAGACAGGGAATGGTACAGGGGAGAATCTATTTTGTCTGCTCAGTCCCCAGCCCAGCAAGGGTGATATGAAGGCTACTGCTGGACAGATGAGTTCCAAGCAGACCTGGTGCCATGCACCAGAGTGGTCAGGATGGCTTCAGCTACAGAAACCCAGGACTGGCAACTACCAGATCTTTGCTATGCCTGTTTTCTGGTGCAGTGTCTCAGTGAGCCAAGATACCTGCAGTGGAGCAGAGAATCTCCTCACAGCCCAAGCCACCAGTAACTTTTATTCCTCTCTTAAACAGCAGTGCCCCCATGGGCTGCCTCTGTTCTGCTGTTTTCCTCTCCCTCCAGCCGGGTGAATTGTGTTGGGAGCCCCAGCTTAATCTTTGAGAATGGGGAGTGGTGCTTGTAAATGTCAGACCTGCCCTGTTTGAGTAGTTAGTAGGGCTGTAACCAACTATACTAGTTCTCCTGTCGGCAGTTGGTGCTTGTAGGAAAAAGCCGACAGCAGCATAGTTCTTTTGTATGTGTAATTTTCTTTTTTTTTTTTTTTGGCCGGGGCTAGGTTTGAACCTGCCACCTACGGCATATGGGACCAGCGCCCTACTCCTTGAGCCACAGGCGCAGCCCTGTATGTGTAATTTTCTCTAGCCCCTCTGGAGAAGCACTTTGAATGCCCCAGGCAGTGGGAGCTCCCCGGGAATTACTTATTCTGTATGGCAGCAGGGGAGGGTGGAGGAATGAGGCTGGCTAGAGCTAGGTGGGGTGGGCCTGCCTTCAGGCTCCAGCATGGTAAAATTATCTTGGCAGGGATCAAACATCAGCTCCCAGGCCACAGAGGAAAGCCCCTGGGGAGGGGGTGAAGTAGCCTTGCCAAGCTGAAAAGTCTGCTCTGGCGAAGGGGCTATAAGTAATTCACCAGATGGCTATCAGGAGTGAGTTTGTCTTCTCCCTCCTCCTCTGAGCCAGGAGTCTCCTTGCAGTGCCTGGTTGCAAAGAGGTACCCATATTTGCTGAGTACACCAGCACAGCCCCAAGGACCTGCACTGGTCTAAAAGCTTAGCTTCCCTGTAGGAAGATGGGTGCCCCACCAGTTCACTGCAGCTCCAACACTGCACTCTCTCTGCAGTTCTGCCCATGTGAGCTCTCTTGCCTCTCAAGTTTAGTTCTCAAATCTCCCGTCTGGGCCCCCAAGCAACCCAGTTGAGTGCTGGGGAGGGAGGGTATAGGATCTGGCCCAGTGTCTGTCCCAACAGTGGGACAGTGGGACTCTAGGGAGTGCCAGCGGGCAGGGAGTTCCCAGATTGAGCTCTCCTAGGTCCAGTGCAGGTCCTCTAGAGGAAAGGTGTGGGCCTCCCATCTGTGGAAATCTCAGACTGGTGGGCATACCAGCAGAGGGGAGACAGCTCCTTTTGAAAGTCTCAACTCAGTTGACCTCTTGGCTGCAGTGGAGAGGGGAGGAGGGGGAGAAGGAAGAGAGATTAAATGGAAAAGAGCCTCCAGCTCTTCTGGTCCCCCTCCCTGGAAGGAAGCCCATATGGACTGTCTAAGCTTTGGGATCACAGAAATTCTCCAGGGCCCACCACAGTCTGGGCAGGAGTTGGGAACTGTCTGTGTGGGAACAGTGATATGAAAACTGAAGAGCTGGATCTCGCTGGAGCAGAGAAAGGAGTGGAGAAGTGGTATGGCTTCCGCCTTCTGGGCTGTGGTTATAGAGAGCAATCTCGAAGGGGCTGGAAGCCCAACATTTTTATTTTGAAGAAGGTCCCAGTTCAGTGGCTATAGCAGCTCTTGTGCTCATCAGGGTGGAAAAGCTTCCAAGCAGCTTGGCAGCCAACTGACTACCAGAAATGTCAGGGAAGGAGACACCCCCACTTACCCTCTTCACGGAGCTCCAAGCTTATCTGGGATTGATCTCAGCTGATATGTTTTTTCTTCTTGTTCTACTTCACAATTTCTTTCCATAAAATCTATGGCAGTCTCTGGTACCTTTCTCCAAAACTTTATCTGAGCTGTGTCCATTCCTTCGCCCACCCAACTCTTTATCTGAATTCCTTCTCCTCTGGGACAATCTGGCAGCTGATGTCTCTAGTCAGCCATTTTTCCCTCGTCTGTAAGTTTAATAACTATAATATGAAATAAGCATGTGTAGCTTGTGGCTCCCACATTGGACGGCCCAGCTCAAGAATAATCAATGATCAGATTGCCAAGCAGGACCTGGGAAGGCAGTGAGCTATTTAGAAGGATATATAGGAAATATTTTCTTGACTGCTAATGACTGGTTCAGCTAAAAACAGCTCACTGGAGAAGTAGAAGCAGGAATAGTATTTCAAGAGAGCTGTTGGTTAAGATGTAATGGTACTTCAGGATAGCAGGATGACCCTTAACACTGAGCAAGGAAGGCCAGTTTCAAACAAGAACTCTAACTAGCTCAGAGTAAGCCAGCGTTAGGACTGAAGTTAATAGCATCTACAGCTTTTGGAAGGCTCTGGCTGCCATCAGAAATACGGCAAGTCCCTTCTCTTATTGGAGAGGTCACATAATAATGTAGTCAAACGGGAATATGAGAATAAATACCTAATGAAGCCTAGAAATTAAAAAATTCCTTTGATTCTATTGTGAGACCCCTCATAGTGAACAACTTGCTGGAGATCATATCAATGTGTTAAGTGAATTGAATGAGGGGCCTGGAGAGTATTACTCTAATCTTTTGAATACATTTTCATGGTGGTTGATATGAAGATAGTGCTGCTAAAGATAGATCTGAACTCCCTAAGCCAAAGGTTTATTTGAAGTCTGTTTTTGGTATATAAATTGGGATATTATCTTCATAAACAAGTTCTCTCCAGAAAAAATAACAAGAATCGCCTTTTGTTCACAAAACTTACAGGGCCATTCATGCTGTTGAGGCCATTCAAATGGGCAAGGCAGCCTCCAGCACACCACTTTTTATTTGTCACTACTTCTAGTTAACATTAAATTGTCAAAAAATTCATTTGCAAAAGGCCTCATGGAGTTGTTCTGGCAGATCAGATATCAATAGAAGCAGAAAATAATCTAAATGTTACCTATTTGATGTCATAATACTTTTTCAGATACAAAATCCCCATTTCTTTCTTTGAGAAGACCATGTGATTACTTTCCGGGAGGGTTTGAGGAACTTCTTTACTATCTATGACTTTAATCACTACTATATAATCCTACCACAAGACCAAGGTCCATCAGAGCCAATCTTACAATGCTGTTAAAGAAAAAATTATTCTGACACTTGTTAAAAATGGTAAGGAATACTTTTATTCAAAATCACTGCAATAGAGAAAGGAGACTGCACTCAATTTTAGGTACAGCAAAGAAAGCTGAGGATGTACAGCCAAAGAACAGAGTAAAGGGGTCAGTGGTTGGAAATACTAAGAGGAAACACCAAGCACAGAGGGCTTTTTGCTAAACTGCTCTGACAAGGTTCTTGCTAAAGATAGGCCAAGGATTGAGACATTAGGTTAGGAGGTGAGGAATTTGATCAGATATCAAAGTTGGGGGATTCTTGCTAAACTGATTTAACATGGTTCTTTCCTCAAAACAGGCCAAATATAGGGCCAAAGAAGAAGCCTAGTTGAGAACAAAACTTCGAGGAACCTGACTAAAGTTTGGTTGAGGAGGGATCCTTGTCAATATACATCTAAAAAGAACATTTTAGCATCATGAGAAAAATCATTGATTTTGGAAAGCCAAAAAGCTCTAGATAATATTTTGAAAAAGACCAAGCAATTAGTGTAAAATATGTTCCAGAACCAAGAAATGCACAAAAGTGAGAGTTTTAGAAATGCTTGAATGTACATATATTAAAAGTTGAATTAAATAAGAATTATAATTACTTGGTTTATTTCCAGAACTTCTGTCTACTGTATGGAACAAATCTGAACCACTAAGAGCAAAGCCTATTTGTTGCTGATGGAAAGAAAGGACATCTATGTTGAAGTTGCAGCTTGCTTCTAACCACTAACGTCCCTGTAGTGCCTTCTGGTGTGATGTAAAATCAATTAAATGGAATTTGTGCTCTACATGTTTTGAAAATGTATGATTCTTTAAGTGTCATATCATTTGCAAATCTATTCTGTAGGACCCTATAAAAGAGAAAAGTCACCTCCGTGTATTTTTTACACTGCCAGGTGAAGGACTTTCATTTAGAAAAGAAATATCTTCCTTTATGTGTTTTTATATAAAAACTAGAAATGTATTGAAGAGATCAGAAGTATTTAGTTATGTAATATTTTTTCTTTTTTGAATTTACTTGTGTCTTTATTACAGCACTTAACTAGTACATTTTCCTATATTATTTATTCTTTTTATGTTTTATTTTGGATTAATATGAGTACATATGATTAAGTTATGTTGTTTGCATTTGTCAGGTAAAGTCCAAGTTGCAGTTGAACCCTTCACCCAGGAGGTGTGCCCTATATCACTACATTGTACCCATTAGGCAAGAGCTTACCACACACCTCCTCTCCCCTCCCAATTCCACTTTCTTGAATTTAGTTGTGGATGTGTGGGTTATTCATCTACTAGTTTTATATTAATATTGAGTACATTTATTGGATGCTTGCTTTTCCATTCTCGTGATACTTTACTTAGGAGGATGTTCTCCACATCCATCCAGGTAAACACAAAAGATATAAAGTCTCCACCGTTCTTTGTGGCTGGACAGTATTCCATAGTATACATGTGCCACAGTTTATTTATCCATTCATGGGTTGATGGGCACTTGGGTTGTTTCCACATCTTTGTGATTGTGAATTGAGTTGTTATAAATATTGAAGTGCAAATGTCATATGTCCTTATGATAAAATGATATTTTTTCTTCTGGGTAGATATCTAGTAATGGGATTGTGGAATCAAATGAAAGGTCTACTTTCATCTCTTTGAGGTTTCTCCACATTCTTTCCCAAAAGGCTGTATTAGTTTGCAGTCCCACCAACAGTGTATAGTGTTCCCTTCTCTCCACACCTACACCAGCATATGCAGCTTTGGGACTTTGTGATGTGGGCTGTTCTCACTGGGGTTAGGTGATATCTCAGGGTGGTTTTAATTTGCATTTCTCTGATGATTAGGGATATGAGAATTTTTTCTCATGTTTGTTGGCCATTTGTCTGCCTTCTTGGGAGAAGTTCCTGTTCATGTCTCTTGCCCACTGATAAACAGGGTTGTTTATTCTTTTCTTGTTGATTAGTTTGAGTTCTCTATAGATTCTTCTTATTAGCCCTTTGTCAGATTCTTAACATGTGAGTATCTCCTCCCATTCTGAAATTTGTCTATTTGCTTTAGTTGTTGTGTCCTTAGCTGTTTAGCTTTTTAGCTTGATCAGGTCCCATTTATTTATTTTTGGTGTTGCTTAAATTGCCATTGTAATCTGCTTCATAAAATCTTTTTCCAGCCCAATATCATCAAGAGTTTTTCCTATTACTTTCTTCGAGAGTTTTTATCATTTAATGTCTTAGATTTAAATCTTTTATCCAGAGTGAGTTGATTTTTGTAAGTGGTGAGAGACGTGGGCCCAGTTTCAGTTTACATGTCCCTAACCAGTTCTCCCAGAACCATTTATTAAATAGGGATTCTTTTCCCCAATGTATGTTTTTGTTTGGTTTATCAAAGATCAGATGGCAATATGCAGCTGTTTTCATCTCTAGGTTCTCTATTCCATAGATCTATGTCTCTATTTTTCTGCCAATACTTGGTTGTTTTGGTTACTATAGACTTGTAGTATAATCTGAAGTTTAGTAACATAATACCTCTAGATTTTTTTTAATTTCTTAGAATTGTGTTGGTTATTTGGGTGTAATATATTTAATATATTTGAAAGTGGCAATACTCGGTGAGATCATTGAGGAAAGTTCTACTTAGACTCAAGAGACAGAACTCAATATATCCCTAATATTATATCAATATTCTGCTTAATGAAGAATTATCCTTAAATATTTTAACAACATAATATTGACTAAAAATATCAAATCACACTAATAATTGTAAAATTGAAGAAAAAAACCCTCTGCGTATAAACACTGAATGCTAATCAATAAATTTGTTTCTTGCGGGAGTACAGGTTAATAATTCTGAAAATATTTTATGTGCATATTGAGGTTGAACAAATAAGTAAAGGCACCATGGAGAATGGAAGCTAGGTTTCTCATTGTTAGAGCAAAGAATTACAGGTAAACAAGAGGCAAAGTCTGGGGTGAACCCCATGGTAATGGGAATGTGGGATTTCTTTGTACTATTTTAGAAACTTGTATGTAAGTTTAAAATTATTTTAAAATTAGAAAAACTTTTTTTTTTTTTTTTGAGACAGAGGTGTACTCTGTTGCCCTAAGTAGAGTATCATGGAATCATGATAGCTCATGGCATCTTCAACTTTTGAGCCTTGTCTCGCCCTCCTGAGTAGCTGGGACTACAAGAAAATTAAAAATTTTTATATAATAACTCACAGAGTGTTTATAGAATGAAATGAGAAGATGAACAGGAAACCCTGAATTTTAGATGTGGCAGAAGAGCTTCTATTTTTATATGTATTGGCTTTTATAATTCAATCACTGTACTGTGAGGTTATGTTTCCTATTTCCAAAATGTGTGGAACACATTATATTTGCCTTAAGCTGCAAGATAAATAGGATGGTAGTTATAAAAGTATTATGAAGATTTGAAGTATGTAAGAAGCAAAATAAATAAGGGTAGCCCACTATTACAGCAGTTTTAAAACAAAACTGAATATTGATCATCTGGAAAGGGAAGGCTACACCTCCAAAGCAGAAATTGAAGGGGTTAGATATAAGGGGAAAATATTTAAAAGAAAACCATCCATTAGGGCAAGGTGCTGAATTCATGTTGTGGAATTGTCTGATGAGCTGGGTTGTAAACTCTTCTTTACAGTTGGTTACCTTTAGAGTTAGCATTACCAGTGTGGAGAATCCTGGACCCAAATAGGTCTAGAATGAAGGCAGAAAAATATCAGAGAGCCTAGATCGTGTCTGTATGCACTTGCTCATAGGCTTGCAAGGTTTTAACTTAACAGATATCATTATTATGTGCAATCTCACTTAGAAACAAAAAATAAAGCAAGGAAATTTCTAGAAATACCTTCTATTACTAAAATTTAAGGAAAAAATGGTACTAATTGATAATAAACACTTGATACAAGTTTACCAGATTTACTTTTTTGGGGGGAGTGGGGGATAACATTGGAAAGATGGCAGGCTAGCAAGCAATAGGCCCTTGTTCACTGATGGAAACATTATTGAAAAAGAAATAGCTATAGACTGACTAAAATAATTTTGGAAGAGCTGTGAGAACTAGTCAAAGATCTATAGCAAACAAGCAAATGTATTCTTAAGAAAAATACAACATTCAAAATGACAGGAAACTTTACAGCACTTTTTACTTGCCTTTGCTTCACCTCCTCTCCAGTTGAGGCCTTCTTCTCAGGCCAGAAGAAGAAGAGGGGAAAATATTTGCAACATCCTAATCTATTTGTTAAACTCCCAGAGAAAATGGTTTCTATCGTGTCTGACTCAGAGTTTTTAGTTTGGATCTCAATCTGGTGGAAGCAGTTGAAACAGTCACACTGTGCCACGTGGAAACTGCAAGAGAAAGCAAGCTTCTGTATATCTGGGGGCAAGAAATTATGGGCAGACGGATATAAAGAACACGCGAGTCCCAAAAAGAAGCTGTGATAAGACTTTCTGGGAAATTAAGATATGTGAACAGCATGTATATGAGAGAAAATGGGGGAGGAGGCACACAGGAAGGCTCTGGAAGGACACATTCCCAGAAATTGCCTCAGAAGACCTTACTCTTTTACCGCAAGCTGATTCCAAAACTCTGGGGCCCACTGGTTAGTGAAGGCCTTTAACAGTCTGCAGGACCGGGAGAGGTATCTATTTTATCATGTGCCCAATTTTCAACTAAAGACCACAAGACATGCAAAAAGAAAAAAAGAAGAAAAAAAAAAAAAAACCTAGGAAAATATGATCCATTCAAAGGACTGAATAAATCCCCTAGTAGCTTTCCCTAAAGAAACACAAGCATTGGACTTACTAATTAAATATTTTAAAGCGACTGTCTTAAACATGTTCAAAGAGCTAAATTAAAACAAAAACAAAGAACTAACAAATCTTGAAAATGACATAGGAACAAAATGAGAATGTCAACCAGGTAGAAATTATTTAAAAGAAATAAGAAAGATTATGAGAAGATGGAGGAAGAGGAAGTACTGGAAATCCACCTCCCCACCAAGACAATGGCACCAAAGAAATTGTCTGGGATGTATTAGAAAGCTTTCATTTTTAAGTGGTGGGAGCTTGGCAAGTAAATCATGGTGAATTTCAGCTCTTGGCACCGTAGCAACTACCTGTCCTCCAGCCCAGTGGCAGGCAGCAGATCGCATGTTCTCAGAGCAAACTGGACATAGCTTGCCTAAGAGAGGGTGGGCAATAAAGAAGCTGTCTGCCAATTATTCAGGACTGTGCTCTGATTGCTCATTGCTGCTTCTGATCATGGATGTGCAAACCTTAAGTTTATGCTTCAGGCTGATCCCCTAGCACACAGTCAACCTATCACAATTTTTAAAATAAAACCAAACCCAGCAAAAGTCCTGGTAAAGGAGGAGAATTGCATCTCCAGAATTGTGACTTTATAAAATTTGGATGTCAAGTTTTCCCATTAAAAAAAATAAGGCATACAAAAGCAAAAAAAAAAATAAAAACAACAATAACAAAACAAAAACCAACTAACCAAACAAAAAAATGTGGCTCATTCAAAGGGGAAAAATAAGCCAGCAAAAACTGTCCCTGAGAAAAACTAGATAGCTGACTTGCTAGTTTAAATAAAAGAAGTGTCTTAAAGATGCCCAAAGAGCTAAAGGAAGACATGGAGAAAATCAAGAAAACAAATGGGAACAAAATGGAAATATCAATAAAAAGATATGAAATATGTATGAAAGGAATTCTGGAACTGGGAAATATAACTGAAACAAAAAATTCACTAGAGGGATTGAAAAGCATATTTGGATTCCAGGTCAAGATGGCTGACTAGAGACACTGGACACCAGGCTCTCTAGAAAAAAGAATAGAAAATCGAACCCCAAATAGAATATCCAGGAGAGAACACTGGTGTCCAGCAGAGAGCTATTAGGGAACATCTGAGGTGCAAAAGAAGGAAGTAAGGGGCCAACTCTGTGGTCATTAGTGGGAGTTCAGAAGGACTTGGCATGGTGGGGAAAGGATGAGTGAGTTTCAGTGGTCCACGTCTGTCCTGCACACTGCTGCAATCCTAACTGTTGGGAAGCTCCTCTACCCTCTACATGAACCCTGACACTGGCATGGGCAGTGGTTTGGATTCCCACAGACAGCATTGCACCAGACTGGAAATTCATGCTGGGCTGCTCACCACTCATCCCAGCTCTTGACAGCTGCAATTGGGTATGCTTGTGACAGAATGCCATCTTGGAACTGTAGTCCCTCCTGCCAACCACAAGAGCCATGTCTCCACATCTCTAGAGTTCCCACTGACACCTCCTGGTGTGCAGCCGGAGGGCTGCAGCAGCATAGTGCTGACACCTAGGGGTACTTCAGAGTCCCTGTGCCCTGGCCCACAGGGAGTACTGCCCCCTGGGGAAAGACCAGCGCAGCACTCCAAAAGGAGGGTGGGGTGGAAACAAAGGAGACCCAAGTGTGTGCTTTCCAGAGTCTGAGAGCTCCCTCCCTGCCTGCGGCTGTGAAAAGTGACTGAACTGCTGCACAAAGGGTGCTCTGCCTTGCCAGCAAAGAGTGAAATCCTTCCCACCAATGTGCAGCCACTGTGCTTTGGATCATAGGTAGAGAATAAGATCTCTTTTCCCCCTCCACACACCACTATAGGCCCATGTGCTGCTGCTGCCACCAGGGGAGACGGATGCCTGACTGGATGCCTGTGAGTGGTGACTATGACCCCACAGTAGCATAGCCTCCTTGGAAGCAAGCCTCTGTCACAACTGTACCACCCCTGCTGTAGCGTTTCAGCCAGCGCACAGCCAGTCGCTGCATCCACTAACTCTCTATAGATGGGCCATGTGGGAGCTGGGGATCTGGGTGCTTTTATGCCCACAAAGGATGGAGACTGCTGTCAGTCCTACGAGAGGGAAGAGCAGCTTGTGAACCCCACCTGCCTGACTTTGACAACCTCAGTAAGAAGGGCCTGCTTCTCTTGTCACAGGCTCATAGTACATCCACCCTTCCCCTGCCTGTTCATTCTTCTGGACCAGGAGTTCACCCCATCGCCACCCTTCCCTACCACAGACCGTATCTGAATTTGGGGAACTGGGGTGAAAGATTGCCAGCCTGGTCTTGGTCTTATTTCCCCAGGACTCAAACACCCCATCCAGGGGATGGGGGACTGGGTATTTCTTAACCTAGTCCACCATCACTGGCACCTGAACACTCTCTCAGGGTATGATATACAACCAACACAAATTTCCAGCAACACCGCAGTGGGTACCTATCTGCACAATCTGAAAGGCATGTATCTCTCCCTCTGTCCAGTAAGCAGCAGAGTTCCTGGCAGAAAAGAATATGTGAACTGCAAAGCTATCTATGGGATACACAAGAAGTTGAAAACCACCCAAGGAAACCAGAGAAATAATTCAGAAAAATTTACTAAAAAAATAGATATTTTATAAAAACAAACATAACTTCAAAAACGTTCTGGTCATCTAGGAAATTTCAAAATATAGTGGAAAGTTTTAACAACAGACCAGACCAAGAAGAAGAAAGAATTTTAGAGCTTGAAGACAAGGTTTTTGAAATAGCCTAGTCATGGGCGGCGCCTGTGGCTCAAGGAGTAGGGTGCCAGTCCCATATGCCGGAGGTGGTGGGTTCAAACCCAGCCCTGGCCAAAAAAAAAAAAAAAAAAGAAATAGCCTAGTCATTCAAAAATATTTTTTAAAAAATGAAGAGGAATGGGGCGGCGCCTGAGGCTCAGTCGGTAAGGCGCCGGCCCCATATACCGAAGGTGGCGGGTTCAAACCCAGCCCCGGCCAAACTGCATCCAAAAATAGCCGGGCGTTGTGGCGGGCACCTGTAGTCCCAGCTGCTCGGGAGGCTGAGGCAAGAGATTCGCTTAAGCCCAGGAGTTGGAGGTTTCTGTGAGCTGTGTGAGGCCACGGCACTCTACAGAAGAGCCATAAAGTGAGACTCTGTCTCTACAAAAAAAAAAAGAAGAGAAATGAATAAAGTCTCCAAGAAATGTGAAATTATGTAAAGCACCCAAACATAAGAAACATAAGTATCCCTGAAGTAGAAGTAAAAGCAAAACCATGGGAAATCTATTTGAGAGAATAATGGAGGTAAACTTCCATTGTCTTGCTAGAGATTCAGACATCCATATACAAAAAAAAGTCACTGAACTCGTGGGAGATTCATTGAATAAAGGACATCATCAAGGCAAAACCCAAAATGAAAGAGAAAATTCTGTAAGCTGCAAAATGAAAACATCAAGTAACTTACAAAGGAATATCTATCAGAATAATCACAGACTTATCAGCAGAAATTTTGCAAGGCATAAAATATTAGAGTCCCATCATAATCTAAACAGGATAACTTTCAGCTAAGAATTTTTTATTTTACAAAACTAGGTTTCATAAATGAAGGAGAAATAAAGTCTTTCCCACACAAGTAAACACTAAGGTGATTTGTCATCACTATACCTGCCCTACAAGAAATGCTCATGTTTTCTAAACAGAAAAGAATGGCCAATACTCGCTAGTGTAGAAAGAATCAGAAGTAAAAACTAACAGCTATTATAAAACAGTAACACAAAGGAGAATGCAGAGATACTGGCAACAGTCAAAATGTCCGTACCACTAACACTTATCATTATTAACATTTAAAGCAAATGGTCTAAATGCCTCCACTTAAGAGATATAGATTGGCTCAAAGGATTAAAAAAAAAAAAAAAAACTGCAAGTCAGATATATTCTGTCTCCAAGAAACCCATTAAGCTTCTAAAGAATGTCATAGACTCAAGGAAACAGGTGGGAGAAAATGTTCTGTGCAAATAGAAAACAAAAACAAGCAGGAGCAGCTACTCTTCTGTCACATAAAACAGATTTTAAACTAAAAATGACAAAAAAAAAAAAAGGATAAAGATGATCATTATATATGATAAAGAGACCAATCAGCAAGAAGAATCCTAAATATGTATATACCTAACACTAGGTACTAAATTAGCTTCCAATTTTTTGAAACAAATGCTACTAGATCTAGAAATAAACAGCAGCATAATAATAGTAGGAGAATTCAATACTCCACTGACAGAACCAGAAAGATCATGAAGCAGAAAATCAACCAAGGAACACTGGACTTTAATAAGACTATAAAACACATGTACCTATTAGACATTTACCAAACAGTGCATCCAACAACTGCAGAATTTACATTATTCTCATCAGCACATAGAACATTTTCCAGGGTAGACCACATTTAAGCCATAAAACAAGTTGGAGCCAATTATTAAAAATCACACCCAGACCACAGTGGAATATCTTTTCAGACCACAGTGGAATAAAACTATAAATTCCAAGAGGAATTAATTCTCAAAACTACAAAAATACATGAAAATTAAATAACCTGCTGCTGAATGACTTTTGAGTCAATGATGAAATCAAGATAGAAGTCAAAAATTTTTTGAAATAACTAAAAATGATAACACTAGCTACTAAATCTCCAGGATACACAAAAAGCAGTTCTAACAAGAAAGTTGATAGCCCCACATGACTTCATTAAAAGTTAGAAAGATAAAAAATTAAAAACCTAATGAAACACCTCAAGGTACTAGAAAAAAAATAAAAAATAAACCGAACCCAAATCTCACAGAAGACAAGAAATGACAAAAATGAGAGCAGAACTAAACAAAATTGAAAACAACAATGACAAAAAACAAAACAAAAACATTACAAAGGCTCAATGAAATGAGAAGTTAGTTTATTGAAGAGGTAAATAAAATCAAGAGACACTAGCTGTATTAACTAAGAAAAGAAGAGAGAAGATTCAAACAAGTTCAATCAGCAATGAGAAAGGAATAGTTAACACTAACACTATAGAAATTCAAAACACCACCAGAGACTGCTATGAACACCTCTGTGCAGATGATTTAGAAAATCTAGAGAAAATGTATCAATTTTGGAAAAAACACAACCTCCCAAGCCTGAATCAGGAAGAAATAGAAATCCTGAACAGGGAAGTAGTAAAACTGAAGTAGTAATTAAAAAATCTCCCAACAAAAATAGCCCAGATCAGATGGATTCATACCTGAATTCTACCAGAACTACGAAGAAGAAATACTACCTATTCTATTCAAAGTGTTCCATAGTATAGGAATCCTTTCTAACTCATTTGATGAAGCCAGTATTACCCTGATACCAAAGCCAGGAAAGGACACAGAAAAAGAAAACCACAGTCCGTATCCCTTGTGAACATACATGCAAAAATCCTCAACAAAATAAAGCAATCTGAATCCAACAGTACATCAGAATTCACCATGGTCAAGTGGGTTTCATCCAAGGATGTTTCAACATATACGAATCCGTAAATGAATTACCATATAGACATAAGCAAAAACAAAGACTATATGATCATCTCAATGATGAAGAAAAAGTATTGATAAAATCCAGCACTGCTACATTATTAAAACGCTTACTTACTAGGCATAGAAGAACATACATCAAAGTAATAAAAGCTATCCATGACAGACCCATAGCCAACATCATACTGAATAGGGAAGAGTTAAAAACATTCCCCCAACAACTAGAACAAGACAAGGATATTCACTTACGCTACTTCTATTCAACATAATATTGGAATCCTAGCCAGAGCAATCAGGCAAGAGAAAGAAACAGAGGCATCCAAACCAAAAAGGAGGAAATTAAATTATCTGTTTGCCAATGATAAAATCTTATACCTAAAAAACCCTAAAGACTCCTCCAGAAGACTCCTAGGATTGTTAAATAAATTCAACAAAATCACAGCTTATGAAATGAGTGCAGAAATTAGTAGCATTTCTACACACTTATAACAGCCATGCTGAGAATCCAATCAAGAATTTAATCCCATTTGTAATACCTACAAAAACATAAGAGACCTTGGAATACACTAAACCAAGCAGGTGAGAGATCTCTACAAGGAGGACTACAAAACACTGATGAAAGAAATAATAGATGCACAAATGGAAAAGCATCCCACCCCCGTGGACTCGTAGAATCAACACCATTAAAATGGCCGTACTGAACAAAGTAATTGACATATTCAATGCAAGTGTAATGCAAGTACCAATGTCACTTTTCACAAAATTAGAAAAAAAAAAGGTCTTAAATATCATGTACAATCATAAAAGAGTTCAAATAGCCAAAATAATCTTAAGCATAAAGAATAAATCTGACGTTAGTAGAC
Organism: Nycticebus coucang; assembly: GCF_027406575.1. Lineage (NCBI taxonomy): Eukaryota > Metazoa > Chordata > Mammalia > Primates > Lorisidae > Nycticebus > Nycticebus coucang. The sequence continues at coordinate 43,187,629 of NC_069799.1, read as the reverse complement.
TTCAAATTATGCTGTAAGGATGCAGTAACCAAAACAGCATGGTTCTGGTCTAAAATTTAGGTTTATAAAAGACATAGACCAAGGAAACAGAACAGAGAACCCAGAAATAGAACTATTTAACTAAAACCAACTGATAGTTGTCAAAGCAGACAACATACACCGGGGAAAGGAAACCCTATTCAACAAATGGTGCTGGAAAAACTGGATTGCTACATGCAGAAGAATGAAATGGGACATCTGTATCTCACCATACAAAAAATTTAATTCAAGATAGATAAAAGACTAAATGTAAGACATAATTCCATAAAAAATTTAGAAGAAAATATACGAAAATTTTCTCTAAACATCAGTTTAGGCAAAAAATTTATGAGTAAGACATCAAATGCAAGTAGAGCAACAACAATAACAATATAAATGGCATTTGATTAAGTTAAAAGCATTCTGCATAGTAAAGAAAATAATCAACAAACAGACAACATACAAAATGAGAGAAAATATTCAAACTGTACAAAGGGCCACAATACGAAGAATCTACAAATTACTCAAACAAATCAGCAAGAAAAACATAAGCAGTCCCATCAAAAAGTGGACTAAAGACATGAACAGATGTTTTTCCAAAGAAGTTAGACAAATTGCCAACAAACGTGAAAAAATGGTCAACATCACTAATCATCTTGAAAATCCAAATTGAAACCTCAATGAGACACCACCTTACCTCTGTTAGAATGGCCATAAAAGTGATTTACATGATCTATTCTTTTTTTATACAATTATTTTTTATACTTTTTAAATTTCAAAATACATATTGAATACATGTATTTCAAAATACAAAGTACCAATTATTTGACATAAGGCTTAAGTCAGGGCTTTTAGTGTACCCATTACTAAAATAGTATTCATTGTAACCCAACTGCTACACTGTACCCAAATGGGGCCTTCACCCCTCCCAATGGCCTTTACAACTGGCTACATACCTAGTAGAGGAGTCGCAGGATTTAACACTGGGTCTACTTTTACTTCCTTGAGTATTCTCCAAGCTTCTTTCCAAAAAGTCCGTATTAGCTTGCATTCCTACCAGCAATGTAGAAGTGTTCCCTTCTCTCCGCATCCATGCCAACATTTGTAGTTTTGGGATTTTGTTATGTGGGCTAATCTTACTGCAGTTAGATGATATCTCAAATGGTTTTGATTTGCATTTTTCTGATGATTAAAGATGATGAGCAAGGGACTTGAACAGAAACTTCTCTGAAGAAGATAAAATCCACTTTTCATTATACATCACAATCTGATTGAGAAATGGTTCATCATTGTTGTCTGGAGTAAGAGAAGATGGCCCTTGGAAACAACAACTGTTCTGAGTTTTGGTCAGCTCATGAAACACCCACTTATCAAGCTTTTTCACTTTTCTAATTTGCTTCAAATGCCAATCGACTGTGGAATGGTGAACAGTGAGTTCTTTGGCAACTTCTTGTGCAGTTGTCAAAGAATCAGCTTCCATGTTTGCTCTCAATTGGTCATTTTCACTTCCAATGGACAGCCACTAGGCTCATCTTCAAGACTTTTGCCCCCTTTGCAAAACTTCTTGAACCACCACTGCACTGCGTGTTCATTTGCAGTTCCTGGGCCAAATGAACCGTTGGTGTTGCAAGTTGCCTCTGCTGCTTTATGACCCATTTTGAACTCAAATAAGAAAAGTGCTTGAATTTGCTTGTCTAATATCATTTCCATAGTTCAAAATAAATATAAAATAAACAGCAAGTAGGGCAGCGCCTGTGGCTCAGCGGGTAGGGCGCCGGCCCCATATGCCGAGGGTGGTGGGTTCAAACCCAGCCCTGGCCAAAACTGCAACAAAAAAATAGCCGGGCGTTGTGGCGGGTGCCTGTAGTCCCAGCTGCTCGGGAGGCTGAGGCAAGAGACTCGCCTAAACCCAGGAGTTGGAGGTTGCTTTGAGCTGTGTGACGCCACGGCACTCTACCGAGGGCGATAAAGTGAGACTGTCTCTACAAAAATAAAATAAAATAAAATAAAATAAACAGCAAGTAATCAGTCATTAGCAAAGGGAGAAATGCACATTAAAATGATGTATAACATAACCACATTATTAAGAATGTATTCCAGTATCAAATGGCAAATTTCACCAATGCAAAGACTGCAATTGCTTTTGCACCAACCTTATAAAACATTGCTGAAATAAAGAAGACACAAGTAAATGTAAAGATATATCATGATCATGGTTTTGAAAACTTACTATTAACATGTTAGTACTACTCAAAGTGACCTACAAATTCAATGCAATCTCTATCAAAATCCTTACAACGTTTTTGCAGAAATAAAAAATCCATGTTTAAATTGATATGAAATCTCCAGGGGCCTCTAATTGCAAAACAAATCTTGAGGGAAACTGTTAATAATTTAGAAGTCTCATATTTACTAATATCAAAACTTGCCACATAGCCATAGTAATCAAAATGGTGCGTGATAGTAGCATACATATCTATGGATAAACAAGATAGAAATAAACCCTTATGTACATGATCAAATAATTTTCAAAACAAGTGCCAAGATCATTCAATGCAATGGGGAAAATACAGTCTCTTCAACAATAGTGTCAGGAAAATTGGATAACCACATGCAAAGGAAGGAAATTGGACCCTTATACCAAAAATTAATTCAAAATGTGTCAAAAACCTAAATATGAGAGCTAAAACTATAAAACTCTTGAAAGAAAAAGTAAAGTAGAGGAAAACTTTCATAACATTAGATGTGTCAATAATTTTTAGTATGATACTAAGAGCACAGATATCAAAAGAAAAAATAGACAAATGAATAATTTTTGTGTATTAAAGGAGACTTTTAACAAAGTGAATAGAGTGAACTCACAGAATGGGAGAAAATATTTTTAAATCATCTATCTAATAAGGAATTAATATCCAGAGTATATAGAGGCCTCCTAAAACTTAGAACAACCAACCTGATTAATAAGTGTGCAAATGACTGGAAGAGACATTTCTACAAAGAAGATATACGAATGGCCAATAAGCACATTAAAAGGTGCTCAACATCATTAATAAATAAGGAAATGCAAATCAAAATCACAGCAAAGTATCACCTCACATCCATTCAGACATGTATTAAAAAACAATAACAACAACATCATCAAAAACTCAGAAAATAACAAGTGTTGGCCAGAATGTGGACAAACTGGAATGGCTGTACATTGCTAGTGGGAAGATAATGGTATGGTAATTCCTCAAAAAAGTGAAATCTAATATTATCATATGATCTCATATGATGTAACAGTTCTACTTCCAAAATAATTAAACACAGGGGCCTGGAGCACATTTTTCTAGCAGTGTTATTTATAGTAGGAACAAGGTGCAAGAAGCCCATGTCCACTGACAGATGAATGAATAAACAAAATGTGGTCTATGCATACAATGGAAAGCTATTCAGCCTTCAAAGGGAAGGAAATTCTGACACATGCTGCAACACAGAGGAATCTTGAAGGTATTATGATAAATGAAGTGACCAAGTCACAAAAGGACAAATATCATACAATCCCACTTATACATGAAGTACCTAGGGAAATCATATTCATACACCTAGAAAGGAAAATGGTGGTTGTCAGAGCCTAGGGGAAGGAGGAAATGGGAAGTTAGTGTTTAATGGGTACAGAGTCTCAGTTTGGGAAGATGAAAGCAGTTCTGGGGAAAGATGGTGACGATGGCCGCCCAACACTGTGAACGTATTTAATGCTTCTGAACCTTATGCTTAAAATGGCTGAAATAGTAAATTTTATGTTATGTATATTTTATTACAATAAAAAGCTTACATTGTTTTCTATTATTTTCAAGGATATTTTACTATTTCATTTGTTGAGAGACAAATGAAGAAAATCCAACAAGAATAAGCTTTGACAAGAATCCAGTATACTCAATACTAACATGAAACCAGTAGATGAATAAATACACACCCACCCAAAAGAAAAACTCAAACTCAAGTGGAGGGGAGGAGGGGGGGAGGAGAGAGGAGGATTGGTGTAATGTAAGGGTATATGGCTCACTTCCTGGGAGAGGGGCACAGCTACAGCTTGGACTCTGCCTACCAGATGCAAACAATGTAACATAATCATTTGTACACTAATATTAATTTGAAATTAAAAAGAAGAATAAACTTTCAAAATATTCTGAAGAGCAAAGACTCTAAGCTTGGAGAAGAGTTTATGATTTGCTTTCTGAAGGATATAGACTGCAAGGTCCCATTCATGGTAAGTGTACAACAAAATTTCATACCTGAGTTGCTCGATTTAGCTACTTATTTTCTTGAATTTTAATTATACATAAAATTTCAAAAACAATAGCATCCATAAACTGTAAATTCAGATGCTTCACTGAATTTTATCCATTTCTTGACTTTAAAATGTCACATAAGACAGTAAATTAGAATGATGTGTTTTTCTGTGCTCATGTGGAAAGATAAAACTCTATAATGAAAGATTTAAGTATTTATGATGTTTTAAAATCAGAAAGTTTATAAAATTAAAAAGTTACATAAGCTAAGGTTCATTTATTATTGAAGAAAGAATTTTTTTTTTATTTATAAATTTAGTTAGCCTAAGTATACAATGTTCATTAAGTCTACAATAGTATACGTCAATGCTCTAAGTCTTCCAATTCTCTCATTGCTCATTGACTTCCAGTCCTGCAAGCTCCATTTATGGTAAGTGCCTATACAGGTATGCCATTTTTAAATCTTTTATACTATATTTTTACTATACCTTTTCTATGTTTAGTACACAAATACATACCATTGTGTTTACAATTGCCTATAATATTCAGCACAGGATTGTGCATAAAAGTTTTTGACCTAGGAGCAATAACTATAACATACAACCTAGATAGCTAATAGGCTATACCACCTAAGTTTATGTACAGTTCGACCCAAATTATAACTGACAGAATGGGACAAGTTAAGGTCATCTGGTTATGTGGCTAAACTTTAAGATTTTCCTTTGTTTTATAATCCTATGAAGCCTGTAGGCTAAATTTTGGGTAAAGCAACCGGTTCCCATTGGAGTTTGGTTCTTATTTGCTTTTATCTCCTTTTTCCATTTTTAAAAGTCTCAAATAAGTTAATTTGAGTTAACTCAGAGGTTTATATTTCAGTTAAGCTGTTGAAATGTCAGAAGTTTGGCCCAGTATCTTTTTTTACAGTGTACCTGGGACAGGGGTACTTTTAAAAATACTTAGTTGTCCAACCTGTGACCAAATTTTCCCTAGTTTGCACTGAAATTTTCTTGAGACTAGCAGGCACCCTAGTGGTGATCTGCCTACTTTCTCCCACACAGGAGAATTTTCCCTCAGAGACCAAAGTCCCTCACAAATAGTAACAGAAGACATATACAGAAGTATTCCTAGTAGCATTTTTTTTTTTAAATAGCAAAACACTAAACACCATTTAAATGTTTCCCAATAGTGGAATGAATAATTGATCTGTGGTATATAAATTCAATAGAAAATTATGGAGTAGTGTCAATGAACAAATTTCAATTAGACACATCATCATGGATGAATCTCAAAAATAATGCTGAGCAGAAGAGTATGTCAAGTCAGAGGGAAGAATGGCATTGTGTGTTTAAATACATGTATTTTAAATGGTGAAACCATAAAGAAAGGCAAGGGAATGATTAACATAAAATATGCATTAACATCAACAAAATGATGACCTTTTTTCCTCCCCAGAAACATCAACAAAGCAGAAACCAACTTTATTAGAACTTTGGAAAATAGTCAAAGACTTTCAGCAACCAAGCAGACTCTAGATCAAGAAATAGACAACTTAAAGATGGTAGGAAGGCATTGTGAGACTTTAACTTGCCCTTGCCCATTCTGGCAGTCTTGAAGAGAGAGGAGCCCCTATTCCCAGCGAGGACGTTGGTCCCAGGTCCCAGGGGGAGCAGAGCAGACTTTACTGGCAAATGACTGTGTATGTAAGCTCTAAACTGTCCACAGGCTACCAAGGTTGCTTATCTGTTTCATCGAACTCAGAACTCTGCTTGAAGAAAACCAAGGACATTGCTGGAAAAAAGTTCAAGGTGAACTAAAAACATCCTGAGGGTAAATAATTATAGGTGAGACATATAATCAGACTACCTAAGCCCTGGGAACAAAATCTGGGGAAAATTTCTTCAGGAAATTTAAACACTCTTTGAGTTTTATTATCAGCTTAGTTAATAGCTCCTGTCCCCAGCATCTGAGAACACCAGACCCAAGTGCACCAGCAGCCTGGGTGTCTTTGGGGTGGCCTCATCGTTCTACTATACCCTATCGAGGGTATAGTAGCCATAGATAGGGACATCCTATGGCTACTATACCCTCGATCCACTTTCTAGCCTTTGTGAAATGGGGGCAGGATCAAAAATGTATAATAGTTTGAAGCCGGGGGCAAGCGGAGAACTTTAGGAATTTATCTCTGGTAGTAGACTTTGAAAACACGTTATTTGAGGACATCCTGATGTCTCTCAATCATATCAGTTATTTGGGACTTATCAAGGACAAGAAGGTTCTATTGAATGTCTTTTTCGAGAGCCCTGTGGACTCTTAAAAGTGACATGTGTGCCATGACTACTATCAGCAATGTCTGTAACTCTGGGGAATGAGGAGTGTCCTAGCAAAGCTTTGCACTGTGACCTTAGTATATGTGGAGATAGGCGATTGTGATTTGTACTTTGGGTGTCTGTGAGGCAAGAGATTCCCAGGTTTGGGTTTTTTTTTTCTAATTTTCTTTTTTTTTTTTTCTTCAAAGGGGACAATTTTTAGGTAATGACCTAAATTTTATAAATAAACATGAAGATGGAACCAGTTGTTGAGCAGGGCATCTAGTGCTGAGATGATTTCCTGAAGTTTTGGCCAAGTATGCTTTTGGGGGGCTCTCTCCTGTATTAGGGACATCCTAGCTAAGGGGTGGAATCATGTATGATGATTAGCAGGGCTGTTCTCGTAGCCTACAAACTCCCGTTGCTAGTTAATACAAAAGGGCTTCCAAGAAAGTCAAGAGGTCAAGGGAGGGGATGATGACCTCTAGGATCCTGGCATCTGGCAAGGGACTGGTGACAGGGGAAACCACACCCTCCTTCAGGTGGACTATACCAGAGGGCCCAGGTTTGATTCCATCCTTTCTTAGGGAGGACTTGGTAGCTGCAACAAATTTGTAGGGTGCTGTTTCCATGACTCAAAGCATAATGGGCAGCTGGATGTGGAGGGTCACAGGCTCAGAGTCTATGAAAGCCTCTACTTTCAAGAAAGCCCTGTAGAAAGCCCTGTATGTAGCCAGTCATTTTTTGTTTTCACTGTGTATAGCATGAGGCCAAGAGGGGCAATGTCTTATATCAGAAGTCTTCAGGGTGACTCATGGCCATGCTGGATGGTCCAGAGACGCAAGGAGGCATCACAAAAGGTCACCAAAGCCTCCACAGTGAAGGAAGTCTCTTAGGGCACTCACAGGAGTGCCTGTCAACATTAATTTAGATGTAAAATTTATAAATAAGGAGTATGTTACCACCAGCACCCCAAAGTACTAAGAAATATTGGACATAAATGGCTGGCCCTTAATGTGTGTATGGATATGAACATCCTCTGCAGAGATTCTGTGTGATGACAAATTTGTGGGGGCCCATACAGGTAATCTGGAGAGCTATATTATGTCCCTTCAAGGTAGAGGCAAAGAATAACAGAGAAGCTATTGAAATAGGCACTAAACAGAACATGTTAGGTAAATCCACAAGAGCAAAATGCTTACCAGCTGTTGATTAAATAAAAGCAATTATAATAATATTAGGGATTGGAAATGGGAGCTGATGGATGGGACCATAAGCATTAAGGTTGTGGTAATCTATCATAAGCATCCCTTGATATACAGATATTTGTTTCAGATTTGGGAATAGGGAAAACTTAGGCTACTAAACAGGCAGTAGAAATACCCATTTATTAATTAGGGTTTATATAATTTGTTTGAATCCTTGAATTCCTCATTTCAACTTAAGATTAGGGCATATTAACTATTATGACTGGCAGGTCATTTGATCCCATTTTATCAAGCCCCTTTGCAAGAGCCAAAGACTTTAATTTTAATTTATTATTTATTGTGTCAGAGCATCCACACCCAATATAGAGTATGGCAAATTTAGGCAAGGTTACGGTTAAAGTGAGACATACTCCTTTTCAAAAAATTTTATATTTAGTTATCTTCTCAAGATTATAAGAGTGTGTGATTGTAGTGGAATCCCCAGGTATAATTAAAATTTGAACCCCAGTATTGATTATGTTTATACATTTTTGACAATCTATGTCGTAGAAGCATAAAAAGCTTTATTATCTTTTTGTTATATAGATTGTCTTGTGTATAAATTAGTGTATGAACTTTTAATTTCAAACTGGATCAAATTATGGAAAGCATGCTATATATGTAATTTATCTATTATCTATTTATCTTAAAATATTATATATAAAAGTTTTAATTACCCTTAAATTTTCTCTTGTATCTAGAGCAATGATTTTCAAAAGGTGTGCTGTAAGAGGTGATCTGAGCTGTGTGACAAGAATTTTTAAAGATCATTAAATTGTTTTTGAAAGACATTCCAAACATAGTAAGTATATTTTTATTTTTTCACTTTTTTTTTTTTTTGAACAACATAATTTAAGTGAGTTGTGGAAGTTTAACTCTAGGTTCAAGTATGCCGAGAGATTAAAAAAAAAAAAAAAAGGTTGGAAAACACCTGGCTAAGACATTTACATTCCACATTTACTAAGTTTCACATATACCCTTGCACAATAACTAAGAAAATGCCAGGAAGGTTATGTTAACCAGTGTGATGAAAATGTATCAAATGGTCTATGAAACCAGAGTATGGTGCCCCATGATCGCATTAATGTACACAGCTATGATTTAATAAAAACAAACAAACAAACAAAAACACCTGGCTAGAGATTTGTTCATAAATCAACAACTGATCCAGGGCAAGCATTGTTTGCTAGACCAGCTGTTTGCTAAGAAGTTCAACTTTTTATTCTTGGATTTATAGCAGCATAAAGCTACTCCCTTCTTCCCTCCTTTTCTTTTCTTCTTCTTCTTTTTTTTGTTTTGTTTTGTTTTAAGCTTTTAGCGTCCTGAGTCTGAGCTTTTAGTTCTGCCTCTAGTTGGTAAGAGGAAGAGGGAGGAGGGCAGGGTGCAGTGTCTCTCCTTCAGCAGGGAGCTCTCTCTGGAACTGAACCCCTGGCCTGGCCCCAAGGTCATCGTCTCCTCTCCCCTTTCTCCTTTAAAGTAAAATCTTTAGAATGAATTGGTATTACTAGGTCAGGGCTAACAAAAGTCCTTTGTTTCCTCTCTTTTCTTCAGGATGTTTGCTGCAATCTCCTATGGTATCAAGTAGCTCCCTGTTGTTTTCTCCACAGAGACTATTACCTAAAAGCACTGGGAAGTCACCTTTGTTAGGAGTAGCCTTGTAGGCACTGCTTCCCTTTCCAGAGTGTCCTGCCCGGCCTTTGAGAGGTCAGGGAATAAAGAGCCACCACAGAAGAAATGCAGCCACAAAGCGGGTGTTGCCTCAGCAGCACTGCTTTTCAGGAGGAAGGTGAAGCTGCTGTGGCAGGGGTCAGGCAATGGAGTAGTGTCCTGTCACCTGTCAGTTTGGGGGACTCTCTGCTCCCCTGGATCCCAGTAGCCCATGTCTCTATCATCTGAAAAATGGAAGTAGAGTCCACCATGCTGGCTCTCTGTCAGCACCAATACATCACACTGACAGCAGGCCCAGTCCTGACCATTGCTGAGAACCAGGTCGCTGGAGCAATATGCCTGGCCAGAGGAGCAACACACCCTCAAACAGCAACCGGCTGCATGGGGTCCCCACGATCCCAGCTCAAGCCTCAGAGGGAAACATACCCTCTTACACTGAGACCCGCCCTCCACTGATTGTGGGGAACTCATTTGGGAGCAAATCCTTAAAGATCAGCACCAGCAAGCAGGGGCGCTGTCCAGACCTCCCGGGCCATCTGATACAGAAAACTGGGAAGCCACTGGCAGTGGACAAACATGGGATTGTGACCAAGCTGCAACCATAATCCTGACTATGACAATTGTTTGCAATGAAATTGTATCAATTTAGCTGTTAACTACTGCCCCAGAACCTAAGAGGCCCAGACAAAAGACCACCAGCAGGGGATCCATCTGCATGGGTCCCTTTGGAGGGCAGCCTGCCCATCAGGGCTTAGACTTCTAATTGCAGCACAGCCTCAAGGACAGACCATGATGTGAAAGTTTAAGAGTTTTTAGTACTTACCCGGGGGGGGGGTACTCAGCACACCCAGAGAGCACCTGGAGAGCACACACACACACACATACACAACACTTCTGGCTGGGGTGCAGGCAGAGAGGGAAGGGAAGGCACCTGTGTACCAAGCCAATGTCTTTACTAGGTCCAGGATGTTATCCACCCAGGTTTTCAAAGAGGAGAGTTAATCTGTGGCTTTAAAACAAACAGGCACTATGTTTCCCAGAGCAAGATCGCGGCTGAGTGACAGCTTCCTTGCATCTGGGCACCGTGAGTCTGGGGAGATAGGACTCCAGGCATCTCTGGCTGGTGGGATCTGCCTATCATCATCCCTGTGAGGATACAGGGAGTCAGCGAGAGACTTCTGGACTCCAAGAGGAGGACTAAAACAGTGGAAAACTGGCAGGTGGTCACGTGTGTTCAGTAGGTCTAAACCCGCCCACAACTGCACGAGAACTTAAAGAGCAAGAGGAAGTGAAAGGAAAATTAGGGCAAGGAAACAGATTAAAGAAATCACTCATGAGGAAGAATCAGCAGAAAACTTCGGGAAACATGAAGAACCAGTCCAGAACAACCCCGCCAAGGGACCATGAGGTAGCTACTGCAGAGGATTCCACCTATAAAGAAATGTTAGGAATGACAGAAAGGGAATTTAGAATACACATGATGAAAACAATGAAAGAAATGATGGAAACAATGAAGGAAACTGCTAATAAAGTGGAAAATAACCAAAAGGAAATCCAAAAACAGAATCAAATAAGAGATGAATGATATGAAGAATATAGAAAGGGTATAGCAGAGCTGAAGGAACTGAAACAGTCAATTAGGGAACTTAAAGATGCAATGGAAAGTATCAGCAACAGGTTAGACCATGCAGAAGAAAGAATTTCAGAGGTAGAAGACCAAGTTCTTGAGATAACTCAGATAGTAAAAGAGGCAGAAAAGAAGAGAGAGAAAGCAGAACATTCATGGTCAGAATTATGGGACATTAAAGCGTTCCAACATACGAGTTACAGGAATCCCTGAAGGGGAAGAAGACTGCCCCAGGGGAATGGAAGCCATACTAGAGAATAGTATAAATGAAAATTTCCCAAATATCACCAAAGATTCTGACACACTGCTTTCAGAGGGATATCGGACCCCAGGTCACCTCAACTCTAACCAAGCTTCTCCAAGACACATTGTGATGAACCTGTCCAAAGTCAAGACTAAAGAAAAGATTCTGCAAGCTGCCAGGAGTAAGCGCCAGTTGACCTACAGGGCCAAATCCATCAGAGTGACTGCAGACTTCTCTAATGAAACTTTCCAAGCAAGAAGACAATGGTTATCTACCTTTAATCTACTTAAACAGAACAATTTCCAGCCCAGAATTCTGTACCCTGCTAAGCTAAGCTTTAAAATTTCTGGAGAAATCAAATCATTTACGGATATACAAACATTGAGGAAATTTGCTACAGCAAGACCAGCTCTACAGGAAATACTTCAACCTGTTCTGCACACTGACCATCACAATGGATCAGCAGCAAAGTAAGAACTCAGAAATTAAAGGACAGAACCTAACCTCCACACTGATGCAAAAGATAAAACTAAGCAATGGACTCTCACCAAATAAGACGAATAGAATACTACCACACTTATCAATTATCTCAATAAATGTTAATGGCTTGAATTCCCCACTGAAGAGACATAGATTGGCTGACTGGATTAAAAACACAAGCCATCCATTTGCTGTCTGCAAGAAACACACCTGGCTTCAAAAGACAAATTAAAGCTCCGAGTCAAGGGTTGGAAGACAATTTTTCAGGCAAATGGAATTCAGAAGAAAAGAGGAGTTGCAATCTTATTTTCAGATACATGTGGATTTAAAGCAACTAAAGTCAAAAAAGACAAAGATGGTCATTTTATATTGGTCAAGGGAAAAATACAACAAGAAGATGTTTCAATTCTAAATATTTATACACCCAATTTAAATGCTCCCAGATTCTTGAAACAGACCTTACTCAGTCTGAGCAATATGATATCTGATAATAACAGGGGACTTTAACACTCCTCTTACAGAGCTGGACAGATCCTCTAAACAGAAATTAAACAAAGATATAAGAGATTTAAATGAGACCCTAGAACAACTGTGCTTGATAGACACATATAGAACACTCCATCCCAAAGATAAAGAATATACATTCTTCTCATCACCCCATGGAACATTCTCCAAAATTGATCATGTCCTGGGACACAAAACAAATATCAACAGAATCAAAAGAATTGAAATTTTACATTGTATCTTCTCAGACCATAAGGCACTAAAAGTGGAACTCAACTCTAACAAAAATGCTCAACCCTACACAAAGGCATGGAAATTAGACAACCTTCTGTTGAATAACAGATGAGTGCAGGAAGAAATAAAACAGGAAATCATTAACTTCCTTGAGCATAACAACAATGAAGACACAAGCTACCAAAACCTGTGGGACACTGCAAAAGCAGTTTTGAGAGGAAAATTTATCACTTTAGATGCCTACATTCAAAAAACAGAGAGCGCATTGACAATCTCACAAGCCATCTTATGGAATTGGAAAAAAAAGAACAATCTAAGCCTAAACTCAGTAGAAGAAAAGAAATATCCAAAATCAAATCAGAGATCAATGAAATTGAAAACAAAAGAATCATTCAGAAAATTAATGAAACAAGGAGTTGGTTTTTTGAAAAAATAAATAGATAAACCATTGGCCAGACTAATGAGAAATAGAAAAGTAAAATCTCTAGTAACCTCAATCAGAAATGATAAAGGGGAAATAACAACTGATCTCACAGAGATACAAGAGATCATCTCTGAATACTACCAGAAACTCTATGCCCAGAAATTTGACAATGTGAAGGAAATGGATCAATATTTGGAATCACACCCTCTCCCTAGACTTACCCAGGAAGAAATAGAGCTCCTGAACAGACCAATTTCAAGCACTGAGATTAAAGAAACAATAAAAAAATCTTCCAACCAAAAAATGTCCTGGTCCAGATGGCTTCACTCCAGAATTCTATCAAACCTTCAAGGAAGAGCTTATTCCTGTACTGCAGAAATTATTCCAAAAAATTGAGGAAGAAGGAATCTTCCCCAACACATTCTATGAAGCAAACATCACCCTGATACCAAAACCAGGAAAAGACCCAAACAAAAGGAGAATTTCAGACCAATCTCACTCATGAATAATAGATGCAAAAATTCTCAACAAAATCCTAGCCAATAGATTACAGCTTATCATCAAAAAAGTCATTCATCATGATCAAGTAGGTTTCATCCCAGGGATGCAAGGCTGGTTTAACATATGCAAGTCCATAAACGTTATCCACCATATTAACAGAGGCAAAAATAAAGATCACATTATCCTCTCAATAGATGCAGAAAAAGCATTTGATAAAATCCAGCATCCTTTTCTAATTAGAACACTGAAGAGTATAGGCATAGGTGGCACATTTCTAAAACTGATTGAAGCTATCTATGACAAACCCAGAGCTAATATTTTACTGAATGGAGTAAAACTGAAAGCTTTCCTCTGAGAACTGGAACCAGACAAGGTTGTCCTCTGTCACCTTTACTATTCAACATAGTGCTGGAAGTTCTAGCCAATACAATTAGGCAAGACAAGGAAATAAAGGGAATCCAAATGGGAGCAGAGGAGGTCAAACTCTCCCTGTTTGCTGATGACATGATCTTATACTTAGAGAACCCCAAAGACTCAACCACAAGACTCCTAGAAGTCATCAAAAAATACAGTAATGTTTCAGGATATAAAATCAATGTCCACAAGTCAGTAGCCTTTGTATATGCCAATAACAGTCAAGATGAGACGCTAATTAAGGACACAACTCCCTTCACCATAGTCTCAAAGAAAATGAAATACCTAGGAATATACCTAATGAAGGAGGTGAAGGACCTCTATAAAGAAAACTATGAAATCCTCAGAAAGGAAATAGCAGAGGATATTAACAAATGGAAGAACATACCATGCTCATGGATGGGAAGAATCAACATTGTTAAAATGTCTATACTTCCCAAAGCAATCTACCTATTCAATGCCATTCCTATCAAAATACCAACATCGTACTTTCAAGATTTGGAAAACATAATTCTGCATTTTGTATGGAACCGGAAAAAAACCCGTATAGCTAAGACAGTTCTTAGTAACAAAAATAAAGCTGGGGGCATCAGCATACCAGATTTTAATCTGTACTACAAAGCCATAGTGGTAAAGACAGCATGGTACTGGCACAAAAACAGAGACATAGACACTTGGAATCGAATTGAAAACCAAGAAATGAAACTAACATCTTACAACCACCTAATCTTCGATAAACCAAACAAGAACATACCTTGGGGGAAAGACTCCCTATTCAATAAATGGTGTTGGGAGAACTGGATGTCTACATGTAAAAGACTGAAACTGGACCCACACCTTTCCCCACTCACAAAAATTGATTCAAGATGGATAAAGGACTTAAATTTAAGGCATGAAACAATAAAAATCCTCCAAGAAAGCATAGGAAAAACACTGGAAGAGATTGGCCTGGGGAAAGACTTCATGAAGAAGACTGCCATGGCAATTGCAACAACAAAAATAAACAAACGGGACTTCATTAAACGGAAAAGCTTCTGTACAGCTAAGGAGACAATAACCAAAGCAAAGAGACAACCTACACGATAGGAAAGAATATTTGCGTATTTTGAATCAGACAAAAGCTTGATAACTAGGATCTATAGAGAACTCAAATTAATCCACATGCAAAAAGCCAACAATCCCTTATATCAATGGGCAAGAGACATGAATAGAACCTTCTCTAAAGATGACAGACGAATGGCTAACAAACATATGAAAAAATGTTCATCATCTCTATATATTAGAGAAATGCAAATCAAAACAACCCTGAGATATCATCTAACCCCAGTGAGAATGGCCCACATCACAAAATCTCAAAACTGCAGATGCTGGCGTGGATGTGGAGAGAAGGGAACACTTTTACACTGCTGGTGGGACTGCAAACTAGTACAACCTTTCTGGAAGGAAGTATGGAGAAACCTCAAAGCACTCAAGCTAGACCTCCCATTTGATCCTGCAATCCCATTACTGGGCATCTACCCAGAAGGAAAAAAATCCTTTTATCATAAGGACACTTGTACTAGACTGTTTATTGGAGCTCAATTTACAATCGCCAAAGTGTGGAAACAGCCTAAATGCCCACTAACCCAGAAATGGATTAACAAGCTGTGGTATATGTATACCATGGAATACTATTCAGCCATTAAAAAAATGGAGACTTTACATCCTTCATATTAACCTGGATGGAAGTGGAAGACATGATTCTTAGTAAAGCATCATAAGAATGGAGAAGCAGGGAGGAGAGACAAGATGGCGGACTGAAGCCAGCTTTCAACAAAGGCTCCCGTCCAGAAGGAGAGTTAAGGGACAGGAATTTAGTAAGTATCCTGGTGGACTTGAGCCTCACCAAGAGAGAAGGCTGAAGAACGCACATCAACACCGCTGAGGCAAGTTGTGATCACAAGGACGCAAACAAAAGGTACAAAATCCACCACCAAGCGGACGGGAGTCCCCCTCCCCCATGAGACCGGCTCTGTAGCCCCACAATTGAACAAGTGGGCAGAAATTAAAGCCCCTCCCACTACACTCCACGGGAGAGACCTTCTAAAAACTGGACCTACCTCCCCTACTGGGGTGCCGTGGCGTTCTCCTGCCGGACATAGGGCTGAATAAAACTTTGGGAATCCTTTGCCGGCAACCCTGAATCCCCGGCGCTCCCCTCCCGCCCACTGAGGTCTGGAGGCCTGTCCCCCAGGACTTCGGATCCTTGGGTGATTTCTCAAGGGGAGTGGACAGTCCCCGAGTTGCGTCTGGTCAGCATTGACTCTGAGGCGCGCCGAGTGAGGAGAGGGCACCGGGCTGAGGGGGAGTCACGCCTCGCGGCACTTCCCTGCGGTGCAGTGCACCAACCCTCCCCGGGCATACGGGGCCCAAGACTGAATCAGACTCTGGCCTCCCCGCTGAGAGCTGAGAACCCCTACTCTCACTCGGGGTCTGAGGGCCTATCCCCCAGGAGTTCGGCTCCTTGGGTGATTTCTCGAGGGGAGTGCACAGTGCCTGAGCTGCGTCAGGTCAGCGCTGACTCTGGGATACGTGAGCGAGGAGAGGGCACTCCGCTGAGGGGAAATCAAGCCTTGGCGGCACTTCCCTGCGGTGCAGTGCAGGAGCCCTCCCCGGGCACAAGACTGAATAAGACTCTGGCCTCCCCGCTGAGAGCTGAGAGCCCCTACTCTCACTCGGGGTCTGAGGGCCTATCCCTCCGGAGTTCGGCTCCTTGGGTGATTTCTCGAGGGGAGTGCACAGTGCCTGAGCTGCGTCAGGTCAGCGCTGACTCTGGGACACGTGAGCGAGGAGAGGGCACTCTGCTGAGGGGAAATCAAGCCTTGGCGGCACTTCCCTGCAGTGCAGTGCAGGAGCCCTCCCCGGGCACAAGACTGAATAAGACTCTGGCCTCCCCGCTGAGAGCTGAGAGCCCCTACTCTCACTCGGGGTCTGAGGGCCTATCCCTCCGGAGTTCGGCTCCTTGGGTGATTTCTCGAGGGGAGTGCACAGTGCCGGAGCTGCGTCAGGTCAGCGCTGACTCTGGGACACGTGAGCGAGGAGAGGGCACTCCGCTGAGGGGAAATCAAGCCTTGGCGGCACTTCCCTGCGGTGCAGTGCAGGAGCCCTCCCCGGACGGTAGTATTGCGTGAAACTGAATGAAACTCTAGCTTCCCCCCGCCCCACTCCCAATCCGGGTCTGGGCGCCCATCCCCCAAGAGTTCTGATTCTTGGGGGATCTCTTAAGGGGTGTGGACCCAGCACAAACTGCGGCCGCTCAGTGCTGACTCTGGGGCGCGGGACAGAGGAGAAAAGGGTCGCCTGAGTGCCCACACCAGAGCAGCAGTTCCCTGGAGGTAGATCAACAGCCGTTTTTTCTTTAACGGCAGAACGCTCACTTCTGGATATTCTGAGGCCACACCCCCTGTCTCCCTGGGCAACCAGAGGAGGCCACCTGTGTCACGACTCACAAACCCAGAAGCCTCCAGGGCGGGGCCGACCCAGAGAGGTGTTCAGACGCAATTCTCCAGCAGCAAAGACGTTTGAACTCAAAACAGCCCGTCTCCTGTAGGCGACGACAGGAACAGAGACAGAACCTCACAAAGTTGTCTGTTCTGTTCTGTTCTGTTAGCAGCATCCATCAGGGACGGGGCTAAGCCTGAGTGAACACCTCCTTCCCATCACCTGCATCAAACACTCAAAGATGTCAGGCCCCATCTCCTCCTGCTAGATAGCGGCAGTCTGCGGGGGCCTGGCAGACTTCCTCGCGATTCAGGCAGGTGCAAACCCCTGGAGTGTCTGTTCACTGCAGGCAACTGGGTTAGCCATCTGCAGAGATACCAGTGACTGGGTCCGACGGAGGGGCAAAGTGGGGAAGGAGACGTTAACCTTCCCAGACTGCTCTGTTTGCGGGGTGGCTCCTCCTGACTCCACGCTGCACTGGAGTGAGCTGTCTCAGAGGAGTCACCAGGCCCCTGCGATCCAGTTCCCAGAGACCTCTTGAACCCTTCCACCTGAGACAAGTGCCGATTGAGACAGTTGATTCGGACCTTTTGAACTGGGCTAATAGACTGAGGACTTTTCAGGTGGTGCCCTGGGTGTGCGATTGTAGGAAGGTTTGATTCTCCTTTTCCAACTGGGGCCAGAGGTGGGCAGGCGGGGTGACTTAATTGCTGATTTTTCCACACAGCTGAGACTTCAAGCCAGAGTAGAAGTTGCAATAGGATAGAACAGAAACCAGCTGAAAACAAGACAGAACCACTTTGCTCCACCACACCAGACAGGGCCCCAGTTTCTCAGGCCACAACACTGTACGGGCCCTCGATAAAACCCCAGGGGAAAAACCAAAGGGAGTAAACCATGGGGCGGAATCAGCGGAAAAACTCTGGTAACATGAATAACCAGAATAGATCAACCCCCCCAAGAAAAGATACGGCAGATGTGATTGAAGATCCCATTCATAAACAACTGGCTGAGATGTCAGAAGTCGAATTCAGAATTTGGTTTGCAGACAAGATTAATAAAATGGAATTAGGAATTCGTGGAGAAATTCAAAAACTGTCTCAAGAATTTAACGAATTTAAAGACAAAACCACCAAAGACTTAGACACACTGAAACAAGAACTTACAGCCCTCAAAGATATGAAAAATACAGTAGAATCCCTCAGTAACAGAATGGAGCAAGCAGAAGAAAGGATTTCTGACATTGAAGATAAAGTCTTCGAACGCTCCCAATCTCTCAAAGAGGAAGAGAAATGGAGAGCAAAAACGGATCACACACTCAGAGAGCTCTCAGATAATTCGAAAAAACATAACATAAGGGTTATAGGAATTTCGGAGGCTGATGACGTGGCAGCCAAGGGCACAGAGGCCCTTCTACATGAAATTATGAAAGAAAATTTTCCAGACATGCCTAGAGAATCTGAAATTCAGATAGCAGACAGCTTCAGAACCCCAGCACGATTCAACCCCAAAAAGCCATCTCCCAGACATATCATAATTAGCTTCACTAAAGTTAACATGAAAGAGAAGATTCTCAAAGCAGCCCGGCGAAAGAAAACTATAACGTACAAAGGTAAGAATATTAGAATAACTGCAGATCTCTCTGCTGAAACTTTTCAAGCAAGAAGAGGCTGGTCATCAACTTTTAATCTCCTAAAGCAAAAAAACTTTCAACCCAGGATCTTGTATCCAGCTAAACTGAGTTTCATCTATGATGGAGAAATTAAATACTTCAATGACATTCATATGTTGAAAAAATTTGCCATAAGTAAACCAGCTCTTCAGGATGTTCTCAGACCTATCCTCCACAATGACCAACCCAATCCTATACCACAAAAGTAAACTCACTCAGAAACTTCGGATCAAACTCCAACTTCCACACTGGCGAAAAGATTAAAAATGTCCATTGGACCTTTGAAAAACTCGATACCCAAAATTCCACCAGACTTATCCTTACTCTCCATCAATGTGAATGGCTTAAACTGTCCTCTAAAGAGGCATAGGTTAGCTGACTGGATACAAAAACTTAAGCCAGATATTTGTTGCATACAAGAGTCACATCTCAACTTAAAAGACAAATACAGACTCAGGGTGAAAGGATGGTCATCCATATTTCAGGCAAATGGTAATCAGAAAAAAGCAGGTGTTGCAATTTTATTTGCAGATACAGTAGGCTTTAAACCATCAAAAGTAAGGAAGGACAAGAATGGTCACTTCATATTTGTTAAGGGTAATACTCAATATGACGAGATCTCAATTATTAATATCTATGCACCCAACCAGAATGCACCTCAATTTATAAGAGAAACTCTAACAGACATGAATAACTTGATTTCCTCCAGCTCCATAATCGTTGGAGATTTCAACACTCCCTTGGCAGTGTTGGATCGATCCTCCAGAAAGAAGCTGAGCAAAGAAATCTTAGATTTAAACCTAACCATCCAATATTTAGATTTAGCAGACATCTACAGAACATTTCATCCCAACAAAACTGAATACACATACTTCTCATCAGCCCACGGAACTTACTCCAAAATTGATCACATTTTAGGTCACAAGTCTAACCTCAGTAAATTTAAAGGAATAGAAATTATTCCGTGCATCTTCTCGGACCATCATGGAATAAAACTTGAATTGAGTAACAACAGGAATCTGCATACCCATACAAAAACATGGAAGTTAAATAACCTTATGCTGAATGATAGCTGGGTCAGAGATGAGATTAAGAAAGAAATCACCAATTTTTTGGAACAAAATGACAATGAAGACACAAGCTATCAGAACCTCTGGGACACCGCAAAGGCAGTTCTAAGAGGGAAATTTATAGCACTGCAAGCCTTCCTCAAGAGAACGGAAAGAGAGGAAGTTAACAACTTAATGGGACATCTCACGCAACTGGAAAAGGAAGAACATTCCAACCCCAAACCCAGTAGAAGAAAAGAAATAACCAAAATTAGAGCAGAATTAAATGAAATTGAAAACAAAAGAATAATACAACAGATCAATAAATCAAAAAGCTGGTTTTTTGAAAAGGTCAATAAAATAGATAAACCTCTGGCCAACCTAATCAGGAAAAAAAGAGTAAAATCTCTAATATCATCAATCAGAAACAACAAAGACAAAATAACCACAGACTCATCAGAAATCCAAAAAATCCTTAATGAATATTACAAGAAACTTTATTCTCAGAAATATGAAAATCTGAAGGAAATAGACCGATACTTGGAAGCACGCCACCTTCCAAGACTTAACCAGAATCAAGTGGAAATGTTGAACAGACCCATATCAAGTTCAGAAATAGCATCAACTATACAAAACCTCCCTAAAAAGAAAAGCCCGGGACCAGATGGTTTCACGTCAGAATTCTACCAAACCTTTAAAGAGGAATTAGTACCTATATTACTCAACCTGTTCCAAAATGTAGAAAAAGAAGGAAGACTACCCAACACGTTCTATGAAGCAAATATCACCCTGATCCCCAAACCAGGAAAAGACCCAACAAGAAAAGAAAATTATAGACCAATATCACTAATGAATATAGATGCAAAAATATTCAACAAGATCCTAACAAACAGAATCCAGCAACACATCAAACAAATTATACATCATGACCAAGTTGGTTTTATCCCAGGGTCTCAAGGCTGGTTCAATATACGTAAATCTATAAATGTAATTCAGCACATAAACAAATTAAAAAACAAAGACCATATGATTCTCTCAATTGATGCAGAAAAAGCTTTTGATAATATCCAGCATCCCTTCATGATCAGAACACTCAAGAAAATTGGTCTAGAAGGGACTTTTCTTAAACTGATAGAGGCTATCTACAGCAAACCCACAGCCAATATCATATTGAATGGAGTTAAATTGGAATCATTTCCACTCAGATCAGGAACCAGACAAGGCTGCCCATTGTCTCCATTGCTTTTCAACATTGTAATGGAAGTTTTAGCCACCGCAATTAGGGAAGAAAAGGCGATCAAGGGTATCCATATAGGGTCAGAAGAGATCAAACTCTCGCTCTTCGCAGATGATATGATTGTGTATCTGGAAAACACTAGGGACTCTACTACAAAACTCCTAGAAGTGATCAAGGAATACAGCAGCGTCTCAGGTTACAAAATCAACATTCATAAATCGGTAGCCTTTATATACACCAACAACAGTCAAATTGAAAAAGCAGTTAAGGACTCTATCCCATTCACAGTAGTGCCAAAGAAGATGAAATATTTGGGAATTTACCTAACAAAAGACGTGAAAGATCTCTATAAAGAGAACTATGAAACTCTAAGAAAAGAAATAGCTGAAAATGTTAACAAATGGAAAAACATACCATGCTCATGGCTAGGAAGAATCAACATTATCAAAATGTCCATACTACCCAAAGCAATATATACTTTCAACGCACTCCCTATTAAAGCTCCACTGTCATATTTTAAAGATCTTGAAAAAACATTACTTCGTTTTATATGGAATCAGAAAAAACCTCGAATAGCCAAGACATTACTCAGAAATAAAAACAAAACAGGAGGAATCACACTACCAGACCTCAGACTTTACTACAAATCGATAGTGATCAAAACAGCATGGTATTGGCACAAAAACAGAGAAGTAGATATCTGGAATAGAATAGAGAACCAAGAGATGAATCCAGCTACTTACCGCTATTTGATTTTTGACAAGCCAATTAAAAACATTCAGTGGGGAAAAGATTCCCTATTTAACAAATGGTGCTGGGTGAACTGGCTGGCAACCTGCAGAAGACTGAAATTAGACCCACACCTTTCACCATTAACTAAGATAGACTCTCATTGGATTAAAGATTTAAACTTAAGACATGAAACTATAAAAATACTAGAGGAGAATGCAGGGAAAACCCTTGAAGAAATTGGTCTGGGTGAGTATTTCATGAGGAGAACCCCCCGGGCAATTGAAGCAGCTTCAAAAATACACTACTGGGACTTGATCAAACTAAAAAGCTTCTGCACAGCTAAGAACACAGTAAGCAGAGCAAGCAGACAGCCCTCAGAATGGGAGAAGATATTTGCAGGGTATAACTCTGACAAAGGTTTAATAACCAGAATCCACAGAGAACTCAAACGCATCAGCAAGAAAAAAACAAGGGATCCCATCGCAGGCTGGGCAAGGGATTTGAAGAGAAACTTCTCTGAAGAAGACAGGCGCACGGCCTTCAGACATATGAAAAAATGCTCATCATCTTTAATCATCAGAGAAATGCAAATCAAAACTACTTTGAGATATCATCTAACTCCAATGAGACTAGCCTATATCACAAAATCTCAAGACCAGAGATGTTGGCGTGGATGCGGAGAAAAGGGAACACTTCTGCACTGCTGGTGGGAATGCAAATTAATACATTCCTTTTGGAGGGATATATGGAGAACACTCAGAGATCTAAAAATAGATCTGCCATTCAATCCTGTAATTCCTCTGCTGGGCATATACCCAGAAGACCAAAAATCACAACATAACAAAGATATTTGTACCAGAATGTTTATTGCAGCCCAATTCATAATTGCTAAGTCATGGAAAAAGCCGAAGTGCCCATCGATCCACGAATGGATTAATAAATTGTGGTATATGTATACCATGGAATACTATGCAGCCTTAAAGAAAGATGGAGACTTTACCTCTTTCATGTTTACATGGATGGAGCTGGAACATATTCTTCTTAGTAAAGTATCCCAAGAATGGAAGAAAAAATATCCAATGTACACAGCCCTACTATGAAACTAATTTGGGACTCTCACATGAAAGCTATAACCCAGCTACAACTTAACAATAGGGGGAAGTGGGAAAGGGGGGGGTGGGTAGAGGGAGGGGAATCGGTGGGATCACACCTGTGGCGCATATTACAGGGGTATTTGCGAAACTTGGTAAATGTAGAATATAAATGTTTTGGCACAGTAACTGAGATAACGCCGGAAAGGCTATGTTAACCACTGTGATAAAAATGTGTCAAATGGTTTATGAAGTGAGTGTATGATGCCCCATAATCATATCATTGTATACACTTATGATTTAATAAAAAAATTAAAAAAAAAAAAAAAAAAAAAAAAAAAAAAAAAAGAATGGAGAAGCATGAATCCTATGTACTCAATTTTGATATGAGGACAATTAATGACAATTAAGGTTATGGGGGGGAGGAAAAGCAGAAAGAGGGACGGAGGGAGGGGGTGGGGCTTTGGTGTGTGTCACACTTTATGGGGGCAAGACATGATTGCAAGAGGGACTTTACCTAACAATTGCAATCAGTGTAACCTGGCTTATTGTACCCTCAGTGAATCCCCAACAATAAAAACAAAACAAAACAGAAAAAAACCAGGCACTGGTTCCAGAAGATTACTCTGGAGACTGAGAGGTGGTTGCGGTTTGTTGGTGGCAAAGTGTCTGAATGGTTCTCTTAAAGGAACAGCGGGAAAGCAGGAGCCCAGCCCACCAGGGGAGAGAAGTGTGTGTTAAGTACTTGATGGAGCCATTCTGGCTGGGTATAGTATTGGAAAAGTTGTCAAGGCTGACTGAGCCCTGCTTCTAGTTTGAGAAAGTTAAATCTAACGTTTTGAAATAGATCCGAAGGCAACATAAAATTATAAGCACTCACTACGGACAGACAGCCTTACTTTGTCCCTTCTTTTGAAGTCTCTTGGATATTGTTAGTTATATCTTTCACTGTTTAACTCATGCATTGAGGATTTAATTTCACATATCATAGTGTTACCTTCTAGGGTTCCATTTGGTTCTTTAGTAAAACTACTTAGTTGATGTTTGTTAAGTTTCTTCATTCTTACTCATACTGTGTATTTGAAAAATTTCTATTTTTTAATCTTGTTCTTTTAGTTTTGTTAGATCAGCAAGTTTTGTGATCATATTATCTTCAGAACAATTGTTCATTGAATATGAACTATAATGGGATGTCTTCTCTCATCTTTAGTCATTTATTTAAAAAATGTATAATGAAACAATTAGAAAATACAGAGAAGTAATAAAAGGCAGGCCACCCATACTCTTGCTACCCTGAAGAAATCATGTAATGATATTTTCTTTTTAATTTATTCAAAATCCCATATTGTTGAAAGTCATTATTTTTGCCACTTTATTTTTAATTGTAAGATTAATTTTTACAGTGTGAAATTCTTTAGCTAGATTGCTAAATTAGAAGCTATAGCCATATACTTGAGGTCAAAGTAATTTAATCAGCAGGGAAACATAGATCCTGACATAGTTTACCATTTTATGTGAACACTGTTTGCTGTAATAGTCTAATAAATATAGTTTTCTATAACAAATGTTATAAAATATCATATTATAGCTTTTTTTTTTTGAGACAGAGTCTCACTATGTTACCTTCGGTAGAGTGCTCTGGCGTCACAGCTCACAGCAACCTCAAACTTTTGGGCTTAAGTGATTCTCCTACCTCAGTCTCCCAATTAGCTGGCACTACAAACACCTGCCACAACACCCAGCTATTTTTTGATTGAAGTTGTCGTTGTTTGGCAAGCCTGGGCTGGGTTTGAACCTGCCAGCTCCAGTGTATGTAGCTGGTAGCCTTGCCGCTGAGTTACAGGCGCCAAGCTTAGTTTTTAGTTTTATAAATCAATAGCCCTAACCTCTTTGACCTTATTAAACAGTTTGTGGCCAAAACTTAATTTGATTTACTTATTCTGTATACAGAATGAGTGCAGATTTAACCAAATGTTATGATAAATGCCACATACATATTTACTAATACTTACTAGTACACAGCAATGCAATGCTTATCTAAACATTTTCTTCTATATTTTCTAATAGGTTCATCTTATATTTACAAAAATGGGCTCAGGCTAATTATTAACTGTTTTCTTAACAATGTAATAATTTATTGATGTCAAAATTGGCCAGCTAGTATTCCGCTGAATGTAATTTCACTGAATGTGTAACTTTCTGTTGCTGACGTTATTACTGCAGGCTTAGTGGCTTGAAACAAGACAAATTTATTAACTCACAGTTGTCCTAAGCCAGAAGTCTAGCCAGTTGAACTGAGTCTTTGCTTGAGTCTCACCAGACAAATGTCAGTAGGACTGTGCTCTTTTCTGAAGGTTTTGGGAGATAATCTATTTCCTTGCCCATTCAGATTGTTGGCACAAGTCATTTCCTTGTGGCGAAGGGCTGAGGTCCTTATTTCTTTGCTAGCGGTCACCAGAAGGTTGTCCTCAGCTCTTAGAGGCTACCTGCAGTCCTGGTGTGGGGTCTACCTTCTCCATCTGCAAAGCCACCAAGTGGGTGCAGGAAGGACTTTTATCCTCCTTTCGTGCTTTGGGCCCCTGACTGCCTCTACTGATTCTGTCTTCTGTTTTTAAGGACCAATGTGATTTCATCCAATCTACTGAGAAAATCGAGGACAATCTCCCTATTTTAAGGTCAGCCAGTTAGCCAATTTAATTCTATCTGTAACTTTAATTCCCATTGCCATGTAAGGTAACATATTCATACGTGTAGCCCAGATCATGAAGACCAAAATTCTGCCTACTGCGGTGTGTTGCTGTAAGTTATGTAACACGTTAAATATTGGTGAACATTTGTTTCCAGTCATTTGTTACTGTAAATCATGCTATAGATTCTAAATTGATGCATTTTATTTTCTTTTTATGAGTATTAAACAAATATTAAAAAGTGATTATATTCACTTTTTCCATAGTTTATTTTTAAAGCCTTTACTTTGAGACATGATAGAAAAATCTTACAGGTACAAATGGGAAAGTAAGATATACATGGTTTCCACTGAATAAAAATAATCTAACCAGAAAGCCTGGTCTGCCAGCGAATGTTGAAGCTGAACTTCTGGGAGTAGGATAGGCTGCAGGGCTGAAAGCAGCGGATACTTAGCATGCTTCTTCTTCTCCTTCAAGAGAAGCCACACCAACCTTCTCATAATCCTTCTTAGGGGCAGCAGAGTCCTCATGAGCCTCAGAAAACTTTTTCCTCCATCCCCTCACCCATGTAGCTGACCACATGTCAGGTGAAACTTGTGGTCAAGGTGAGCCCAGCCTCAGCAGTGGCTGTGGTGTTGCTCAGCATGCACACAACTTTCAGTACCTTCGCCACAATCCGCAAGATTAGTGTAGGTTGGGTGTCAATATCGAGGATTCTATGACAGATGTCATGGATGGCCTCATGGTCTAACATGAGGGTGGTGTGGGCCATGAGGATGGAGCCCAACTACAGCTGGGGGAACCTGGGATGCTGGACAAATGGAGAACTCTAGCTAGTCTTCTTGCCATAATCAAGAGAGGCACATCAACAGGGAAGCGAACCCAGAAAAGTTCTCTCACCAAAGCTGTGGAAAACTAAGAAGCCCTGAAGACCTGTGCACTGGTCAGCCAGCTTGCAAGGTAGGTCCAAGACGAGGTCAGTGGTCTCCTTGCCAATGGTGAATTGTCCATGGGCATAGTTACTGGCAGCATCCTCCTTGTCTGTGATGAGCTGCTCAGGGTGGAAGAGTTGGCGGTAGGTGCCAGTGCAAACTTTGTCAATGACCGTGGGTTCCCCGTCTACAAACACTGACCTGGGCACATGCTTGCCAGCATCTGGCTCACTGAAGAGGTGTTAAAGAGTCATCTCCTCCCACAATGGTCTTGTCACTTGGCATCAGGCCATCATCCTGGATGCCACGTTCCAGGCAGTAGAGCTCCTAGCAGGCACTGGCAACCTGGACACCAACTTGGCCCAAGTGCATGATGGAGATGCAGTAATGCACAGTGGCCTCAGCTGAGGCAGCGAAGGTGACAGAAGTGGGAACGGGTCCCGGTTACCATCCCCAAGAAGCTAAGAGTCAAGCTAAGTAACAGTCTTTACCCAGCTTTATTGAGTTATAATCAATACGAAGTTACACATATTAAAGGGAAACACTGTAATGATTTTTTTTGATATGGGTATATATTGTGTAATGATTGCCACAAATTAATTAATGCTTCCTTCACCACACAGTTACCATTGCATGTGTGTAATTTGTGTTTCTCTGTGCAGTAAGGACACTTAAGATCTGCACTTTTAGCAAAGCAAATAATATGTTAACTATAGACACCATCCTGGACATTAGATCCCCAGAACTTACTCCTCCTAAAACTAAAATCTGTACCCTTGGACAAGTATTTCATCATTTTCCCTACCGCCGCCCCTGGCAACCATCACTCTAATCTCTGCTTCTCTGAGTTTGGTTTTAGAGTCCACATAAAAGCTAAATCATATAGTATTTGCCTTTCTGTGTCTAGCTTATTTTACTTGAAATAGCACCCTCCAGGTTCGTCCATGTTGTCACAACAGTATTAGACAGTATTAGATTCTATTTTATAGCTAAATAATATTTCATGCATATGTATATACAGGTTGCATGTCCCTAATCCAAATATCCAAAATCTGAAATGCTCCAACATCCGAAGCTTTCTGAGCTCAACATAATGCTCAAAGGGAGAGACATTCATTGCAACATTTCAGATTTTGGATTTTTTAGACTAGGGCTGCTCAAGTGGTAAGTATAATGCAAACATTCCAAAAATTTTTTTTGAACTCAAGAATTGTTTCCAGCCGCAAACATTGGGACAAGGGATACTCAACCTGTACCACATTGTCTTCATCCATTATCTGTTGACTAACATTCAGGTTGTTTCAGTATCTTGGTTATTATGAACAATGTTACCACAAACACGGGAGTACAGCTATCACTTCAAGATACCGATTTCGTTTCATTTGGATAGACACACAGAAGCAGGACTACTAAATGGTAGGGTAGTTCTATTTTTTAATGTAAGCAAAGAATGTAACAAAAATGTATAATCAACAGCTACAGATATTCCTGTGGTTTCATAGCTTTTTTCCTCATTTAGGTGGCCTCTTATTTTTACACATTTAAGTATATTTGGTGATTTGGTGTTGGTATTATTTTATGTATCCCTGGAGAATTTGATAATCCAAGGAACTACAAAGGATTAAAACATACATTTGTACATGTATGAGCACTGGTATCTATTTAAAGCAAGACCTATATTTATTTTACTTACTCTTTATTATTTTCCATAGACCTACATAGATATATGGAACTATAAAGCCGGCAGTTTTACTCAATTGTTAAAAAGACCTATGTGTGGGCGGCACCTGTGGCTCAAAGGAGTAGGGCGCCAGCGGAGGTGGCAGGTTTAGTTCTTAAAACTCTACCTGTCCCAAATGACTTTGGTGATGTAATAATTTTTTTTTTTTTTTTTGCAATTTCTGGCTGGGGCCAGGTTTGAACCTGCCACCTCTAGCATATGAGGCTGGTCCCCTACTCCTTTGAGCCACAGGTGCCACCTAATGTAATAAAATTTTTAACATGCTATCATATTCCATTCAATGTTTTGGAATAGGTGCTCCAATATAGGTACGAGCAGAAGGTTTGGTAGAATTCTGGTATGAAATGTCTGGTCCAGGAACTCTTTTTTTGTTGGAAGCTTTTTTGTTGTTACAATTACAGTGCTTGACATTGGTCTGTTGGAGAGTTCTATTTCTTACTGGTTGAGTCTAGCGAGGTAGTGTGATTCCAGAAATTGGTCCGTTTTCTCCACATTTTCAAATTTCTAGGTGTAGAGCTTTTTTTAGTAATCACTGATTATCTTTTGTATCTCTATGGTATGTTGTTATTTTCCCTTTTTTATTTCTAATTGAGCTTATAAAGAGATCTTACTATTCTGTTTCTTATTAATCTGGCCAAAGGTTTACCAATTTTATTTATCTTTTCAAAGAATCGACTTCTTGTTTCTTTAATCTTCTGAATGATTCTTTTGTTCTCTATTTCATTTAGCTCTAATCTAATTTGGTTATTTCTTCTACTAGGTTTGGAACTGGATTGCTCTTCCTTTTCCAGTTTCATAAGATGATTCATAGATTGATTTTTGCTCTTTGAGATTTCTGGATGTGGGTGTTTAATGCAATAAATTTCCTTCTCTGTACTGTTTTTACAATACCCCACAGGTTTAAGATATCTTGTGGCTTCATCGTCATTTTGTTCAAAGATTCTAATCATTTCCTTCTTTATCTCCCAAAGATATTCTTAAAGTCTGTATTTTACTATACCCTTCTTCTTATGTTCCTAGCGCATCTTTTTTAAGAAATTATGTTTTAGTTTAAGTAAAATACCCATGAGCCAGAAATGTTTTAACTTCTTTAACAAATTAAAATTTCACACACACAAACCAACAAAATATATCAATATGTGGTATTTTAGGCATTTTTATTTAATAAATAACTTCAGTAAATAGTATTGTAAAGTGAATGGTTAAAATTAAAAGGCACTTAAAACAATGTGACTAGTATGAAACAAGATGGGCAACTCAAATAGTCAAAAGTAAATATACAATGGTTTGTTATGGCACTAACTCAAAGTAAGACTTGCGTAAGTGATAGTTGTTACATAAGCCACAGCACAACTTCACATGTTCATTAAAAACTTACATTTACAGCTAAAAATTCAAAGAAAAGGTACGGATGACAAAATTATCAAATTGCAAACAAATACATTATATGACTAGAAGAGGTAAAAAAAGCACCAGCCATTAAACAAAATAAAAATAATAAAATAAATTCAACTTAAAAGGTCCCCATTCAGCAAATACTTGGTAAATTATGGCCTTTGTGTAGACAGTGCTAAATCAAGGACTTTTTAGCAGAAAATTTCCCAGTACTTTCATCTAAGGCTTGAATTTATAAAGAGAAGGCATAAAAGTTACCAAAGATTAAGTAACTCTTAAAATGGCACACAGGTTTTAAAGCTATTTGTTTTTCCTTCCTAACTCTGTAACTTTTCCCCATGGCCTTTATAGATCAACTGTTTTAAAACTATTTTACACCAGTAACTCTCAACAACCTTGTCTTTCAAATATATCATCAGTGATGTCTATTAGGTATACAGCAAAATAATAGATTTAAATTTAAAAAGATCCTAAACTAGCTAGCAGGCCATTTACTTTGGATTCTGTATAAGTGAAAACTGACATATTTGTAAAGCAAAAACTCAGTTTTAATACATGATTAATAAAAACCCTCATCGTCTTCATTACATTAAATACTGCCCTTTCAATCACTGTAGAAATATCACTTAATCCAATAAGAGCTTGATTTCAATAGTCCAGGAAGAAAAGGTCAAAAGGCACAACGTGACCTTAGCTGACAAGGATAACCATCCTGTCTCAAGTCTTTTGTCAGTCCCTGGCATGGATTATAACATTATTTTCAAAATAATAAAAAAATTCTTAATTATACATATTGTACATTTTTAAAACCTGCACATGAGTAAAACCATGGCAATATTGCCCTAAAGCTATTTAACGGTGACTATGAAAATTGCTAGTTTTGCATTCAGTGTTGTGAAATTCCATAGGTAGTACTTATTTTCCCTCATACTTCGGATTGACCACAGTTGTCACGGCACTCTTATAAATAGGATTTTCACCCTAAAAAGAAAGTGAGAAAAATTATCAATTACTTTCCTAAAATCACGTAGTTTCACTTTGTAAGTCAAGATTGAAAGTTACAGTCATTTTAAGAACTTATTTCTATTTTATCTGCCCAAGCATCACAATTATTTTAAGATATTAATAAAATGGCTTATATAAAAATGAAAAATAAAAGTTTTGTTCTCCAAGTCTAATGATGCCCCTGTTATCTGGCACTGTTTCATTTACTTCACTGGCGGGAAGATTTAAGAATTTCTTCCATGGCAAGGAGTGTGCTGTTACTATGGACTCTCCCCTTTGAACTTGTTTGTAATACCCGTCTTACCCCTTTATTGTACCCAGTAGGTGCCTGATAATCAAAACAGGAATCCTGGGCTTTCACTGCTGTGAGGTAGGTGCGTTCCTGGGGCACTTCCACATAAGTGACTGATTCTGAGAGTTCTCAGGTAAGACTGTCACAGTGTCACCTGTGGTGATGTTCACCAAGTCACACCTTCACATTTGCTTAGAATGTTAATTAAAATAATTATCATTCTTCATGAAATAACTGTTCTTCTTCAATATCATACTGATAAAATGTTTTATTGAAAAACTATAATTAAAGAGTACTGAAATCAAGCCTAGAAAGTGACCCCAAGCCATAAACACAAGAGCTCTCTCAAGATTCAAAAATATACTGACAGTGATGATTTTAGCACAAAAATCTACTATAGCTTTCTTCTTTTTCCTGTTTCTATAGATTGACAATAGGTTTGAAAGCCAAATGGGAAATGTGGCCAAATAACCCTTTTTTTCCAGAGGAAATTACAGCAAATACAAATCAAAATAATTTATTAACTACTAGGGCAATAATATTTTAGGCAAAAGTTAAGATTTGGGAATGTTGTTTAGCTTTATATCTCATTGTAGAATCATTTGCAGGTGATTAATTTTTTAATAAAGATATTTATAGATAGCATCTAAAAGCAATTTGTTTTTAAACTGTATTCACACTTCATTGCAGATTACATTTGGACTTGGCTTTTGGTGCCACAATTTCTTGCCTCAAGGATAGTACAGTTTGGCAGATGACAGACATGAAAATAAGGCATTCTAATCATCTGGAAAGAGTGTAAGAAAAAAGTGATTATCTGACAAGATTAGGGTTATTTTCATAGTAAAATTAACTATGGATAAATTATTGAAATGTAAATAGAAATCTATGCAAAGTCAAGGTGTGGAGGAAAGAATGGCACATTTATATAAAAATATATATAGTTCCTAAGTGTGTGTAGGGGGGGTAATGTGATTTGTGATGTAGGAAAGGAGGAGGTGGCATTGTATGCCACGCTTTAAAGTCTCAACTTCGTCCTGTAGATGAGAATCCACTGAGGGAAACTGGTTATCCAAGATACCAAATAAACCACCCCCTGTGATTCTGCCACAGCCACATGTCTGATTACCAAACAGAACATGGCAACACACCTGAGCCCTCATCTCCCCATGCCTCAAGACACAACTTGACTGGTTGTTACAGAAATGTGGAGGAACTCAGGATCCCTCACAGATAATTATCGTATGAAATTAGTAATAAAAATCAGGTACAATATAAAATTCTGAGCTCGAATCCCAATTGGAGCTAACACATACACAGTTACAGCATTTCAAACTGGGGGGTTCAGGAAACTGATCCTAGCAACCACCTCTTAAAAAGTCGTGAAGTACAAATGAATTAGATTTGCTGTTTCCATCCTCCTATCCGTATGTCAGGCCCATACTGCTCATTCTTTCAAATATGTTAGGAAAATAAATCACCATTTAATTAGGTTTCTTTACAATAATACATAAATCTACAATTTAATACTTAAGAATTGTAAAGGAAGGACAAAAAAAAATCAGAAAACAACACTTTTTAAAGTTTTACATTATTGATGATTCCAAAGTAATAAAATTTATATGGGAGAACTTACCTCTGGAGAAAAGTTTATTTTGTCACTTACACAAACATATTTATTATTTCAAAGTACATCCAAACAAAAATTTAACATGCAAGGTTAGAGGTAAAATTAATCTCACTATCTGCATTAGGTTAACTAAAATAATCGGGATTAGTTCCACTGCTCAGAGTGCAAGCCTAACTACCCCAGCAAAAAACAAAGCTTACTTAAATCAGAAAACAGGGTTATTTTCTGAAATGAAGCCCTCTGTACTCAGCAAAATGTCATCTTTTTGCTCATTCTGGAATGGCTGACAGTGGTAGCTATAGAACCATTCCTATAATATATTAGATATATATTAACATACTTAACTCCAGGAGATTTGGAATCCACATTTAAATTTATGTAATAGCAGATGGGGAAAGACAATTTTTCAACCCACTTTAATAGTTTTGAGTTGATAATGTGATATGTTCTTTTTAATAAACCTAGATGGTAGTCTTATGTGCCAAAATAATTACAGCACCTGCCTATGATTCCAAATCTGTTAATGATGTAATCAACTGACTGCCAGATCTCAGTCTCAGGCAGGAAAGTGCTTTACAATCCATGGTTTAATTTTCTGATGTTCACTCATTAGTTTCTACGTTATGAGAAAACACCTCTTAGAATAATCTGTAGCATTAATTTGCCTGAAATTCACTAGACATAAGGAAATTTTTACCAAACTTTTGCTTCTTGAATTACATAAAGTGCTTATTTTGGCTCAAGAAATACCATTTTAACCAAAATTTAAGTTAAAAAATATAAATATTAATTTTAAATAATAATTATTTATGGATAATTTCCTTTGAAGTATAATTAAACATATAGCAAAAGTGAAAATTTCACCTCCTTTCATACCCCAATTTTGTATCACATGAGAAATAATGACCATATGAAATTGTTAATGCCATTGAATTTTTTTGGCCAGGGCTGGGTTTGAACCCACCACCTTCAGCATATGGGGCTGGTGCGCTACTCCTTTGAGCCATAGGCGCCACCCGACCATATGAAATTGTTAATACTTGACTATTTTTGATCTAAAAAGACAAAAGCCCAAGCAATTTCATTGGCTAATCAGTTTTCACTAAAAATGAATTTCTGTAAAATATTAGGTGAGAAAGAGAAAAATGTGAAGTCTCAGACTACTGTGTACCAACAAACTACATACATAGGAATCTGAATATCATTTTCTGCCATTAAATCAAACTTTATAAAGACTTCAAATCTACTTAGAAGACTTACTCTACCAGTTAACGATTTCTAATAGTCTCAGTACTTATTCTGTCCCTTACAAATAATAAACATTATTGTATCTTAGGCTCTATAATCTCACAAATATACTTCCAACAGAATAAACAAACATAACTGCACTGTTGGATTCTATGTAAAGCAACTCTCCTGTTATATTTGCCCACAGCAACAGTATTACTCTGAGGTAGGACAAATTGTCAAAATGCTGTAATTCTCTATAAATTAGAGTGACCCACCTCTTCAGGATTGCTATCAGTACAATGCAGTGGGATAGGAACATGGAAACTGGTGCCCAACCACCTGGTCTGAATCTCAGCAATCTGACTGACTAGCTATGTGAACTCGGTCAAATTACATAACCCCTATGTGCCTCAGTTTCCTCATACGCAAAATAGGAATAAAAATAGCTCCTACTATTTTCACGTGAGAAATGAGTAGTGTGTAATTGTTAGCTATAATATTGTAACTATTACCAATATGATTATCTGCACAGTAAAGTAGGAAGTATGAAAAGCTGAATCCTTCCAGGAGCGACTACTATCAGTCAACTGGGAAAGGAGAAAAGAATCCTGGATTTACCAGGTAGGAGGATTTAGATCTCAACACTCTTTGATCCAAGATTTTAGGGGCTTACATGATTATATGAAAATACGCTGGAAGCATTTCATGAGAAATTCAGATATCAATGGTTTAAAACTATCCAAGGAAGAATTCTGTCCACTAATGATATAAGAGAAAATGGTTAAGTTTGTCACCCAGGTAAAACACACAGTACCGATATAACTTACCCAAGCTCAGAGAACAGGATAAACAAGCCTTCCTCCACCCACAGAATTTCAACTAGATTTTAATTTGAAATGGTAATAAGGCTTTCTCTTTAAAGTATTTTGATTATATAAAAAACATTAAATCTCAGATTTCAAAATTAAAATCATTCCTCTGGCTTTTAATGAAATTTCAAGTTCTATTTTTACAATTTGGATTTCATGGTCAATTTTCACTATTCAACCCTAAAATTTATATATAATTTGTTATTTAAGGGTAACACCACCTGAGGCATAGGACTGTTGTAAGGGTTCAAGCTGACAGACTGATGTAGAGTTTACTAAAAACAACTCTATACAATAGATATCACTGACTCTGTTACAAAGGAGAGAAACTAAATCTCCAGGAAGTGAGATGTCTCAATACTGTTCTGCAAGGTGGAAAAGCTGGGATCTGACTCTGTCTAATTGCAAAGCACACAAAGCATTCTCATCTCACTACAGCATGGCTGTCATTTCCATGCCATAGAAAGTCCTTCTAAACACTAAGTTAACACACAAACAGAAAAGCCACAATATAGCCATATAAATAAAGCCAGACTTAAAAAAAAATAGCAATAGTGATAAAGGACACACAGTGCAGTAAAAAAGGATAAAAGTTCACATGCAAAGGCAGAAAGTGAAGGAAGATACGAACGGCAACTTAGAGACCAGCTTTACGTCCATAGTTTGGATTCTTGAAATTATTAATAGGACTCTTGTAAATCGGATTTTCTTGCTGAAGTAAAAGAAATAGTGTCTAATGATTTTATCAGAAAGAAAATTGACATTTATAGTGTTTTAACACTATGCAGGAACTTGTTATTTCTACACTTCTGAATTGCTGAACTTTTTTTTTTTAGAACCCAAGCAAATTGTAGTAAAATGCAATTAACTAAAATTCATTTATAATTTAAAGACACTGAAGATAATCCTTGCCTTTCTGTATTGAAAGATAAATACACAGCACTAAATGCTGGTATAAACTTTCAGTCACTTAGGGCATTTACAATTTTTTATAAAGCAAGGTTAATTGAGGTGTAATTTCCACAGAGTAAAATATACTTTTTCAAGTACAGAATTCCATTAGTTTTTAAATGCATGAAAATATACACAATTAAGATCATCCCATCCCTCATGTCACCATTTCCCTTATTCCAGCCCCTAGCAACTACTGATCTGATTTTTGCACTATAGTCTTGCCTTTTCCAGAATCTCAGATAAATGGAATCATATAGTATATATCCTTGTAAGTCTGGCTGCTTTGCATGTAGGATCTTTATTTGTCTGTTTTAAAGAAGAGAGAGAGAAGCTTTCCACTGGATAGCTTACTACACAGATAACATTATTTAGGTTTCTATTTTATGCTGGACAAAAAGGCAGAAGAGTAGATGGAGAACCAAAACTATTAAAGAAATAAAAATACTGGCCACAGTTCTCAAAACATGTGTTTGTATAATGTTTTGTTTCAATGAGACATATTTAGGATGCTTTCTATTTTTCACCAAATTAAATGTAAGAAAACATTTAAAGACTTTAATAATCAGTGTTAACAGTTAATAAACAAGTCTTAGAAGTATATTTATTTGATGAGCTGCCTTACTTTTTGGAAGTTTTATAACTTACCGTGTCCCATTTAGCATTCATTTTCTCCTTTTCAAATTTAGCAAATTCCCTTCGGTCATGAATTATCATTAAAAGCTTCCATATCAGCAGTAATGCCAGGCCAATAAGAACAATTCCAGCAACCACACCAGCTACAATTGGAATGATGTCTGGACCAGTGGGACACTCTGGAAATTAAGAAAGTAATAATGGGTACACAAGGGACTAATATGTACAAAGTCATATAGACACAAAGAGCCAGGCAGTACCTTATAAAGAACATACAGGAATAAAAACGAGATAAATGAATGCATGTTACCCTAACAATCTATAAAAAAGTGCCAGAACAAATGACAAAAAGACAAAGATGAACACACTGGAGATAATACTTATAAAACATGTGATATTACAAAACAGTACAGAGACTTTAAAAAATAGTTTGGCAGTTTCTCATAAAGTTAAATATTTGTTTACCATATTCTCTAAAATTCCACTCTTAGTATTTACCAAAGAGAAATGAAAAGTTATATTCACACAAAAACCTGGACACTAAATTAGAAAATTCCAAAGAAATCTACAAAATAGCTACTAGAAAAACCATGGGTGGGGCCTCATCTATGGTGCATCTTAGAATGGGTATAGGCGATTGCACTAATGTACACAGCTATGATTTAATAATAAAAAAAAGAAAAAAAAAAAGAAATGTTTTATCTTTTGAGAAGTTCGAAAAATTCAACACTGCATTATCCTTTAACAAATGATCTTTCCCAGTATCCAAGCCTAAATGAGGCTCAAATTTAAACGCCATCAGTCATGATGTAACTCTTAACGGAGCACGTCTAAGTGGCAGGCTTTACTGTAAGTTCCTTGTATGAATTACTGCCTTTAATCTTCAAACTCTCCTCTCAGAAAACTTAAAACTTGATCCCTCTTTTCCTTATTTCATATTTATATAGTTAGTTAAAACCTACATTAAGCTTTGAGAGTTGAAAAATTTCCCAACTTGAATAAAGTAATGCAGCTGGAGGCTGTTCCATGACATTAAGGAACCTGACGATGCGCCTACACGGTAAAGACAAGATAGAGAAGAAAGGAAAAGAATGTTTGAAATGATCCGATTTCTACCTGGCGTCTCCACAACATGAACGGTGATCTCGCCATTGCTGCTCACTGAATACGTGAAGTAGAACCAGCAGTCGTCCACATCCTTCTCCTTGCAGTGGGACAGAGGATCTACTTGGCCTGGCTGTGGTAATCTGTCCCGGTTTTCTACCTTGGTAATATTGAAATATGAACATTCCTGTGCACATGTGTCTTTCTTTTCTCCTTTATTGAAGGCTCTGCACTGAACACATTCTCTGGTAAAACACAAATTATTCAATTTTATTATATTTATGATAAACATTTGCTGAAACATTTTGTGTGCCAATAAACTCATGTGACCAAACTGAATCAAGGGCTATGAAGGAGGCCTTATGCATTAGGAGAGGCATACTACATTTCTGGACAGAAAAACTATGTAAGAAGATGCTAGTTTCCCAAATGAAATTATAGGTTTACTATAGTTCCAATAAAGAAATGAAGTATAATAAAATAAGTTAGCCCTTCCTACATTAAATATGTAAGATAAAACCATAATAATTTGAACAATTTATTACTGGTATTAATAAAATTCTTCAAGGTGAAAACCCCTCAATTTTGTTTAGTCAAGTAATTAAGCTATTGGGAATCTCAATTTAACAAATGTTACCACAGATTCAATTACATAGCAAATTCACATCAAAGTAACAGTACAGCTCTCATAGGACACACTTCATTATCATGGAATATATACCAGCTGTTGATAAAGAAATTTAAAAAATAAAAGAGTAGGCTCCTGAGTGGCAGGTATTTTCCTGATAGTATAATCTAACATTGGCACAGTTCTGCTTCTAGTGATAAGACATACTTAATACTTAGGTCAACAGAGAATAAATATCAACTATTTCAAGCAGCCAGGAAATACTTACTTATGCTCCGCACAGACACCAAGGCAAGTCTGACACATCTCACACGTCTGCCCTTGAAACTTCGGGTCTGTACACTTACAGACTCCACACTCACAGATGCCCCGGCCATTGCAAATCTGTCCATTTGAGGCCTCACAAGTAGAAGTATCCAAAGAACAGTCACACGCACTGCCGGTGTAGTTAGGGTTGCATTCACACACACGACACTTGCAAACACCATTTCCTGCAATTACATACATCATTTCTCAAAATAATGATGAAAATATAAAATCGCGGTATTGATTTAAAAGTAAAAACCAGCACCAACCTGGGGGAGAGTGTACCTAGGGGACGGACTAACCCTTAACACTGCCGCTTTTCTACTCACTCTACAGGTGCACTCTTCAATTCTTTATCATATTGGACGGGATCGCATGTTATTATACAATCATCTCAGACCCTTTCTTACCTCCACAGATTAAGCCATTGGATCTGTCACAGTTGAAATTATCACACTCGCAGAATTTGCCAGAATATATTTCATTGCTATTATCCCTCTTCCTGCAAACACACTGTCCACAGACGCACTCCCCGTTGTTACTACAGATCTCCGAACTGTTTTCTTTCCTGCAGTAAGCATCCATGTCTTCACTGTTAACTTCATCTGTGCTACACTCGCAATGTCGACCAACACGCCCCTCATTGCACCTAAACAAAGATTCCAAAAGTGCAATCACTTAAAATAAAAATTACTTAAAAGAACAGGTCATGCTGCCAAAAAAGA
The DNA here is from genome assembly GCF_027406575.1 of Nycticebus coucang. Taxonomy (NCBI): domain Eukaryota; kingdom Metazoa; phylum Chordata; class Mammalia; order Primates; family Lorisidae; genus Nycticebus; species Nycticebus coucang. Next base: position 43,148,299 of record NC_069799.1, on the reverse strand, counting down.
CTGGGAGAGGCAACAAAACCATGAACAATCTCATCAAACTACAAATGCATTAGGTGGGAGTATTAATGCTACACTCACAGACAGGTATCAAAGGGTTCGTGTGCATACACACACGCACACATGCCAGCACCCAGGCACACACACCTCTAAGCCATTCAAGTTCACAGGGAATACACAGCCAGGGCCTAGGAAAGAAATTTCTTCAGAAAAGTTACAATTCTGATGAAGATGAAAACAATCTATCAATTAAGAGGTGAACAAAACATCTGGAAAAAGCAAATAAACTTATTTTTAAAGAGCATGTCATACATTCAAAAGGTATGTTATTACATTTGCTATTATAAGTGAACCACTCTAAATTTAAAGCAATGATCCCATTGTTAACCTAAAAAAGTACAATGAACACACCAAAAAAACTATATGGAAAAAAAGAAAAACTATATGGAAGTTGAAGAAAAATATGCTATGCATATAATTTGAAGATACAATTACCATGTTATTTTAAAATAAATTAAGCCTACATGTCCATACTTTTCAGATGCCCTATATATTTTTATAACACGTAGTGTTCATAGACACTGGATATGCTGATTCTGAATCTGGTAAAAATATATAGGGGAAGAAAGGCAAAGCATTTTCAAGATGAATCCTTTTGGTAAGTGACATTTTACTAAAAATACATCTGCATGACTCCAACAGGATATGTACAAGATGGAAAATAAAAACTATGAACATTTAAATTGTTTTTTTGGAACAGATAATAACTGATGGTGACCACAGCCATGTGTTTCTTTCTTGGTTAATAACCCTTCTAAGCCTAGTCATTTAGGACAGTTAGATCAAACACTCCCCTCTTCTTCCTATTCTTTCAAGAAGTAAGCTATATTCAGAGTACTCAGTTTTAATTTTTAATTAAAAAAAGTCACCAGTGTGAAAATAAAATTTAAAATAACTGATTAAAGTTTTATTAGTATGAAGAATCCATATTCTGAAAATACCAGTTTCTCTTTTTAATTTTACAACACATATTTATTTGTAAAAAGCTATTCCATCAGTGCAGAGGTACATGTACTACAAGGTTAAACAGCCTTTACTGAATCCCAATTCCATTTCCCAGATGAAATAACCAAAGTATCAGTTTAATGTTTTGTTTTTTTTTTCCCAAAACACTTATCTTATTTTGCTCTAGAAAATTCAAAGTGCTGTCACATGAGTGAAATGCTACCTGAACAGTTTGCTGAATATACTTCTTGCAGGCTATAAAAGCTTTAATTTTGGAGTAAAAGGTAGTCATTTTAAGAAAAAGACTTTCTATGAATATTACACACAAGATCATCAACTGTTCTTGGAGTGAGCAACAGTGGTTGGAACAAATAATTTATCTGCTCCAAATTGATTTTCTCTGGATGTCTCAAAACACAGCCTGACCTCCGACATTCTAACTCTGTGGAGCTCTTTCTGTCTCTGACAACTCCCAGCTCACCTGCACGCTCCACACTCAAAGGTCCCGTTTCCCTCGTGGCACTTTGGACTTTCTGGGATGCCCTCGCTTTGGCATTCACACTCACAGATGAACTGAAGAATAATCTCGACTTCTTCAGTGAAGCCCAGAGGCTTAATTTTAATGGTTTCAGAATTCTTATTTGGACATTTATTTGAAGTTATGCTAATTTCAAATTGAACCTTAAAGAAAAAAAAAAGATAAATAACTAAGCAAGCTCCATCCATCTACTAAAAAATATTTCAAAAAGTTACTCATTTCTTTTAATTTTTCTCAAATGACAAACTAAATTTTCTTATGAATAAGCAAGTTTTTTCTTTTCTAAAAAAAAAAATGCTTTATATAATATACCTCATCTCCAATGGAAATATTGGAACATTTTCTTCCATTTTCCCCTGTTCCATTCACCCCATTCTTGCAGTAAGATTTGTAATTTATTGTTACTCCTTCTGGTAATTTGCTGTTTTCCAAAATGACTTCTGAGGAAAGGGACTAAAAGAAAGCCTAATTATATATCAGGAAGCCAAACAAAATGCTACGTGAAATGCATAAAATCAAGGGGTAAAAGAAACTTCAAAAAAAAATTTCATTTCAATATTTTGAAGCTAAATCCAACCGAGTGACTAGAAAACACAGAATCCAGAGTAACAGGCTTTAATTAATAAGGACCCAAACTTCGGAATAAAGTACACAATTGAAAAGTTATTTGTTTTAATTACTGAGTTAAAATATTAATGATCATACACTGCAATGGCTTGTTATTAATTATGAGGAGTCCTAAGAATGCAGAACAAATGTTTTCTTACTCCCTTGCCTAACTGGCTCTCCTGCAGCTCGACCTCTTCCAGCAAACTATGGACTGACGTAAGAAATGCACCACGCAGTCTGGAAACAAATGTGCTTATTAGGAGCCATTACAACCTGGCCAAAAAACAAAGCCGAGAACCCCCAAGGAGGAAGGATTTGAGCCACTGCTTATTGAAAATATCAGATCTCTCAGGACAATTGGAGGAGGGTGCGGTAGCAAGCTGGCTCTGGTTCACATCCTTACAAGTAGAGGAGTTGGGAAACCAATCTGTTAAGATAGAGAAGTGTAGGGAAGACACGGAATGCCTGGAATGTTGTGAACCTTTGTAGAAACACCCTCTCTGAGTCAGGTCTGTCCAAAACATTTTGGGACCCCCATGACAAAACGTAAAAATATCTAAACTTCAACCTGCCAAAAGGTTGGGGTTATGGGGGCTAAAAGTGGTGGATTCTACAGGCAAGGGTTACCATTACATTATAAATGCCTTCAGGTGATTTAAAATGATTATAAACCAATGCTAAATGGGTATCATTAAAGGTAATCTGAATTATGCTTTAAAAGAAGCCAATTCCTCTTCAATTTCAATTCAACTCCCTTCCAATTAGGGGGGAAAAAAATCCTATAAATATTTTTTAAATAGGCAATTTACATATATATTTACATTTTTAGAATTTTATGGTATATATATAAGTGTATATATACCTCCTGAATACAGAAAAGCATATCCTCTGATTACATGGGAAAAGAAGAATTAGCAAAAAAGCTGCTCTGGCACAATTCATCAAAACAGATAAATCTATAAAGAATACTTTGGGCAGGAAGAAAAGATTGGGGAAATCCTACAAATCCAACTCCAAATTATGTTTTACAATTGCTCTCCAACAAGGTGATCTCTACTTCTTAATGACATATAAACAGATATTTAGAAATTTTTCCCACATAACTTTATCATACTTTTACTCTGTTTAGGTGATGCAAATAAATGATTTTGTAAGACCACACATACTAAGTTTTTCTTCCAATATAGAATTTAAGTTTTTTTATTGTCCTCTGGGTTAAACTGTACATGAAGGAAGTTTTACTTTCTTTGAGCAAAGTATTGTCAACAGGGTATTGTCCAAAACTGATCTTATTTAAAATGTACTCACATTGTATGCATCAATGATCAACTGAATTACATTGCTAGAATTTCCAGATAATGTTCCTACTGCTGACTTAGGAATCAAATTTTTCAGTTCCTATAAATAAAATATAAAAATACATAAAATACAAATACTATACTTTCAACTAATTAGCATCTAATGAGCAACTTACATTTATCTTTAAATACCAATTTCCTATTCATCTCCTAAATAACTTTAAGAGTCAAACTTGAAAAAAAACAATGAATTTTTATAATAAGTGACTTTAAATGTAAACCACTTTGGTAATAAAATTCAGCCTGCCCTACCTGGTGGCACTTCCCCACATTTTAATTCATATATGATTTGTCTTTAATGATTAAACAAAAATTGTCTAGAACTTTGTTTTTTTTTTTTTTTTTTTAACTAAAACATATTTACCTTGTAAACGGGCTGAAATTCTTCAGTCACTGCAAAAATCATCTGAATGTTATTTTCACTGAGTTTCTGGACAAGGTGAGCAATAGAAGGATAATCCTGAGAAATTAAGTAATATAATTAAGTATGTAAATACATTCCTTCAGTCTATTCCAGTTTTTTCGATACTTTTTGAAAATAGCAATGACTTACAAATATAACTGGATTACTTACACAAGACCACTTTCAAACAAAAGAATCAAATGCAAATAAATGCTGAAGTGCGTATTGTGTATATGTGACTTTCTAATCTCTTCTCTCTACTTTCATTTATGTATAAACATTTCCACATGGAATCTTTATATGGTAAGATTATCTATGCATATTAAATGTAAGAATGATAAAATTAAAGAATAGCCAGTAAAGTTTCTATTATCTATTACTTAAGAAAAAGACAAAGATTCATCAATTTCTTCTAGAACTTAAATAATTTGACAGTCTTTATTTTTAATAAAGGCAGTGTGCTGCTATTAAAAATCATGTACGATAAAGCGTGTTAAGACCAGGTAAATTATTTGTTTAGAAATAGTGTCGACTTCGCTACCGAATGATGCATATAAGGAAGAAGAGACAGAGCTACGGACTGAGACAAAGAGATAATAGTGCCGTCAGGCATCAGGTAGACCTCTGTCTAAGCAGTAAGAAGCAAACACTAAGCTGTACCTTCACAGACAGCAATACTAGTTTCCCTGTACACTGGCTTAGGGCCCATACTTACCAAAGTAACAAAACCCCGAACTCCAAAGAAACTCACAACCCAGCTACCCACAAGACACGATACTCTTCAAAATAAGCACATTCACTGCATAAGGAATTAAGCACTTACATAATAGTGGCTCATTGTGTACACATTATTTTCCAGGTGGCACTGCCCATCATTTGGTAAAACTATGCCACCGAGTTTCCCATCTCCAGCAAAATGAAACCCAGCATCCGTGGAAAACACCAGCAGCCGTGTTACGTTCCTCCAGCCAATCAGTGACTTGAAAAGAAAAGGATTTCAATTTTAAAACACCACTCACGGTACTTCACATAAATCTTTTAACTTTCACAAAGGCTCCCATTCGACTCTGAACTGACTTCGTTACCTTCTCTTTACCAAGTGCTAATGATCTTGATGACGACTGTGCAGAGCCCACTGAATGAGGCCTCTCCAGGTCACTGTACAACTACATTTTGCCTGCTGGACCACATTGCTCAGCTCTTCTTAAAAATTGTTTTTTGGGTTTGCTCATCATCCTACCTCCAGCAGTGAGCACCCTGCGTGGCCCGTGGCAGTCCTCAGTGAGCACCTGCTGTATACGGTAAGTGTTTCCCTATCCTGACATTACCCTCCTGCCTGTCTTCCAGCCACCCTTAGTATACCTTCTACACCTCCTTTATCAGCCTCCGTATGAAGCTGCCTTTTTTTATTATAGGAAAGAATTACCTTCCCAAAGACTTGCCCTACTTAATTTCATCCATTCTAACTTATCAGTTGACACCACTGATTTGTTCATTTATTTTATTCTCACCCTTTTCCAACAAAGAATTTAAAGTAATGGTAAAATTCTATATATAGTAATTTCATAATTAGATTTGTCTAAATTTACTGTTTGTACTCTGTATATTTGTCCCCAATTTACTGTTTATACTCTGTATCCTCACTAAGACTGTAAATTCCCTACAGGCAGGAATTAAGTGTGTTAACACTGGTAACCTTTCCAGAGTAGAATGTCTGTCTCTTTGGCATCTAGAGCAGTATCTGAGCAAGACAAACACAGGAAGACACAAGACCAGGGGTCCTATGGCTTGTTTTATCCCACGGGTGAAGGCCCAGTTAGAGACAGCCTGGAGAACGCTCTTCCCCAGAGCGAGCTGCTAACAAAATCACAAATAGAGAGCTAGAAAGAAAAGAGGTATTAGCTAGAGACTAGCTGGAATACTACTTTCTTAGCTATAAAAGCAGAAACTAACCTTAAATCACAACCACTTTACTGAGAAGTCAAAAGTAACAATGATACAGTAGTAGTTGCTGAATGCTTATTGATATTAATACTTTATGTAGATTATTGCATTTAAACACCACAGGAGCCCTATGTGGTATGTACTATTATCCCTTCTTAAGGAGAAGGCTAGAGAAGCTAAGTAAATTGCCCAAGATCAGTGGTGACAGGAAAACTCTTAACTACTACACCACATGGCTTCACTTATTATTTTGGATATCAGTTAGCACCTTAGCAACAAGTGCATGAAAAATATCTATTAAGAGGCATCTGGAATCAAAGAAGCCCTTCTACAGAACAGAGGTACTGTATAGGACAAAAATGAGACAACAGTGGGACTCAAGGTAAACTTTACCCAACAACACTTTCTGGTTTCAGCTTCCGCTAGATTGTTAAAATAATGTCATCTGAAAATACTCAGCTGGTACATGGGTCCAATAGAGATAAGCTTGCTACTACTGAAAATCTTGCAATTAAAATCACAAATATTATATTACTTCTCAAAATATATATTCACATATAGCCGTCAATAGTTCTTTCCTTTTGAATTAAGACATAGGAAAAAGGTGTCTGTCAAAGCTGATGAGTAAAAGAAAACTGACTAACGGTAAATGACACGAGAGACTATTCCTGTGAACACATTCCAGGTTCCTGGTGATGCCTCAGATAACATCAATTCCATGTCTGGTACAAAGCCAGAAAGTTAGGACACCTGCTAAAGTACAGCTAAGGTGTGCCAATGTTTAAAATGGTTAGCTTGAGATTTTAAAAGCCTGTGTGAATAAACTAGCTGCCTGGTTTAAATAAGGACATAATGATTAAATATGCTTTTATAAAGCACTTATACTTGAAAGGAATTTAAGGGATTAATATCTGTATTTCTCTGAGATAATGAAATGATATGGAAATTTAGGTCATTTTTTCTACTAAGTGATAGTATAATCACACTTAAGATTCAGACAAATAATACAAATGAGATCCCTTTGCAGGAAATGAATGCACTTACTCCACAAACTGCAACTTGCATGATTGCATCAAAACCACCTTCTGGAGAATCCAAATTTCCAGATATGCGCTGTTTACCAACAAGTTCATTAAACACTTCTCCTTTATCAGTAAGACTGAGCACATTTTTGTAGCTAAATGGGCTGGTACAATTCTGATCACTTGTGCAAGGGTTCCTAAGTTTAGCTGGTGTTGTACTAATGTAAGGCATCACAGTTTTTTCCACAAATGAGCCAAATCCTGTGAAGAAAAAATGCACATAAATAGATGGATGAATAGATGGAAAGACAGACAGATTAGATGAACAGGTAACAGACTTCCATCTAGAAAAAAAATCAAGTATGTTACCACATATAAGTTACTATAGACTGAATGTCTGTATCACTCCCAAAATTTATAAAAGAAAAAAGCCTCATCTCCAACGTGATGGTATTAGGAGGCGAGGCTTCTAGAAGGTGACTGGAAACTGAGAGTGGAGTCTTCATGAATGAGGTTAGTGACCTTATCAAAGAGGCCTAAAGGCTGCCCTCCCCCTTCCACTCTGTGAGCACCGGGAAGAAGGCGCTGTCTCTGAGCTTGGAGGAGGACCCTCACCAGACCCAGTCTGCCTTCCTCTTGCGCGTCCCAGCCTCCAGAGCTGTTAGAAATTAATTTATGTCATTTACAAGCTCCCTAGGTCATAGTGTTTTGCTATAGCATCCAAATGGGCTAAGATATAAGTTAATCTTTTTGTCTACTCCCTTTAAAAATAATCCAAATTCATTTTCTTAGCATACCAGCTCTCAATAACGGCACGTTGAATGAATGAATAAATGAATATTCTGGAATTATGACCACTTAAAAAAAAAACCCTAACTTGGTAAGAGCTTCCTATCTATGGTCCTTGAATTATGCTTACTGAATAGAAGAGCATTTTAAGCAAGTGCTATTTTTAATGTTTCCACTTAAATAGAGCTAATTTTTGAAAGGCAGCTTTCAGGCCTCAAGAAGACTGACAAGTCTTTTCAATATTTTATTGTTAAACCTCTGCTGGGCCTGCAGTGGAGAGAAGCAGGCAAAAATGTTAAGCTGGAGACTCACAAAATGGGGAAAATACAGTTTGGAAAGGAGATCGTTACAATACGAAAAATCTAGGTCTGATGTAAGATTAGACTGTACCAGCAGGTCAGTCATACTAATCAGTAAGGAAGTAGAATCTGAGTACTCACAATGTCTTTATAAAATAAATCAACAGTTAAGTAGATAAATGCCTGTGAAAACAAGCATGAATTTCAGTATCTATGAGGTACAGTCAGTGTCAACCTAGTAGCAAACAGTGACAGAGGAACAAGGAGGCAGAAAGATTATTAAATGTACAACTGGAGCCCCAGTTTCTCTCAGAAAGAAAAAGCTAAAACACGCCTATTTATGTCACAAGTGTGTTGTGAAGAAAAAAGGAGGAAAACACAAAAGGTCTCTGAGAACTGTCAAGACTTACACATGAAAATCATTAATATTCCAAACGCTCCTACCAATTCTGAAGTCTGAAGTGATCCTCCTCATTTCGTTCATCAGGTCTGTTCCCAGACTCTTCACGTTCTCCAGATCATCTTTCATTGAGTACGAGAGGTCCATAAGGTAGTAGAGATCGATGGGATAGTCTTCCGCTCGCTTGAATTTCAATGTAAACGTCTGCGGCTCCCCTGGACAGAGACGAGAAAATGAAATCTGCTTGCTGGCAATCAAAAGCCAATGAGAAAAGCCAAATAAATCTGATTTACTTGGTAACACTAAAAACTGAAACACATAGGCATAACATTTACAAAAACCCTGGAATTTGGCTCAGTGGTTAGGGCGCCAGCCACCTGAACTAAGGCTGGTGGGTTCAAACCCAGCCGGGAATTGCTAAAGAATGACAACAACAACAACAACAAAATAGCTGGGTGTTGTGGCAGGTACCTTTAGTCCCAGCTACTTGGGAGGCTGAGGCAAGAGAATCGCTTAAGCCCAAGAGTTTGAAGTTGCTGTGAGCTGTGACTCCACAGCACTCTACCAAGGTTGACATACTGAGACTCTGTCTCAAAAACACACAAAAAAACAAAAAAACCTGGAATTCTATAAGCAACTCAATAGGCCTGGGCTCAGTTCATCTGACAAATATCTAAAACAGCAGGCCTTTGGGATGCAAAGATGAAAACGACAGCATCCCCAATCCATTGTGGGCAAGCCAGACAATAAGTCAGTTTATAACGGTAAGAGAGGAAAATAAATAGATAAAACACCGTAAGTTAGTCGGGGGGTGGGGGGAATGCAGGGCATGTTATAGAGTCCAACTGAGTCTGCAGACACTGAAGTTGGTAGGACTCTGTTCTGTGGGTAAAGTGATGCCACCATATGCAAGTGAATAACACAACCTGATTTTTACTTTAGAAAACACAGCAAAAAGTATTAAAACGAATTACAGAGATAAAGAGAGAGTGGTTAAGTTAACAGAGGTTAATCATCTAAGAGGAAGATGATTATCTGAACTGAAATAAGGAAGAAGAAACGCTTAAGAAGAGAGACTCACTTAGGAAATAGAGGAGAAAAACAGGGCTTGGATGAAGTCATTAAAGGTTTAACTTACAGATTTTCTCTCTCTAGATTTCTAGCAGGCAGTTAAAGAAATGGGTTTGGAGTGCAAGAGAAAAGTCTGTGTTGTTGTAGTATACAACTGGACTCAAAGCCAAGAGAAGAAAACCTACAGTTAGGTGGAATGCAGAGAGGAAGGAAGAAAAACAGATACGAGTGGAGCCTGGAGGGCCGGGGATAGTGTCTCATGCCTATATTCCTAGCACCAGGCTGAGGTGGGAGCATCCTTGAGGACAGGAGTTTGAGACCAGCCTGAGTGAGAACGAGACCCATCTCTACAAAAAATAGAAAAAAATATCCAGGTGTGGTGGTGCACACCTTTAGTCCCAGCTACCCGGGAGGATGGGACGGAGGCCAAGGGGAGAGCCTCTCAAGAAGTACAACAACTCTTGGTTCAGAAAAGTTTATAAAAAATGGCCTGACAAGCATCCACTGGGTCTGGTGGTTCAAGGTGACCGCAGAGCTTTACTGGAGCAGGGATCAGGAGAGGCCTGACTGAGCAGCTGAAGAGTGGACTGGAGGGAAGTCATGGGAGAAGGCCAGTCTCTACCACTCTTCTGAGAGAAAGGGGAGGAAGAGGCTTTATTTTTAGATATGGAACTGGCATACATACTTAGAAAAACCTTAATATTTTAATAATACTACACAAATACAAAGGAAAAGAATAAGGTTACAATGCTGCTTTTATATTAATATTATGTAATTATACTGGATGATGAGCATTTAAAAATAAAATGAATACTTTCTGAATCTTTTACAGAATTTACAATGGATATAAGACAACATTTAATATTATTCCAAGTTTATGTGTTTTATAAATTGTTACATCTGCAAAAAAATTTCTAAAATTTAAACTATTGCAAGTTTTTGAGTGTCAGTCCACATGTGAAAATGGGCCCTCACAGAATCTGGGAAGAGGCTTGCATCAAGCTAGTGTCAACAGTGTGAAGTAGAAAGGAAAGTATTCAGAGAGCTGGACTTCCGTACCTGACCGTAACTGCAAAACCAGTTGCTGTGGCTGGATCTGAGTAATATCTTCAGGCTGGAGCTTCTCTGCTGTTCCTTTGCTGCGGTTGGTTACATTCTTATTTTTCTTTATGTCTTTGGAGCCTCTGGGATTTTCTATGTCATCTGGATGGCAACCTTTCTTTTTCAAGGCTTCTAAATCATCACATCGTGCAGAAGTTGGCATGCCTTCTTGTAAAAATGTCTTAAATGATGTATAAAATATAGGTATTAATATGAACTGTAATACTCAAACTTTTTAAAATAATCATAATTAAACAAAGTGGCATCAAATGTACTTCATTTTTGGCTTTTAAACAAAATGCTCCCTTAATCCAAACCACACTAAGTGCTCTTGTTTAAAAATAAACAAAATCATTTCCAAGAAAGTAATAACTTTCCCAGGACTGACCTAAGTATACGCATTAAATGTCCCACCTTTTAATTCGGAATATATAATAAAAAAGAACTTCTTCAGTGAAATTACTTATTCAGCATGGTTAACTGCTACTCATAATATACACACCTAAATATGAAACAGTATTTTTTCCCAAATTTTACCTTAGAAAGTCCTTTAAAAGCCTTGCACATTATTTAGCACTCACCCTATCACAATATTTTTAATGGCCCAATATTCAGAGAAAACACACTGGCTTAAAAACATCTCAATTAATGATGGCAGTTTTAAAAAGGAGACCAAAAAATTCAGCACAGATTAAATAAGTTTTTCTGAAGGTCTGGAAAAAATCAAGTATTGATTATTACTATAAACAAGCTTTAAAAAAAATTTAAAAGCAATATAGTAATTTTATAACCAGAGTCATGAATATATTTCCACAGGGTAAATTTAAAAGAAAATGGTTCTATTGGTATGTGAATGGGTATTTGTGGCGCAGGGTAAAATTTTAAGCAATGACATAAATTTAAAATGTGCTATGACTTGAACAATTTAAATGGAAATAAAAATTTTATCAGGCAACTGAAAAGTACCTTAATGAAGACAAAAATGCTGCTATTAAAAACCTACGTATGGGTCGGACATGGTAGCTCACACCTGTAATCCCAGCACTGGGGAGGTCAAGGCGGGTGGATTGCCTGAGCTCACAGGTTCAAGACCAGCCTAAGCCAGAGTGAGACCCCGTCTCTAAAAATAGCCAGGTATTGTGGCGAGTGCCTGTAGTCCCAGCTACTCAGGAGGTTGTGGCAAGAGAATCACTTAAGCCCAGGAGTTTGAGGTTGCTGTGGGCTATGATGTCAGGACACCCTACTGAGGGAGAAAATGTGAGACTCGGTCTCAACAACAACAACAACAACAAAAAGTGTATGTAAAGATTCTGAACAAAAGTATGAAATGTGAAGAAAGCAGAACAGTGACATTATATATGGTGCTCATATTTGTTTATGATGTAACAGTTTCACTACCAGCACGAGATCCTGCTGAATTATACGTCTCCAAATATTAGCCAGCTGTTGAAAATTTAAGACCATAACACCCAAATACAACTTCACTAGACATATTCCAAGAGAGCATTTGATAATTTAAGAATTATGCCCCTAAACTCAAAGGCTTAAATTATTTAAAGAATAGTTTGGCTAAAATAATCCTCACTACAGATATATCATAGCCTCCACAACATGGACATTTGTTAATATTAATAGCAGCTGCCACTTATTTAGAAGCTTTTAAGTGAAACTGCTTTATTTAAGTTCATTTATTCTAACTCTTGAAACAACAAATAAAGCAGACATTACCAGCCTCATTTTGACAGATAGGAAAACGAAGAGCACCAGTTAAATAAGCCCCGCCTGAAACACTCAGAACATCCCTCAACCCCTCTGGTCTCCAACGCAATCACAGCATACTACACGTTTGGGAGAAGAAAAAAAATGACACATGAAAACTTTTGAAATAATAATAAATCAAAAACCTCTCATTTTTTCTTTCATATCTGATGCTGGCACAGTTGTGCCTAAAACAACAATTAGATGCTTGAAATTTGGGCCCAAATGCGCAGGTGAAAATATAATCAATGAACCTTTGATTATATTAGTCATTTCGTCTGTAATAATTGTATGCCCCAAATGACTTGTCTTGGTCCCCTGTTTTGACTTATTCATTCACTCACTTACTGAACTTTTAGTAAGCTTTGTAGAAGACACCATATTAGACAAGGTAGAGAGATGATCTAAGTGAATAAATTCAAACCCTAACCTCGATTGGCTCAGGATACAAATCAATTCCACATTAGATTAGCTCAAATATAATTAACAAGATGAATTTATACTTCCCCCATCCAGAAAGGGAGGAAACAGGCCAGGCATAGTGGCTCATGTCTTTAGTCCTGCACTATGGGAAGCCGAGACGGGCAGACTGCTGGAGCTAAGGAACTGGAGACCAGCCTGAGCAAGAGCAAGGCCCTATCTCTACTAAAAATAGAAAAAGTAGCTGAATGTCATGTTGGGTTCCTGGAGTCCCAGCTACTCGGGAGGCTGAGAGGCAAGAGGCTCTTTTGAGCCCAAGAGTTTGAGGTTGCTGCGAGCTATGACACAGCACTGTACCCACGGCGACAATGAGACTCTGTCTCAAAAACAAAACAAACAAAAAAAGGTAAGGGGGATCTAAAAGAGTCAGGTAAGTGAGTAGGTATTTTTGGAAAGTTATCTAATAAAAATAGAATATGTGCCACAAAGATGAGCTACACTAAAAAAAAAAAAAAGAGGGAATTAATTTTAACACTTATTACATAAACATTTTTATATATACAAAGTATTATTGTTTCAACATTATTAATGATTTTTAAATACTAAGTCTTAGAAATCTGGCATGTATTTGAGACTTAGAGCAATTGCCATTTGTACCCACATCTCAAGTGCTCCAAGGCCACATAGTTCGGGGCTGATGTACTGAACTGCACAGTTCCAGACCACCACGTATCAGTCAGTGAACACTGATTCCTGTGAAAATTCAACCTATCACATCCCCAGGACACAGCACTGAGCAACACTAAATGACGAGAGAGTAAGCAGAAAGGACTCGAGCAATCGTACTTACTGAGTTTGTGCACCACCCACAATTTGGCCCTGCTTGTATACATTCACCACATGATTTGGCATTTGCTTTTAAACATCTATTTTCATCTGTCAGGAAAAAGAAAGAACACTTGAAGTTCCAGAAAGGAAAATAATAAAAAATCAGAATCACAATAACAAATAATGTTATATATAGAAACATTAAATACAGATATGATGATTCCATTACCAATTGAACTAGACCTAGCCCAAAGATGCCATGGTGTTGATCACCCTCGGATGGAAATTCAAAGAGGGACGCAGTTATCTTTCTTGTCTTCTATATCAAAGACTAGATCCTTTTCTTTAAAGACATAATTTCAAATTCCATCCTTAGAGATAGTCATGGATGTCATGAGTTTTCTTGTAACTGGGTAGAGGACTACCCAGGACTCTTTTTATTTGACTCACACTACTACAGCCACAAGAATCTTCAGCAAGGCCTTCAGAAGGAGCAGCATGATCTCTCTGGTCAAAGAGTGATACAAAATACTGAAATGAAAGCATAATTAGGAAAAGAAATGTTTTTACCTGTTTGGCCGAGCACATAGCAAACTGAACTGATTAGTCCAATCCAGAAAATTAGTCGTAAATTCATCTGAAATATAAAATGTACATCATTATATTAAGAAAATAATAAAGAGATGAGAAAATACATTAAATAGAAAATGCCCCCCCACCTTACCTTCTGTTGATTTTATAAATGAGATGCATCTCAAACCATTTCTGTCCACAACCCCCTTGCCTACTGCTCCTCCCTTGCTGGCTACCTTACCCTTCTACCTATACCACTAAAATAATTTCCATACCAGATCCCCAGAATACATCTGTGCCTTAATTAACAGTATTCAACAACAACAACAAAATTACAAGGTCAAGTACCCCTTAAAACCATAAAAGCTATCAACAGTCTTTATCCATAAGATCTGGAGTGCAGATGCATGATCATAGATCACTGCAGCCTTAAACTCCTGGGCTTAAACCATCTTCCTGCCTCAGCCTCCTGAGTAGCTGGGACTACAGGTACCTGCCCCCACACCCAGTTAATTTTCTTATTTTTTGTAGAGACAGGTCTTAAATTCCTTGCCTCAAGTGATCTTCCTGCCTCAGCTTCCCTAAGTGTTGGGATTACAGGCTGAGCCACTGCACCTGGCCCACGGAACATCTATTTCCATTATCTCCTGTGGCTCCCACGGGTCCAAATAGGCCACATGCCTCAGTTACCTCAATAATGAACCTCAGTTTGAGTGAAATTTTCGAAAACCTGATTGAGTCACCCTCTGCTGACAATTCTTCAATGTTTTTATTTCTCCTAAGGGTAGGACCAATATCCACAAGACCCCAACTCATTTTTTGAGTGTGATCTCCTGCTATTATTTTTCTTTTATAAGAAAATCAGCTTCTATGCATAGAATTAGTCAAACATTCATTTAATTCTCTACACTTTCCAGATCTACAAACCAAACCAAAAGAGGCATAAGAAGACACTAATAATCTTGACTGTCTTCCAGAATCCCTAATAAAACATTAGGTAATGTTCTATATATTAAATAGACTACCTGAAGCCCCAACCCCTAGGTATAGAACTATTTCCTCTGAATCAAAGCTTTCACAATGATATTAATGTATAACCTCATGAGCTGGTCACAGACAGCCATAGCCACAGGCTGGTGACCTTACCCTTAACCACTTACTGCTCTTGGCCAGTCTAAAAATAACAAAAATGTTTACCTTTAAGAGTTGTCAAAAAAATACAGATTAAAGCAAAATGAGGGGCGGCGCCTGTGGCTCAGTGAGTAGGGCGCCGGCCCCATATGCCAAGGATGGCAGGTTCAAACCCAGCCCCAGCCAAACTGCAACAAAAAAATAGCCGGGCGTTGTGGCGGGCGCCTGTAGTCCCAGCTACTCGGGAGGCTGAGGCAAGAGAATCGCGTAAGCCCAAGAGTTAGAGGTTGCTGTGAGCCGTGTGACACCACGGCACTCTACCGAGGGCGGTACAGTGAGACTCTGTCTCTACAAAAAAAAAAAAAAGCAAAATGAGGTAAACCAGCACACCACCCCCCCCCCAAACAAAAACGAACAATTTTTTAACCCAACAAAACCTACTGCAGATGGTTGAGAGAAACCAATTGGTAGCTTTGTAAACTGGTGTAACTTTTTAGGAAATAACTTGACAACCATTCAAAAACCACTAAGTCACCCTGCTACTGGGAATTCACCCCAAGGAAATAATTACTTAATAAAAATATAAAAGCTGATATACACTCATCCCGTATAGTACTCTAGTATATTTACAAGAGGCAAAAATGCAAACAAGCCTTTATGGACTATTACAAATCATAACAACAATAAAATGAAGCAATAGTGAAAGGTTTATAGAAAAAATCTGGATGCAAAGTACACACTGAGAGGAATATAAAAATAACAGTATACAAAGATACAAAGTAACCAAAGAGAGCTGAGGATATTCAAGAGCTATGTATGTTAAAAAGACAAAGGGTTTTTTTTTTTTTAACTGTTACAGTCTTTTCTTATTTTTGCTTTTTTTTTTTTAAATAACAGCAAAATATTTTATTTTTATTTATTTATTTAGTGTGTGTGTGTGTGTGTGTGTGTGTGTGTGTGTGTGTTTTGGCCGGGGCTGGGTTTGAACCTGCCACCACTGGCATATGGGACCGGCACCGTGGCCCTTTGAGCCACAGGTGCTGCCCTAATTTTGCTTTCTTAATGAGAACTATAACAGATTTTAACACTGTGTTAAATTTTTTTTCTTGGTAAATTTCCTTTAAAACAAAAAAAATTAATTGAATTCTACATTAACACTGAATATTCCTTTTAAAGACTTCGACCTTCAACACTCTGGGCTGCTACTCCCCCACCCCAGGCAAAGTGCTGTGTCGGCTTCCCAGAGCAGAGGGGCGGGAGTTGCACAGCCATCCACTTTTCTGTTGCACTCAGACGCAAGCTCTGGTATGCCTTAGCTTACAGCTTTGCTCGCACATCACTTGTTACTGCACCCAAGAGACGAACAAAAGCTGAGTGGCACAGAAGTACAAGATGAACAGCAATTCACCTTTTAAGGCCTGCCTAAAAGGTTTGATCTATAATAAATCCATACAGACGTTATTGCAAGCAAGTCAAATAATGTTATCAATTCCAAAGCTGTGACTAAAGAGACTGGGAACGTCAGCACGCCTGAGGATGAGCACAGCTGTGAGGAACCAAGCATCTGGGAGGTTTCCACTCAAGGACACAGAAAGTCTGCTCCATGTTTGGACACAGACGTGTCTCTCTGGGCTACTGCTCAGGCTACTTTACTGACCACCAGACTGCCTGGAGAAACCTTTCAAAATGGTGTATAATTCAGAGAATGACCACTAAGTGATTAGATAACAGAAAATGTCTCCTAATATTCTGAGGCTACATGACTTTAAAATATTACTTTAAATGTCCTTCTCCTTCTATAAGCCTTGACAAGCCAGAGATCAATGTTCTGAAACTGATGCCTCTGGAAGATCTCAAAACGCAGAAGCAGGAAAAACGAGGCTTCAGTGTGGAAGAACAGCTGAGAGGGCAGGACAAAGCAGCTGGAAACAACTTCTGACACACGTCAAACTGGCAGGGCACCCGCAGTAAACAGAGGGGCCCTGTCATTGGCCGGTGACGTCCCAAAGGCCAGGGAAGGGAAAGGGAGGAAACAGAAGCCTGCAGCAAGTAAGAACACAGAGGAGTCATGAGGGTAAAGAGGACCAGGAGAGACCACCCTTACAAGAGGCTGAGGGAAGCAAGGGATAAGGAGGACCAGGAGAGACCACCCTCACAAGAGGCTGAGGGAAGCAAGGGATAAGGAGGACCAGGAGAGACCACCCTCACAAGAGGCTGAGGGAAGCAAGGGATAAGGAGGACCAGGAGAGACCACCCTCACAAGAGGCTGAGGGAAGCAAGGGATAAGGAGGACCAGGAGAGACCCCCCTCACAAGAGGCTGAGGGAAGCAAAGGGTAAGGAGGACCAGGAGAGACCACCCTCACAAGAGGCTGAGGGAAGCAAGGGATAAGGAGGACCAGGAGAGACCACCCTTACAAGAGGCTGAGGGAAGCAAGGGATAAGGAGGACCAGGAGAGACCACCCTCACAAGAGGCTGAGGGAAGCAAACCGCAGCACTGGATAGGGAAGAAGTGAACGGCCCCCACGGGTCCTGACGGTCTCTGGAAGGTGCTGGATACCTTTCTGCATATGTGTGCGGAAGGGGAAGGTGCACCCAGAGCCCTGCACTTCCAGACCTCCCGGGGCAGCACGTCTCCAAGTGTGGGCCAGGGAACAACCTGTCAGGCTCACCTGGTTGCCCAGCCCAGGCTGAAAAACCGCAATCTCTGCGAGGCCCATCCTCCAGGTGATTCTTTTCTCCAGCTGAGAAAAGGTGCCTTAAATGGTTTCCCATCACTGTGTTCCACATAAGACAAGTCTATTTATAAAGGGATGGGAAGGTACCTTTTAGATACTATCCTAATCCTAACCCTTATCTCCACTTCATTGTCAAAAATCTAGAAATACGTGGAACCTCTATAGTTGACCCCCTCCCTCCACTGACCACCTCAAGTTGACCTAATTTTCACAGACCGACACACGCCACATGTATGTGTCAGTACAGCAGGCCTAGTTCCTTATGCTGACGGTTTGTTACAGTCCCTAGGGTAGTCAACTTACAGAGGTTCTACTGCAGTCCCTCCTCTGCAGTATCACAACAGAGATACTTTTGAGAAATGTGTCCTTAAGGCATCTGGCTTTGTGCAAACATCCTAACAGGAAATTCACATAAACCCACATGGTCTAGCCCGCTGCACATCTGGTCTGGCCTACTGCTCCTAGGCTGTAAACCTGCACACACGGCACATTACCGTGCTGAAGACTGCATGCAAACATAACACACAGCTAAGTATTTGTGTATCTAAACATAGAAAAGGTACAGTAAAAATATGGTATTCTGTATACAACACCACGAATGGACTTGCAGGAGTGGAAGTTGCTCTGCGTAAGTCAGTGAGTGAGGAGTGCGTGGTGGGTGGTGAGTGGTGAGTGGTGAGTAGTGAGTGGTGAGTGAGTAGTGAGTAAGTGGTGAGCAGTGAGTGAGCATCGGCACCTAGGCCATCCTGGGCTCTGCTGAACACCTGATGAACACTGTATCCTTAGGTTACACTAAACTCATAAAAAGAATTCTTTCTTCAATAATTAACCTTATTTATTGCAACTTTTAAACTATACACTTTAAATTTTGACTCCTTTGTAATAACACTTAGCTTAAAATACAAACACATTGGACAGCTATACAAAAATATTTCCTTTATATCTTACTCTATGAACTTTTTTCTATTTAAAAATTTTCTTTCCTTAAAACTTTTTTAAACTAAGACCCAAACACACACATTAGCTGAGGCCTGTACAAGGTCGGATCGTCAGTATCAACGTCTTCCACCTGCACACCTTGTCCCACTGGAAGGTCTTCAGGGACAGTAACCCACACGGAGCTGCCATCTCCTAGGATAATAAATAATGCCTTCTGGAATTCCTCCAAAAGGTCCTGCCTGAGGCTGTTTACAGTTATTTATTTTATAATAAGTAGATGGTATATGCTCTGAAATAACAATAGAAAGTACAGTCAATACACCAGCCAGTAACATAGTCATTTATTGTCTTTATTATGCACTGTATGTAACTGTAAGCATGAGGCTTTTACGGAAGCTGCAGCCTGGTATTTTGTTTACACTAACATCACCACAACACATGAGAAATTCTCCAACTTTGCCATGTTACAAAGTCATCTGAGAGAGGAGTTTGTAGCTCCTTTATAATCTTTTTTTTTTTTTTTAGACAGTGTTTCACTATGTCACCCTTAGTAGAGTGCCATGACATCACAGCTTACAGCAACCTCCAACTCTTGGGCTCAAGTGATTCTCTTGCCTTAGCCTCCCAAGTCACTGGGACTATAGGTGCCCGCCACAACACCCAGCTATTTTTTTGTTACAGTAGCTGGTCCCGGGCTGGTTTCGAACCCGCCAGCCTTGGTGTATGTGGCTGGTGCCGTAAGTCTGTGCTACAGGTGCTTAGCCTCTCCTTTATAATCTTCAGGGGCCACCCTCAAATATGCGGTCTGCTGCAGACCAAAACTATCATTATGTGACATGTGACCATGTACCTGGTGTCCACTCCCTGCCACGCATGTGCAGCTGTCCTTGTAGAAGACTCTTTCCTGGTGTCATCTTGCTCTCCACATTCATTCATCAGTTTCTTGACTATCTACGGTATGTACTGGAAGGAAGGTTTCAGTTTACTCCCAGAGTTTACACAAAGCAACGTTTCACACTGTTTACTGTTCTTTCCAAACACTCTCTGTTTATTCCCTGGGACGCCACTGGTTCCCCTACCTTTCTAGAGGCTCTTCCTCAGGCAACTGTGTTAGGTTTTGCACCATATCTAGAAATACAAAGACCATTAACCCCCAAGAAACTTTCATTTTAAAGGACAAAAACACATATAATGAAAATATCATGTGATGGTTTCTGTAATGACACAGTGTACTGAGGACGCCACAAGTTCAGAGGCTTCATGAGATGTAGTGTTTTCACTAGGATTGAAGACAGTGGAGAGATTTTTTTCAGGCAAAAGGTTTGCCTGAAAAGGTGTCTCTGCAAAGTCATGGAGTCCTGACAAGAATTAGACTAACTTCTTCCTAAATCTGATTTCTACACAAATACATTTGGGTGCCTACCCCTACCCCATCCCAAATAGGAACTGTCTCACTTTTTCTCTCTGTACAGATGAAAAGATCACAGAAGCATATGTTTTTGTTGTTTTATCTTGTTGGCTGGACAATGACTGATTGTCCTTATAATTCTCTATCTTAAATATAAATTGTCATTATTTTAAAAATCTTAAAGTATCATAAAGGCAAAAAAAAAAAAATCTTAAAGTACTTAAGTGTTTCTGAGACTTAAGTTCTGAGACGGAAATAACAGAAAGCGAGACCAGGCTGGCAGGAGGAGCTGGGTTAAATGCTATCCATGCTCAGAGTTTAGATTCCATTCTATAAATAGGAGGGAAACTGAAAAAATGTGGGCAGGATACTAAATAACTACATATAAATGGCAGCAAATCAGTGGGGAAGAGGACCAGTGGCAAAACAGGAGCAAATACAGAATTTAGAGCAAGGATTCAAGTAAGAGGTGACAAACATCTAAATTTAGGTTAACAGCAATGGACAAGACACAAAATGATGAGCAGGAGGCAGCTATGAGGGATCTGCTGTTTGCTTGGGTAAGAAAGGGTGGGGGAAAGAAAATAATCTAGAACAACCATCAGCTGAAATAAATAAGACGGAGGAAGGGGAATGGAGTTGGGGGAGGAAATGAGTTTTGTTTTAGAAATCCATTATGTGGAACTCCTGTGTGAAATCAAGGGAAGCTGTCTACTGGGAAACTAGGATGGAGGAGTCTGGGTATGTCTCAGTGTTAGGGATACAGACACGAAAACTGTCATTACATGGGGGTTTACTGAAGTTATGAATAAGGATGCGACTGGGAAGAAAATACTTAGGAAAAAAGGAGAGCTGGGGGCAGGCTGGAAGAGGAGAGGACACAGGGAAAGGAAGTTGATTTGTGGAGCCAGGCCTCCTTGGAGCAAAGAGGGATGGCAGCTATCCCACAGGGCCTGTGTCACCCGATAGAGGTCCGGTACCTTTTCTATAAGGCAGAATAGAAGCTGAGAGTTCATTCAGTTCATGTAGTTTTTTTCTGAACTAGGAAGGAAAGATGGCTGCTGGGAGAAGAGGAAGCAGGAAGGGCTGGAGCTGCAGAAAGCCAGGAAGAGGCCACGGGATCACAGAGCGGTGCTGAGGGCCAGCAGGTGCTGGACGCTGATTCATAAAGCACATGTGTGGCACTCACTTCAACTGTAACTACCTGTTAGGGACTACCTTCCCTAACAGAGTCTAGGCTCCAAGAAAGCAGGCCCTTGGTGTGTCTTATTCACAGCTAGAGCTCCTAGAAGTGCTTGGCACGAAGTCAATGCTCAAACATTTTTGCTGAGCTGTATTAAACTGTAGTACATTTTTCTCTAACATTACTCATAAACTCAGGACAGAAGAGCTTTTCAGAATCAGTTAAAATGCAGACCTTCTCTAAATAGAAAGCAGTTACTACAGATACCCTACAGATAACTTAATGTTCAATGATTTTAAGTATATATGAAAACAGATATATTAATAAAATACCTCAAGTGCATGGCTCTTATATATTAGGAAGCCAAAGTTAATTTACAAATTCAGAGACACTGAGATAATATTACTGGGTTAGAAATGGGTTAACCAGATAATCCAGATGTGTGTTTATATTTATTTATTTATTTAGAGATAGAGTCTCACTTTGTAGCCCTTGATAGAGTGCTGTAGTGTCATAGCTCACAGCAACCTCAAACTCTTGGGCTCAAGTGATCCTCTTGCCTCAGCCTCCTGAGTAGCTGCGACTGTAGGCACCTGCCACAATGCCCAGCTATTTTTAGAGATGGGTTCTCGCTCTTGCTCAGGCTTGTGCGGAACTCCTGAGTTCAGGAGATCCAACACACCCTGGCCTCTCAGAGTGCTGGGATTACAGGCATGAGCCACTGTGCTCAGCCAGATGTTTGTTGTTTACTATTACTTATTAACACAAAAGCATAATTAAAAAAAAAATTCCTGTAGAAATGCTCAAAACCCTAAGAATACCTCCTATGGGTCCTCAGACTCCAATGTAAAGTCACTGAATTAACCGACTGGTTTGCAGGGCAGGTGCAGACAGAACGAGGGCACAAAGGAACTGTGGTGCTGACAAGTTACCAGCGAAGAAGAGGAAGAAGTCAAAGGACCAGAGTTCACAACAGAGAGGTGGCAGAAGAGGGGACCACGTACACAAGGAAGTAGAAGGGATGGAAAGCTGAGAGTTCACAATTTCAGAGACAGACAGTCTGAGGTGAGAAGTCTAACTGAAGTCACAGTACAGGGTCACTGCTTTAGTCAGGGCTATGCCCCAAAGCAGAGCCTGGGACTGGAACTGGTGCACAGGCAGTTTATTTGGAAGTTGACCCCAGGAAAAGAGAGGTATTTCGAAGAAAGTGAGCCAAGAGAAAGCCAATACAAGGACATTTTATTTACCATTCTGGGTGGCTGGGAGATTGATCTTGCTGAACACTTTCCAGAAGCGTTAGAAAGTCTGTCCAGAGAGGGTCAACAGGGAGAAGGAATTTCATCAACTACAGCACCCTCCCCCACGAAAGGCTGCCTCCAGGGAGCTTTAACACCCACACTGCCCAGGCTTCCAGGAACCACGGACCACGTGCCCAGAGGCTGCTGCTTCACTGGGGGAGAGAGGAAAGGCTGAGGCGAGATACAGTCAGCCAGGAGGGAGTCACATAATTGCATGCAACTGTCCCCAGCAGCAATACCTGGAATCCAGAGATAGTGAGGACACAGGAGGTTTCCACTACAGCCATCCAAGGCGGCGGAGCTGAAAGAGCTGAGAAAACTGCTTATACCAGGGTGTGAGAAGCATTGTGGACAGACACTCTGGATGTCCCTAATGATGACAAGGATTGGGGAGGAAGGAGAGATGAAGCCAGGCAATTCACAAAGAGTCACATATATAAATATTCTCTGTTAAAACAAACATAATCTTTGTTTTAAATGACTTAGTGTTCAAGGCGTATGCAGCTCTTACTCATCTACTACAGATCTGTGCGGCTGATGTGCCATACGTATCACCACCCTCTAGAAGCCATTTCATCATGTCCTCAGTATCTAGCACAATGCCTTAATATTTAATCAGTGCAGAAACCAATGATAAAGATAACTGGAGATATTCTCAAATATCTCCAGGCAATTTGTTGTGCCCACCACTGTACAACAGAGTGGGGACTACGGAGGCAGAATGATGGATTCACACTACTAGGTGAGTGATGCTGGCAAACTGATCTGTCTCAGTTTCCTCATCTTTAATATGGAGATGACAGTATCTACCTTACAGGGGCTTTGTGATTTCTAAGTAGATGCGTATAAAACATTTACAACAATGTCAGGAATATTGTAAATATGTCTTTATCTCAGTGTTACTTGTTATGATTATTAATAAACATAGCATGAGCTCACTAATGACTCTATTGAATAAAGTTTGAATGTTTTGCTTTTTTAAATTATAATTCTAACCAGAAAACTCTGGATGGATCCACATTACAAAAGACAGGTATCGAAGAAAGGACAGTGTAAGGGTTAGAAATAAAGACAACCAGAAAAAATAGGTTAAGGTATTACAGCCATTCAGATACTTATTTTGAACTTGACATCCTCACTATCAAAACCTTATTATACTGTTTTTTAGGTTCCATTTCTAAGTAGGACTTGTCTACATAATGTGCTTCTAACAATCAAATTCTTAACAATGTGTCTGCCAAATTTAATAAAAGCAGTAAAACTGCTCTTTGTGTTTTGTACTATTATTTTAAACAAAATACAGAATTTTCTGAATGCTAACATCACAGAACACCTTAAAAAAAAATCAGCGTGGGAGAAAATATACCAATATCAAAAGAAGTAAGGAAGAACAACTGAAGCTTGCTGTAGTTTGAATGTGTCCCTCCAAGTCCATGGGTTGGAAACGTAATCCCCAATGCAACCATTGGGAAATGAGACAGTCAGGAGGGCCTTGCCCTTGTGCATGAATTAATGTCCCCAGAGTGGCTTCCTAATAAAGGATGAGTTCAAGGCCTGGTCGGGTGGCTCACACCTGTAATCCTAGCACTCTGCAAGGCCGGGGCAGGAGGACTGCATGAGTTCAGGAGCCAGAGACCAGCCTGAGCAAGAGCAAGACTCTGTCTCTAGTAAACACAGAAAAACTAGCCTCGTGTTGGGACACATGCCTGTAGTTCCAGCTACTCGGGAGGCTAAGGCAAGAGGATCGCTTGAGCCCAAGAGTTTGAGGTTACTGAGCTATGATGCCACAGCACACTAGGCCAGGGCAAGAGAATGAGACTGTCTCAAACACACACACACACAAATCAATAAATAAATAAAAGGATGAGGTCAGGCTCCTCCTTCTCTCTCACTGTCTCTTGCCTTTCCACCTCCTACCATAGGGGTGATGAAACAAATGCCCTCGATAGCTGCAGGCACCTTGATACTGGACTTCCGGCCTGCAGAACCATGAGAAGTAAACTCCTCTTGTTTAGATATTCCCCAGTCTGTGGTATTCTGTTGTAACCACACTAAGACAGGGCCTCTGACATATGTCATGGGGAAGCAAACCTAGAAGAGGATAAAAAGGGGAAACCGTCCTGAAATGACAACTTACTATCGGAACTTGAATCAGGGTTCTGTGCTATGTTATTCAAACTAAATGAGTAATTAGACTTTATTCAGGTACTGCTCACTGTGAACTACAGTGCAAAGGAAGACCTATTTGTTGATTGAGAGGGTCAGGCTAGGCATATATCAGGACAAAAGCAAATATACCTATTTTTGATGATGTAAGGTAATTTGTAACAAAAAGTTATTTCATTTAGATCTTTAAAATATTAGACTTTCATTTCAACACCTTCAGATAACTATACTAATGAGAACAATGAAAAAATAATAACACCTATCTATTTACTCAGGTAAGCCTGTGAGGCTGGGAATGATGTTATCTGTGCTTTATAGATAAGGAAGTCAAACCACAGAGAGGTTTGATTGCACATGTGGAATCAAAAATACACAGGTAGAACTAAAACCAGACCAAGTGACTCCAGAGGCTATGACCTGACATTGTGCTTCATTAAACTCTAATTTCTTGGAAGCCTACTTAATCACTATTTTAAAAGAAAGAATATCCTTCTACTGTTAGAACTGACTCAGAGCATAGAAATGGAAAGAGCTTATAAAGTCCTGTCTATTTATTTCTTAGGCATTCAAAAACTTAATGGGAGGCCAAAGTTATTTTCATTTTCCTCTGTCCTAAGTATAGCCACAGGTTATGTGGCTTATTCCCATAAAAGCATTTCATCCTAAAATCATTTTTTTACCACTTTCAATTTTATGTAAGAGGCCATAATTCATTCCTTGAACAATAAAGAATTTTCACCTCCTACAAATAATCTCACTTTAGTGCTTAACAAATCCAAATATGTGCAATTGTTTCCATGTTTTAATCTTTACCGTAAACTCATATTTATTCATAAAGGTTAAGTGTGGTTTTATATCCTGTTCAAACTTTTAAATACACCCATTATTTATTGTTTTTAACAATATTACAAATAATTCATTTGGCATTTCCTTTTATATTTACAGATACAATCTTTAGAAACTGTATGTGCACTAAATTTGTAGAAATTGAACACCACCACCTTAGGAAAAAATTGTATTTAAAACAAAAGTAGCAAGTTACATTCATTTCAGGATTTCTAAAAAAAAGGTGACCAAAAGCCGACTCATACAAAAATAAGTAATCCACAAGATATTTCCTCCAATAAAAATCTTTGTACACGGGCATAGTTTTATTCAATACAATGAAGTAAATTTAAGTCAATATTTATTTATTGGGCCAAACATATAAATGGCAGGGCTGGGATATGAACGCTGGCCTGATTCAAATGCCACAGCTTTCAATATAATTAAGTTTCTAATAAGAAAAGTGAAATTCTCACTATTCAAATGCTTCCTTATCTATGTCATAGCATTTAAAAGTCTTTCACCTTGATCATGGAAAAGATTCTGAGAGATATATCATACACAAATCTTTCTCAACAATATAATAAAGTTAGAGTCATCCCAAGTGTGTTTCACTATCACAGTTTTCTGTACCTGCTTTTAAAAGGGAAAAAATAACTTGGCCAAAAGTAGATTTTAATATTGAAAGATCAATATATTCCAGAAAAAGAACAACACAAAGCCAACCTGCAAAACTGGGAGTTAGCAGGAATTCCTCCCACTCATCCCACAGAGAATCATAAAAACAGGAAGAACATGAGCAAAGAAACAGAGATCTTACTGAACTCCGCACTGTCTGAGGGTGAGACACCTTGAGGAATTCTCCCCGTGGCAACACCACCTTTCTCCTTACAGGATGAAATTAAAACTGGACATTTGCTTTCCTTCTACCTGGCAGGAAGAGGTGTGGGTGTGAGTATGGAGGTATTTATAGCCCAAATAATAAGATAAAATTAATGATTAACAACACTTAGTGGAAAAGATGGAGAGAAAAGAAAATAAGTAAGAGGGGACAGGAAAGAGAAGAGGCTAAGCTCCCCCAACTGGGTAAATAGCTCAGAAATCTGAACTACAAAATTTACAGTACTGTCCCAAGAAAAAAAGGACTTTTTAAGGAGCACTGCTCCTCCTCATCCAATGACAACTATATCCTGAGGCTAATAAGTTCCAACAACTGGCTGCTCCAATCTGAAGTCCGACAATAGCTCACATCAGGAATAGATACTTTAAGAAAATTACAAAATGATAACCCTTATCCACCTTCTTCAGGAATATGAGAATACAGAAGATCAGTCATCACCACCAGCCGATCCAGAGTGCTAGGGAAAGATAGGGAACAAATACAGTGCATGGCAGCAAATCAAAAGCCGGAAAGATAAATATTTAGGGGTTGGGAAAGATAAAGGCCAGGAACTTAATGCCTAAGAAAGACGTCTATAAGACAAAAAGTGAAAGGAGGTGAAGAATCTTTGAAAAGTAAGAGAAAATCTACATGAACTCATATGTTCTTTTCATGGAATTCAGAACATCTCAAAAAGCTCTTATCTTACAGTGATCAAAAACAGTGCTGCAAAACTGGAGGGAAAGTATACAGAGCTAAGGAAGGAAAGTTAGGTTGGAACCCGCTGGAGAATACACAAATTCAAGAAACAGAATTAACAAAACAGGAGGAGCAGACTTGAGAAAAATCACAAATAGATTCAAAATAATAATTCAAGCCAATCAGAAATGTAATGGTAGCCAATGTGATCCAATAACAGACAACTATATACCAAGCCCACCCACCCCCAAGATAGTCTCTGGAGAACGGGGAGAAAAATGAATTAAGCATCAAATTCAAATGGGGAGAGGCGGCAGGGGACAAAAAATAAACTCTCAACAACTGATCCAAAATGAACACAAATGACTGCCTGCACATAATTCTTCCTGGCTTCTCCTTCCACTCACAAGGTAAGCCATTACAAAGCTACTGATTCTTTTCCAAACCAGCCTAGTAAACTGTTTCTTCTTTACACTTTCTGTGTCTGTAGATTGTTTTGCCTTTCCCCAAGAGGGGGAAAGAAGAACAAGTTAGCAATCGTTTTAGTTAAGTAAGTTTACTTTGGGGCAAAGTTCACAAAGATAATTGTGAAGAAGTTAACCGTCCTGACTCATGATGCAAGGAAGTGCTTGGAAGTTAAGACTCGTTCCACATAATTCCAATCAAGGAGAATTGTATGTTCCCAAATTGCATAATTTTATCTACTTTTTAAGTAGATCATTCCAAAACTCTTCCTTGATGAAACTAATTTTGACCACGTCTTCTGCTCTAATCTCCTCTCCACCAGGTACTGGAAGGGAAGAAGCACAGCGCTGTACACATAGGCTTTTAAATACATAATACACGTTGTAAGACCAAACTAAACATAGAAAGAAGAAATCACTTAGTTTCTTGTTTTACTCGTTAGTAAGTTGGGAGTAACGTCCACACAGAATTGTTGGAAGGATAAAATACGATCATGAATGTGAAAGCTCTCATCAACTGTTACCTTTATAGGAACCTACAGCTTGATTTTCTTGTCACTCTCCAACTCATGCACTGGTCACGGTCACCTAAAATAAGATCCCAGACAACTATTTAATAAATGTTTCTCAATCTTTTAAATGGATTGTTTCTTCAACAAGCATACATCTTATTCCCTACTGTACTTTTTGCAACATTTTCCTAACAACTTGTATAACACTAAGAGTGCTTTTTCAAATTATAACCTCCTCCTCCAATAATCAAATATAATCCTACCACCACTTAAATAAATACTGAAATCATTTATATGAAATAAATCGTACATAAACTATACAACACTGGATATAGGAGAAAGAACTAATAATTATCCTTAATATCATAAAGAATATGAAAGCTTAAGTTATGTACATATCCATCCAATAAACATACATTCACTAAAACATATGAAATGTGACTCCCATACTTCAAATGATACACACCCAATTCTGCATGTAAATATTTTCCTCATCACTCCACTGAAACTATATTCCCTAAACAAAACAATGCTAATTTTTCTGGTACCTTTTGGACTTTTTTTTAGCCTTCATTGGTCTTCATCTCTTTGGCAACTGCCATAAACAAAATTAACTATTCTTTTATTTGTGGTTTTAAAACACACCCTTGATAGTGTCTAGCACAGTGGGATGACAAAGCTTCAATGATGCTCAGTAATACAGTGTTACTTTTATTCAAAATTCAATACTACCAACTGCATTCACGTCCGTGTCCCTCACCAGACCAGATTTAAAGGGCAAGAATCCAGGCCTTCATATGTATGACAAATATTTACACACACACACACACGTATATCAGAGTAGTCAAGTACTATTTGCAAAATGAGACTGGATTCTGCCTTCTAATTATACTGTCTTTTGAGGATGTCACCCCTCTGTCATCCAACCTTTGCTCTTACCCTGCCAAGCTCAGGCCCCTTCTCCTCCACAAAGTCTTTCAAAACCACGTAAGCCAATGCTAGTCTTTTTACTGAGTGTAACTGAGTGTATTAGAGAATGTTGTCTGGTACTGTATATAGTATAAAATATCCTTTGGTATTATTACATTTTCCCGAACTGAACACAACTTGTCCCAACTAGACAATACACTTAACATTAAGGATCATACCAACTTCTTGATTTACACCCACTGAGCCCAGCACTTTTCAGGTAATTGGTACTCAGTATACTGACTGACGAAGATGAATGTGTGATCTACAATAGAGCTGTGCCCCCATGAGGTTAATGGGGTGCGGCACCGCCTGCTCACAGCAGGAAGAGTCCAGTCCTCTACACTGCATAGACCAGGCGGCAGCTACCCTTCCAATCAGAACCAATACAACAAGGAGAAACATAGAGACCACTTTCTAGTGTAGGTACATACAGGAAGCACAAGCCTTGGAAGGGGAAGCATCCTGACAAAGGTCACTCAGAACTTCGGTGGCAGAGCCTGCACTGAACCCAGGTTCCTAAACAAGAAGCCTCTACTACAAACTGCTCCTCCAACAATGTATCTGAAAATAAATTACCACTGAAGGAGTGAACTATTAAGTCTTTCTGACTACCTCAAATATGTTAATCACTGGAAAACCCCACGATACTAAAGTCGCTCACTAAAATGTCATTCAAAAGAATTAGAAGTTCAGAGAAGAAACTGGAGAAGGAAAACGCTTTTCCAGACTGCTCTTCCTCCACCCACCCTGGACTGCTAAGTGTCCCCAGGCTCTCTCTCTGCTCTTTTTCACTCTACATGCTCCCTCACTATTTTCATCCACACCCTATAGTTTCAACTAGCACTTACAGACTAAGAATTCGAAAATCTAAGTCTCCCAACCAGACTTCAGGGTTAGCTTCCACTCTGTGCATTCAACTGCACTCTAGACATCTATCTCTACAATGTCCCCCAGTCACCTGAAAAACCTCAACATCACTAAGTCCTCATGCCCCCTCCCTCCAACCAACCAGCACCACCCCCTTGTGGTCACTTGCCTACCTTGCTGAACAGCACCGCCTGCCCATAAACCTGTGTCACTTGGGTTTCTTTCCTTTCTTTCACTTCAGACACCAAGTCTCAGGGATTCTCTCTCCTAAATACAGGAGGTTCTTGTACCTCCAGCCAAATCATCCACTGTACTGGAGATCTCCAAAGTTGATCACTCACCTTTACCACAGAAAGTTTTTAACATACATGTACCCAAAATCTACGCTCATTTATTTAGAAATTAAAGAAAATTTAAACTTTAAAGTGATGAGATTTAAACACACACACACACACACAATAGTAAGCCTAAAATTTTCTTCTTACATTCCAATAAGTCCTTTTACACATCGCTGGGAGCCAAGAACGTGTACCTTGGAGACTTTGTACGAGGAGACTGGCCCTGAAAGAAATATACACATGCACCCATACAGGTAATATGTATGTTTGTATACGTGTGTGTATTGGAAGCACACACACAATTTCAGGATGAGGTAACATACACATGCTTAAGCATATTGCTAAATACAGTTAATGCTATCTTCTAAAGCCACAAACCAGAAATAAAATACCACATTATTTTATAAAGAAAAGTTCTCTGTTGTATAAAAGTCTTATAAACAGCCATTTTAAAATGAGAAATTTACAAAGTATAGTTTTGGCTCTTTTTGCACACAGCCCCTGAAAAAGATACACATTTTGTTCACCTACCTACTGAGATATTCTGTAGGCTGCAATATTATGAGTTCTGGGGCCTGGACCTCCTTTAACCTAGGTCTATACTATAATCTTTTAGTTTTCTATAGCTGTTGCTACCATTTCAAGATCCAGAAGACCACGCACCCTTCCTTACTCTTATCCTTCTTACTCTGTCTCAAACAAAACTCTCAAAACACATAACCTAAGTCAGAATAAACCCTGCTGATACAATAATTCAGATGTTCACATATTTGCACAAAAAAATATGGACAACAAATTGGACAAACCAATATGGACAAACAAACATATCTAGGATTTCACACACAACCTTACACATCCTAACTCTCCAGGTAGAGAGGGGGAAACTGCTGAAATTTAACAGCAGTCCTTACCAATCCTCTCCTATCTATTCAGCTTGTTACACATTCAGAAATTTAAATTCTCGGAACTCAAAAATTCTCTGAAACTTCTACCAGTTACAAGATGTTTCAGCTCATCACTTTAGCAGCACAGTTGAGAGCAAACCAGTGTACTTACAGAGTATTAATAAAAAAAGAGAATTCTTCAGATGGAATACTAAACCACTCCCCGACTGCTTGAAGGCCACAATTTATTTAGCAAGAAGCCAAACAATAAAGATACTACATTCAGCAGTAAACATTCCCATGAAAACTAGCACAGTGTCAAACTACTTGATTACTTTTCACTATTAAAGTGACCAATGTCCCCAGTGTCACCTCTAGAGTTAGGAAATTTACCAATGTAGAACTGCATTTTCATTCAGTGATGGTAATTTAGGGCAGATTAAATTATAATGACCAGAAAGTTAAGAAAACTGCCTGACTTTTAAAGTTACTAAATCCAGTGATTCTCAAAATTGTTGATTCCATACTTTTCACATACAGAATGTTGATTAAAAAAAAATCTTAACAAAAAACTTCACATTCTTTAAAAAAAGAAACCAGTAACATAAATACTTAAAACTGTAGGTCTGTGAAGTCAAGGTAAATAAGTTAAATTGCAATTTATTTTCTTTTTGTCTTCAGAAGCATTAACCATCTTCCCTGTCTTTTTAAGTAGCATTCTAACAGAAAATCTCCATTTTATGCTCAATTTTTAGATAAGTAAAACAACTTTCTCTCCAAATGCATGCAATCAAAATACCAATCTGTTTGATCTGCTTTTTATTTATCACTTTATCATCTTCAGTATTATGTTGATCAATAAAACAAAATTATTTAAAACTATGAGAACTGTACTGGGACTCTTAAGTAAGTCCTATGTCCTCTGGGCCTTGATGTTCACAAATGTACAATGGATAACTTCCAACTAAAACTCCGTAATCATTTCTAAAAGTGGGTCTGTTATACAAGCTATTATAAAGAGTGTATGCAGTGGAAGAAAGATGTCTCATCTAAATTCATCTCACCTTTGTTATTTTTGTACCATCAAAAACAACAGTAAAAAATAACCAACAACCTAGGAATTCTACCCACTCTAAACATCTATGTGGTGCTGCCTGGCCAATGATAATAACAGAGACATTCTGAGCTACTTTTAAAATCTTTTTACCATACCAACAGAGGAGTCAAAAGCTACTCTTAAGCCAGGAGGTTTACATTTTACATTTGATTTTCACAACTAGACCGCAGCTAGGAAGGTTACTTGTGGCTCAAACACAGGCTCTTGATCTAGACCCACGGGGTTCTCCAGGGTTTCTGGACGCCCCTCCCCACCCCCCCAGACTTCCTTACACTCCCTGTCCCTTAGTTTCTTCATTTGTAAACTGAGAATAAAAACAGTACCTACACCTCTTTAGAGCGCCCCAGAATTAAATGAGATAATACATGCAAAATGCCTAGAGCTAAGCATGACCCTGTCATTATTATAATATTTTTCATTACTAGTAGCCTCGTCCCTATTTTATAGATGAGGAAAGGGAGGCTCAGAGAGCACAATATACTAATGAGTGCTAGGTTTTGAGTCAAAAGCAAGAATGTGATGAAATGAAAATTGCTTAGGCATTAGATATTGGTATTCTCATAAATCCAACTTATTAAGAAGTACAAGAAATGACACGCAGTAAAGCGACGTAGGGCCCAGGCCGGGCTCTAAACCTCGCCGGGGCCTGACGCTGGGCTGGTCACCGCTTTCGCGCTCGTCCCGGGGCGCCCGAGCAGGCTCCCCCGCGCTGGGACCACGCGCAGCCTGGGTTACGAACACTGCCAAGTGGAAAGCGGGAGCCAGCAGGAGCCAGCACGGCCAACTTCGCTGGAGCCCACCCGCACTCGCCCCGCGGGTGTCCGCTGAGGGACTGTCCGCTCCGTGGGCGCTAACGGCCAGGCTCGGCGCTGCTCAAAGGAAAACCAGGCAGCGAAGGAGAGAGAGACAAAGGGACAGGAACCATCCGGGAGCGTGCAAAGTCCGAAAACGTCCAGTCCCCAAGTGGCCCGGCTCCCTCCCTCACCTGCACACACCAGAGCCGGCGTGGACACGCGGGCGCGGGGCCGGCCGCCACCTCGGCGCTCAGGCCCCAAGACCGGCCAGGACTGCCAGAAATGGCAGGTGGCCGGTCGGAGGCCCGGGTCCTCCACACCCACGCAGCCTGCGGCGCCCCGACGTGACAGCGCCCAAGCGGCGACCTTCCCCTTCGGAAGGCGGCAGGGCCGCGGGGCCGCCCGCGCCGGAGAAGGGAGGTCCGAGGGAGAAGCGGGCGGCCAGGCCCGGCGCGGACTTTCCCGGCGCCCAAGGGCTGGAATCCCGCCCCACCCCCCACTGACTCCCCCGCGCGGGGCCGCCCACCCCCGCCGCGGCGCCCGCCACAAAGGGCCGGCCCGGCCGCGCGCCCGACCCCGAGCCCGAGCCTGCGGCCTGCGGAGGCCCGCCGACCCCCACCTTCTCCGGCGGCGTCCGGCCCCGGCGCGCTCCGCTCGGGCCTGCTGCTCCGCGGCTCCCGCTCGGCCTCTCCCGCGGGCTGGCGCGGCCTCCCGGGTCTCGGGCGCGGCGGGCGGCGGCGGCTCCTCCTCCTCAGGGGCGGGGGGAGGAGACTCGCGCGCCCCGAGCCGCCTCCCAGCAGGAAGCGACCCCGCGGCGGCGCAGCCTCCTCCGCGCCGCCGCCCCTGCTCCCGGGGCCGCCGCGGCCTCCCTCTCCCTCCGGAAACGCATTCCTCCCGGCCGCGTCAGCCCGGCCCGAGGCGAGGAGGGGGAGACGGCGGCCGAGGAGGAGGCGACGACAGGAAGAGCGCCGCCCGGGACAAAGGGGCCGGCCTGAGCGGAGAAAGGGACTCGGCCGAGGCCTTCGCCGTGCCTCAGTTTCCCCTTCTACAAAGCGCGGGAGGGGTCGGGCTGTGCCTGGTGCCCCGAGTGGCCCTGGACGCTCCTCTTGGGTCTAAGTTCGGCTTCTCCAAAGTGGCACGGCTGACCGACCGTCCCGTTTGTCCACTGCTGTCCCTTTCGTCCACTATTGCCCATTTTGAGCCCTGCAAATCTCAGGGCAAATCGGGACGGTTGGTCACCCACCCTGCGGGGCTTCGGAGCCAAACCAGCTTTGTGCTTTTTGGAAGGGAATTAATTACTGAACCTAGTGTTGTTTTTCTGGAGTGAGCACGTGTCTGTCACGTGCCCATAAGAAAGGTGAAGGGAGGAAATGCGGGCCACGAAAGCTGGAGGGGCTGCTTTTGATGGATGTATTAATATTCAGAGGTCTGTTAATGGGGACCAGGTATGAGAAGTAAAAGTTTAATAATGAGGAGTACAGTTTCTATCCCTCCCACTTTTTTTTTTTTTTTTTTAACTAGGTAGAGAATGGAGATATGAGAACTTTTTCTTTTTTTGCAGTTTTTGGCCAGGGTCAGGTTTGAACCCACCACGCCCCGAATATGGGGCCTGCGGCGCCTCACATTTTTTTTTTTTTTTAAGAGAGGGAAACATTCATTATGATAGTGTCTAGGCACATTTTGATTACACGATTCAAACCTGTACCAACCAACCTCATACTGAAACCTGGTAATTCAGAATGTGCTGTAGGCCAGCTGCCATCCTGTTAGCAGAAAATGTTGCAGATGCCACCCATGGAGCTGCGGTACCCTGCAGAGAATAGAACTCAAATTATCAGATTTATGAACCTGAGAAGTTAGTGTTCCTCTTGTGAGAAATTAGAAACTGGGATGCCACTTGGCCGCCACCATTCTTAAATATACGAAAAAACAAAAATAATCTCATTTGTAGAACATTTGCACATTGCTCACTAGCAAAATAAAACCTGTTGGTTAGCCAGTCTCTGAAGATGGCTGGGAAATTAGCATTATTTTTTCTGCTTAATATGACCAAATGCAAGAGGCTAAATAATGTTTCCATGTACTGTATCAATGGTAAAGCTGCCCTTAGAACTCAACAATCTTGGATTTAAAGTATTGGTTTTACCACTGTTGTAAATTAATCAGAATTTCCCTGGTCTCGGTACAGGAAACTGTATCACTCAAAAGATAATTGATCCATGCTTGATTTGCACTACGCATCCCATTTTTTCCCCCTTTTATGTGATTTGAGGAGTCATTTGCAATTGTTTAGGCAAAAGAACATTATGAGGTTTACATGTGCACAACTCTATACTAAATTAATTCCTCAAGGGCAATTAAATCACATTTCTAACACCAGTGTCAATCACTATTCTAGGACACAATACAGACTAACCTAATATTTGATAAATGAATAAATGGGTCCTTTTGCTCCCCTAGAACTAAAAAGGGGCCCTTAACTAAAGTGTTTGTAGCAGTTTATGTACCCAATTCATGAGTTTGGGGGAAAAGAAATTAAAGAATCACATTCCCTCAGAAAAGCAGGAGTGTGACTCTATGATTATAAACAAATATTAGGAAGTGGACAGATAGCTAAAAAGTTAATCTAAGCAAGGATTCGTAGCCCTTCCATGCTAAACAGGAAAGTCGAGTAATAGTGCAAGTCATGTTGCTAGATCATTTCATAATAGAACATCTATTAGTATCTTGAATTCAAATTAAATCTGTACTTCATCTACATTACCTCTCAATTTTTATGTATCACCTTCTGCCATCTCTTAAGTCATTATTATGTCAAATACAATTGCCTTTCCTTTACTTCGGTCACCACATTGCTACTTCCACTTCAAAATGTCTTTGTTCACCTAATATTCTAAAGTTTCAACGACGCTTACCAGTAAAGACATAAGATGATCAGGTTTGCTCACTTAGCCCTTGATTCCTCTTTCTGCCTATAATTATAGGAAGGCTTACCTAAATGAAAGAAACCTTCCAACAGTGGGATCCCAGTTTGATTACTGACCTTTGTATCTAATAGGTTATATTTAATCACATGGTTATGAAATCCAAATCAGGAATGGATAGCTGTCTATCTCTTGTAGTTTGAGCACTCTTGGGACTTAGCCTTTCCAATCTTTGTGGCTCACTCCTTCCAGGAAGCCACAAATCATCCCATAGTAATTTGAAGACTTTTCAGTTTTTGAGAGTAGGAAGTTTTGAAAGGGTAAACTTTTATGGGAAAGTAATTAAGTAAATGTTCATTTATAAATCATTTTCCAAGTACAATAACCATGAGAAGGCAAAACCCCATGGATTAGAACATAGATCACTGCATTGTGAGAACAGAAGTATACTCAAGACCAAGACTAAATTTTTCCTAAGCACAGTCTATACCAGATATCACTTTTAAATAAGCAGGTGACCTTGTGGTTCTGCTA
The DNA here is from genome assembly GCF_027406575.1 of Nycticebus coucang. NCBI lineage: Eukaryota > Metazoa > Chordata > Mammalia > Primates > Lorisidae > Nycticebus > Nycticebus coucang. Next base: position 43,111,512 of record NC_069799.1, on the reverse strand, counting down.
TGCCCAAAACAGCTCCAGCTTATTGTCAAAGCATAATTCTTAAAAATACCTCTTTTCACTCTCATAAGTATGTCCTAGTATGGATGATAAATTATATGGTTACATTATAAATAAGGATATCCAGATAATGAGGAATGGAAGAGTAATTTTAAAAGTCAAAGTCATAGGGACACATTGCAAATCAGATTCCAGGTCAACCTGAAGACCCATTCCAACACTGATGACAGTCATGGGGGAAAGTATACGTGTAGGGAGGGTGGGGGTGTTCAGTATGCAGAATTAGGCAGTTCCTGTGTGATGAAAATGTCCTACTAGAACATTTAATTAAGAAAAAATATCTTGGTAGTGGTCAAGCTAATCAATGGGACTTGAGTTTTAAATAGGTGGTAAGTGCGTGCAGCTTCTGGAGCACACAGTTAACTAGGGAAGTCCTTCATCTTCTTCTTTAATCTCTTTTTTGAAACAGAGTCTCGCCCGGTTGTCCAGGCTGGAGTGCCGTGGTGTGATCGTAGTTCATGGCAGCCTTGAACTCTAGAGCTCAAGAGATCCTCCTGCCTCAGCCTTCTGAGTTACCGGGACTATAGGTGCATCCCTTTACACCTAGTGCGAGATATTTAATTTTTATGAGGGGGGGGTCTTACTGTATTGCCCAGGCTGGTCTGAAACTCCTGGCCTCATGTGATCCTCCTGCTTTTGCCTCCCAAAGTGCGTAAGTCGTCATGCCGGCTGGCTTTCAGCTACTTTTTCTAAGAATCCTTTCTACAGATTGACTGTATATATTTTTTCAATCTGTCACACTTCAGTTACTTTGAATGTAATTTCTAATTTAAATTTTTAAGGAAAAAAAGATGAAGATAATGGGGATAGAAGGAAGAGGTCTCTGATAACATCATACAGTAGTAATGGGTAAGTGCTTCCGAATCATGAAGGACTCCCTTCTCAAGAAACTAAAATGTCTCTTTGAAAATGTGAATATGTGTGTGCCTTTGTAAGAAGCAGCCACGGGCATTACCAACACGTTGAACAACAAGAAAGGGAGAGAATGTGCTTCTAGTTCCTCCTCTTTCTGTCTCCAACTGTATAACACAAATGGTTATAAAATTCAGAGAAATTATAATTCTATTTGCTTTACAGTTTTTTTTTTTGTTGTTCACATGGAGGCTTCAATGTCCTGGGCACGCTTCAGCACTCTTTTATAATAGCTAGAGGATCCATGAAAAATTCAGTTTGCTCTGAGGCAAGTGCTAATGTGAAGTGTGTCAGCATGCTTGACTGGCCTGTCCCGAGGTTTTAGTCAATGCTTCATCCCTTGGTCTATTTAAAAGTAAGGTGGAAAATGGCAGAAGAAACTGACCTGATTTGCAATATGTTCCTTATAGCTTAGGCTAGCAATTAAGTCTTTTCCTTTTCCAGATAGTTAACAGTAGCTGGATTATGACTTTGAATATGGGTCAGATGAGTCAACTGGTTCTGCTTCCTGTTTTCCATATATAGCATCCCATTTTTTTCTCTTGCTGGGCCATACAGCATTGCCTGTACTGGGTGTGAGCATTCCTTGCCAGCATTCAGATACTGAACATTTTTAACAGCCTGGCGGGAACAGTGTTTTTAGGCAGCTCTTTGCAAACACTGAGTTTCTTCAGCTGTAGAAGGGAATGTGCCTTCCCAAATAAGAATAAAGAATACGCCAAATATAAGCAGTTGAATAGCACTGGAGTTATTTTTAGGAACCAGGATCACACAGTACAGGAAATGACAGTGTTACCATCAATGGGGTTATAGCTAGTGACTATCAAGCAACATTATTTCTTTCCTCATTTCACTGCTTTTGAGCATCTTGAGAAAAGTTAGCAGTTATAATCTGGAATTAGAAACAGCTTAACTTTAGTTCAGATTCATTGGGGAATAGGAAGAATACGTTTCCCTAAAAAAGGTATGCGTGGTATGTAAAAACCCTTCTCCTGAACCCCACCCACCACAAATGAATCCTCATAACATACTGTCTAAGGCAGAGTTCTTGCCTCATGGCTATGAATGGGAGACTATAAACTCCCTAAAATTGTAGGCAGAATTTCATTTATACATAATTATCTGTGCTATTCTGGTTTTAATGTGATCTTAACCCCCAAACATTAAGAATCACTATTTTAATTTTTATTTTAATAGAATCAGTTCCTTTCATAGCCTAAATGCCTAAACAAATGTCTTTTTTGTTGCCTTAGAACAAGGGTCCTCAAACCATGGCCCGCAGGCTACATGCGACCCGCCGAGGATATTTATCTGGCTCACAGGGTGTTTTTGCCCCCACTGCCTGTCCTGCTTAGCGGCCGAGTCCCGGGCCACAGTGCGCATGTGTGGATGTGCGCAGCACTCTCCGACTCCCCTCCTTTTCTCTGTCTCTCAAGTGCTCATCTTAGTTTCAGGTGTGATGGGACGAGTCACGAGCTTGCCTGTGCAGTCCGCTGTTGCCTGAGGACTAAGATAAGAACAAGTAAGGATTTTTCTTTTTTGAAGTTAGGAGGTCTTTTTTTTTTTTTTATTTTGCAGTTAGTAGGGTCTTTTTTTCCTGAAGTTAGGAGGGTTTTTTTTTTTTGCAAATAGGGGGCACCTTTTTCTTTTTGAAGTTAGGAGAGCCTTTTTTCTTTAAAGTTGGTTAGTTGGTTGGGGGTGGTTGGTTTCTAGGGGGGTTGCATCACAGTGATAACGCAAATAGTCAGTGCTCAGTGCTAATGCAAATGGTCAGCACTCAGAGGTAATGCAAATAGTGCTCGGTGGTAATGATAATTGTAAGTGCTCGTTGTTAATGCAGATAGTCAGCATTCAGTATTAATGCAAATTGTCAGCAGTCAGTGTTAATGCAAATGGTCAGTGCTCAGTTTTATCACATGGGGGCCCCACACTAATAATCTGCCTAGGGCCCCATGGTAACTTAATCTGGCTCTGCAGACAGCTGAGGAGTAGGAAACCCAATTTAATTGACAGAGCATTTATATTCTGATTGCTATTCAGTTGTGTATGATGTTGTATGTTGTGTGCTGTGTAAGCCCCGGTTCATACTGTTGCGATCTCTGAACAGTGCGAGTTCAGCCATATGCTTGTACGGCTGAACTCACATTAGATTTGGTCTTCTTTGAGAAGACCCATGCGATCAGATTCCTGTGCGAGTTCACAGATTGCAGTGTGGTTCACACAGGGTATTATAAACTGGAAAGGTGGTGGAGGAAACCCCTCTGTAATCGTGCCTGTTCCCACACCACACCAGTGTGAGCCTGATGTAAAAGCGGACTTCCACCAATATGGACACTGGTGAGGCTGAAATGATGTGGACTGGCAAGGCTGCATTGATGGACACTCATCAGACTGCACTGATGGGCAGTGAAGTCTATATGTCTCTGTGTGGGTCAAGTTATTGCTGGAATATTGTTTTTGTAGCGCTGTATATATATATTGGTATTTTACTAATAGCAATTTGGAATCCCTAGGAAACAATGATATCAAGAAAGAGAAAAATGGAGTCAGAGTGTAGGATATTCAAAAAACGGTGGACTTATGATTACTTTTTCATGCAGTACAAGGAAAGAGCTGTGTGTTTAATGTGCCAGAATATAGTGTCTGTGTTCAAAGAATACAACTTGCGTCAACACTATCAAGCTCAACATAAAGATAAATATGATTATTTGGTCAGAGAAATGAGAAAAGATAAAATATTAAAACTGAAAAATACATTGACAACTCAGCAAAATACTTTTGTGAAGCAGAAGCAGCTAAATATTTCATCACTGCGAGCAAGTTTTCAAGTTGCCAAGCTAATAGCATGTACTGGCAGACCATTCGTAGAGGGAGAATTTGTTAAAGAATGCCTTCTTTCTGTTGCCAAAGAGATGTGTCCAGAGAAGGCCGATTTATTTAGTACAGTGTCTTTCAGGACCTACAATTACATGAAGGATTGAAGAAATGGGAGACAATTTGCATCAGCATTTGTAAAACTCCACAAAAACACTTTCCTATTTTTCCTTGGCACTCAATGAAAGTAATGATGTTTGTGATTTTGCAGAACTTCTAACTTTTATTCGTGGGACGAATGACTATTTAGAAGTCACGAAGAGCTTGTTGCACTGTAGAGCATCAAAGAAACAACTACAAGAGAGGATATCTATGAAAAGTTTTGCTGAACTGTGAATGGTTTGGAGCTGGACTGGGCTAAACTAGCCAGTGTGACAACTGATGGTGCTCCTAGCTTGGTGGGGTCTAAGAAAGGAGTAATTGCTCACATTAACCAAGAGATGGACAAATATAACCATTCTCATCCAATAGCCATACACTGCCTCATCCACCAACAAGCGCTGTGTAGTAAATCACTGAAGTGGGAATCTGTTATGAAAATTGTGGTATCTTGTGTTAACTTCATTAGAGGTAATGCACTAAACCACAGACAATTTCAGGAATTTCTGTCTGAGCTAAATGTTGCCTGTGAAGATGTTCCGTACCACACAGAAGTCCATTGGCTGAGTCAAGGGAGAGCTTTGAAACATTTCTATGACTTACTGCCACAGATTACAGCTTTTCTGCTTTCAAAAAAACAAAGAAGTACCAGAGCTCAATGATGCAGAATGGAAATGGCACTTTGCCTTTCTGACAGATGTAACAGAGCTTCTCAACAGTTTCAATGTGCAACTTCAAGGAAAGGGGAAGCTCATCTGTGATATGCAATCACATGTGAAAGCACTTGAAGTAAAATTAGGCCTCCTCATCAAACAAGTGAAGGAGGAAAATTTCTGCCATCTCCTCACAACTCAAAATCTGTTAGCAGAAAAACCTTTGGTTGCATTTCCAAATAAAACATGTGTGAATTCACTGGAAAAGTTGCAAAAGGAGTTCCAATTTAGATTTAAAGAGCTTCATCTCCATGAATAGGATATACAGCTTTTCCATAACCCATTTTCTATTGACATTGAAAATGTGGATAGGATTTACCCACCGGAACTGGCTGAACTGCAGAATTGTGACTCTCTGAAAGACGCATTCAAGTCAAGCAGCCTTCCTAATTTCTATGCATCTCTCCCCTCTGAGACATACCCTAATCTCAGGAACCATGCACTCAAAATGGCAACCATCTTTGGCAGCACTTATGTCTGTGAACAGACTTTTTCCAGAATGAAACATCTGAAATCTCCAACCAGATCTAGACTAACTGATGCACACTTGCATCACTTGTTACGACTAGCAGTGACAAATATGGAACCGGACATTGACCATCTCTTTAGCCAAAAGCAGGCTCATAGTTCCCATTGAAATACTGGTAAGTTTGTTGATTTAACTTTACTTGTTCTTCATTTTAAATATTGTATTTGTTCTCATTTTTTTTAAATTTCAAAATAAGATATGTGCAGTGTGCACAGGAATTTGTTCATAGTTGTTGTTTTTTTTTTTTTTTTAAACTATAGTCCGGCCCTCCAACAGTCTGAGGGACAGTGAACTGGCCCCCTGTTTAAAAAGTTTGAGGATCCCTGCCTTAGAATTTTGAGTTGAGTATTGATTAGTCTTATCTAAAACAATTTTTAAAACATTAGACAATTCTTCCAAATATTTTGTTACAATTACAATACAATTTTCACTGCATGTCATTTGACCTGTAGGAGACAGAACAGAAAAAGTAGAATCTCCTGGGATCAAACTGCACATTTAAAGAGTGTGTTGTTTCTGTTTACTTTTCAAGGTAAAATATACTTCAGATAGAAATTAGAATTTTAAATTTTCAATTTCTGATTTCTATAGTAGGACTTAAATGACTTTGATATGTAAATATCACCATCTTGTAAAACTGTTGTGCATTTTAAAGTAGATTCAGTTCCATTATAAATACATCTTAATTGTACTTCCTAATATTTTCCCTGAAGTGTTTGGAATAATAAGTCCTATGACACTTCTACTTTAAGATTTCTGCCTGGCTATCAGTTGATGTCATAGGCTGTTCCCTCTAAGATTATAAAAATTCCCTACTTAGAACTGCTCACGGCTCGCAGTCGGGTAATGTTTTAGGTTGAAAGAATTTTGCCTTTTATATTATTTTATTGTACTAGAAGGAAATAATCATAGTCTGAAAAGTTTTAGTGGTTTAGAACCTTAATATTTTTGTATTCCTGACTCTTCATTTAACTAAGTTTATACCGAAATCCTCAATTATCATTCTCCTTTTATGATAAAGTAAATATTTCATTATTTATAATTATCCAGTAGCTTCTACTTGCCTAAAATAACTTTTTTTTTTTTTGGCCGGGGCTGGGTTTGAACCCGCCATCTCCGGCATATGGGACCGGCGCCCTACCCGCTGAGCCACAGGCGCCGCCCCTAAAATAACAACTAAAATGTTTTTCTCTTACAGTCAGGACATGGGTTACAGAAATGAAAGACTTCAATCAAAATTTCATTAGTAAATGTTGCTGATGTGTGATATCTAATTCATAGGATAGAAAGAACTGAATTCTTACATTTAAGAAATTATCCTCTGATTAAATAAATTCAAATGCATCTATGGTATAATAGAATAATTGACAGTTTTAAATAAAAGTGAATTAGACAAGTCAAACAAGATATATATATATATATCGTGATATATAATCCCTATGTGAAGTGGTATCAATATCACCCACATTTTAGAGGCAAGAGAGGTTAAATTGTGTAACTAGTGAGATACAGAACAGAGATTGGAAACCAGTCAGTCTGACTCCAGAGTCCAGACGTTTATTCATTGCACCTTCCTGTCACTGGTCTCTTATGTAATTTTGCAGAAACAGCGTCTGCCCTGTTCCAGCTCCACTGTGACTAGGCAGCCAAGTCTATAATGCTAGCGTTCAGAAAATGAGAAGTCAGTCTCTCTGCAGAGGTAAGCCATGCTCTCCATCGTCAGCATTTCCAATAATAGTAATGTGTCATTTCATCCCTGTGTTACTCCTTGTCTGTATCGTAATTGACTCAGAAGTAGGTGGGCATCAGAGTGCCATTTGACTCTGCTATCATTTGGCAGAGTCCCTCCAAACCTCATGTTGAAATCTGATCCCATGTGTTAGAGGTGGAGCCTAATGGGAGGTATTTGAATTGTGGAGGCAGATCCCTCTCTAATGGCTTAGTACCACCTGGAGGTAAATGAGTAAGTTCTTGCTCCATTTCACGTGAGAGCCATGAGAGCCAGTGGTTGGAAAGAGCCTGGGACCAGGGAGGCTCTCTCTGGCCTCCTCTCTTGCCATGTGATGTCTGAACATGCTGTCTCCCCTTCCCCTTCCACCATGAGCAGAAGCAGGTGCTGGCAGTGTCACGATTCTTGTATGGTCTACAGAACCATGAGCCAAAGAAATCTCTTCTTTATAAGTTACCCATCCTCAGGTATTCCTTTATAGCAATGGTTCTCAACGTTCCTAATGCTGCAAACCTTTAATACAGTCCAAATTTCTGTATTAAACCTTGAGAAACACTGCTTTATAGCAACACAAATGGACTGAGACAACCCACTTAAACTCTCAACAACTACATGGGCAGCAGAATCTCCATAGTTGACCCCTCCCTAGACTGACCACCTCCTTAAGTTGACCTAGTTTTCATACACCAGACATGCACCGTATGTACATGTTGGTACAGCAGGCCTAGTTCCTTATGTTGACCACCTCCATATGTTGACCAGTTGGCTACAGTCCCTTGGGTGGTCAACTTACAGAGGTCCCACTGGATGGAGAAAGGACAAGATGAGATTATAACTGGTTTTCTTTTAAAGCTTCTCATCGTCATCAATACGATTGTCATATATCAGTGCAAACAGGCACACAGGCATGGGGCTGAGATTGTCCAACCAAGTATTTTCCAAAGTTTAACCATAGCATATGCTTTATTAGAGACCTTAGGATTCTGTCTTAAGGTCAATGACCATATCTTACTTGTGCATGTCTGACACAGTGTCTTATATATATGATCATAGCGTGTCTCTTTACATTTACCATAAAATCACCACCCCTCTCCCTCTTTGTCCTCATCTCAAAATATCTCCCCCCTTGTTCACTCTATTTTGATCACTCTGACCTTCTTTCTAGTCCATGACATCATCAAACTTATTTCTCCCTCGGGGTTTCCATCCTTACCATTTCCTCTGCCTGGAATGCTCTTTCCTTGTCTGCTTCCTTCTGTCAGTCAGATCTCAGTTTAACTGTCACCACCTTAGAAGGTCTTACCGCCTCCTATTAGATCTAAAACAGTCCCTCAGAACCTCTCTATTAGGTGGCCGTGTTTTAATGTCGCATGACACCATTCTGCATGTCTGTTGCATGTCACTACCTGATTTTTTTTTTCTCACAAAAGAAATGGATATTGAATGAATAAATACTTTGTCATTTATTTAACAACAAGTATGAAGGTCCTTTTGATGCCTTATGAAGATTACAAGGTTAACATAAAATAACATCTTAGAAAGTAATTATTTAGTGTAGCTTTCATTCTTAATCTTGCTTTTAAAAACATTCCGTTTAGCACTGGCAGGGGTGGCTCACACCTATAATCCCTGGACTCTGGGAGGCCCAGGCAGAAAGATTGCTTGAGGCCAGGAGTTTGAGACCAGCCTGAGCAAGAGTGAGACCCCACTTCTACCAAAAATAGAAAAACTAGCTAGGCATGGTGGTGTGCTCCCAGCTTCTTGGGAGGCTGAGGCAGGAGGATCACTTGAGCCCATGAGTTTGAGGTTGTAGTGGGCTATGATGATACCTCTGTGGTCTAGCCAGGGGCAATACAGCAAAGCCCTGTCTTTTAAAAAAATCATTTAATTCTGGTAAAAATGTTCAAAAACCTAGGGGAAGAAGGAAATTGCTTTAACATAAAAAAGAAAATGCACAGCTAACATCACACATGATGGTGAAAGACTAAAAGGTTTTCTTCTAAGATCAGGCACAAGACAAGGATGACTACTCTCACCAATTCCACTCAGACAAGAAAAAGAAATAAAAGGCATCCTAACCGAAAAGCAAGAAGTAAAATTAGGTGTGCTCACAGATGACATGACTTACATGTAGAAAACCCGAAACATTGAGCATACGCATAGACACAAATAGTTAGAATAAGTGAATTAAGCAAAGTTGCAGAATACAAAATCAATTTTTTATACACTAATAATGGACAATCCCAAAGGAATTTAAGAAATCAGTGACAGTTACAACAGCATAAAAAAAAAAAATTTAAGCCAAGGAGGCAAAAGATTTATACACCGAAAACTACAAAACATTGCTGAAAGAAATTGAAGAAAACATAAGTAAATGGAAAGACATCCCAGGTTCATAGATTAGAAAACTTCATATTGTTAAGATGTCAACCCTACCCAACATGATCCTCAGATTCAATGCAAGCCCTATCAAATGCCATTTTTTCAGAAGTATAAAATTTCATCCTAAAATTCACATTGAATCTCAAGGGACCCCAAATAGCCAAAACAATCTTGACAAAGGAAGTCGCATCCTTGTTCATTTCAAAGCTTATTACAAAGCTGCAGTGTTCAAAACAGTGTGATACTGGCATAATTATAGACATATACATCAATGGAACAGAATAGAGAGCCTTGAAATAAACCCTCAAATACCTGGTTAAGTGATTTTCAACAGGAGTGCGAAGACTTTTTAGTTTCTTCAATAAACGGTGCAGGGAAAACTGGATATCCACAGGCAGAGAATGAAGTTGGATTCTTATTTTACACCATATACAAAAATTAACTCAGAATGGAACACAGACCTAAAACTATAAAACTTGTAGAAGAAAACACATGGCAAACTCTTTATGGCACGAGATTTGGCAAGAATTTCCTAGATACAACGTGAAAAACATAGGCAAAAAAGGAAAAACAGACAAAATTAAAACTTTGCATTTAAAGGACACAATTGACAAAGTGACAATGCGACATACACAAGATAATATTTTCAAATCCATTCTAAGTACTTACCTGATCAGGTAATTATATCCAGTATAGATAAAGAACCAGAAATCAACAATACCTACACCAACAAAAGTCCAATGTGAAAATCCAATTGAAAAGGACTTGAATAAACATTTCTCTAAAGAAAACTTACAAACAGCCAAGACAAGACTCTTAGCATCACTCGTCATTAGGAGATGCAAATTGAAACCATGGTGAGCTACCACCTCATACCTGTTAGGACAGCTGCTATGAAAACAAAACAAAAATAAATCCTGGGAAATAACGAGTACTAGCGAGGATGTGGAGAAATGGGGGCCCTTGTGCTCTGTTGTAAAATGAAAAAGTGAAACATGGTGCAACTGTTATGGTGGTTCCTCAGATAATTAAAAATAGAATTGCCTTATGATTCAGCAATTCCACTTGTGGTATATACCTAAAGAATTGCAAGCGAGGTCTTGAAGAGATATTTGTTTTATCTGTACAGCAGCATTACGCACAACAGCCAAATGGTGGAAGCAATCAGAGTTTCTGTGGATGGGTAAATGGATAAACAAACTGTGGCACGTGCGTTCCACAGAATATTATTTGGCCTTAGAAAGGAATGACATTCCAATACATGTTGCAGCATGGATGAACCCATGCTAAGTAAAATAGGTCAGTCACAAAAAAGGACAAATGCTGTATGATTCCACTTACATGAGGGACATTGTGTAGAAAATACATAGAGACAGAAAATGGAAGTATGGCTGCCATGGCAAATTACATGGTTTAAATTTAGTTGTTAACATTTCACATTTAGGAAAATATAAATGCATCACTTCATTCTCCCCCTTACAAATTTTTAATAACTGAAAGTACATTGTAGGGGGGTCTATATCTGAAAAAAGTACCTACCTTAAAAATAACCCCCCTTTTTGAGCAAGTAAAGTCTGGCATTATTATCAGACATTTACATGCCAATATGTTTTTCTCCTATGTAAAAATTTCTGAGTTTCGGGGAAATGAACTTATTCCCCCAAGTAGTCTAGCTTTTAGTGTGAAACCAATTTCGCATAGCACCAATTGTGCTCTTGTGGACATTAAATAACATTTGGTAATTATAAATACATCTTTATAAAATAGGCTTTTTTGGGGAAAAAAGAAAAAAGTATAACGTGGTGTACAGATTATGAGCTGTGTTCACAACTTACTAGAAAATTGTCTCCTGTACATGTTGAATTTCCTTCTTTGTGTGTGAGTCTGAGTCAACCAGAGAGATGTAAATATTTTACAAGAGTCAGTTCTGGGCAGTACTGAGAGACTTACTCACATACAGGTAATCTCCATGGACAAGTAACATTGTGGAAAGCACACTTTGTATCAGATCGAACTGGTCAGGAAACAAACCAAAAAGAAAAAGTGAAAAACCCAGAAACGGCTGCTTTCTGTGGTGACTCACGCCTGTAATCCTAGCACACCGGGAGGCTATCGCTTGAGCTTAGGAGTTGGAAACCAGCCTGAGCAAGAGCGAGACCCCAGACCCCAAGAGCGAGACTACCAAAAATAGAAAAACTAGCCTGGTGTCATGGTGGGCATCTATAGTTCCAGCTACTTGAGAGGGTGAAGCAAGAAGATTTCTTGAGCCTGAGAGTTTGACATTGCTGTGAGCCAGGCTGATGCCACGGCACTCTACCCAGGGCGACAGAGTGAGACTCTGTCTCAAAAAAAGAAAGAGAGAGAGAAAGAAAGAGAGACCCAGAAACAGTAACTGACCACATTAACATAAGGTAATTTACATAAACTCAAGACAGGGACCATTTGTCTACAGATTTGACAGAGATGGGTGAACGATGACAGTGGAAAGCTATTGACAAATGTTCATCTGAAACGGGCATGCCTGTAGGTGCCATAAATACAGAAATTGCAGCCAAAGTTTTCTACAATAATCAAGAATATTCCTAAAACTACATGGACAAGTTACTATTAATTTTCATCTAGCCTTTTGGAAAACCCATTCATTCTTCCAAAGTCTATTTCAGGAAAACAATTCTACATTATACCTTTGATGCCATATCAATTTCCTTTTTTTTTTTTTTTTTTAATTTCAGGTTAAAGTGAGGTACAGACAATGAGGTTACAGCATTTGCATTTTTAGGTAGAGTCCCTCTCATAGTTGTGTCTCACACCCAAAATGTGGCCGTATACCCTTACATGTTGTCCCTTAAGTTGGAGCACATCAATCCCCTTCTCTCTTCCTCTCATTCCGCTCCCTCGTTTCCCCCTAACCCCCCAACTTGAATTGAATTGAGTTTTTCTCTTGTGTGGGCATGTATTAGATCATCTACTAGCTTCATATTAGTATTGAGTACGTTGGAAATTTGGTTTTCCATTCTTACGATACTTTACTGAGGAGAATGTGTTTCAACTCCATCCAGGTTAATACAAAAGCTGTAAAGTCTCCATTTTTTGTGTGTCTGAATAGTATTCCATGGTATACATATACCACAGTTTATTAATACATTCCTGGGTTGGTGGGCATTTAGGTTGTTTCCACATCTTGGCAATTGTAAATTGAGCTGCAGTGAACAATCTAATGAAAATGTCTTTATGACAGAATGATTTTTTTTTGTCTGGGTAGATGCCTAGTAATGGGATTGCACGATCAAATGGAAGGTCTAGTTTGGGTTCTTTGAGGATTCTCCATACTTCTTTCCAAAGAGGCTGCATTAGTTTGCAATCTTACCAACAGTGTAAAAGTGTTCCCTTCTCTCCACATCCACGCCAGCATCTGCAACTTTGGGACTTTGTGATGTGGGCTATTCTCACCGGTTTTCTTTTTCTTGGATTTCCACCCACCCTCTCACCCTCACAAGCAATATTAAAGTGGACAAGAAGTCAAAAAGCAGTTGTTGGTTTCTGCAAAGTGATGAGTCTTACCATTGACCATTTGAATAGGACCCCAAAGCACCCTGGTGGACTGAAAATTGGGCAAGGGAATATTTCCATGCACACCGTATTTTTCAACACAGCACGATTTATTATAAAAACTTGCATTCTAGAGTCAGACAAGCCTAGAATCTCTTTCTGAGTAGAGTCAGACAAGCCTAGAATCTCTTTCTGAGTTTTGATAACTTCCTGGGCCTTGGGTTTTTCATTTGGAAATTGAAATAGTATAAATATCTTTCTCAGGGTTTTTAAGGATAGTAAACTAAATGAGACAATATATGCAATGTAAAAATTAGCTGAAATGCTGTATGTTATGAAAGAGATAGCTTTGGTTGGTATTGTTACTCCTTTTCTTTAAAATGTCTTGGGATGGGCGGTGCCTATGGCTCAAAGGGGTAAGGCGCTGGCCCCATATACCAGAGGTGGGGGGTTCAAACCCAGCCCTGGCCAAAAACAACTGCAAAAAAAAAAAATGTCTTGGGAAACCACAAACTTCGGCCCATCTCGCTGGCCTGGGTGGGCTATGGCAGCTACTCTGGGGATTTTGCTCAGTGTCCTGAACACTCCAGAGATTTTCATTTTCTGTGTCACGTAATTATAGGAATGGGCTAGCTAGACCTTTCTAAGAATGTCACGTATAGTGTTGATTGCTTCAAAACAATGGGACCTGTTTAACTTGGTCCGCGTTCAAGGAAGAACCACAGAGATAAAGGACAGAAGAGTAAGAGCTAAAAGAAAAAACTAAAGTGTGCAGAATTAGTGAGCCAGGAGGAGTGAGGGCAGATTGCTGGTAAGAGCCTTCACATGCCACTGGGCTATTATTAATATGTAAAGTAGAGCCACCCAACCATTTTCACTTGGGCACTCTGAAAAATGTTAAATGTGCCCCGTGCACCTGGGGACCCACACCCTACTGACCAAAATTGGCATGGGAGGAGCAGGACTTCAAAGAGATTTTACTCGAATATAATCTAGAAGCTAAAAATAGAAAAGAGTGGACTACATTAAATTAGGGTTTACTAACTGGTAAACCCTACTTTACTGGTTAGAGCCAGCCTAAGTTGTGAGGGAAATGTAATTTTTGGAGGTATTTTAAATCTACAAATGGTTGGCATTTGTAGTTCAGTGGTTATAGTTTTTGCCAGTCTTATACAACTGCACTAGAAACTGGAGCAATTGTTTTCTTTGTTAAAGAGGTGATGAGGATTCCTATAGACCTGTGGTCAGGACCGAGGACGTGTCTCCTTTTATCATTGCAAACATTAACGGTAATAAAAGTCAAGAAGCGTTATCTTCCCATGAAAAATCTTCCATCTCTAGAGAAAAAAGTTGAATTTGGGTGCCTGTGATTGAGAAGGATAGGCTCTCAAAATCAATCGATCTGAGACAGAAAATGGAAGTGTATAACCAATTATCAGTACCTATCAGAATGTAAAAGTGTTTGGGGGTGTGTGTGATGAGGAGAGGTAGTGCTTCCGTAGGGAAGCAAAGAAAAGTGGGTGTTCCAGCCACTGTCCAATTGCCCAAGTGAGAGACAAAGCTTTAGGGGTGATTCGAATGGGTGTGGTGATTTTGAGTGTCTATGCACAGAAAACAACTCACACTCGGTGAGAATTAAATGTACAGCTCACAAATGTGAAATCAATGGCAGTCTATTGCAGTGATGGCTAAAAGGTGTCAATGATGGCTCCCAGAGACAAGGTCACAGTGAAGATGTTCAGGCCAGGTTTATTGAAAGGGGAGGATGACTCTCTTGGGCAGTGCAGAGAGGCGAGGCTGTCTCTGTCTATCTCTTCTGCCTCAAAATGGAGAAAATCAGGATAAACCCAGTCCTGGGAATCTGGATGGAAAAAACAACAAAGAATTTTTGAAGAAGAATTAATCACTAAAGTTGTGGGCTCATCGTTTCTGGGAGATCTTTACAAATAAGCCCTCTTCTTATTTGCTACTAAATGGTTTTGTTCATTCCAATTTGAAGCCTGAAAAACGTGCTAAATGATTTCTGATTCCTCCCTATAAACTTTATGATTTTTCAGACTGATGGATAATTCTCTTCTCCCTGGATTATTAAAGAGGAGATGTTTTGGCTAGCACCAAGCTGAACAAGCAGAATGTAGCTTTTGTCAGATGTTACAAGAAATGCTTAATAATATTATTTGGCATAAAAGGTGACATGTATTTGAGACCGAGGCTTCTTAACAGGATGACTAACCCAAGTCAGGCCTGCGATGTAAATTAGTATCACCATCTCAAGCGTATTAACAGTCTTGCAGCTGGTTGATCAGGATGTTATGCAAAAATAGGTAGGAAGGAAATAACTTTAGTTGCCATTCCATTTTGATTAGATTTTAAGTTACCAGTGTCAGGTTGAATACTTGCCCTTCTATTTTGAAATTCTGAACTCTCTCTAGCTAATCAAAAGTAAATTCATACCCCTCCCTTTTTTCCCCTATAAATCAAAACCTAAATGTCATTTATAAAATAGGATAACACTGCTGCTGTTTTTATAGGTAGATTTGCAGGGTGTAAGCTTGCTACATTACTAGTGTAGTATGAAAAGACGTTTCAACTCCAAATTTCAGTATCAAATCTTTTATTGGGGGTAATGTTTTCCTAGGAAACATTAACATACAATTTCAAACTGTTGCAGTAGACCACGACATTTGTAGCTATTTTTAAAATTATGAAATATTTGTAAGGCTATTATTGTGCATTCCCTTGGAAAGTGCAATCTTCAGTATCATTTTAGTTTTTCTTCTCTTTTCTTTTAGAGGACTCTTGGTAGCATTTTTTTTTCATGGGCTAGAAGAGGTCCTGATAACTTCTCTTTCCCAATTATGAACATAGCAAAGGCAGAGAAGTTGTCCCAAACTAAGGCTGAAAGACGAGAAAGAAGTATGTGAGTGATCCAAAGGAAAGGAAATGAAAGAGACAGGTAGAAGGGACACTTAGGGGGCTTACAAACTAAACCACTAAGCCAGGCACAGCGGCTCATGCCTGTAATTCCATCACTCTGGGAGGCCAAGGTGGTTGGATTGCCTTACAGGAGTTTGAGACTAGCCTGAACAAGAGTGAGACCCTGTCCCTAAAAAAATAGCTGGGTGTTGTGGCAGGCACCTGTAGTCCCAGCTACTCAGGAGGCTGAGGCAGGAGGATCACGTGAGCCCAAGAATTCGAGGCTGCCGTGAGCTAAGACGACACAGCACTCTACCAAGGGTGACCCAAGTAAGACTCTGTCTTGAAAACAAACAACAAAAATAAACAACCAGAAGGTAAAAGGAGATATTTCTCCATGAAAGGACCAAAGAAAAAAAGTCAAGAGCTTTTAAAGAATCCCTTAGACTGGGTCTGTGGTCACAACTTCAGAACCGCCTGAATATATGTTAGGAACTCACTAAGCACTTTTCATATTATTACCTCATTACCAAAAAAATATTATTACCTCATTAAACCTTCAAGATGGACATTGCCCATCCCATTTTTTTTTTTTTTTTAGGAAGATTTCAAGCCAGATTTGTGCAGCCAGAAGGGCGTACTGATTGTCAGTTCACAGAGCTATTTACCTGCAGGCTTCCTGTGTGCCTTCCGCTACATTACACGCTGTTCCTTTTCCCCATCTCAGTTGCTGCGGGGGCCAGAACTTTTCTTCTGTCAGCTCCCCACTGCTACTTGTTGCGCTCCCTGATAAAGAAACTGACATTGACAGGGGTTTCCAACATTTTTTTTTCTCTGCTGCGCATTGGAAGAATAAGAGTAGTCTCAGGCCGTATATTAAATATACAAACACTAACAGAGGCTGATTAGCAAAAGAAAAAAAGGTCCACGCATATTTTTCATGCTATTCAACACGACACATAAGCAAAAAAGTCCTCACAAAATCAGTATCCAGCCAGGCCACAGGTTGGGTATCCTTGTAGACAATGCCAATTTCACTAGTGGGAAAAGGATCAATTCTAGGATAATTTTCACTGTTTTAGCCGAGATAGCATGTCAATGGATTGGTTTTTCTTCTCATTGAATAGACTAGTTCAGGCTTTTTATTTAACGTTCACATGTTTTGCCTCCAGCAGTATATTTCTGTCTGAGATTCACGGGGAAGCATGTTCAGGTATTTTATATTCAACAAAGATATTAGTGGATACGATCTGGTATTTTAGTTTCCCGCGTCACAGCTGAAAAGTTACATGCACTATTTACGTGAGGATTTGTTATAAGTAATCTATGGAAATAATTTTATAATAAATACTTATAATTGAACATAATTTCATGTAAACTTAAATTCGATATAAGTCTGGGTTCTGAGAGTTTTTACTCAAATATTTTAGGCACACCACAGGTGCTGTTTTCATGAGGTCACCTGTCATCATAACTTCGAGGCTCTTACCCAGAGCTGGAGACCTCAGACAAATCTTAGAGATACTTGCCATCTTTTTGGTGCTTTGGTTGCAGCTTGGGCCAGGGTCAATTAGATATTAGTTGACAGGCGCTTAGGTTGGTTCCACATCTTTGCAATTGTGAGTTGTGCTGTGATAAACATTCAGGTGTAGGTGTCTTTTTTTTTTTTTTTTTTAACATAAAATAACTTCCTTTGAGTAGATAATCAGTCATGGGATTGCTGACCATAGAGGTTGCCACTAGTTTAGATAGGAAGAAGATGGGCAATAAATATGCACCTATTTGTGGGCGGCGCCTGTGGCTCAAGGAGTGGGGTGCCGGTCCCATATACTGGAGGTGGCAGGTTCAAACCTAGCCCCGGCCAAAAAAAATATGCACCTATTTGTTACTGGACAAAGAGGGTCTGGCTGCCTGTCTCTGTTCAGCCAATCTGTGGAGATGCGGGATAGAGCCAATGGTTTTATCAGCAGAATCGCTGGCCTTCTCCAAGACTGTTGTGTTCTTCCATTTCAAAACCATGATTTTATACATAAAAGTTAAAAGCAAGAACTGTACTAACCCTTCTCTGAAACAATAGTGATTAACACTAATCTTAAATAACAGTGATCACCATGACCTATGACCCATAATGAACAGTAACTGATATAACCCATGACCCATATAACAACATTTTAATTTCAAATTTAAATCAATAACTCTAACTACCCAAATCTACCCCTTCAGGTGAAAGCTTAATTTACAAAACAATAAAAATGGGAGACTTGAAGTGAAGGTTACTTAGGACTTAAACAGACCCATCGAGCCGTGTCGCGTCGGCCCTACCCTGACAAACTCCATGTTACTCTCACTACATCTGCTCTCATGGTGGGGACAAGGTACACTATTCTGGTGATGGGCACACGACAAGCCCTACCTTCAGCATTATATCCATTATCCATGTCACAAAACACTTGTACCCTCAAACCTATTGAAACAAAAAATACAGGGTGGCCATGAAGTTTGCGTGCAATTTAAAATAGTTTACTATTCTAAAATATAAAGGATTTCCCTGCTCCTGATATATATATACAGGGTTGCCATAAAGTTTGCGTGCAATTTAAAATAGTTTACTGTTTCATGTCAGCACCACACATGACTTAAAAGACTTTGGATGCTGCCTGGAGGGCACTGATGATCTGTGATTCAGCTGCACTTCCTGACAACACGGTCACCACCCCATATCACTTGAATCGTCCTGATGGATCATCGCAGGGCCTTTCTCTTCCAGTCCCTTTGGCGCCTCTGTTCATACTGCTCTTGAAGACAAGTGGGTGATGCCAATGATGTAATAACACAGTTATTAAACAGGGTACTCAAGCTGTACTTTCTCAATTTAGTTTGAGTTTTTACAGGGAGGGTTACAATTCTGAGCCACAATTAAAATCCTGATCCTAACGGACTCATTTCTTGTAGATCAGCATATTAAGGTCTAATTCTGCTTATTTTTAGTGATGTTCTAGGGTCATGCTGATGAGCAAAATAGAACAGCAAGCTGAGAGTTCAGAATGTACAGGCCTTTGGCATGACTCAATGTTTCTTCCAGGCTAGTCACCTACCCCTTTTGAAACATCTATTAAAAAAAAGTGTGTGTGGGGGGGAGTTCTGGGATATGCCTCCCAAGGGAACAACTGAGCTGCCCAAATGAGGTGTTGGGGTAGGGAGAGAAAATTAACCCAGGTGGATACTTGAGGAGTCCATTTGCTCCTACAGTTCTGCCTACTTCTTTCTGTCCCTGCCTCTGGCATAGATGATCAATTTTTTTTCCTCCCTCCCTTCCTTCCTTGATATTTCCCATTTACTGTGAACCAATACTTCTGAAAAATCAAGAAAAAGAAATTTTTTTTTGAGACAGAGTACCATAGCATTATAGCTCATAGCAACTTCAAAGTGATCTTCTTGCCTCAGACTCCCCAGTAGCTGCGACTACAGGTGTCCACCACAACGCTCGGGAAGATGGTCTATTTTTAGGAGTGGGTCCTAATTCCTCGGGGCTCACAACATATTAGGCAGATAATGTGCTAAGCACTCTAGCTACATTATTTCATTTGATTTTTCACCAAATGAGTATTTGAGTCCCAGTTTTATCAATCAGGAAGCAAAAGCTTACAGTCATGATATTCGACGTGTGATCCAGAAACTACTGGATCTTTAATGATGTTAGAAAAGAAATTGAGCGCTAGCATTTAGAAACATGTTTAGAAAGTTAACATTGTTAAGATACTTTTATAGAGGCTGGGTGTGGTGACTCACACCTGTAATCCTAGCACTCTGGGAGGCCAAGGCAGATGGATTGCTTGAGCTCAGGGGTTTGAGACCAGTCTGAGCAAGAGTGAGATCCTGCCTCTGCTAAATATAGAAAAACTAGCTGGCCATTGTGGTGGGTACCTGTAGTCCCATCTATTGGGGAGTCTGAGGCAAAAGGATCACTTTGAGGTTGCTATGGGCTATGATGCCATGGCACTCTAACCAGGGGGACGGAGTGAGACTCTGTCTCAAAAAATAATTTTTTTTTTACAGATTTTTTTTAAAAGCATTGGTCCGCAATAGAGGGGAAATAACAAGGAAGGGCGGGAGGGAGAAATAAAACCCCTGTTCCTTCAGGAGAGATAGCCTGAGACATAGGGGCTCAGACTTGTAAGGATGAGCCTGAAGTTGTAGGTAGTGTCCAAAACAAGATTTACATCCTTATCCTGGATTCCAAGCCTCACTCTTCAGCAGGCCACTCCATTCATTGTCTACGTGATAACAGTGATGACAAGTCAAGAAAGCAAGCAAGCAGTATTCTGATGGCAATTTGTCACTGTTCTTAGGAGGGTCAGGAACTCAAACTTCAGCTTTTGGAGAACCGAAATATGAGAATTTGTATCAAAGCTAAGATTCACCATTCTCATCATCTTTTTGTTTCTCATTATCATGGTTCACATTAATTGGGAGCTAAGAGCCAAGAATTGTCCCCTGTGTTTACCAGGGATTGTCCCATAATCCCTAGTACTACTCCATGAGGCCGCTATTTGGCCAGGCAGCTGCGGGACCGGGACATAAGTCAGGTGTGCTTGACAAGAAAGCCTTAACCACAGCATGATTCTTTCTCACCTATATTCCATGATGGATTCTCAGGGGTGTTGGGGAATGGGGCACTACAACTTGCTAGTTAATAACAGAGCTTTGAGGATAAGACAAGCTGGGTTTGAATTTGGTTCTAGAGCTGTGTGACCTTGGACGCATTACTTAACCTCTCTGTGCCTCCATTATCATCTCTATAAAATCACCATAAGATTTGCCTGAAAGGCCTATGATGAAGATTAAATTTTTTTAAGAACGCATGTTGCAGTTTTAACCGCAACAACAACAACAACAAAATAGCCGGGCATTGTGGCAGGCGCCTGTAGTTCCAGCTACTCAGAAGGCTGAGGCAAGAGAATTGCCTAAGCCCAGGAGTTGGAGGTTGCTATAAGCAGTGTGATGCCACGGCACTCTACCTAGGACAATAAAGTGAGACTCTGTCTCTACAAAAAAAAACCCTACCTCCCCCCCTGCATATTTGCACAGTGCTTGGCACACGCTGTTCAATAAATTGTATCTAAATCAGTAGAGTTTAAAAAGTGGAGTGTGATAGTTTGTGGATTTCGATTCTCAATCACAGGCTGTTGCATTTTGCTCTTCACAAGGATATGTGGCTTTAAGGGGTTCTGTCCATTATGCTTACGGAGTGACTTTAACCTAATTCATTTTTCCTATTTGCTGTGATGTCACAATCTTTATTTCTGATAGTCCCACCTGAAAAATCGCAGCTCTTTGAAACAGTGAAACCCAAAGGCTTCAATAAACAATAGGAAGCTCTTCCTTCAGGGAGAGGAAACAATCCTTTATCCTTTTCATTAATTGCCAAGATATTTATGATTTTCATTCTGAGCATGTTAAGTTCCAGAAAGCAAGTGTGCCTGTTCTGTTCTCCAATACCTAGAACACTGCCTAGTACGTACATACTCATTAATATCTATGGACAAATACATCTTATTGGATAATTCAGTCACAGCAACTTGTCTTCTTTTCAACTGTATTTTAGTTTGCCTTTTTAAAAATGTACTATTTATCTTCAAAGAATTCAAAACAGACTTTCTGTTTGATCCTGCAATTCTATTACTAGGCGTCTACCCAGAAGAAAAATAAATCATTTTATCGTAAGGACTGTTGCACTAGATTGTTTATTGCAGCTCAATTTACAATCACAAAGATGTGGAAACAACCTAAATGGCCATCGAACCAGGAATGGATTACTAAACTGTGGTATTTGTATACCATGGAATACTATTCAGCCATAAAAAATGGAGACTTCACATCTTTTGTATTAACCTGAATGGAGTTGAAACACATTCTTCTTAGTAAAGTATCACAAGAGTGTCACAAGAGTGGAAAAGCAATGATCCAATGTACTCAGTACTAATAATCAGCCAGTAGATGATCTAATACATGCCCACATAGGAGAAAAACTCAATTCAAGTTGAGGGGAGGAGGAAGGGGGACTGTTCGCTCCCACCTAATGGGCACAACGTACCTCCGGGGTGCGGGACACAGCTACAACATGGACTCTACCTAACAAATGCAAACATTGTAACCCAAATGTACCCTCATAGTAATCTGAAATAAAAAAATTAAAAAGAAAAAAATATCATTTAAAAATGTTTTAACTTTTGCTGTTTCTCTACTAAGAAAAGCTGGTAGCCTCCAGCTCTTACTACACTGGAGGTGGAGTGGAAGGAAGGATTCAGGTTTATTCTGTATTCACCTGCATTAGGCAGAAAATCGCAGCCGGAGGCTACCCCTGGCTGAGTTCCAGGGGCGTCTTCCCGTCTCCCGGCAGCCTGCGCCTCGGCCCCCGCCTCCAGCGAGGGATGGGGCGCTGGGTGCGGAACGGCGTCCTGCAGTGAGTCACCCAGGCCTCACGGCGCGTCAGGCGCTCTGTGCACCGGGCGGATTTGTCAGATCTGCTGCTGCACCGCGGCCTTGACGGTGTCACCGTGCGAGCCGCGGCGCTTGCCCGGGTCTGCAGCGCCCTCCTAGCTCTGCTGTGCTGGACCGAGAGGAGCAAGGTGCGCTGGCGGCGGACCGGCTTTTTGCTCCGGGAACCGAGCATGCAGACACACAGGAAGCAGAGCTGCTGGGCAGATAAACCCTGCGGGGAGCTCCGCTGCACAACTGCCGCTCACTTCCCTGCCTCGGTCTGCCTCTGTGGCTCACTTAGTGACCTCTCCTTAGCTCCTTACAAGGATTCAAAAGATTCTCACCAGCGCTTTTTCTCTGTCTTCACTACCGTCCCCCTTTATATTAATAAACTAGAAGAAAAAAGTAATGCTTGAGTAAGTAAAATGTGTTATACCCGTTGACATAGTCTGTATGACTATAGGCAGATCTTTTAATTCTTTGGCCCTCAATTTTCTCATCTGTGAAATGAGAGGTTTGGACTAGCAGTGCTGGCAGCAGCACCCAGTCCTCTGAGAATCTGATTCCGTTGCTCCAGGGGGGCCTGGGAATCATGTAGACTCTTGAAAGCTCTCCCTCGCTCATTTCCAAGGGCCCTTCGGTGACCTTTTTCCCAACCTAGTGATCCCCTTTAAGCCAAGAAAAGAATTTATTCATTCCATTAATTTGGACAGACTATAAAAAGGTAGACAGATTCTTACAATCTTATTTTTGTAAAAATGAAATGCTTACATGTTTGTTTTCAAACCCAGTTCAACTGGGAAAGCATTGAACTGTTTACATTTCAATTCCCTTGTGTAAGGATAAAAGTCTATCTCCCAAATTCCAAACGAACAAAAGTCCTAATTCAGAGCCCAGTGCCCTGTGGCCTGTGGGGGGGGTGGGGGGGGTGGAGAAAAAGAGGGTGGTTGAGAGGTCAGCAATATTTGAGTGCTCCTATTTTATTCGCAGCCACAGCCCACCAAGTTCATTGGGAGCAGCACTTCCTGCCCTGTTTGTGAGCTGCGGACGGCATCAGGAAATAAAGTTTGTACAACTTTATTTCTGGCTGAGTCTAACGCTTTGTTGAAATAGCCACACTACCTATGACATCAGTGACAAGGCCAAAGGTGAGAAAATAGACATACATTAGTCTCCCAAAGTATTCAGATAAAGGTGGGGAGACCAGATGTTTCCTTTCAAAGGGACAAAGGGCTTGGAAACAAAAGGTAGAATTACTTTGAAAGATCCACTTTAACTTCGTTCTTAGTATCTGAGATTATTTATTTTATATTTATTTATCTATCTATCTATTTATTTATTTTTTGAGACAGAGTCTCACTATGTCGCCCTTGGTAGAGTGCAGTGGTGTCACAGCTCACAGCAACTTCAAACTCCTAGGCTTAAGTGATTCTCTTGCCTCAGCCTCCCAAGTAGCTGGGACCACAGGTGCCCACCACAACGCCTGGCTATTTTTTGGTTGCAGTTGTCATTGTTGTTTAGCAGGCCTGAGCTGGGCTCGAATCCGCCAGCCTTGGTGTATGTGGTTGGCGCCCTACCCACTGAGCTACAGGCCAGAATCGGAGATTATTATTATGTTCTCTAATCCATTGTGTCCCTGGATTTCAGAACAGTGCCTGACACATAATAGATGTTCAATAAACATTGAATACATGTATGGGTCAGACAGTTCTGGTAATCTAAAGGTCATTATTTGTTGAAAGTTAGTTCAGGAAAAAACTCTACTATATTCTAAAGTTATAGACGCAGAGACTGGGTCTTCACAGGGAAAAATTATCAGAAAATTTCTGTTGAAGTGAATTTGCCAAGAGTTCTTCTAGTTGGCGGTGGGGGTGGGGAGGCAGGCAACATGGGACTTGGTAATAAAGGTTTTTTAAAAGTGTGTATATGTATCTTGAAAAAGCATGTATTGATTTGTTGATGACAGCAAAGATAAAGTCATCTTTAACTGTAAATGATAGCATTTATTTCAGTAAGAGCAACAGCATTACTCAAGGCAATGGGTTTATGGACATTAATTTGACAGTTTTAGGACAAAATACTGAGTGATTTATGATAGTGAAAAATGGAATTGCCCTAAAATACCTAACAATAGGGAATTTGTTAAATAAACTATGATGTTTTCATATAATTATGTTTTCAGTTGAAATCATGTTTTCAAAGAATATTTATTGACATGAGAAATTTGTATACAGTCTAAAAGAGATGGTAGCAGAATGGTACCCATTCCATTTCCCTTTTCCATCCTAACACCCCACAGTTCTGTTGAGATTTTTGTCCTCCTTGTTCAGCTGTGGGCGTCAGGGGAGGCAGGTCCCAGCCTTGCCCAGGAGAGTGAATCGTCTCTGGTAGACGTGAATTCCTCTTGCTAGTGATCAGCTGAGGCGTGGGTGTGTGATTCATTTCAGGCCACCGAGGTGGACTAAGAGTGGAGAGGCTTCCAGAAAAGATTTCCTTCATCACTAAAAGAGTCACAGGAAATAAAGATCCTGCTTCTGTTAAGTGCTGGTGAGTTCTATATATTATGTTCAGAACCAAGAAATAAACTATTCAGCCAAGCCTAGGGCTAAGCTGGCAAGCTAGAGCAGGAAGAAAAAGGAAGGGGATGTTTTGCTCATCAGTCATCCTTGGAGACATTGGCCAAATGCGAATTGGGTGTTTATCAAACACCCACACACTGCAAGTCAGTTCCCTTTATGGCCAATTTGCTGGATTTAGTTACTGATTTTAACTATTTTTATTTATTTATTTATTTAGAGATGGAGTCCCACTCTGTCCCCATGGGTAGAGTGCCATAGCTCTGGTGTCATAGCTCACAGCAACCTCAAGCTCTTGCGTTTGAGTAATCCTCCTGCCTCAGCCTCCGAAGTAGTTGGGACTACAGGCACCCACCACAACACCCAGCTAGTTTTCCTGTTTTTAGTAGAGACAGGGTCTCACTCTTGCTCAGGCTGGTCTTGAACTTCTGCTTCAGCCTCCCAGAGTGCTAGGATTACAAGCATGAGCCACTGCGCCCGGCATGATTTTAACTATTTAAATATCATTGATTGATTTTCATGTCGTCTTCTTTATGGAATTTAAGAAATATTAAAATGGTCTCCGTCCCAGTTCCTTTTTGCTATGATTGGAGACTGATTTTGGATAACTTGTCAGGCGTAAGGTGTCGCCTTATTTCTGGACTTACTATGTGAGCTAATTGTTTCTTATTAGTTAAGTCAATCACATGTCGTGTTCGGGTTTTCTCTTAGTTCCAACTAAAAGTGTACTGATGGGGCTTGGGCGTGGTGGCTTACACCCACAATCCCAGCACTTTGGAAGGTGGAGGTTGTTTGAGGCCAGGAGTTAAAGACCAGCCTGAGGAACAGAGTGAGACCCCCATCTTTACAAAAAGTAAAAAAAAATTAGCCTGGTGTGGTGGTGTGTCTTTGTAGTCCCAGCCATTCAGAAGGCTGAGGTGAGAGCATCACTTGATCCTAAGAGTTCGAGGATACAGTGAACCATAATTATGTTATTGCACTCCAGCCTCAGTGACAAAGCAAGACCCCATCTCTAAAAATAAATAAAAGCAAGCAAAAACCAACAAATAAATGTGTGTTAATGGGCTACTTGGGCGGGGAGGAGATGATAGATTATCTCTGAGTTGTAGGAATGGGGAATATGGCTGATTTGTGCCTTATATTATGTTCTTCTTTTTTCTTTTCTGTACTTTCTTAATGTTCCATAATGAACATATATTGCTGTTATATGAGTAAAGTGGAAAGTTGTTCTTAAAAACTGAGTTAAATGCTATAAATGGCACGAGAGCTAATCTCAGAGGGTTGTAAGATCATGAAGAATGGGCGTCTGGAGCTTGGGAAAGGTCGACTGGGAGGGCTTCCCAGAGGAGGAGTGATTGAATTAATTATAGAAGCCTGAGTATGCCCAGGGTGAGTAGGAAGGGGCGAGGGTTAGGACCTCTTAATCCATTGTTCCTGCTCTGGAAGAGGAGGCCTGAAGGGCCACATTCACAATATTTACTGCCTCTTCCTTGCCTGATGCTTTACAAATCTGTCATCTCCTCTCTTCATTGCCATAATCTTGAAAGCAGGCATTACCTACATTTTATAGAAGTAGGAACTGAAGCTCAAAAGTGCACACAAGTGACAAATATTGCAACTGTGATTTCAGTATATTTCTGTCATGAAATGTCATGTGGAACAATCCTGACAGATGAGCTTACTGAGAGTGAAAATTATAGAATGTCAGAGCTGAAGAGACCATTCAGACAAAAATTGTCGTGATGGTAAGTGACAGAAAGGCAATTCAAAGTGCTTAAGCAAAAATGGGAATCTAGCTAGGCATGATTGGGGATAGGGTAGGTGTTTGGAGCTGGATGTGAAGGTTGCAGCCTGTAGAGAGGGTGTTGTAATAAAAATATTTTTTACATTAGGGGATAGTGTTCCAAGCCTACACAAAAGTGCACATGCAGTATACCTCTATAATGCCACTACCCATTTTTTATATAGGTGAAGCAGTTTCTCAAAGTAAAAGTGAAGTTAAGATCAAATAGGTTAAAAAAAAAACACCCAAAAATCTGGGGAAAGGATCTGCATTATTTTGTTATTTTTTATATGTCATTGCTTTTTGCATGATATTGTTTGTCCTTAAAAAAAATGACTTTTGGTGGCACTCATAGCTCAGTAGGCAGGGCACCAGCCACGTACACCTAGGGTGGTGGGTTCAAACCCAGCCCAGGCCTCTAAGCGACAATGACAACTGCAACAACAAAAATAGCCAGGCATTGTGGGAGGCTGAGTCAAAAGAATCGCTTAAGTCCAAGAATCTGAGATTGCTGTGAGCTGTGACAGCACAGCACTCTACCCAGGGCAACATAGACTCTGTCTCAAAAAAAACCCAAAAGATTCTAGACACAGAAGATTGTTCTTTATTCCCACAGAGAAACCTAACTCATACTTCCTGTTAGTAATACTGACCATAGGGTGACCTTTAAGTGTAAGGCTTTAATTAGCATTAAGCTGAATGCTTGTTTTCCAACTGGGTGCACAATATTTATATTTTAGAACTTTGTGATTATACCATTAGGGGAGCTTATATTTTCTTTTTTCTGTGATTTTATCCTTAGGTCAGGAATTGGCAAATTTTTTCTACAAAGAACCAAATACAAATATTTTTGACTTTATAAATGATACAGTTTCTGCTGCTGTTACTCAACTGTCTTTGTAATGCAGAAACAGCTATGGATGATATGTAAGCAATTGAGCATGGCTGTGTTCCAATAAAACTTTATTTTCAAAAACAGGAAGCAGGCCAGATTTGGTTCACAGGCCTTGGTTTGCCAATCTTTGCCCTAGATCTGATGCTTTTTTTTTTTTTTTTTTCTGATGAAAAGCACTATTTCTTTTTAACCCATGCAGGAGCAAGAGGTCACCCCAGTTTTCTACTGGATATTTTCTGTTTTAGTTACTATGATGATTATCTAAAGGAATCAGTCTCAATATAGGAATTATTGTTACCTGTTTATATTTCTGTTCATTCCAGAAGAGGAATAGTCTTAGCAAAGCATATCCGTTAGAAAAAAATAAAATTAATGAAACTATACTGATAGAAAAATAAATTTAAAGCCTTAAAGCCTTGTATTTAAAAGGTAAATTTGGGCTAGGCCCAGGGGCTCATGCCTGTAATCTCAGCACTTTTGGAGGCCAAGGTGAGAGGACTGAGGCCAGAAGTTCAAGATCAGCTTGAGCAAGAATGAGACTCTGTCTCTACAAAATATAGCTGGGCATGGTGGCACATAACTATAGTCCCAGTTCCCAGGGACGATGAGGCAGGAAAAATTGAGCCCAGGAGTTTGAGGTTGCTGTGAGCTTATGATCATGCCATTGTATTCTAGCCTGGGAGACAGAATGAGACTTGTCTCCAAAAACAAACAAACAAACAAACAAACAAACAAAAAAAGCAAATAAAAACTAGAAAAGTAAATTTGATTAAGAAAAAGAGTGATGCAAACTTAACTGTGAGTAGGTGGAAAGGTAATAAATTTGAGGGACCAATAAATTATATTTGCCTTACTTTGGAGGGGAAATTGATGAAATAATAAATTAGCTGTTATTTTATTTTATTTATTTATTATTTTTTGCCGTTCCTGGCTAGGGCTGAGTTTGAACCCACCACCTCCAGCATATGGGGCCAGCACCCTATTCCTTTGAGCCACAGGCACCACCCAAATTAGCTGTTATTTTAAGACTTTAGTGATTTTTACTCAATGACTGATGTGGAATTCAAAACCTGTTTACAAGTTCTGACTAGTTTTCTTTTCTTTCTTTTTTTGATTAATAACAATTTATTTTTATATGTTTAAAAAACTTGTACTTACATAACATTTTAACATTTATTAGTACACTGCATTAAATGTACAACTGTCTTATTTAAATTTAAAAAGAACTCAGTTTTGGTGATAGCTATGATCATCTCTCGTAGCATGGCTAAAATAACCCTCAAAAGCATAAGTTTAACTCACATATACATGGTAACCTTGGAAACAAGGTGTATTAGGTGTTATTCTCACAACACAGAGATCAAAAAGGTGACTTGATTTTTCCCAAGTCACATGTCTGATGACCTGTGGATTTGGGGACTATATTCTTAGATTATACCATAGTTACCAAAATGCCCTGTTGTCATATAAACTTTTCAATTGGAAATTGCTTTCATATTGAAAAAATTGTGAATAAAAGAACAAACTACTTCAATTTTCAGTTGCAACTTACAACTGTTTAATTAAACTCTTGTTTAAATCATAATTTAAAATTATGTATTTAAGTGATATCACTTAAATCTGTTGAAAGAGGACAGAAATAGACATGGATTTTCATCTCTGCTCTGTAAGCTTCTAAAGCAGTGGTTCTCAACCTTCCTAATGCTTCCACCCGTTAATACAGCTCCTCATGCCGTGGTGACCCCCAACCATAAAATTATTTGCATTGTTGGTGGTCACCGCAACAAGAGGAACTGGATCAAAGGGTTGCGGCATTAGGAAGGTTGAGAACCACTGTTCTAAAGGCTCAGGTGAACCTCGGGACTCATGGGATGTGCTTGCATGTTCCACTGTTCGTGTTTGGGGCTCAATTGTGATAATTTAGACCATTTAAAAAGGCTATGTGGCAGTTTTAATATTCCAAAATTTCTCTCCCTTTCTTCCTTCCCTTCCTTTCTTCTTTCTCTCCTTCCCTCCCTCCCTCTCTCTCTCTTTTTTCCTTTCAGACAAAGTCTCACTCCCTTGCTCTGGATAGAGTCCCATGGCATCATAGCTCACAGCAGTCTCAAACTCCAGGGCCAAAGTGATCCTCTTGCCTCAGTCTCGTGAGTAGCTGGGACTATAGCCTCCCACTGCAATGCCCACTTATTTTTTTTTTTTTTCTTTTTTTAGAGACAGGGTCTCGCTCTTGTTCAGGCTGGTTTCCAACTCCTGAGCTCAACCAGTACACCTACCTTGGCCTCCCAGAGTGCTAGGATTACAGGCGTGAGCCACCACGCCCGGCTTTTTTAGTAGAATTTCTTTTTTTTTATAGCCACAAAATTGAACAGACAATACAGAGAGTTCCCATATAGTAGTGTCATACAGAATAGTTTCACTGACCTCCTAAAATCTTCTGTGCACTTGTCTATTCATTTCTCTCCCCTTCCTAACTCCTGGCAACCACCCATCTTTTAATGTCTCTACAGTATTACTTTTTCCAGAAGGTCATTTGGTTGGAATAATACAGTATTTAGCCTCTTCCAAGTAGCTGCCTTCACTTAACGATACACATGAAAGATTCCTCCATGTCTTTTCACAGCTGGATAGCTCATTTCTTTTCATGTGGACATAAGTTCTCAGCTTGTTTGGCCAAATACCAGAGTTCCTGGATTGGGTGGTAAGAGTATGCTTAGGATTGTGAGAAACTGCCCAGCTGTCTTCCAAAATGGCCATAGCATTTTGCATTCCCACCGGCAGGGAATGAGAGTTCCGGTTGCTCCAGACCCTCACCCAGTAGCACTTGGCGTTCCCTGTGTTTTGGAGTTTGGGTATTCTAACAGCTGTGTAGTTATGTCTTAACTGTTGTTTTTATTTGTAATTGTCTAATGACATTTGATATTGAGCGTGTTTAAGATGCTTATTTGCCTTTTATATATTCTCTTTGGTGAGATAGTTGTTTGGATCTTTTGCTCATTTTTAATTGGCTTGTTTCTGATGGTTGAGTTTTGAGAGTTCTTTGCATATGTATTTTGGGTAACAGTCCTGTATCAGGTATGTCTTTCGCAAGCACTTTCTTCCAGTGTATGGCTTATCCTTCTTACTCTTTTATTCTTATTCTTATTCTGTCTTTCATACAGCATCCCAAGATAATTTTATTTCTGGAAAATTCATTTTTCCTCTATGCCACTGGGCTTCAATCTAGATCAAAATTACTCTGTGTTAAAATTCCCTCCCCAGAGACGCATCCTGCCTGACAACTAATTTTGAATATCAGAGATCTCAGGTCAACCTCTATCTAGTCACACAAGGCTCTGTTACATCCTAACCTCGTGTTGTGGTTGTCTGGGTGTCCCGCATTCACCTGAAAACAAGTAACCCATGACAGGAAAAAGATCCCATTGAAAACAAAACAAAACTTTTTGATTAGAAAATGTAGTTCCAAAACAATTCTTTATGATACTGTAATGCTGGACACATCTAATTATGCATTTGGCAAAATCCATAAAATGTATTTAATATAATACAAACAGTGAAACTTAATGTAAATTATGGACTTTAGTGATAATAACATATCAATATTTGCTCATCAACTATAACAAATGCACTACAATAATTCAAGATGGTAATAACTGGGTAATTGTGCCCGTGTGTGCACATGCGTATAGTGGATATGGGGAATTCTCTCTATGGCCAATTTTCTGTAAATCTAAAACTGCTGTGAAAAATGAAGTCTGTTAATTAAAATGAATACATACACTGCCACCAGTGTATAAGTGTAATTTGCATACCAGTTTAGTTGATTTGTTTGAAAAACGTTTTCCAAAAGGTAAAAATAACCTTTAAGGAACTATCTTGCATTTATTGAATGGTGATCAATTTGTGAAGGTGGAAAGCTGAATAATTATTGGAATAATTTAATGAAGCGTCTTAAACATCACACCCTGTGACCCTTTTGTTATCTTCCTGGTTAAAAGAAGGCCCTCAAACTGGCCACTCAGAACAAATGAACCTCTCTGAAACAAGAACCAGGAGGGAGCTTGGAAGAAATATTCTAATTCATAGTCACCATATGATTTGGGAATATCAATTTTAAAAAGTCTTTTAGGTTAAGAAACAACTCTAAAAGCAAAAAAGAATTCTTTCTTAAAAAGATTAAACCATCATTTAAAAAATACAAATCTAAATGATGATCTTGAATAATACAGGACGGACATAAAGTTCATGTGTAATCTAAAATAATTTGACATAGTAAATTGCACAAGAACTTTATGTTCACCTTGTATAAAATACAATTTCAAACAGTGAATGATATTGACAGAGTACGAATGGTGGGCAGGAGAGAATGAGGAAAGTATCTTGCAAAACAGATTTGACAGTGTAATCTAAAAATAACCAGGGTTGTAAATGCAAGAAAAAGAGGCAGTGGAGAATGAACAAACAATGAAATAATATAAGATAATTCCCCAAAGCTGAAGAAGGGACCATATCTGCAAATTTAAAAAGTACACCACTTTATGACGCCATTATTTTTCAAAAGCCCATTTCCAATGTCAAAAAGTGTGAAAGGTCTCAGCGTTTACTCCAGTTACAAGGTTAACAAGGAAAGGAATTACAACTCACTGTCCTAGATATTCAGAAAGATGCAGGATGTAACTGCGTACCAACCACGTAGACATTTTTGGATAATTATTTATGAAAATACTCGAAATAAAAACAGAATAAAGATTACAAGAAAGAAACCCTGTCACACACAACGTACAAGAAATAGTAGCAAGTAGTAAGATTTAATAAAACAGAGTCAAATCTAAATAAATTTTGAGAAATGAAGTGTAATGCAATTAAGAATAATCTTGAAAATCAAGAGGCATATAATAAGAGAATAATTTTTGTTTTTTGAGTCTCATTGTCAACCCGGATAAAGTGCTGGGGTGTCATAGCTCACAATAACCTCAAACTCTTTGGCCCAAGCAATCCTCTTGCCTCAGCCTCCTGAGTAGCTGGGACTACAGGTGCCTGCCACAGTGCCCGGCTAGTTCTACTTTTAGTAGAGATGGGGTCTCATTGTTGCTCAGGCTGGTCTCAAAGCCCTTAGCTCTGGTGATCCACTTGCCTCAGCCTCCCAATGTGCTAGGATTATAGGTGTGAGGCACTGTGCCCATCCAGAAAGTAATTCTTAAAGCATCTGAAAAATTAGCCAGATTATTCAGTAAAACTCAGGGGTAGGAGAAAGAGAGGGAGGGAGGGAAAAGTTGGCAAAAGTTCTCAATTGGGATGTTGAATTCTGATAGGGAGATATAAGTTCACTTTTCTCTTTGTTAAAATATAATAATAACCACTAGTAGAATTAAAATAATATGTAGAGCTGCCTAGTTAATAAAGAAAAAAAAGAACATATGAAAACAAGTTTAATGAAAGATAAATCAAAGAGGGGGGAGGGAAACTGGTAGGAGAGGAGAAATTTTTGCAACGTTCCTTCCTGCCAGTTGCCTTTGACCAACCAAGGCCTTCCCTCCAGGGAAGTACCATATGAGTCAAGTGAAACAATGGGGGTGTGTGTGCGTGCAGAGGAGGAAAGCATGGTTGGCTCAATCTCATCCACCTTTTCTTTTTCCTGCATCTGGTGGTCCAACTGACTCAGGACCGTCTCAGTCTACGTATGCTGCTATAACAAGATATCATAGATTGGGCATTTACCAAGAACAGAAATTTATTTTGTCACAATTCTGGAGTCTGAGAAGTCCAAGATCAAGGCTCTGGTAGGTTTGGGCTGAGCACAGCCTTTTTTTTTTTTTTTGGAGACAGAGTCTTGCTCTGCCAGCCAAGCTGGAGTGCAGTGGCATCATCATAGCTTACTGTAGCCACAAACTCCCTCAAGCGAGCCTGTGGTCTCAGCTCCTGAGTAGCTGGGCTACAGATGCATACTACCACACCAAGCTAATTTTGTAATTTTGTTGTAGAGATGGGACCTGGTGCTGTGTTATCCAGTCTGGTATCAAACCTGGCCCTCAAGCAATCCTCCTGCCTCAACCCCAATCCTCCTTTATAAGCACTTTAATCCTCCTTATGAGGGAAGAGCCCTTGTAACCCTTTCACTTCTTAAAGTCCCCACCTCTCAATACCACCACCTTGGCCAGTAAGTTTGGAAGGGTCACATTCAAGCCAAAGCAGAGGTAGTTCCTACTCTGTTTCCACATGTGCTATTAAATATGCTCACTATTGTTTAGGGCCCAGTCAGAAAGTGGGTGAGAATCCTCAGATTCAGATTTGGATGTGGTGGGTATAGGAGGCACCTCCTATACCTTGTGTCTAAACCCTATTCTGGATGAAGGTTTTCCAGACCTCTGTATTTAGGTGCTTCTGTAGCTAATGGTAAAGTGGACACTTTTTCATTTGAGGCCCATGGGAAAGGGAGCTGATGGGCCAGGTCAGAGGATACGTCTGGGGACAGGTCTCTGATCACAGCAACATAATGGTTAAACTCCTAAAACTCAAAACATATCTTAAGAACAGCTTCAGCAGCACAAAACAAATACTACAACAACAGTGGCAGGAAACAGACAATGTGGTATAGGCTTTGACCCAGAAATTCCTCTTATATAATTTACTTTTGGGGAAATACTTGCGTGTGTGCAGAATCTCAATGCTGTTCATTTGTAGCATTTTCTTTAGTGAGGAAACACCATGAGAGGTGGGGGGGAGGGGAATCTCAGCATTTCATCAGGAGAAGGCAGGTTAAGGCTGGGTAAGGTGGCTCATACCTGTAAACCTAGCACTCTGGGTGGTGGCCGATGAGGAAAGATTGCCTAAGCGTAGGAGTTGGAGACCAGCCTGAGAAAAAGTGAGACCCCATCTCTACAAAAAGCAGAAAAATTAGCCAGGTGTGGTGTTGTGTACCTGTAGCCCCAGCTACTTGGGAGGCTGAGGCAAGAGGATTACTTGAGCTCTGAAGTTTGAGGCTGCAGTGAGCTATGATGGTCCAGGGCAGGGGTCCTCAAACTATGGCCCATGGGCCACATGCGGCCTGCCCAGGACATTTATCCAGCCTGCCAGTTGTTTTTGCCGCTGCTGCCTGTCCTGCTTAGTAGCCGACTAGTCCCGGCCCGCAGTGCGTATGTGTGGAATGTGAGCTGAACTCTCCGACTCCCCTGCATTTATATTCTGATTGCTATTCAGTTGTGTATGATGTTGTATGTTGTGTGCTGTGTAAGCCCT
This sequence comes from Nycticebus coucang, assembly GCF_027406575.1. Taxonomy (NCBI): domain Eukaryota; kingdom Metazoa; phylum Chordata; class Mammalia; order Primates; family Lorisidae; genus Nycticebus; species Nycticebus coucang. The sequence goes on along the minus strand of NC_069799.1, from coordinate 43,076,785 downwards.
GGTTCACACTGTTGCGACCTCTGAGCAGTGCGAGTTCAGCCACATGCTTGTATGGCTGAACTCGCATTAGATTCAGAAGAAAAAAGGCATATGTGCCTTCTTTTTTCCTTCTCACCCATGCAATCAGATTCCTGTGCGAGTTCACAGATTGCAGTGGCTCACACAGTGTAGTGTGAACTGAAAAGGTGGTGGAGCAACCGGTTCTGTAATCCTGCCAGTTTCCACACCGCACCAGTGTGAGCCTGAGGTAAAAGTTGATTTCCACCATGTGGGTACTGGCGAGGCTGCATTGATGGGCACTGATCAGACTGCATTGATGGGCACTGATCAGACTGCATTGATGGGCAGTGCAGTCTATATGTCTCTGTGTGGGCAAAGTTATTGCTGGTGTATTGTTTTTGCAGCGATATATATATATATATATGTATTTTACTAATAGCAATTTGGAATCCCTAGGAAACAATGATATCAAGAAAGAGAAAAATGGAGTCAGAGTGTAGGATATTCAAAAATCATAAGTGGACTTATGATTACTTTTTCATGCAGTACAAGGAAAGAGCTGTGTGTTTGATGTGCCAGAATATAGTGTCTGTGTTCAAAGAATACAATTTGCGTCGACACTATCAAACTCAACATAAAGATAAATATGATTGTTTGGTCAGAGAAGTGAGAAAATATAAAATATTAAAACTGAAAAATACATTGACAACTCAGCAAAACACTTTTGTGAAGCAGAAGCAGCTAAATATTTCATCACTGTGAGCAATTTTTCAAGTTGCCAAGCTAATAGCATGCACTGGCAGACCATTCGTGGAGGGAGAATTTGTTAAAGATTGCCTTCTTTCTGTTACCAAAGAGATGTGTACAGAGAAGGCCGATTTACTTAATACAGTGAGTCTTTCAGGACCTACAATTACATGAAGGATTGGGAGAAGAAATGGGAGACAATTTGCATCAGCATTTGCAAAACTCTGCAAAAAAACTTTCCTATTTTTCCTTGGCACTCAATGAAAGTAATGATCTTTGTGATTCTGCACAACTTCTAATTTTTATTTGTGGATGAATGACTATTTCAAAGTCACAGAAGAGCTTGCTGCACTGCAAAGCATCAAAGGAACAACTACAGGACAGGATATCTATGAAAAGGTTTGCCAAACTGTGAATGGTTTGGAGCTGGGCTGGGCTAAACTAGCCAGTGTGACAACTGATGGTGCTCCTAGCATGGTGGGGTCTAAGAAAGGAGTAATTTCTGGCATTAACCAAGAGATGGACACACATAACCATTCTCATCCAATAGCCATACACTGCCTCATCCACCAACAAGCGCTGTGTAGTAAATCACTGAAGTGGGACTCTGTTATGAAAATTGTGGTATCTTGTGTTAACTTCATTAGAGCTCTACTTTTCCTCCCCCCCATGACCTTAATTGTCATTAAGTGTCCTCATATCAAAATTGAGTACATAGGATTCATGCTTCTCCATTCTTGTGATGCTTTACTAAGAATAATGTCTTCCACTTCCATCCAGGTTAATACGAAGGACAAGACATGATTGCAAGAGGGACTTTACCTAAGAAATGCAATCAGTGTAATCTGGCTTATTGTACCCTCAATGAATCCCCAACAATAAATAAAAAAAAACTTCATTAGAGCTAATGCACTAAATCACAGACAATTTCAGGAATTTCTGTCTGAGCTATGTGTTGCCTATGAAGATGTTCAGTACCACATACAAGTCCATTGGCTGAGTCGAGGGAGAGTTTTGAAACATTTCTATGACTTACTTCCACAGATTACAGCTTTTCTGCTTTCAAAAAACAAAGACGTACCAGAGCTTAATATGCAGAATGGAAATGGCACCTTGCCTTTCTGACAGATGTAACAGAGCTACTCAACAGTTTCAATGTGCAACTTCAAGGAAAGGGGAAGCTCATCTGTGATATGCAATCACATGTGAAAGCACTGAAGTAAAATTAGGCCTCCTTATCAGACAAGGGAAGGAGAAAAATTTCTGCCGTTTCCCCACAATTCAAAATCTGTTAGTGGAAAAGCCATTGGTTGCATTCCCAAACAAAACATGTGTGGATTCACTGGAAAAGTTGCAAAAGGAGTTCCAATTTAGATTTAAAGAGCTTCATCTCCATGAATAGGACATACAGCTTTTCCATAACCCATTTTCTACTGACATTGAAAATGTGGATATGATTTACCAAATGGAGCTGGCTGAACTGAGAATTGTGACTCTCTGAAAGATGCATTCAAGTCAAGCAGCCTTCCTAATTTCTTTTTTTTTTTTTTTTTTTAATTTTTTTATTAAATCATAAGTGTATACAATGATATGATTATGGGGCATCATACACTCACTTCATAAACCATTTGACACATTTTTATCCCAGTGGTTAACATAGCCTTTCCGGCGTTATCTCAGTTACTGTGCCAAAACATTTATATTCTACATTTACCAAGTTTCGCAAATACCCCTGTAATATGCACTACAGGTGTGATCCCACCGATTCCCCTCCCTCTACCCACCCCCCCCTTTCCCACTTCCCCCTATTGTTAAGTTGTAGCTGGGTTATAGCTTTCATGTGAGAGTCCCAAATTAGTTTCATAGTAGGGCTGTGTACATTGGATATTTTTTCTTCCATTCTTGGGATACTTTACTAAGAAGAATATGTTCCAGCTCCATCCATGTAAACATGAAAGAGGTAAAGTCTCCATCTTTCTTTAAGGCTGCATAGTATTCCATGGTATACATATACCACAATTTATTAATCCATTCGTGGATCGATGGGCACTTCGGCTTTTTCCATGACTTAGCTATTATGAATTGGGCTGCAATAAACATTCTGGTACAAATATCTTTGTTATGTTGTGATTTTTGGTCTTCTGGGTATATGCCCAGCAGAGGAATTACAGGATTGAATGGCAGATCTATTTTTAGATCTCTGAGTGTTCTCCATATATCCCTTCAAAAGGAATGTATTAATTTGCATTCCCACCAGCAGTGCAGAAGTGTTCCCTTTTCTCCGCATCCACGCCAACATCTTTGGTCTTGAGATTTTGTGATATAGGCTAGTCTCATTGGAGTTAGATGATATCTCAAAGTAGTTTTGATTTGCATTTCTCTGATGATTAAAGATGATGAGCATTTTTTCATATGTCTGAAGGCCGTGCGCCTGTCTTCTTCAGAGAAGTTTCTCTTCAAATCCCTTGCCCAGCCTGCGATGGGATCCCTTGTTTTTTTCTTGCTGATGCGTTTGAGTTCTCTGTGGATTCTGGTTATTAAACCTTTGTCAGAGTTATACCCTGCAAATATCTTCTCCCATTCTGAGGGCTGTCTGCTTGCTCTGCTTACTGTGTTCTTAGCTGTGCAGAAGCTTTTTAGTTTGATCAAGTCCCAGTAGTGTATTTTTGAAGCTGCTTCAATTGCCCGGGGGGTTCTCCTCATGAAATACTCACCCAGACCAATTTCTTCAAGGGTTTTCCCTGCATTCTCCTCTAGTATTTTTATAGTTTCATGTCTTAAGTTTAAATCTTTAATCCAATGAGAGTCTATCTTAGTTAATGGTGAAAGGTGTGGGTCTAATTTCAGTCTTCTGCAGGTTGCCAGCCAGTTCACCCAGCACCATTTGTTAAATAGGGAATCTTTTCCCCACTGAATGTTTTTAATTGGCTTGTCAAAAATCAAATAGCGGTAAGTAGCTGGATTCATCTCTTGGTTCTCTATTCTATTCCAGATATCTACTTCTCTGTTTTTGTGCCAATACCATGCTGTTTTGATCACTATCAATTTGTAGTAAATTGATGCAGAAAAAGCTTTTGATAATATCCAGCATCCCTTCATGATCAGAACACTCAAGAAAATTGGTCTAGAAGGGACTTTTCTTAAACTGATAGAGGCTATCTACAGCAAACCCACAGCCAATATCATATTGAATGGAGTTAAATTGGAATCATTTCCACTCAGATCAGGAACCAGACAAGGCTGCCCATTGTCTCCATTGCTTTTCAACATTGTAATGGAAGTTTTAGCCACCGCAATTAGGGAAGAAAAGGCGATCAAGGGTATCCATATAGGGTCAGAAGAGATCAAACTCTCGCTCTTCGCAGATGATATGATTGTGTATCTGGAAAACACTAGGGACTCTACTACAAAACTCCTAGAAGTGATCAAGGAATACAGCAGCGTCTCAGGTTACAAAATCAACATTCATAAATCGGTAGCCTTTATATACACCAACAACAGTCAAATTGAAAAAGCAGTTAAGGACTCTATCCCATTCACAGTAGTGCCAAAGAAGATGAAATATTTGGGAATTTACCTAACAAAAGACGTGAAAGATCTCTATAAAGAGAACTATGAAACTCTAAGAAAAGAAATAGCTGAAAATGTTAACAAATGGAAAAACATACCATGCTCATGGCTAGGAAGAATCAACATTATCAAAATGTCCATACTACCCAAAGCAATATATACTTTCAACGCACTCCCTATTAAAGCTCCACTGTCATATTTTAAAGATCTTGAAAAAACATTACTTCGTTTTATATGGAATCAGAAAAAACCTCGAATAGCCAAGACATTACTCAGAAATAAAAACAAAACAGGAGGAATCACACTACCAGACCTCAGCCTTCCTAATTTCTATGCATCTCTCCCCTCTGAGACATACCCTAATCTTAGGAACCATGCACTCAAAATGGCAACCATCTTTGGCAGCACTTATGTCTGTGAACAGACTTTTTCCAGAATGAAACATCTGAAATCTCCAACCAGATCTAGACTAACTGATGCACACTTGCATCACTTGTTACGACTAGCAGATAAATATGGATCCGGACATTGACCATCTCATTAGCCAAAAACAGGCCCATAGTTCCCATTGAAATACTGTACTGGTAAGTTTGTTGATTTAACTTTACTTGTTCTTCATTTTAAATATTGAATTTGTTCCCATTTTGTTTTTTTACTTCAAAATAAGGTATGTGCAGTGTGTATAGGAATTTGTTCATAGTTTTTTTTTTTTTTTTAAACTATAGTCCGGCCCTCCAACGGTCTGAGGGACAGTGAACTGGCCCCTTGTTTAAAAAGTTTGAGGACCCCTAGTCCAGGGCAACAGAGTAAGACTCAGTCTCAGAGATAACAAACAAACAAACAAAAACCAACAATAGCAAAAAAGAGAAGGCAGGTTAAATAAATTGGGGGATATTTGGTCAATGGCTGCAGCTGATAAAAAGAATGAGATTGATCTGTATTAATCTGTAGTTACACTAAAGTTCATTAGGTGGCAAAAGCATACTGCAGAACATTAGTTATAACATGACTGTGTGTGTCTGTGTGTTTTTATCCTAAGGAAGAATGTGTAGCAGAATATTATCTCTCCAACCTCTGCAGTACATGGGAACCAACAGAGACTTTCATTTTGTCATTTTGCGTTCTTGTGTTTGAATTTTCATGATGAGAATGTTGACTTCTATTAAAAAAATTAAAGATAGTCTATTTAGTAACAGGTCTTTGAGTAACGTCATTTCGTTTAACGTCGTTTCCTTACAACATTGCTAAAGAAAAAAAAAAAAGATTCCTGGCCATTGCCTGTGGAGTTGTGCATTCTGCCCGGGTCTGTGCGGGTTTTCCCTGCGTACTCCAGGTTCTTTGCACATCCCAGAGATGTGCATGTTGTTTAATTGGTGTGTCTACATGGTCCAGGTATGAATGAGTGAGGGTGAGTGAGTAAGCCCGCTGGGCGATGGGAAGGTGTCCCGTCCCTGGGATGGGGGCAGTGCTCCTACCTTGCACCCTGAGCCATCCAGGACTTTGAACTGCGATACTTTGGCTGAACTGCAGAATTGTGACTCTCTGAAAGATGCATTCAAGTCAAGCAGCCTTCCTAATTTCTATGCATCTCTCCCCTCTGAGACATACCCTAATCTCAGGAACCATGCACTCAAAATGGCAACCATCTTTGGCAGCACTTAAGTCTGTGAACAGACTTTTTCCAGAATGAAACATCTGAAATCTCCAACCAGATCTAGACTATATAATGATCCATTTATTTCACTGTTTAATATTGAAAGTGTTTGAGTCTTCATTTGGATCTTTGGTGAAGTTTTTATGAGCAGAATTAAATAGGAACTTAACTCTTGTTTATATCAATTGCCACATGTTCAGATTGGTTTCCTTACATCTAGTTCCATGTATACTAGCAATTTCTAAGAACTTATTGACCACGTTAAGTCACTGTACCATTTTTTTTTTTTTTGTACTCAGCAACCTTGGAGCAAAGAGGAAAAGCTCACTGCATAATTATTTGATTTCTTACATCACTGTTCTCATTTAGTTTTAACAATGTCATAAACCAGTTTTCCTAGTTGATTTGTATAGGATATAATCCTTTCTTGCCATGATTATGGAATCTAAGACTATACCCATGGACTCATTCTGGTTATTTTGTAACATTCAAATTCTCCATGATAAAAGCTTCTTAATAATTATTATCTAACAATAATGTTAACTACATAATTATATATGGGTAATCAGATCATAATAGATTGTGATAGAAAAGTTTAAAAAATAGGAAAACATATTTCTTCTAAGAGGTTCAAAAGTCTTTATGCATGGGCGGAATCAGATGACTTTTTAACAGAATGCTAAAAAGTAAGTAAAGACAGATGGCTATGACTATTTTACGAATGGAAAAGTGAGGTAGAGTGAACTTCACGCAGGCTAGCAAAAGGGAAGGCGGGGAATAGATATAAAAGCTTTCAGTTGTTTTCCTAACCATGTCATCCAAGTCTTTTCCCTCCTCTTGAAACATGTCTGGTCAAAATTCTTGAAGTTTTATTTTCTGTTTCATCAGTAATTTTTAAGTCACAACATTGACACAAACTACTATTCGCTTACTAATGACTGACCTGTCAACGAAGTTCTCAGGTCTATGGCCTCACGTTTGCATTATTTTTTTAACCTACAGCAATGTTTTTAAGTTGGAGATTTTTGTCCTAGATCATAAGCTATAGATGTCTTTTCACTAGAACAGTTTTAGTTTTCTTTTCTTTTTTTTTAATAGGCAAAGCTAGAAATAAAGGTAGTGACAGTCATTTCTTTTTAAAGTTAAGGAAAGTCTCTTTAATCAGTTCTCCAGAATTTTAATAACTGTTCAACACCTTCTCAGGCGGGTTAGATTTCCGTGAGTGAGCCGGCGTTTGCAAAACTTCCCTTTTCTGCTCAGTCTTTTGAATCATCTGCAGACTTAACACCGTTAGTAATAATGTCTGCTGGAGGGCAAGACTTCACCCAGACCCTCGCAACAGTCCCTCCTACCTCAGGCAAGTGACTCAGGCTTCTCTCTGGCTCGCTCGCTCTCTTTTTTTTTTTTTCCACCACGCAGGCCGTTTTCTCTCTATATATGGTAATACTGCTCGCCCAGAAGCAGCTTGCTTCCCCAGGAATACTGGAAAGTGAAATCTCGCTAACAAAACTTTGCAACCCTGTTGTTGGCCACAGAAGTTTCTCTGCTAGTAACGGTGAAAGTCAATCACGAAGGGAGTTGCCTCTTGCTACAGCGATTCGACCCGGGACGCCCTGACTTGGGTTGCGTGGCTGGGGGTCCCCTAGGGGGAAGGAGCGGGGGGACCTCGGAGGCGCAGCGCGCAGCGAGGCGGGCGCGCGGGCTGCATCCCGGGAAGCCGCCCCGGGCTCCGCGCTGATCCGGGGACGCTGCTCGTTGCATAGCGCGGTGCCTCGGCCAGAGCCCTGTTAATTAATCCTGTGATTCACACCGAAACTTACGGGTGGCTGAGGCAGTCACCGCACCGTTCACTCGTGGAGAAAGGGAGGCTCAGATGAATGACTCGCCCAGGATCACGCCGGAGTCAGGCAGCTTAGTTGTAAATGCCAAACTCCGGGGCTATGTGCTGTGTTCCTCCATGTCGCTTTTCAGGGGCCATCGCCACCTACTTTCTTAAAATACGCAGTCATTACCATAGGTATAGAGAAAGAACAGCAAAGAGGAAGTTTGAGGGAGGGAAAGAGGGCATATATACGAATCCCACGGTGTCAAAACTTGACTCCCAGTAAGTTCATAAGTTTTTCCCTAGTGAAGTTGTTCATTAAAATAGCCCAGAACATTCAGAATGATCAGAGACACAAGGAAACGTGTAGAAATAGGAAATCTTTTCAGTATGATCTCATTAGCTTTAAATAACTACATCTTCCTTTTTTATTTTTTGAATAAAATAACTTATCTTCAAAGTAGTTCTCAAAAAATAAATTCACCAAAGGGATCATAAATAGGGTTTTAATTCAAATATTTCATTATCAAGTCAAATAAGGTTTATTTTACTTTCTAGATGTAGTTAGAAAATGAGTAGGAGGAAATTGTGAATATTGTTAGAATAGTGAAAATATGCAGAAGTCCCACAAGCTCCAGCAGGTTTAAAGTTCCTTTGGGGTGGATGTGATAGTTACTGCATCAGTGTAAGGGCACTCAACTGCAAAGTGTGTTAAAAAAAATGCACACTCAAAGGGTGCAGATTAAAACTATCCTAACTCCATTTTCAAAGCAATTTAATGTTAGAGTCAGGTTTGAAGTCCACGGCCAGTTTCTTTCTACCAAGTTGATTTAAATGCGGTCTTATGCAGGAGCAGCAGGATAAACTGCCTGTCTCCTCAAAGGAGTGTTTGCTCATGTTTCTCAGCCCTGCCTGAAAAGGTGGCAAAGGCTGTATGGCTTTTGGGAAGTGTCATTGATCCACATTCTGAGCAAACCTTCCATTTGTCTATTCCCACTGCCCTTCCCACCTGTACTTCCCTTAATCCTGACCTACAAAAAGAAATAATTAAAATGTTACTGCATCATAAACAATATAGTCTCGCTTCATAACTTTTTCACCATTTTCTTCATATGATCCTTCCACCATTTCCTACTGCAGCAAAATATAAAACATAAAGCCAATCAGCTAAACAAAAAACTGCCTTCTTCCCTCTACAAAAGGTAAAAGAGGCTGGGCACAGTGGCTCTCACTTGTAATTCTTTTTTTTTTTTTTTTTTTTTGTGGTTTTTGGCCGGGGCTGGGTTTTGAACCCACCACCTTTGGCATATGGGACTGGCGCCCTACTCCTTGAGCCACAGGCACCACCTCTCACTTGTAATTCTAACACTTTAGGAGATCAAGACCAGGAAGACCACTTACGCCCAGGAGTTTAAGGCCAGCCTGGCAACAAAGATGAGGACCCCCCCACCCCACGTTGCCACAAAACACCCAAAATGTAAAAGTACGTGTATTCCTAACTCTATGAGGTTAGAGGACAAACAGAAACGTAGGTTTTCCTTACTGTGGCTTTATTATCAGCCTGAACGTGATGAGAGAAAGTAGTTATTGTCTGCCATCTAGTGTACTAAGCTGAAATTGCGTCTTGCCGCTGTGATCCCATGGCTAAAATTAAGAAAAAGGAGTATACTGATTCAAATAAGGATTGATGGGGATTCTACAAAATGATTCTACTTTCTGAGCGTCAGAGCTCCACAGGAAAGAAAAAACACGAAGTCACAACGGTGAACATTTATTGCAGAACCAGAGAGCAGGAATCAATGCTAAATCAAGACAGGAAGAAGCAAGAAAACCACATAATGAATAGCTGTGTGAAGTGAGGAAATATGAGTCAATTGCATTCAGAATACTCAGTGGAGCAAGGACTTGAAATGACCCCCAATAAAACAATGCAAACAAAAAAGTATCCGTGCACACTGGCTTCTAAACAGAGCAGACATTCTTGAAGTCTGCAGTCACCTGGGCTCAAATACTTAAATGAACTTTAACACATCTCTCTCCCTGGTATCTAGTAAGTGTTCACATCTCTCTCCCCGCTTGTATCCAGTAAGTGATCTAGTCTTTTCACTCTTTTTCTTTATTATGTTTCTATAATCTCTTCATTCTTTTTTCTATTACCATTACTAGGAGTGGGAAATAGACGATTTCCGTATCACTTACCATCTGCTTAGCTCTGATCAGACTTTATATTGTTCTCGGACTCATATTCCTTAAGCTGTTGTCATGCTGGTTTGATAATTCCCTGGAACTCTGTTCTGCTTCCTTTCCAAATTCCTCTTCCATCTGATTTTGCTGTTGCTTTAATCTGGACTCATCTTATCTCTATAATTTGCCTACTCTGCTTGACCCTAGTCATTTGTGGTCCCTTTAACAAGCACTGCCTTAGACTCATCATTGATGAGCAACTGTCCTTCCCTCCTTTGCCAAAACCTCCTCAACCTTCAGGGTCCAGACTGGCTGTTGTGCCTGCATGTCACCTACCTTTGCCTGTAAAACCTTAAAAAAAAATTACAGGTTGTGGGTCGGTGCTTGTTGCTCAGTGGTTAGGGTGCCAGCCATATGCACCAGGGCTGGTGGGTTCGAACCCAGCCAGGGCCTGCTAAACAATAATGACAACAATAACAAACAAAAAATAACCAGGCGCTGTGGTGGGCACCTGTAGTCCCAGCTATTTGGGAGGCTGAGGCAAGAGAATCACTTACACCCAACAGTTTGAGGTTGCTGTGAGCTGTGATGCCACAGTACTCTACCTAATGACAAAGTGAGACTCTGTCTCAAAAAAAAAAAATTATAGGTTGTGTTCTATAATTGCATACTTACATAAATTATGACAAATGGTTTACTGTCATGTATTATGTAGGCATTAGCATCATGTTATCCAAAATCTATATGACATACTCTAGGCCAGATCCTATTTCTTATCCCTTTTCAAATCCCCTTTAGAGTCTACCCTTCTGGGAGCACTGGGAGCTTAGTAAGACAGCTGTTGATGGGTTTTCTTTATCCTCAACTCATAATTCTGCAAGGATGGAGCTGGTTTTGTAATTTCCATTTTACAACCCCCCTCACCCTCAGGACGTTTGTGAGACTTGCTCCTGGACGTCGGTGCCAGGACAGAAGCTCTGGGAGTCTCTTCTTTTCCATCGGACTGTCTGCCATGGAGAGGTGCGCTAAGCCCTTCTTTATTTTCAGAAAGAGTTGTAGATAACTCACATGGTGTAGGGAGTGGTCAGGCAACAGGTGATAGATAATCAGGGCGTGTGTTTATGCCGCCCGCTTGGCAATTTCAGTTCTTTCTAGGTGGTTATGCCACATTGTCAGCCCACACCCATTTGTCCTTTTTGAAAACCCACAAACTGGTGCTCTGGAAGATCTGACATTCTTTAGCACAGCCCTCTCATTAAATGACTGAACTGGCTTGTTTACTCCTTTAAACAACTGCGGCTCAGACTATCTCCTGCCCTCCTAGCCTGCTGGAGCTGCCAAGCCTGGGGAGCAATTAACATCCCGCTACTGCACTACCAGGTTTTTAAAATCAGAATCTTCAGGGAATGGTGGGAGTCAGGGAGCATTTCTAGGTAGTTCCTCCTCTGGCCACAGGATGGATTCATTCTCCATCCCGTGTCCCGTGTCTTTTGCATCATTCATTTGCACAGAATCATACCATGACATTCTCTGTGGAATCCTCCTATGCCTGGCGCAGGACCTGCAGTTTTGGTTTGCTGTGCAGGAGGACAGGGTAGCAAAATGAAAATATCATTTACATGCAAATAAGCAACACAGAGGGATGGTGTTGATGAAAATAGTCCTGTTAAATACCTAGCAAATAGATGCTAACAAGATTATTAGGTAATGCTACTAATGTAAATAATCGTATTAGTTGAACAAAAAGCAGTAGAGGGAGTCTTAGATGGATTGCTTAAAGAAAATATAAATGCATGTTTGTAACAAGTGGGTCTTTACCTTTATTGAAATGATAAGAATGAATCTAAAAGTGTCATGACTTGGGCCGGGTGCAGTGGCTGATGCCTGTAATCCTAGCACTCTGGGAGACCGAGGTGGGTGGATGGCCTGAGCTCACAGGTTGGAGACCAGCCTGAGCAAGGGCAAGATCCCCCAGCTCCACCAAAAATAGAAAAATTAGCCAGAAGTTGTGGCATGTGCCTATAGTCCCAGCTACTTGGGAGGCTGAAGCAGGAGGATCTCTTGCGTCCAAGAGTTTGAGGTTGCTGTGAGCTAGGATGACACCATGGCACTTTATCCAGGGTGACAGAGTGAGACTATGTCTCAAAAAGAAAGGTGTCCTGTAATGCAACATCATTACTTTTATTTTATGGCAACACTCTTCATATATTAAGAAGATTGGTCTCCAAATTATAAAAAAGTTTCATGATGATAGTGGCAGGAAATTTTAAAATAATAATTAGAATCAACTAGGATCCTGCCATAGAATATACCAGATGCAGAGGTCTCATGAAGAGCCCAGGGTCATTACCTTTGGGAACTGTCCGGAGAGTAATGACATTACAAAGGACAAAGGACAACCACAAACCGCATTTCCTTCTGTTTTCCCAAGAGGTACGTGGGAAATGAGACCAGCTATTCAGATGCCTGCTTTGTAAGCTTGGAAAGTCAGATGGCTTCCCACCCTTCCGTGCCCCCTAGCTCAGCCATGGTGAGGTTAAGGGCGAGTTGCAGTTCTGAAGCTAAGCCCTATGGCTTTGCTATCCTGACTATCCCTACAGCAGTCTGTTAATACTGCCAAAACTCCTCGCCTTTCAGGATCCAGCTGGGTGATTGTGCCTGTGTGTCACCTATTTTCTCTTACCACTACTAAGAGTGGGATCCCACCTTAGTCCACTGTGTCATAATAAAATCAATTACTCATCCCTGAAAGTATGTGTGCATAAAATATTATTTTTCTAGTCCTCTGGAAATCTGAATGTTGTCTCAACAAATTTCCAAGGGACACCTTGGAGGAAAATATATATATGTTAAAAATGTTTTGTATTATAAATTGTATTGCACACAATTTACTTAGATTTTATTTTTTTATATTTCCTTAATTATATATATTTTTGGCTTTAAAAATTTTTTTTATTAAGTCAACTACACATAGATCATGAATACATTCATGCATATGTGGGGTACGATGTGCTGATTTTTGATTTTAATGAATCTATCATCTCACACGAAACTTAGTTAATAATGGAGACAAAAGACTAGAATCACAGCCATCATTCCTGACCCTCTATGACCTCTGTATGGCCAACAACAAAGACACCTGCTGTTCTAAGTAAGGAGGTTCAGAACCTCTCTGGCCTGGAATGTCTCCCTGCTCAGTAAACCGTGGACACAGACATCACAAAACAAGCCAGAGATGAGAGGTTGAAAAACACACTGGAGCTTATTGCTTATCTTTGTTTCTTCACAAATTTATCAGAAATCCTATTGCTTGAGTCCTGGATGCAAATCAGCCTTTCCCATTTAATGTGACAGACTTGGACGGGTAGGTGGCGTTGCTACTCCGTAATATGGCAGAACATCAGCTTTCCTGAAAACCAAAACGTTCCGGGTAGTTTTTTAAGACCAAGTCAACTTAGTAGAAATCGCTCTATTGACTTTTCATGTGCAAGGCTCTAGTTTTTGATTTCTTCTGAGCCTGGGGAAGGCATCGCCGTTGGAAATGAAAGCTTGGTTGGTTAGAATCGAGATGTGCCTTTTCTAAGATTGAATTGCTGGCCTTAAAGGACCAAATTCAACTCTCCAGGGGGAATGCTGCCCTTCTAATTCTTTTGTTGTTTGTGACTGTTTCCTCATGCTTTGAAATAACATGTTGTGGAAAATCAGGCGGTGTGAATAGTCTTCTATAAACTGTCCCTCAGGCCTGGGTCTAACGATTACCATGAATTAGCAGAACAGGAAAAGCTGAAAAGATCCACAAGCTATAAGCAAAGCAAGAAATGTTTTCTTCCTTTGAATGATGTCTGCAGGAGTTTCCTCTCAGTGGGAGTGAACTTTCAGTTAGAAAAATTTAAAAACAGCGGAGCAGTTAGTAAACAGCCTTGCAGGACACACCATCCCTCTGTCTAACCACAACTGTGTCCTTCTGTCTGACGGTCACACACCACAGCGGACTGCATTCTCTACCCTTCTCTCAAAGCAGTCTTTTGGCTGTTGATCTGGACAAACTCTTGTTTGGACAGTGATCTCTGTGTCCAGCACCCTTCTAAGTCAAACTCTAAGTAACTCCAAGCCAAATTGAAACTTTGACTTTGAATGGGACATAGACATTTACTGGAGGGGGTGGATGATGAGAAATGAATAATGATGTATGGTATTTGGGTGACAGATACCCTTAAAACCCTGACTTCACCACTATGAAAGGTATGCATGCATTTGCACCCCAGACATTTATATGAATAATTTAAAAAAGTAACCTGGATACTCAGAGGTATTGTGGGCAGGGAACTATTTTCTCAAACTCCCTCTTTCCCAATCCATTATAAACTAGCACTTGTGTAACAGGTACAACTAACTGGGGAGATTGCATTTGCCTTTTATAAGTGACTTAATTTATATGGTTTTGACTAGATAGAAAATTCAGATAGATGGAACTTAGGAAGTAGAGAGGAGTGAGGGTTAACTCCTTCAGAGGTAATCTGTGCCTAGACCTGCACTATATAAACACAGATACACAGCTAGAGGTGCAGATGGTTTTTCATCAGGTGGTGTATACTATAAAAATGTCTCTATACTTTATTCTTCAACCCAGCAATATTATCTCAATGTTGTCTCATTTTTGACTGCTGTATAGTATTTTATTCCATGAGTGTGCTTTTTTTTTTTTTTTTTTGAGACAGAGTCTTATTTTGTCAACTTCGGTAGAGTGTCATGTTGTCACAGCTCACAGCAACCTCAAACTCTTGGGCTTAAGGGATCCTCTTGCTTCAGCCTCCCAAGTAGCTGGGACTACAGGCACCTGCCACAATGCCCCGCTATTTCTTAGAGATGGGGTGTCACTCTGGTTCAGCTTGGTCTCGAACTCATGAGCACAGGCAATCCACCCACTCGGCCTCCCAAGTGCTGGGATTCCAGGTGTGGATTCCGCACCTGGCCATGAGTGTGCCTTAATTAATTCTCCTATTGATGGACTTTTAATTTGTTCCCAGTATTTTGACATTACAAACTCCAAAAGTCCACATCTTTGCACATACATAATTTCTTATGTATATGAGTATATTTGAAGTTAGTGGATATGACATCTTATTTTTATTAAAATTACAGATATAAGGGCCGGGTGAGATGGCTCACACCTGTAATCCTAGCACTCTGGGAGGCTGAGGTGGGTGGATGGATTGCTTGAGCTCAGGAAGTTTGAGAGCAGCCTGAGCAAGAGCAAGATCCTGTCTCTACTAAAATTAGAAAAAGTAGCCAAGCATAGTGGTGCACGCCTGTAGTCCCAGCTACCTGGGAGGCTGAGGTAAGAGGATTACTTGAGCCTAAGAGTTTGGCATTGTTGTGAACTGTGATGCCATGGCACTCTACCAAGGGTGGCAAAGTGAGACTCTGTCTCAAAAAATAAAATAAAATAAAATAAAATTTAGATTCAATGTTTATTGCAGCTCAATTCACAATTGCCAAGATGTGGAAGTAATTTGACTGCCCATTAACCCATGAACGGATTAACATATGTATACCATGGAGTACTATTGAGCCATAAAAATGATGGAGACTTTACATCTTTTGTGTTTACCTGGATGGAGTTGAAACATATTTTTCCTAGTAAAGCATCTCAAGAATGGGGGGAAAAGTGTCTAATGCATTCAATACTGATATGGAACCAGTATATAAACAACTACATGGACCACACAAAAGAAAAACACAAGTGTAGTATAGCGAGGGGGAGGGGAAAAAGGAAGAAAGGTGAGGGAGGAGGGAAGGTGATTGGCGGGATCTCCCCCAAGGTGCACAATGTGAGGGTGTTCAGCACACTCCCTGGGTGATGGGTGAAGGGCTTGACTACAACCTGAACTTTACCTTAGAAGTAAGAACAGTGTAAACTTAGACGTTTGTATCCTCCTATTAATGTGAAATTTTTTAAAAGTAAAGAAAAGAACAAAAATAAAATTTAGATTCAAGCCTTCTATTAGCTCATTAATCTGTCGTCTATATTTACCACTTTTCTCTACCCTTTTCCAACTCCCGTCAGTTTCCATTTCATTTCCTCATCTTGTACTCCGTGTCTCTGTTTTCTTTTCTTTCTTTTCTTTTTTTTTTTTTTTGAGATAGAGTCTCACTATGTCACCCTGGGTAGAGTGCCGTGGTGTCGTAGCTCACAGCAACCTCAAACTCTTGGGCTTACGTGATTCTCTTGCCTCAGCCTCCCGAGCAGCTGGGACTACAGCCACCTGCCACAGTGCCCGGCTATTTTTTGTTGTAGTCATTGTTTGGCAGGCCTTCGCCAGCTCTTGCCTATGTGGCTGGCGCGCTGGTTGCCGAGCTCGTGTCTCTGTTTTCACCAATGTCTCGTCCCTTTCATGCTGCCTCCCGAGTTTCCTCCTTATTTCTTCTTTCATCTTATCTCCCCTTATCATCTGAGCTCGTGGTGAGATGGGGATGTCAGTCTTTGGTCTGCGGTGCCACTCCCAGCTCAGTTGTTAAGTTTTTGGTGGTGGCCAATAAAGCCTTCTGCCATCTGTCTCCCTTACGAAGTTCCTCCTTGCAGAATGGTGCATGTGACTGAGCCCCCCGTCTTCCTCTCCTCGCCCAGGTTGGCAGCTGCACTGCTGTTGGTCATGCATAGTCCCTGCCTCTCCCCTGCCATATGGGTGGGTGGGAGAACTGTGACTCATCGTTCAGCTCTGCCTCTCGTGTTTCTGGGGAACAGAGGAATGGGGAGTGGAGCAGTTATAGCTTTATGCTGCCTTTTAAATACTGGAAGTTGAGGCGGGACACGGTGGCTCACATCTCTAATCTCTTAGCACTCTGGGAGACCAAGGTGGGTGGATTGCTTGAGCTCAGGAGATCGAGACCAGCCTGAGTAAGTGCAAGACCGCATCTCTACTGAAAAATAAAAATAGAAAAACTAGCTGGGCTTTCTGGCAGGTGCTTATAGTGCCAGCTACTCAGGAGGCTGAGGCAAGAGGATCTTTTGAGTCCAAGAGTTTGAGGTTGCTGTAAGCTGTGATGCCACGGCACTCTAGCCTGGCCACAGAGCAAGACTCTGTCAATAAATAAATAAATAAATATTGGAAGTTGACTGGTAAGGTTTTTTTTTTTTTTTTTTTTTAAAGAAATGGGAAGTCTCACTTTGTTGCCTAGGCTGGCTTCAAACCCTTAGACTAAGTCATCCTCCTGTCTCAGCCTCCCACGTCGCTGTGACGATAGTTGTGCACAACCACATCTGGCTTAGTTAGTAAGTTTTTACTGAGGTTTGTTAACACGGATTAAAGGGCACTGGTCTTGAGGTGAAATAAGGCACCCCTGCCTCTTACTAGCTGTGCAACTTGGGGCAAGTCTCTTAACCCTCCTGAGCCTACACTTTGCTACTGAGATGACAATAAAACCTGTGTAGCTGGACTCACACCACGGAGAATAACAGCAAAGTGCGTGTGAAAGTACCTCAAATTAAATTCGCTGTGAGAATGTGAGAAAAATCATAAAATTATTGTTACTACTAATTTTTTTTTGAAAAGTAAAAACCATCAACCCTTAATGCCCATCTCAGTGCTGGTTTAAAATCCACAGGCCTCAGAATGAAGGAGGTTCATAAAAGCATTTTGCTCACTCTGGGACATCCATTGTTTTCCAAGGCAACATTTCAAATATTAAAAGCATCTGCCCTTCCAAGGAGTCGTCTTCATTTTTAAAGATCCCAAATAAATCCTCCACAATTTTTATTATGCACTTTTATCACCTTTCCTTCCTCCATAGCTACAGCTTTAAATAAGCTCTCCAGAATTTGTAGGAACAGTTTAAGGTCCCCAAATAAATTATATTCGAACTCATCGACAGCATCCCAGAAGTCAGCCTGAGGGAAGGCTCTAAGGATCTGGGAAAGTCTGTTGTGTCCTTCCTTGGGGATGGGATTCTCACAGAGCTCCTTTGATTAGAATTCAAATTTGATTCAATTTTACTGAGTATCTCCTACCAAGCCCCCATCCCCAAACCATCAATGAAGAGTTTCTTAGAATTGTTGCACCTTTTCAACCTGGCAACCTAGTAAAAGAGTGCTCCTTGGTTAGTCCCAGTTACATTTTCTGGGAGTGATTTGTCAGTCTGTTGCTCTTCATGGTTCTTGATTCCACCTTCTAGGCTGTTTCTCCATTTTTATTATCCTCCTTGGCCTCTTCTGAAGAGGATACTGGAGGGAGAACCATGTCACTTGTGGTTGGGAAGTTATTTTGAACTTCTTCACATTTATAGTAGATTACACACCACAGGGTTATTTCATGATGTGAATGGTTGTATGGGAAACCTGTGACCTTGGGGCCACAAGTGGCCTTCTGGATCCTTGGGTGTGGCCTTTTGATTAAATCCAAGTTTTATAAAATAAATGCTTTAATAAAAGAAATGCAGCCAAGAAAGATGAAGATTTTCCTGTCTCCTTGGATGCTTAAAAAAGAACAATCTTGAAATCAGAAGGCCACAGGTTGCCCATCTGAAATTTATTTTTAACGTATTTAAACCCAGTCAGTTTCATGTATATTAATAGCCACACTCATAATTTTTTGAAAAATGCCTCCATTTGTAGATTGTACTTTGGCCTTATCAAGCTTCAGATGGAACGTACCCTTAGTCTCTTTTCCCTGAACCCTTTTGCCTAACTGGGCAATTTACTGTAGGCCATATGAATCTAATCAGAAGACTTAATAATGGGTATGTTTGGATCTGTGCCCAATGTTTGTCTTTTTTGGGGGGGGGGATTTTTTTTTTTTATTTTTTTTGAGACAGAGTCTTGCTTTGTCACCAGGGCTAGAGTGTCATGACCTCAGCCTAGCTCACAGCAGACTAATACCCCCAGGTTCAAGCAATCCTCCTGCCCTAGCCTCCCTGAGGAGTTGGGACTATAGGCACCTGCCATCTCACTCAGCTAATTTTTCTATTTTTAGTAGAGATAGGGTCTTGCTTTTCTCAGGCTGGTCTCAAACTCGTGAGCTCAAGCCATCTGATCCTCCTGCCTTAGCCTCCCAGAGTACTAGGATTACAAGCGCAAGCCACCACACCGGGCCCCAATCTTTGTCTTAATTCATGACTCCTTTACCTATTAAAAATTAGAAACTGTTTCAATTTCCAACTCTGAAAGTCCTAGCATTTCTGGACATTCTGTAGCTCTGCTGGACTCACAAACCAGGCTGAAGAAATAGCCACTATACAACGTTTGACAGTTCCAGGACGTGGATCAGAATGGGGGACTCTGGAATGAATGTGCGGGGCCTCCATAAACCTCTGCTCAGATGAGACAAAAGTTTCATCTGCTCCTGTCCCATCAGCAAGTCACGTGGTCAAACCCAAATTAGTAGGATGAATATATTTACAGGGAAATCTGGAAGAAGAAAAGGAAATGAATAATTGTGAACGAATTACACAATCTCCATGCTTCATAAGATAGATACTGTTATAACTCCTTGGCTAAAGGAGAAAGTTGAGGCACAGAGAGGCTGAGTGCCTTGTCCGAGGTTCTACAACTGCTTCGTGGTGGAGCCAGAGTTTTATCCAAGGGAGTCGGACTCCATGATGTTGAATCATTTTCCAGATTCATCCTCCGGAGCTCACTCTCTCTTTTTAAATTACCCATACCACCTTGTCTAAATTTTCAACAGGCTATGAATGAAAACAAATTTAGTAGAAGACTCAAATATGCCAAGTAATAAAGCTTTGTAAAATGATGTTATGGGTTTCTTCAAGAAAGAATTCATTAAATGGATGCCAGTTGTAACTTACGAGATCATAAAGCTTAGTGCAGGAATATTGGCAATATAAAGGTGACCCAATCACAATGTGTTCAATAACTGGATGCCTCAAAGGCGCTCTCAGCTTCCTCTGAACTGCTATGCTTCACTTTCTCCCTGATCCCAAGACTATAAAAGCCCACGGTATCATACCGTGGAAGGGATTCAAATTCCTGCATCTTGCACCCAGATAAGGAAATCTTATAGGACAAATCCTAAAAGATGTGTCATTATCAGCCGGAGTCTCTGGATTCCTTGTTAAATACCACAGCCAGGAAAATAGCTATTAAAGCCACATGTTACTAGCCCATCACAGGAAAGTGTGAAAATTCCAAATGAGGTCTCCTTCTCACCCTTGACTTTCCAGGTTTTTACTGCTCTCTTGTCTTCAGAACTAGCTTGGATCTGCCTACTGCAAGAATTTATGGTGAATGGCATTCTAACCTGTCACCAGCGAGTCACAGAGCTTGGCCCTATTTTATATTGCAGCTCCCAAACACTCCCTAAATAAATACATGTATGTACATGTTAAATCAAGTTAAAGTGAAGAGGGGCCTCAAGGAAAAGAGTCTCATGAACGACCGACATTCTGAGTGATGTGTATGGACTAGAACAAGAAGAGGGGAAATCTAAGCTTCTCATCTTATCAGAGCCCCCTTCCCACTAGGGCCAGTCCAGGCTCCCTCACACCAGTGTTTTAAATCTAAAGTCAACCTTCACAATGTTTTAAAGATAGGTGCATTTATTTTCTAGGCATTGTTGCTCCAGGGAACTGAAAATTGGAAGGAATTCCCTAAGAACATTTACAAGGACATCATTTGCTTTTGACTGGAGTAGGAACCTCCCTGCAGACCTGGTTCTATGGAGGTGGTTCTGTGCTTCCTTAGGGAGGTCATCAGTCAGGGCTGCCTGAAGGAGAGACCCACGCTCCACCTACTGCGATGAGTCAGGGAGAATCTGGTGCCATTGATGTGTGCACTGGGAGAACCTCCTGGAGAAAGGTGAGCAGACACCCTTAGTATTTACCTATATGCTGGGATAGACTGTCTCTCTGTGCAAGCAGCTACTTCTCTTCCCCTGAGACCTTCTCTGCTATTGAATATTAATTATAGGTTTATTGTCATGGACAATCTGATCTTTAGTAGTAGCTTCATGGCATAGGAAGTTTATTTCTCACTCAGGGCATAGTCTGATTGGATATTTGATGAACAGCCCCACATGTAGTGATTCTGGGACCGTATGAAGCTTCCAGCTAGTGGAGCCTCAGAGTTCTCCACTGGAAGATTCTGGAAGTGGTACCCTCCGCATGCCTTACCGCACCTCTTTTCTTTTCTTTTTTTTCCTTCTCTTCTCTTCTCATGCTCTCTCCCTTTCTTTTTCTTCTCCTTTTCTTTCTTTTCCTCCTTCCCTTTTTCCTTTCCTTTCCTTTCCTTTTCTTCTCTCTCTCTGAACATAGTCCCTGTCTGGTACTGGGCTAGAGTGCCATGGCAACATAGCTCACGGCAACCTCAAACTCTTGGGCGTGAGCAATTCTCTTGCCCCAGCCTACTAAGTACCTGGGACTATAGTATGTGCCCCCATGCCCGACAAGTTTTTCTATTTTTAGCAGAGAGTAGGGTCTTGCTCTTGGTTAGGTTACTTTCAAACTCCTGAGCCCCCTACCTCTGCATTGCTCATATTTCATTTGGTAGAACTCGCTTGCGTGGCTCCATATAATTGTACAGGAAGCTATGCAATGTAGTTTTCCTGGGAGTGAAAGAAGAAAAAGAATGGGTTGGAATAACATGTTAAGAAAGCCTATGGGGGGCTCAGTGCCTGTAGCTCAGTGGTTAGGGTGCCAGCCACATACCCCGAGCTAGCAGGTTTGAACCTGGCTTGGGCCTGCTAAACAACAATGACAACTGTAACAACAACAGCAAAAAATAGCCGGGCATTGTGGCAGGTGCCTGTAGTCCCAGCTACTTGGGAGGCTGAGGTAAGCGAATCGTTTAAGTCCAAGAGTTTGAGGTTGCTATGAGCTGTGATGCCCTGGCACTCTACCCAGGGTGATATAATGAGACTGTCTCAAAACAAACAAACAAAAAATGGCCATGGGAGCAGAATCCCCTATAGGAAAGAAACAAGTGATGTCCACATGCTGTGAAGAAGAATGTGACTAAGTTAGGCGGTTTCTCTACTGTTAGCAAAAGAAGTCTGGAGCCCTTCCTAATCCAGCCCTCACCTGCCTTTCTGGTTTAGGTCCCAGCTCACCCCCCGGAGCCTGCCCTCCCTGCCCCAGACACTTAACATGTTGGCCAGATCGGACTACTGGCTATTCTTTGAATGTGTCACAGAAGTTCACACCTTTGGGCCTTTGCAAATGTCGTTTCCTGTTTGAAACGCCCCCTCCATCTCTCTACCACAAGAGCCAGCTCAGACATCTCTTTGCCGTGTGGCGTCCTTGAACTTCCTCCCCCAGGAAGAATTGATTATCATCTTCTTCTTGTGACTTACTACATTGCACCTTTTTTATTTGCTTATCTCAGTGTCTCTCCCAGTTCAGTGTAAAAGGCTGGGAGGAATAATTAAGTGACATAGATACTCAAGAGTCCATAAGGACATCAGTGTCTAATGAAAGAACCTTTTGGCAAGTCTAAGTCAGAAATTCTTGAATACAGTAAAAAAACAAAACAACCCCCCCCCCAATTGTATTTTAAAGAAGTTGTAAGCTATTAGGGAATGTGTTCTAGAGGCATCATTCATTCCTGGAAAATATAAAAGCTAAAAGAAAGCGTAAGTCATACATTTCTCAAGAGAATCACAATACTGTGTGCTCTCCACGTGATGGTTCAGATGCATAGAAAACACCAAAGCTGAGATCGGCGAGAGTCTCTGATAAAGTGCAATCCTCATGATTTTCACAGAGGAAGCCCCAAGTTTTGGAGAAACGCGGGAGAGAGATAAGCTTAGCTTAACATTTCATTGCAAAGGATGATCTTTGCAAAGGATGCCCTCCCTTGAGGGGAATGTGAGAGCTCTGAGCTGAGGCTTACTCCAAATCCTTCTTTCCCAGCAAATGAGCCTGAATTTCCACCTTACCAAAGTCAACACAGACAGCGACAGTTCAAAAGAAATCTTTCCATTCCCATAAAGGATCGCAATAAAAACCACTGGCCGAGACCCTTCCTTGTCCTTTTGGCATTTATAACTTCAGGCTTAGTAACTCCCAGAGCACAATGAGTTCCCCTTTTACACAGACTTTCTTATTTTCTGCCCTCCACCAGTTTCTCTGCTTCCCTCTCTCCTTGGCTCTGATTTCCCCACCGCCTCAGGCCAGACCTTCCAAGACATGCTTCCCTAACCACCAACCCCATGGTTATTGCTCCCGGTACAGTTAAAAATAGACCCTGTTCTGCGGCTTCAGTCCTTAAAGAACAAGAGATGAGATCATTTTCTGCTTGGCATCAGATTCTCTCTCTTGGATTCAGACTGTGAGTGATTGGCATTAGGGCGTTTGATTGCAGAAGAAACAGGAGTTAAAGTGACTTCTCCCATCCTATTAAACATCCTTTTCATACATTGATTCACAGACTTGTTTCCATCCTCATGACTGAACAGGCTACCCTGCAATTTGTCGGCTACATCCATTTTCTTCACCCCCCTGGCAACGGTTTCTTTTCTGTTTCTGCCAGCATTGTCTATTGTCTCCATAACTTTCTGCTCAAGGTGAAGGATGGCCATGTAAAATTGAACAGCAGGAGCAACAGGCCTGTCATTTCACAGGACTAGTAAGCAGCGACATCAATCAATACTTTTATTTGAATTTTGATAAGGGGGTTCCTCCCACGATGTCTTGTGTGCTTTTGGACAATAACTTAAAATTAGTAGAAACTTCGAGCTTCAGAAATGACCTTTTGACAAACTTGGGAGCAAGGTGAGAAACAGCATCCTACCATGAAAATACTGAATTCCAGAACTAAGGAAGGTATTAATTAAATTCCTTTCAAGTCTTTCAGCCACCGGGTATGATGTGGAACTTCCAGGAAGAGTGGAAACCCCAAAGCAGGTTGACACTGGAGCAAGCTGGTGGCTTGCAAACACACTGGTACAGATTTCAGGGTAATGGAACAACTTCAGTTTTAAGCCCCCAAAAGGGGCAAATGAGGACAGCTGTTCAGAGTAGAAAGACTGGTATTTTAAAGAGACCTGGGTCTTAATTCCAGCTCTAACACTGAACATCTCGCTGACTTGGAACGAATTATTTCATTTGTGGAGACCTCTGTTCGTTCATCTGCAAGGGGAGGAAATTGAATTAGACGACCTCCAAGGTCACTTCTCCTCCTAGGCATCTGTGCACACCATTTTCCAGTCCGTATATCATGTCATCTGGAAAATCAATTCCGTGTGGTTACTATCTCCAACGTCCATCACTGGAAAATGGCAACAACTGTGAAATGGATCCCTTGTTGGCTTGTCTCAATACTTTTAATTTTGAAAGAGGCTGTGAGAATGTGTGTATGGGCCCATGTGTGGGCCACGTGTCTGGGTAGAGTGTTATATTCGGATTTAAAAACTTGAAAGCAACCAAGCATAGCCATCGTGTTTAGAAGATCAGAACCTTGAAGGTCAGCTCTCCTGCTGCAGAGGGATTGCTGGTCTACTTGTTAGGTTTGGTGGAAGGTAAACAGGTAGGTAGTGGCTAAGGGCAGACGGTGGGAATCAAATTGGAGCTAGGAACCAAAGTTGCACATAGGGACTTTTTTCTGGTTGGAACACACAGAGAGGAGCCCCTGCTGACCTCAGACTGATCTGGGGATTATTGTCATACAATTAACATGGCAGATTTGGAACCCCACGGGTTCTTTGGGAAGATGTTTTTTTTTAATTTCAGATTAATATGATGTTACAAATGATTAAGTTACATTGTTTGCGTTTCTAAGGTAAAGGTCAAGTTGTAGTTGAGCCCTTCACCCGGGAGGTGTGCTGTATCCCCTTACATTGTGCCCATTAGGTGAGAGCACCCCAACTGCTCTTCCGTTTCATCTTTCCCCTCCCCCCATCACTTGACTATAATTGTTTTTCTCTCCTGTGGGCATTTAGATGTTTTTCTATTGGTTTCATATTAGTATTGAGTACATTGGATGCTTGCTTTTCCATTCTTGTGATGCTTTACTAAGAAGAACATACTTCAGGTGGCACCTGTGGCTCAGTGAGTAGGGCCCTGACTCCATATACGGAGGGTGGTGGGTTCGAACCCGGCCAGGGCCAAACTGCAACAAAAAGTAGCTGGGCGTTGTGGTGGGTGCTTGTAGTCCCAGCTACTTGGGAAGCTGGGGGAAGAGAATCACCTAAGCCCAAGAGCTGGAGGTTGCTGTGAGCTGTGATGCCACAGCACTCTAGCAAGGGCGAAAAAATGAGACTCTGTCTCTAAAAAAAAAGAAGAAGAAGAACGTGCTTCAACTCCATCCAGGTAAACACAGAAGATGTAAAGTCTCCCTCTTTTTATGGTTGAATAGTATTCCACAGTGTGTGTCTGTGTGTGTGTATCATGGTCTATGAATCCATTCATGGGTTGATGGGCACTTGGGTTGATTCCTTATCTTGGTGATTGTGAACTGAACTGCAATAAACATTGTAGCATACATGTCCTTATGGTAAAATGATTTTTGTTCTTCTGTGTAGATGCCTAGTAATAGGATTGTGGGATCAAATGAAAATTCTACTTTTTTGCTGTTTGAGGATTCTCCATACTTCTTTCCATAGAGGTTGTATTAGTTTGCAGTCCCACCAGCACATGTCCACACCAGCATCTGCAGCAGTGGGGTTTTGTGACCTGGGCCGTAAAGCTTGGGTCAAGTGGAAGATGAGAAGGAGATGGGATGCGGAATGGGAGTTTACGGGATTTGAGTCTGCGTTGGGAGTGAGGAGCCTCAGAGAAGTGAGAAACAAAGGAGGAACCGGGTAATTGGGAGCTAGATCTGACCGGATAGCAGATGCTATACGGAAACTGGGGCCCTCTAACTCTAGGGCTCAGGAGAATGGCAGTCGGAGAGAGAAGGGGATGTTTAAAAGTCCGAAGGTTGGTGATTATGTCAGGTCTTCTGATCGTTCGTGATCTAAGGGCAACTCCAGAGCTTGTGAGACTGGGGTCTGTCTTAGCAGAGAGTGAGGAGCAGAGAGATGTGGCAATGAGGGGAGAGGAGTTGATGGGATTGGGGTCCTAAATCCCTGGCAGAATAGGAACACAGATACAGGGAGTTCATAGTATTGGGGTTTAATGGACTTGGGGCTGAGGAACCCCATTAACATGGGGAGCACTCACAGAGATTGGAGTCTCGGTCTGCAGAGGAGTTCAGACAGATGGCAGCTGAGGAGAGAGACTTGGGGCTTGAGATTTTCGCAGGAAATGGTGGATCCAGAGAGACGGGTCACTTGGATGAGTTTGAAGCTCTGGCTCTAGTTGCCTGGGCTTGGAGTGTTGGGATTAGTTGGGGGCCGGGATTGGATAATTATAGAGTGAAGGTTGAGAGTATTGGATTAGGGCACTGGATCTGTGGTGGAGCTTAGGGTTCCATAGACTTGTAGGGTGCAGGGAGCCTCGGAAGCCGCGTGGAGAGTGGGGCCCAGAAAGGACTCAAAAAGGGCAGCACGGTGCTCTTATGGGCTAAGGGCCGCACTAGTGCCCCCGCCCCTCTCCACGCTGTCCCCAACTGTCCTCACCACCACCCGCTGCGTGCGCTAGTCTCCAGCTGTCACCGACTATCCCTGGGCTGGCCCAGTCTGCTGGCAGCATCCCTGCCCTTTCAATGCCACCATTGGCTGAGACCACTGTCTACCCACCCAGTTGTGAAAGCGGGAGAACAGTCATTGTCCCGTCTTTTCCCAGCTGTCATTCCGTTCTGCATTTTGGGAGATCTAAAGAATTCCTGAACTCTTTCCATTGACTGAGGACACTGTCTGTCACCGCCCATGTAGACAAACGTCAATTTGACCTCTGCTTATTACCCTTTTCATTGGCTTCCTTGTCTCGGCTCCTATTAGTCGGGGCGCCCCCAGGCCCCACCTCTTATTCGCCCAGCCCCTGCCTCTACTCCGCTTTTCAGCCAAGCTCACTGGACAGGAGGTTCAGGCTCCTGCTTTTCTATTAGCCATTTCCTTCCTTCCGCCCCCTCCTGCCTTCACACCTCTTCTGATTGATCTTGTCTGCCTCCGCCTCAGAGTGGTTCTTGGGAAAGATTCAGGGAAGATCCAGGCAAAACAAGGAGTTTGTTATGCAACCCCAACCTGTCAATCACCCCCAAAGGCGGGAAACGAGAGCCAATCCTGCAGGACAAGCTAGTGAACATAGAAAAGATAGTGTGTACTCAGACTTTGAGGTCCCTTCTCCACTCCTAGAGTTGGGACCTGTCTCACTCTTTGAAACTTATTCTCACTGTGCTGGATCTTTGTTCTGCAGTAAATGTGTGTGTATGTTATTGCTTTGTATTTGTAATCACTCCATCATTCTCATTCTTCAACACTGGGAACCAAGAACCAGGGAACACTGGCCTTCCCCAGCTGGAACTTACATTCTCAGGGAAGATTTGGTATAGTCCCCGGAGAATGCGAGTGTGCCAGACTGGGATGAGGCCAGCTGGGCAGAGAGCAGCCGGTTAGGACAGCAAGGTGGTGAGTGAGTGAGCATTTTTATGTTTTCAGGCCAGTAGACTTCTTAAAGCCTTTAGAAGTTACCCTGAACAAGATTCTTTGATTCTACTTCCTCCTTCTAAGGTGATGTTTTTCAACTTTTTTTTTTCTTTTTTAAACACACAGCACACTTGAACTTATAGCTAAACTTCCATGGCACACTTAAATTATGTTGATTAAAAAAAAAAGAGTTAAAGAAGAATATACTTACCGTGCTTTGAACTTCTTTCAAAAGTAATTTCATTAATGATCTTTGAAAATTGGCATACCTAAGATCCTCTCATAGCACACTGGTGTGCTGCGGCAGGCCAGTTGCAAATCACTGTTCTAGGGTTTGGAAGCTTTCTGGAGTTTGCTATCTCAAGTGTAATACACAAAATTAGTTCTTTTCCAAACAGATGCTTTTGCAAAGCTCACTCTTCCCCCCAATCTGGTTGTTTGAACTTGGGTGTGCTGTAATACCTCTATAAGGCATTATTTTCTTTTTAGTTCTTCTTTTATAAAAGATACAAATAACACAAAAACAATTTCAGAACAGGAACGAAAATATAATGGTAAAATTAATACCCTGAATGACCTTGATTAGTCCTAATGGGCTAGGATCTGCTGGTCCAGGTGTCTAGTAGAGTGGTAGGTGTCACAGAGGGCAACAGAGTGTGAAGCAGAGCTCCATCATCTTGCTACTGAGCTGACCCTGGCACTGGAAATGAGACGTGGCTGGTGACCTGACAGGGAGCTCATCAGATGTCTGCTTGCTTGAGGGACTGAGGGGACCTGGCAGCAAACCCAGCCTGAAGAAGAAGGCAACTGGGTCCACAGAGCTAACTCAGCAAGAAAGCCCTTCTTACAAGTTGAATGAGGCGACTTTGAACCCGTCACTCTGATTTTTTTTTCTTGGCTGCCTTCCAATGAAGTCATATTCCAGGAAACATATTTCTCTAAGTAAGGACTGTTTTCCTAAAAACTCTCATAAGACTTCAGGGGCACAAACAGCAGAACTTGGGTGCCCCTACCAATGAGATGACGGTCAGTGGCCAGAGGAGAGACGTCCGTCTCTCTTTCAGGGAGAGCTGCCAAGTGTGCTCACTGGGGCAGAAGCAACAGAGTTGGGGGAAGCGCTTGGTGGAGCAGTAGGGGACTATGGCACAAGCCCATCTTCAACACGCACCATGGTGCCCTGCAGAGGCTGGACAGTGCCAATGGGAAATTTTTCTTTTTGAGAGACAGAGCCTCAAGCTGTCACCCTGGGTAGGGTGCTGTGCCGTCACAGCTCACAGCAACCTCCAACTCCTGGGCTCAAGTGATTCTCCTGCCTCCGCCTCCCAAGTAGCTGGGGCTAGAGGCACCTGCCACAACGCCTGGCTATTTTTTGGTTGCAGCCATCATTGTTGTTTGGAGGGCCCAGGCTGGATTCGAACCTGCCAACTCAGGTGTATGTGGCTGGCACCTTAACTGCTTGAGCCACAGATGCTGAGCCTGCCAATGGGAAATATTAATGAACCTTATAGACACAGCCTGAAGACCCCTAGATACACTTGGGGTAGAAGGGGGGAAACTGAATGCAGGAAGCAGGTGCAGCAGGAAGCACGAAGTTTTAGTGACAGAGAGTGACATTTTAGCTTGCCCTACTGGACCTTGTAATCCAATTGGGAGGGCAAGGCTTACCATCTCTTAAAAGCTTGGAAATAGGATGCTACCAAGCACTAAACTCCTTTTTGGATTATATTCAGCCTAATCACAGCAGTCTTTGAGAAGGAGGTGGAGTCTTCTGACATGGCCTAAAAGAGTCCATGAGTAGGGTTTGGGTAGGTGGAGAATCTTATGGAAGTGGTAAGAGCCAGGGGCCCTCGCCGTGTGCCATGGGCTACGCTGGGAACTTCTCATCACGGTGGCTAAGCCTCACAATAACTTGTAAGGGGAAGGCTTCACTTTTTAACATTGCACAGAGGTGAAAGTTGGAGAGTCATAGAAAGTGACCTGCCCGAGCTCATGCAGCTAGGGATGGGAGAGCTGAGTTAAGAGCAGATGGCGGGTCTGTCTGTTCCCTGAGAACCGTGGGAGGAACAGGAACTCAGCACAACAGATGGATACCTCAAAAACTGCACCCAGGGATCTGTGAGCAGTTCCAAGGAAGTCACTTGAAATGTTTTGGGGAAGCCACTGACAGTATCTATTGTGGTCTGGCTAATTAATTAGGAATTGGGAAATGAAGACCCTGAAAATAAAGGAAATCTAGTTGGAGGGTAAAGTTAGTAATCTAGGCATTATGGAATATGGAGGAAAAGTGAATTGAACATTTGAAAGGAAGAAGCTACAGGCCTTGGGAACTTGTGTTTCATAAGGATCACAAGAAAGCTTGGAAAACTTTCTAAGGAAATGCTGCCTGCTGTTTGGCAGGCCAGGTTCTGGCAAAGCTGGACCAAACTGTTAGATTATAAGGTCCAAACTAAAATGTCACCTGTTAAGCCCAAGCTAGAACCAGAAGCCAAGGATTCCCAAATTCACTAACTTTAGAGTTGAATGTCAAGCTCCCAAACTGGCTGCAGAAATGGGCCTACAAGAGGGCACTGGGGAGGATTAGAAAGTTTGGTGGTGAAGATCTCTCTGGGACCCTAATATCCTCCTAAAGTTTAATCGAAGGTGGGGCAAAGCGAGACTTCCATGGAACGGGACTGAGGACCCTGAAAGTCTGGGGAGCACAGAACTGAGACTAGTCAGGGGTTTTATTCATCCCCCCTCCAGGTAAGGAGATCGAGGTCCAAAATCAGCAATTAGCCTCTTAGAATTATACAGCATGTCCCAAAAGTTGCCCCTAAAGTTGCCATGCATAGGGCAAATGGGAAATTGTAGCTAAATGTACCTAGCAAGCATTCATTACAAAATATTTATAAAATATTCTCTACGTTTAGGGCACTTTGTAAAATTTAGTGATGAGGGCGGTGCTTGTGGCTCAAAGGGGTAGGGTGCTGGCCCCATATGCCGGAGGTGGCGGTTTCAAACCCAGCCATGGCCAAAAACTGCAAAAAAAAAAAAAAAAAATTTAGTGATGAATATTTTGTAAATAAAGATACATCGAGCTACAAATTCCCATTTGCCCTTTGTGTGGTGATGTTAGGGGTGACTTTTGAGACACCTTGTAGTTTTAACTTAACTGTACTTTAACATAGTTTCCGTCTTTGAAAGAGGCGAGGCTCTAGTTTACATATGTGGTATCCTTAAGATAGAATGTTCAATAAGTTACAGAGTTCTAATTCTCATCCCAGAGTGTGTATGCCTCTCTGTGTGTAAAATTGTCTAATGTTAAAATGTATCATTAATTTATTTTCCATTGTCTCGGTTCGCATGTAACTATGTGATATATATCAAATGAGTTTCATGGCTACAATCCAAATGTAACAAATGAATCATTTAAAACTCTCTGCATATTGGTGATGCCCGATTTTTCATTTTCTTCCATTTTATAAATGCATCATATCTCGGCTTAAAATCCATCTATTAACCTTGAAAACATTTGGAGCTGGAATGAAGGTTAGCAGTGAACTCTGTGACCTTCCATGTGACGTTAGTCATCTTTAGCAATTATGACTGGCTTTGAGTAACGAGGAACGGGTGGAGACAGGAGCAGCAACGTGGCAGTTACCAATAAACTAAACTTCAGAGACCGCAGGGAAAAATGTAGAGCGTGCAAAATCAGGTTTTTGAGCCTCAAGCCCATCTGCTACAAAACTCCTGTCTTTTTAAAACAAATTTGAACGTTGTGGCAGCTATTCTGATAAATTACACAGGAAATACTCTAGTAAAATCTTTGTGTTCTGAGATAAGGAATTTGGGTTACTGGATTTGAAGGGCAACAGGAGCCTGACAAAGCAATGTGTTTGCCTTTGAAATCACCAACAGGATGAATCGGATGGCTTTCCCAGGTGGCAGGTTTGTTTCCTCTGCCTTGAAACTGGAGGAACAACATGGGTAGAGGCTCAGCAGCATTAGTTTTTTAAATCAAAGTCTGAATAAATGTCTCAACTAAAATTGCCTTTGAAATGCATAAATATGTTATCCTCTGGATGCATTTTATATTATATTATATTATATAGATTTTAACACAATATAAAACATAATATAGGTACTTGTGGATTCATGACATGAAAGAACAGTTAATGTTTTGTCCATATGGGACATATGAAAATACTTCTCTTAAATTCTTCAGCCATGTTTTATGGAGATATTCCACTTTCATACCACTAACATGGGGAAACTTATTACTACAAATGGAATTTTTTTTTCCAATTACTTGTTAGACATAAAATAGTAACATCTTAGAGCCTAACATCATGTAATTTCAAAGTATTTTAGTCATATTATGTTTTTGTCATTTAAAAATATTTTCACCCATGCACAATCTTATTTTTATGCTGTCCTTAACATACATACATATATATGTATATATATATAATTTTATAATATTATCCACAGAAGAAAACACCAGATTTACCTCTGATGCCAAATGATAAGCATCTTCTATTTTCAGATTTGAGTTTTTAAAAAGTTAGTTTCTGAGACTCTTAGCTTCTGTTAAGAAAGATGTACATTCATTTACCAAAATTAAAGCAATTAATATAAAAAATGGTCAAACCACAGCCATAACTTGTAAAACTTAGAAACTTAGAACTAAAGATGAGCCATTTCTGTCAGAATGGAAATTTACTTTCAGTAAATGTACTTAATGACTTTTCCAGAGAAAGAAAGAAAGAAATTAGCAGTGGCCTGCAGCCTTCAAAATTCCTCCATATGACCTAGAATGATGAGAATTCATTCATTTGAGTTGAGAGAGATACTCCAATGATACTGGGAACCAGAAATTTTGCAACCAATTATTTGAGAGAATTTAACCAAGTCATTCCCTTTTCCTGTCTTTTGGTTTTTCAAGCTACCACATCATGTCCACCTGAAAAATGTTTTGTTTTTTTTTTCTTTTTTGTCACCCTGGGTAGAGTGCCATGGTGTTATCATAGCTCACAGCAACCTCAAATTCTGGGTTCAAGAGATCCTCTTGCTTCAGTTTTTCTATTTTTAATAGAGACAGAGTCTTGCTCTTGCTCAGACTGGTCTTGAACTTCTGAGCTCAAGCAATCCACCTTGGTTTCTAAGAGTGCTAGGATTACAGGCGTGAGCCACCACACCCAAGCCTACCTGAAAAATGTTTTAAGCAGCCACAGCTAAAGGAATGGGTGGACCCATCTGATGCATTTTTAAATATTCCCTAAATAGCTTATACATCATGAAGTTCATTGTACGTGCTCAATTGCTTGTGACTTAAAAATCCCAGTTCCAATGGAACTCCTCAGAAAATGAAAGGAGCCTCCACTTTCAGAAAAGACCCAAATAGAGATTACAGGAATGAGCTATTCAGGCCACAGAATACATTGGTCTCTGTCTAGGAAAATGATACAGAGGCCAGGGCAACTATAGGAATTTGCAAATAGCTTTGAGTTCTACTGTGAAAGAGGATTAATGCTAGGTACACTTCTGGGAGATGTGGAATGATAACATGGGATTTATCTCCAGAATTCTCAGAGAAAGCAATAGAGGATTAAATCACACACTTACTTGAGGCTAGTGTGTCACCAGGAACATCTTTATGAGAAAATATTTGAGGACTGTGTGCAGTGGCTCACACCTATAATCTCAGCACTTTGGGAGGCCAAGGCAGGAGGATCACTTGAGGGCAGGACTTTGAGACAAGCCTGGGCAACACAGCAAGTCCCCATCCCTAAAAGTAAAAATAGAATTAAAGAAAATAAATATTAGAGTTTACTTCTGATCTCCCTTTGTGACAAACAATAATATATGTGTTTTGTTTAACCTCTTCAGATGTTTTGAAATGTTTTGGTTTAACTAGCAAGGACTTTATCGATAACAGCTTATCTCATAGATTTTTTTAATATTTGGCCTAAGAACAAAATTAAACTTCCTGGATTTGATTTCTCTAAAACAGATCCACCAAATGCAATTGCCCTTTTTGTCAAATAAACCCTTACTGGTTTATAAGTCTGAAGTGACTTTTTTCCCCCGTCTCTCATTATGATTGTTCCAAGACTCTTGACATTCTGTAAATCATCTCTCACTGAGTACAAGAGGTCCGTGAGGGAGTCAAGATCGATGATAGACTTCATCTCCCTTGAATTTTAATGCAAATGTCTGCTACCCTAATCAAACAAAGGTTAAAAAAGGAAATCAAATTAGCTTATTACAAAAGCCAGCATAACTGAACTGACAAGAAAAATGCTTTCTGCATAAAAAGTCTTTAATCAATACCTTGAATAAGAATGTTACTGGAACAAAGAGTTCATCTGTGGTCAGTTTAAATCAATACGTCCTTTTTAATAAATACTTGACCACAGCTACTCACGGAGGTATTGCCCATAAGAGTTTCTTTCTTTCTTTAAGCCAGAATGAAACAAAATCATAGTATAAAGATAATGTTCAGAACATAACCTGAACTTGTGAGAGAATTCAAGGTCAGGGATAGCTCACTATTTAATCATTGGGTATGATTTAGTCCCTTGTTTCGGATACCAGTCTTCTATGTAATTGAGCCGTGCAAAGGTAAAATGATCTTGGAAAACAGATTACTTATTAGAGATAGATCGAGGGGCAGCATTTCTTTTCTATTCTTTCTATCTAAAACTATTTAATCGAATAACATTTGTGCTATCTAGACTAAATTTTGGCAGGTTCTCGTACAGTTGTGTGGTAGATGAGGTTTTATAAATCAGTATGCTTTCCTAGTACGCTATCAAAACTATGACCTACTGACATCTGATAAGCACCAGCTACATTCATAGTAGAAGCAGCCAGGCATGTTGGCAGGTCGTTAGTGTTACTCTCAATATGATCTGGAATCTTCCGTGTGACCTTGGGCAAATCAGTTAATTTTCCACGGTAGAAAGGGCAAACAGGAATGATGTTCACTTCAAAGGCTGTTACAGGGATTTCACACCTGTAACCCTAGCACTCTGGGAGCCCAAGGTGGGTGGCTTCCTTGAGCTCAGGAGTTCAAGACCAGCCTGAGCAAGAAAGAGACCCCTGTCTCTACTAAAAGTAGAAAAACTAGGCGGGCGTTGTGGCTGGTGCCTGTAGGTCCAGGTACTCTGGAGGCTGACACGAGAGGATTGCTCAAGCCCAAGAGTTTGAGGTTGCTGTGGGCTAAGATGCCATGGCACTCTACCCAGGGCAACAGAGTGTGACTCTGTCTCAAAAAAAAAAAATTATATATATATGCTTATATATATAATGTATGTAAATATGTTAACATAGTGCCTGACTCATAGAAAATGATAAATGGTAGCTCATTAATTACTATTACTTGAATTGTGATCATGAACATATAAAGAAGCACAATTAACAGCCAGTGCTGATTTTCACAGCCCAATAATAGCCAACAGAATTAAATAAACTATGCACTGGAACAGCCCGTCAGACCATTAGAGATAATTAAACCATAATTTTACCATGTGACTATGATTTGCTTTCTTCTTCTTTCGCCATCAAATGAGATAGCAGAAAACATTCGTTTTAAAAAAATTCTCCTTATAATATAGTGACTTTCGAAAGACATCATAATAGCTCATTAGAGCAGTCCGGATAACTAAAATATACAAAGGTAATAAAAATTATTGGCCGGCGTGGTGGCTCATGCCTGTAATCCCAGTACTTTGGGAGTCTAAGGCAGGTGGATTGCTTGAGCTCAGGAGTTCAAGACCAGCCTGAGCAAGAACAAGACCTCATCTCCACTGAAAATAGAAAAACTAGCCGGGTGTTGTGGCGGGCAACTGTAATCCCAGCTACTCAGAAGACTGAGGCAACAGAATTGCTTGAGCCCAAGAGTTAGGGGTTGCTGTGAGTTGTGATGCCACGGCACCCAAATCCAGGGTGATTGAGTGAGACCCTGTCTCAAAACAAACAAACAAAATTATTCCCAGGTTGCTGCATTTAAAGTTAGTCAAAACACTGAATACATAGCTTTTATTCCTTTATCCATCTCCTTTGAGATATAATTTCTTTTTATTCTTCTACGGGAATTTCTTTCTTAAAGAAATCTCCTTAAAATTCTTTGAGTTGCTTAGTCTTGATAGGTAAAGGTGATGAAGGTGTAAAATTTATTTCCTTGAAAAAATACACACCATTCTCATCTTCCCGAGATAATTTTAAAGTAGTTTCCACATGGAAGTCTTTCTCTTAAGTATAAATGAAACAAACAAGGAAAGCCCAGGTTAAATTTACACCTCAAACGCCCGCCTCTTGGCAACGTTAGTAAACTTCTTGCTGCTGGTGCTGTTACACAGTCATTTAATTATTCTTGGGTGACCATGTCAAGATTTCTAGACAGTATCTTTGGATACTAAGTGCTTTGGATACTAAGTATCTTTGGATGTTAAGTGCTTTGAATGTTTGAAGTATATTAGTCAATGTAAAACTAGTGCCCTTGAGTATTAGAGATAGTGCTCTAATGAATTTTAAAATATGTTAATTAAAATACAACAACTTTAATGGGATTCTTTCCTGATCTATCAGGGTACCTAATTTAGTGCCATGCATACATTGACATTAGGATTTTTTTTGGTGGTTTTTGGCTGGGGCTATGTTTGAACCCACCACCTCCAGCATATGAGACTGGCGCCCTATCCCTTTGAGCCACAGGCGCCGCCCTAGGATTTTTTTTAAATGAAGAAAAGTGATGATGATGACCAATATATGTGCAATAATTTTCACCTGCTCCCAAGAGTTCTGCAGGAATGACCCCAGCCCCCCCAAACCCTTCTAGCAACCTATGGCCTCTCCCCTCCACTCACAGTATAAAAACAAGCCCCCAGCCACTCTCCGAGCAGCTGCCGTCTTTGCCCAGGCAGTCTCAGTCCCCTTTGATTAAACTTGGCCTGAACCTCTCTGGGTCTCCGCTCTGGGTATGTTGCTGCCGAATACCTTTCAATAGGTATTATTATCCATTTTGCAGAGGAAGAAAACGGGTCTATGAGAGTTCAAGTATGTGGCCCAAGTTGCACAGCTAGAAAATTGTCATAACAAGGTTTTAACATGGGCCCTTTGGCTTTCAATGTTTCATTCTTTTTCTTTACCTAAGATTGATGGGAATTTCCCCAACTTTTCTTCTTTTGTGTTTGAGAAAGCCAAATATAACAGAGGTCAAAGTTAGAAATGACGGATGCACGTGTGTTACAGTGTTTGTGATTTTTTTTTCTAAGTAAACAATATTGTTAACTTTCAGGTGTATAATTTTAAGGTCAAATCTGTGGTTTGAAGTACTTGCCTGTATTGTTACCAATGGTCTATTTCTGCTTTGAAACTGCAAGGTTGAGGACTGAGGACAGAAAAGTTCAAGTTTCTCAGGAGTACCCTTCTGTAATAAAGTACTTTGTGAGTAATCATGATGTTCAGGGCTTCAGCATTTCTAATGTCTTGTAAATTTAAAACACTCCCAGGTAATGAAGGGTGACCTATTGAGGCTGGCAGATGAGATATCAAGTAATTAGATTTGTTCATGAGCTTATCTAGTACTGAGCAACAATTACAAACTTAGTCCTATCTGGGATGAATCCTGTTTGCTTTCTGGACACTATTTTGGATAAGTCAAGGTCACTACATTCAGCCAATTTTTTTTTTTTTTAAAGACGCATACACTTTCCAGAAGGGCTCTGCTTTCTTTCACCTAGGACATGACAAATGAATCATTACTATTTAGGTTTCTCATTATGAGATGCCAGAGAAAGGGCATGCAATGTATTTGTAGATTTGCGTAGAAATGAAACTCTTGATGCAACGATGTAATTACATAGGGCTAGGCTGAGCTCTGTGGGAGGCTGGGCCTGGAGGATCCTTTGGGCTCAGGCGTTTGAGACCAGCCTGAGCAAAAGCAAGAACCCGTCTCTACCAAAGATAGAAAATGAGCTAGGTGGAGTGGCACATGGATGTAGTCCCAGCTACTTAACAGGATGACACAGGAGGATCCTTTCAGCTCAGGAGTTCAAGGCTGTAGTGAGCTATGATGACACCACTGCATTCTAGTCCAGGGGACAGAGTGAGACACTATCCAAAAACAACAACAACAACAACAACAACAACAACAAAAGAATTACATAGTGCTTTGAATATCTTGGTGCTGGGCATAATGCTGAGAAAGTAGAAAGAAAATCAGTGAGCTGATCTCTATCTGGCCTAGGGGCTAAAACAGTGTGACTTGTGGAGTTAGTTGACAGGCATCAATCAATGTACAATAAATACCCTTTGATTCCTTTGAATGTGTGTAAGATCACATTCAAGACTCTGGAAGTTATACATGATAACAAGGAAAAACTCCTGCCCTCAAAAAACTTGTAAGCTAATGGAGGACATTCCGTCAATGAAATGTCCCAGATGAATGGTGCTTGAATCTTTACTTTGGGAACTCAGGTGAGGTGAGGAAAAGAGGAATCCCAGCTGAGGAGACTCAGGTAACCATTTATGGATGACATTGAACTAGGTTGGATGGCATGCGAGTAAGAGGTAGAAATAAAAAATAGTCCTGAGGAAAAAACCTACAATAGAAGAGAAATTGTGTGACTTTCTTTTGGGTGATGAGAGAGAAGGTGCATACAGAAAAATTAAAATCTGGGTATAAGGATAAACCCATTTGTAGAGGGATTAAAATGACAGGCTGAGAAATCTACAGTTCATGGCAAAGATACCACCAGCAGGTTTTTTCCTCACCAGCAGTTTTTGAGAGGCAGATGCCCAGCTGAGGATGATGCATCACCAGGGCTAATCTGGTGAAGGCATGAGGAGGCAGGCGACTGGAGCTTGTGCCTGGAGACAAGGAATCCTGCCAGGAGATGTGACAATTCAATGCTGATTTTTGCATAGTTCCCATTAAAGAAACTGGGACTTTATTTTATTTATTTATTTATTTATTTATTTGACACAGAATCTCATTCTGTTGCCCAGGCTAGAGCGCCATGGCCTCAACCTAGCTACAACAACCTCAAGCTCTTGGGTTCAAGTGATCCTCCTGCCTCAGCCTCCCGAAGAGCTGGGACTACAGGCGTCTGCCACAACACCTGGCTAAGCTTTCTATTTTTTTTTAGAGATGGGGTCCTGCTCTTGCTCAGGTTGGTCTGGAACTCTTTGAGCTCAAGCGATCCTCCAACCTCAACATAGCAGAGTGCTAAGATTACGGGCGTGAGCCACTGTGTATGGCCCAGAAGCTGGAGGCTTAATGAGTATCCAAGGTCTCTCAGCTCAAATTATGCCATGGTCCAGCAGGCTATCCTCCATCTCTGCTTTTAGGATAGGATGGAAACTTAGCACAGATTGCCAACTCCTTCCTCTGACCCTAATCCTGGAGCCACCATGGGAAAGACAGGCTACAGTGACTTAAATGGCCATGACTATCAGACAGGGCAAGTTGGAACATGGTCACACCCTACTGAAAATTGGAACAACGAACAGTGATAGAATCCTAGTGTGAGAAGAACAGCGGGTGGGTGAATGCTGCCTGGAGGGGGAGAGGGCTGTGGGCTAGGAGAGGGAGATAGGTGGGGAAGAACTCCTAGCTGTGGCCTCTTCTCTTCTCTGGAGAGACCGTTGTCAACCTCATTGCCATCATGTGGTGAGAAAGCCAGCCTGTGATCCTCGCACTCTGGGAGGCCTAGGCAGATGGATTGCCTGAGCAAGAGTGAGATCTCATTTCTGAAAATAGCTGGGTGTTGTGGTGGGTGGGGCACCTGTAGTCCCAACTACTCAGGAGGCTGAGGTAGGAGAATTGCTTGCGCCCAAGAGTTTGAGGTTGCTGTGAGCTGTGATGCAACAGTACTCTACTGAGGGTGTCAAAGTGAGATTCTGTCTCAAAAAAAAAAAAAAGAAGAAGAAGAAGAGAAAGAAACCCAGCCTGATGCTGCAAGGTTAGGCAAGCTCAGGGCAGTTCAGGAGCCCAGGCCGGATAGGAAGTCATTAGATGAGAAAAGGGGATTGGCAGTCCTGGGAACTTTCCCAAGGGCAAAGTCATTATTGCAGTCAGAAGCCTGCACCTGCAAATCAGTGCTGTCTGGAGCACTTGATTAACTATGAGGTTTCTTGGGGAGGAGCATGCCTGGGAGGACAGGGAATGTTTGAGCCCAGATTACGATACAATAGAATCTCCATAGCTGGGCACCTTCCTACACTGACCACCTCTGTAAATCGACCTAATTTTCACAGTCCAGACATGCACCACATGTACATATCAGTACAGCAGGCCTAGTTCCTTATGTTGACCACCTCTTTATATTGACCAGTTTGTTGTAGTCCCTTGGGTGGTCAACTTACAGAGGTTTTACTATGACTCTAGGAGCTCCTAGGGCAGAACCTCGATCTGAGGTTTTCACACCCTTCTCTAGGTAGATAGAACTAGTAGCTAAACCAGTTGTTAATCCTAAGAGAATAAAAAGCAAAGATGCAAGGGAAATTGCCAAGCATGTGAGGAGTGCAAGCACAATGAAAGGAAGGCAGATCCCTACAAGAGGAAGCAGAATCAAGAGTAAAACAGGTCCAGATGATAAAATATGTACGATTAACATCACTAGGAAATAAGGGAGAGTATTGGGAAGCGATTTCAAATACTGGCTTTGAAAATATAATTGTTGAAGTAAGATGTAATGGATGATGGCTTAGCAGAAGAGATAAAGCTGAAAATGAAAAGGGTGAAAAATTGGATCAAACAATTCCAGAAGCATCCGGAAGGATTAAAAAGATAGATGGAGAGGGAAGCTGAACTGTAGGGAGGCAGAGGCCGAAGTATCGATTTCCATGTAAAGAGACCCAAAAATAGTGAAAAAGCAAAAGGCGGGGATGAAATACTTGGAGGCACACGGAGAAATATTTTCCAAAATTAAAATGTTTGGAGCTGGGATTAGAACGCAGGCAACCTAGCCCCAGTGTCTGGGCTCTTGGCTACTCTCTACTCTGATTATCAGTAGGCCAACTTCCCAAGAAAATTCAGCCAAGTTCTCAGTTGAAGATGTACGACGTTGTATTATACCAGTGCTCACCAACTCTAGTGTGTAGTAGGAAATAAGCTATTATTTATGACAGCAAAACAAATCGTATCTCAGAATTAACCATTAAGGGAAAAAATTAATTGCTAAAGGACATAAAATAAGGGCTAGTTCTTAAAAGATGTGGCCTGGAAACGGGGCATAGCATTTCCGTGGGGCTTCATCAGAAAAGAGGTTTGTGGGCGGTGCCTGTGGCTCAGTGGGTAGGGCACCAGCCCCGTATACTGAGGGTTGCAGGTTCAAACCTGGCCCTGGCCAAACTGCAACAAAAAAAACAGCCGGGCGTTGTGGCAGGTGCCTGTAGTCCCAGCTACTCAGGAGGCTGAGGCAAGAGAATCACCTAAGCCCAGGAGTTGAAGGTTGCTGTGAACTGTGTGACACCACAGCACTCTTATCAAGGGCGACAAAGTGAGACTCTGTCTCTACAAAAAAAAAAAAAGAGTTTGGAAAACATTTACAAAAGTACTGTGAAAGGCCAGGCATGGTGGATCATGCCTGTAATTCTAGCAAGCACTCTGGGAAACCAAGGCAGGAGAATCACCTGAGCACAGGAGTTCGAGGTCACAGAGCAAGATCCTGTCTCTCTCGCTCTCTTTTAAAATAAATACTGTGAAACATTCAGCTAATGATGATTGTCTTCGGAGGTCCTCAAACTTTTTAAACAGGGGGCCAGTTCACTGTCCCTCAGACCGTTGGAGGGGTGGACTATAGTTACAAAAAGAAACTTTGAACAAATTCCTGTGCACATATCTTATTTTGAAGTAAAAAAAACAAAACGGGAACAAATACAATCACACCGCCTCATGTGGCCCGCGGGCCATAGTTTGAGGGCCCTTCTATTTCCGGACATCTTTCTAAATTATGTTACTGGTGACACTACCTTCCAAAGAAGATTATTACTCTGTGACAAGCATCTGAGGGGATCTGATCTCTGTTGCCACTTGGTCTTCCTAACTATTTACAGAAAACAAAAGGTAGCAGTTACAGCTGCATGCCATGTGACTCAGGCCACATAGCCATATTGCTCTCGAGGCTCAGAATAATGTAAAGTTCTAACAGCTTTAGGTGTGCATATTTAATTTCACAATGCCTAGTGTTTCTTTTATAATCGGTGAGCTCCTGGAGGACAGAGATTAAGTTTTTTTTTTTTTAGTTTCACCCAGCATTGAGGAAATTGTTCAGCTGTGGCAGGTACCCAGTGTCGCATGGAACACGGAGGCCCCCGTCGGGGGACTGAAGGTGTCCGTGGTGGTTCTCGGTGACTGGGAGTACACCTTTTCCCCAAGGCCGCCTCCTGGTTGTAGGTAAGACATTGTAGATAGAAGTCAAGGGAAACTTTCCCCTTGCTTTATGAAGATTTGCAGAAAAATCCACTGACAGAGGCAGATTAATAAGAGAATAGGTAAACGAAGTTATTAACATGCACGGCAGAGAACCACAGCGTGATTACTCCAACCCCTTAATGAGGTTCAGAAAGTTATACACCATCTTGAGGTCTTTAAAAAAATGCATGTACGAGGCGTGGCCCCAAAAGGTTATGGTGGTGCACTGGATTATGGGTCCAGATAGATAATGGGAAGAAGAGAAGAGGAGGCAGGGCAGTGAATGTGCCTTGTTATGGAGATGAAATCTCCCAGGTTGGGCCGCTCCTGTGGCTCAGTGAGTAGGGCGCCAGCCCCATATACCGAAGGTGGTGGGTTCAAACCCAGCCCCGGCCAAACTGCAACAAAAAAATAGCCGGGCGCCTGTAGTCCCAGCTGCTCGGGAGGCTGAGGCAGGCGAATCGCGTAAGCCCAAGAGCTGGAGGTTGCTGTGAGTCGTGTGACGCCACGGCACTCTACCGAGGGCAGTAAAGTGAGACTCTGTCTCTACAAAAAAAAAAAAAAAAAGCAATCTTCCAGGTAGCAGCCCTCAGAGAGAATACACAGAAAGTGTTTCTTTCAACCTTTTCATTGTACCCCTTGATTGCACTAATGTACACAGCTATGATTTAACAATAAAAAATAAATAAATAAATAAATAAATAAAGATGTCAGACTCTCAGTTAGTCTGTCGAAGTCCAGACAAGGAAAGGCCTTGGAGAAAGCCTGGTTGTTGCAACTATGCCGATTTTCTTTACAAATATGTATCTTCTCCCACAAAAGACAGCAATTCTCCTCTTACCATTTCCAGCCCTTCTGAATTTGAAATAGGCCAAAGGAGCACATTTTTTTGGTTTCCCTTGGCAGCGTCCTTTCCTCTCTTCTCGTGCTGAGGATTATTTACCACTGCATGGATACTTTACCTCTCTCCAGAAGTGATGGGAAAACTCAGCTCTTGCCCCGTGATGCAGACTTCCAACAAGCCCTCCAAAGCCACGGTAAGAAAATGAAGGCACTTAGTGAAATTGTAGAGACTTCTATCCCCTTTAACACCTGTGAAAGGACAGAAATTCCTGCCAAAAGGGACTAAAGCCAGGGCCAGTGATTTAGCTTCTTCTGTCTCCTGAGTGCTGAGAGGGGTTCAAGGGCAC
This sequence comes from Nycticebus coucang, assembly GCF_027406575.1. NCBI lineage: Eukaryota > Metazoa > Chordata > Mammalia > Primates > Lorisidae > Nycticebus > Nycticebus coucang. The sequence goes on along the minus strand of NC_069799.1, from coordinate 43,033,743 downwards.
AGAGACCCGTTCCTCTCCTCTTCCTTCTCAGCTCTCCAGAAATGTCTATAGTCTAAGGCAGTGCTTTCCAAACTTTTTTTTAATCTCATGGCATACTGGAACCTACAGTTAAACTCCCACTGCACACTTAAATTATGTTGTTCAACAACAACAAAAAGAGTAAAAAAAAAGAATATACTAGGTTGGGCACAGTGGTTCATGCCTGTAATCCTAGCATTCTGGGTGGACTACTTGACCTTGGGAATTTGATCCAGCCTAAGCAAGAGCAAGACTCCATCTCTAAAAATAGCTGGGTGTTGTGGGGGACACCTGTAGTCCCAGCTACCAGGAAGGCTGAGGCAAGAGGATTGCCTAAGCCCAAGAGTTTGAGATTGCTGTGAGCTATGACGGCATGGCACTCTACCCAAAGTGACAAAGTGAGACTCTGTCTCACAAAAAAAAAAAAAAAATATATATATATATATATATATATACACACACACTTACTGCGCTTTGAACTTCTTTCAAAAGTAATTTAATGAGTGATCTTTACACATTTTCCTGGCATGCTGGTTGAATATCACTGTTCCACATGCATCACTATGGGGCGCATCAGTCTCTTTCCCAGTCCCCAGGCCCTCTGCTGAGAGTGGGGCAGAGGCTTTGAGGCTCATCACTCAGGTCTTCCTCTCAGATTCTTGGGGGGGCCTCAGAATTTGATTAGTTTCCTCTTTCTTGTGCCTGGGTAAGTAAGTATCCTCTGTGCACCACGTTTTATACAGCTTTATGCATGACAGCAAAGAAATTTTTACAGCGTTGGAAAAAATATAAACGGTGGTTGTACTACTTCATTCGGCAGGGAGAAATAAATACCATCCATTTCACTTTTTTTTTTTTTTTTAGGAAACTATTCCCATGATCTATTTTTCTCTGACTGCAGAACATCAAACATTGTTAAGGAATTATAAATAGCGTGTGAATCAATCTGTAACATTGCCTTCTTCCACAGGCTCTTTGAATCGCAGTAATGATTTAATGCACAAACATGCCCAGTGCACCTGCCTGGGTGAAATGCAACGATTTCCCCTGTTGAGTGGTGTGTGATTCCTTCCCTCTGTTCCAACTGGGCTGTGCTTTCTTCCATTTTTTCTCCCCTCTCCTTCTTACTGATCTATACTTCTTTCCAGTAGCTCATGTTTATCCTGTGCATTAGATACGCTTCTAAATGATTTTATCCTCTGCTTAATTTGCTGTGGTGGTGTCTGGAAATGTGATCAGGCGAACCGCAGACCAGCCTCACAGAAGCGTTCTTCTTTCTGAGTGAGTTGACGTTGGAAACTCTCACAGTCTTCCTCTGTGAACAAAACACAGAGCCAGTTTTGCTATGGATAATTCAGGACCGAATTGATAATGCAGAAATAATTTCTATCTGGCAAAAGAAATAATTTCTACCTGGCAAGCACAAAAACTCCAAGTGTGCTCACTGGGTGGGCTGATTGATGTGGGATACCTGGTTTTGGTGATCAGGTACAAAAGGTTTCCATTCTGTTCATTTTCTGCTCTTTAGAATGATTGGTTTGGAAAGTATTTAAAACAGTTCAGTTGAGATGGGCAGGATAGGGAAAAGATTCATGTGTAAATGAAATATTAAGGCCTAAGCAGTCTATGAATATACAATTTGATGGTAAGGATTTTCTTTATTGGCTGGGCATGGTGGCTCCTGTCTGTAGTCCTTAGCATTCAGGGAGGCTGAGGCAGGTGGATTGCTTGAGCTTGGGAGTTGGAGAACAGACTGAGAAAGAGCAAGACCCTGTCTCTACTGAAAATAGAAAAGTCTAGCTGGGTGTTGTGGTGGGTGCCTGTAGTCCCAGCTACTTGGGAGGCTGAGGCAAGAGGATCACTTGAACCCAAGAGTGAGGTCGCAGTGAGCTATGATGCCATGGCACTCTACTGAGGGTGACAAGTCAGACTCTTTCTTAAAAAACACTTTCTTTTTCTTTATTATGTGATGTTGGCTTGAGCCTCCCCTTATCCATGAAGAATCTCTACCCCTCCCAAGATGCTGCCCTAGTGCTGTCTGATGTATGCTCTCAAATAAATCCTCTAGCATGTTCTCTCTGAGCCATTGCACCTGTAGCTGATGAGAGAGGATACCTGGGAAAAGTAAGCTTAGAGACAACAAAAATCTTCTCATGGAAACCCCAAAGGCACACCTACAAAGACCTCCTCATGGTGACTCAGCTCTTAGGAATTTGTAGAACATTAACTTTCTGGGACCTTGAAACTAACACTCGCTTCTGCTTCTGTGCCCGCCTTCTCCAATTGAATTCAAACTGACCAGTGAGAAGGGTGCCTGTGTACAAGGTGACCTTGGGTGGAGATAAATGGGAAAAGATAGAGCCAGTCAGGGAGCGTGGCCATTTTTGGCCTCTAGTACTCCATGACTCTGCTGGCTGAAATAAAGCCCTTCCTCTTTTAAACATGTGTGTTCAGGTGTTCTTTCTCTCCATCAAGCTTGGTCTTCCTGCAACACTGTTAGTACTGACAGTGGCTCTGGGCAGAGTGCCTGTGTTACTCCACTGTGGCTTTTTTAGGTAGGTACCCTGTTTCCCCCAAAATAAGACATCCTCTGAAAATAAGACCTACTTACAGGAAAGATAAGACGTCCCCTGAAAATAAGACCTAGCACATCTTTGGTAGCACACCTTAAAATAAGACATTGTCTTATTTTTGGTGAAACAGGATAGTTAGGAACTGCTCTCCTGGGAAAGAGAGCAAAGTGGTGGGGGGCCCAGGCCTCCATCTTTGTGTTTCCTACCCAAATCTTGTCCCAAGTGATTGCTCACATCTGGAGTGGAGGGCACACCCTACCCATCTACCAACTGGAACTTAGCATGCTGCCTGCAAGAGGATGTAGAAGACTGTCTAGCCTAGAAACAGATACAGTAGAGTCTTGAAGGTGACCTAGAACAGCCTTGAGGTTAACTACCATGTCATTAGCTTCAATCTACCTTGCGGTCCACATTGTGGGCTCTTGGGGAGTGTCTTGGGAAGTCCACACGCACAGTAGGACTCCAGTTCCAGGTGACCTCTGAACCACAAGGTGGGTCCAACCCAGGTGGTATAAAATAGAAATCCTGGTCACGCTCATGGTGTCTTGGCCTACTTGTTGTGGCAATGGAGTCCTGTTTGCTGTCTATGATGAATATAACCTGCTTTGTAAACTTTCTTTCTCTGTAAGCCTATTTTTCTCTTCCTCAGTAAACTTTGTTTCATGCTTACCTTACTTTGGGGTGTATGGTCATTTGTTGACCAAGAGTGTTTCAAGAACTGAGGCCACAGACAGCTGGCTGAAACCCCAACATTTTAGGATGCAGGCAGCTGACTTGAAATCCAGCTCTTCAGAACAGATCCTCTTCTGTGGATCGTCCATAGGACAGCTGATACCAGGCTATTTGTCTTGTAACACATGCCAGGCACACAGAGAGAAGAAATGTTTTACTGTTGCAGGAAAAGAGGCCTGATGGAGAGAAAGAAACACCCTAACATCTGTGTTTAAAAGAGGAAAGGCTTTATTTCAGCTGGCAGAGCCATGGAAGACTAGAGTCCAAAAATGGCCAAGCTCTCCGACTGGCTCTGTTTTTCCCTTTTATCTCCAGCCAAGGTCCCCTGGTCCAGGGGCACTCTTCTCATTGGCCAGTTTGAATCAAGCTGGAGAAGGCGGGCACACGTTTTTACAGAAGCAGAAGCAAGCGTTAGTTTCAAGGTCCCAGGAAGTTCAGTTTCTACAAATTCCTAAGAGCTGAGTCACCATGGACACTTTTCAGGATTGTCCTTGGGCTCCTGTGAAATACATTTTGTTCTTTCAGACCTTACTTTTTCTGGGTATCTTCTGTCGTTACCAGTAGCCTGACTGGAGTCCTACATCCAAGACCCTGATTCCTGCCCCAGAATTTACCTTTTCCTCAGTAATTAACAAGAAACATGCCCATTTCCCTCAAGGGGAACCCATTCCTACCCACAGGAGGCCTGACCTTGCTCTGTGGCTCCTGCAGGAGAATCACTTCACAGAGCATAATGATTTGATGTCAGTACCTTCTGGGTCATTCATTCATTCATAGTATCATTTATGAATATTGATACTTCAGCCCAATTTGGTTTGTGCCATGCTCAGGCCAGTACTTTCCGCTGTCTCTGTTCCGGTATGAAGCATATTTTGGCAAGAAACACAGGTCCTTTTATAAACAATATCCACAGCACACACACCAGTGTGCACAAGGCCCTCTAAAGTGACATGGAGCTTAGAAACACTCCCAGTACACTTCCCCCAGGGACTACCCTCCACCTCTACCGGTAAAAGGCAAGAAATTCTTAAATGGCTTTAGCTTAGCTCACTTAAATCTGGCCATGTTCCATTTCTTCTACCAAATTTCTTCTTGATGTGAAACATTGCATGCAGGTCAATAGTTACCTCAAAGCACCAGGAACACTAATGAAGTACTTCCTTTCAGATCTATACAATTAAAGAATTTTCTTAAAACAAAGATCAGTCTGCAAAAGCGGGGAATGCAAATCTTTAAATTCTTTACAGATAAAACTCTCTGCAGCTTAGAATGATTCCTTTTTTTTTTTTTAGATTCCAACCTTCAAGTTCCCAAATCAAATAATACAGACTTTGCAATGTATTTACTAATGGGAAAAAATGTTCTGAATAGCGTGTTACACATTTTTTTTTTCCTACTTAGGTTCCTTGGGAAATCGGAATTAAAATAGAATTAATCAGAGTCAAGGGGTTAGCAGGTGAGGAAGGGTTGGGAGAAAAACCTGAATATTTAGGTTGATCAATTGCTATATTCATTGCTGGTCTGGGTAATTTACATTGATATTTTATTCTCACTATCCCTATGAACTAGCCATTATTATAGCCACTTGACAGGTGAGCATAAAACTGGGACTTAGGGCTATTAAGTATCTTGTACAAAGTCATTAACTGCTTTGCAATGGTGGAACTTGGATCCAACCAGGTGTCTAAGATTCTGAATCACCTCTTCTTTGCATGATACTATTTTAAGCTCAGGGGTATTTTTATTAAGCGGTGGAGGACTAGTAGGATCTCCTTCATATCACACCTTTGCAAACCCTTTATAGTACAAGACAATTATGACCTTGAATCTTGCCCAATTAAGACTGAACTCATTCATTCATTTGAGCCAATGAGTGAATCCTACAAAAGTAGTGAATGCAAAACTTTACACTCTCTGCAACTTAGAAAGATTCCTTTTCTTTGTCTTTTTTTTGCCATGTGCCAGAAGCATAGAATGATTCCTTTTTTTTTTTTGCTATGTGCCAGACAATGGGAATTATAGGCACAAAAGCCAATGATGGCCAGATGTGGTGACTCACGCCTTTAGTCCCAGCACTTTGGGAGGCCAATGCAGGTGGATTGCCTGAGCTCACAAGTTCAAGACCAGCCTGAGCAAGAGCAAGATGCTGTCTCCAAGAAAAAAAAAAATAGCTGGGTGTTGTGGTGATGCCTGTAGTCCCAGGTACTTGGGAGGCTGAGGCAATAGGATCACTTGAGCCCAAGAGTTTGAGGTTTCTGTGAGCTGTGATGCCACAGCACTCTACTGAGGGTGACAAAGTGAGACTCTGTCTCAAGAAAAAAAAAAGGAGGCAATGTTGATGGGGCAAGCCATTTCAGCACAATCCACTTTTAACGTTCGTCGACTCACACTTGATCCTTGCTTGCTAATCCCAACTACACATTAATCTTCTCCCCCCACCCCAAGCAGAGACATAGGGTGGCAGCCTTGGATTATTCAGGACATTCAGGGAGCTTGAGCGATCAGAAGATGCACTGCCGTGATTCTTGCTGCTTTCCACGTTCTCACCATAGTTTTGCAACTCTGTAATTGACTAAATTTTTAACTGGAGGAGGGTAAATTTTTAATCAGGAGAAAATAGTTGTGGATGGAAGTAAATGAAGGGAAAGATTTATGGGGCTTTCTGGGAACTTACAGGAAAATCCCCTAAAAAGTCATCATCTGTTACTCTTCGTATTGACTTGTTAAAAGCGGATCTCATTACCTTTGTTTTATCTGGCATACTCATGGAATATGTTTACTTATTAATGAATTTTTTTTCTGAAGCAAATGTAACAGACACATAGGGCCTTCTGATAATCACTTAGCTATATGGACATGTATATTTATTATTGGTCTTTAGAGACTGTTCAGAAATGCAGAGTTCCAGGAAAACAACGAAAAAGCATTCAATTCCTTAAACCGCATGCATTCCATGAATCATTTATTCAGAGCATTAAGAAGTAAGATATTTCTGGGTTCGTCTGGGATCAAAAATAATCCTTCTCAGCATCCTTCCCAGAATTGTTCGGAACAATTTTCTTTCCTTCAAACGGACAGAGATGGCTATCGGGTTGTAGGGGCCAAGGGAAAACGTCTCCTCTGAATGTTTGCTGAGAAATCAACTGACAAAAGGCAGATTACTAGGAGGAAAGACACACAAATGTATTACCGTGCTTGGGAGTCTTACAAAAACGTAACATTTCAAAGAAATGGCCAGATAGTTGATGCGTTTATACCATATTGGGTTACAGAAAGAATGAGGACTGAGAGCGTTCCTCCCAAATGTTATGGCAGTAACTTAGGATGTGGGAGAGCAGAGGTGGTCTTGTTATGTAGCTGAAACCTCACAGATAGCAGCCCTCAGGAAGAATACACAGCAGATGTTTCTTTCAGACCTTTAACAATATTGGACTCTAAGTTCATCTTTTGTGGACCTAGACAGGGGAGGGTTTCAGGAGAGGGTTTCTTCATTGCCTCTAAATGGATTTTCTTTATAGATGCCTATCTCCTCCACAAAAGATAGCCTTTCAGCTATTCTTATATTTCCAGCCCTTCTGAGTAGCCATCTTGAAATATGTCAAGGAAATATATTCTGGGTTAAAATATTTGGTTCCTTTCAAGGTCCTGCTACCAATAGCTTGGGTGTACCTGTAAGAGGCTTTGCTACAGAAGCTACTCTCAGTAAGCGTGATCTGGTCGAGTTAAATGTGGAAGAAGCAGATTTCATTATCTCTTTTCTTGGATCTTGGTACCTTCTGTTGCTTGTAGTCTTGGCAGATACTGGTGGGCATCCTTGAAGTCTGTAACTGACCCTGAAGATGCAGATGATGTCACCCAGGGAGGTGGGGTCATTCAATCAGAGATTGCCACATCTGGGAGCACCTTGAGAAAAAAACAGAAGAACTTTCATCGGAACAATGAGAGTTTTTAAAAAAAGATCAGGCCCAGAGAGTCATGATCATGGGACATAGTGGGATCCTACTCCCCACTTTGAGCTGTATAGTTACTGAAATAGCTTGCTATTGCAGTAACTATACAGTAACCTAAGTATGAAATCACCCTTTATGAATTAATAAAACGGTGCAAGGTGAGAACTGTGTTAGGGGTCTAAACCCTGCAAAGGCACAGACTTAGTTGATAATAATAATAATGATGATAATAACCAGCTGTTGTCCCCTAGTTTGCTTTCCTGTAATGCTATCCAGGAGTCACATAGCTGATGGTCATAAAGAGTCTTCTCTTTCTCCTTAGAAAACATCATCTTTGTGAAACCTAAGCCTAGTTTTTCAGTGATCTTCAGGCCCCATTCCAGGGGACAGGCTGACCCACCCAAACCAGTGGCCCATACCAAGGAATTGACTGAAGTGGTCTTGGGACCCCCCACCCTGGAACTGCCTCAGCACAGGAAGATAGGATTGGTACCCCTATGATTCCACCCCAAACATGGTCAGTTGGCAGATCCAGTTGCCTGGTGCTTTTACTACCAAACTGTCTTTAAGAACCAGATCTCCCAAATTCTTGAGGAGATGAATTTCAGAAATTCCTCCTGTCTTCTCACTTGGTATTCTGTGATGTTAAGAAACTCCTCTACTGCAGCCTCAGGTGCCTCTATGTATTGGCTCATCTCTGCATAGTGGGCGATACAGTTTGGTTGTGCTGTAACAATAATACCACCCTGGGCACTGTAACCCCACACCCTGAAGCTTTACGGTGTATTTATTGATAATCACTAATCGATGTTATTTCTGTAAAACAATGAGAAGTCCCCACAAGCCTGACTTGTCAGTATCAGCCCATTCCCTCTCCTACTTTCTTTGCTTTTAAAACCTTGCTTGTAGACTCGGTGCCTGTAGCTCAGTGTTTAGGGTCCCAGCCACATACACTGGGGCTGGCAGGTCTGAACCTGGCCCAGGCCTGCTAAACAACGAGGACAACTACAACAAATAGCTGGGCGTTATGGCAGGCACCTGTAGTCCCAGATTTCTTAGACTTAGGAGTTCGAGACCAGCCTGAGCAAGAGCGAGACCCCATCTCTACCAAAAAATAGAAAAAACTAGTCAGGCATTGTGGCACACACCTGTAGTCTCAGCTATTTGGGAGGCTGAGGCAAGAGGATAGCTTGAGCCCAAGAGTTTGAGGTTGCTGTGAGCTATGAAGACTCCATAACGCTCTATCCAGGGTAATAGAGTGAGAATGTCTTAATAATAATAAAAAAAAGATACATTCACTTCCTGGGATTTCTGATGACAATGTTACTAATCCTCCCCTCCAGGCTCCTGGTGTAGTCACAGATGGGCAGGCTCAGGATACAGTGGTTGCTCTTTCAGGGACAGGTTTACAAGGATGGATATTGAAATTAGATGACTTCCCTATGCTCTCACACCTTCATGTGTGATGGTGAAAATTTCCAGGTAGAGTCTCAACTTTTCTGACAACTATGTAGTGACTGTGGACACGTCAGGGACACTTCCATTTCTAAATCTATAGAATAAGGGACTGATTATGAAATGGATTGCAGGTTGTCGACTTAAAAGGAAGAGGTTAAGGAACAAAATAAAATGTAGAGAGTTTACTTGATCCAAAGTGAGCACACCTGGCCTGGAAGTCTCAAACCTAAATAACCTTGGATACAAACTCATTTGGCCTTTGTTACAAGCACATTTTTTATTTGTTTTTGTTTTTTTTTGTTGAGACAGAGCCTCACTATGTCACCCTCAGCTGTGGCATCACAGCTCAAAGCAACCTCAAACTCTTGGGCTTAAGCAATTCTCTTGCCTCAGCCTCCCAAATAGCTGGGACTACAGGTGAGTGCCGCAATGCCTGGCTAGTTTTTTCTATTTTTGGTAGAGATGGGGTCTTGCTCTTGCTCAGGCTGATCTTAAACTCCTGAGCCTAAGCAATCTACCCACCTGGGCCTCCCAGAGGCTAGGATTACAGGCATGAGCCACTGCGCCCAGCCTGGAGTTTACAACTCTTATGGAAGTGGAAATAATAAAAGCTACCAAATCACATCGCGACCCGAATCCTTTTGTACTTTTATTCACTCACAATTGCAAATATTTATTGAACCTGACTCCATGCCAGGGTCAATTCTAATATGAACCTGTTCATGAAATTGAACACCCATTCATCAAATGTTTCTCATGGTAACACTATTGTGGCAGTGACGATAAACAAGGTGAAGAGATCTCTGCTTACAGAACTCACGTTTTCTGCATCTAACTCCTCAGTGTAATACTCAGTCCTCTCGCCTCTGTCTGCCTGCATCATTTTCTGCCACATATTCAAGGTTTTGATGCTTTAGTAACATAGGTGATTCCTGAATGGCTTGGCCCAAGCCCACAGAGCTTGTGAATGGAGAGGCAGGCTCACCTTGAGCTTGGATTCATGCTCTGTGTTCACCACCACACCTGCTGGGGTGTGACAAGACATCTGAGCTTTTGCCAATCTTGGCTGAAAAGAATTATTTTTAGTGATTTGTTTACAACATTTATGATGGGTAAAACAAGGCCCAGATCAAAACACATGAGACCAAATGTAACAGACATACCAGGAAGTTTATTTTACCCTGGGAGTACAGCAAACTGAAGTCTAAAGAGGTGCCAGCAGCATTAGGGAGGGAAGCAGTTCTTTTTACGGCAGGCTGAAGAGTAGCTGGCTTCACAGACAAGTCTTTCCTATCAGGGTGCCAAGGACATGCAGCTCATTCATTACTGGGACTCTCCAGCCAGCTCTTCTTATCAGGGTGTCAGAGGCTTGTGATGCCAGCATATTTCTTACAAGTTTGTAACTGGACGGGTACAAGGAGGCAGGAGCCTGTGGCATGTCTCTCTTATCTGACTTACGACCGCCTATAACAGAATCTCACAGAATGGTTCTTTTCAGATCTAAGATAGAGTTAGCTTGGCCAACCTAACAATTTCCTCTTTTGACAGCATGGCAGGCTGACTAATGGTCTTCCAGAGATGGAGCCAGTGGACCTGGCACTTTATGTGGAAAAAGGACTTGGGAGATGTGACTCAGTTACATGTCTCAAGGTGGGGATTGTTTTTTTTTTTTTTTTTATTGTTGGGGATTCATTGAGGGTACAATAAGCCAGTTACACTGATTGCAATTGTTAGGTAAAGTCCCTCTTGCAATCATGTCTTGCCCCCATAAAGTGTGACACACACTAAGGCCCCACCCTCCTCCCTCCATCCCTCTTTCTGCTTCCCCCCCCCCATAAACTTAATTGTCATTAATTGTCCTCATATCAAGATTGAGTACATAGGATTCATGCTTCTCCATTCTTGTGATGCTTTACTAAGAATAATGTCTTCCACTTCCATCCAGGTTAATACGAAGGATGTTAAGTCTCCATTTTTTTTAATAGCTGAATAATATTCCATGGTATACATATACCACAGCTTGTTAATGGGGATTGTTCTAGATGTCCAAGTAGGCCCCAGGTAGTCACTAGACTGCTTACAAGGGGAAGGCAGAAGGTCAGAGGGGAAAAGGGTACTGCCTGTCAGCTTTAAAAATGAAAAAAGGTGAACAAGAGTGGAAAGATGCAGGTGGGCTCTGGGAGCTGGAAGGGAAAAGGAAAGGTATTCTCCCCCGGAAGCTCCAGAAGGAACCCAGCCTTGCAGACCCATTCGAGACTTCTGACCTCCAGAAGTATAAGAGAACAAATCTGTGTTGTTTGAAGGGGTAATTTGTTATAGCAAGAATAGGAAAATGATACTGCGTGGCAGAAAGGCTTTCCCATCTGTGAAATGTGAGTGTTGGACCAGTTTATTCCCTTTCTGGTCTGACGGCTAAGCCCACCAGGTTGGAGATCTTTAGCAGTGGAGGGTCCACGTCACTGACTGGGTAAGTTTGGGGTTTCTGAAGCCCTCGGTCCCCAGGATCACAGCCGTTTACCTCGGGAACAAATGCCATGAGTGATCAGTTTAAAATGCAAGCAGCTTTTTACTGGCAGCCTCTTAAAAGCACATGACTCATTCAGAAATACAACATTTGGTCGATGAATAATGTCAGACTTTCAGGTAAATTTAATCAACGGACGACCACTCTTTTATTTTCCTCCAAACCAGAATTTCATATTACATTTCATTCCATTAGCCTTGATATAAAGTGGCAGTTGATAGCAAGCTGTACAGACAGGCCCTCCTGGGCATAATCTAGCAGTTACCTTAAATCACTTATTCACTGCGTGATTCACGGTACACAGAGGAGCAGGTAGTCATCGAGTGTTTCAATATAAACCTAAATTAATAGCACACTCAAAATCTTTTATTTCGGTATTTAATCCACCTACATAAGTGGGAGGTCATTTGACCACCACTCAGCATCTTGAGTCATAACCCACATAGTTAGTATTAGTCCATACCACGATCAGGGGCAACAGGCAAAGGACCCCAGGGGTGGGTTTTCCCAGACCAAGGAGTCTGTCCTCCTGCCACCCAGACCCATCAATGGAGAAGAGGAACAGAGAGCAACAGTTTCGCTTTTTTTTTACAGGAAAGCCAGTCATTCCGGAGAGCGGTGGGGATATCTCCCCAAAGAACTTCTCTGCCCTCATCTTCTTCTTTGTCACTTTTTATTCTCACAGTCAACATCAGCAATTTTTTTTTTTTTTTTTTTTGGAGACAGAGTCTCACTTTGTTGCCCTTGGTGGAGTGCCGTGGCGGCACACAGCTCACAGCAACCTCCAGCTCTTCGGCTTAGGTGATTCTCTTGCCTCAGCCTCCCAAGTAGCTGGGACTACAGGCGCCCACCACAATGCCTGGCTATTTTTTTTGTTGTTGCAGTTTGGCCAGGGCCATGTTCGAACCCGCCACCCTCAGTATATAGGGCCGGCGTCCTACTGACTGAGCCACAGGCACTGCTCAACATCAGCAATATTATTACTCATTATAGTACATGTCAAAAGGTTTCCCCTTATAGGTCACCAACTAACACAATATCTTCCTATCTTAAAGTGGTGATGTCTTCAAAGCATTTTTATTCTAGTTGAAATTTATAGTTAACACTTCACTGGGTGTGCAGAGTGCTCTGGGTCCTTGACCGGTACCATGGAGTCCAGTTCCCCAACTTGTCTATGACAGTAACCTTGGAAGTGAATAAACAATCTCCAGATGTCGGCACCTAGGTTCATCCAGCCTTGTGAGGGCCTGATCAGCAGTGCTGTGCATGAAAAGGCCATTCAGCTTAACAGTGGCTGGTAACAGGTGGAGGTAAAGGGCCTATAGAGTCTGATTTTGGAAGGCCAGTCCCTGTTTGCTTCATGGGTGAGAATTCCCTCCCACTTGGCACCACTGTCTTCCTTTGATGCAAGCGCTGATGCAAATAATTTTAGCTTGACAACTAAATGTCAGGCTGGTTATTAGGCATTTTAAAGATGAATAAGACTCAGACACCACCTTGAAGGGCCCTTAGTCTTAGAAAGAAGAACAGAAGTTATAACTCAGAGGTCTCTGACGTTTTTGAATGATTTTCCCACTGATGAGTTGTTCTGGTTTAGAAATAGTGTTGATGAGAAAACCAATGGTAACTTTAGAAGGCAGCTTCTAGGAGTTCTCTGCTTACAGCAGGCTCACAAAACAGATGTTGTGGTTAGACAAGAAAGCAGACATGAAGGTTTTTCCTGGTCACTGGCAGGGAGTTGGTGAGAGGGATTGTCACACTGGCACAACTTGGTCATTTTAGTCTGGGTGGGAGAATGGTTCTGGGTGGCCCTTCCATGGTACTGGATTACTACAGGGTACCAGTTAGCTCATGGATAATACAAAATGCAGTTGGAGACTTTAAGAAGAAACTAATGAGACCAATAGAAAACCCAGCTAGAAGGCCAGGTGTGCTGGCTCACGCCTGTAATCCTAGCACTCAGGGAGGTCACCTGAGCTCAGGAGTTCGAGACCAGCCTGAGCAAGAGCGAGCCCCTGTCTCTACTAAAAATAGAAAAATTAGCCAGGCATGGTGGCAGATGCCTGAAATCCCACTACTTGGGAGGCTTAAGAGGATCACTTGAGCCCAAAAACTTGAGGTTGCTGTGAGCTATGATGCCACCACACTCTACCCAGGGTGACAGAGTGAGACTCTGTCTCCAAAAAAAAAAGTAACTCTTTCTGCATGCTAACTTATTTTGGAGGCTCTTCACCTGCCGTAAATTTTGGACTCTAATTTGGATCCATCACCAACTTATCAGAATGAACATTCATATTTTCCCAGATTGGCCAGGACTCTCAAGGTAAAAGATTCCTTTCAATTTTATCATATCTGTAAGAAAGTAGTTTATTAATTTTAATCAGCATATTTTGGTTGTTTTCAGCAGGACAATTGATCTACATAACCCACCACTTCTATTCATAATTCAGAGCAGGAGAATGACCAGTGTAAGAAGTCCTTTAGTCATCGTCAACAGGAGTGAAAGATATTGTAGTAAGAGATTAGAGACAGTCATTTGCCAAAGAAATTTTACTTACTCTCTGTTACTCCATGATACAGAATAATATCCATGCTCTGGGTCTTTGGATATCTTGGGCACAATGCCACAAACATAATATAAGTCGGGATAAAATGTAATCCATCAGCTGTGGTCCCTGGTGTAGAATCTGTGGACATTTTTTAGTCTGTCCTAGAAAATATTCTTAAAAACAACAGAGAATTTCCACGCATGTTTTTATAAAGTTTAAATGAAAACCTGTGTAAATGACCTAACTCAGCCTGAAAATTATAGTCTGTTACAGCATTTGAAGAATACAGATAGTCATTTCTCTCCCACGCTAATTGTCCCTAGTAATGGTTCAAGTTGGTAAGGTAACTCACTCCATGAAGTTTATCAGGGACCCATTGTCATTCCCTAGGGCCAGGACATGCAAATGATGGCCTTTAGATTATTTTTGTAAATAATGTTTTATTGGAACAGGGCCATGCTTGTTTGTTAATATACTAGGATCACTTATTGTAGTAAGAGATTAGAGACAGTCATTTGCCAAAGAAATTTTACTTACTCTTTGTTACTCTACTTACTCTAGGATCACAGGCACCTGACCCTCCTTGAATTTTTGCCGATTTTGTCTCTTGCCCTTCCCTCCAAAATCAAGGAGAGGCAGAACCTTACTACTGTAAAATCCATTGCACTCCACTGAAAATGGAATGGATCAAGATGGCAAAGGACCAATCTGTCTGGCAAAGGTGAAAACTGGAACCAGAGGCAAGGAGTTTCAAGTAGCTAATGAGGATCCTTAAAATGATGAGAAAAGGGTTTTTTGCAGGTAAGGTAAGTGACTTTGGTAGATTAGCCTTAACATATGATGATAGCTAACCTCATTCTTACACAGCATCAGTGACCAGCGTTGACCAGCCCAAGCCCCTTAGCAAAGGCAGAAGTTTGGACCGTGCCAGGCTCCCCTTGACCAGAGAGATGTCAGGTCTTCCGTCCCTAAGTGGAAAAGAATCCTGTCCTCATATACCACGAGCTGTGCTGAGACTCAGAACAAAGTACCCAGCATGGGGACCTTAGAAGCAGCCTCAGAAATAAAAGTTTTCCTCTAACCTTCTGCTCTCCTTCCTCTAAGTCCCATTCTCCCCTGAGGCTACCCACAGAAACTAGAATCCCTCTTCCCCACAGTGGGTCACAAAAGCCAGAACCTCCTTTCCCCGAAGCCAGCCTTAAATACGCCCCCCCCCCCCCCCGCCCCACGCCTAAAATCATTCCGTGTAAAAACTGGCCATGAAGAAATTACCTGACCTATGTTGTTTGGCTATAGGTCATAAGACCCCTGTTGTGGAGAGGGCCCTGCCCCACATCCAGAAAGAAGGATGCTGCTTTGGCTCAGCACCCATAGCACAGTGGTCACGGAGCTGGCCCCGGGGCTGGCAGGTTTGAGCCCAGCCTGGGCCAGCTAAACAACAATGATAACTGCAACAGAAAATAGCCCACCACGTGTATAGTCCCAGCTACTTGGGAGGCTGAGGCAAGAGAATCGTTTAAGGAGTATGAGGTTGCTGTGAGCTGTGATACCACGACACTCTACCCAGGGCAACATAGTGAGACTCTGTCTCAAAACAAACAAACAAAAAAAAAAAACAGGATGCTGCTTTGAGAGGCCAAGAAGAATCTAGACAGACAGGCCTTGCCAGGTTTCCCTGCTCAGTCTATCAGCCTTAGATCAAGCCTTCTTGTCCAGACATATTTCTACATGGCTGTCCACACTTTGTTGCTCCTAAATAAAAACAGATAATTTCCCCTGCATCTCTGGGTCTTCATTCTGAAGCCTCCCACATATGTATACACAGTAAATAAATCCAGATGCCTTTTCTCCTGTGGATCTGCCTCGGTCAGTGATTTTTAGTGAGCCTTTAGTGCCCCAATAGCCTCAATCCCTAGAGCTGGAATACAGAAAATGGAAGGGGAGATAAAAGCCCCTCTTTGCAAGAGACCTGATCTTTAACACAGCAGCTCTGGCCCCTGAGGATAAGGCTTTCACAGAGGAGATGGGTCCATTCCCAGGATCACAGCAAGCAGCAGGGCAGGAAAAGCTTTGAAGTGTGAAGGGGAGCTGGCTCTTCGACAGACCAAGTCTGAAATAAGATGCTGGGGACAAAAACTTTAACCCTCGGCACGTTACACTTGCTTTTCCTGCTCTTCTTCCTTTCTACTTCTGTTTCCTTTCTTTATCCCTCCTGATCTTTTTTTTTTTTTAACCAAACATGAATTCTGCATATAGACCAGCCTCAAGTTCAAGGAAGCTGCGTTGCTCACATTTCTCTTTTTGCTCATGTTCTGATGTGACCCTAGTCTAGCTTTGTTTTGGTTTAATGGAGCCTTATTTCAATGCTTCCATGCTCTTTCTGATGACAGCTGCTGAGCACGTAGTCAGTCAGGTCATGAAGAAGAACCAGTTGTCATTCAAGAAGATTATTCCACGTGTGATGCTTCCCTGTTCCTATGTTCCTACTTCCCTTCCTGCCTCTGTTACTGGACCAAGAGTGGTCTGGCCACCTGTCACTGTCAGCCAATATGCAGAGACAGGGATAGGTTGACCAAACTTCATTTGTCAGAAGGCTGAGATTCTGCAGAACTATGCGAGCAGCCTCTCCAAGGCTGTTCTGTTCTTCCATTTTCAACATTAGAATTTTATACATTTAAGTTCAAAGTAAAGACCTTGTTAACCCTTAAACAATAATGGGCAGAACCCGTGACTCATAAACAATAAGCAACATTCTAATTTAAAAGTTAATCTCCTAAATTAATCCACCTAAACTGCTCAGCATAGGCATCTTTGGGATGGGAGCAAAATTTACAAAACAGCAGGAGTAGGCGATGGGGTAAAGGTCAGGCAGGACCTACACCAACCAGACCAGCTGTGTCACTTCTGCCCCCCAGCCTGGCAGACACCATCGTATGTGCTTTCACCTCCACTTGCTTTGACCACACACGTGTCCTCAGAGTCATCCTTTCATGTGACCTCTCTGGCTGTGGCATTTTTTATGGGGTTCCTGGGCTCTGGCCTCTAACTCTGCCTCTACCTCCCTACAATGAGCTGGCTTTTACCTCTCTTTTTTTGCTTACCTTTTGGATTTGGATCGACAGGGTCATCTCTGGGCCAATAGCTGATCTGTTTCCTGGCTCCAAAGTTGAGCTAGGACACTGGTGACTGATTGATACAGAAGTGCTCTGTCTGTCCTTAAGACCAAGGATGGTGTATTAGTTTGTTAGGACCGCCATAACAAAGCCCCACAAACCGGGCGGCTTAAACAATAGAAATTCATTGCCTTACATTTCTGGAGGTTCAAAGTCCAAGATCAAGGTGCAGCAAGCAGGGCTGTTTCCTTTTGAGGCTCACGGAAAAATCTTTCCAATGTCTCTCCTAGCTTCAAGCTTCTCCTGGCAATCATTAGTGTTCCTTTGCTTGCAGGAGCAACACCCCAATCTCTGCCTTCATGTCACATGCCCTTGTCCCTGGGTGTCTGTCTGGGTCCAAATTTTCCCTTCTTAGTATAGGGACACCAGTCACAGTTAGCCAGTCCATCAGATGAGAGCCCAGTCTCATGACCTCTTCATCTTAGCTAATGACATCTGCAATGACCTTATTTTCAAATAAGGTCACATTCTGAGGTGCCAGGGGTTAGGACCTCAACATCATTTTGTGGGGACACAATTCAACCCAGAAGACGCGGTGACTTTTCTGCCACTTGCATCTAATATGCTCCTTCCTAGGGCTGAGGCTAGAGGAGAGCAAGGGAAACACTAAAATGGAACATCAAATTTAGGGAGGCAAAAAATAGCTCAGCAATCAAGATAAATTATATTTTAATGAACTTAAAAACAATAAAAATCAATAAAAAAAATCTGTGTTGAACAAAACATCAACATTTTATATAAAGACGGGCTCTGACCCCACATTTGCCTGGCCTGGCCTCTCCCCTGGCCTGTCTGTACCTGTCCTGACATTTGCTCAGTGGGGACTGTCTAAGCCAGTGGTTCTCAACCTTCCTAATGCTTCCTAATGCCTCAACCCTTTAATACAGTTCCTCATGTTGTGGTGACCCCGAACCATAAAATTATTTTTGTTGCTACTTCATAACTATAGTTTTGCTACTGTTATAAATCATAATGTAAATATCTGATATGCAGGATGTATTTTCATTGTTACAAAAGGGTCACGACCTACACGCTGAGAACCACTGGCTAAGCCAATATCTACACTGCTCCCTGCAGCCAGGGGCCTTGCCTCTCTTTACCTGTGAATATGTTAATATGTTTTGATTAACTTTGGGACACAACTGAAAACACTTTGCTAGATTTTTAGAGTTCAGAAGGCTCATTTAATGCCAGGTTTGAACCCCATATTAATTCCCCACTTCTGTGATTCTCTGCCAAGTGCTTTATGTTTTACACAAACTATGTCTAATGAATACCTTGACTCTTCAGACTCAGACACTTCCTAGAGGGAGCTCTCTTTGCTTAGTTTGGGTGTCACATGGCCCTGTCACCATGCCCTAGTCCAGTGATTTTCAAACCATGTGCTGTGGTACACTGATGTGCCATGTAAAGATCTTAGGTGTGCCTTGAAAATTTTTGGAGATCATTAATTAAATTATGTTCATTTCTTTTTTATTTTATTTTATTTTTAAGACAGAGTCTCAAGCTGTAGCCCTGAGTAGTGTGCCACGGCATCATCATAGCTCACGGCAACTACCAACTCTTGGGCTCAAGTGATCCTCCTGCCTTACTTTTTCTATTATTAGTAGAGATGGGGTCTTGCTCTTGCTCAGGCCGGTCTTGAACTTCTGAGCTCAAGCAATCCACCTGCCTCAGCCTCCCAGAGTGCTAGGATTATAGGCATCAGCTACCACATCCAGTCCATAATTAAATTATTTTCAAAAGCAGTTCAAAGCACAGTAAGTATATTCTTTCCTTTTTTTTTTAAACTGCTTTTGTTGGAATCAACATAATTTAAGTGTGCCACGGAAGTTTAACCAAAGGAAGTTAAACCAAAGTTTAACCAAGTGTGCCATGAAATAAAAACACTGCTTTAGGTGTTTTTCTTTGTTTTCTTTAAATATCGAATGAAGGTGTGCTCTGTGGAGCAGAGCAGGTCCAGGACTGTGAGGTGCTGCTCTCCCTCCCTGGCCACCTCTAGGGTTGGACTGCATCTCTCTGGGTTCTCATGCCTCTTTACTTCTAGGGTCAGGACAAATCTGGGACAGGACTATGAAGCAGCAATTTCCCTCAGACTTGTCAAACTTGCCTCAGCCTAGAGAAACCACCTCAATTCCTGAGACATAGATTAGCATGACGCCTTTTTCAGAGGCAGACTGGGTTGAACTGTATTGCCAACATAACGAGAGAGGACGGCCGTGGTGGCTCATACCTGTAATCTTAGCACTCTGGGAGGCTGAGACGGGAGGATCACTTGAGCTTAGGCATTCGAAACCAGCCTGAGCCTGAGGGAGACCCCTGTTTCTAACACATAGGAAAAAAAGAGCCAGGCGAGGTGGCTCATGCCTATGACCCTACGCTGAGGCAGGTAGATTGCTTGAGCTCAGGAGTTCAAGCCTGAGCAAGAGTGAAACCTCATCTCTAAAAATAGCAGAAACTCATAGCAGACACCTGTAGTCCAAGCTACTTGGGGCTAAGGCAAGAGGATGGCTTGAGCCCAATAGTTTGCGGTTACTGTGAGCTATGACGTCACGGCACTCTACCCAAGGAGACAGAGTGAGACTCTGTCTCAAAAAAGATAATAAATAAATAATAAAATAGAAAAAAATGGCCAGGAGTTGTGGTGGGTGCCTGTTGTCCCGGCTACTGGAGAGGCTAAGGCAGGAGGATGGCTTGGATTCAGGAGTTTGAGGTTGCTGTGAGGCCACTGCACTGCCTGGGACAATAGAGTGAGATTCTGTCTCAAAATAAACAAAAAACAAAGGAACCCCCAAGTAAGATAGAGAAAAGTGACAATGGGGGTGGGCAGGCTAGAATGTTTGCTCCGTTGTTACAGTAGGACCACAGCAATCTGTTTGCAGATTACAGAGAGGCTGTGGCTGGCCTTCTCTGTGGCCCAATCCGTTTGCAGATTACAGAGAGGTTGTGGCTGGCCTTCTCTGTGGCCAGGTTGGCGGAGGAAGACATTCAATATTTGTACTATTCTTTACTTCTGCTCCCATCTGTTCCAGCCTCTATGGGGACTCTGCTATTTTTGCCATCACCCGAGTAACCCCCCTTTCATTCTGACTTGGCTTTTCATAACACATCCAGAGCGCACAAATTTACATACTTGTACCAAATTTACTCGCCAACTGTCTAATTCAATAGCCGAGAATATTTCTTTAAGCCCTTTATTTCTTTTGTGAGCTGCAAATATTAGCCTGGCTAGTCTCCATGGTTATACTGAGGGGAGGATGTTCTCTGAAACTGACTTTGTTTTGCAGTGTTCCATCTTTTTGTCACTCACTGATACACTAAGTTTTTTTTTTCTCTTTCAGTTGTTCCTGTGTCCCCTTGATATACCTTCATTTGGGCGAGTTTGTTCATTCAAGCACTTTTGTTTCCTGTTTTTTCCTTCTCCATAGATTAAATTTTTTTTTCAGATTGTGAGGGTACAACTGTTAAGGTAACATTGTTCTCATTTTCAAGGTAAAGTTCAAGTTGTAGTTGAGCCCTTCACCTAGGGGGCATCCTGAGCACCCTCACATTATGCACATTATGTGAAATGCCACCAATTGCCCTTTCTCCTGCCCTCTCCCTTGTCCCTTCTCTCCCCTCCTCCTTGCTTGAATATATTTGTGTTTTGTGTGTGTGTGTGTGTGTGTGTGTGTGTGTGTGTGTGTGGGCATATAATTGTTTATCTATTGGTTTCATATTAGTATTGAGTACATTGGATACTTTTTCCCTCGTTATTAAAATACTTTATAAGAAGAATGTGTATCAACTCTATCCAAGTAAACACAAAAGATGTAAAGTCTCTATCTTTTTATGGCTGATTAGTACTCCATGGTGTACATATACCATAATTTGTTAATCCATTCATGGATTGATGAGCATCTGAGTTTCTTCCACAACATGACAATTGTTAATTGAGCTGCAATAAACATTGTAGTGCAAATGATACACTAAGTTTTATGAGAGTCTAGGAGACTCTAGGAGAATGATACCTGTAACTACAACCCTGACCGTATCCATATGCATGAAACAGCACAGTACTTGGCACTCAGTTAACACTTTGTAAGTCACTCTTCTAAAATGCACATCCACTATAAAAATACTAGAAGAAAGTGCAGGGAAAACTCTTGAAGAAATCGGTCTGGGTGAATGTTTTATGAGGAGGACCCCCAGGCAATTGAAGCAGCTTCAAAAATACACTACTGGGACCTGATCAAACTAAAAAGCTTCTGCACAGCCAAGAACACAGTAAGTAAAGCAAGCAGACAGCCCTCAGAATGGGAGAAGATATTTGCAGGTTATGTCTCCAGCAAAGGTTTAATAACTAGAATCCACAGAGAACTCAAACGTATTAGCAAGAAAAAAAAAACAAGTGATCCCATCTCAGGCTGGGTAAGGGACTTGAAGAGAAACTTCTCTGAAGAAGACAGGCACATGGCTTACAGACATATGAAAAAATGCTTATCATTCTTAATCATCAGAGAAATGCAAATCAAAACTACTTTGAGATATCATCTAACTCTAGTAAGATTAGCCCATATCACAAAATCCCAATACCAGAGATGTTGGTATGGATGTGGAGAAAAGGGAACACTTCTACACTGCTGGTGGGAATGCAAATTAATACATTCCTTTTGGAATGATGTTTGGAGAACAGTTAGAGATCTAAAAATAGACCTGCCGTTCAATCCTATAATTCCTCTACTAGGTATATACCTAGAAGACCAAAAATCACATTATAACAAAGATATTTGTATCAGAATGTTTGTTGCAGCCCAATTCATAATTGCTAAGTCATGGAAAAAGCCCAAGTGCCCATCGATCCACAAATGGATTTATAAATTGTGGTATACATACACCATGGAATATTATGCAGCCTTAAAGAAAGATGGAGACTTTACCTCTTTCGTGTTTACATGGATGGAGCTGGAACATATTCTTCTTAGTAAAGTATCTCAAGAATTGAAGAAAAAGTATCCAATGTACTCAGCCCTACTATGAAACTAATTTATGGCTTTCATATGAAAGCTATAACCCAGTTATAACCTAAGAATATGGGGAAGGGGACAGGGAAGGGTGGGAGGGGGGAGGATGGACAGAGGGAGGGTGATTGGTGGGATCACACCTATGGTGCATCTTACAAGGGTACATGTGAAACTTACTAAATGTAGAATGTAAATGTCTTAACACAATAACTAAGAAAATGCCAGGAAGGTTATGTTAACCAGTGTGATGAAAATATGTCAAATGGTCTATAAAACCAGTGTATGGTGCCCCATGATCGCATTAATGTACACAGCTATGATTTAATAATAAAAAAATTAAAAAAAATAAAATGCACATCCAGTGATGAAAATTTAGAAATCATTTGGCTTAAGAATAAAGAGGTTTTGCAAGACCAATATTTCAGCATATGTGCTATCAATATGTAAAGAAAAATAAAATCTTAAATTTCCCCCCAAGTTGACTGTATGGACCTCCTCTTGGCCCAGGGGACCCCAGAAATACTCTGAAGCTGAGCTGCCGTCATGAGAACCGAGGTCAGACGTGTCTTCTCATGCTCCTCTCCCTTCTTGGACATACCCTTTGTAACTCGTTAACAGGCCTGAGCTACACGGAGCTTAAACCTAACACCTTCCGGTCATCCACTCTGTTGGTTTGTTTCAGATTAGTAGACTTCCTTATCTTAAAACATTCCAAGCCTTTAGAAGAAGCTTTATTTCTTTAAACAATAACAAATCAAAGAAAACCTACCTATAACCTGTAACTCCCTGCTTTGAGACGTCTTGCTTTTTGGGGTCAAACCAATGTGTTATTGGAAAAGAAGCCATACCCTATCCAATAATTTAAGGAGGTTTATTCTAAGCCAAATTTGAGGACCATGACCTAGAAACATGCCCCTGAAAGCATGAGCAAGTAGACTCTTTCTGGTGGGGTTACATTTTGGGCTTATACATTTCAGGGACATAGGATTTATAGGTAAGGTCATAAATCAGTATGTGGAAGGCATCCATTGGTTTGGCCTGAAAGGGTGGGACCTCTCAAAGTGGGGGCCCACAGGTTATAGGTGGGCTTAAAGGTTCTTCAGCTGACAATTGGCTGAAAGAGGTAGGCTCTGTCTAACAGACCACGAATCAGCGAAAAAGAATGCTTGTGTTAAGGGTCTGTTAATCAGAGACAAAGTATAGGACATATGCCTAGACTCAAGTGGTTTGTTATATGTACTGAGGACCTGCAGGTAGGTCTTAAATAGCCTTAGGCCCATTAATAAGTCACAATGGACATCTTTAAGAAGGAAGGGGGATATGAGAAGGCATTTCTTATCTTTCCCAAAGCCAGCAACTCAGTTTTAGGGGATGCCTTTGGCCAAGAGGGGTGTTCAGTCAATCAGCTGCTTGGGGAGGTGCTTACTATTTCATTTTAAATCACAATTATATGCCTTCTGTATATTCACTTATGACTTTTCATGTAATTCCTGAAATGTATAAAACCAAACTGTGACCTAACCATAGTGATACCACCACTTGCTCAAGGCTTCTTGAGCATGGCTCTTTGGGCCAGGGTCACACATATTTGGCTCAGAATAAACCTTTTGATTATTTTACACAGTTTTAGTTCTTTTCTGTTGGCAAATATCAAGAAGAGCAGCTTCTAGGCAGCAGCACAAAGCCAAGACCAGAGCATTAAACCAGGAATGGGGATTGCTAAGAGTTTCCCACAGCTCTGCTTCTGGGCCACTAGTTAACCCTTAACTTCTATGGGTCTCAGATGCCTTATGTGTAAAACAAGAGGACCAGCACACGTCGTGCTGAAAGCCCTTCCAGCTCTAAGTCTGTGACACTTTGATGGCTTATGATATTGGATGAAGGATGCCCCTGGGGGAAATTGCTTCTTCTGTAAGTCAGCAAATTGGAATTCAAATGCCTGTATTCCCTCTGTAGAGATTGGGGGTGTTGCTCACAATCACAATTCTTGTGAACTCAGTAAACCGTGCAACATTCTGGACACAACTGCCTCTCAGGGGTGATGCTGAAGTCCCCCTGAAAGCACGAAGTGAGAATAAGGTGTAGTCATTTAGGCTAGGGCTAGAATGACCCAGCTGGTCTGGTCGGTGTAGGTCCTATGTGACCCTCACCTCATGTCTTTCTTTCTTGCTGGTTTGTAAATCCAGATTTAACTTAAAAGTGTATATCCGAAGTAGATTTGGGCAACTGATTTAGGAGATTAACTTTTTTTTCTTTTTTTTGAGACAGAGCCTCAAGCTGTCACCCTGGGTAGAGTGCCATGGCATCCCAGCTCACTGCAACCTCAAACTCTTGGACTTAAGCGATTCTCTTGCCTCAGCCTCCCAAGTATCTGAGACTATGGGCACCTGTCACAATGCCCGGCTATTTTTTGCTGCAGTTGTCATTGTTGTTTTAGCTGGCCTGGGCTGTGTTCGAACCTGCCAACTTCAACCGTAACCACTGTGCTATGGGCAACGAGCCTAGGAGATTAACTTTTGAATTGGAATGTTGTTTTGGGATATGGATTATGTTGATTATTGGATATTGTGGATCATGGATTAGGCCGATGATTATTGTTAAGATGAAGATTAACATGATTTTTACTTTGAACTTTCATGTATAAAACTGTGATTTTGGAAATGGAAGAACAGAATAGTCTTAGGCTACTCTTACTGTTCTCCAGAATCGCTGGCCATCTGAAAAATAAAGTCTGATGGTCCTTTCCCTGTCTCTACATATTGGCTGACAGTGACAGACAGTCCAGTAACAACCCGACTGGGAAAACAGAAGACAAGAAGTAACTGTACAGTGGTTTCAGTGAGACATAAGACCGACAGAAATAGAAGGCATGCTCTTTATAGAATCCAAAGCTCTTGCACAAATATTTGTGTAGTTGTGACTGAAATGAATATCTTTACTTTTTAGGGCTTGCTTTTTGTTCTCCCCTTAAAGAGCCAGGGAACTATGGCTCCAAAGTAGAAGAGAAAGCCATGGTGTTTGCAAGAAAAGCAAAGGAAAACAATTAAATGGAGATGGCAGCCCCCAGAGCTGTTCCCTTCAGCGGCAAGCCCACGGTGACCCAATTTGCAAGCTCTGCCAGATTTGCCCAGGAGACCTTGGTGCTGTCTCTTTCCCTTAGTTTCCCTGGAAGCAGGACTGGCTGGGAGAAATTAGCTCAGTTGTACATCACACACTGTACATCACACACAGCTGTGGAAAATGATTAGAAAGACGAATGTTTCAGGAGAGAATAAAGTTAACAACTCTGGAAACCTCGCTAATATAGTACATCACGTTGAGTTTCTTCTCCCTAGATTAAGACCTGGTTTCTAAATGAGAATCCAAATTGCAGTTAAATCTTTTACCCTTATGTTTTACCAAAATCTTTTACCAATTGCAGTTAAATCTTTTACCTTTGTAGGGTGCGGGGAATCTTGCCCTTTCCTCCGGGAAGTTTGCTGAAAGAGCAACTCACGATGAAGACAGATTAATAACAGAAAAGACTGATCTACCGTGTGCACAGGGAGAAATCACAGAGTGATAACCCAATATCTCAATGATGTTCAGGTAGGGAGCAGGGAAATGGGAGTACAGGTCTAATGAATGGTCAGTAGGGAGGATGAAGTTAAAGTCAAACAGATTAACTTGTAAATTAACTCAAGAGACTAGGTGTTGTGTTTAAAATGACTTGGGCCTGGTCTGGTTGCCATCTTAATCTTTCCTACAGTATGTTGAGATAATGGGAGAGGAAGGGAGGTCCACGGTCCCCTTTGATCTTCTGATCCAGTCTTTCTGAGAGAGGGAAAACCCCTTCCAATGGCCAGTTAAATCTCCAAGGCCCTTATTCAAAATATTCCTTATACCAAGAGTCATGCTTTGGGGTGAAGTTTCCTGAGCACCTTCACCTTACACATCCCCTGGGATGTCTCACTATGTTGCCCTGGGTAGAAGTGCTGTGGTGTCACAGCTCACAGCAAGCTCAAACTCTTGGGCTTAAGCAGTTCTCTTGCCTCAGCCTTCCAAGTAGCTGGGACTACAGGCACCTGCCACAAAGCTGGCCATTTGTTGTTGCAGTTGTTGTTGTCTAGCTAGCCTGGGTCCAGTTCAAACCTGCCAACTTCCGTGTATGTGGCTGGCGCCATAACCACTGTGCTATGGGCACCAAGCCTTCTTTTCTTATTTTTCTTTTGCCAGTTATAGTTCATAATACATTGTCCCTAACATGGGGCTATGAAGACCCCAACCCCGGTTCAGGCTTTCTCTGGGTGGTACTAGCAAGCAGTCTCCAGAATTTAAAAGCAACTTTAAAAGTCAACGGGCATAAAAAAAAAGGAAACCCAGCGATAGAGCCAAATGCAGGGACTTGCCCAAATAGATCCATGCTATTCAGAAAGGAATGAATGCGCTAATTCCTACCTGTCCAGACTCTTATATTCCCAACTGCTTTAACCCACACATGTGCTGATTTCTTTTTCGAACTCAGCCCGCTCGTACCCAAGTGAATAAAGGCCACGTTGCCTGCACAGAACCTGGACTCTGCTTTTGTTCACGTCTCAGTATAACCTCTCACCCAGTAGCAGCAACAGAGCCAGCGCGAAAAGTGGAGTCACAGGCAGCAGTGGCAATTTAACAGAGTAGTTTAATTAATCTCAGCAGACAGAATACCCCTGAGAGGCAGGAGTGGGGCTGAGGCAGGACCCCTCGCAAACCTTTTCCCTCGTATTCATTCTCTGATTCTCGGCTTTGCTTCTCCTACTTCTCATGTCTATGCATTTCTTTTACCTAGGTTCATGGTCAACTCCACGCTATTCTTAACTAATTTCTCCTTTGGGAAGTCTCCAAGGGGATTGATAAGTCTCAATAGGGGATTGATTGATCATGGGAGGCTGACTAGCTGCTTCTTTAGAAAGTTTCTACTGATCAATCCCTCTGCAGGAGGAGTCGAGCAGTGTCTGGACATTTCAAAACTCTCTCAGCACAATCTTGGCTAGTTCTGGTTTTGCAGCGCCCTGAATAGTCCATCTTCCCTACCCTGTTCATGTCTAAGCTAAGGAACTGTTTCCTCCGTCTCAGCAATTGCCTCCTTTTCTTTTCCGTCCTACCCTGTTCCCGCTCTGTCCCTAACAGTCCCATCTGATAACATTTCTTTCCTCTTTTGCCTTGAGACATCCTGGCCTTCGTGACATCAGGAGAAGGAAACATAATCGCACACTTTCATTCATATTCACGCTCACATGCTTGTGTGGTCACATTCGCTGTCCACACCTACACAACCAGTTGATTTGTTAACTGATGACCTTCAGGTGTGGTTTAAGCTTTTCCTTGCAAAGCCTCTGTGCTAATGAGTTACAAAGGGTTATCTCCAAGAAGGGGGTGGGGGGGGGATTATGAGTGTGTCTGACCTTCCTTCTCAAGGCCAGCATTCAGCTTTTGGGTATTTCTGGGGATCCTTTGCCCAAGAGGGAGTTCATTTTATTAAGATTTTATTTTAGTTCACAATTGTGATACCTGGATCAGAGAACACAGCTATACTGGGATCTCTGCACTTCTGAACTATAGAACTGTGAGCTGGTGAATTTCTATTGTTTGAAGCCAGTAAATAAGTAGCAATTTGTTGCAAAGCATTAGAGACCAGCCTGAGTGAGAGTGAGACCCCCCATCTCAATCAAAAAAGAAAAAAGGAAAATTAGCCTGGCGTTGTGGTGGTTGCTCATAGTCCCAGCTACTACAGAGGCTGACGCAGCAGCTGTGAGCTAGGCTGAAGCCATGGTACTCTAGCCCAGGGTCTGTTTTAAAAAAAAAAAAGCATTAGAAAATGAGTATGTGTACATTGCCCCTTCACCTGCTAGTGGGGAAGAGAGAGAAAAGACTCCAGCTCCCTTTATCTAATCCAACAGTTCCCAATTCCAATTTACTGTTTGAAAATATGAATTGGAGGCACAGGGTAGGTTGATGGTAGCAGATCAGATGGTCCTGGAGAAGTTTCTGCCTTCATCAGAGTCAGCTCTATATTGAATGTAGGGGCTCTTCATATTACTGTTTTTGACTTTGAATTTTATCTGTAATTCCTAGATGACAGAAAACATCCTGTGCGACACCCTGCTACTCAAGGGAAAGGCAGCGGTCCCAATATCTTCCTCCCTTTGTAACCACTCTGTTGAACAAGTAGGACTTGAGGGTGTAATTATTAAGCAGTTTTATTTTCGCCTCCCATCCCTTCTTTGTTCTGTGTAGCTAATTAGCCTCCTGCTCCTGGATCACCATGACTTTTCTGTTCACCTTCAGGGAAGGAAAGGTCTTCTAATCCGTAATTAATATGTGTAATTCAGAGCAATAGCCCAAACTCTCAACTTCCTTCAAGGTTACAGCTGTAGCACTTTCCTGATATTCTTATAGGTGGTGGCAGGCAGCGGGTAGTACCGGTAGCTTTCCTTCAACTTGTGCTTTATATGCCAGCCACCCCCACCCCTTATACTCTGGTTTCCTACGTGCATGAGGCTAGAGGAGGAAAAGAGGACGGGAAAGTAATGTTCCATGCTTGTTTTTATGTTAGAGAAATTACGAGGGGGGTGGGTTGGCTTAGGTGTAGTTTCTCATGGCACAAAGATCCAATTATTGAGACAAGGAAGATTGCCAAGGAAGAAAGGCTTATTGTATTGTATTGTATTGTATTTTGAGACAGAGTCACACTTCATCACCTTGAGTAAAGTGCCATGGCTCACAGCTCACAGCAACCTCAAACTCATGGGCTTAAGTGATTCTCTTGCCTCAGCCTTCCAAGTAGCTGGGACTACAGGTGTTCAGCCCAACACCTGGCTATTTTTAGAGATAAGGTCTCGCTCAGGCTGGTCGTGAGCTCAGGCAATCCACCCGTCTCGGCCTCCCAGAGTGCTAGGAACACAGGCATGAGCCACTGTGCCTGGCCAAGAAAGGCATTTTTTAAATATGACAGATGTCTTGTCAGAAGGGGAGAAGCTGTCTCAAATCTGACTTTCTGACAAAAGGAGATTATGTTGTAATGGAGAGAATGGCCTAAAAAGAAATCAGACAAACAGCAAAAATGTTTTCTTGTCTCTTTAAAACTTGCTTCACTGTTTTTGGGAACTGAGACCTGCCTCCCAGCCTTGGGCCTTGGGCTGGTGGTGGGAGGGCGGGGGTTTGTCTTCTGTTCTTTGTGCCACAGGAGACAGTTCAGCTGAATTGTCTGGAGGTCTGGGTGGGCCTCCCAGGAAGGTGGATGTCATGGCTTTGTCTTCAAATTCTTCCAAAGAGGAGATGATTAGAATCATTAACTGTGGTTGAATGACAATAGCCTGGAATAGAGGGCCCTCCCTCTAAAAGCTCTGTGTTTCTGCTTATGTATGGACATTGGCATTTTAGAGACAAGAGTTCTCCATCCTCCTCATTCCCCGGCAAATACATACATTTCTCTCTCTTTCTCCTCAACCACGTGTCCTCATGGACTAGCATCAAGCTTTTGTTAACAATGGGCTTTTTAAAGAGAGGCCATGTACGCTGGGGCAGGTTGTAGTGTGATTAACGAGGAACTGTGGGCAGGGGGGAGGTTTGTGGGGGGGCAGTGAGTCTTGGCATCAAGAAGCTTGCAGGGGCTCTCAGAACCTTTACTCCTTTATCTTTCTGAAATTCCATTATTTCTGGAAAACAATTCAGGAAGTTCATCAAGCCCTACCAGTCAGAGAATTTATTTTATTTATTTATTTATTTTCTTATTGTTGGGGATTCATTGAGGGTACAATAAGCCAGGTTACACTGATTGCAATTGTTAGGTAAAGTTCCTCTTGCAATCATGTCTTGCCCCCATAAAGTGTGACACACACTAAGGCCCCACCCCCCTCCCTCCATCCCTCTTTCTGCTTCCCCCCCCCATAACCTTAATTGTCATTAATTGTCCTCATATCAAGATTGAGTACATAGGATTCATGCTTCTCCATTCTTGTGATGCTTTACTAAGAATAATGTCTTCCACTTCCATCCAGGTTAATATGAAGGATGTAAAGTCTCCATTTTTTTTAATGGCTGAATAGTATTCCATGGTATACATATACCACAGCTTGTTAATCCATTCCTGGGTTGGTGGGCATTTAGGCTGTTTCCACATTTTGGCGATTGTAAATTGAGCTCCAATAAACAGTCTAGTACAAGTGTCCTTATGATAAAAGGATTTTTTTCCTTCTGGGTAGATGCCCAGTAATGGGATTGCAGGATCGAATGGGAGGTCTAGGTTGAGTGCTTTGAGGTTTCTCCATACTTCCTTCCAGAAAGGTTGTACTAGTTTGCAGTCCCACCAGCAGTGTAAAAGTGTTCCCTTCTCTCCACATCCACGCCAGCATCTGCAGTTTTGAGATTTTGTGATGTGGGCCATTCTCACTGGGGTTAGATGATATCTCAGGGTTGTTTTGATTTGCATTTCTCTAATATATAGAGATGAGGAACATTTTTTCATATATTTGTTAGCCATTCGTCTGTCATCTTTAGAGAAAGTTCTATTCATGTCTCTTGCCCATTGATATATGGGACTGTTGGCTTGTTTCATGTGGATTAATTTGAGTTCTCTATAGATCCTAGTTATCAAGCTTTTGTCTGATTGAAAATATGCAAATATCCTTTCCCATTGTGTAGGTTGTCTCTTTGCTTTGGTTATTGTCTCCTTAGCTGTACAGAAGCTTTTCAGTTTAATGAAGTCCCATTTGTTTATTTTTGTTGTAGTTGCAATTGCCATGGCAGTCTTCTTCATGAAGTCTTTCCCCAGGCCAATATCTTCCAGTGTTTTCCCTATGCTTTCTTTGAGGATTTTTATTGTTTCATGTCTTAAATTTAAGTCCTTTATCCATCTTGAATCAATTTTTGTGAGTGGGGAAAGGTGTGGGTCCAGTTTCAGTCTTTTACATGTAGACATCCAGTTCTCCCAACACCATTTATTGAATAGGGAGTCTTTCCCCCAAGGTATGTTCTTGTTTGGTTTATCGAAGATTAGGTGGTTGTAAGATGTTAGTTTCATTTCTTGGTTTTCAATTCGATTCCAAGTGTCTATGTCTCTGTTTTTGTGCCAGTACCATGCTGTCTTGACCACTATGGCTTTGTAGTACAGACTAAAATCTGGTACACTGATGCCCCCAGCTTTATTTTTATTACTAAGAACTGCCTTAGCTATACGGGTTTTTTTCTGGTTCCATACAAAACGCAGAATCATTTTTTCCAAATCTTGAAAGTACGATGTTGGTATTTTGATAGGAATGGCATTGAATAGGTAGATTGCTTTGGGAAGTATAGACATTTTAACAATGTTGATTCTTCCCATCCATGAGCATGGTATGTTCTTCCATTTGTTAATATCCTCTGCTATTTCCTTTCTGAGGATTTCATAGTTTTCTTTATAGAGGTCCTTCACCTCCTTCGTTAGGTATAATTCTAGGTATTTCATTTTCTTTGAAACTATAGTGAAGGAAGTTGGGTCCTTAATTAGCTTCTCATCTTGACTGTTATTGGCGTATACAAAGGCTACTGACTTGTGGACATTGATTTTATATCCTGAAACATTACTGTATTTTTTGATGACTTCTAGGAGTCTTGTGGTTGAGTCTTTGGGGTTCTCTAAGTATAAGATCATGTCGTCAGCAAAGAGGGAGAGTTTGACCTCCTCTGCTCCCATTTGGATGCCCTTTATTTCCTTGTCTTGCCTAATTGTATTGGCTAGAACTTCCAGCACTATGTTGAATAGTAAAGGTGACAGAGGACAACCTTGTCTGGTTCCAGTTCTAAGAGGAAAAGCTTTCAGTTTTATTCCATTCAGTAAAATACTGGCTGTGGGTTTGTCATAGATAGCTTCAATCAGTTTTAGAAATGTGCCACCTATGCCTATACTCTTCAGTGTTCTAATTAGAAAAGGATGCTGGATTTTATCAAATGCTTTTTCTGCATCTATTGAGAGGATCATGTGATCTTTATTTTCGCCTCTGTTAATATGGTGGATAACGTTTATAGACTTGCGTATGTTAAACCAGCCTTGCATCCCTGGGATGAAGCCTACTTGATCATGATGAATGACTTTTTTGATGATAAGCTGTAATCTATTGGCTAGGATTTTGTTGAGAATTTTTCCGTCTATATTCATGAGTGAGATTGGTCTGAAATTCTCCTTTTTGTTTGGGTCTTTTCCTGGTTTTGGTATCAGGGTGATGTTTGCTTCATAGAATGTGTTGGGGAAGGTTCCCTCTTCCTCAATTTTTTGGAATAATTTCTGCAGTACAGGAATAAGCTCTTCCTTGAAGGTTTGATAGAATTCTGGAGTGAAGCCATCTGGACCAGGGCATTTTTTGGTTGGAAGATTTTTTATTGTTTCTTTGATCTCGGTGCTTGAAATTGGTCTGTTCAGGAGTTCTATTTCTTCCTGGCTGAGTCTTGGGAGAGGGTGTAATTCCAAATATTGATCCATTTCCTTCACATTGTCAAATTTCTGGGCATAGAGTTTCTGGTAGTATTCAGAGATGATCTCTTGTATCTCTGTGGGATCAGTTGTTATTTCCCCTTTATCATTTCTGATTGAGGTTACTAGAGATTTTACTTTTCTGTTCCTCGTTAGTCTGGCCAATGGTTCATCTATTTTGTTTATTTTTTCAAAAAACCAACTCCTTGTTTCATTAATTTTCTGAATGATTCTTTTGTTTTCAATTTCATTGATCTCTGATTTGATTTTGGAGATTTCTTTTCTTCTACTGAATTTAGGCTTAGATTGTTCTTCTTTTTCCAATTCCATAAGATCTCTTGTGAGACTGTCGAAGCGCTCTCTTTCTGTTTTTTGTATGTAGGCATCTAAAGTGATGAATTTTCCTCTCAAAACTGCTTTTGCAGTATCCCACAGGTTTTGGTAGCTTGTGTCTTCATTGTTGTTATGCTCAAGGAAGTTAATGATTTCCTGTTTTATTTCTTCCTTCACCCATCTGTTATTCAACAGAAGATTGTTTAATTTCCATGCCTTTGGGTGGGGTCGAGCATTTTTGTTAGAGTTGAGTTCCACCTTTAGTGCCTTATGGTCTGAGAAGATACAAGGTAAAATTTCAATTCTTTTGATTCTGTTGATATTTGTTTTGTGTCCCAGGATATGATCAATTTTGGAGAATGTTCCATGGGGTGATGAGAAGAATGTATATTCTTTGTCTTTGGGGTGGAGTGTTCTATATGCGTCTATCAAGCATAGTTGGTCTAAGGTCTCATTTAAATCTCTCATATCTTTGTTTAATTTCTGTTTAGAGGATCTGTCCAGCTCTGTAAGAGGAGTGTTAAAGTCCCCTGTTATGATGGTATTATCAGATATCATATTGCTCAGACTGAGTAAGGTCTGTTTCAAGAATCTGGGAGCATTTAAATTGGGTGCATAAATATTTAGAATTGAAATGTCTTCTTGTTGTATTTTTCCCTTGACCAATATAAAGTGACCATCTTTGTCTTTTTTGACTTTAGTTGCTTTAAATCCACATGTATCTGAAAATAAGATTCCAACTCCTCTTTTCTTCTGAGTTCCATTTGCCTGAAAAATTGTCTTCCAACCCTTGACTCGGAGCTTTAATTTGTCTTTTGAAGCCAGGTGTGTTTCTTGCAGACAGCAAATGGATGGCTTGTGTTTTTTAATCCAGTCAGCCAATCTATGTCTCTTCAGTGGGGAATTCAAGCCATTAACATTTATTGAGATAATTGATAAGTGTGGTAGTATTCTATTCGTCTTGTTTTGTGAGAGTCCATTGCTTAGTTTTATCTTTTGCATCAGTGTGGAGGTTAGGTTCTGTTCCTTTAATTTCTGAGTTCTTACTTTGCTGCTGATCCATTGTGATGGTCAGTGTGCAGAACAGGTTGAAGTATTTCCTGTAGAGCTGGTCTTGTTGTGGCGAATTTCCTCAATGTTTGTATATCCGTAAATGATTTGATTTCTCCGTCAATTTTGAAGCTTAGCTTAGCAGGGTACAGAATTCTGGGCTGGAAATTGTTCTGTTTAAGTAGATTAAAGGTAGATGACCATTGTCTTCTTGCTTGGAAAGTTTCATTAGAGAAGTCTGCGGTCACTCTGATGGATTTGGCCCTGTAGGTCAACTGGCACTTACTCCTGGCAGCTTGCAGAATCTTTTCTTTTGTCTTGACTTTGGACAGGTTCATCACAATGTGTCTTGGAGAAGCTCGGTTAGAGTTGAGGCGACCTGGGGTCCGATATCCCTCTGAAAGCAGTGTGTCAGAATCTTTGGTGATATTTGGGAAATTTTCTTTTATAATATTCTCTAGTATGGCTTCCATTCTTCTGGGGCATTCTTCTTCCCCTTCTGGGATTCCTATAACTCATATGTTGGAATGCTTCATAAAGTCCCATAATTCTGACAGTGAACATTCTGCTTTCTCTCTCTTCTTTTCTGTCTCTTTTACTATCTGAGTTATCTCAAGAACTTTGTCTTCTACCTCTGAAATTCTTTCTTCTGCATGGTCTAACCTGTTGCTGATACTTTCCATTGTATCTTTAAGTTCCCTAATTGACTGTTTCAGTTCCTTCAGCTCTGCTATATCCTTTTTATATTCTTCATATCGTTCATCTCTTATTCTGTTTTTGGATTTCCTTTTGGTTATTTTCCACTTTATTAGCAGTTTCCTTCATTGTTTCCATCATTTCTTTCATTGTTTTCAACATGTGTATTCTAAATTCCCTTTCTGTCATTCCTAACATTTCTGTATAGGTGGAATCCTCTGCAGTAGCTACCTCATGGTCCCTTGGCGGGGTTGTTATGGACTGGTTCTTCATGTTGCCTGGAGTTTTCTGCTGATTCTTCCTCATGAATGATTTCTTTTTTCTGTTTCCTTTTCCTAATTTTCCTTTCACTTCCTCTTGCTCTTTAAGTTCTTGTGCCTGTGGACTAAGTGTTACAGGACCAGAAGGGTGATAAGGTTGAAGAGCAAAAAAGGGATGAAAGAAAAGAGGACCGAGTGATAAGAAAAAAAGAAAAATAGAGAAAGGAGGGGGGTGGGTAAAAGGAATATTGACAAAAAGAAGAGAGGCACAGAAAGAGGGAGACAGGGCAATATAGGTGTACAGTAGGGTACTTTGACACAACCTTAAAAAAAACCCCACCTTCTGGGGGTGCCTGGTTGGGTGGTTCCCTTGAGGTCAGCAGCTCTTTGCTAACCTGATCAGCCACAGTACCCCACCTCCACCAAGTAGAGAGGAAAGACAAAAATGCTATAAATCAAACCAAAACAAGCAAACAGAAAACTTTATGGGATAAAGTTGGGTGAAAAACCAAATAATAGTGGTAGAAACACTAGCAAAAATGAAGTTCTAGTTATTGAAAAAGGCAGCAATGGGAAATTATAATTAAACTAGAAAAATTGAGAAAGAAAAAGGATCTGTATGGAAAATTGAAATTAAAAAACAAAACAACATCAACAACATCAAAATAAACAAACAAACAAAAAAAAAAACCAAAGCAAAAAATAATAACAATAATAAAAAAAAAAACAAAAAGAACACAACCAAATATAAAGCAGTGTGTATATGTTATCGAATATTGTCTGGGCAACACCTGGTCTTCTGGGGTATGAGATGTTAATCACAGTTCTGATACAACTGGAGGCTGCTGATTTCTCAAACCCCAGCAGGTAGACACCCTAAATCTCTCTTCAGCCCACTTAAAAGGCACTTTGAACTTGTAAACTTGCTGAGCAGAAGCTTTCCCAGGAAAGTGCTTGTTGCTGGAATCACTGCTGAAGTGGCTATCCACTTACCCAGTGTGCCAAAACCGGTCTCACTCTGCCCCTGAGGGTTAGGGCTGCAAGGCGGCTCAGACCCTACCCTTAGGCTACTTGGTCACTGGGTTACTAGCTCCCACCTGATTCTAGCTCTGCGACCCTGAGGGCGGAGCTTGCCGAGGCAGATCGCTCACAATGGCTCCCTGTGACCCACAGACAAACACTATTAGCTCCGTCTGGCTCAGCGGTTCAGACTGGGGCCCTAGACAATGGCCAAATTCTCAGCACTCCCGCTCAGGCTCTCCCCAAGGGAGATCAACTGAGTGCCAAGTCCAAAGACACCAAAACAGTTCACAGGTAAGGCCTTTCTCGTTTGCAGTCTCGCTGCTACTGAACTTACAGTTGCGGGCGGGTTTAGACGGATTGAACACATGTGACCACTTGCCGTTTTTCCACTGTTTTAGTCCTCCTCTTGGGGTCAGAAGTCTCTCGCTGACTCCCTGTATCCTCACAGGGGTGATGATAGGCAGATCCCACCAGCCAGAGATGCCTGGAGTCCTATCTCCCCAGACTCATGGTGCCCAGATGCAAGGAAGCTGTTACTCAGCCGACATCTTGCTCCGCCTCTCCCGTCAGAGAATTTAAAACATGAGAGAGAGAGAGGATTATAAAAAAGCATGCAGAGGTCATTGAAATATGGTTATAGACCTGGTTACTGATAGATCAGGTGTACCTGCCCAATTTGCTCCACTCAGACAGGGTCAGATTCACGGCCTGCTCAGCGAGGGTCAGACTCATGTCCCTCCCAGGAAGTAGGAATGCCACCAATCCTGGCTGCCCTAACCCTTTAAATCCCTGTCTGCCATAGCCCACATGTGGATTTCTCCCTGGTCAGGAGTCTCACCCCATCTGTATACTAGGTGGAATAAAGGCCACTTTAATTGCATGAATTGGATCTCCGTTTTCCTTTCGCCTCACATCTGGGAATGATTTTATCCTTGGGTCCGGAACCTTTCAGTTACATTTCTGTAGGTGAAACATCCCCCATAGATGGCGTGTCTCTAAAAAAGGCATGAAAGTTCTCATGAGTCAGCTGTAAACCCATCAGAGCCCAGAGAGTGTAAGATCAGCCCAAGACAGAATCAGCCAAGGTGGAACTTTCCTTTCCTTACCCCCTGCTCCAACTGTTATTTGCTTCACCCTATCTTTTCCAGCATCTCCATGTTCTTGTGCTGTGTTGAGACAAAGAGAAAACTTCTCCTTCACCCTCAGAAGGCTCACTAAAATATCAACTCATGATAAAGCAGATTAATAAGAGAAAGGCTATCCAAATTTATTTTAACACATAGGCATGGAGACTCTCAGAAAATGAAGAATTAACTCTTCAATGAGGTGCAGAGGTTTTAAAGATGGGAAGCTTGAAAGCAAAAAAAAAAAAAACCAACCAAACAAACAAAAAAAAAAAACAGGTTTTTGGAGGAAGAGAGGAAGAGGCTTGAGTAGCCAGCAGAACTGGTCTAGTGATATCAGTGAAACCTTAAGGATAGCAGCAGAGAGCAGAGATGGTAAATGTTTCTTTTCAGACCACGGTTAATCTTTTCTAGATTAGGGAGGCCTATAGACCTGGCTACATTCCAGATGTAAATTTCCGACTACCAAAGACAGTTTTGTGTTGTTCTGTCTTTCTGTGAGACTTATGACAACCCTCTCAAAATATTGCAAAGAACTATATTTTGGGGTAAAATATTTCTAATTTTCTTCACCTACATGTTCCCAAATTTCTGTCTCACGTTCTTCCTCTCAGGGATGGGTGTTTCTCAGCATTCTGCCTTTGACATTCTTCCAGCTTATTTATTTACTTATTTATTTTTGAGGAACAGGGTCTCACTCTGTCACCTGGGCTGGAGTGCCGTGGTGTAATCATAGCTCACAGCAGCTTTGAACTCCTTCTGCCTTCGTCTCCTAAGTAGGTGGACCACTGGCACCTGCCACCATACTTGTCTAATTTTTGATACTTTTTGATCCTCTGGCCATTGTTTTCCATGTGTTACCGGGGTTTCAACTCTTAAGTCTAGGTGAACAACTTTAAAACCCACTTTTCTTGAGCTCTCTCCTCTGAGCCCTAGTTCTGTGTCTCCCCACAACCGCCCACTGGGGATCTTGACCCAAAGGGCCCACTGTCTTCCAAAGTCTCCCACATCTCGAAGGAAAGTCATCTATCTTCCCCCATTCCACCACCCTCTCACTCCTTTGTTTCTTAACTGCTCTGCTATTCTCCATCCAACCAGGCCTCCCGTCCCCCCTCTGGCTATTCTATGGCCAAATCCTTTCACTTTGCCCTCATAACAGCTTTTGAACATGACTTCTCCTATCACAGGAGGTTCTTTCCTGATTTCTCCACTCAGACATTACAGGCTTTCTCTCTATCACTAGGTTAAATAAATACATAAATGAAAAATACAGAAAGATTTTTGTAGACTGGGGTCATATTGCTTATGTTATTCTGTAAACTGATTTTTTTCTACTTAACAACACGTTGTCAAAATCTAAGTCAATTTATATTCAACCATGATATTTTTCAAATACAGTAGAACTTCCGTAGTTGACACCCCACCTTGCATTGACCTAAATTTCATAGACCAGACATGCCCTACTTGTGTGTATCAGTACAGTAGGCCTACTTCTGTATGTTGACCACCTCCGTATGTTTGCTAGTTTGTTACAGTCCCTTAGGTGGTCAACTGATAGAGGCCCTACTGTATTATGATGGTTGAGGACTTTGTGTTTGCCTTCTGTTGTTCAGATGGAGTTTTCATAGCCTTTTTCTTCTTTTCAGTTCATGGGGACCTGACTCCCCATGCAGAAAAGAGGAAAAAAGCATTATGTTGAAGAGACGGCATCTCCTGTACTCTGGTGACCCAAATTCCATTAGGAACAGGGTGCAGTGTGAGGTGTACCTGGACATTACCTGATTTATGCTGGGTGTTTAGTAAATATTTGTTGAAAAGGGAAAAGGAGGCAGGGCTATCAGATGTAGGGGCTGGTTGAGTTGACAAGAGCAATCACCAGGTCAGGGGGCCAGTCCCCAAGGACTTACGACACTTTGATGAGGACACTGCCGGATGTGTCTTGTCTCTTGACTATGGGAGGTAGTCGGTGACTGGGTGACAGTCTCAGTCTGAGAGTTTTCCCTGGCTGCAGATTCTTAAAATGGGACAGTTACCAGGCAAACCAGACAGTTGATCACCCTGTTTGGTGAGTGGTACTCTGTTCAAACTCTCCTCTTAAATCATGTATGTTGATTCCAGAAGCCATTACTGCCCAACCTATTGCTCAAGAGGAAGGCAATACTCTGAGACAGCAGGTGTCACAGCAGAGAAAGGGTTTAATGTCACAGCTGCCGTGTAAGGAGATGAGAGGAATTTCCCAAATCCATGTCCTTGAATATTTGGGAGAAAGGGTTTTTAAATACAGTTTGATGGGCATAAGTCTAGCCAACTGGGTCTGTTAATGGCTGGGTTCGGGGCAGAATCACAGGGGTGCAGAAAATGTTTTCTTTGCTGAGTTAGTGGAGGTCCCAATACCTGTTGAGTCAGTTCCTTGGTATGGGTCACTGCACTGAGTGGGTCACTGAACCAGGTGGGTCACAACCATGACACTGGAATGCAGGGGCTGGACTATATCTCAAAAACTAGCTTTAGGTTTCACAGGGGTGATGTTATCTACAAAGTTAGGAACGTCTATAACCACCAGCCATGTGACTTCAGAGTAGCAATTATAGAAAAGTGAACGAGGGGACAGTGACTGATTATTATCAAGCAAACAAGGGGACAGTGGCTGACTATTATCATTATTTTTAGCCATGCCTGTGCCTTTAGTTAAGACTAGACCCTTCCTCCAGTTCTTGCCTTGCACCCCTGTATTGATTTGTAAAGGGCAGTTTCAAAGCTTTGAAACAGCCACCTCATCCCCCTGTGACTGAGAGGAGAGTTAGATTTTCCAGCCAGAATCCTTTTATGTGTGAGAGAAATAAATGTCTACCATCTCTACACCTCTGTTATTTGCAGTTATTTGTCATTAACACCCAAACCAAATTCTTACTGATACATTAGTACAAATGTGACACTAATCATGTCTATTTGCACAAACTCACCAATTTTATTCTTTATTATTCTGATGTGCAATGATAAAATATGCCCCTCAAAGTACTACTGTAAGTCTCATGGCAGTAAATTTAGCTTATGGAAATGCTTGGGTGCTTGACTTCTTTCAATAATTGGTTACATAGTATGATCATTCATTGAAACTTAAAAAAGAATAGGAAGACTCAGGGCCATGCACAGTGACTCATGCCTGTAATCCTAGCACTCTGGGAGGCTGAGGCAGGAGGATTGCTTGAGCTCAGAAGGTGGAGACCAGTCTGAGCAAGAGTGAGGCCCTGTCTATTAAAAATGGAGACAGTTAGCCAGGCATTGTGTCAGGTGCCTATAGTCCTAGTCTCAGCTACTAAGGGAGGCTGAGGCAAGAGGATCTCTTGAGCCCAAGAGTTTGAGGTTGCTGTCAGCTATGACACCACAGCACTGTACCCAGAGTGACAGAATGAGACTCTGTCTCAAATAAATAACTTAGGGGGAAAAAAAAAAGAATAGGAGGACCCATATTCCTTTTAGCATATGAATGGAAGTCCAGGGCACCAGGCCCCATTACTGGATTTGAATACATGGTGGAATCTCTTTGGAATGGAGTCCGAGAGACAGCATTAACATACACCTCATGGCCAAGTGCATTACATCCCGCCTTCCACAGCATGCAATTGTTTTTAGAGACACGATGTGACCTTTGGCATGTCTGCATCTGTGAAATAATAAGCCATTCTTTAAATCAAGATTTTTACTGCATTACAAATGACGGGAGAGGGTTTAAAAAATTATTATTCTGGTGCTGGCCTGCTTCCCTCTTTCTCTTAAATAATCTGCTTTAGGCATTCAATGGGTCTACTCATCCTAGGACATGACTATAGCTAATTTGCTGAGAGCCTCTGAACATACCCCAAGCCTGCTTAGGACATCTGCAGGGAAGTTAAATCATTTTAAGTGGAGGAATTAGGCAAATGTTTTCTGCTAGGAAAAAAACCCCGTGAATCTTGTTATTCTGCCCAAGACTTTTAATGGTAGAAACAAATTATGCTGCAGGTATACAAAAGAAAAATAAATCCATCTCATTTTACTAGGAGCTTGGCACTTTTATTTAGAGAATTTATATTTCTGAATGCCTTCTTCGTACATTGCAGATGTATTTCAAATGTGGCTCTGTTAACAGTATACCTTTAAAAACAGATCAGGGAGAAAGTGGGGCTTGAACGCTGTGAAGAAATAAAGAAAAGAAAGGATTTATCTAATGAGGGGATGAATCGAAGAGCATAACATATCTTTTTCTTGGAAAACTAGAGAAATTCTGATAGTCCTGAGAGATTCTGCATAGCAAAACATTCTCTTGCAAATGACTTTTATGCCACCACCCATCTGCCCAAGACTTTAACATGGAAACTGCACTGGGGTTTCTATATAATGGGCCTTCATCTACAGTATATACACATTGTGTGTATGTATTTGTGTTTTTTTAAATATACTTTCCTATTTGTAGAATAAACATTGAGTGCTATTTGATAAGCATAGGGGATAAAATGGTGAGTTGAGATTATTTGCTAGAGGCAACCTGGGGAATTGTAACCTTTGGGATAAAAGGCAGCTGTAGGGTAGATGCCCCCACATCTGAATCTGAATTGGCTTTCAAGTAAGTGTTGTGGTGAGGCTCCTGTTGCTGAAAGAAATGTAGTTTTCAACCAAGTAGGCAGAGTTACACATTCCCAGAGTTACTCCTGGACCTTAATGAAAGCTAAGTTAATCTACACTACAATTCACCTACATTTCTTAGCCACCAATTCCATGTAATCTATTTCCTTAGTGCTGGGGGACTGTAGAGCAGAGTCTGTTACCTGCCCAGTAGAATTCATTCACTTGGAAGATATAAAGTCTGTAGACATAGCCAAGTTGATCATAGCAAGGAGTTTTTTTTATTACTTGGCACAAGTAAGGAGCACACTGGGGGTAGTTCCCAAAGCACCGTGTCTCACAGTGAGAGGGTTGGGCTGGTTCTATCAACATAGGAGAATGAGGCATAATCTGATTGGATCTTGCAATGAGGTGATGCTGGAAAGTAGGATCTGAGGGTTGGATTCTGGATCCTGCCATATTGTGTCCGCTTCTTAATTCAGTCCCCACTCTTTAGGCTAAGCACTTAGGTTCCACCCATGGTTGCAGGCTTAGTTCAGCATGCTCAGGTTAAGTGACCTTTAACCTGGGCATCCTCAGCAACTGGAAAACAACTCACAAATTTACATAAAACTTGAGACTGGTGGGGTTACCAGCCCACCTCTGATTGCAGACATTGTTGGAAGCAGTTCAAACAACAAATAGATGTCTGAACAACAATGAAACCCACCCTCACTCACCTAATTGCCCTTGTTCTCTGCTATCAGCCATGTTACCCATCAACTGAGGTATTAAGTAAAATATCCTGAAAGTATGCTCTTTCTTTTCTTAAAAGGCATCTGGCAACTGACTTCTTCACATTGCTGAACCACTATCAAAGGGGCGGGTGAGGAATTGGCCAGTTTGTTCCCAGCTTTTCCATGCTGTGGGATCTGATTATCCTGAATGTATACGTGGCTGGGAGGCCAGCCCATGAATCAGACTTCAGTCCTGCTCTGTCAGATTCTGGGACTGCTTAGGGTCTTGGTGAGCTCATCTATAAAATAGTGTTTCAGAAAAATTGTGAACCGCTAGCTGAGTCCCTTGTCATTGTGAGTAAGCATTGTGTTCTCCCTCCATGCCGGTTAGCATTCTTCTTCTTAACAGCTAGCTGTGGAAAGACAGTGCCTGGGAGATTTTAATCTTGTGAATTCTCAGAGGGCACCCCAGTGTGACAATGAGCTCATTCTTCTGGGGATGGTCTTTCTTGGTGTTTGTTTCCTGATCGTGATTCATGGACCTGAAAACCTATGACCCTAGGGTACTCAGTCTAGCTGGATTTCTCCACTCAGCTAATTTAGAATGCAGAATTTCATCTTGAGAGAAAGTTCAATGTTTACTGTCTTTTATTTACCCTCTCAAGGATGACTGTGTTGGGCCAGCCAAGCAGCCTTCAGCATTTAGAGCTTGTTCATAACAGCGACTATATTCATCTTAAGAAGAAGAGATAATAAAATGTACAACATCCCCAACCCCCACCCTCCCTCACAAAAGATTTATCAGAAAAAGTAAAATTCATATTACCCATAGAAAGATCTTCAATTGTTTTGTTTGTGGTTTCTCATTTCCTGAGACTTGGAGAAAGTCTGACCTAGCTTTTTTTTTTTTTCCTTCTTTTTAATATATTTTATTGGAAAGAGAGAAGGGGGGAGTTCTTGTCACTAAGCAACATGAATGGGGAGAGAGCCTGTGGTTGTTTCATTGTTGTATAAACAGTGCAATAATGAAGATAACTAAAATCCTGACCTTTTTCTGTTCCTTCATAAACCAGCCTGAAATGCCAGGTCAGTGTCTGAACATGTTAATATAATGGGAGAGACAACATTCATGCCCTGAACCTTGACCTTCACGAGCAGAGCAGAGAATGCTGGTATACTAGTTGTTTTATGTGAATGGGCAGCATAATTATTATTGGTAGCTTGGAGGCGCAATACATATATAATCTCTATTTCAGATGTTTATTCTAGGACTTCGTTCTTTGGCTCAATTTCAAAAAGATCTTTGACTGATTACTTTGCGCCTATAATTTAAAATTGGGTATAGTGGTGTTTTTCAGTATACAGAGGTATTTAAAGACGGGTACATGAATCTGTTTTCCTGTGTAACAGATGGAGAAATCTACCTGTTCATTGGTTTGCTCAATGTCACCAAATTGAACAGGCTCCAGAACTTTCCCTAGAATTCACTTGGGTTAATTTGCAAAACTTGGAGGGCCTACATAATGAATTTCCCACAGTGAAATTTCTTTTCTGAAAAGTGTAGTAAGTTCAGACGTAAGAAGGGGAAAAAGGCTTTCACCTAATATTCATTTTAAATATTGATTGAATGGTTATCTTACACTCTCTGGTAGGTGTAGAAATAAATTCTTTTGATTTCTGAGCATGGCCTTTGGGGATAAGACTAGACTTTGTACATAGTCATTTTATTCACTTATTCATGAAGTCAGCCATTTATTCACTCAGCAGACATGTATTGAGCATATAACAGGTGCTAGGTATTGAATTGAGAGCTGAGAATACCAAGATTCTGAATCAGCTAGTTTCTGCTTCAGGGAGCTCAAGACCAAATGAGAGAGAGAAGACCATTGGAACTATTTGATATGCAAC
The DNA here is from genome assembly GCF_027406575.1 of Nycticebus coucang. Lineage (NCBI taxonomy): Eukaryota > Metazoa > Chordata > Mammalia > Primates > Lorisidae > Nycticebus > Nycticebus coucang. The sequence continues at coordinate 42,989,586 of NC_069799.1, read as the reverse complement.
ATTAAAACATCACGCAGAGGGCGGCGCCTGTAGCTCAAGGAGTAGGGCGCCGGTCCCATATGCCGGAGGTGGCGGGTTCAAACCCAGCCCCGGCCAAAAACCACAAAAAAAAAAAAAAAAAAACATCACGCAGGATGTTAAGAAAACACAAAAAATGCATTTCTAAGGCAGTTCAAGGATAGGATGACCATTCGAGAATGACTTCTGGAAGAGAGGACTTGGGTTGTGCCTTATCAGAAGGAGTTATCTACATAGATTTTAAAGGGATAGGAGAGGAAAAGGCATTCCAGGCGGACAATTCAGCATCTACAAAGGTGCTGAGTAAGAAATGACGTGCTGTGTGCTCATGCAACCTGGTACTGGTGAGATTGAGGAGCAGACGAGGGTAGCCATTGAAATAGAGAACTTGGCTGAAGAAAACCCTATCTCCGTTTCAATGATTGCCATGGGAGGAAAAGGGATTGCGGAGAACTGTACTGTGGTTTTTAAATCTTCCATTTGAGAGTGACATACTGTCTTCCCTTACATTTTATTGATTGAAGTAAATCCGAGGGGGCTGGGAAGTGCTATCTATCATCCTATTTTCCCAGAAGGAGGAGAAATGGAATAGCTGTGATTACCACAGCACTGATATTACCAGAAAAACTCAAGAATTAAAGATACTATATTTATAGGTCTTGCTTGTTTTTAAAAATCTGGTTCGTAAAGAACTTCCCCACAAAAAGTACCCTCATTTGGTTCCTTGGGTCGTATTTTCAAGTAACTTATGTTGGAGGGCACTTGAGGGAACAGTCCTTCTCAGAATGAAACATTCTTTTGGTGTAACTAGTTTTCCTGAAGTGGCTTTCTGGTTCCACTTATTTAAAAAACTGTGGCGCGGTAGAGTGGCTCATATCCATAATGCTAGCACTCTGGGAAGCCCAGGTGGAGGTCTTGAGGCCAGGAGTTCAAGACCAGGCTGAGCAAGAGAGAGACTTTGTCTCTACAAAAAATAGGAAAACTAGCTGGATGTGGTGACACAGGAGAGTGAGGCAGGAGGATCACTTGAGCCCTAGAAGATTGCTTGAGCCCAGGAGTTTGAGGTTGCTGTGAGCTAGGCTGACACCACTATACTCCAGCCCAGGCAACAGAGTCAGACTCTGTGTTCTTATTATTTCATTAGAACTTTGGAACTGTGGTCTCCCATCTTTGGTGTATCTACAAAACAGATAATCTATGAAACCCTTAGCTCATCTGTAATGGAAGATGAGTGCCCCTGGCTACTACTACACTCTTGCCATTTGCCAGGGAGTACTTATTATTACCCAGTATTTATTCTGGGTATTTATCAATACTGATCAACTCAGTTGATGAACATATGCCAAAGTTTGTAACTTTCCTCAGATATTCTAAAATTGACACCTCATTAAGTGGGATTAGTTGGGGTCTGAAGTTTTGCATTTGTCTATAATGGCCTCCTAATGAATTGCTTCTTCTGAAGGGTGTTTTGGTATAATGGAAGCTTCTAGAAGAAGTAGGCTATTGTAAGACATAGCCCCATCCAACTTCTTATGAGTCTGCTGTAAGAACTTTGTCCTACTTAGAAGGAACCTTCCCACTTCCTGGGGAGAAAGTTTTTCTCCTAAGCAGTGTTTTTTTTTCTTTTTTTCCATGTCATGGACATTGTGAATTACCCCTTTGTCATGGGCAAAACTAAAGAACAGAACCTACACTGTAGCCTAACAGTTGTTAGTGAAGAATTCAACGTAGAATGTACATTGTCATCATTGCTAGTTCCATTTATGTTATTCTCCTTGGTTTCTTTATTCTATTCTTTTCCCTTTTGACTTCTGTTACCCTGAACTTTACATTAAAAAAATATATATTTCTGAGGTAAGGTAGAACATAAATATGTTACAGAGGGGGAAAATTTATGTGTCTTATAATTGACCTCTTCTGCTCTGGAGTTGCCATTCTTGCTGATGGTTTAAAAAAAAAAAAAAAGAGAAAACCAAGCAACTCATTAAAAGTAACTCAGTCTCTTTTAGTAAAAAAATCATCTTTCTACCATTAAATGTTTGATCTTTCAAAGTACAGATTTATTCAGAGAGACATTTTCTCATCTTAAGTTGTTTCTCTCTTTCTCTCTTCTTTCCTAATGGTGCTTAGGAGCAAGGAAGGTTCAGGGGGAGGGAGAAATAGATTTTTACTTATGTTTACTTATGAATTTATGTGTGTGTGAGGTATGTAGAGGGAGGTGGTATGTAGAAATAGGAGTGTATTAAGTTGGAATCACCTGTGAATAATCTAGGAGGCAGTTAGTTGGCTACCTGAATTTAAAGTTCAACATATCCTAATGAGACACTATTACCTTAACTTGTGAGTTCATATGATTTGGGGACTTTTACCCATGGAAGAAAGAGGCAGCCATCTTTGTAGTACCACAGTTCACCATGAGGAGTACCAGGTTGCTGTGGCTTCCAAACGGACCTGTTTTCTTCCCTACCTACTCAGCCCTCATTTTCACTGATTCATGTCTCAAAGTTTTAGGATACACATATCTATGAAATACATTTTAAAAATGCAGGGGCTCCCCTACAGCCAGAAGTTAGAATTATCTGCTTGAGAAAGGGGCAGTGTGAGAAAAGGGAAAGATGAGAATTGCCTGTTTTGTCGAGGTCTTAAAGATGAGGTCTTGTGGGTGAAACAGGGAGGCTTTTTTGGCAAGGAGATGTGTGTCCCTGAGACAAAGGGAATAGGGAACATTATTCCTGTGTGAATACTAACTCTTGGAGGTGCCCAAGGTCCTTCAATTTCTTGAGAGAATGATACTTGTTTCCACTTTCAACTCCAGTCCGAGTGGCACTCAGGAGCGAAATCTCCATGAGGAACTGCACAGAAGCAAGGTTGAACGTTACTGGTCCATTGACAAGCTCTTTCCACTGCATCATAGCATGGACTTGTGCTATGTCTATAGCTATCATGGAGTGTCTACAGCCATCATGGGACAAGATTTTCTACATAGGGTTTACTCATTAATCCCTGAGCATGTCAAAGCTTTGGCTGCCTCCAGGGCTCTCTGGGGAGCACATGTTTGCCAGAGGACCTCGATGCAAGCAAGATATAAATTTGCTACTCATTGTGAGGACTGTCACTGAGCTCACATATTCTCGTTGCTCTGTCTCCTGCTGAGGCTTCTGGGTACGGGAAAAAGCCATTAAGAAATAAATATAATATGAGGTTATCTCAGTCAGGGTAACTGCTATGAATTGGGCACAATAACTGAAGTATAAATGTGATCTCCTTTTTGTGTTTTCCAGCTAATGACTTAATCCCTCATGTTAGATTAATAAGAAAACTAGTACCGTTTTCCCTGGGAGCTTTACTTCCCTGAGGCAGAATTGTAAAATAATCTCCAGAGCTGGGGTGGCAAGGGTGTGGGGTTTGGACAGACTGTCCTTTGAATCTTGTTGCCCCAGAGAGTTGGTATTGGACATTTGTCCTTTGTAGGCTTAGAGATGATGCTGGTCCATTTTGCAATGATGTCTTGGTGGCCTAGATCCCTGTAGACATTGCCCTTGACCTTCCAGTACTGTGAGGCCATCCTTCTGGAAGCTGGAACAAGTCTACCAAACACTTTCTGTTTGGTTCATGTGGTAGTTAAGCCCCAGTGGGGTGCAAGCCGCTGGAGGTGCATAGGTCAGTACTGAGCTGAGAATTCACCCTTCACTCACCTGGGCCCATAATTCTCTTTTCTTCTACCAGAAAGCCACCTCTAGGACCTTCACTAAACAAAACAGAAGTTCAAGGGTCTAGGGTGCAGCAGTGCCCAAACAGACATGGTCAATGTTTGTTGAGGCAACCTAGTAAGTTGGGATTCTAGAGGCAGAGAGGAGAGTACATAGTGAGAAGAGAAATGGGCCCAAGGCAGAGTAGCCTGAGGGCCAACAAAGAAGGGATGGGCAGGGAAAGGTGCACCTTCAAATAGGATCCTTTGACAGATAAAGTGTAATTGGTTCCATGAACGAGCTTAGAATGACCACCTGCCTCCATCAAATGTTTTCCCTGTAGCTTCCCAGTGCTTCGGATTTTCAGGCCAGGAGGACCCAATGAACCTTATAATCTTTCTGTTCAGCTAACCTTTTTCACCTCTTGAGTTGTGTCCCAGAGGTGGTGGATTCTTCACAGGATGACAGTGCAAACACTCACCATCCATCACTAATCTGTGACTTCTGAATTAGACCTCCCATACACGTTGCTTTCAACACAACCTGCCCCAATGCACTTAGCCACCTTCCTAAGCCCCTTATAAAAACCCCTCCCTTCAGTTGCTCAGATTCGATGCAGTTCTTCTGTGTCCCGGCTGACATTCATTCATAAAAAATTCCCCTTCTTCCTTGGCAATCTACATGGTCTCAGGAATTGGCTTTCTGTGCAGCTAGTAACCAGACCTAAGCCACAACTCCCTTGTAGGTTCAGTAGGACATAGGAGAAAAATTAAGAGAATATGGTCTATTCAAAGAGAACATCATGCTTTAAAAGAGAGGAGTGGTCAGCAGTGATACACAGAGCAGAGGGCTTAAGATAAGGACACCTGCTCATTGCATTGAGCACTTAGGAGGTCATTCCTGGAAGTGGAAGTGGCAGCTACTCTTGGAGTGAAAGGGAAGTGAGGAAATAGGTATAGTGAGTGTTGATGTTTCTTCCAATGTCCTCCGGGAAGGAAGGTTAGGAAATAGAATGAAAAAGGACACACATATCATGTCAGGAGCGTTTTTGTTTGTTGTTCTTTGCTTGTTAAGATGGGGATGTCTGATGCAGGAGTACTGGTCGAGTGTGAGTGTTGCAGTGCAGGAGACAGAATAATTGATAAAGGGATGTGTGCATGGGGGGGTCCTGACTACTGAGAAGGAAGCTGGGGCTGGGACCAGGTGGTGAGCTGGGGATTGGGTTTAGAGAGGAGCCAATCTGCCTTTGCAACAGGAAGGAAGGAGAAAAAGGTGGATGCTGGTATGGGTGAGGTTGTACATTGGGCGAGTGTAAGTTGAGGCCCTTTCAGTACATCTGCAAATAGGCGGAGAGTGGTGTGCTGAGATTGAGGGCTCAGACAGGGATGGGCTGGGCACCACAGGTGACACCACTATAGTTAATTCTGACGGAAGTAGAGGCTTGTTGGTGACCTTTCCCCATTGAACCCAAGTCTCTGGGGGATGTCAGCTGGTGTATTCTGGGACGTAGATACAAATCCATGAGACACATCCCAAATCTCTGCTTTTTCCATATCACATGTACATTTGAACTTCTTAGTACATTCGATTAAAAAACTGTTTATAGGACGTGTAGTAGGAGCCAGGATTTGGGGATGCAAAAACTAGTAAATTATGTTTCTACCTTGAAGGATCTTGTCCTCTATTGACATAAAATGCATTTCCAAGGAAAACTGACATTTTAGAAGGGAGTGTTAGATTATTTGCTTTCTTTGAATATCTAGCCCATGATTTCTTTCCACAAATATAAATAATAAGTAATTGCTTCTTTGGAAATACTGTGCTTTACGAAAAGGGAAAATTAGCATAAAATTAATTAAATGACTATGCAGTAATTAAAAATGAAACTCTCCACTTCATGTACTTCACTTTCACAATGCTTTATACTCATGTTGCTGTATTTAGTATGCAGAACATTTTCAGAAACACTATTTTAATTCTTTAATGTATGCATCATTTAATAATCATAACACTAATTCTTGAAATTATTTCACATTGGGAGAGAAGGGAAGGGTTAAAGAGGTAACATTTATTTTGTAACCAAAATGTGCCAGGTACCTTATATATATTATTTTATTTAATCTTCACAAAAACCATATGATGCTGGTAGTATCCCCCTTTTGCTTTTGAAGAAGAGGCTCAGATCTTGACTAAAGGCATTTTAGCTGGAGAATGTCTGAGGTTCAAACTAAGGCCTGCTGCTTATAGCTCTTATGATTTTCACGGTACAGTATGTGCTTGGGGAAGTATTAAAATAATATCTTGCCCTTCTGTAGCCTGCACTGTTCCCACTGTGACTCCACCATGCGAAGTGAACCTCACCATCACCCAACCACATGGTCACCTCCTAGCGACCCACCAGAGTCTAGGGCACTCCCAGGGAAGGGTCCGTGAGTCTGACTTGAGGCAGCAGGTTCGTCCCCAGGAGAATCTGGCTTGCTGGCCTGTCTGGATTCTTGCTGCATCTCTGTGTGTGACAGGCACTGATATTTAAGCTTCCCTCATTTCTTCCAGAAAAGACAGGTGAACCAAGGGAAGTAATAAATAGGAGATGTTTGCTAAGGGCTGGGGAAATAGCGACAGATTGTGGCAAATTTCAGGAAGAGGCACGGAAATGATAAATGATCTGGAAGGACAGATTCAGGAGGGGAAAATGTGAAAACAGAAATGACAAGGATAACAGCCATAAACAGAAACAAACAAGTCAAACAGGCCAACTCAGCTATGCGTTCCTTGGCCCAGCTCAGGGACTAAATGTGGTCTTTTCAGAGGCAAAATGCCAGCATAATTTGAATCACAATTTAGAGGCTTAAGCTGTTAAAACAAACAAACAAACAAAAAACATCATGAAAGTTTTTTTAGGTTGTTCATTAAAAGAAGCCTCCTGAAAAAACCTCAGGAGATAGACTGATCTTGTGAACTGGCTGTAAAATGTAAAATGGGTTAAGTCCCATGATAGGAGACTTTTCACGTTGCAGCAAATGATTATCAACTAGAGTTCCACTACTTTAGATGGGTAGGAATTCTGGAATCCACTGAGCTGAACTGGAAAAAATAGTGAATAGACATTCACCCTTGGTACCTCTTCACCTGAAGGTCCCTTTCCCTCTTCACTTTCCAATATCTCTTGGGTGTCCATATTCTTCACTCTGTCCCCTTATGTCACTAGCTGGGACCATCTCTCAAACATTACCCAGCTTTCTGAGTTCAAAACATGACTCTCTATTTTTTTTTGCTGTTGGTAGGGGGTGAGCAAAGTCTCCTTCTGTTGCTCAGACTGGAGTGCCATGGCCTCAGCCTAGCTCACAGCAACCTCAAACTCCTCCGTTCAAGCGATCCTCCTACTTCAGCTTCCTGAGTAACTGAGACTACAGGTGACTGACAGGGATGACTGGCTAATTTTTCTATTTTTAGTAGAGACTCTGATCTCACACTTGCTCAGGCTGGTCTCGAACTCCTCACCTCAAGTGATCCTCCTGCCTTGGCCTCCCAGAGTGCTAGGATTACAGGAGTGGGCCACTGCGCCTGCCCTAAAACATGACTCTCTGATGTCCCATTTCCTCTAACTTTATTTCATCATGACTAAACAACCCAATTCCTGCTATTATTTTATTTCGTTTTATTTTGAGGAATATGATTTTATTTAGCTGATTACATATACACATCAATTAAACATATTTTTTTGTCACTTTAGTGCATTTGGTCAGGTGTTGGCAACAGTGTTCCATCTTGAAAGCACAGAAAAACAAATTGTTGCGTAAGTTGCCCCCATGCCTGAGTCTTTCTACCAGTAGAGTTTTTTAATGACTATAAAAAATTTACCATTTACATCCAGTTCTTTGCTTAATGAAACATACTTCCAAATAAAAAATAAACAGAGGAGAATCTCTTTCATTCCATCTAAAAAACACATTACTCTGCTTATATGTAAATCTGCTCAGAGGGATGGTTGTTCAACAGTTTTAGAGGAACAATTAATGTTGTCATTAGTTTTCAATATTTCAAGCACTTTTTCAGAACATCATGCTCAGAACCAATGCCAGTGTAGAAGTTGTTCATTTTCTCCAAGTTTGGTCTCAATCAATGCTGTTTAAAATGGTTAAAAGAAAAGTAAACTTGATTGCACATCAATTAAGACTAAAATCCAATGATGTGCAGGGCAATTCCTGATATTTAAGTAATATATCAATCATCTAGGAAGATTTTCCTTTTGAACAGGAACTTTTCTACAGAACTGCTGCTCTTATATCCTTCGAAAAGGAATCTAAACCTTAACCCAGAAAAATAATCTGTAAAGGGTGTCTGTCTTGATTTCTCTCCCATTGATTTTCTTGCCGGCAAATCCCAGCCTCTGAGTTTCTGTTTACTCAGTAAGTATCATGAACAATTTAGGCTGACGGATATTTATAATTCCCCAAGATACTGAACTTTCAACATGCTCCTAAAACCATAGGAACAGCCCTCTGTTGTACAAGTCATTTATTTGCTAAACAGAGCTCATTTTTAATGTATCTTTTACAACTTTTCCTTTAGGAACTGGAATAAGCTCATTCCAGTCATTTCATGCATTTAAAAAGGAGTCATACTGCATTCAGAAAAAAATGCATCATTCACTGTTTTATTAGTTCAGATATTACCCCAGCATTCAGTCTGTTCTGAGTTATGATTAGCACTATGCAGAATAAATATTACTATGGAAACAAATGTTGCTTTGGGGAAAAGCACAGGTTTGAGAAAAAGACAATTCTATGGTGTGCTTTCAAGGCATTTGGTTTTAAATAAGAGAAACCAACTCTGTTTGACTTAAGCCAGAGTGGACTTGATTAGATGATGTTGAGGGGCTCTTAAAAGCAATGCAAAGATGCAGGAACTAAGTGAGCAGGAACCAGGAGGAGCTGGGTAGCAGGCCTGGGGCATGCTAAGTCAGCTGCTGCTGGCTGCCATTATTGCCGAGGATCTGCAATGCTGTCTCCTAAAGCCACATCAGTGGGCCTTGTACCTGCCAGAGCTGGGGCCTCCCTGTCTACTTTGATCATTAGCGTCAGTTCTTTATTTTATTTTTTTATTTCGGATTAATATGAAGGTACAATTAGGTTACCATGTTTGCATTTGTTAGGTAAGGTCCCTGTTGTTGCTGTGTCCTGCACCCAGCAGGTGTGACACATATACTTACGTTGTGCCCATTAGGAGGGAGCCCACCAATTCCCCCTTTCTCCTCTCCTCTTGAATCAAGTTGAATTTTTCTTTTGTGTGGGCATGTATTAGTTCATCTACTGGCTTCATATTAGTATTGACTACATTAGATTCTTGCTTCTTCATTCTCGTAATACTTTCCTATAAAAAGAATGTGTTTCAACTCCATCTAGGTTAATATAAAAGATGTTAAGCTCCATCTTTTTATGGATGGATAATACACCATGGCATACATATACCACAGCTTGTTAATTCATTCATGAGTTGATGGGCATTTGGTGACTGTAAATTGAGCTGCAATAAACAATCTAGTGCAAATGTCCTTAGGATAAAATCTGGCTTCAGTTTTGAAACCAAACCAGCTGAGTTCAAACCCCAAGCTTGTAACTTGTGGCTAGGAGGTGGGGCAAGGGTAGAATCTCTCCCATCTCTTACCAAGACCTAGCTGGGGAATTCCCTAAATACACAAATGTGTCCTCTAAATGCTGGATATCTAAAAATCTCTCACTTCGTATCCACAGAAACTTAAATCTCACTCAAGCCAAAGCCTCAATACTTTTGAAGGTAAACTTTCCAAGCAAGAACAGCCCAGATTGGGCTTGTTTTATTAAGTTTTATTGTATGGGAATAAACCCAACTATCTCTACCTTTTGTACCTCTGGGGCATGCTGGTTGTTTTCTCAGGACTGGCAATTCCATATACACTTGGATACATGATTTTGCCAAATCAGTGAGATTTAGTAACTATCTTTATGATGGAGTTTTACTCTTTGATCTAAAAGTATATAAATAAATACCACCAAATATTTGATACATAGTATTATTCTATAGATAATATGTTATATATGTCCTATATTAATATATTTATATAAGATGCAATTTTCTGTGATACATAATATGTAATTAGAGAGTAAATATAATTTACAATTATGCATGGTATACATAACATAGTATCTATATAACATAACATGTAACTTTGTCTTATTTCTCTTTTTGCCTAATTTTTCCTTTTATCTAATTATTTTTTCTCCCATTTTGAAATTCACTGACAGTGTAATAACATAAGTATTATTACTCCTTGAACAGGTGATGAGGGAAGGGTTACGGTAACATTTAAGTGATTTATTCAGAGTAGCTTTTTGTTACCGTGTTCCCTGTTTCTGTCAGTGTAATGGGGAAATTGAAAGTTGGCTTCATATCGTTTTAAGCTATTAATACTCTTCATTCTCGTTTCCCCATTTTATTTTTGTAAAACCCTTTCATTGCCTAGTTCAAGACATTAGATGCATTTAATCAAATCATTAATAAGGGGTGAGTGTGTGAACAGTACAAAGCAGAAGAAAAGAGGTGAAAAAGTGTGCAAAGAAAAGCGGAGGTCTAGAAGAATGGGTAGGAAATGAGCAGGGGGAATGAAACAGAGCAGCCTCAGGGAAGTACCTGGTAAACCAAGCCAGGCTTCCAGAAGAACACTCAACCTTCCTCTTCCAGCTGGGCTCCATAGGACATGGGCAGCTGGGTGTATCAGTTTTCAGAGTTAATATGGCTACTATGGGTTTAGGAATAGCCTCGCACACAGAGTTCCTTCTTTACACAAATGTCATCATTCCCTAATCTGGAGATGGTCATATATGTACAGGGAGGGAGTTGAAGACCCACTTTATACCAGATCTGTTTTATGGTGAAGCACTTCATAAAAGCTCTAGCTGACATCACATTCGCAGAGCTTGAGAAAGCCAACCAGGAATCTGGCTTCCCAAGGTGTGGAAGTATCCATCTATTTACTAGTTGCACAGCTGGATTCCCTTTGCATATAAATCAGAGGAGAAGGCACTTGTGTGCAATGCTGATGGTTATGGGCTGTGAAGTCTGAGACCTGGGTCTTAGAAAACCAAAGCCCCACAATGTGCGAGGTACACATATGTGCCCATGAACGGGTTACCTAAGCTCTCTAAACCCTTGTGCACTGATCCACAGATCTACCTCTGAAGGCTGTTGGAAAGATCACATTGTTGAAAAGCTCTGAGGATGTTTCCTGGCATACAGTAATTATTACAAAGAGAATATGTTGTTAATCCTTATATGCTTTATAGTTTTATTAAAACTTTCACATATATTTTCTCATTTGATCCTCAGACCATCTATGTTGTGACATTTTTCGTATCACTGTTATATACATTTTATAAAAATTTGTTAGGCTTACAGATGTTGAAATGATTGGCTCAGAAATCAGCTGGTAATTGTTGAGACTGGGGCGTTTGCCTTATTCCCTGTTGTCAACCAATTTTTAAAAAATTATCTCTCATTCTATCAGGATACCCCTTTCCTCCAACTCATTATTTAAATATAAATGGACTCAGAGATGCTGTGTTTTCTGTGGTACAGTAGATTAATTTCACTATTTTTTTTTTTGGCATCTCACTTACGATTTCACATTTCACGTGGGTTCATGCTGCAACTTTGCAATGGAAATAGAGCTTCACATTCTTAGGGTTTGATAACGGAGAGTCATCTTCAGATATGGTCATCTCTTTCTTTCACTTTCTATATTGATGTCTGGTTGGGGTACAGTGTGCTTCATACATGTACCAAGTGTAAAATTCGATGGATTTTGATATCAGAGGTACACAGTTACCAGTTAGCACAGCCAAGGTAAGGAACATTTTCATCATCCCCAACGTTTCCTGGTGCCCCTGTAATCACCTCCCTTTCCTTCTCACCCCTCCCCCATCTCTAGGCAACACTGATCTGCTATAGATAACTACGGATAAGTCTGCATTTTCTAAAATTGCACATGCACGAATCACGTAAGATGTACTCTTTTCCGTGTGGTTTCTTTCACTCAGTGTACTTATTTTGAGAATTATACACGTCGTCCCGTGTAGCCCTATGAGTAACCCTTTCCTTTTTGTTGCTGTGTAGTGTGTCACTGCAGGAATATTCTGTAATTGCTTCTCCGTTGGCCTATGGGTGGACATTGGATTGCTTCCGGTTTTGGCTATTATAATAAAGCTACTGTGAACATTGGTCTGAAAATCTTTGTGTGGGTGTCTGATTACGTCTCTCTGTCCTAAGGTCTCATGGCTAGCCTATATGAGCAGGTGGGCGTACCGTTAACTATTTGTGAAACTGTTGAACTGTTTTCCAAAGTGGTTTCACCATGGCACATCTCCACCGGCAGTGCATGACAGTTTCAATTTGTCCACATTTCTGCTGTCCCCTCATAGGCCAGACTTTTTAACTTTAGGCATTTCAGAGCACGGGCGCGCTATCACGTGGTGGTTGTCGTTTTCATTTCTCCACGACTAATTCTTTTCACCCACCTAAGTTCATTTGCATATCCTCTTGGGCAAAGTGTTCAAATCTTTTTCTGTTTTTTTTTTTTAATGGTTCTTTTGTTTTATTATTGAGTGATAAGAATTATTTCTATTTCCTAGATGAGAGTCTTTTCATTAGACAAGTTTTATAAATATTTTTTTGCCAGTATGTGGGTTGTCTTTTTATTTTCATGACAGTAATGCATAGGAATTCTTGCTCTGAGGTTTTTCATTCTCCTTCTTTGCTTGCCTAGAATATCACATATTGCTAAGCACTTTGCACACCACCTCTGCTTTCTAGATTGGAGTTCTTTTCTTCTTCTTCTTCTTTTTCTTTTTTTTACTGAGACAGTCTCACTTTGTCACCCTCCATAGAGTACCATGGTGTTGTAGCTCACAGCACCCTCAAACTCTTGGGCTCAAGTGATTCTCTGGCCTCAGCCTCCCTAGTAGCTGGGACTACAGGCACCAGCCACAACACCCGGCTAGTTTTTGTTTAGCAGGCTTGGGCTGGGTTCGAACCCACTGGCCTCGGAGCATGTGGCCAGCGCCCTAACCATGGAGCTAGGAGCACCCCCTAGATTGGATTTCTTTCAACCTTGCACAGTGGTCTTCTGCTTCTGTGTGGTCAAACCCCTTGCAACCCTATGTCCACCCTTAAGAACATAAGTGATGCCCGGCTGAGTGCTGAGGTGAGTGATGCATTCTGGGAGCTTCTCCTCACGGGGTCATAGCCATCTGTGGAATCGTCCCATTCCTTACCACTCCTAGCACATGCTAACAAGACAGAGCCATCTACATATGAAACACAACCCTGGCAAGATTTTTTCACTGCCGATGAAGAATCCAGTCATTTAAATTTATTTATCAAATAGCTACTACCCTGTTTCCCCCAAAAATAAGACAGTGTCTTATTTTAAGGTGTGCTCCCAAAGATGCGCTAGGTCTTATTTTCAGGGGACGTCTTATCTTTCCTGTAAGTAGGTCTTATTTTCGGAGGATGTCTTATTTTTGGGGAAACGGTATGCAAAGTGGTCTCTATGATTTTAAGATCAAGAGAGAGAATCAAAAGAGCTAGGTACAGACTTCAGAAGAACTTCAGGAGAACAACACTCCATGCTAATTCCATGATATAAACAGGGCTTGGGTTAGTGTGGGTCAAAGGATACAAGTGATGCTCTTAGATGTAAAAGCCCAACAGTTTAGTTCAGAAAATTTTCTTTTTCTTTTTGAGACAGAGTCTCACCCTCGGTAGTGCTGTGGTGTCACAGCTCAGAGTAACCTCAAACTCTTGGGCTAAAGTGATTCTCTTGCCTCAGCCTCCCAAGTAGCCTCCCAAGTAGCCAGCTATTTTTAGAGACAAGGTCTTGTTCCTGCTCAGGCTGGTCTCTAACTCCTGAGCTCAAGCAGTCCACCTTCCTTGGCCTCCCAGAGTGCTGGGATTATAGGCAGGATCCACCGCACCCGGCCTCAGAAAAATTTTCTAAGGTGGTTGGCAAAATTCTTCAACAGCTCACGCTAGTTGCTTCTTATTGGGGGCTTTTTGCTCGTTCATTGAAAATATATATGAATTTCATTCTGTGACTTATGAATCTTTCAGTGTTCTATTTCCTTCTGAGTTCACACAATTTTCTTTTTTTTTCAGAGACAGTCTCAATCTGTTGCCCAGGCTAGAGTGCCATGGCCTCAGCAACCTCAGACTCCTGAGCTCAAGTGATTCTCCTGCCTCAGCCTCCCAAGGAGCTGGGCTGTTAGGCTCCCACACAATTCTCAGCTAATTTTTCTATTTTTATTACAGAAGGAGTCTCACTCTTGCTCAGGCTGGTCTCAAACTTTAGAGCACAAGCCATCCTCCCGCCTCAGCCTCCCAGAGTACTAGGATTACAGGTGAGACACACTGAGCCTGGCCATTTCACACAATTCTTTTATTATTATTATTATTTTTATTAAATCATAACTTTGTACATTGATGCAATTATGGGGTCCATGGTACTGCTTTGATATACAATGTGAAATGCTTACATTGAACTAAGTAACACATCTATCACAATTATACTCATTTCTTAATATTTTTGAAATGCACATTAGGTGAGGTCCCCCCAAATGCCCTTCCTCCTTCCATATTCCCCCTCTCTTCCCCTCTCTCTCTTATTACCTTCTACTTTCTGGGCTATAGTTATGTTTTGCCAATCATATGAATGTGTAGGTGATTATATATTGATTTCATAGTAGTATTGAGTACATTGGATACTTTCTTTTCCATTCTTGACATACTTTACTAAGAAGAATATGTTTCAGCTCCATCCAGGTAAACATGAAAGATGTGAAATCTCCATTTTTTTTTTTTTTTTTGTGGGTTTTGGCCAGGGCTGGGTTTGAACCTGCCACCTCCGGCATATGGGACAGGCGCCCTACCACTTTGAGCCACAGGCACCGCCCAAAGTCTACATATTTTTATGGCTGCATAGTATTTCATGGTGTACACATACCACAACTTCTTAATCCATTCATGGGTCGATGGGCACTTGGGCGGTTTCCCTGTCTTGGCTATTATAAATTGGGCTGCAATAAATATTCTGGTACAAATGTCTTTGTTGTAAAATAATTTTTGATCATCTGGGCATATACCTAGTCGAGGAATTGCAGGATTGAATGGTAGGTCCACTTTTAGTTCCTTGAGTGTTCTCCAAACTTCTTTCCAAAAAGGTCATACTACTTGCATTCCCACCAGCAGTGTAGAAGGGTTCCTTTCTCTGTATATCCATGCCAACACCTGCAGTTTTGGGATTTTGTGATGTGAGCTAATCTTACTGGAGTTAGATGATATCTCAAAGTGGTTTTGATTTGCATTTCTCTGATGATTAAGGATGATGAGCATTTTTTCATGTATTTGTAGGCCATGTGCCTGTTTTCATCAAAGAAGTTTCTTATTGATCAGTTTGAGTTCTCTGTAGATTCTAGTTATCAAACCTTTGTCTGAAGCATAACCTGCAAACATCTTCTCCCATTCTGAAGGTTGTCTGTTTGCTTTACTTACTGTGTTCTTGGCTGTGCAAAAGCTTTTTAGTTTGATCAGATCCCAGAAATGTATTTTTGGTGTTGCTTCAATTGCCCAGGGGGTCCTCCTCATAAAATATTCTCCCAGGCAAATTTCTTCAAGTGTTTCCCTGCACTGTCTTCTAGTATTTTTATAGTGTCATGTCTGAAGTTTAAATCTTTTATCCAATGAGAGTCAATTTTTGTTAATGGTGAAAGGTGGCAGTCCATTTTCAGTCTTCTACAGGTCGCCAGCCAGTTCACCCAGTGCAATCTGTTAAACAGGAACTCTTTCCCCCACTGAATATTTTTGATAGGCTTGTCAAAGATCAAATGACGATAAGTAGCTGGGTTCATCTCTTGGTTCTCTATTCTTTTCCATAAATCTACCTTTCTGTTTTTGTGCCAGTACCATGCTGTTTTGATCACTATAGATTTATAGTATAGCCTGAAGTCTGGTAGGGTGATACTTCCTGATTTGTTCTTGTTGCTGAGTAATGTGTTTGCTATTCAAGATATTTTCTGATTCCATATAAAACAAAGTACTATTTTTTTCAAGTTCTTTAAAGTATGACAATGGTGCTTTAATAGGGATTGCATTAAATCTGTAGATTACTTTGGGTAGTTTGGACATTTTAACAATGTTGATTCTTCCTAGCCACGAGTATGGTATGTTTTTTCCATTTGTTAACATCTTCAGCTATTTCTTTTCTCAGAATTTCATAGTTCTCTTTATAGAGATCTTTCACCTCCTTTGTTCGGTAATTTCCCAGACATTTCATCTTCTTTGGCACTAGTGTAAAAGGAATAGAGACCTTGACTGTATTTTCAGCTTGACTATTGTTGGTATATATAAAGGCTACTGATTTGTAAGTATTGATTTTGTATACTGAGACACTGATGTATTCCTTGATCACTTCTAAGAGTTTTGAAGTTGGGTTCCTGGGATTTTCCAGGTATAGGATCATATCATCAGTGAAGAGTGCAAATTTGATCTCCTCTGATCCTATTTGACCCTTGATCGCCTTCTCTTGCCTAAATACGATGGCTAAGACTTCCATTACTATGTTGAATAGCAGCATTTCACACAATTCTTAAAGGCAAATGATTTATAATGGTTAAAGAATATCCACCTGATGATTATTTTGTGTGAAAATTTCAGACTATGGAATCTCATAAGGTGAAGATACATTTCAGTTTGGGGTAAGCGCAATTGCAGAATCACTTAGTGCTTGGATCCATCCATTCATCATGTTCAGTAATTTCTTAGAATACACTTCACAGGTTTGTCCTCCTGTCTCTGCCTTTGCAAATGTTTAATTCTACGTTCAGCAGTTGCCTGCTTGGGTAGATTTCTGGCTCATTTTCTCAGCAGTGGGGAAATTCAGATAGAATAACTGAGAAGGATCAGCTCTCTGTGTTGCCCCTATAGCCAGTCTTGGCAATCACTGCTCTTGGAAGGCACTTAGCCAGTCTAGACAGGGACAAGTTCTTCCTTGTTTCCAAGATGACCTCTCGAGGGGGACAGTCATCTATGGCCTTTCCTTGAGCCATGGGCTAACATGCTCACACTTAGCTTTCTTTTTGTACAGAGTTCAATAGTCAATTGTCCCCCACCATCTGGACACTGCTCACTAAAGGACTTGGAACAAATACATTTCTAATTTTAATTTCTTACTTAGGAAAAAAAAAAAGCATAGGGCACCATTATCATCAAGGGTAAGTTTCTTTTTTCAAAATGAAAACTCTGTCCTTTTTGCTTCCAACCCTCCTTCACAGTTATGTATGACACGGTTAAATCAACATGAACTGTCCGTTATTTCATCCTATAGAAACAAGCTGCTTTTCATCCTAACCGAGGCTGTGGATTTTATGGTAAATTTTGGGTTCTGAAACAGGCCTTTTAAGGAAGGAGTAACTGAAAAGAGAGAGAGACTTAAAGAAAAAAGCTGGTATTTGGCTTCCTGAAGGGAGAAAGATTTAACACGAGAGGGTGTGAATCCTAGGGATGGCTGGTAATAAAACTGGGAGTCTGCAGGAAGGAGTCTTGGAAGATTTTGAAGGTGAATTCCAATTAGAGGATAAAAGAAAAAGAAACCTATTGCTAAAGCAAGGTTGTGTGATGATATTTGCAGCTGGGAACATGATTAGAATGCAGAGGCGATAATAAAACGCAAGTGGGGAAGGGAAGCTTTAAAGAGCTAAACGAATAAAGGGGTAAGGAAAATATTTTAAATCATGTTTAATGAGCTTGAGATAGAATAAGCCAAGAAGCAGAACTGAAATGCGCTGAGAAAAAAAAAAAAAAGAACTTAAATGTGCCTCTTCCCTCTAATGCGGTGGGGGATGGGGACAGAGGGGAAGATGTCACTCCACAGAGGGCTGCGTTCAAGGGATATCAAGGCATGTGCACCCTGCTGGTGGGAGGTGGACAGAAGTAGGGCTCGTGCCCCTCTTTCCTCGCCTCTCCCCCATTTTACCCTATTTGCAATCATAGCTGCATTTCTGAGTTGATTATACACGTGTAAGTGCCTTGAGTTATTTTTAGCCCTGCTCTACCTGCATCTCGACCCATGTCACTGTGCACTGAGCTGTGGCTGGCCACGTGGAGTGCCGATTAACAATGTGACACATCATCAGTTGATCACCTCCTCATGGGTACTGAACCACACACACGATGCAGCCCATCTCACTTCATTTTTGAGGTGAATGTGTTTTGTTTCAACAGCAAGACTGGAAGCAGGTGAGGACAAGGACTATCATCCATCCCTCTTTGCTTTTCTCCTGGCGCCCAACAAATTGCTGCAAACATAGCAGCCAAGAAATGCTGTCTCATAGTCATTGGAGTTTCTGATTCAGTCTTCAGGAGGAAGAGCTTCCAGATGTGGGGGACCAGTTGCCGGAGGAATTCTGCAGCTCTCAGGCTAATTCTGGCTCTCTTCTGTGTGCAGGGAATGGGGGGATCTTAACGCTCTCCTGTCTCATGGTTGCATATGGGAGTTGCACCTAATCAGAGCCAGAGTTGTTGCCATTTTTCTAAGTGATACAGCTGCAGTGCCCAACCTCCAGGCTGTGGACCAGTACCAGTCTGTGGGCCCTTTGGAACTGGGCTGCACAGCAGGGCCTGAGCAGCAGGTGAGTGAGGGAAGCTTCATCTGTATTTACAGCCAGTCCTCATCCCTCACATCACTGCCTGAGCTCCACCTCCTGTCAGATCATCAGGGGCATTAGATTCTCATAGGAGCGTGAACCCTACTGCTGTGCTCCATATGTGAATCTAATGCCTGATGATTGAGGTGGAGATGTAATGCCCTTGAATCATCCCCAAACCACCACCCACCCTGTGCATAGAAAAAAATGTCTTTTATGAAACAGGTCCCTGGTGCCAAAAAGTTAGGGCCTGCTGTAGAGAAGGACTAAGAGGCTGCTGCCTACTAATTCTGCCTCAATGCTGACAGGTCTGTATGGCCGAGGAACTGTTAGGGAAGGGCAAGAGTCACGGCTTGATGGGGCTGTTCTGGGGCTGGTTACACAACTTGCTTCCCGATGCTTGGGCTCCTAGGAAATGAGTTTTACACGAGTCAGTGCTTTTTGGATTCAACAGAGATGTATCATTTCACCAATTTAGAAAATAAGTGTGCTGAGAAGCGCTAAATCTTTCTCTGATTAAAGAATATAAAAATGTGTGGCCAATTAGATACATTACACTCAGATATGTGTGCTTTTGTTAGAAGTTCTCCACTGTGTCAGAGGGTGGGGAGTGGTGGTAGTGGTGGTGGTTAGCTCTTCTTTTCTTTCTTTCTTCTTTCTTTCTCTCTCTCTCTCTTTCAGAATCTCACTCTATTGCTCTGGATAGAGTACAGTGGCACTGTTCTAGCTCACAGCAACTTCAAACTCTTAGGTTCAAGGGATCCTCCTGCCTCAGCCTTCTGAGTGGCTGGGACTATAAGTGTGTCTGTCACCATGCCTGGCTAGCTTTCTATTTTTTTTTCCTGGTAGAGACAGGGTTTTATTCTTGCTCAGGCTGGTCTTGAACTCCTGAGCTCAAGCAGTCTCACAAGTATGAGCCACTGTGTCCAGCCCAGCTTTCTCTTATTGATCAATGATTCAGTCTAGGAGATATAGGTCTTGGTCTTGGCTGCGAATATTTTGTTCTTGGAATTTTGCTTTTCTCATTTTTAACCTTCGCTCAGCCCTTAGCCTTTTCTGTTGTTTTTTTTTTTTCTGTATTTTGTTTTCAATATGAGCACCTCTCAAGCATTTTGTCAGCTTATTCCTCATCAGCCTCTTCCAAATGGTGTTGGGCATATGGCATTGCTACGTGAGTCACAACTAGTGTAGTCCTCTTTCTGTTTCTCCATTCCCTCTGGGGCCTTACTCTTCCAGTCTTTTAGATTCTGGAGTCCTCTAAGCATAGCAGGGATGCAATGATTGCTGGAACAACATTAGCAGTTATGATGGAGAGGAAGGAAGGAAGGAAGGAAAGAAGGAAGGAAGGTTGGTTTATGTTAATCTGGGCTGAACTTACAAGGATGGATTGAATTCAGGGAGGTAGAAAACAAGGGAACACAAAGACACTTTGTAGTATTGGGGGTAGACCTGGGAGAGGCTGCCTAGCGAGAAGACTGGAAAAGTGACCCGAGTGCTTTGGCTGCTCCCCCCTTGCCAGGACAGACCAGTGCAAACCTGAGCTGGGGACTGGCATGATGAAGATGAAAGTGAAGGGGTATAGACGTTCCTTAAACCACACTGATAAAATGCTCACAAAATGGTCAATTTACAAATGATTTTTCTGGCTCATATTCTAATATGACTTGAAAAATTTGCACCAGTCCTATGTTTTGTTTTCGTCTGATGTCCAAAGCATCAGATCTTTAAAACTTTAACTAGTTATTCCCTCTAAGATGCTTAGAAAGTATTTACTTGTGAATAATATTTGGACTGGGTAGGCAAGTGTGTGTTACCTAAATGCCCAGTGGTGGTGGTCAGTTTCCGAGATGGCCCTCCAGGATCCCTGTCTCTGTTGTTTACGACTTGGTATGAGCTCCTCCACTTGGGTGTGAGTTAGTTTTAGTAACTAACTTCTACCAAATGCAATATGGCAAAGATCAGGGTGTGTTATTTCCAAGGTTAGGATATAAAAGGGCTGTGCTTTCCATTTGGGTGGCCTCTCTCATGTTCTTTCTCTTGGATTCTCACTCTGGGGGAAGTCACCTACTGTGTTGTAAACAGACTTATGGTGCAGTCCACATGACAAGGATTTGATGTCTTTGGTCAAAAGTCAGCGAGGAGGTGAAGCCTGCCAATAGCCCATTACAATCTTGAATGACTGCAGCCCCTGTTAACATCAGGACCTTGTGAGAGACAGAAGTCCTAACTAAGCTGTCCCAAACTGCAAGATGATAAATGCTTGCTGTCTTAAACTGCTAAAGTTTGATTATTATACAGCAACAGATAACTAATACATCCACTTGTAGCAGATTTGTGGAATAAAATTATGGTACGTCCATGTGATGGGATATATAGGCCAGTCATTAAAGGGATGAAATAGAAGAACTTTTTAATGACACAGGAAAATATTTGCCATATACTATTATTTGACAATAGCAGATGGTTATTAAACAACTTTTACTACAAAGGCCAAGATAGATACATAAAAATTACTGAAATTATATTCACCAACATATGTGTTAGATGTAAAATATGCAATTTATGTTACTTTATACATTTTCTATGATGAACATACATTACTTTTAAAACCTAAAGGGAGAAGATAAATTCTAAGTAAATTCTTAGACTGTACACACAGGACCAACCTTAAGCATGGTCCTAGTAGAGTTGTACTTGAAGGTACATTTGGGGGCATATTTTTAAACAAACTGGTGGTTACCACTGTTGAAGCTCAAATTCAACACTGCAGATGGGTCACTTATTTTAAATAAATATTTGTTAGTTATTAGGATCGAGAAATACCTTCTTGCACAGGCAACCTTCAGCACACCAGAAATGTCCTTAAAGCTTTAGTTGCACTGTTCATTGGTCCAAGGTTGAGGTACCTACACGGGCACCTTCAGGGAAAGTATGTTTGGCTCACAAAGAGGGTTTTCAGACCACACCTGGTTAATTAGCAAGAACCAGAGAATATCTGGGAAGACAAAACATTCAGGATCTTAAGACTCGGTTTGAAAATTGCTTATTTGAACTTGGGGGAGACTTAGCATTTTCCATATAATTCTCCTACTAGTTTTCTCAAAGTAGTAAGACACTGGAACCTACCTGTTCTAGGTGGGGATGAAATCTGTGCACCAGAGTTGAATAGCTGTCCTTGTAAAGGGAAATGACCCCATAGAGTTTGCTCCTAATTACGGTTTTAAATTCCTTTAGGATCTGTTCATTTGGGGGAAGACTAGATTGCTCAGAAAGAAGGCTTTTAAAATTTTTATGTTTGAGACAAATCACCATCCATCTCTGCTTACAAAATTTTCATCTGTTCCAATTGAATGTAGGTGAAATTGAGAAGTGAAGTAACATCATCTTCATCGTTCAGGCAAAAAGAAAAAAATAACCCCAAATAGTACTTCTCATGTTTAAGTTTCTCTAAAATACCAATGCAGAGACCCAGGCAAGTAGTTGAGTGAAAGAGTTTGTATGAGCAACTGGTGGCCAGGTTAACAGAGTGAGTTCAGACAGCCTGACAGCGTGGGTCTGTTCCCCATCCTACCATTCTGTTGCTCTGTGACTTTTGAGTTCTCAGTTTCCCTTATTTATATCTAAAGTACTTGTTTCTAGGTTATTAGGGGGATTAGTTGAATTAATGCTATTAGAACTATGTCAGTTATAAGCATGGGCTCCATAAATATACTAATTATTTTGAGGACACCAATGTATTCTGAGTAGAGCTCTTCCCAAAGTGAAGGACCTGGTTTTAGTGAGCAATTTCATCATGGCTTATGATAAAATGATGGAGTTGGAAGGTAGAGTGCCATGCAAATTCCACAGTCCTTTGGAAATGAGAAGGAGGACTTTTAAAGCTCACATCATGGAGCTGGAAGAGGTTTTTTTACAATTCCCAGGAAAGTTCAGAGGAGGGAATGGCTATTAATGTAACTGACCCCAGGCGTCTCTGACCCAGGAAGTTCATAGAGCCTTTTACTTGGATCAGGTCAGAGGTTTTTTTTTTTTTTTTTTAAGAGAATGAAAAAGATGCTAATGTGGGAACTGGTTAGGAGAGCATCTGGTCATTGCTATTCTTAATTATTCTGGAAGGAAAAAGAGGAACGGTTGAATCACTTTAATGAGAGTTGCAAATTTCAGAAATTTACACCAGTTTCTGCATCTGGGACCCCACACAAATTATCCAGGTGGTAGAGAAAAAAGTCAGGAAGGAAGATGAAAAAACAGAGGACTAACATCATAGGTTTCTGTTCAGCCTGTTTTGTTAGTATCGGTATCTAGCCTTCCCTCTGTTCACTTGTAAGTCTTCTCTCCAATTTCCTCCTAGGGGACTTGATACAAGTTTGGGGCTGGGATGTGTCTTCACTAGTGGCCCAAAGGACACCACCAATAGCAGCAGATACCTACTTGGTATCACATACTTCACATTTATCATCTCAATCTTCACAATAACCTCAAAAGGAAGAGACTTGAACCCTTGTTTTTACAGATAAGGAATCTGAGGCTCAGCGAGGGGAAGCTGTTTGCTTCAAGTCACACAGCTCAGACATGCAGGTTGAAGTTTAAACACAGATGTACCAGAAGTTAAAGCCTAGCCTCTTTCCCTTACTTAATCCAGGGTCTCAGAAGAGGACAGGGGCACACTTTACATCAAAGGAAGTAATTTGCCCAAAAAATATCTAAGAATTCGTTTGATCGCACTCCTTCCTAAAGCCTGATTTTCACAGAGTGCTCTAGTCAACAGATAACTGAGCGCTATCTTCCTGAATGGAGAATCATTAGAGCAACTTCAAAACCACCGGAAATGTAAGGGACTTTAGGGATAAAGGCTTGAAATGATTTGTAGTTACCACTAGGCATAATAAATAAAATAGTGAGTTTCATTAGTAGGGAGAAGAGGGGATATCTAAAACACAACTTTTGAGAGTTAGGAAGACCTAGGAAGATGGCGTGCTAGTGTAACTAGCTCCCTTGGGGATTTCATCCATCATTTCTTAGCTGCCATACACTCCATTTTATTGAATTTTCAGATGGGTGTATATGTACAATTTTGAAAAACGTTCAATTGTTCAACTGAAGAGAGGTGCCCCGATTTGCCGATGTGCCAATTTCTATTTGGGGCTGAAACAGTTATATAGAAATTGCTGTAATTTAGGCCACTCATATATATAGTCTGAAGTTGCTGATACCAAGTGAGGTGTTCAATTTTCTTCTTTATTTTAGTTCTATATTTAGTTTCTTTGCTATCAAAGTTGTGTAACTAAAAGATAAGAAAGAGAGAAAGAAAGCAAAAGAGAAAAGAAAAAGAGAGAAAGAAGGAGGGAAGATGTTTTCTCTTCTCTGCGTGTACATTTTATCAGCACATCCTCGGCCCGACATCCCTTGGGAAAAGTGTTTCAAGACAGCCAGAATGATGTCCTTCCTGCCACTACATAATTTGCCAGCTGCCAGGGGAAAGCTACATATTGTACCCCAAACAACAACCAAGAGAAAACAGATGATAATCACTCCCTAAGGGCACTTGGCTTTAGCTTCCCTCAGAAAGGGCTGTAAAAAGGATCTCAAAGTTAGCATTAACTCTGTATTTTAAAAGAGACCAAATGGATTCCTGCTCTTACTTATTGGAATGGCTGCACCACTTTCTGCACACAAAGTCTCCATTTTTATTTCACACAACAAAGCACAACTGGTCTAAGGGCCTGGGAGCACCAAGAGCCAGACAGATCACATCTGGACTAAGATTAACCCTAATGGGAAGAGAAGTCGGCAGGGGAAATTCAAATTTCTTTCTTGGTCTTCCTCCCAAGATGTTCTTGTCAAGGGCAAAAATCCTGTGATCTCCACAGCCATATGTGTGAAAACCACATGTTTCGATACAATACAACTCTACACAATTCTTATCTGGAAGCTTATGAGAAGCATGCAATTTTCTTAGAAGCCCCTCAACTGACTGCAAGTGGAGCCTTTCCCAACACTCAGCATGCTGTGACTTAACAGCAGAGTGACCAAACTCTTCAAGTAGCTGTTATATGCACATTTCCCCATATATATATACATTTTAAGAACCGTCATCCTAAGAGTTTTTGCAAACCGTGCCACTAAGTGGCTCTGCCCTCCCAGGCCTCCCTTAATGAAAAAATTTTTGAAGGACTTGCATTGAGTGAGCTGTTGGAGGTATTCTGAAAGCCTGTTCTCCATCCTGCCAGTGAGTTCTGCAAAAACAAAACAAAACAAAAAAACCCAGAAGCCGTTGGCACTATGTTTTTTTTATCAAATCAAATAGAAAATAATAATTTCCTCAGGATACACATCCTCTCAGAAAAGAAAAAAAAAAAGAATTCTCGTTTTGACAGCAAAAGGAAATGCCTGAACGGAGGCAGTGGAGAGCCTTCTTTGTTTTTTAACATTATCTGCTTTCTTCCAATGGCAGTGGGGAGAGTCTTGCACTTGAAAGGGGTCTCTTGAGGTTGACCAGTTCTCTCCCCAGAGCTTTGAAACCAGCAGATAAGAATCTATCTAATTTCTAAAGCTGCCAAGATTGGAGCTTGCCCCAAGTCCCTTGGTACCTCATTCTCGTGTTTAATGGCCCTCACTGTCAGGAAACGCTTCTTGGTGCCGAATGCAAGCCTCTGGCGTTGCAATTTGTGTCTCTCTTTCTGCAGACAAGTCCTGGGGGAGGTGAAGTCCATCATCTCCTTGCCATCACCTGTATGTCAAGGTCCTTCACAAACCTGAAGCCTCAAGTCAATCACTCCTCACTCTTCCCGAGTGGAAACAAGTTTTCTTTCTGTAACTTCTCCTTTGGGGTCCTGAGTCTAACTGGTTTTTAACCTACCACTGTCGACTTCAGCTTTTCACTTCTGAACAGAGTGTAAAAGTCTTAATGGGAAGATCACCCAAGAGTGGGGCAGCCCACCCATGATGCAATTTTCAGATTTATGTTTCAGCGTCAGAACTAAGCTCAGTTAACTCAGGGTCAGAAGCACGTTTTTTGGACTGGCTCCTAAAAATAGTATGGGGAAATATTTCTCAGTTTTGTGTGCCTCTGGGAAATTAACTAAAAATTCCCCCACAGAATGTGTTCAAAACAAGAGGCCTGAATCATCTATTTTCAAATCTACATTATGGCTTGATTTATAAAGGTGAAAAATAGATAGGGAAGCATTACTATCAAATTGAAGAAAAAAAAAAACTCTCACTCCTAGCTTCATTATCTTCTACTAGCAATTTGAATAGGAGAGACATAACTTATTACCCTGAAAGATTACAATTCTGCATAGAGATGGGTCCCCTACATGGATGGATGAGACAGATCAAACTGTAGGAAGAAAACACGTTGAAAAGTCTTGCAAAGTTCAATGTCATTTTCCATGGAACTTTTCATGCTATTCTTTGTTCATCAGTTAAAGCCCAATAGTTAAAGCATCAGTTAAAGCTTCCCAAGGTCACAAAGTGGATGACCAGATCGTATACAAAGGGTGCCAAAAAGTATCTACACATTTTAAGAAGGGAAAAGACTGTATTAAAATTGGAATACTTGAGTCAAGTCTGACTTCTGTAATTACAAGAGAGACAAGATACAAGATAGCAAACATTACCAGAATATATTGAGTATCCAATTTTAATACAGTTTTTTCCTTTCTTAAAACGTGTATATATTTTTTGGCACCCTTTGTATCCTGGGGCTAGTTTGAAATCTATCCTGTGTTCCTAACTCAGGGCTTTATAGTCTATGAAATTTTATTCTGCATGTGCATGGAACAACTGCTTGGCATTAACTTTTCATATATGAAATATAGATTACCGCTGTGTTGGAAGGACAGTTTAGGTAAAATGTCAGTTGGCTCTTGGCTGCACACCCCTACTCTAGAAATATAGTGACACCATTCCAGATTTTTCAAGCATCTTAAATAAAGGAAATTCTAGGTCACCATGTGAAACGCTTTTGTAGAGAGAAAGGAAACTGTCCAAGCTGGTGAGTTATTCTGATAAACAGGTTATAAATTCAGGGGGAAAAAAATGAGAAGGATCAGAGCTGTCAAGAAAAGTGGTGAGTGATTCCTGAGTCCAAGTGTGCTCAAAGTATTCTTTTTAGAGCCTTACCATAGATGACACCACGATAGGTTGTTTTAAGAAAATAAATATAGTTGCATTGTCGGAATACATACTTCTGTGGAATAGAACACTTAACATGTTAGCTAATTCTTTTTTTTTTTTTTTTTTGTAGAGACAGAGTCTCACTTTATGGCGCTCGGTAGAGTGCCGTGGCCTCACACAGCTCACAGCAACCTCCAACTCCTGGGCTTAAGCGATTCTCTTGCCTCAGCCTCCCGAATAGCTGGGACTGCAGGCGCCCGCCACAACGCCTGGCTATTTTTTGGTTGCAGTTCAGCCGGGGCCGGGTTTGAACCCACCACACTTGGTATATGGGGCTGGCGCCTTACCAACTGAGCCACAGGCGCCGCCCCTCTTTATTTATTTATTTATTTTTTTGTAGAGACAGAGTCTCACTTTATGGCCCTCGATAGAGTGCTGTGGCCTCACACAGCTCACAGCAACCTCCAACTCCTGGGCCTAAGCGATTCTCTTGCCTCAGCCTCCCAAGTAGCTGGGACTACAGGTGCCCGCCACAATGCCCGGCTATTTTTTGGTTGCAGTTCGGCCGGGGCCGGGTTTGAACCCGCCACCCTCGGTATATGGGGCTGGCGCCTTACTGACTGAGCCACAGGCGCCGCCCCGCTAATTCATTTTTATAAATGAGGTCTGGTTGGGCAGAGGGTTGGTTGGACAGGTTATTGCCACCTACAAGTGGCTAAAAGTGAAAGGATTTTAAGAGTTTTCTGTAAGGTCACAAATGACTCAGTGGTGGGATGATTAATTCACACCTACGTGGGAGCCGGGGGACTAACATCCCATTTCTCTTCTGAAATGCAGTATCAGGGAGCCCTCCACGGACCAAAGGCTTGTGAGGGTTTCCTGATGTCTTTTGCTTTCCATTGCTAGGTGGTGATGTGATTCATCCAAGAAGATAAAAGTACAGACTGTAAGGACTGAATCCATCTTGGAGATAGTCTAATTCTTTCTATAGATCAGGCAAATTTGGCCGATGCAAGGTTATCCAAGATCAGGCACACCTGCTTTAAGAGCAAACCAGTGACCACAACTCACATCTCTGGCTGTTCCATTTCATCAGCCGGAATCAACAGCAAACGCTCATTCATGGTGTAATAAAAGTCAAATTCAAAGTCCATTTAGGCGAGGATGACTCTTTTCTTTTCATAGTTACACTTCTGGTGCCTATTTGGGGGTTTATTGTTAAAAGTGTTCATAGACTATACTTAAGTTTCCATGTGTTTTTCCTGATAAATCAAAAGTAATTTTTTTAATGTTCTTAAATGTTACTTAATGTTATTAAAATGTTATTTAGGGGCAGATTTCATCTACTGGCATAAAACATTATAATAAACTTTTTCCTCTCCTCCTCCCCCAACAAAGGCATTCCACTCTGCATGTCTGAAGCAACTGCTTGCAGAGATCAGGCACCATGTGAAAAAGTAATTACTCCCTTGCCTAAGGAATGAAGCTGATTCTATCAGCATGTCCAGGCTTGGGCAGATAACAAGTGAGCAAAGCCATGATTACAAGAACACTGGAGGTTTTTTTTTTTTTTTAACCTTTAGAAAATTCATTCTTTTCTAATGATTAGGTATGGGGAAAAAAGGTGAGTTAAGTACTGTTTCACAGTTTGCTCAATAGAAGCTCTGTAATATCACCTCTCCCAGTTTTCTTTGATATAGAACCAGCCATCTGTATCGGTGACTTCTTTCCCCCTTTAATAAGTTGTAAATTGAGCAACATAATTCTTCCCATGTCTGAGGCTAGTCAGCCAGAATACTGGTTTTCAGAAATTGGCTGGCTGTATGTTATAACTTGTCTGTCATCACTTTCTTTCATTACAGTCCTGTGGTTGGTTTTTTGTAGATGTTAAGGACCTATTCGCTAGCAATTCACTTAATTTGGGTATACACTACGTATTATCCTGAGCTTATGTTAGACCAAAATGCCACATCTCACAACTGTATCCAGATGAAAGCTAAGTTTGGAAAGTGATCAGTTTGGGGGTTGGCTAAGGTTCTTTTTATAAGGCTTTCTTTTCACGACTGCTAAGATTGATCAAATCTTTCAAATTCTGTTGTTCTTTTATTGCATAGAAACGAGCCATTCTTGAGTGTTATAGCTCATTCTCCTTTTATTTGTGAATCTATCCTTCATGAACATTTACTAAGATATAAAGTCCAGGGAAAGAAAGGCCTTTCCTTTTGATTATCTTCCTTTAGAACTCTTCAGGAATGGACTGGACACATTTTTAAAGAGAGGATTCTTTGTTTGCAGATGTATTTACAAAGAAAAAGGATTTCCATGTTAATTGAATTAATATGGGCATAGGTACTTTCTAAAACTCCTGCTGAAGTTAAGATTTATTGAAACTATCCTCAGCTACTCAGTTTACTGTAGGGAACCCAAAGGAAGCTTAACACACATAAATGGAAAGTTTTTTGTTTTGTTATCTCTATTATTAGTTTTACTTAAAAAAGTAAAAATGTTCTCTTTTTGGTATTTGTTGAAAGAGTCATATGGGATAAGGGTTTTGTTTTGGAACAAGTGAGGAATGGTTTAGTTTGTTCGATGTGGGGGAAATTATTTTAAAAGTGTGAAAGAGACTTTGGATCCTCCTGTAGCAGCAGCCTGAGACTGGCTTGTCATTTCAGTGGGGAAGTAGGTGCCATTGTATAAACTAAGGCAAAAGTCAGATGTGCCGGATTTACAGAGCACCTCCCCATTACTTATGAGATAAATTTCCCCCTAAAAACAGCAAAAAAAGCCAGCTAATTATTGCATCTCCTGTTGTGTGGGGGGGGGGGGCGGGGGGGGGACGGAGAACAGCAGCCAGCTAATGATTGCCTCTCCTGGTTGGGGAGGTAAACAACTCTGTTGTCAACTGGTAGAGCGTATCTGTGGCCTTATAATTCAAGTCAACCATGCAGGAAGAAGGAAAATAAAGGAAATGCAGTTTCATTTCCCATTAACTCCTCTGACCTGAATTAAAGTAGGAACGGAGGAGAACATGTGTAAGAGGAACAGCATGCAAACTTTACGAGGACAGGGCCGTGCCCATTTAGCCGGCCGTTTGAGGTGTGCACATTTTTCTGGTTCTTGTACAACATGAGTAAAAAATCCTCAGAGATGAATCGTAGCTCTAGAAGTTTAGAGAGTCTCTGCGTATGACAATATAAAAAGAACAAGAGCCGTGCTATACTGTAACCACTTCAGCAATATGGCACCCACCTGCCTCAACACCAAAGCCACTGGCAACTTGATGCAAAGCACAAACATCCAATACTCATTCTCAGAGAATCATTATTTCATCGGCTTGATGGGTGTCAGCTGCCTCCACTTTAAAAACAGGACAATTTTGGATATATCAGAAACTCTCAAAATGTCAGCAGTGAGTTTTACTAGGAGCCTCCACCGACGTGCTGAGTAATAAAAGCAATTTCAAGGCCCCTTGCAGTCATCTTGACTTCTGTGATTCACATTAGCGTCATTCTTAACACCAAGTAACCCAAATGGTTTATATATGTACACGTGGTCACGCAGAAAGGGTGAAGAGCCCTGCCTAG
Source organism: Nycticebus coucang (assembly GCF_027406575.1). Lineage (NCBI taxonomy): Eukaryota > Metazoa > Chordata > Mammalia > Primates > Lorisidae > Nycticebus > Nycticebus coucang. The sequence continues at coordinate 42,959,442 of NC_069799.1, read as the reverse complement.
ATGTTAGAGAAAACCTGAAATGTCACTCTCCTGTGTTTAGGTGGTGCTACCGTGAAACTGTAGGCAAGTCTTTCAATATTAAAGTGTGAGCCTGTATTACGAATTCTTGCATGTGGCTTGTAAGGAAGTCAGAAGGTCAGAGGCGTGAGAGGTTGGGGGTTAGCGTGAGTTACCAAGGACGCTGGGATGTGAAAGCTTCTGTGTGGCACCGTAGGCAGAGCCGCCACGTGCTGCCCTGTGTCCCCCAGCTCTCCCCACAGACGCCCCAGGTCCACTGAGCCATGGCCGGCCCTACCGTGACTGAGAGACAATCAAATGCGCACACCCGGAGGGTTTCAGTTTCAGAGTGTCTTGCAGAAAATACAGCCAAGGAGCACCATCTGGCACTCCATTTGCTAAATGTCCCGTTGATGTCAAATACCAGGAAATGTGGCTGTTTAAAGTCCCAGGGAATAAGATTTCCACTCCCAGCTTTCTTTTTTTGTAGAGACAGAGTCTCACTTTACCGCCTTCAGTAGAGTGCCATGATGTCACAGGACTCACAGCAACCTCCAGCTCTTGGGCTTCCGCGATTCTCCTGCTTCAGTCTCTCGAGCAGCTGGGACTACAGGCGCCCGCCACAACGCCCAGCTATTTTTTGGTTGCAGTTCCGCCGGGGTTGAGTTTGAACCCGCCATGGGTGGCGCCTGTGGCTCAGTGCGTAGGGCACTCCCAGCTTTCTTTTTTCTTTATTTATTTTTTGTAGAGACAGAGTCTCACTGTACCGCCGTGGCGTCACACGGCTCACAGCAACCTCTAACTCTTGGGCTTACGCGATTCTCTTGCCTCAGCCTCCCGAGCAGCTGGGACTACAGGCGCCCGCCACAACGCCCGGCTATTTTTTGGTTGCAGTTTGGCCGGGGCTGGGTTTGAACCCGCCACCCTCGGCATATGGGGCCGGCGCCCTACTCACTGAGCCGCAGGCGCCGCCCAGCTTTCTAATGGACACGCAGCGCTCTGCTCTCTCTGGGCACCCCACTCTGCGCCGATCACGCCACGCGCCGATAGAGGGCGGTGTTGCGTGTCTGCCCAAGCCCACGCCCCCGGGCTCTGGAGACCACCGAAGCGCTTCACTTTCTTCCACACCTCTGCACTGTTTAATAACAGAAGGGGGGCGATTAAAGCAGCTATGCCCCAAAACATACGTCTTCTGGTCAAAGCTCATTACTGCTCATCACTACTTTGATATTTGCAAAAGGCCTCATCTCTACCTTCAGTCCTGTTCGTCTCCAGCGCTTTTCAGATCAATTTGCCTTACTTTTCAGAAGTTTGAGATCCAGAAAGGTTAACTGGATGGCTGCAGGTTATTCGACCCAGAACCAGACAGGGCGAGAATGAGAACTCAGGGTTGCCACGTTCAAGACTAGAGGAGTTTTCCAAATGGTGCTCGGCTGGCTTTGAATGAAAAACACCCATGGGCTTCACTGGCTCTTGACTCGCTTAGGCATGGCTGTCGGGTTGGTAGTTACCTGGAATTTAGCAGACTGGGCTCCTGAACCCACCACCTATTAATTGCTGTTTATCCAGGTGAAAGCTGATAACCAAACCAGCTAATTAGGCCGGTTCTGTTGCCCAAGGCAAGAGTTAGCAGGGGTTGGGAAATAGACATAAAATCAGGCCAAACAGAAAAACTGATTAAAGTGCTTTGGGCTGTTAGCATTTCAGCCTTCCGTGTTCAGTCTTGACTACTAGTTAACTGAGAACAGATTGCCCAGAGCTCTGGAGCTGTCAGACCCCTCTCTTGCACTCTACCACCATTAACCCCTGACTCCAGCAGAATCTTGCTTTGCATTCCACATTCTAAAGGCATTGAATCGCTTTTTTTTTTTTTTTTTTTTTTGCTAAGCACACACTGGCCTTGGTGTTATCTACATACAAAGCTTTTTCGGCCTCATTTCAGGCCTGGAGACATGTTCTATTATGTAATGTTCTGGCAGTCGAGGAAGACGCAAACCTTCCCTGTTATGTATGAAGTGTCATCTCCAAAGTAGAGCCTGTTTCTTGCAAAATAGGTTTGATAAATTGATAAATGAAACCAACTGACAACAGCCCCGAAACAATACGGGATCCTTCATCACCCATGTATTTCTAAAACACCGTTAGGCAAAAGAAGGCTTTATGGTCTAAGGAGGTGTGTTCGTATATTCTGGAACGACGGATTAAGATGACAAAGAATTGCAGTCTGGACTTGACAGTAAACGTGCACTTGTCACTTGCTGTAATGTGGGCTGGTAGAGCGTAAGGGTCATGGCGAGATATACGGCACATTGAGCTGCAAAAGTATCTGGTTTGAATCTTTAGAAAATGTATCTCTCTGGTGTGTCTCTGTCTGGCACCTTACTGAACACAAAAAAACGCAACCTAAGAAAGACTGTTGGGCCTCAGGTTGGCAAGTGTTACTTTCGCTCTTAGTAAGCCCTGTGCCAGTCTTAGGGCAGTCGGAAAGGGTGGAGGAGAAGAGCACCGTGCTTTGATGGGTCTGGCCTGGTCTCAGATGACACACCCAGGTCTGAAGGGTTTGTGCCCACATCCTCTCCGCTGCAGCTGGTGGCTGGTGACAACCACCTTTGCAAGAACTGGCATTTACAGTACCAGTCGTTCACGCCAGTTAGAACTCAGCTGGATCTTGATATCAACGGGCCAAAGGCTTATGGCTCTTGGCTACATCTTAAATTAGTCTGGGAGCTTCAGAAGACCTCCCTAAACCATCTGGCCTAAAGTTAGTTCAAGTGTCTCCAATCCCAAATGGCACCTTGGCATCCAGCTGCCTTGAATGCAGACGACTCTTTCATCTAAAGTCATCACCAAATGTCGGATGCAAAAGAAATCCTAAAGATAATGGGGTCTAAACTCTCTCGCTTTACACACAAGGACACCAAGGATCAGAGAAAGGTGGAAACTTGCCCCAGGTTGGGAAGGGCTCACAGTTGGCTCCTGTAGGCACTGTTCCTCAGAAGCTCTCTGAGTGTTGGGTTACGACTCTTGGTAACTTTTTGAATTGTTGGGCAGATGACAAGAATGAACTCACGTATTGTAGTGTGCCTCAGACTTGCCTAGAATATGGGTTAAACATGATGGTTTTGTACCCCATCCCTAACTCCACCAGAGATATGGATTCAGGTTTCTAGAAACCTGAATAAATGGAGATAAATGGAGATAAAGGAAAGTCTTGGCTCTCTCATAGTGGCATAGCTTCCAGTTGCTGATCTATTTTTCTGTCTTTTGGTTTCAGCTCAGCCATAGACAGGATGCTTCTGAGAATGCAGCTCAATTTTACAAGGTTAGGAATAACTGTTTTCTTTTTTCTCTTGCCTCTAGTCAGGACATAGAAATAAATATTGTGTCTAGCTGTTTGCCCTTATTATACCCAACAGAACTGTGGTCCCCAGTCCTCTGGGCTGTGAACCACCACCAGTTGGTGGCCTGTTAGGAACAAAGCACCGTGCCACACAGAAGGAGATGAGTGGTTTCGCTTTGTCTATAGTTACAGCTGTTTCCCCCTTGCTCCCTTTACTGGTTTAGCTCCATCTTCTCTCTGAACAGTGGTGGCATTACATTCTCGTAGGAGCGTGAACCTTGCAGCAAACTACACAGGCCAGGGATCTAGGTTGCACGCTCCTTATGAGAATCTAATGCCTGATAATCTGAAGTGGAGATGCAATGTGGTAGAATTATCCCAGAATATCCCTCTGCCACTCCCCATCCCAACTGCAGTCTGTGGGAAAATTGTCTTCTATGAAACTGGTCCCCGGTGCCAAAAAGGTTGGGGACTGCTGCATCAGGTGTGAGTCCACACCTACTGTGTAGAACATAGGCCATAATGCCTTAAATTGCAAAGTTCTATTGCTACCATAGGACTGGACCAAGCTAGAACTTTCATTCAAATGGATAGCCCATGGAGGTGTTATATAGTATTCATAATATCTTGGTACATCTTCAGGGTCTAAGAGTTAACATTATTCACTTAATAGAACACATCTGTTCTTGGCATCTGGGTACAAATTCATGCAAATGTTTTAGCTCAACATGATGGTACCCAATATATATATAAAATATATATATATTTTTATTTTGAGACAGAGTTTCACTCTGCTGCCCAGGCTAGAATGCTATGGTGTCAGGCTAGCTCACAGCAACCTCAAATTCCTAGGTTCAAGTGATCCTCCTGCCTCAGCCTTCCCAGTAGCTGGGACTATAGGTGCCTGCCACACCTGGCTAGTTTTTCTACTTTTAGTAGAGACAGAGTCTTGCTCTTGCTCAGGCTGGTCTCAAACTCCTGGGGTTGAACAATCCTCCTGCCTCAGCCTCCCAGTGCTACGATTATAGACATTAACCACTTTGCCTGGCCTCAGATATACTTTTTTTTTCCTGATTTTGACCACAGCAAATTTTCTACTATTTTCTAGAACCTGAATAATTAAAGTCCGTGGCAGTGGTGAGTAGAAAATTCACTGTGTCATTTTTCTGTTCTGCCTATGTTATTTTAAAATTATATTTTCAAAATATTTAAAAATTGCCTGAACACTGTATAAAGACCCAGCTTCTTAAAAAAAAGTTCTGATTTTGTTTATTGAGAAGGCAAAATTATAATCAAGGAACAGTGAAGAGAAAATAATTTGCTATTCCAACATATTAAACGATTCCATTCCCTTCAATTTTCTTTTCATTCTTGCCCATATACCTGCAATTCAAGGAGGATTGTTTTCTAGTCTGAGCTCAGCCATTAATAAGTATGATCCTGGGAAAGGAACTTAACTTTAATAAGTGGGAATAAATGTTTGCATCATTCATGTCATTGGGTAGTTATGGGCTTAAGCGATCCTCCTGCTTCAGCCCCTGAGTAGCTGGGATTACAGGCACCTGTCACAACGCCTGGCTAATTTTTCTGTTTTCAGTAGGTCTTGAAGTTGCTCAAGCTGGTCTTGCACTCCTGACCTCAAGCGATCCACCTGCCTGGGCCTCCCAGAGTGCTAGGATTACAGATGTGAGCCACGGTACCTGGTCTATGATGGCCTTTTTCTTAAAAAGAAAAAAAAAAAATTGTAGGACTATTTTTATCTTATTTTTAGCAGCTTTATTGAAGTGTCATTGATATATCAAGAACTACCCATATTTAATATGTACAATTCCATGAGTTTGAATATAAGCCAACACCCATGATGCTGTCACCACTATCAAATAACAGATGTATCCAACGTCTCCCAACATTTCTTTACATCTCCCCCCTTTCTGTGCTAAGAACACTTAATGTGAGATCTGCCCTTTTAACAAATTTTGAAAAACACAATACCATACTGTTAACTATCGATACTCTATGTTGTACAGCAGATCTCTAGACCTTATTCATCTAGCATAACTGAAACTTTATACTCATTGAATAACTCCCCATTCCCTCCCCCCTGCCCCCCAGCCCTGGGAAGCGCTGTTGTATTCTTTGCTTCTGTGGGTTTGGCTATTTTACAGACCACCTGTAAGTGGAGCCACATAGTATCTGTCCTTCTGTCACTGGCTTATCTCACTCAGCCTACTCATACTGTCCCCTAGGTTCACCCATGATGTTGCAAATGGCAGAATCTTCTTCTTTTCAAAGACTGAGGAATAATATTCCATTGTAGGTGTACACCACATTTTCTTTATCCACTCCTCCATCAATGGTCCCTTGGGTCGTTCCCGTGTCTTGGTTGTTGTAAATAATGCTACAGTGAACTTAGGAACGTAGACATCCCTTTGAGATTCTACTTTCAATTATTTTGGGTATATACCCCAAAGTGGGATTACTAGGTAATATATATGGTAGTTCTATTTTTGAGTTTTCTGAGGCAACTCTACCATATTACATTTCTAGCACCTGTGTACCAGGGTTCCAATTTCTCCAGGTACAGATGGCTGACAGGCCTATGAAAGGATGATCAGCATCATTAATTATTAGCAAAATGCAAATCAAAGCTACCACACATAGTAGGTTGGTGGCTGTCATCAGAAAACAAAAGATAAGAAGTATGGGCTGCGAGGGCTTCTATCACTTAGGTTTGGAATGACCTACAGCCACTTCTGCTCAATCAAGATGGCGAAATCAGTCAGGAACCCAGGGGTTGGGGGGGTGCAGCTCTCATCTCTCTACATGAGTCAAAGAATTTGCAATCATTGTTTGCAAACCACCACAAAGAAGCCATAGCCATTCATTCATTCAACCAACCAGCATTTATTAAGCCCAGGTACCAGGCTCTACACTGGGAAAACTTACGAAGAATTCAGCATGTCTCTGTCTGCCTTGGGGAGTTCACGGTCTGGTACAGAGAAGCCAATGCACTTGGAGAGGATTTCTGTGGTGCTTGCTCATTCAGGTTTTTGGCCTCTGATGCCCTCCTCTCTGGGACTGAATTAAGCCAGCTAGCAACAAGTAGTTTTCAATTTGTTTTTATTTCTACCCCTTGGCTTGTGCTCTCTGGATAGTGGGCGCTGGAATTCTGAGTGTTTGGCAGCGAGGCCCATTCTAAATGTAAACAGATGGAGAAAGTGCCAGCGTGGCTGAGTGTAATACATTCTAATGCAGGAACACGCTGATACTGGTTGGGCAAATGCAGCCGCGTTAAACAACTGTGTTTGCTCAACCCTTTCCAGGAGGGCCCAGAAGTGTCACATCAGGGAGATGTGTGGGGGAGGCTGGGTGGCACCATTTCAGTCCAATAAGCATTTGAGCAGCAGCCTGTTTGTTCATGAGCTTTCACGGGAATAGACCAGCTTGGCTATAGTGACTTTTAATCGTTTCTTTTATGGTCTCTGGCTTTGGGATGTTTTTTTTTTTTTTTTCCAGGGCAGACAATGTAATCAAGCCACCTCAAACCAACCTCTTACAGCTACCACCTAAAATAAGTTCTTGACTGAAATAGATCCCATTGCCAGGTTGGCCATATTTGACTCAGAATCAGTCTTTTCTGTCTGTGCTGCCTCTCCTGGCCTGCTCTCCTGGGCACAGTGAAGGGCTGAATGAGTTCAGTCTCCCCTCCAGTTCAGTAGCAGGGTTTTCTTTCTTTTGCTTTTCTTGGTCAGGGACAGAAGAGGTAGAACTCCATTGCTGCCACTGGAGGGTTGCCCAGAGAATCACTTACTCAACCATACTTCTCCTTGTGGGCTGGAAAAAATGTCTACAATCAATCGCCATTAAAAAAAATTTCTTTTTAGACAGAGTTTTACTTTGTTGCCCTCAGTAGAGTGATGTGGTGTCACAGCTCACAGCAACCTTAAACTGCTGGGCTCAAGCGATCCTCTTGCCTCAGCTTCCCAAGTAGCTGGGACTACAGGTACTCACCAAAACACCTGGCTAGTTTTTCTCTTTTTAGTAGAGATGGAGTCTTGTTTTTACTCAGGCTGCTCTTGAACTCCTGAGCTCAAGCAATCCTCCTACCTCGGCCTCCCAGAGTGCTAGGATTACAGGTATGAGCCACCGCACCTGGCCCCATCAGTTGCCATTTTGATAGCTTATAGCACTGTCTCTAGAAGGTTCACTGAAACTCAGCTATTAGCTGATTGAGTGTATTAACTCCTGTATAATAGTGACCACAGTAATCAACATTTATTGGGCAATTAGTACATGCCAGACACATTGCCCCCTCTCTTCTCGCCATATCTTATAAAATCTCTGCATTGTGAGTGACCATTTTATGAGGAGGCACATTTGTAGATGAGGAAACCGAGGCTCCTGGCGGTTAAATAGCTTGCCCCAGGACACAGCAAGGAAGGACCAGACCCAGATTTGAGCCCATGTCTGTCTTACTCCAAAACTCTTACTTTAAAACACTGAACAGTTACATGGTTAGCAGAGCGTAGGACTTTGGGAGGTTGAGATACGGGTATCTGACAATTATGTTTCTGTGGTGGGATCTGGAGGAGAAAGAGCCAGGTCTTTCTTAGGGACAGTACTTGGGATACTGAGAAGATGAATAAAAATAGGATGTAGGGGGTGCTAAGCATAAATCTGTACGTCCAGGGTTTGTGAACACCTGCTATGGAGGAGCTGTGGGGTCACCTGCTTGCTGGCTTCATGCAAATAGCGAGAAGTAGAAGAAGGGTTTCCACTTGGAGGCAGCAGTACCCCCTTATCTAAGTCCCCTCGTTTCCTGTCTTGTTACCCTCTGTATTTTCCTGCCACCTGTCAGGGTCTTATCCGTGCCATTGATGGCTGAGTCTGACATTACCTTGTCAAACCAAACTCATGGCAGTTACACCAACAAGGATAGCTCAGAGTTACATAGCACTTACCCAGGCACTGTTTAAGCTCTTTATACATGTGGTATATTAATGTAAAATTCCTAATGACTGAGGATGGTAGTTGTCATCATTGCCCTCCTTATATGGCATGAAGAGGGTAGGGCAGTGTTTTTCTTTTTCTTTCTTTTTGAAACAGAGTCTCATTCTGTCACCCTTGGTAGAGTGCTATGGTATCACAGCTCACAGCAACCTCAAACTCCTGGGCTTACGCGATTCTCTTGCCTCAGCCTCCCGAGTAGCTGGGACTACAGGCGCCCGCCACAATGCCCGGCTATTTTTTTTGTTAGTTGCCACTACTGTTTTAGCCAGGTTTGAACCTGCCACCCTTGGTATATGGGCTGGCATTCTACTCACTGAGCCACAGGTGCTACCCAGAGCAGTGTTTTTCAACCTTTTTTTTATCTCACGGCACACTTGAACCTATAGTTAAACTTCCATGGCACATTTAAATTATGTTGATCCCTCCCCCTCAAAAAAAAAAAGTAAAAAAGAGAATATACTTACTGTGCTTTGAATTTCTTTTGAAAATAATACAATTAATGATCTTTAAAAAATTTCTCAGCACACCTAAGATTCTCTCACAGTACACCAGTTGAAAAGCACTGGTGTAGGGACTTACAGAGTTCTGGATCTTTCCTTTGTTCAATTGAGACCAGTGAGTCTCAAAATCATTCCCAGCACTATTTTCTGTGCCTATCACAGTGAGTGAGTTTGGAGGAATTAGTGATACTATGAGGTTAGGAAGGGACCAGTAAGGAATGAACAGGAGTCACTTGTGAGAGGCAGGAGGATGACCTTTCGTCAGGAACAGCAACTGGGTGCCTTGCCCTCTGGAAAATCTACCCACTGCCCATCTACAAGTCAATTAGCTCACCCAGAGGTCAGGATCCTCTCTGGGTCTGCAGAGGCCATACCAGCCCAGCCTCACTCCTGATTGCCCTGAATTGCCCTATGTGTGTGTGTGTGTCTGAGCAGGGAAACCCCAGGGGAAGAAAACAAGAGAAAGCATGAGCTCAGAGCCAAGGGCACTGTGATCACCTGCAGAGTGGCTGAGGGGGCTTGGAAACCCAGCAAGCCCCTGGAGGAGCAGCAAGAGCTTTGCTGGTGACCCAATGGATGAGGAGCAGCTGGGCTCATGCCTGCATCATCCTGGCTTGTCCCTGATGGACTGGAAGTACTTTCCTCCAAGTGAGCACTTAGTGCCAGCAGAGAGAATCGATGGGAGAGAGGGGGCCTGGAGGTGTCGGAGGAGTCATCAATATTTTATACTGTTGAATCAAATGGGAGAAACAAAGCTATTTCTTTTTCAAATGGAAGTGGTGGAGACTTCATTCCATTCAAGATTAATAGGCACACTGCCCAGTAATCAGAGCTTGGAGGCAAAGCAAGATGGGGCGGTTGAGATTGTGAAACTTAAAACCAAAAGGACAAGGAGGATGGGGGAGGGGTGTTTAGTGGTGAAATCCGCAGGCAACGGGGGTCGGCTGATGATGTGTCTTCCTCAATACATTCTGGAAAGTGTGTACACTGGGGCGTGTTATTCAGAGTACCAGAACATTTAGGGAAAGCCTATTAAGTTACTTGTATAAGGCCGGGAGCAGTGGCTCATGCCTATAATCCTAACACTCTGGGAGGCCAGGGTGGGTGGATTGCTTGAGCTCAGGAGGTCAAGACCAGCCTGAGCAAAGTGGTCTGTGTGTGTGTGTATTTTTTTCTAAAAATAGAAAAACTAGCCAGGTGTCATGGTGGGCTCCTGTAGTCTCAGCTACTAAGGAGGCTGAGGCAAGAGAATTGCTTGAGGCCAAGAGTTTGAGGTTGCTGTGAGCTATGACTCCACAGCACTCTATGCAGGGTGACAAAGTGAGACTCTGTCTCAAAAAAAAAAAAAAGTTATTTGTATAATACTACTAATCATGCCTAAATAGAATATGTGTCCTTGTGAGTTTGGCTTGAACAACGACATCAAGGGTGTACGTGTGTAATCCTCAGGGCAGAGAGATTGGGAGGGGTGGCCTTGTTCTTCCCCTGCCCCCAGCCAGGGCCTGTCCTGCCCCAAATCCTTCCAGAATACTGAATATGTAGGTTATTTGCAAGAATTGACAGGGACAGATATCTCACCCTTTGCTTTGGGAATTTCCTTTCATGTTTAATGGCCTCTGAAAGCAAATGGAAGGTGATTTTCCAAGCCATTCCCTTTGCTTGACCTGTTTCCAAAACACCGTGTCCCCACCTGCTCCATTCTATGAAAGGAGAACTTGGTGGTGTTTCCTTCTTAGCCTGTGCCCTATTTCTCTCTTGAGATCTGAGTTATTCTGAGGAAGTCAGTTCAGAATTTATAGTCAGGGGGAGAGGTGGGTCAGCTGCCCCTTTTCAAGGGAAGGAAGGTAGGGTGTAGCTGACCCTTCTATAGTTTTCTTTGAGCTTAAAACAGGCTTCCAGGAAACGTGGCCACTCAGCTTAGCCTTTCTTCCCAAGAAGAAATACACAGATGCAGAGAGCACAGATAGATCTACGTGGTCACATCCTGTGGGTCGGTGCAGCCCAGGTCACAGGAGGAATAGAAGATAAGCTCACATTTCCTGCCTGCCAGGGGCATGAAGACTTTCAACTTTTGTCTCTAGCTCTCAAGGGCTCTCGGCTACACTCAGACCTCTGCTGGGGGAGCTGGACTATCTGAGACTGTCCTTAGCCACTCCAGAAAGGAGGAGCCTCAGTCTGATGACTCTTGACCTCAGAGAAAGTGTGGCCTAGTTTGGGAGTCACAGAGAGAGGAGAAATAGCAAGCAAAGCAAGATGGAATGTTCCCTTTCCGGCTCCTTCTTCATCTGACCCAGTTGCTAACCCTCTGACTCTTGGCAGCCACGATCAGACAGAGGCTCGAAGACTTCCTCTCTGCTATTCATTCTCCTTTCTTTTTCTTTTCTTTTCCTTTTTTAAAATTTTAAGACAGAGTCTCACTTTATCACCCTGAATAGAGTGCTGTGACATCACAGCTCACAGCAACCTCAAACTCTTGAATTCAAGTGATCCTCCTGCTTGAGCCTCCCAAGGAGCTGGGACTGCAGGCATCTACCACCATGCCTAGCAGTTTTTCTATCCTTAGTAGAGACGGGATCTTGCTCTTGCTCAGGCTGGTCTTGAATTCTGGAGTCCCAGCAACCCGCCTGCTTCGGCCTCCCAGTGTGCTGGGATTACAGGCGTGAGCCACCGTGCCTGGCCTCATCCTCCTTTCTAAGGATCCCACCTGCCTGCCCACAGAAGAAATGCTAGGTGTGGCCCTGAAAGAGGGGAGGCAGCAGCTCGATGTGGGAGGCCCTGCTGGTGACAGACGCTGCCTGTTCATGCTCTGTCTTGCTCCCTAACTCCCACTGGGGGGCCAGTGACACTCCATCACCCACAGTCTCCCTTAGTGCTGGTGGCCCACCTGGGCATGGGCTTTAAGGCAATGGTGCTCTTTCTTTCAAGTCCCATTAATCCAGTAAATATTTACCATCCACCACTCAATTGAAAACAAAACATAACAACATTCCCCAACCAGCCTCTGCCCCCCACCCCCCACCCCCAATGCCCCACAATCAGTCCCAGGAGAAACTGTACATTCAGGGTCAGGATATTGAAGAAGATGATGTTACCGCCCTCTCTCAGCTTCTCTATTGTTTTCTTTTAAACAATATGGAAGGTTCTTGCTTGGGATCACACATCCCCAGGCCCTTGCTGACGGGCTGGTGTGCACGGATGTGGGGAAGGAGGACAAGCTCCTGGAGTGGGCCCTGCTTCCAAGACCCAGCACCAGGCAGGGCAGTTCACCCCTTTATGAAGTGCGGACCAAGTTTTCTAGAACTAGACCAGGTCTGCACAGCACCTGGGACTTGCGGGACACTCAGCACATGTGTTTGTCTTTACAGGAGAAGTGTCTGAGCGTCAGGCTTCTCTTTAGTGCCTGCAGCCACACACAGGCTCTTGAGAATGGGGACTCACAGCATCCTACCCTTATGACATTTTTATTTTCTTTCTGTACCTTTTCTTTCGTTTTCTTTCTTTTTATGCCCCACCCCCCCACCGTCTTCTCTCCTTTCTCAAAATTTCCTCCACAGTTTTCTAGAACCAGAGTTCCCTTTCCACTACTATCCCTCTTGGAGTCCTTAGAAGAGGACTTTCACCTCCCTGGGACGCTCTTTGCTCCTCATGGAATAGAAGTTAGACAGCAGTTCAAGAAGATGTCATCGAGGCTGATCCAGTTACGAAGACGGTCAAGGGCTTGGAGTTCCCTCTGAATGCTCTGACCAGCCAGCCCACTCAGGGTGGCTTCTGGGGAGCCCTCAGGGAGTCCTGGAGCACACACTACCAAACTCTTCCAATTACAGATGTCATCTCTCATAGTACGATTTTTTTTTTTTTACACTTAAGGCAAAATACATGAACATTTATTTATCGTTCATTTATTTATTTTTTATTATTGGGGATTCATTGAAAGCAGGTTGCACTGATTGCATTTATTAGGTGAAGTCCCTTTTGCAGTTGTATCTCACAGTACAATTTAAAATTGCACACGAACTGTATGGCCACCCTGTATTTTTCATTTTCTCTCCTGTCCAATTTTAGGCATTATCAGAACAAAAGCAACAGCAGCTGTGAATGCCATGCCAAGTGGCTGAGACAGGGTTTTCTCCCGGCTGTCACGGAATGTGTGTCATCCTCTGGAAGACTCATTTCTGCCAGTGCAGAGATGTGACCTTGGTCACTCTCTCTCCCTTTTCCAGATCATCTGTGCCAAACAGGAGCCGTAAAAGAGGCTGATGAGTCTGAAAACACTTGTGACATATTTGAGGTTTCAAAGCATTTTTCTTTCTAATTGTACAATGAGGCTCTTTCTTAAAAAAAAAATTGTGAGATGAATTTTGGTACACTGTGCATAGTCATTCCATCATCATACTGTGATTGAGTCCACCCTCCGAGGGCAGGGCCCAAATCTAACCATTGAATTATTTATCAACAAAATTCCCCCTCCCCCTTACATCCCCACACAGATATTAAAACGTATCTCTAATATGCTTTTAAAACTATGCTCTAGGTTCATGACCTCGCCTTCAGGGAATCATTACATCCTCATCAGTTGACAATGCCAGGGATTAGTCAGGTCCAAAGAACATGAGCACGTCACAGAGACTGACTCAGCGCAGCCTGGAGGCCCTTCCTGCCGGGCGCAGGTCTAGGGTCACACTGAGGTTTTCAACACCATGTGGGTTTCAGCAAGGTAGGGCTGGGGACCATGCTGCTGCTCTTGGGATTCATCTGCTCCACAAGAGATGGAATGGAACGTGGACTGAATGCACATCCCCCAGAAGCTGAAGAGGCTTAAAAGCCTTAGTTTTAGTGAAAATTTAAGATGCAAAACCTGTCAGGACCATTTGCTATCAGAAATGTGACATCATCCTATTGACTTTTTTTCTCTTAACATGCATAAGACTGGGAATCCAGGAGTGAGGCAGGTAGCTCTGGTGGGGTTGGGCAAGCTGTCTATAAGTTTCAAATCCTGTGAATTGTGGTCCAGGGAAAGAAGTGCACATTCCTGGGAAGGCTGTTCCTTCAGGAGCTGAGATGAAGATGCTGATGGTAGCCACGGGCCAAGCTTCTGCAGAAGGCTGCAGATGCATAGCACCTGTTAGGAATTCTTTGAATTTAATAGATCAAGGTATGAGCTTACCATTCAGGAGAAGGAAACTGCAGGTAGCTCAAAGGAACTCTGAACAGTTCTGTGAATAGCCCCACAAAGGAAAAACTATAGCCCCATAATAAATTCCAAAAGAACCAACTGCTAGTAATTCTGTTACATGAAACTATGGAGACTCAAGTAGTCATGCAATAAATAATTATGTGTCTACTCTGCAAAAAAAAAAAAAAAAAAACGGCAGCCAGGAGAGGCAAAGATGAACACAATGGTCCACATCCTCAAAGAATCTGTCATTTGAAAGGGAATTTTATTTATCTCAGATAAAGCCAGATTATTAGAATGAACTGTATGAAATTGTCAATACTCAACTATTGTTTTTAACCTATAAAAATGCCTATCTGTTTCATATGGTTTGACCTACTGTGTACACTGGAGACCTGATTATGACCTTTTCATTTCACGATGGCAGGAAGATCTCTGTGTGGAATTGAGAATGAAATCCCGCTTGTCCACCAAGGTCAAGTCTGATTCATAGAGTGTCCCAAGCCAACGTCACCTAGGATTTCCCACCATCACAATCAGAATTAGTCTGTCCCTCTCTGGCATTCTGCTGGTTGCTAGCTAGCAGCTTATGAAATACAAACCTTTAATTATAGCTATTGGTGTTCATAAAGCCCTTTTAAAATTACAAACTCTTTGAGGATGTAGACCATCATATACATCTTTGTTTTTGAGACAGTTGCCCTGGGGTTGAGTGTTCCGGCATCATAGCTCACAGCAATCTCAAACTCTTGGGCTCAGGCAATCCTCTTGCTTCAGCCTCCCGAGTAGCTGGGACTTCAGGTGCCTGCCACAACATCTGGCTAATTTTTGTATTTTAGTAGAGAGAAGGTCTCATTCTTGCTCAGGCTGGTCTCGAACTCTTGAGCTCAAGTGATCCACCTGCCTTGGCCTCCTAGAGTGCTAGGATTATAGGCGCGAGCCACCTTGCCTGGCCCATCACATATGTCTTTTCATCTCCTGGCTGCCTTTTTTTGCAGAGTGGTCATGTAATTATTTATCGTGTGACTACTTAAATCTGGATAGTTTTACTCTTTGAACAGAATTGATCACTACCAGTTGATTATTTTGGAATTTACAATGGGACTGTAGTTTTTCCTTCGTAGAACAATTCTCAGAACTGTTCAGAGTTCTGTTGAGCAACCTGAAGTTTCTCTCTCCTGTTTCCATGTCTGCTGTTCTCTCTGAATGGTAAGCTCATACCTTTCACCTGGCCAACTCCTACTAAACCTTGAGCTTCCACTCAAGGATGATCTCCATCTTAAACTCTGCCAGCTCGGGCTGGATGTCCCTTCCAATTTCCACAGTGTCCTAAGCTCATCTTTAGCAGAACAATGGGAGCCTTCAGTCCAGCAGTGGCTCTTCTTAGCCGGCGACAGAACATGTTTCCTTTGCCACAAACTACTTCTCTTTGCTTCTGTGATGTTACATGAACTGCAGACTCTTTGTTCTTGGTCTATTCCATCACTTGCTTTCTTTGGACAGGACAAAGCCCAGTGAGGAAGATCAAGCTCTAGGTCTTGACATGCTAATGCTCGACCTTGACTATGATCAAACATGGAACGTTTCAGCTGGGCCTTGGTAGCTCATGCCTGTCATCTTAGCACTCTGGGAGGTGGGTGGATTGCCTGAGCTCAGAAGTTTGAGAGCAGCCTGAGCAAGAGCTAGACCCCATCTCAACCCAAAATAAAAAAGTGTCCAGGTGTTGTGGTGGACACCTATAGGCCCAGCTACTCGAGAGGCTGAAACAAGAGGATTGCCCGAGTCCAAGAGTTTGAGGTTGTTGTGAGCTATGACACCATAGCACTTTACCCAGGGCGACAGATTGAGACTCTGTCTCAAAAGAAAAGCCAAAAGCAAAACAGAAAAACATGGAATGTTGCAATGGGGATTAATTTGTTGGTGGTAGAGGCAAATTTTAGGTAATTAAATAAAAATACACCCTGCCAGGACCATCTTGCCTGCCTGGAAATAAAATGCAAAGGCAGGAGAGAGTTGACATTCTGGTTGTTCAGAGTCAGCCTCCTGAGGTTTCAGAGCTGGAATGTGGTGACCAAATCAGACAAGAAACAACCCCTCCAGCTGTCAAACAAGACTCTCAGTTCTGCGTATAAGCAAGGAGCAAAGACATCTGTAGACTTGCCAAGCCTATGTCAGAAATGATGAATAGGAGGCAAAAACTCACATCCCCAGATGGTGAAATTGTTGTGCATCTTTGTCACCGCCTTCCCAATGGAGGAAGTGGGGAGAGGCAGCCTTTGAGTCCTACTTAAATGAGGCCTGAACCTTAAGCAAGGTAATCAAACCCTATCCTAGGGGCCTATGCCTGGGAGCAGGGGGCAGTGCTATGAGTCACTCCACTCATGCAGCTTAGTCATTTCGAGGCAGAGTTGTGCCAGCTCAACACCCAGTAACATTTTCCACTCGGTGAGCATCCATCAGCGGGAGATAACCAGTCATCTCTAGACTGTGCTATGGGCCCCTGCTCTGAGGCTCAGCCAGTTCAAGGGGACTGGAGGTAGCACCTTTGCGTCCAGCTTGGGTGCCAGCTGACATTCACCCCAGGGTGCCACCCCTACCAGTGCTACTCCTTGGCACTGAGCTAAGATTGGGGGCTTTTACATATTTAATGTGTCTAAAGATTATCACATAACTGAAACAACATTTAAAAAAAAAAAAAAACAACCCAAAACTTGGCTCTACTGGGTGAAGCTAATATTAAAGGCCAGCATTCTACTGAGAGATAAGCTATGGAAATGCTCACAAGGGCCCTGAACACCAAAAGTGGCTTGCAGCAGCCATAGCTGGCTCAGCCCAGACGGCTGGCATTCTCAGAAGTTGTGTCCAGAGGTGGCAGTGGTCAGGAAGTGCTTTGAAAGTCCATGGCTTAGAACTTGGCACGGCCACCGTGGAGATTGTTTATGCTCCAAATTTAGGCGTGGATGTCGGTGCAGAGCAGAAAGGCAGAGGAATGGGGGACTTGCTGCGAATTGGTTTAGTCTAAGCTCAAGTCTAGCCTCCTTTGACAGACACAACTGTTATTACTAAGAGACTGAAACGAATCAAAGCTATTACATAGATGTGCCAAGCCTCAGAGACGATGTAGTTATGTGCACAGAACCATGTTGATGGGTCATTTATGGCAAACTCCTCTGCACAAAAGAGGGTCGTGGAGTAGCAAAGTGGGACTGTTGGGAGGAGGAAGGCTGCTAATGGAAAATGAAGAGCTGCCTGGGATGCAACCAGACAGGGGACAGGTGTGTGCTCCCTGGGCGTCCTCCCCATTGCAAGTTGGAACTAAGCAATCTCCAACTTGCTTGTGAAACTGATCTTAACCCAAACAGGCATAATCTCCTCTTGCTTCCATTAAGTGATTTATTAAGATTTTAACATAAGAATGCATGTTTCATATACTTCCTTTTTCTTGGACAACACGGTTGATATGACTAAGGAGTTTGGGGGTGACAGGGGAGGGAAGGCATACCTGAATTAATTAGCCACCATTAGGGAGGTTAACCTATGTTCTGATTTAATCTTTTTTCCTTTTTGTCTTTTACATAGACCTTTATATTTATGTGTAATTCTTTTTTTTTTTTTTTTTTGTAGTTTTTGGCAGGGGCTGGGTTTGAACCAGCCACTTCTGTTATATGGGGCCAGCGCCCTACTCCTTTGAGCCACAGGTACCACCCATGTAATTCTTTTTTTTTTTTTTTTTTTTGAGACAGTCTCCCTTTGTCATCTCTGGTAGAGTGCCATGGCATGAGAGCTCACAGCAACCTCAAACTCTTGGGTTCAAGGGATCCTACTGCCTCAGCCTCCTGAGTAACTAGGACTACAGGTGTCCACCACAATGCCCAGTTATTTGTTTTTTCGAGACGGCGGTCTCGCTCTTGCTCAGGCTGGTCTTGGACTCTTGAGTTCAGGAAATCCACCTGCCACAGCCTCCCAGAGTGCTAGGATTACAGGTGTGAGCCACTTTGCCCAGCCTAATGGGTAATTCTGAAAACATCACTGGAGATGGCTATTCTAATATACATTTTTGCAGATGAGGGAACTACAATTGAGCAGTGCTAAATGAGTTTTGGCGATCTGAGAGACCAAGATAGACACCCCTCTGTCAATGAAGACAGACCCTAAGATTAAGGGAACAAAAGTTACCTGTAGGTCGAGTGACGGGTTTGGAGCTTGGCTGGCTTAGCAACTCTCTAAATTTCTACAGCTGTAAGAAAAACCACACTCTTGCTAAACTCCCTAACAATAAGAGCGATCAGGCAAATTGTCAGACCCTTACTAATTCTGATTTACAACCCAGAACACAGCTCTGGTTGGCAGAAGACTGGCCTTGCAAACATTCTTTCTTAAGAATGAGCAATGCCAGACCTCAAGCCAGTTCCAGCCAGTTGAAGGAGACTGGACACAGAACTGTCTTTGTGTCCTATCATTCACCTTTTGACATAAAGAGCCAACTATCACCTCATTTTAATGCTAAAACCTTACCCCAAAGTGAACCCGATGTGTATCACATATATGTTTACATATTACACATGCGCTTAGCTGCCCTCATGAATATATATAGCTTTCCTCCTCAAACTTGCTAAATGTGTATAGCTACATTGCCTACTACAGACCTGGTAGTCATGTAGTAGACCTTAGGCCCTTTCCATCTAAGAGAGAGTGACTTCAGTCCACACTGGAGGCTGTCTCTCCCCAGTCTGCAAACACAATCACCCAGAAAGCTCTCCCTCAGACTAATCAGCCATCTTGGTGGTCTTTTGCAAGACATGCCCCATGTCACAAAGTTATCAAGAGAAAGAGATCTCAAACTGAGGTCCCCATCTCCAAACCCAATGCTCTTCCTGAAAAAATATGCAGTCCTCCTTCTATAGACTATAGATGATAGGGACAAAATTTGGTTTCTAGGACTGGTTGAGCTTCATGAACATGCTACCATCTTACCTTCGCATCTCCAGGGTCTTCATCCAGAATGTTTGTTCCTCCACATCTTAGGATTCTGGGTTCATCTGGGAGAGCTGAGCTGCCGAGGGGGCTTTGGGATTGATTGCCAGGCTCCTTGGCCTTGGGGTGTGGGGTAAGAGGCCTGCACAAAGGGGGAAATGAGGTTCCGATTTCTGCACAGGTATTGGGGAGGGCAGAGCGTGCATGTGCCCCAGAGCAGACCCCTGTGTCCCAAGCTGCGAGGAATACTGAACTTAGGACAGGTCCTCAGCAGCCTGGAGGAAATTTCATGATAAAAGATGTATCGAAGAGTAATGGGTAAAGCGCTTTTGGCAACTGCAAGATCGAACACCACTTGGGAGACAGTCTGAGGAGAAGAACTTTCTCTAGGATGAGTTTGCAAACTGTCAGACCTTGTAGGATGACAGCTCTGATGGCCATTCCAGAAAAAGAGTTCCAGATTGCTTTGAAGATGCTGGCATCAGTGCAGACCTTCCCAAGGGCAGTACGCGGAAGGTGACCAAGGTGATATTCAGCAATGAGGTAGGTGGCACTTTTTCTAGGATGAGTTCACAGACTGAATTGTCCACCCTTGTGTGTGTGAGCATTCATGAAACAGGTGCTGGGAGGCAGGGGCTGAAAACCCCCAGACACACAGGCTCTGTCCTCAAGGAAATTCCAGTTTCATCCAGGGGACAAGGTTGTAACCCTGGGCTTCTCCCACACCCATCCCTAGCACATACCTGAGTGAGGGTTCTGGGGCTGGGCCTTGGGGTGCACAGTGAACTAGATGCCACAGCCCACCTTGATGTCCACTCAGGGCTGGGGAATCCTGGACGTGGGCACAGAATGGGGTGGGAGGATGAGGAGGTGCCACTCCCCCACACAGAAGGAAGGAGTGATGGAAAACCAAGGGAGTGAAGTAATGAATGCATTCATTCATTCTGCAAATGTTGAGTAGAGCCTGCAATGTCTCCTGGGTGCTGGGACTACGGCAGCGCAGAAAACAGAATGAAAAAAACCCATTCTCATGGAGGCGATGGGCCTTGATCTCTTTGCATAGTATTCAGATAGGTGGAGAAATGGAGGAAGAGAGGAGATTCTATTCTCAACCCGAAACGGAGGAAACTGAGGCTTCACCGCTCACAAAGTGGTAGATGCAAGAGGGAAACACAGGGCTCGCCACCTCCGCTATATGTTCCTGCATACACACACGTGGTCCCTCCCTGGGTCTGTCCTCTGTGTATGAACACATGCGTGGGGCCACAGGGCCCTGCCAAGAAACTTCACCGAGGCTGGCAGTAGCCGTTGTGATTGTCCATTTGGCCCTTCAGTTATTTCGTCTTCCTGACAGTGGTTCCTGGGGAGATGAGGGTTATAAATGCATCTGTCTTTTGGTCAGCAGTTTTAGCATCAGCTTCCACCAGCCGGGTAGAGATATTCATCTACACAAATAACACAGCTCCCTCAAGGAATTCAAGGCATTTTAGAGACCACAATCAAATTTGTAAAATAAGGCAAAGCAAAGCATAGCAAAAGACCAACAGACAACTGGTGTAACCATGGTTAGCTATGTAGGCAAAGCCAGAATTAAGAATCAGAATTTAACAAAGAAAAAGCATAGAATTTTTCAGCATATTACACGTAATTTCAGGGCAATTTATAATAGCAAATGCGCCTGTTTCAGGACATATCCCCAGACCAAAACTGAAATTCTGATATTAATGAAAAAAAAATTAGCCTACTCAATTAACCAGAGAAGTCAGCATGGAATACATTGACATTTTCCAGCAATTTCTTTCTTTCAATTTTATACCAGTTCTTTCTTTCAATTTTATACCAAAGGATACCAGTATCCTTTGTTAAGAAAATTCATCAACGGCCTGGTTTTCAGGGGGAAACTGAGATAAACGCTTACCTGTTCTTGGTTGCTTCCGTTCAAAGAGAAGAAAACAAACCCCAAATGCTTGAAGTGGTAACAACAGTTAGTTCTGTTTCACGACTGATAACAATTTGTCTTTTCATAGGTAGAAGGTGCGAAAACAGGGCTCTGTGTGTTACTTCCTTTTGCGTGGATGGGCAGGCGAGTTGTGGGCTCCCCTTCCCTGAGAGCTGCTCCCGGCCACCCTGAGCTTGGCCTGGGAGCTCCTGGGAGCTTGGCCTCCACTTGGACACAGTGTCCCATAGTCACCAACCTGGATCATCCATGCGTTTTGCAGCCCATGTCTAACCTTCCTGTCCCTTTGCCTCTTCTTCCTCTTCCTCCCAATGTTCCTTCTCAGCATCTTTAGCAGAAACCCTGATCTCTAGGCCCTCACCCCTCCACCCTCCTTGGTCAGGTCTTCATCCACCTCTCAGGCCTCTCTTTCCTTGCTCTGCTGTTCCCCATCCTTAGAGGCCCTTTCTTGTCTTCGCATGTTTTTCTGCTACTTAGAATACTGGAAACTAGGTAGCTTATAAAGAAAAGTAATTTATTTCTTTCAATTATGGAATTTGAGAAGTCTAAGGTTGAGGGGCCACATCTGGTGGGGGCTCGCCTGCTGGTGGGGGCTCTGCAGAGTCAGTCCCCTGGAGCAGAGCAGGGCATTGCATGGGGAGGGGGCTGATGGTCCTAGCTCAGGTCTCTCTCCCTCTTTTTATAAAGCTACGAGTCCCACTTCTGTGATGATCCATTAGCCCATTAACCCACGAATGGATTCATCTCATCTTAAAGGCCTCGCCTCTCAATACTGCCACTCTGGGGATTAAGTTCAACACGGGTTCAGGGGGGATGAAACTTCAAACCATAGCACCTCTCCTGCCCCCACTTCTGCAAAAGGATGTGTCTTATGCAAGGCAATCAAGGCTCATGACTTCTTTGAAAATGGTGCCTTTTAAATCTGTTTCCTGCACCTGCCACAATCCCAGCACCCACGAGGCATTAGAAGTTCTCCTAAACATCTGTTGGATGAATGAATCCATTCATTACTTTACTCCTCTAGGTCTCCCTACCGTTTACTTCTTCCCTGTGTGGGGGAGCTATTCCTCCTTATCCTCCCACCCCATTTCAAGATTCCCCAGCTCTGAGTGGACATCAGATGGTTTGTGGTATCTAATTAACTGTGCATTCCAAGCCTGGCCCCAGGACTCTCACTCATGTGGGAGAACCCCAGGGTTACAACCTTGTTTCCCCAAAGAGACTGGAATTTCCTTGAGGACAGAACTTGGGTCTCTGGGAGTTGTTAGCCCCTGCCACCCAACACCTGTTTCACAAATGCCTCCTGAATGGAGTGCAGTAATGAGAGGGAGTGGGGTACTCTGGGGCGTGTTCTGCCTCTAGGAAATGCGCGATTAGAGCACTCCAGTCCCTCCTTCCTCTGTGACTCTAAGGCCCCCACCGCTTCTAAGTGTGAAGTGTGCTAGTCCGGGAGAGGAGGGTCCCCTGTAAAGGCTGATTGCCACTTGAAGGCCTACTGTAATCAAACCGCTGTGTTCCCCGGGGCTGAGCAGGGCTGGGCCTCAAGCACGGTGTGACTCATCCCTGATTTAAATTCCTCTCCATCTGCTCTGCTAGAGAATCTGGATTTGCTGAAAATCTCAGGTCATTTGCTTCAGGCAGATGCTGTCTTGTGCCCAGCGATTCAGAGCATGGTCTCAGGGATGTGTCTGCAGAGGGTGGGCTACCCAGGAGGGCAGCCCCGCTAGTCCCCATACAGAGTCCTCAGACCCCTGGGACATTGAGAGGGGTGGTTTTCCTGGTCCTGGGGGGTTTGCAGAGGCTACCAGGCACTAAGCAGCTACCATGTAGCAAAAAAGTACCCCAGGCCTGGCTCCCTTACTAGGAAGAAGAAGAATCGTGTCACCAGGAGGCCGGATGGTCCCTTTAGGGAGGATCTTCTAGGAGAGAGGAATGGATAAAAAGAGGTTTCATTGCCAAAGCCTTTAAAACCCCAAAATCTGTTAGGAACTAGTGGAAGATAAAGGGGGCTGAAACCTGAAATTGGCTTTAGGCACCTCTGGGTGTCCCCAGCTGAGCACAGCCACTGAAAGCCAATGTGGTGAGTGATGGCGCCAGCAGGGAGGGAGGGGGTGGGGAGGATGAAGAGGCCAAGAGTGGTGAGGAGGGGCTGTAGGGACTGACAAAACCCCGGCAGGGCAGCTCCCAGGGGCCGAGGCTCTGGAAAACAGATCTGGAAACATTATCCCACAAGATCTCCATTGAAGACGTTAAGCCCAGAAGCCCAGAGGGACCTATGGAAGAGAGGAGGCTGGAGCGGGGATCTGGGAGGCTCAGCCGTTCCGGGGAAATCAAAACAACATGAGCCAAACAGCTCATGGAGAGATAAGGGATTAGACCAAGCTTGAAACCATGTAAGGATGAGGGAATCGCTAGCATTCTTGAGTTCCCCCTAGAGAAGGGGCTTGTTCAACTCTGGAATGAACTGTGAAAAGCTGAATTCTACTCTGGGGTCTCTGATGAAACATAAAAAGCAAATCAAAAAAACTCTCCCACAGCCTGTTTGGGGGAAATAGCACGCATGAACTCATCCTGTATTATCCCGAGGCTGTCCACACAGCAGACCCCACATCCCTCATCCATTTGTGATTGCGCCCCAAAATACATAGTGAGGAGTTGTGAGTTCGGGGGATTTGGACTTCACCAATGAAATGAGTTCTTATTGGAATTCGAAAAGTAAACACGAACCAGGGTTATTTTTATTGCCTTTTTCCCTTTAGTAGTAAAGCTTTTCCATCTTGGATTGGATTCCAATTGCTCCCTGGGAAGCTGCCATTCAGCCTTGAAAAGAAAAAAATTTTAAATTAAGCAGAGAAAGCTTTAGGCAGCTAAGGTTGTCATCGAGGTGAGAGAAACCATCACTAAGGAAGCTGTGGGTGGATAAGGGGCAGGTCCCTTGGCCTTGGGGGATGCTTGGGGTCAGGGATCAGGTCAAGGGTACTGATATTTTATGCTGAACATTCAAAAAGTCACTTCCTGAAACACCATGGTTCACACCAAGATTTTCCATCCAGGGCATTATGAACAGAATCTGAGCTCCCCAGAAGAATTTCTGCAGTTTTTCCAACTGTGTTTTGAGTTAAGAAGTGAATTTTAATACCAGGCAGAGGGTAAGGCCTTTGGGGGTCTCTGAGCATCCTAAAATGCTGAAAGACACTCACAGAAGCTCATTATCTGCCTTGTGTAGTACCAACTCATAATTCTGCAGTGCACTTAAAAACGAGCAAGTATTCTCAGCTTTTGCACTTCCAAGTGCCACGCTTTAGTATCTGGGAGGATTTAGTGACCTATGGCATTTCGGAAGCAGGGAAGTGGGGAAGTTCTTCCCAAAGGAGAGTTTGAGAAAGGACTAGCCCAAACCTCTCAGCACTGTGGGGACAGGGCTGGATTTTAGGACACAAGAGGTGGAGGGCAGATGCTGCCCTGGGCCTTGAATTTTCTTAGCCACCTGTCTGATCCTGGAGCTCATGGGAGTCAGAGAGCCATCAGCTCTTTCCAAACTATAGTCTACTCCAAAAGGTCCCAGGGAATCCTTCCGGCTTTGTCATGCACAGCTGCTTCTGGAATGAAGTTCAGAGACCTGTTCTACTGACCTGTGATGGTTTTCTTCCTCCCCTTTTGTCCTGAGCTAGTACCCTTCTCACCAACATGTTAAGGAAGAGACGTAAGAAGGGACAGCTCCTACTCTTCCTTTGCCCTCTGACTAGACATCACCCGGGGGGCTCAAAGTTGGGAAGTTTTGTTCTCCTCATAACATACAAAAGTCATCTTTTGGTGTGTTAGAATAATCGAACAGAAATTCAAATGACAATGGTTAGTATCCCTCAGACAACTGGGAAACTAAAGGATACTGGTAAGAGTCGAAGATGTGGGACAGATTAGAAAAAAATGAATTAGGGTGATTCTAGATGCTATAAAAATACAAACTGTTACATTTTAATGGCTTCACACAATAGAAATTTATTTCTAGCTGCTGAGCAGTTTGATGCAGGTATTTCTGGTTGATGGCAGACTTGCCACAGCGTGGCCGTCAGGGTACGTGGCTCCTTCCATCTGTAGTGCAGCTGCCCCGAGGACTTTGGGGAAGGAGAGGGTGTGGGGAAGGCTACCCCAGTCCCCAAATGCCTCAGACTGGAAGTGACAGAGGTCATTGCCACTCAGATTCCTGTCCTGGCTCTTTATTAATGCTTAATAAATCACTCCACACTTGCTGGCTTATAACAATGACAAAATTTGCTTTGCTCATAAATTTTCAACTTGAGCAGGGCTTGGTGGGGACAGTTTGTTTCTATTCCCCCTGGTATCTTGTGGGATAGCTCAAAGGCTAGGTGCTGGAAGTGTTGGCCAACTCCCCCAAACCCCCATGCTGAAGGTTGGTGTGCACTGTGGCTGTAACCAGAACACCTACACTTGGACTTTCCGCCTGGCTACTGGGCTGCCTTGCAGCATGGTGACTGGGTTCCAAGGCTGAGCGCCCCAAGAGGCCCAGGTGGAAGCCATCTCACCTTTTGAAACTTGGCCTGGTAAGCCTCACAAACCCTCCCAAATTAAAGGACAGGGAGCGTAGACCCCACTGTTTGATGCAGGAGTGTAGCATCCCATTCTAAGACTGTGTGACATGGGACTCGTTGGTGTGGCCGACTTTACATAACATGATGTGCCACAGCCACAATTCCATTGGCAAGAACTTGCTTTCGAAATGAGCTGGAAAATAGATTCCCAGACAGTGCTGTGACACTGTCTACCTTTAACTCATTCCAGTGGAACCCGACCAGGACAGACAGACCTCAGCCTTAGCTTCTGCAGCTTTAGCTGGGCAGCCACTTCAAAGTGACGACAGTGGAAGGAAAGTCTATTTTGGCTGTAGCGAGTGACTGCCGCATAACGATAAGGAACTTTCCATTTCATGAATGGGTCCATTGTAAATGCTCACTGGTCACATGGAGACATCTGCAAAGACACTTTGTGGAATGCTGTGAGCTCTCGAGTCTCTGCTTGAATGACCACATGATTTCCAGACAGTGCTGTGACACTGTCTACCTTTAACTCAGTCCAGTGGAACCCGATCAGGCCAGACAGACCCCAGCCTTAGCTTCTGAAGTTGCAGAAACAGCAAAGTGGACACTGGGCCACAAGCTTTGTCCTTCTTGGCTATTTTCTCATCACATCCTCTGGTCCCTCACTCACAGAGCTCTGCTTGCTGTGGAAATGAAGCATTACTGTGATCAGATAAACAGTTCCCAACCTTTCTGGCACCAGAGACGGGTTTCATGGAAGACAATTTTTTTAAGGACAGGGAAGGGGTGAGTGAGGAATGATTCAGGTCATTGCATCTTCACTGAAGATCATCAGGCCTTAGATTATCAAAAGGAGCAAGCAACCTACATACCTCGCACGTGCAGTTTACAGTAGGGTTTGTGCTCCTATGAGAATCTAACGTTGCTGTGGATGGGACAGGAGGCGGGGTTTAGGCAGTGCTGCGAGGGATGGGAAGCAGCTGTAAATACTTACCTCCTGCTGTGAGGCCAGGTTCCTGATAGGTCATGCACCTCTACTGATCTGCGGCCTCAGAGGTTGGGGACCCCGGCTCTAGGCTCTAGAGCACTTATTTATACATTGATTCAACAAATCTAATGAGCACCTAGTATATGTCTGGCATTGTGATGAGCGTGAGAGGAACACTATGAACTTGACCAGAAGGACAGGGTGACCACGCCTTAGGGTTTTTGCCTGGCTTTATCTGCAGTTCAGCCTGAGCGCGCTGCCGCGCATAAACACAAGTTGGGTGGGCAAGAAAGAGTCTAGTGACTTCCACAGCACACTGGTGGCTGCAGCAATTAACCTAATTAAACTGCCTAACTCGTTAACCACACGCTCCCCATGTCAGATGGGTAAATCATTGATGAAAGATAAAATGATAGGGATATTCTTCCCATTCACTTATCTGGGGGCAATTAATTATAACAGTCTGGGATGGCATTTGTGCCTCAGAACATAGAGGCAGCTGAAGACATTATGTATATACTGCTGCAAGTAATTTGCATTTAATTGTCATCGGCATTCATTTAGGGTCCTGGCAGCTGAGCTGTGCAGTGTGTCAGCCAGACACTTCAGCAGATCACGAAGTTACGCTGTGAGCGTTTCCGGGACGCTGACTGCATTTGTAACAAGTGGCATTTTGGCATTGTAGAAGCATCTTTCCTCCGAAAAGAGGCAAACCATGAAGGAAATGGCAGCATTGGGAATGGAGAAAACCTCTGGGTGCTTTTGGAAATGCTTCTCCCCACCTACCCTTGAGGGGACAAAAGAAAAAAAAAGAAATCCCAGACCCTCTTTTATCCTTCCTTTCAGCTGTAACAGTAGAACGAAAGCATGTTTTTCTAAATTGGCAGAGAATGCGTGGTATTTGAACAAAGAACACATCACATGTGGGACAACTTTATAGAAAGGGCTTCACAGAAAGGACTGGGAAAAAAAAAAACAAAACAGAAGCTCAAAAACTTGAAGGTTTTGATGGCTGTCAAGAAGGAAGACTTCATTGGCCATTTGGGGAGATTCATTCTTGTTTTTTAGGAAGTTGGAAGCTACACTGCCAAATGTGCCTTGTTTGAGTACGTAAGATGGAGCTGTCGCATCAAAAGACTCAAAAAATATTCAGAGGCAGGGCTTCTGTGTTCAATTGTGCGTTTTTCCTTTTGAAGTGCTTTCGTTGGGTGGCTCTAGGGTTAAGCTGGCTATGTCATTACTAAAAACATGCCTGGAATTCCTCTGTGGAGGCTGAGGCATGCTCTTTGAGCATTTTGGCTCTGCGATAATTTAGAGCCAAAGCTGAGGAGGTGGTTATGCAAGTGGAGTCTAATATAGATGTGTGTTTGCTCTTGTATTTTTGTAATCACAAGAGAGGCGTGCCATGATGCCAGGGGAATGGTTTTCTTATCTGGATTTTTAGGAGGCTCAGAGGCATTTCTTGAAGAGGGCTACCTAATTTATTTGAAAGGTCTTGGCATCGCTGGAAGGTGCCCAGGGCCTAATGATTCCCCAGCGTATTTGCCCCTGGGACCCTTTCTGTGTACATCTCTATTAACAACCCTTGTAACCACTGTTCTTCATAGAATCCTTCGGGAAATGCTGAGCTGCTGTGATCACAAAGAAACAGACACGCAGGAATACCAGCCAAGGAAGAAGTAGAGGCGTATGGGAAGACAGGAAAAATTGACCCTGTCTGTGTCTTCTTCCCCTCAAAGGTGTGCTAGCAAAGGAAGAAAAAAGATACCAGCTCTCAAAGGCATGGAAAACAACAGCTGACAGGGCACGTCAATAAATTCCCAGGAAACTAGAAGCTCATGGATGTGACAATGACTTTGGGGCATATACTCAGGTCATATGCTTACTCCAAGTTTAATTTTAAAAAAAAAAAAAAAAATTTAAAAGCGCAGAAAGCAAGAGAGACAAACTATGAGGAGGTGGACTGCTGTGTCCCTTAGTCCCCAGGGAAGCTTAGAACATGGAGGAACATGGATGGCTGTGAAACACACCTGATAACACTTGGCGCTACAATAAGCGAGCCAGGGGAGAATCTATATTAACGAAAGTTAGAACATGCACACCAGGGAGCACTATTCAGCCGTAAAAAGATGGAGACTTTATATATGCTTTTGTGTTATCCTTGATGGAGTTGAAGCACATTCTTCTTAGTAAAGTTATCATCTTCTTTTTTAAAAATCTTGTCTCTTCCCCAGGCCTCAACCGAAGAGTAAAAATTGATTGATTGATTTTAACTTTATTATTATTTCAGGTTAGTTTGAGGGTACAAAGAATTAGGTTGCAGTGTTTGCGTTTGTGAGGTAGAGTCCCTCTTACATTCAGGTTCCGCCCCCAAGAGGTGTGCCATATATTCTAACATAGTGCCCGGTAAGTGGGAGCACACTGTAGGGTGGTTTCTTTTATTTTTTATTTCTATTTTTATTATTTATTTACTTATTTATTTGAGACAGAGTCTCACTTTGTCGTCCTCAGTGGAGTGACATGGCATCATAACTCACAGCAACCTCAGACTCTTGGGCTCAAGCTATCCTCTTGCATCAGCCTCCTGAGTAGCTGGGACTACAGGCACCTGCCACAGTGCTTGGCTAGTATTTGTATTTTTAGTAGAGACGGGATCTCACTCTTGCTCAGGCTGATCTGGAATTCTTGAGCTCAAGCAATGCACCTGCCTAGGCCTCCCAGAGTACTAGGATTATAGGCGTGAGCCAGCATGCCTGGGCCATATGCTGGTTTCTTAAAAAAAAAAAATTAAACTTGGAGTAAGCATATGACCTGAGTATATGCCCCAAAGAATTAAAAACAGAAACTTGTATAGATATTTGCACATCCCTGCTTATAGCCACATTATTCACAATACACAAAAGGTTAGAAACAACCCAAATGTCTACTGACAGATGAATGGATTAATAAAATATGCTATACATATAATGGAATATATTTCAGTCTTAAAAAGGTATAAAGTTCTGATACGTGCTATATCATGGATGAACCTCGAAAATATGCTAGCAGAAAAAAAGCCAGCCACCAAAGGATTAATGTTGTATAATTCCATTTATATGAGATACCTAGAGTAGTCAGATTTATAGAGACAGAAAATAGAATGGTGGTTTACAAGAGCTGGGGGAAGGGAGGAATGGAGAATTATTGTTTAATGCATACAGAGTTTCCATACAGGATGATGAAAAAGTTCTGGAAATGGCTAATGGTACAACATCGTATTGTACTTAATGTCATTGAATTGCACACTTAAAAATGGTTAAAAGGATAAATTTTATGGTATGTGTATTTTATCATAATTTTAAAAAGAAAGAAAGAACAAGAGAGACCATGGAGATTAAAATTAGAATAACCCCAATTCCAACACTTTATTAGAAAAAGTTAGAGCAAAAGATAAGGAAATATTTCAGGAAAAAAATGTATAAAAGGACAACTGGAGAATAGGAAATAAAAAACTGGAAAATTATAGATTGAATGAGAAAGCCCAAGATCTGATGGGTAGGAGTCCCAGAAACTGAAAGTAAGAAAACAGAGAAAATGGAGTACAGAGAATGATACAAAAAATTAAAATAAGAAAATTTCCCAGAGCTGAAGGACAGAAGTATCTAGATTGCAAGAGCCCATGACCTGCTGAGAACAATAAACCAAACACCGAAAATTGAGAATTTGTGATAATGAAATGACCCTAAAAGATTCCAGAAATCAGGTCAAGTACAAAGGATTGGGAATGCGAATAGCATAGATTTCTCAAGAGCAACACCGTAAACCAGAAGTCAAAGGACCAATGCCTTCTACGTGCCAAGGGAAAATGATTTCTAGTCTAAAATTCTGTTCTCAGCCAAGTGATTAATAAGAATACACTGGTAAACCAGGTGTAGTGGCTCACACCTGTAATCCCAGCACTTTGGGAAGCGGAGGTGGGAGGATCACTTGAGGCTAGGAGTTCAAGACCAGCCTGGGCAACATAAGGAGACCTTGTCTCTACATAAAAAGAAACAAATTAGCTGGGCGTGGTGGCACATGTTTGCAGTCCCAACTACTTGGGAGGCTGAAGCAAGAGGATCACTTGAGCCTAGGAGTTGGAGGCTGCCGTGAGCTATGATGACTCCTCTGCACTCTACCCAGAGTGACAGAGTAAGACCCTCTCTTAAAAACAAACAAAAAAAGGAATACGCTGGCAGTCTCCTTACAGTCTGCACTCAATTCATGTAAAATGATTTTTTGTTCCCTAAGGTCCCGCTCTGCAGGACAGTAAGACAATGAAAGAATCTTTGCTATCAAACGATTTTTCAAAGCCTTTTCAGTTCATCTGTTCTGCAGAACAGCATTTACAGAGGTCTTATAGTAGCAAAGAAGGGATTCAGTGAAGTGGCTCAACTTCTTTTCGCCATTCCGCTATTTTTGAGCCCATGTGTTTAGAATCTGTGACTTCTGTTTCTTGGTTTACTCTCTCATTGGCCGAAATCACATTGTCCAATAGCTTCAGGGAAATAAGAAATGGGGGCACCTACCTGTCAACAAATATCTTTATTCTGCACATAAATTTGACAGTAAATTAAGATACAGAGGATCCAAAATAGAGGAGCCCGAGGGTGACAGATGTGCCTGTCCTGATCTTTGTCTGACACCTCTGTGCCCCCTCAACTAGGCTTTGAGCAAGTGTGGTCTTACTATGGGGAACACTCCAGAAGGCTGCATGTGATGGGGGTCTGAGCAGTGGGGCCAAGGCATGGGAAGCGTGGTTCTCCCTGCTTCCTCCCCCACTATGGTGGGGGCCATAATAGAGGCCGAGTCTGGTAGAAACAAAGCAATGGCCTGGGTGTCCAGCTCTGTGCTGAGCTGTCTGCCCAGGGCCTGGGAGGTGGAGACTGGATGGGTGAGTGGGCACAATAAAACCAGGGAAGTTCAAGAAAATAGGTTTCTCTTCCTACTCCCAACCAGCCCTAACCTCTGAGAAGCGACCTAAACAGTTCAGCTTATAAACAGTAACAATTCTGATCGCCAGTCAGCAAGCGTGGTGCCTTTTTTTTTTTTTGGTCTAACCAAAGTCAAACAAAATGTCTCTGGGTTTGTCAAGTAGCCTTGACAGAAAGGTTTACTAGAAATTGCCTTGAGCATCTTCTTCATGAGTCACTTCTGTATCTGGCACTCGCTTGAATGGACAGGTGAATGAAGGCCGAGCATCAATACCTTCCTATTCAGGTATCAGATGAGGAGCCAATGTGGGGGAAAGAAAGTCATACCGTGTAGATCAGTTGTTCTTCAATCTTAGCATGCACATGCTCTGTGCACGGGAGAGCTAGGAAAACCAGTTTCCAGGGCTAGAGTTTCCAGTTCAGACGCTCTGGGGGAGGGATGGGAATTTGCATTTTTTAAACAAACATCTCAGGCGACTGCAGTGCAGGTGGTTTGCGAACCACATTAGGAGAAACACCGCAGAAAGTGTGGTGTGTTGCCTTATGGATGTGAACAGTAGAGAAAGACCTTGTTTTATGTTTATTCACAGTCAGGGCCACACCTAGAGGACACAGCTGCAGATACCACATTTGCCTTCCTATCTGGATGATGTTGGAGGGGAACTTTCTACAAAAAAAGGAACTTGACCAGTATAGTAACAAATGACCTATAAATACTATCCAGTGTGGGTTGAGCGCCAAAGGCCTAGTTCATGCTCAACTACCCCTCATCTCATAGGATTTCATCCCACAAATATTTATTAGGCTCTTACTCAGTGCCAGGCATTGTGCCCAGGTATGGAGATAAAAGGTGTTTAAAATATAGAAGTCTTAAAGTCTTTTACTGTGTATGTACTTCCTTTGAGTAAAAATGCAACCATGTTCTCCACGAATTCAGTGGCAAGACCTGAGTCTGAAGCCAGCACTGGAGAGCTCTTGGTAGAAACCTGGAAAAACTGCTTTTGCTAACTGACCTTAGTGGAACTGTGCTGAGAAATCCTGTTTTCTAAGATTCCACATGATGAGAAACTTTTCTGTTTTACTCACTTCGGTGGGAACAGGCAGCCCCCTCTTGCCTGGAGAGCTGGGTCACGTTGACATAGGGAGTTGGCCTTGGTTTCCAACCTAGGCGATAAAGGGATTTGGACACAACATTCCACAGTTAACTCAGCAGTTTCCAGGGAAAAGGGACCCTGAGTCCTCGTCTCAGACCTGCTGGTAATCAGAATATGATGTTCCCAACAGAATCCAAAAAACAAACAAACAAAAAAAAAATGAATTTCTGTTGGGACGTGGCCCAAGGCCACAAAAACAGCGTGTCTCCCAAGGCCAGATCACAGCTGCATAAGGGTGGGCAACCTCTGTCCTTCTGAGCAATTCCTGCTTTCTTTCCTGAGGGCAGTTTCTTTCTCAAAGATTCCCTCAGCCGTCCCTGCACAAGGACTGCTCTGTACCCAGTTTCTCAGCTGCCCTCACTTCGTAGAAAGCATCCAGTGCAGCTCTGCTTCTGCTTTGCTGGTCCTTCTTAAAACTCACTCTGCACCCAACCTGGTAAGAAGCCACCTCTCGCCCACCAACTCCCCATGACTGAGATGCCTGTGGTTCCTGTCTGGCCACCTTTTGTTTAAGCAAGTTAATAAACCTAATGTTTTTTGGCCATAGTTGTGTTATTGGTGGTCCTTATCTGGTGGGCTTTTGTCAAAGGGTAGGGGTTGGCAAAAATGCAATTCTCCCCCCTCCAGTGGAATGCTGGTAGATGTTTTACAACTAAACCTCTGAAAAGAATTACTAGTAAGTATCAAGCCCTGATTTGTGGTGGTTGCCAGTTGGCGTGGTGTGAATCCTCCCACGCTGGTAAATTTCAAGCTAACCAGTATGATGTCACTGAACACAATGTTGGGAGAGACATTCATAGTCAGCTTGGGAGGGCTGTCCCAGCTGGGTTCAGCACCTCTCCAACCATCTCCTCCACTGTCTTTCTCAAACAGAAACATTTCTTTTTTTCTCATTGAGTTTTCCAGAATTTATTTCTTCGAGGGACAGCTTAAAATCTTTTCTTCTCCCCGAATTTGTGCAAGGAATCTGGCACTTATTAGATTCATAAGTAAGTTCTGAGGAGCATCATGGCTAAAATACAAATTTTCACTGACAGAGACCCTTGCCTATAAAAATTGGCAAATGGCTAACAGCCCAGAGTTTGAGACATCGGTGATGCCCATCCATGTATGAATGGTTACCGTCAGTTGCTTCTTGGAAGGGGGCTTCATGGCTAGGGCAATGATTTCATTCTAGAGAAGAGAAACATACCCTGGTGAGTATCAACACCAGTTCATCTTGCTTTGGCTTGGCCTTAATCTAAAAAGCTTTCAGAAAGACCTCCCTTTTTTTAATCCTACAAAGAAAATTATCTTTGTGGAATATCCATCAAGTAATTATAGATAAACGTCTGGCAGTTGCAAGTTTAGCCAGTTGGCTAAGAAATGAATTCCCTATCTGCAACTACAAGACCTCATTATGTGCTGTGCTGGTGAATTGATAATGCAAAGACTTAAAAGTGTCTGGTAGCAAAGAAGCTCCTTTCTGAGTCTGACTGGCCTGCAGAGAAAGACCCCAGGGAACAGGCAACTGAACTCAATGCAAATTTCAAACAAGATTACCAGCGGCATCTTATCATCCTCTTGGAACTCTGGGAATGTGGAAATGGAAAAGCCAACAGACAAAAATGGAAAGACCATAGTTAAAGGGTTGGGGGGATGATTTAAGGTAGGCTAAGAAGGTTGGCATTATTTTTCTAAAAAGACACAACCTCCTTTGATGATAATACAAAGCAATAGACGTCACTTTGTCAATAGTTTACTCAACAAACTCACGTGGTCTGTTTCTTGTGCTGGAGATACCAAGACAAAGCTCACTGTCTACTGGAAGACAGGTATGGGAAAGGCAGTGACTTGCTTCTTTGCTCTCAGATCCAGCTTTAGATCTTTTCCCCAAAGCTTCATTTCCCAGTTCTCTCTAACAACTGGCTTTGGGCCATGTTGAAGGCAGTCAAACACCAGCTGTGGGGTCAGTAGATGTCAGAATAGTCAGCCTTATCTCTCTCTGATTCAAGTGGTATCCCACCTCCCATAGATCAGATCTGGCCAGGGACCCTTGACTTCTGGGCTCTAGAAATAGCTTGTATTTTACCTTGGTTCCTCTAACCCTGTGACTGCTAGAAGCTTCTGTGTATAACCTAAAATCTGGGATGACTTGGTGTCTCTTCTTTGGCTTATATGTTTATAACTAGTTCATTGCTTAAATTTTTTCCCATTGAACTACCTGGGAAAGACTTTATTTCTTTTGACTATAGCTTAACCAATACAGAAAGTAAACAAATACAGTAGAACCTCTGTAAGTTGACCACCCAAGGGACTGTAACAAACTGGTCAACGTATGGAGGTGGTCAGCATAAGGAACCAGGTCTACTGTACTGACATTTACATGTGTTACATGTCTGGTCTATGAAAATTGGGTCAACTTACAGAGGTGGTCAAAGTAGGGAGGTGGTCAGGTCCTACTAGTTGACCATCTCTTTATGTTGATCACCTCGTTAAGTTGACCTAATTTTCATAGATCAGTCATGCACCACTTGTATTCAATGTATAGTCTTCTTCCATATGTTGACCACCTGTTTGTTACAGTACTTTCAGTGGTGAATTTACAGAGGGTCTATTATATCAAAGTTAATGTGATGCTGCTATCAGAGTGTTATGCAAGGCCCTCTGGTGACATAGATGGTGGCTCTCTTTCACTTGTAGGAACCAGGAAGGCTCTCCCTGAATGGGAAATTTGAGTTGCAGCTCCAAGAATGAGTAGAAAATTCCATCTGAGGAGGAGGAAGTGAGGGAGGGGTGAGAGTATTCCAAGCTTTTGCCAAAAGTATGACTATGTGACAGAATGTGGAGTTTTAGAGAAATGTCAAATACTCAAAAACCCATGAATAATGGGTCAAACACAAACACAGGAGACTTCTCAGAGCTGAGATGCTCAGATTCTAGTTTCTGAGACTACCTGAGGGCTTAATAACTAAAGACACAGAAGGCTCAGAATCCCCAGGACTTAGAGGATGGGAGAAATCACTGGAAATAGCTGGAAATGTTGGTAGTGGGTTCTTCTCCTGTACCAATGAAAGCAAAGGGCATCTATCTTCTCAGCAGCCACTGGGGAAACTTCACACTGTTTTCACATAAGGTATCTATGCTACCCAAGGTCTCTAAGCTGAAAAGTTCTGTATTGTTGGAAATCAGATAGTCATATCTGAAGACTGGTTTTTTGCTTGTCTCCCTTCTGCTGGGGGTGGAATGTCAGGAAGAGACTTCAAAGTCACTGATGGACAAACTGGAGCCAAGGCTTAGAAACAAGCCAGAGCACATTTGTTTCGTATTTTTCTTTTGATGGTGACACAAATTGTGTCTAATACTTAACCATCACCTCTTCCTAAAATACACACCTTATGTGAAGCAAAGTGGTTTTCTGGGGGTGGGTGGAATCTGGGGGGCGGGGGTTGGTCTCTTCTTCCAAGTTTGGAACTGGGGGAGATGAAGTCTCCCATCACACCCTTCTGACGGGAGCAGAATGACTATTGGCTTGCCTTCAAGAAGGACATTTACATTCTGTGCTTTAATGCATAGTTTTTCCTTAGTACAAGAGAATGGTCTATTTTCTTTCTTGTTTTCTTTCTTTTTTTGAGACAGAGTCTTTTTATGTCACCCTCGGTAGAGTGCTGTGGCATCACAGCTCACAATAACCTCAAACTCCTGGGCTCAAGCAATTCTCTTGCCTCAGCCTCCTGAGTAGCTGGGACTACAGGCTCCAGCCACAACGCCCGGCTATTTTTTTGATTGTAGTTGTCATTGTTGTTTGGCAGGCCTGGGCTGGATTCAAACCCACCAGCTCCTGTGTATGTGGCTGGCACCCTAGCTGCTGAACTACAGGCACCAAGCCAAGAGTGGTCTGTTTTCAAAGATGCTTCCTTTATCACCCAATACTCCCACGTGATCCTGTAAGTAACTGAGACAAATGGAAAGAGTTTCATTATTCACGCCCAAATCTCCAACAGACTCTTATTGAAACTAAGGGTGGCACCCAGGCCTCATGATTTTCGGCAGGGTCACTTGATGCCCATTTGTACTTCTTGTTGGGATGGCTGCTCTTGTTGCAGGGTTAGGACCAACATCCCTTTAAACACACAAAAGCTGCCAGGTTGGCCCCATAGTTTCTCTCTCTCACTCTCTCTCTTACTTTCAGGAGAGAATATTTTAAAAGAGACGTCCAACTCAAGGCGATGCCTCCAGGGTTTCCCTTCCTCACTACCAAACACCTGACCCCAGAGAGAAATGCCCTCCTGACCCCTACTGGCTGTGATGGGGCAAACACCAGATAGAGAAAATTCAATTGGAGCTGATGTCAGAACATTCTCCAAAACACCCTCCAACAACGATTG
The DNA here is from genome assembly GCF_027406575.1 of Nycticebus coucang. Taxonomy (NCBI): domain Eukaryota; kingdom Metazoa; phylum Chordata; class Mammalia; order Primates; family Lorisidae; genus Nycticebus; species Nycticebus coucang. Next base: position 42,922,474 of record NC_069799.1, on the reverse strand, counting down.
GACAAGGAGGTTAAACACAGGGAACGTTAACTCAGTCCTGATTAAACACGCTGAAAAGGCAGAAACAAATAATCAGCCTGTATGTAGCAATAATGGAGCAGCAGAGTAAATATTAAGGCAGAGGCTTGCTATCAATATTTAACTAGAGGCTTAATGTACAGAGGATATACTTTGCCAAATATGAAGGTGACCCGAGAAGCAGAAATGGCTCCATTAGGATACATTGCCACGGTCAGGGAAGAAGACAGCGTTGTCTGCATTGTTGAACTTAAGGTTATGAACTCATAACAGAGGCAATCACGGTGATTAAGCCAGGAGATGATGATAAATGATAATGCCAGACTCATTAACATAAAGAATTTCTTGAAAGAAACGGATGGGAAAGACATTGCAAATTCTGGCCAGATTCTCATACACCTCAGTCTTCCACATCAATACTGTGCTAAGGCTTTTCTGGGGTCTTCCTGAGGCCAAAGGATCTCAAGGACGATTTCTTCACATCTTGGGGCAAAGCTTCCAACCATAACATGCCCCACTGTTTATTCATACAACCAAATGTCTTTCTTAGTCTATTACCATCTAATCTTAGAATGGATTACCATCTAATCTTAGAATGGGGACATTACCAAAGCATTGCGCACAAATAAAGTTTTCTATAGGCAAATAAGTTTGGGGAACTCTGAATTGAAAAGCACTTTACACATCAAAGTGGCTTCCACGTGGGAAGGTACATGCCAATTCTTCAAGCGGGATGTGTACATATACATATATATATCATTTCCCCCAAAACATTAGTCTATAGAATACTTTTTATAGCAATATCTTAAATTACTAAGGTTCCATAGGAAACTACCAGGGAAGGGCTTTTCTCTCCTTTCTTTTCTTAGTCCACTAATTTCAGTTACTGGGTTCCTCTACAACTGGTTCCCAGCCACAAGTCTGCAAACTTATTCCAGTCTGTGGCTTGTTAAGAATCAGGCTGCACAGCAGGAGGTGAGTGGTGGGCAAGGGAGGAAAGCTTCATCTGTATTTACAGCTGCTCCCCATCACTTGAATTACTGCCTGAGCTCTGCCTCCTGTCCATCAGTGGTGGCATTAGATTCCCATAGAAGCAGGAGCCCCACTGTAAACTGTGCGTGCGAGGGATCTCAGTTGTGTGCTCCTTATGAGAATCTAATGCCTGATGATCTGAAGTGGAGATGAGGTGGTGATACTAGCACTGGAGTGTGGCTGCAAGAATAAATTATCATTAGAAGAGAGGTTTCACTGCCAGACACCATAATGAATTAGCTGCTTGCGGACTCATATCGAAACCAGCCCCACCTCCCCAGCCCGTGGAAAAATTGTCTTCCATGAAGCCAGTTCCTGGGGCAGAAAAGCTGGGGGACTGCTGCTCTATAACTTTTTGTCCACCCTTCCTTGGAGTTGGGAGCAAGGTGGCTGCCAGATGGTTTTCTGAGAATCTTTGTGCAGGTGAAATGAAAATGCTGTCCAGTATCATCTCGACTTCCCACCCCTGGCTGTGCTGGGAAGGACTGTCTACTCCTAAGTCTTCTCTAACAGCAGGGAAGCCTCCAATGTATTTTTATCTTTACATATTAGAACAGCATGCAGACACATTGGCACCAAATAAATTAAAGCCATTGCTCTTCGACAGGAAATGACAAATTTCCTATCCCACTGTGGCGACATCATATTCTGATACTGTTTCTTGAAGAGCTAATGAAATGTGAACCTCTCAGATTTTCAGGAACTCGTATGATTCACCTCTCCATGATTTAATATTCTGGGATTCCCGAATTTTCCATCTAGTCCCCTCTGAAATCCTATTCTCCCCTCCACTCCGTGTCTCACTCAGAATAACTCTTCCTGGAGCTGCACAGAAGTAGGGACGATTGGTGCAAAAAGGAGCTAAAAAATAAGTGGTAGAGAATTTCAGGAGTCAGTTTTCCTAGGCCACTGTGTATCGGGGCGAATTTGGTCAGGCGCTTATGACCCTTGTGCTTTCTCTCATTTCATAGAACCCAAATAGGGGTGTCAGGAAATGAAGATGAAAAGTGAGCAAAAGCCACAAAAGTGTAAGTCTAAAAAATAATTGAAAAGTGACTGCCCCAGACATTGACAGAGGTTTTTTTTTTTTTTTTTTTAAATTTAATTTATTTTCAAGTACATTGATTCCTTCCCTGATGGTAAAACACACCAGTACAGGTCAAATCCTTTTATAATAAACTCTGGGGGGATGGCACATTTCAGGTGGAAATTAATGGATGGCACAGCTGCGAGTCAGCTTTAATCAAGTTGTGTCTATTCAGACTGAAATGGGTGACAGCGTGATTGCAGTTATGGGCAGAGAGGACGCCAAGGCACCTGTGCTGTTTCCTTGTGTCTTGGTGGCTGTTTGCTTTCCTCTGGCTTTAGAGAGACCCGGGGCCTTGGGAAGGTGTCCGCCCTGCAGAGGGAGAGCAAGACTTAGGTGACAACAGTTTATACAGAAAAGAGCCAGAGAGAAGAGCTTAATGAAAGATTTTTTTTTTCTTCTTTGAGACAGGGTCTTGTTCTGTCGCCCTGGCTAGAGTACAGTGGGATCATCACTGCTCCTAGCAACCTGAAACTCCTGGGCTGAAATGATCCGCTGCCTTGAGGAGCTGGGACTATAAGCACGCACCACCACATGAAGCTTAATTTTCTATGTTATGTAGAATTGGGTCTCACTATGTTGCCCAGGCTGGTCTCAAATTCCTGGCCTCAAATGATCTTCCTGCCCGGGCCTCTCAACATGCTGGGACTATAGCCGTGAGCCACTGTGCCTGGCCAGTGAAGGATATTAACCACAGATCTGAGACCTTGCTTTGCCTTCATCAGACCTACAGGACTAGGCTAGGACAAGAAAAAGAACGCTGAATTGCTAAGCACCAAAATAATGTGAGGACCCATGTTAGTGTGGGCCCTAGAGGTTCAGAAAAAGAGAGAGCAAGGGTCTCTAGTATAGCTGCTTCAGGGAGACACAGAACTTGACTCTGGAGTTTCTGCATCCTGCTTCCCCCACAGGCCGCAGGGCCACTTCTTCCACATCCCTTATCTCCTTGCAATGGGTGATGATGACGCTAACACCTGACTCACAGGCTGCTATAAGGATGGCATCATTCATGCAGATAAAGTGCTTAAAATAGTACCAGACATACAATAAGTTATCAGATGTTGATTACCAAATACTCAACAAAGATCAGCTCTTACTAGGGGTTGGAGTGAAGTGTGGAAAACACAAGGAGAAGGAGAAGATGTTCTAGGTGCGCTAGTGGGGCAGGAGGAGCAGGGAGAGCTGTGTGGAGTGGGGCCTCCTGAGACTCCAAGCTCACTGGGACGTCCCCAGTGTTGATAATCACTGTGTCAGGTGTTTTAAGGGATGCATCACACACTGTTCTGTTTTTGGTCATTTAATAATGATGTGGTTTTGAACAGTAACAACTTCTCTGCCAGCTTCAGATAAACTCCTTCCCCAACACACATACTTTACTCCCCAAAGTTAAGTAAGATTCTGCTATAAACAATGATCTGCGTGCACAGTTACTTGGGGGAACCCAACCAAAGGGGCTGTGTTCCTTATGGAGGTGTTTGTGGTGTGATGTGGTCAGATCAGGTCGCTGGATGAGAGTCTCCAGAGAGACGGAGAACTCAAAAGAAGCAGCGTCACAGAGAGAGGTGCCCCAGAGAAACTCAGGAGTGATTGGGAATGGAAGATCCCGAGGGATGGGGTTCTTGTTGGTCTTGTTCTGTCAAGAAAAGAAGACCCCCTTAAGGGTGGGGATTGGGCTAGCACAGGTCCTAGCTTCCTCTGAGGAACTGAATTCATACTCCTCAGCTCACTCTGGAGGCTTGATCCTCCCATGGGCTGCCACACTTCATGAAGATTCCTGCCTCTCTGTCAGCTTGCTCCTTCAAATCTCACCTGCCCACGGCCCACCTGCTACAGCCCTAACACCTCCCTGTCAATTTCATTCTGGAACACCTCCTTGCAGGTGACTCCACAATTCATTTCTCCACATCAAGCTCCCTCCTGAGCTCTAGAAACACATTCTCACTGTCTGCCCTGCTCTTGCGGCTCTGTGGGGGGTGACAGATATGAATAGTTACTCAATAAATACACAATTAAAATTGTAGTAAGTGTGGTGTGGGACAAAAGCAGGCCTGTCTGAGGAGAGTAGCAGGGGACTAGTTAAGGCTGAGGGGTCAGGGAAGGACTCCAGGAGGAAATGACATTTAAATGGAGGCCCAGATGATGAAGAGGAGATAATTAGCTGAACAGGCCGGGCCGTGGAGAGCACTGTGTACACTCTAAAAAAGAGCATATACATATAGAAAATGCTTTTGACGTCTTTGAGACATTGAAAGATCCATGTGGCTGGGCTTCAGTGAGCATAGGGTGGAAATGGCATGAGGTGAAGCAAAAGAAATAGGGAAACCCCAGTATTCTTACATTATGATAGGTATACTAGCGTATCTGTAAGGCTTCTGATCACGCAGAACTTGTAGACCGCAGGTTTAAGTTCCCTATGGTTGTGTAACAAACTATTCCCAAACGTAGTGGGTTATCACAAGAGCGACTTCTTATTTTTTCTAGCAGTCCAATAGGTTGACTGAGTCCTCTTGCTGGTTCTTCTGCTCCAGGTTGGGTGGTTGAGATCACTCATTTCATGCGGCTTCATTTATGTGAGTGCTCGGCGGGGGCTGTAATGTCCAAACTCGTCTTCCAGGGTCTCAGCTTCTTGCTGGCACATCTTTATGGCATGGTGGCTGCCATTCGAAAGGACAGTGTCCTATGTAAATACCCATCAAGCCACCACTTGCTGGTCAACTGGCCAAACCCAGAGTCCATTTGGAAGGAAAATACACAAGGGCAAGAAGACCAGGCGGCGTGGCTCACTGGGGACCACTAGACCCAAGGTAAGGAGACCAAGTTTTATTCTGAAAGCAATGGGAAATCTGAGTATTTTAAAGCAGGGGAATTGGGCCAGAGAGAACGGCCTAGCCAAAAAAAAGAAAGGGGGTGGTGGTGCAAAATTGTTTTCTGTCTCTTAAAACCCCTTTTACCTTATTTTGAGAACTAAAACCTACACCTCTGCCTCAGGCCGGTGATCAGGAGAGGCAGGGGAATGTCCTTTGTTCTTTGTGCCATAGGAGATGGCTCAAGGGAATCATCGTAACATCGACTCTTAGCCAAAGATGAGATTATGGTATTAACAAGAACCTTTTAAAACTCTGTGCTTCTGCTCAGAATTAGGGATTTTGATTTTGATAGGATAGTCTGACATTTTCCTCCTTTGCTGGCAAAGTAATAAATTTCTCTTTCCTTTCTCCCCAAACCCCTTGTCACCGTTCTTCTTCTTCTGTTTTTTTTTTTTTTTGTAGAGACAGAGTCTCACTGTACGGCCTTCGGGTAGAGTGCCATGAGGTCACACGGCTCACAGCAACCTCCAGCTCTTGGGCTTACTCGATTCTCTTGCCTCAGCCTCCCGAGCAGCTGGGACTACAGGCGCCCGCCACAACACCCAGCTATTTTTTTGTTGCAGTTTGGCCGGGGCTGGATTTGAACCCGCCACCCTCGGCATATGGGGCCGGCGCTTAACTCACTGAGCCACAGGCACTGCCCCGTCACTGTTCTTCTACTGTGGCCACGGGGGCAAGAGTTGAGCTTCTGGTAACAGATGATGATTTGATTTTCATTTTAAAAAGTAGAAAGTGGAATGAAAGAATGTTTTGCGGCTGCCTCAAATTCAATATGTCTAACACTGCACCTGTTTTCTTTTTCTACAAGTTAACTCCCATTTTCGATGTTTGTTACAAAATAGCTGATGCTACTGTACTTCCGGTCAACCAAACTAAAAGTTAAACATCACTCTGGGCTTCTCTTGTCTCCACTGCCTGCTAATTCCTTCATATTTCACCTCTGAGATGCCTCCACCTCTACTCTTTCCTTTCCCATGCTCCCCCTCAACACTCAGATTTTCCAGACGTTTCCCCAACAAATATCCTTGTCTTTTTTCTCCTAATTGTATGAGGGCACTCCTATTAAACTACTACCAAATTAATCTTTCTAAGCAACCTAAGTAGTCTGCCCAATCTTCAATGTAATTGGGGAAAGCAATGTGCAACTCTGTTCCCACACCAAGGGAGACTCGTGGACCTGGGGAGGTTTTGTGACTCTTCCAGTGATGCACTTGGAGCACAGAGTTTGTACCCAGCTCTTTGGACATCAGGTCTAGAATTATTTTTATTTTTATTTTTTTAATTTATTATTATTTTTTTTTTTTCGTAGAGACAGAGTCTCGCTTTACCGCCTTCAGTAGAGTGCCATGATATCACAGGACTCACAGTAACCTCTAGCTCTTGGGCTTCCGCGATTCTCCTGCCTCAGTCTCCCGAGCAGCTGGGACTACAGGCGCCCGCCACAACGCCCGGCTATTTTTTGGTTGCAGTTCAGCCGGGGCTGGGTTTGTTACTGTGCAATTTTCTGAGTGTTGGAGACGTATGGTTCATTTAGTCTTCACAACTGGTCTTTAGTTCCTGGAGCATTATCTTCTTTTTAATAGACGAGTCTGCTGAGACTCAGCAAAGTGAAGCAACTTGAAAAAAAATGACGTGGGAAGTGAACGATTCAATTGGCATATGCACACAGGGCTGCGAAGTTTCAGGGCCCTTGTATGGCCGCTGCTTCCTGTCACTCATATTCCTCCATGCGAACCTACAGGTCACTTGAGGGTGCCATCTGGATCTTACACACTCTTTACGTCATGTAACACCTTGTCTGGCTAGGTGCTTCCCGAACCTATGTGGGAGAACGGAAGAAGGGAGGAAAGAAGAAAGGAAAAGAAGAAGGGCAGAAAGATGCCAAGTGGTCTCTTGAATATTATTGATCCGAGCAAATGTGAAGAACACAGCTGCACTGAATTGTCTTGATGCATTTCCGGGTTCCATCATCTTTTTGCCCGAGGAAGTATGAATAGATTGATTCACAATAGCCTGTGTTGGTCTGCAAGTTAGCATGAGTTATGAAGAGTTAATGCCAAGTTTAATAAAGAAATTTATCTCCATTGCTCAAACAGAAGTGAATGAGCTTAGAAATAAGATTTGCATGATGCAGATCATTCCAGATTCCAGGCTAACTCGGTGTGAGAACTGGCTGAAGTGTTACTACACCACTAAGTAATGTTTCTCATTGTTTTACTTCATCTAACCCTCATTTATTTATTTCAGAAACAAAATGGAATCACTTGACTTTCAAGATCTATAGCACTCTAGATTAAGTAATAGGTCATTGGGTTTGTAGCTTTCTTTTTCCTATGGTTTCTTCTCAGTTTACTGCTGAGAATGGGTTAGGGGGGCTTAATGATAGCATTTGACGTGTGCTTTGCAGAATGCCTCTCTGGAGCTCAGAGTATCTGTCTAAAGTGGCTGTAACACAGCATGACAAATGGGCAGTTCTGTGTCAGGAAGCGCACTTGACCTTGTGATGATGTTATAACCAGAACGCTTTGCACTTGCAAATGTCCATCTGTGGATGGTGTTTTCTAAACATTCACTCCATCTCCCTGCACTCCTGGGACCAAGGGGTGGCTCCCGTGGTAGGCAGGCGCCCTTCATGTCATTAGAGTGTAGCGCTGGATTATTCTATAGAGGGTTCCTGCCCATTGCAAAGGGAACTTGGGGCATGATAGGAAAATTAGGCCTAATGATAATATTTGCTTTTAAAAGGCCCCTTTTCTTTTTTAAAATATATTTTATTTTATATTTTTCATTTTTTTATTTCAAATTAATATGAGGGTACAAATTTTTAGGTTGCACTGATCTCACATCTAAAGTAAAGTTCAAATTGTAGTTGAGCCCTTCTCTCAGGGGGTGTGCTGAACACTCTCAGTCTGTGCACATCAGGAGAGATCCCATCCATCGGCCTCCCTCCTCCTGCCAATTGCCTTCCCCCCACCTTCCTCTGCACCCCACTCCTTTGCTAGACTATATTTGTGTTTTATTGTTCATATGAGCATGTAATTTTTTGTATATTGGTTTCATATTAGTATTGAGTGCATTGTGCATCATTTTTTCCCATTCCTGAGAAATTTTACTAAGAAGAAACTCCATCTAGGTAAACATCAAAGATGTAAAGTCTCCATCTTTTTTATGGCTGAATAGTATTCCATAGTATACATATGCCACAGTTAATCCAGTCATGGGTTGACGGAAAAGCTCCTTTTCTAAGATGCTTAACTACAAAGTGCTTTGCCTGTTTTATCTTTCCATAAGCAAAAACACGTGGAAATGCAGGGCTTACAAGCAGGAGCTGCAGGCTAGAATGACTTTGTGAGGTACCATTGTCAGGTGAAGGGACAAGTCATACTACTCTCAAGATGACCTTGAAAGCTGAAAATGCTGCTGAGGGATTTGACCGTTGGAGTGGAGTGAGGTTAATTTATTGGCAAAAGAGCCTGAAAGGTCAGCCCTCCAGCCGCTGTCAAGTATATGTGTTAGAGAGCGAGGGCAATGTTTCTGGGCCCTTCATAGAGAAACACGGGCTTGAACCTGACCTGCTCGTGCAAGCATCTCCTTTCTAGAAGGAATTGCTTCTAGGGTGGTTTCTAAACCAGAGATGTTATCGAGACCCTTAGTATTGGGGTGTTTTGTTTTTTTTTTAAGCAGCTGTTGCTGTCTTATGATGGACACATGTCCATAGCATTGGTTGGCCACAGAAAACCATCTAGACCAGAGTTTTTCAACCTTTTTATAATCTCACAGCACACCGAACCTATAATTAAATTTCCGAGGCACACTTAAGTTGGTCAAAAAAGGAAGTTAAACAAGGAATATCCTTACTGGGCTTTGAACTTCTTTTGAAAATAATTAAGGATCTTAAAAAATTTTCTCAGCACATCTAAGACCCTTTGACGGAAGACCCTCTCACAGCCTAACAGTGGAAAATCACTGATCTAGACCCCACTTCATAGTACTTCATATTGAGTGCATATTTTGTTTTATTCACCGCTCATCATTTTATTCACCAATCATTTCTCCACTCACCAAGTTCCTGCATTGTGCCAGGCCGTTCCAATAACTTGTGTTCCCAAACATGATCCCATTATGGACAACTTAGTGGTTTGAAAAGCTTCCTAGTGGGACCTGTTTCAGGAATTAGTAAACAGGTGATTTGGTTTGGCTGCTCATGCCTGCTTACCCTCTGCACAGTCTCCTTCTCCTGCTGCTTTGCCCTGTTACTTTAATCCTCCTCCTATCTTGGACAACACGCCACAACCTGCTCCTGGCTTCCCCCCCCTTCCAGAATGTCTCTTTTGGCCTGAGGTTCCCTGTGCTAAGGCCGCACCATCCTCCAGTGGTAGTGAGCAGGGTGAGGATAATGAGATACTCCAATTCCAGCTCATGTTTTGGATTAGTTAATAGAATACCTCTTTGGCCAGCTAAATGCCTTAAGGGGGAGAGCTGACACATGGAATCTGAACTTATAAAAAATACATTTAGTTATTTTCAATATCAAGTTTTATTCTGGTTCGTATCCGAGTCACAGCACCAAAAAATAAATAAACAAAGTTTTATTCATTTAGAAAGTAATAAATATTGGGCTGCGCCTGTGGCTCAAGGAGTAGGGTGCCAGTCCCATATGCCGGAGGTGGCGGGTTCAAACCCAGCCCCGGCCAAAAAACCACAAAAAAAAAAAAAAAAAAAGAAAGTAATAAATATTAATTTGAAGTTTGTTCTAAAGTTCTCTTGTTTGTCAACCCTCAGGGCATGAGACATTGCAGGCAGATGGGGAGACCTGTGGCCGTGGACCTCCGTCTTCTTTCTTAGACACTGCTAAGGGGACACGTGGAGTCTGACCCAGACACCTTCCTTCCCTTGTCCAGTCTGAGGGAATGTCAATCTCTCCATTCTTTGCTTCCCTAAACATTTTCCTCTCCTGACTCACTGTGAGATACTTAGCATTAATTTTCAATGGATTTCTGTTTTCAACAAGTTGACTTCAGCTGCTTGTCATCTAGCAAAAAGTGCTGGAGGCAAGGAATTACAAAGCTGGCTGCCTGCTTAAAAGGAGGAGAAAAGGAAAAATGCCTTGGCATATTGGTTTTTCCATCAGTCTTCATACCAATTTCTTTCTTGTATTCCTGTAAAGTTTTAAAAGTACAGGTAAGAAAAAAACAGTAAAATAAAGGTATAATTTAGATTGATAAATGCCTGGGTACCTGAATAGTTGTTTGTATGTCAATGAGATTATATTACGGATGCAATTTTAATGAAAATTATCACATTTAATTTTACTTAAAAATAGGAAGAAATTAAAGTGATTAAACCACAAAAGTGATTCTTTACCATTAGCAATATTAATTACTAAAATATATTACTTTATATATTACCAAGGAGACTAGGAAAAAATCTTAAGGAGTTAGGGTCATTAAAAAAAAACAACACTTGTTTTAATTTAAGATAATACAGACCAAATCCTTGTCCAGAAGAAAGAGAACATCAACAATCCTTCATTTCTCCTCCTCATTCTCCTCACATCCTAACGCATGCATGTTTTTAGACAGACAATTATTTTTACATTATTCAAATCTATAGCATTCACAAGCTGTAGTGTAAATTTGATTCTCGTGTAGTTTAGCATTTATCCGTTCACTACATTCTCTATTCTCAGCTTCCTTATTTTCAATTTATCCCTGGATTGCCTGAATTTGATTGTCAAGTAGTTCTTTCAATAGCAGCTCATAAGTACTGTGTTTCTTCAATTTTTTTCAAAGAATGTCTGCCTGTTTTCTTCAGTTTTGAATAACATTGTAGATTGGCAGAGTTTTCTTGCCGTCACACCTGATCTCCCTTGGAATTTTGTAGACTTTGCTCCATTGTTTTGGAAGGAGTCTTGCTGTTACTCCAGGGAAGACTGAGGCTAGAGCGAATTTTTCCTCCTTCCTTCTGAGTAATTTGCATTTATTGCTTGAACACATGAAACAAACCTTCTTTAGTATTCTTATAGTGCAACAGCCTAACTAACATATAGCTCCATGTCAAGCATTCTATATCACATTTTTCTAAAACACAATATTTTTTTTCAATAAGCACACTGAGTATCATCTTCATTTTAGGGACATTATATGTGTGTGTGTGTGTACACAACTCTCAATACATCTTCTTTCCTTGGGTTTATTCTTTTTGTTTGTTGTTGTTGTTGGTTTTTGAAGGAAAATGCCAGATGGTAGTTTTTATGGTTTTATTTAAACACACATAGAATGTGTGCATGAGCTGTCTATCCATTTTCTTTGCTGTGCAGCCTGGCATTGGGATTGGTGACTCTGATGGCCAGCTGGGCTGCTCTTTCCACAGTGGCTTTGCAGTTTTTGGAGGAAAATTTGTGAGCTATTTCTGCACACTAAGATTTGTTGCACGTCAGCAGCACTTCCAGCTGGGCAGCATATGCTTTGTTTTCGTGTTGCTCCCGTGACCAATGTTGGGCATCAAGAACTGGCCCTTGAACCTTCTCTGAACCCTGTGGTCAATACCTCTGGGTTTCCACCAGCTACGCTTGATTTTGACATATTGGTCTGACTGATGCTGGATAAACTTCTTGGTCCTCTTTTTGACGATTGGATTCACAGGGGGTCTGAGGGCAGCCATGATGCCGAAGAGGAGCTGGCTGCCACCTCCGTAGGTAACACCAAGGAAGAGCCTTGGGGTGGTTCTTTAATTAAGGGACACAAGAAATATTTTTGTTGGATTGCTTTTTCCTTCCAATTATATCAGTGTTCATCAAATTGCTTTAATGTCACTTTTCATCTGCAGTTACAATTATTTCAAACTTTTCCTCCTATATCACTACTTCTATTTTTAGCAGCATTTGGCTTGTTCTTAAGTTACTTACTAAGCCCGTAATAACCACGTGTCCCTCAAATTGTTCTTGAGTCTGTAAACTCTATTTTTGTCATATCCTGTTATTCTGTCACCTAATTATAAGTTTTTGTTTATTATATTCATATTCTATATTTAATATTTTTTTTTTTTTTTTTTTTTATTTTTGGCCGGGGCTGGGCTTGAACCCGCCACCTCCGGCATATGGGACCGGCGCCCTACCCGTTGAGCCACAGGCGCCGCCCCATATTCTATATTTAAAACACCACATGCTTACTAGTGAATCACTTTGTTTCTTGATTTATGTTGTCTTTTAAATTGTGTGTGGTTTTTTTTTTTTTTTTCCTGTTTTTGTGTTTGCTGTTCTGGGTATTTGTTTGTGTGGTGTTAAGCTGCTTTTTAAAAATCTTGTTTATGCTTGAAACACTGTGCCTGGACCTTCTTTTTTGCTGTGATATACAGTGGGTAATTCCTGACTTTCTTCCTACTATAACTTATTGTGTGAGAAAATGAGAAAGGAAGGAGGCAAAGTCATCTTGGTTGCTGCCCAGTCTTTCAGTAGGATATTTGGGCTCAGTTCTTTCTTTTAAGATGTTTGTTAAATATTCTAAATTAGATATCTAATCAGTTCTTAGGTAACTGACACATGTATGGAGGTCAAAACAGTAATGGTTTAAATGATGTAGACATTTATATTTCTCCTGTGTAATTATTTGAATATGAGCAGTCCAGGCTAGCAGCACAGACATGGTGACAGCTCTGTGGTGCTAGGGATCCTAAATTTCTCCATCTGGTTGTCTGTAAAGCTTTTCTATGCACTACAGTGGCACTGGTCTCCTACCTGGTACTCAGCACCAAGGCATCACTTTTCTCATGGGATTGGTTAAAACTAAGTCACATGGCCTCACAGTGGATGGTGAGGGATATTGGGAAATGTAGTCTTTATTCCGGGCAGTTGTGTGTGCAGGTGAATGGTGGGATGTAGCTCATTCCCAGGGCAGGAGAATTCTTGGGCTTCAAATGCCTTCTCCAATTCAGAGAATTTCATGGTGCCTGCCTTCTTTCATTCCATCAGGCTTTCCCAGTAGTTTTCCACTTCTCTGCAGCTACGAACAGAAAAGGATATGGGCATTCATTTAATAACTCAATATTTGGTGCTGTCAGTGTGGATTCTTGGGATTTCTTTACTCATCTGAAGGTGTCTCCCTGAGTGACAGAATCAGGTGAGAAGCCAGACCGTGCTGCACCTCCCTTCCTGCTCCAGAGCTTTCTGTCTCTTTAATTTTAGGTTTTGAAGTTTATTAAAGTTAATTGTAACCATTGCCTGTCTTAGTTGCCTTCGCGTGATTATTTTTGTCAGTTTTTGCTATTTTAATATCATTTTCATAGTTATCAGGAAAGGAAAAATTTGTAATGCAGGTTTTTTTTTAAATTACCATTCTTCTGTTTTCTCTCTCTCTTTTTCTTTCTTTTTTTTTTTTTAAGAGACAGAGTCTCACTTTATCGCCCTTGGTAGAGTGCCATGGCATCACAGCTCACAGCAACCTCCAGCTCTTGGGTTTAGGCGATTCTCTTGCCTCAGCCTCCCAAGTAGCTGGGAGGTTACCGCCACAATGTCTGGCTATTTTTTGTTTCAGTTTGGCAGGGGCCGTGTTCGAACCCGCCACCCTCAGTATTTGGGGCCGGCACCCTACTCACTGAGCCGCAGGCTCTTTTACCATTTATAACCCCCACTTTCAGCATTCCCTGTTTCCCTCTTTGCTTAATTTTCTCCATTACACTTACAAGAAGCAGTTTTATTTCATTATTTTAACTAAAACATCTCCTAATCCATCTTATTCTTTTTCTGTCTGTATTTTCTCAACATTTACATTCTGCTGTGGTACTCATTTATTTATTTATTTTTTAGCTCTATTATACTTTCATCATACTTGAAATATCATTGTCAAATAAAGTCTTGGAGAATGGGAAATACTAGTTTGTGCTTAATCTGTCTTTTTTGAGTCAGAAGCAGGGTCAGAGATAAGTTTTTGGAGGCTTTTCAGTAATCCTCAAATAATACCACTTGGGAAGATTGTTGGCCTCCCTAACTGAGCCTGTGGGTGGCCCAGTTATGTTCCTAAAATTTATCCCTAATGTTGTCATCCCACAAAGCTAACCTTATATGCATTTTAAAGATGATATCCAGAAGGTTCATCTTCCCACAGTTGCTGGGGAACTGCAAGTGTGGGTGGGCCATAAGACCATAAGATGGGCCATAAGACCATGGGTGATTTTGTGTTTAACAAATTCTGTGTGGCGAGGATGTTTCTATTGGGTAGAGATAAGACAAGGAGAAATTTGGGCAGGAGAATTGCTTGTCTTTTGGAAGAGAAAAGCCTTAGAGGAGGTGTCATCCTGTTACAGAGAAATTTCAGAACAAGCAGGGTAGGAAAGAAAATTTCTTTTAAGAAAAAAAACTCTGACACTGAATCCTCCAAATACTTGCTCCAGAGGAAGAATCTCCTGGTAAGTTAAACCTACCCCCCCAACTTTGTCTCCCAATTTTCCATTTCCTTTGAGCTTCTCTTATTCCAGCCACTCACCATGGCCTCTTTATCCCCCAAAATATTTATTTAGCATCTACTCTTTACCAGGTACTATTTATTATATGTGTTATAGATACTACACTGAGCTAACCAGATGAAAATCACTGCCCCCGTTGAATTGGCATCCTACTAGTGTAGATGGATAATTCAATAAGTAAGATGCTAAATTCTGTACAAAGAAATAAATTGGGGAGTGGAGATAGAAAGTACTGTGGATAGAAATTAGGTCCCAGATATTGTCTGACTTTCTTACTTGTATTTGGCCCATGTGTGAACACAAACTGCTTCCTTCTCTCTGGTTTGGATAGTTGAGATGCATGGGGACTTTAAAAAAACTGCATATACTGAAATTGCTGAATACTAGACATTAAGGGAAGTTCAAGTGGAAATAGATGAACACATATGAGAAGTGTGAAAGTTTGCTCCCAGGACTCAGAGCCTGTCCCGTTTCACATACTACTCTCTGAGACCTTCTTACTCTGAACCTAAAGAGCTTAGCACATTAACTGCCATGTCAGTTGTCATTAACGTATGCTAGTTTCAAGCCTGAGGCCTCATGAAGCCTATATAACTCACATGTCTCTTGACCTAATAAAACACTTTGGCCCAAGGAAAAAACATTTTTTTTTTCTAGTGTGGCAGTCAATATGTTAATTAATTATATAGGCTCTCAGTCCAGGCTCCTCACCTTCTTCCACATGGAGGATGCCCCCTCAAAACCCAGCAAAGGGGAGTCTTGTCTTTGACAAGAGTCGTCTCACCTCACATCTTGTTTGACTGTGTCCCCTAAATTATGGTTGGTTTCCAGTCTGAGAAGAAGTACCTCACTTCCCTCTGTGACCAGTACAGTGAACAATCTCATCTGTCTTCTGCAGCAGCAGGGTGGCTTTGCCCTTGAACGTCATGGCAGAGACTCCTGCTGCTCACTGAATATACATGTGCTCCCTGAATTTTCTCAGAGCCCTTGAAATTTGTTATGGCTTGGTCAATTCCAGGCTGCCACATCTGAGAGACAGAACTTTCTAGTCCTCTCTTGCACAGAATCCAGAAGTCACATGTTCTTGTTAGGATGGCAGCAAGAAGGAACCAGCTTAGAGCCTTGAATCACTGCATGGAACAGAGCTGTCCTGCTGAGCTACCAAACTCACAGTAGAACTTGTTGTATGAGCAAAAAATATACCTTGATGGCTTAATTCACTAATATTTGGGAGCCCTCTGTATTTTGCCATGTATAAGGCTCACTTTTTTTGCCCCAATTTTTTTCCCCTATTTTTAGGGGTTCTCGCTTTTGCTTGGACTGGTCTCGAATTCCTGAGCTGAAGCAATCCACTTGCTTTGGCCTCCCAGAGTGCTAGGATTACAGGCATGAGCCACTGCACCCTGCAGCTCAAATTTTTTGAGAAAAAAATAAGGATGTGTGTTATACATGGGTAGTACTAATTATTTTAAATTATTTTATTAATGCTTATGCATTAAAATTATAACTCTAGAAATCAATAATGATATCTGTATGCAAAATAATATCCTGGAATATGATAATCACTTTTGTTGAACTTATGATGAACTTGGTATCAAAGCGTTATCAGGCAGCAAAGAGCGAAGTATTTCTCTTTGTACACTTTAGGTGGGAGCTAGCAACCTAGCTGACATTTTTGCAAAATTCTTTTATAATATAAAAGACAAGTATCTAAATGTAAACAAATAAAAAATTGAATTAAAACTTAAAATGGAAGACTTTTTTCCCCTTGAAAGTTTAGGCCCAATCTACAGGTGCACATTATACATGGGAGTGCATTATCTATAGGAGCGTATGGCAAAATACATTATTTTTCACCACGATATTGCCTGGCCTATCCTGATTCATGCCAGGCTTGTAAAGTGAGATTGTAGCACAACACATTCCAAAGCGTACCTGTAACAATTGACCCTTGGCAAGATTCCTTCACACCGAGGAGGGAGTATAAAACATCTATTCAGGATTACAAGCTTTGTGTCAGACAGACTCCTATTTGAATCATGAAAATGCCCCTTCCTAACTAGTTGCATGATATTCATCACCCTTCTTAGTCTCTCTGAACCTCAATTTTTGTATTTTCCAATCATGATGTAGCTTTAGGGATTAACTGAACCATCTAGTCAAGTCTGGTACACAGTAAGCCTTCAGAAAATTATAGCAGTTATAATTAGCAGTTAGGGAGTAAGAAATTTATGCAGAGTAGATTCAACAATGTGAGTCATTGAAACACACGTATGTCATGTAGTAGCTCTGTATGCTTGGAGTCCAGGAGAGAGATCAAGATTTTGCCACACCAGGGACTTCTCCAATCACCCACACCTTCTCATGTGTAGATGAAATTAAGCAGAAGGGACAGTTGATTATTTGAATGGCAGAAAGTGTATTTCTTCTCACAACGAGAAGGAATGTAGGTGAGTTGAATATAAATAAAAGTTGGCCCAAGGAAAATGATATTCAAGGCTTTAGAAATAAGTTTCTTTTAACTGGGAGGCTTGAATATCATCAGAGTTGGAAAAAATTTGAAGATCACGATTGGATGTGCTTTAAGTGTATCACATATGCAAAGTCAAGAAGTGATTTAATCAATGTTGAAAATTCTCAGAAGTTGGACACAATTAGAGGTGTGGTAGCTCTAATAGGTGATGAAATGGTTTCCCAGCAGGATTACATCAAGATCATAAGCATCATGTCTCTGAAAAATGATGTTGGGGCCTTGAAGAAAGGGCATGGAATTGGCTCATGTCAAAAATGCTGTGGTGGGAGGCCAAAATCACTGAAAGGAGATGCCTGAGGGCCAGACACCTGCTGTCCATCCGGGTGAGTCATTGTCTTCTTCAAGCTACACAAAGGTAAGTCTCGGAAACACCATATGAACAGCAAGTCCATTTCCAACCCAACATGTTGGCAGATCAAGCGACTCTCCACCTCTATACATAGAGTAGTGATAAAATTAGGTTATTTGCTATAAATATTTTACGTCTGTTGAACTCCTGTATTATAATAGGACCATTCCATTCACATGTGGGGATGAGACAATTTTTCTATTTAGAAAAGCCCTCTTTTGAAGGCCAGGCGCGGTGGCTTCTGCCTATAATCCTAGCACTCTGGGAGGCTGAGGTGGATGAATTGAGCTCATAAATTTGACAACCAGCCCGAGCAAAAAGTGAGACCCCATCTTTACCAAAAATAGAAAACTAGCTGGGCATTGTGGCGGGTGCTTGTAGCTACTTGGGAGGTAGAGGCAAGAGGATTGCTTGAGCTCAGGAGTTTGAGGTTGCTGTGAGCTATGACGCCACAGCACTCTACCCAGGGTGAGCCTCCGTCTCAAAATAAAAAAAACACAAACAACCCAAAAATCTTTTTTTGACCATAAAGCTCTATTACTTGATACTTTCTTACTTATAGGCAATAAGAACCCTAAGGAACAAGATTGGAAATCATCCAAGATTAAAAAGGGTTCAGTTGGAGGAGATTAAAAATGGTGGCCAAGTAACAGCTTCCCTGCAACTGGGAATAGCAAGTCTGGGGAGACAAGACTCCAGGCATCTCTGGCCGGTGGGATCTGCCATAATCATCCCTTTGAGGATACAGGGAGCCAGCAAGGGACTTCTGGACCCCAAGAGGAGGACAAAAACAGTGGAAAACTGGCAAGTGGTTGCGTGTGTTTGATTGACCTAATCATGCTGGCAACCATAAGTACAAGCAACAGTGAGACTGCAAACCGGAAAGGCCTTACCTGTGAACTATTTTGGTGTTCTTGGGCTTGGCACTCAGTTGAACTGCCTTGGGGAGAGCTTGAGCAGGAGTGTGGAGAACTTTGGGCATTGTCTGGGGCCCCAGACTGAGCCACTGAGCTGGGCGCAGGAAGCCATTGTGAAAGAACTGCCCCAGCAAGCTCAGCCCTCAGGGTCTCAGAGCAAGGATTGGGCGGGTCAAAGTAACCTACTGACTGAGTAGCCTAAAGGCGGGGACTGAGCTGCCTTACAGCCTTAATCCTTAGGGGCAGAGTGAGACGGTTTTGGCACACTGGAGCCTTGGGCTGTTGCCCTGGGTAGAGTGCCGTGACGTCACAGCTCATAGCAACCTCAAACTCCTGGGCTTGGCACCACCCAGACCTCCATAAGAGCTGTGCAGTGACCCCCAACCTGTGACCCGCACCCACCGGGCCTCCGCATTCCCTGACCAGGAACTGCGGGAGCCACGCAACCCTGCGTCCTCCCTCCTGTGTCCTCCCAGCTTCCACACTAGCCCGTTCATCTGGACAGGGACTCTGGTAGCTGTGTGCCCTTTGGAGCCCTCCCTGCCTCTGCACAGAGCTCTTCTCCTGGCCAGAGACTGCTGGAGCCTTGGGCTCTCTGTGCCAAAGTCACTGGGCGCCTGGCACTCCCAGAACTGTGCGCACCACCCCCAGCCCTGTTGCTGGATCCGGTTGTGTCACAAACCAGAGCTGCTTCCACAACCAGAACTCCCTAGCTAGAGCAGCCCCAGGAACTACACAGGGTCACTCCCTACAAAGATCCAGCAACAGTAGAGTGATCCTGCTGGGGTCTAATCTTGGAGAGACCCCTTCCCAACTCTGAGGACAGCCAGAGGCTATGGTGAAAAACAATCATGAGGCGAAATCAACAGAAAAACTCTGGCAATATGAATAATCAGAGTAGATTAACTTCCCCAAGGATCAATGGGGCAGAAACAGCACAAGACCCCATGCACAAACAAATAGCTGAGATGTCAGAAATTGAATTCAGGATCTGGATAGCAAATAAGATCGAATTAGAATTCCAAAAGTTATCTCAAGAATTCAATGGATTCAAAGACCAAATGACCAAAGATTTCAACACATTGAGACAAGAAGTTGCATCCCTCAAAGATCTGAGAAACACAGTAGAATCCCTCAGTAACAGAATGGAGCAAGCAGAAGAAAGGATTTCTGACATTGAAGACAAAGCTTTCGAATGCTCCCAAACCCTCAAAGAAGAAGAGAAATGGAGAGCAAAAACAGACAACTCTCTCAGAGAGCTCTCAGATAATCTGAAGAAAACCAATATTCGTCATATAGGGATCCCCGAAAGTGACGAAGTGGCTTCACAAGGCACAGAGTCTCTTCTCCATGAGATTATGAAGGAGAACTTTCCAGACATGCCAAGAGATTCCAAAATTCAGATAGCAGACAGTTTCAGAACTCCAGCACGACTCAACCCAAATAAGACATCCCCCAGACACATCATAATCAATTTCACTAAAGTTAATATGAAGGAGAAAATTCTGAAAGCTGCCAGATGAAAGAATGAAGAATATCAGAATAACTGCAGATCTCTCTGCTGAAACCTTTCAAACTAGAAGAGGATGGTCATCGACTTTTAATCTCCTAAAAAAAAATAACTTTCAACCTAGGATCCTGTACCCAGCTAAATTGAGTTTCATTTATGACGGAGAAATTAAATAGTTCAACGACATTCACATGTTGAAGAAATTTGCCACAACTAAACCAGCTCTTCAGGACGTTCTTAGACCTATCCTCCATAAAGACCAGTGTAATTCTCCACCACAAAAGTGAACCCACCCAAAAAATTTTTGATCAAATTCCAACTTCCACAGTCGCAAAAGGATTAAAAATGTCCACTGGTCTCTCGAAAGACTTATCAATACTCTCAATTAATGTGAATGGTTTAAATTGTCCTCTAAAGAGGCATAGGTTGGTGGAGTGGATACAAAAACTCAAGCCAGATATCTGGTGCATCCAAAAATCGCATCTTACATTAAAAGACAGATATGGACTCAAGGTGAAGGGATGGTCATCTATATTCCAGGCAAATGGAAAGCAGAAAAAAGCAGGTGTTGCAATCCTGTTCACAGACGCAATAGGCTTTAAACCAACCAAAATAATTAAGGATAAGGATGGACACTTCATATTTGTTAAAGGTAATACTCAGTATGATGAAATCTCAATTATTAATATTTATGCACCCAACCACAACGCACCTCAATTTATAAGAGAAACTCTAACAGACATGAGCAACTTGATTTCCTCCACTTCCATAGTAGTTGGAGATTTTAATACCCCTTTAGCAGTCCTGGATAGATCCTCGAAAAAGAAGCTAAGCAAAGAAATTTTAGATTTAAACTCAACATTCAACATCTGGACTTAACAGACATCTACAGAACATTTCATCCCAACAAAACTGAATACACATTCTTCTCATCAGCCCACGGAACATACTCCAAAATCGACCACATCCTAGGCCACAAATCTAACGTCAGCAAATTTAAAAAAATAGAAATTATTCCTTGCATTTTCTCAGACCATCATGGAATAAAAGTTGAACTCAATAACAACAGGAACCTGCATACCGATACAAAAACATGGAAGCTAAACAACCTTATGCTGAAGGATACATGGGTTATAGATGAGATTAAGAAAGAAATCACCATATTTTTGGAACAAAACAATAATCAAGACACAAATTACCAGAACCTCTGTGATACTGCAAAGGCAGTCCTAAGAGGGAAATTTATAGCACTGCAAGCCTTCCTCAAGAAAACAGAAAGAGAGGAAGTCAATAACTTAATACAACAGCTCAAGCAACTGGAGAAAGAAGAACACTTCAACCCCAAACGCAGCAGAAGAAAAGAAATAACCAAAATCAGAGCAGAATTAAATGAAATTGAAAACAAAAGAATTATACAACAGATCAATAAATCCAAAAGCTGGTTTTTTGAAAAGATCAATAAAATAGATAAACCTTTGGCCAACCTAACCAGGGAAAAAAGAGTAAAATCTCTAATTTCATCAGAAATGGTAATGATGAAATAACAACAGACCCCTCAGAAATTCAAAAAATCCTTAATGAATACTACAAGAAACTCTACTCTCACAAATATGAAAATCTGAAAGAAATTGACCAATACCTGGAAGCACGCCACCTACCAAGACTTAGCCAGAACAAAGTGGAAATGTTGAACAGGCCTATATCAAGTTCTGAAATAGCATCAACTATACAAAATCTCCCTAAAAAGAAAAGCCCAGGACCTGATGGCTTTACATCAGAATTCTACCAAACATTTAAAGAAGAACTAGTACCTATACTACTAAACCTCTTCCAAAATATAGAAAAAGAAGGAATATTACCCAGCACATTCTACGAAACAAACATCACCTTGATCCCCAAACCAGGGAAAGACCCAACAATAAAAGAAAATTATAGAACAATATCACTAATGAATATAGATGCTAAAATACTCAATAAGATCCTAACAAACAGAATCCAACAACACATCAAAAAAATTATACACCATGACCAAGTTGGATTTATCCCAGGGTCTCAAGGCTGGTTCAATATATGTAAATCTATAAATGTAATTCAACACATAAACAAACTTAAAAATAAAGACCATATGATTCTTTCAATTGATGCAGAAAAAGCTTTTGATAACATCCAGCATCCCTTCATGATCAGAGCACTTAAGAAAATTGGTATAGAAGGGACATTTCTTAAACTAATAGAGGCCATCTACAGCAAACCCACAGCCAATATCGTATTGAATGGAGTTAAATTGAAATCATTTCCACTTAGATCAGGAACCAGGCAAGGTTGCCTATTGTCTCCATTGCTCTTTAACATTGTAATGGAAGTTTTAGCCATTGCAATTCGGGAAGAAAAGGTGATCAAAGGTATCCACATAGGGTCAGAAGAGATCAAACTCTCTCTTCGCAGATGATATGATCGTATATCTGGAAAACGCTAGAGATTCTACTACAAAACTTTTAGAAGTGATCAAGGAATATAGCAATGTCTCAGGCTACAAAATCAACACCCATAAATCTGTAGCCTTTATATATACCAACAATAACCAAGCTGAACAGTCAAGGACTCTATTCCTTTCACAGTAGTGCCAAAGAAGATGAAATATTTGGGAGTATACCTAACAAAGGACGTGAAAGATCTCTACAAAGAGAACTATGAAACTCTAAGAAAAGAAATAGCTGAAGCTGTTAACAGATGGAAAAACATACCATGCTCATGGCTGGGAAGAATCAACATTGTTAAAATGTCCATACTGCCCAAAGCAATATATAATTTTAATGCAATTCCTATTAAATCTCCATTGTCATACTTTAAAGATCTTGAAAAAATAATACTTTGTTTTATATGGAATCAGAAAAAAACCCGAATAGCCAGAACATTACTAAGCAATAAAAACAAAGCAGGAGGAATCATGCTACCAGACCTGAGACTGTACTATAAATCCATAGTGATCAAAACAGCATGGTACTGGCATAAAAATAGAGAGGTAGATGTCTGGAACAGAATAGAGAACCAAGAGATGGATCCAGCTACTTACTGTTATTTGATCTTTGACAAGCCAATTAAAAACATTCAGTGGGGAAAAGATTCCCTATTTAACAAATGGTGCTGGGTAAACTGGCTGGCAACCTGTAGAAGATTGAAACTGGACCCACACCTTTCACCATTAACTAAGATAGACTCTCACTGGATAAAAGATTTAAACTTAAGACATGAAACTATAAAAATACTTGAAGAAAGTGCAGGGAAAACTCTTGAAGGAATTGGCCTGGGTGAATATTTTATGAAGAGGACTCCCCAGGCAATTGAAGCAGTATCAAAAATACACTACTGGGACCTGATCAAACTAAAAAGCTTCTGCACAGCCAAGAACATAGTGACTAAAGCAAGCAGACGGCCCTCAGAATGGGAGAAAATATTTGCAGGTTATATCTCCCATAAAGGTCTAATAACCAGAATCCACAGAGAACTCAAATTTATTAGCAAGAAAAGAACACATGACCCCATTTCAGGGTGGGCAAGGGACTTAAAGAGAAACTTCTTTAAAGAAGACCGATGCAAAATCTACAAACACATGAAAAAAAGCTCATCATCCTTAATCATCAGAGAAATGCAAATCAAAACTACTCTGAGATATCACCTAACCCCAGTAAGAGTATCCCACATAACAAAATCCCAAAAACAGAAATGTTGGCGTGGATGTGGAGGAAAGGGCACACTTCTACACTGCTGGTGGGAATGCCCACTAATACGTTTCTTCTGGAAGGATGTTTGGAGAATACTTAAAGACCTAAAAATAGACCTGCCATTCGATCCTATAATTCCTTTACTAGGTTTATACCCAGAAGACCAAAAGTCACAATATAACAAAGACATCTGTACCAGAATGTTTATTGCAGCCCAATTCATAATTGCTAAGTCATGGAAGAAGCCCAAGTGCCCATCGACCCACGAATGGACTAGCAAATTGTGGTACATGTATACCATGGAATACTATGCAGCCTTAAAGAAAGATGGAGACTTTACCTCCTTCATGTTTACATGGATGGAGCTGGAACATATTCTTCTTAGCAAAGTATCTCAGGAATGGAAGAAAAAGTATCCAATGTACTCAGCCCTACTATGAAGCTAAATTATAGCTTTCACATGAAGACTATAACCCAACTATAGCACAAGACTATGGGGAAAGGGCCAAGGAAGGGGAAGGGAGGGGGGAGGTTTTGGTGGAGGGAGGGTAATGGGTGGGGCCACATCTATGGTGCATCTTAGAATGGGTACAGGCAATTGCACTAAGGTACACAGCTATGATTTAACAATAAAAAAATAAATAAATAAAAAATAAAAATAAAAAGGGTTCAGTCTAGTCGGGTGATTCTCAACATTCCTAATGCCGTGGCCCTTCAATACAGTTCCTGTGGGTCGCGACCCCAGGTTGAGAACTGCTGGTCTAGTGTTTAGCACTCAGGATTTCACATCTTTGGAAAGTAGTCAACCATGTGTGCAGTACAAGGCAACTTCTTTTGAATCCAGGATTTCGCTCTTCACACGTTGGTATGTGGTCCCCTTTCTCCACTAGCTGCACTGTGGTAAGGAAAGGAGCATTTGCCTTGCTTCCGAAGCTCTCTAAAATGTTTAATCCAGCAAATTACTATGATTGCAGTATCTCTTCCCTGTCAGAAAAACCCAGGCTTTCCCCCCTCATGAGCAATCAGGCAGGACAGCTGCAAAGGGCTTCTGGGTTAAGGGAGTGACATCTTACATTTATTCGTTTTCCTTTCTGCTTTTCCAGGCTGCTTTATGCTCAGACTCTTCTGAAAACTGCTATGTGAAACCTTCCCAGATGTTTCTCCTCTTCTCTGAGTGTTTGCAAGCAATGCCAACTCAAAAGCACCTGGCTCGTGGGTGCTGCCGGCCACCTGGGGGGCTGCTTAAACTTGAGTGTGAATACAGATCATTTGGGGGTCTTGTTGAAATGACTTCTGCAAGTCTGGGCACAGCCTGGGAAGATGCCGCCACTGCCACTGCCTTGCGGGACACATTTCGAGGGGCAAGGCCCTGAGCGGACACCCCACAAGATAGCACCGGACTATGGAGTGGTGGGCGCAACAGGAGGGGGATGAGACCAGACATATCCCACGCTCATCACTCAAACTACTGAGCTTCTGATGCCTCATTTACAAAGTGGAATAAATACAAAACTCACAGAGCTGCTGCAAAAAGAGCTAATGTTCTCAATAAATAGAAATACAAAGCCATTATCACAGATGATTCCTCTAGTCTTCCTCTTTTAAAATGATAGGATCAGTTCACTGGCTCTTGATTGCTGACTGAGAAGGTACATCAACGTGATAATGTGATGTTCTCATCTGTACCATTTTGCAATGTTTCTTTGGCACATTTTTTGGCGGGGGGATGTCAGTTATTATCTTGGTCTCGCGTGCTCCTTGGTGTTAAGTTCTATTTATTCATTTTTTTTTTTTGTAGAGACAGTCTCACTTTATGGCCCTCGGTAGAGTGCCGTGGCCTCACACAGCTCACAGCAACCTCCAACTCCTGGGCTTAAGCGATTCTCTTGCCTCAGCCTCCCGAGTAGCTGGGACTACAGGTGCCCGCCACAAT
Source organism: Nycticebus coucang (assembly GCF_027406575.1). Classification (NCBI taxonomy): domain Eukaryota; kingdom Metazoa; phylum Chordata; class Mammalia; order Primates; family Lorisidae; genus Nycticebus; species Nycticebus coucang. The sequence continues at coordinate 42,897,047 of NC_069799.1, read as the reverse complement.
GCCCGGCTATTAAGTTCTATTTAATTTGAGGGTTTCTCCACTCAGGTTTCTCAATTTCAAGTTGAAATTCTGCTTAGGATCCCTTAGCGGATATAGTTTTAGGGAAATAGAGATAATTATTGCCAGATTTTTTTTTTTAATGCAACAAAACCAGTTATAGTTACCATTGGGAAACAGAAACAGCACAGAAGTATTATGGAATGTCTAGTTGGTTTGCCTCAAGATATGATACAATTCAGCCCAAGTGGCAATTAATGAGTTATCAGGGAAGCCAGGTGAGAGAACAGTAAATGATTTTCATGTTTTAAGTTAAATATTTCAATCTTAATCTGGCAAATATTATACAGTGATTTAACCTGTTAAGCCTAGTAAGAAAAGCCTAGCTTAACCCCTAACTGGAGACATGAAAGGGACAAAAAACATCTATACTATTTCAGGTCATCTTCGGCAATGAAACAGAAATAGTCCATAGCCCTTAGCATTTTTCAGAATGTGTCTGTGGCTTAATTGTCATAGCCTCCTCGTAAGTCATCATGTTTTCTGGAAATACCTGTGAATGCAAATGAAATTTAACTACGGTAAAGTGATTTCCTATTTGTCTGTATTCTATTTGATGAAATTTATCTCAATCTCAAATTCTTTCCTCTAAGTAGAAAGACCTCAAAAAATCCACGCATTAGGAAAAACTTTCTATTCTTAGTTAATCTTGGAAAATGCAAAAAGTGATAAGCATCTGGAAAGAAACAAGAAGTGAAGGAGGTATTGATTAGCTGAGAATGGCTGTCCCAAGTTGCCTACTTCTTGGAGAGTCCCTGTGTTTTTCTATACTCAGAAGAAGGTAGCAAAAGAATCGTTGGTCTGTGGGTAACGATAGGGCTAGGCTAGGCTAATTTTACCATAATGAACCTTCTAACAGCCCCCTCATCAGCATTCTTTATCTCAACATTTCTGCTGTCTTGTTGTTTATATTTTCTATTATTTTGATCCCAGATGGAATCAAAAATTTCCTAATAATTACCAAATAGCTGGTTGTAACATCATGCTCAACTCTTCCTATACCAACAAGTAGCATAGATGCGCACATGAACACCGCCAGATTTATCATCTATTTTTTTACAAAAATAAACTTACCAACAGTCCTTTGTGAATATCATTAAGAAAAAAAAAGAGGGGCGGCGCCTGTGGCTCAAAGGGGTAGGGCACTGGCCGCATATGCCAGAGGTGGCGGGTTCAAACCCAGCCCCAGCCAAAAACTGCAATAAAAGAAAAAAAAAAACTTTAACCAAATAGAATATAGAACATGTGACACACAATTTGGGATTAAAAGAATTTTCCACTTATCAGGCCAGAGTCCATATTCCTTATCTCGACAGTGTCCAATCTGGGTTGACAGATTGCTTTCAGGAAATGTCTTTTTAATCTTCTCTCTCTACAAAGATATTTTTAAACAGAGAACTTCTAAAAAAAAAATCTTGAAAGTTTTTAGATGGTGAGATAATACCAACTTCTTTAATAAGTACAGAGCTGATATAATAAAAGCCATCAGGTTTGGGATATTTTATGAAAATGTTTAATTCAACTGTTTCTTTGGAATGTAGTAGTCATAGTTTGGAATTTAAGTTACAGTTCAATTCTATGTGGTTCTTATGTTACTCAGTGTCTGAGAATACAAATGTCATTTAAAGTTAAGGCTTCGCTGTTCGTTTTGCAACAACAATTTACAAGTGTCATATTATCATAGAAAATAAAAATTTCTGTAAAAAAAATCTGCACAAAATCTTAAGATGGTACAAAACACGGAGCAATAATATACCAGCAAAATGAAAACATTTTACTACAGAAAGTTTTATAGATTTCAATAAAGAAAAAAATATGTTATTTTACACTTTTAAAAATTACAAACAATCTAAAACAATATAAACCGAACATTTTGTAACACTGCCTTTACAAATTAATAACTTTATAAACATATAATTTTTAAATATATTTATCAGTGCAAGATACTTTAAAATTTAAAGTTGCAGTATCATTTTTCCTTGGCTGAGAACAACTTTAAGTCTGTTACCTTAAGAAGAAAACAAAATCAAATCTTCCTTAGTGCTTTCCTTCTGGTGGGATTAAAACAGCTAAATGAATGTCTCTGGGGACAAAAAAAAATATTCTTCTTTCAAGGAGATCAATACTTTCCTGGAAACAAAAGGCATTCTCAATCCAATTTCACCAAGATGAATGGACTGTCCCGAGTATGATGCAAATGTGACTCCCAATATAGGTGTTTAAGTGAGACCTGTAGCAATGTGGGAAAGGAGGGAGATGTAAAAAATCTTATGTACACTGTGTCATGACAAAAATACACTCAAAACAACCAAAGCTTCTTTGGGTTAATTCATACGCTGCCTAATAAGATATCTGTTCCCCTGTTCTGTGACAGGCTTAGATCTTGCCAGCCCCAAGGCAGGTGAGCTGCTGGAGGTTTCTGGAAGCACTTATTCAAGTCTATCTTTTCAGGGTTGCTATTGAATAGATTTTTTAAAATATCTGTTTTGGGCCAAGTGCAGTGGCTCACACTTATAATCCTAGACTCTGGGAGGCTGAGGCAGTGGGATCCCTTGAGCTCTGGAGTTCCGGACCAGTCTGGGCAAGAGTGAGATTCTGTCTCTACTAAAAATGGAAAAATTTGCCAGGAGTCGTGGCGGGGTGCCTGTGGTTCTAGCTATTCAGGAGGTTGAGGAGGGAGGATTGCTTGAGCCCAGGAGTTTGAGGTTGCTGTGAGCACAGCTGATGCCTCTACCTTCCAGGCTAGGCAATAGAGTGGGAGTCTGTCTCAAAAAAAAAAAAAAAAAATTGCTTTGACTTTATGTGTTTTTCCCCCTTTTATCTTAAAATATTTCAACCCCAGGCATCAGGATTTATAGCTTCTTTCTTAAATTAACTGTTCTTCTATCCACTTCCCTGTCTGACTCAACATCAAAACAAGAAGGTTCTCATGGGTTATTTTTGCACATCTGGACATAAAAATTTCATGCTTTTAGATATTTGGAAGGTTTTATTCAATCCTTCCTTTCCTCACTTGAAAGCCAATTAGTTTTATTTCTTCCCTCAACTTAGAGCTATTTCTACTAAATGCAAACATTTTTCCAGAAGGTCATTGTGATTGGAATAGACTGACAAATGGCTTAAGGAAAAAAGATACTGTCACTTTAACCAGTTAACAAGAAAACCAAAGTTAGACTTTGGAGGGCAAAGTTAAGAATTTCCCTTATTTATTTATTCTTAAACATAAAAGTCTACTAGTGAAATTGTTTGCCATTCCCAGCAGGTTAAAGCTGCAAATTTCTTTTCTGGACAATGGCAAATGCTTAAATTTTAAGAGAGAGGGAGAGAGAAGGAAAAAAAAAAAACAAACAAAAAAACAAACGACAAGAGAGATAGGAGAGAAAGAAGAGTTTTACATTTGAAAATACATTCCATATGAAAGAAGAGCAAGAGAGAATATCGCAGCTTTATACAAAAGGGTCAAGAGACATGAACTTCAACTACAGAAAAAGCAGAACAATTAAGCCACATTGCCAAATCTTCAGAGCCCTTGCCTTCCCGAGGGGGCTGACGTCTCACACTAAAATATACTTTCTTCGTAGTCAGTGGGCCACCAGGGTTTGATTAAAGAGTAGGGCTTTCACCAGCGGGAAACAGAGCGGGTCGTTAATGTAACACGATGGGCCAGTACGAACAGAAAGGCACTTGAGAGGTTACAGACTAGCCAGTGCCAAGGGCGTTGCGGTGGTGGTTGCGGTTGGCAGCAGCACACCCAGTTGCCAGCAGTGTTTGGTGATGGCACAGTTTTCTGTATGGAGTTCACAAGCACGAGGGTTAGTTCAACACTGGAAAAACATCGAGAAACTCTGACGGTATTGCTTCGTAAACAGAGCTGACACGTTATACTGGTACTGAGGCTATAGTACTTTGAAAACAAAACATCCTAATCCTTCTTCGCCTATGCAAGACGCTGGCAATTATACACAAGAACGATGTCGGGAGTCCACTGAAAGGCGGATATTTGAATATGTTCCGGGCACTGGGCTACAGGCAGCATGTCCGTCCAAAGGGCCCCACTCAATACACTTGGTGCCAGCATCTTGGATTTTTTTGCACAGTTTCCAAAAAGACTCCGTAAAAGGAAGGAGGAGACAGAGGGAGAGATTGAGAGAGAGAGAGAGAGAAGGGAAGGAGGAAGTCGAAATGAATTATTAAGTCAATCATACTTGGTCTCAACACCAGCATCTATCTGATGATTCAAATTAAACCAACAGGAAAAAAGCTGACTGTACATGATTCCGATTGTTAACACAGCTCACTTGTCCATGTCTGTTGCTCACACTCATTGAAGCTCCTGAGAAAAGCCTGGCTCAGCGCCATGCGCTTCGCAGCCTGCCCAGTGAAAGAAGATGGGGTAGTTGCCAGCGCCGCACGCCACGTCCTCCCACCTCAATTCTCTGATGCTGTCTTCTCCTCTCCGCCCACCTTCACGCCTCCGAATAAGTACTTTGTGGGTTCAGTTTGTCTTTTTTCAACTTCACACCATCCACGAGTTCGAAGTTGTAGTTCTCCAGGGCCGACAAGTTTCTTTCCGACATCCCGTTGTGCCAACAGGCACAGTACAGCACGACCCCGCAAATGGCACCCAGGAGGACACCCAGGGCGCTCATGGCTATGATGGTGATGAGGATGGGGTCCAAGGTCTTCAACACGTTGCCAGGCTTCCTGGAGATGTTCTTGTCGCCTTCCCCCTCGCCCTGATAGCCTGCGGTGCTCCCTACAGAGAAAAACAGAATGGACTTCGTGAGCACCACGTGGACGGACCAGATGAAAGCAGGAGGGAAAACAGAGAAAAAGAAAAGGAGGAGCAAATCGCATGCCCCAGTTTTGCCTGCCCTGTTTCACTCACGGTTAAGGGATTAGCAGGTGATGCTGGGATTCTGACACATCTCTCAGTTCATGGAACCAACCGATTTGCGGGGAGCAGGGAGGGTTGTGCTCTCATTGAATTCAGATTTCACACAGCCTGGCCCTGTGCTAGATTGTAATGTGGGTTTACAGTCCTTGGTCAGATACGCAGTCATTTAGCTTTGCAAAATACTTAAGTCACACATTGGACTTGCAAGGTGTCGGGGAGGCATTCCCCACGCAGGTGCCTGATCCTAAAACCGGACATGACGGATGTTCAGAGCTGCCCGTCTGTGTGTGCTCATTCCAGCATCTGGCATGGTTTATGCAAGACTAAAGTGTGTGGGAAAAGCGTAAAAGCGGTAAAGGTAAAGCAGTTTCAGTGAAAAAGGGGAGAGCTTTCAGAACTAGAGAATGTTTGCTGCTGGCACGGACACGGGGTGTGCGGCTCACGGTGAGAAACCGAGACGTTGCCATGCTGAACCACCAGCCCTGGTGTTTAACTGGAGTCGGTCATACCACTCTGTAGCTCAGTCCCTGGGGACGTGTTTTCTTTAGAGTGGAACACGAGAAATTACTAACATGGGAGCTGTGAGCCTAATTATCTGGTACTAGAAACGGGACAAAAAATGCTAATGCACAACTTGCCTGGTGTTTACTTAATGGGGTTCTGACCCACAAAGCTTCCAATCAAAGAAAACTAAAAATATGAGATGCAAATCCCTAAGCTGGGGAAGATACTCCTTGGGGACATATTAAGATGCTCTTCCTTGAAGAAATACTGCTTTTTAACACTCTCTAATAAAGGTTACATCTCCGTGTGGACTTTTTAGTGTGTTGATACAACTAAGAGCGTGGAGCCGTATTTATTTGTCTCTACTGAGTCCACGTCTGGCTGGATGGTAGGGGCCCCATTTCTAATGGCGACAGACGCTGATGGACGGGGAAGATTGAGATGCAGCTGTGAACAATGCTGGGGCACGTATCCAGCACCCCACAATGCTGGCTGGGAGGCATGGAAACTTCCAGGAATAAAATAATACCAGTCAAGGGCTAACTCTCATCATAGATCTTGCCTCTGAACACAAAGCAGTGTTGGACGAAAACACATATTTTAGAGTTAATCAGACTCAAGTTCAAGGCTACCACCTAAATAGCTATGTTTCTAAAGTCTCAGTCTCATCATCCATGACACCCCATACAGCCGTCATGAGGATTAAATAACAGAAGGCACATAAGGAGCTTGGGACGTAGTAGTTACTCAATAAATCCTTCTTGTCATTACAAAGCCAAGGTTTGAGTAGAGGAAGATGGGAAAAAATGGATCAAATGCAACAAATTATCACAGAAATTGGGTCTAGTCTTGTCAACACTCCTAACTGGATGTCAAGCAGACACCAGAATCTGGGCTGGCTACAAATAACTGTACAAAAATAGTCTTCACTAGTTTTCTGTTCCTGTAGTCACAGAGGTTCCCAAAGTCCTAAGGGCATCTTTGAAGAGGGCACTTGGGGACAGTCATCCCATTTACAACATCAACTTGGGGCCATGAGCATGGATGTTCACTTTACCTGAATTGTTTTTGACAGACCAGCATGTTAGAGTTCCAGAAAAATTTCTCCATGCACATAATGAAAACCGTAGTAAAATTAAAAAAAAAAAAAATTGTTCAGCAAGATTAATTTACCTGGTTCATCAATTTTAATTTCTGGGTTCTTTTTGTCCAGGTCTGCTGGTCCTGACAAGTCAAACAAAAGTGAAAGAGATATTTGAACTTCCAGCAAGATACAGCACACACAAACTACAGAGCCCTTGTAGGGGTTCCCTTGGGTCTTTCGGTATAGTCTGAACCCACCATGTAACTCTCAAGCAATAGACAGGCCATGTTAAATGACCTGGAAATCGGTGACCTGAGGTCATGACACTCCCACTTAAGTTATCACATCTAAACCCAGGTAGCACTGCTGTTAGCAGAGTATGTTGTTTTAGAGCAGAAAGGTGGAGAGATCTAGTCTGAGCATTTGAAATGTGGAAAAACTTTGGTGAAAATAGGGAGCAGAGGTAGGCCTGTAGATAACTGCTTCCCAAATTTATTAGTTTAGTTGACCAAAATAGTACGTCAACTTTTGGAGACAGAAGTCTATGTCCTGTGTATTGCCCTCCTCCTTGGAGCCACAGGTGCTGCCCATCCCAGTATCCTTTATGGTACTACTGAGCACAGGGCAGGGATTTTTGAGTTCTTTATTCAAGCACCTAACAGGTGCTTGAATGAATATTTGTTGTATGAATGAATGAACGATGGATAAGTAGTTGAAAATCTCACAGCACCCACGGCTAAATGTTGGTGAATATATATTTGATTAATCATTTTACGATTACCTTAGGCTTATCATTACTGGTGTAAACATAATTGGTCAAACATTAATGAAGTGTTTTAATGGAGCCCTCTGCTTGATTTTTCCACTGGCAGCTACAGCTAAGTGGACAGAGCCCAGGGAGAGAAAAAAACTTGGAATTCTCTTAGCTACGTACAGTCACTGGATGTAGCACCTGGCAAGGTGCTTTGCAGGGGGCATGCATTTGGTTAAAACTGGTTGAATGCAAGTGGAGTCCATTTCTTTTAGTTTGTGGGGATTGCTTAATATCTCGAAAATAATCACCAGCATCACTCTCACCTTGGAATGGGAAGCAGCGATCTTACATATATTGTGTAACTATACGAAATGCGCATTTTAACAGCAGGGTAGACTTGGGTGCACCCAACTGTAAAGTAGTTGCCACTAAAATATTAAGCTTTGTCATTTTTGTGAAGATTTGCTAAGTAGTGTGGCATTGAGCAGATTTCCTTACGTAGCATGAAAAACAGACTTGTAGTCACTGATCCTTTTTCCGCCCAATTTCTTCAGTTGATCCTATCAAATTATTACCACTCTAGGGTTTATGTATATTCAATGTATTACATAATAAAAGCTTTGTAATTTGCTGAAATGACCAAAAACTCATTACGGCCAACAGGTTTCCTTTGTCTTAAATTTGTCCAATAGGCTTATTCCATTTCGTTATAATTAACATCCTCTTATATAATGATGTATAACAAAAGTTTAAGTGTAGCAAATGGAGCTTAAGACTAATTACTATGCTATTACACTGCCATTAGTGATGCTATTTGTAATTATATATCAAGAACTAGGGACTATGGATTGGTCTCCTATGTCATTTATCCACCTAGTACCAGACTGATAAAGACCAACTGTGAAATATGAGGCCAAGTCTCTGAATTCCATTTATTCTTTTAAGTCATTTAAGCTATTTCGAGAGTCAGAAACATCTACTTATTTGCGATAAGGCAAAGAATTATGGCTTCTATGATTCATTAACAATGTAATCTTAATGAAATTCACTGTGATCAAAAGTTTCAGAGGCCTGCTGTTTTTGTTGAGACACCCAGATATTCGGAATTATCCAGATGTCTGAGTTTTCTGTTTTTCATCAAAATGTTTCAGTGTAGCATACAGAGCTTGAATAGGAGTCTTTCTTCTTTGCCCAATCTTTGGATTCCGCATTATTTATGTAGTTTTGTAGGTACAAGCAGATAGGAAGTAGGTTAGGTAGGTGATGGAGTGGCTAATGGTAAATTGACTTGATCACATGGTCTTCTGCACTGGAATACATATTTCTTACCATGTACCTAGGGCACCCCTGAAATTCTAGGTCTCGAGCAAGACAAAGACCAGCCCATGGAGGAATCTTGTTGAAACCTATACTCACTTGTACAATCTTCTTGTGAGATGTGGTTGTTAATGCTGATGTCGTCCACGGCAATCCCGCCAAGATTTCCTTTTCCGATTTCTCCCTCAAAAATCACCTAACAAAATGAGATCATTTTCACAGTATTTAAAATGCTAGTCTCACACGGTTGTGTTTACAAATGCTCGTTCGTAGCAAGCTGCAGCACGTGAATTACATTTCACATTGGCAGAAGCACACACTTTGCTCGTGAATCCACGTTAGTGCTGGGGACGGCATACGACTTCTCTTCAAGCTCTCTTTTGATAATATAAACTTTTAAGGGGGGGGGAAGCAGCAAATAAATGAAATGATACATTGTGACAACCCCGGACATGGATGACAAAGATGCCCTTCCCCACTCTCTTAGGAAATTCATTCTATTCCTGTAATCTAGGAGACTTGTGAAATTTGCTATGGGGATGATCATCATTGCAGCGATAGCTCAGGGCCGGGAAATATCAACAAAATTTTTGGAATAATTCTCACATCTCATTTGCATAACCTTCAAAACATTATTCCAGTGTTTTCTTTCTGTCTTTTTTTTTTTTTTTTTTTTTTTTAATTTTTGAGACAGAGTCTCACTCTGTTGCCTTGACTAGAATTCCGGGGCATCATAGCTCCCAGCAACCTCAAACTCTTGGACTCAAAGCAATCTTCTTGACTCAGCACCTTCCAGTAGCTGGGACTACAGGCACCCACCAATCCACCCAGCTAATTTTTCTATTTTTAGCTGAGATGAGGGGTCTCACTTTTGCTCAGGCTGATCTCAAACTCCTGAACTCAGGTGATCCACCTGCCTCGTCCTCCCAGAGTGCTGGGATTCAGGCATGAGCCACTGCACCTGGCCCTATCCCAGTGTTCTTAAAGCCACTGTCCTCCCCAGCCTAAGAAAAAGGGCACACCTGGTAAAGTTTCAGAGACTTGTGGAGCAAGACTCGTCCTTCCTTCCAGTCGTCTCCTTGGTGTCCAATGGCCATCCAGACCAGCTGATCATACTCCTCTGGCTTCTGGTAGCGCAGTTTGACCCTCAGCGTGCCCACGTGGTTCCCGGACATGTGATACCAGAAAGTCATGCAGTAGGCGGAGTTCTGGGAATAAACCACAGGGCTCACCAGGCGGGCCACTTTGCCTTTCTGATTTTCATCAGCCTGGGAGTAGATGAAGTTGCCATCTCCTGCTGTGACAAAAAACTGTGTTAGGGAGAGTGGTCAGCTTTATGATTCTTCTTTCAAGTTCTATGGATCAGAAGTCTCCAGAGCTGAGCACCAAGAGGCCAAATTCTCAGAACCCGCAGCCCTGCTCAAAGCTTCTGCAAATGGACATCTGATCAGGGTAAGGTTGGAAAGCAGCACTAATCCCAACATCTTTATATTTGGAATGCGTTGTCACACGGGCACAGGCTGTGACTCAAATCGGCTTTGGCACCACCATAGCAGACTGAAAGGCTGTCTGTGCACGGCCTGAACCAAGAATATCTGATTCTCTAAGAAGGAACCTCATTTCTATGCAAGTTTAAGCCCGCTCAGAAGCACCCATGTGATCACAGACATTAAATGGAATCACTCAGACGTCCCTTATTCATCACTGCAGCAGCAAAGACTTCTCAGCCATAACATTTTGGTTACTATGTCTCCTTAATAATAATAAACCTGCAGCTTTTCCTAACAAGCTAGTGTGTTCTTTTTTTTTTTTTTGGTTTTCAAGTTTAGATTATTTTTCCCCTAGTTCATTTGAATGGTTTAGAAATTTCTTGAATAAACCCGAGAGCTCGCTCTTTTGCTGCACACCCACTTTTTCTGTTTGGTGTGGTTTCTAGTTCAGGGAGAGGCAAGGTCGCATGGCCGAGGCTCATTAGAACCTGCCGTCTTGGCACCGTAGACACTTGCCAAACTGTGAGGACTTTCTCCTGGCTTTGCTTTTAATTACCCCCAGTGGGAATGTTCCCTCCTGCCGCCACCTGATCTAAACACACCACTCCTGTTTCACTGTTGGCTCTACAAATAGAAATCACCTCCGCTAACGCCTCCCCTGATTAGGTGCGAATCTGATGCTCCGGCCTCGGGCAGCAGGATGTTGTGTTTGCTGCCCAAGAGACTTGAGTGTTTGCAGGGGACTTTTCACTATGCGCATGTGGGTACATCGTCCTGTCTGCTCACCTGCGTCAACAGCACCCAGGTAGAGGTGGATGTGTTAGCTGGCGGCCTCCTTCCTTTACCTGGCTGCTTCCTGGCGATCCTGCCTTAGCAGTTCTATTAAAGCCAATGACTGCAGTCTTCAATGAAGTGTGAAATAAGCCATGTGTCTCTCTCCCTCTCTGCCTTTGTGGAGCGTCCCCTGTAACTGAGCCCACTCAGTCACCTGGTGGTGTTTGTTCCCCCACTGATGTAGTAAGCCACAATCGGGTGTCCGGGTGATGGAGCCATTTCACTGAGATGAGTCCACCAAGATGGAAAAAACACACCCATCTTGCCCTAGTGCCCAATCTTAAGGAAAAAGACGGAAGTTGGCCATGCTGCAGGGAGGAAACGCATTTATTGAGCCCACTTCCTGAGCTCATCTACTGAGGTTTCTTTAGGTCAATCAGAGAGTAGGTGGTAGGAAAAAGGAGGGAACTAAACAGAGGCAGAGGGCAGAGGCTGCCTGAGAATCGACTCATGGCCCTGGCCCTGCTGGCATCGTGGGCTTTCAAAAATGGAAGTTCTCTCTGTTTAGACTTCTTCAAGGGCTTTTGACTGCCTTCAGCCTATCCACCAAGCTCCCCAGGCCACCCATGCTCTGCATCTAGCTGACTGTTTCCCAAAAGGAATCTGTCCAAGCTATGTCACTCAAGAGCCAGTAAAACAAGCCTAACTGAGATGGTCTCTGCGACATGACTGGTTTCTGGGACCCCTCTTATGTGATGACACCTTTTGCCTGTGTTACTCTCTAGCCTCTGCTATTGGACACCCTCCCCCAACTACACTGTAACTGCTTCCCACCCACAACCAGACTGGGAGCTCCTCAAGTGTAGGGACGGCCTCCTTCACACCTGTACTTCAGCACCCCACACAGCATCTGCCACGTAACGCGGCTCCTCAAATAACATCTGCTCAGTGAGGGTGGACGCCGTGGCTCATGTCTGTAATCCCAGCACTCTGGGAGGCTGAGGTGGTGGATTGGTTGAGCTCAGGAGGTTGAGACCAGCCTGAGCAAAAGTGGGGCCTCGCCTCCACCAAAAATAGAAAAATTAACCAAGCATCATGGTGGGTGCATGTAGTCCCAGCTACTCTGGAGGCTGAGGCAGAAGGATCGCTTGCACCCAGGAGTTTGAGCTTGCTGTGAGCCATGATACCACAGCACTCTAGCATGGGGCAACAGAGCGAGATTCTGTCTCAAACAAACAAAAAACACATTTGCTCAGTGAACCAGGGTGAGATGATTTCAGTTATCCTCTTTAAGGAAGTACATAGTATCAGTTATAAGAGGTCAAATTCAGAAAATCAAGCAAGTAGGATTCCTTGAAATAAACTCAACATTAAGAAGCAGGACATTTTCCCTAGATACTATTAATTGGGAAAAAACCCCTCAATGTCTAGTAAGCACAGTTTCACCAAATATACCTTTTATTTTCTTCTTTTACTTGAGAGAGAGTCTTACTCTGTCACCCTGGGTAGAGTGCTGTGGCATCATAGCTCACAACAACCTCAAACTGTTGGGCTGAAGCAAGCCTTTTGCCTCAGCCTCCCAAGTAGCTGGGACTACAGGTGTCCCCCACAACACCTGGCTGATTTTTCTATTTTTAGTAGAGACCAGGTCTTGCTTTTGCTTAGGCTGGTCTTGAGCCCCTGAGCTCAAGCAATCCACCTGCGTTGGTCTCCCAGAGCGCTAGGATTACCGGCACCAGACCACCTAATAATACCTTTAAAAAGTACCAGTGACTCTGTAATATCCATCTGTGCACAGGAGCTATGGATGTATAGGGCTCTTTTCATCTTTTTTTTTTTTTTTTTCTTCTTTTTCCTGTTAACAAGTTCCTGCCTTTCAGATGGCAGGCTCACCCATCTCTCTCAACAAATGACTGTGTTTCAAGAGCTGCAGGGGCTCTTTCTAGTCAGAGCTGACCTGGCACTACAGCCAAGTAAATCTGGGTGGCTGGGGGAACAAAAGAGTCAGGTCCTCTGAATGAGTCGCACTTCTCTGCAGTGAATCCAAGACAAGCAAGCCCTCCTTTTCTGACACTCCAACACATAAAGCGCTGATATTTTCCCTTTCAAGGATTTTATCACAATTCTGGGTCAGGAACTCTGTCTTCATTTTCTCAATTAGCACTTTACTTCTGTGAGCCTTTTAGCTTTTGTCTCTGGCTAACCCAGCTTTTAACCTCCTTTGAATGTCAGATCCTACTGAGCCATTTTGCTTGACTCTGCATCAATTTTTCCACCATTACCGCCTTCATCTCGGCTAATTGCATTTAGTTAATTTGATGCCATTTCTATGTACAGTGCCATTTACAGTCAAAGTATTTTAAGTTTTCTAAAACTGCTTGTCTTAAGATTCAATTGAAAGTGTCTCCGAATTGAAGGAGTCCAATTTTATCCAATTTCCTTGTCATTCTCATTAGGCAAGGAGGTAGCCGGGGTTGGAAGGAGGGTCTATTCAACCTATTTAATGGTTATATTCACTGGGAAGAAAAGCGAACCACAGAAAGGAAAAGGCATGAAGCACTCTTGGCCCACTCCTGGCCCACTGACTCACACGCCCAAACCCCCATGTGGGAGAACTTAATGAGATTTCCCAGCATTAGCAAATACCCTGTGGGGTACCTTTTTTGGGAAGCCGCTGCTTGAGTAAGCAGTCCTGTGTAAGTATCACTAAGTAAGGGAGCTTGTGGATTGGGGGGTTGCTCTAAGTATACATGTGCGTGTACACATTCTGGGAAGGACATCGCTGGTTCTTTATGCCGTACCTCAAATTGGGTGATAAAATGACCAGGAAGAAAACAGGACGGGAATGGCTAAGAGTTCACTGGAGTGGTCACCAGTTCCCTCTGTCTTGCAAACCAGTCCTTCCCCAGCAATTAATTTTAGAAAGAAAATATAAGGCAAGAGGTTGGATGGGTTGTGAGCTGAGGTATAGTGAGATTTCTAGCTACTTGCTCAGAGGAAATGGGCTCAACTTAAAACTATTTCCTAAAAGAATAAGGATCTCCACCCCATCCTGTTCATCTCAGGGGCAGGAGGGAACAAGGATTAGGCTTGCTTCTTGCTTCTTGCGTTGTAGAAAAATGAATGAGATGTCATAATATATGTCTGGACTTGCATGAAAATAATCTAGATTCAGGGATAATAGAGACAAAATAAGTTCCTATGGTTTGATAACTCTTTTTTCCTTTTTTAAATTTTTATTTATCTATTTTTATTAAATCATAGCTGTATACATTAATGCAATCATGGGGTACCATGCACTGGTTTTATATACCATTTGAAATATTTTCATCACACTGGTTAACATAGCCTTCCTGGCATTTTCTTAGTTATTGTGTTAAGACATTTATATTCTACATTTAGTAAGTTTCACACGTACCCTTGTAAGATGCACCGTAGGTGTGGGCCTTTTTTTTAAGGACAGAATCTTGCTCTCTGCCCTTGCTAGAATGCAATGGCATCATTATAGCTCACCACAACCTCAAACTCCTGCACTCAAGTGATCCTCTTGCTTCAGCCTCCCAAGCAGTTTGGACTGCAGGTGTATGCCACGAAGCCCAGCTAATTTGTCTATTTATTTATTTTGTAGAAATGGGTTCTCACTTTTGTTCAGGCTGGTCTCAAACATGTGACCTCCAGTAGTCCTCCTGCTTTGGCCTCCTAGAGCGCTAGCATTACAGGTTTGAGCCAATACACCCAGACTGTGATTTGGTAATTGTTGAGGCAGGCTTAGGTGCCTATAGGGCTCATTAAATTTTGCCTTTTTCTACCTTTAAGCGTGTTTGACATTGTCTATAAAGTGAAGGTCAGGAAAAGCATGAGACAAATACTGATTCACACATTTTGCTGTTTTGGGGGTTAGGGGGTGCCATCAGTGACCATGTTCTATCAGGATTCCTACTACTTGCCCTAAACTTATCTCTAATGGAGAAAGAGGCTTTGTTAATTCCAGACAATTCAAGCGTGAGTCAATGCTGTTAGTATTTTTCTAAACCCTCCTGAATTCACAGGCACCAGAAATCCTCTACAGTAACACCCTCTCTGATTCAAAGAGAACTTGTAAGATCCTGAGGCTCGGTGGGCTCTCTGTACCTGTGTGGTCTTGAATGGGTCCTGTCTTGCTGGTCAGCACGCTCCACTTGAGTTGCACATGGTTGTCATGTTCCCAGTGACAGAACGTCTTGTGAGAGCCCCAGCCAAACTCGCAGTTAAGACCATATGTTGGAAACTCTTCCGTGGGTGGAAAGGAAAAAGAGACAAGCAGAGAAAGACACCTTTAATCCTTTAGGGTCAGAAAGGGCCTTCATTGGTCCATGGAAAGCACGATTAACTCAACCTCACATCTGTTCCAAAACTCGGAGAAAGCCGCAAAATCCTGGATTACCAGGAAACCAAAAGATGCATGGAGATGCCGAAATGTTTGCAAAATCACATTTAGTGATTTTTTTTAAAATCCAGCTTTAAAAAGATTATGACCTGCCTGACAAATTGGGTTTATCTAAAATTTCCAGGAAGGCTACTTTCCAAAGCACGTACGTGACACATGCAGCATTCTTTCCATTTCCAGAATATTTAATATGAAAGGTACTCTTTTCTGGAGGATGAATCATATAAATTGATACCCACCGATGAAAAGAATCTTAATTAGAGACATGAGCCTCGAAAGTCTGGAAAAGTGATTTGGCAGACTGCCTCATCTTATTCCCACCTCACCTGCTGATGCTTCAGATCTTTAGTGTCAGGGTAAGAATCTCAGAAGCATTTTCATAGCATTATTTTTTTTTTTCTTCTACACCTTCTATCAGGTCGATTAAGTTTCTGCTCTTTTGGTGAATTTCTAAATTTACATTTAAATTGTCCATTCCTCTTAAAACCTCAATGCAAGGTCATAGGAACCTGAAGCACATTTACATAGTGACCTATTTTTATTTTGTAATGTGCAAAATGCTTCCTTGGGAATCTGAAAAAGAAAGTGAGTAGATTCCCAGGAACGGCTGTCTCCCCTGCCCTGCAAGGTGCTAGCTGACCATGTTGATTTCAAAACCAAACCATATATCCTTATTTTTTTATGCACACTTTTTTTTTTTTGAAAGGAGCTTAACGTTTTAAGTATGGGAAGCGTGAAATCACGGATACTTGGGATTTGTTTTGTAAATATAAGTGAACAATAAAAAAAATCATTCTAAAGATGAGATTCTCAGGCTTCTGCCCATCCCCCCACTATAAAGTGACACACACACACACAAAAGCGGCTGTTTCCACTACTGAAGAAGGGGCTGGCTTCACTTGTCAGTGAGCTTAGGCAGTCCACAAGATGGCAGCATTGACACGGACAGGGAGGCGCCCAGTGCCTCTTGGTCAATTGAACTTAAAAATAAGCCTCAAAAGAATCCGAAAGGAACAATAAGGGAAGTCTGGCATTCTAGGCAGTAATAGAGTCAGGCTGAGACCCTATCTCGCTTTGAGCTTTTCTTTAACTTGCCCAAGTGTTTAACACAAAAGCCTCACACCTCCTCCTTCCTCTCCCAGCCTGGTGGCCGCTGTCCCTCCCTCACTGTCACAATGGCAGGAAGAATTTTAAGGGAAAGATTTATTGAACAGAGAAGGATGGTTTACTTTGGATTTTTAGTTTCCAAGGAACTCTTTTCAAGTGCTAATATCAAACTTTGGAAGGAACCCACCCTAAGAATTGTCAACACCTAGCAGGTTGGTCTTGTCCCAAAGTCACCCCCCAACAACGGGTGGTCAGTTTGAGGAAGTAAACCAGTAAGTAAGCCACCTGACATATATAATGTAAACACTTTTAGTTAGCACAAAAGGGCTGTATTTCACAGCGATCATGTCATTGGAGAGATATATTTCATGTCTGGTCTCTCATAACCATGAAATAGGACTTCTGAAGGCATGAGAAACTCTCTCTGAAATTTACCACCCTCTTGTGCTGCAAGATTGAATTATGCAGATGAGATCAGTTCAGCTGCACAGCAACTGAATGGTTGAGCAACCTTGGATGTCAACGCCCATGACCCTGGAATGTACGGTTGCATAATCTCATGTTAGAAAATGTTAATACTGGAAAATGTTAATGTGTGTATGTGTGTGGTTTTGATTTTTCTTCTTAAATGTACTTTATAGGACATGCACATTGTGAGAGGGCAGAAAGCCAGCTCAGGACACACATTTCTGGTTATATTCGCCTTGGTAATACATTTCTTGTGTAGTCCAGGTAACCACATCACCCATTACTGTGGCTATTAATATTCTGATGGTATCATAGAAAATATGTGATATTTTTGTAATGACTCTAGGACACAGAAAAAGATGTTTCAGGCTCCCCTCTCACTGTAGTGAATGGTAGTCTCCCTTTACCTTCCCATGTCCTTTCCAAGACTATGAATTTAACAAGGCAAATTTTGCTGAAGCCATTATAGACACAAGCACGGTCTTAAGCTTTCATTTTGAGGACTCTTATCCATGTAATAAACTCGGTGGGCATATAATATTCATATACTGTCTGGGCTGTAATCAAATGAGTAAAAGGCTATTAAATGGTCTGCTCTAACTTTTTGTAAGTTTGGGCTCTTTTATCTTCTTATCACCATCATATGACTTATGGCAATTGTGTTTATTTAAAAGAAATGCTTTTAAATCAATGCATTTTGTGGAGGAGTAGTTCAATGTCGAGCCTTCGAACCTGGCTGGAAAAAGCAATAATTAAACACACAAAATACCCATAAACATTTATATAAAGGAAAAAGTAAAAAAAAAAAAGAAGAAAAGGAAGAGAAAAAGGGAAGGGTAGAAGGGAAGAGAAAAAGCGAGAGAAAGGAAGAGAAAAAAAGTAAATGGAAAAATGGATGAATGAAATAAAGAAATAGACATACAGGACTATTGACTTTTTAAGTTTTCAAAATATTACCCAGGCCCTGAAGCTGCACAGAACTCTCATTAAGTTCAATGGGAATAATCTGGCTAAATCCCTTCTTGACTCTTAAAAATGGCAGGAAACAATATTCCGAACTTAAAACAAATTTATGGTCTCTGAGAGCAAGCACCAGCTGCGTTTGTTGAACCCATCTCGCCTGAAGTTGAATCATTAACACTATATATATGCACAAGGATTTAATTTTTAAATCTCACATTCAGAACTTCTATTGAGCATGTTAACACACTTACTCATGGACTGGTCTTTCAGTCCAAACAAGTGGAGGTGTTGAGACCTACATAATTACAGGTTACAGACACCCCCTGAGCTGCCATAGAAACATTGGATGATTCTCAAAGGGTAAGAGCCCTCACTAGCAAAAGCTTGATTAAAAATGCAGGGTTTCTCATCAGTTCCTGGCAGACCATTTAATAGCCTTTTACACGTCTGATTACAGCCCAGACAGTATATGAATATTATATGCCCACTGAGTTTATTACATGGATAAGAGTCCTCAAAATGAAATCTTAAGACTGTGCTTGTGTCTATAATGGCTTCAGCAAAATTGAATTATGATGAAGATTTCGGGGTCGATTGATTTACTGCTTCTTGTGGACATGCTTAAAAGAATCTGGAGAGTGGATTAAAGCATCAGTTGGATGAATCTGACTGCTAGGTGGGTGGACACTTCGGAGTTGGCCAATGGTAGACTTGACCTCTGACTCAAAGCATGCTAAGATCCTTGTGCAGTGTTCTGTGCATGGGCTCAGCCAGAAGGTGACAACCAGCAGAACTCCTTCACCGAAGGTCAGACAATTCTTTACCAACAAACAAGGACTTAGAGCCTTTACTCATGACCTCAGACAATGGAAAAACAGGAAACCAAGTCCATTCACAAAGGACAATGGGCTGACCATGAAATTCAAACTGGATTGGACCACTCCTGATCAGCCAGTGTGTTTTGAACAGCACTTGTTCAGATGGTGGGAGCCATGGGTCTCCCTGGTCTCATGAATTACTCACCTGCCCTTTGGACCTTGTGAGAGGACAGACTGGCTGCTTCATGAGTACATGATGAGAATGACCTTGATGTCATGCACAAATCAAACACATTAACTAAATTGTGCCTGCTCTGATCATACAGCTCTCCAACCTTCAGGGAAGACTGTGTAGGATTATCTAAACTGAAGGTTTAGAGTGGATGGTAGTAGTCTTCCTTTCATTGATAGAACGTTCCATTTTCTCCAAAGCTGCTGTTCATTTAGATTTTTATTTAATGATCCCTAGCTCTTTTAAAGCAGGGAGAGATGAGATGAAACAAATTAGTTGGCAACTTCATAGTGGCTTTAACTACTTCTCTGCCAAGAGAAGAAACTAAAGCAACAGTAAACATATTTGTTATGTGATCAGAACTTCATTTATTCACCTCATCCCTCTTCCCCATTGCAAAGGGATGTAAAGAGTCATTCAGGATGTTAGATAATCATCGTGAGAGGTAAGAGGTGTTAGGAAAGCTAGAAAGCTGGTGGGAGTCACAGGTTCCTTCATGAAGAAGCTGTTGGTCTCCCAGGTGGGTACACAATCTCTTAAGGCCACATTTTTATCACTTCAAAAGATGCGTGTGCAAGACGACAGTGTGTTTTTGGAATTTGGGTGATGATTGTTGCCTCTTTTGGTATTTGGGCTGTGGGGTGGCATGGGTTCTGTCAACCCGGGCATACCCCAGGGCAACTTGGGGTTAAGTTCAGCTGAACAGAAGTTTGTTTTGCAGTTTAATCAGGTCAATAGTGACAGCAGTTCTTTAAGGAAGCATACTAATTAGAGCAGCCCTTTCTGCTTTCTGCCTTGCTAGGTAGTGTCATACCATTGAGGAAACATTGATATACACCACACGCCCCATTAATAAATGACTGTAGAGGCCAAGGCTGAGTGAGCTTCCATAAAGGAAATGGGAGAAGCTGGAAAACTGACCTGTTCACCTTACTCTAATGATTAACCGTTAAAGTATTTAAACCTCTGATTGCTCATACCCACTGTTTTCCTTCATGTACGTGTGTGTGTGTGGGGGGGGGGAGAATTTCACAGAATAGTAAGAAAAAACCCAAAGTGATCAAGAGGAAGGCTGCACTGTTTAACTGTGACCGGCCTCCGTATAAACAGCAAACTGTGGGCTTAAAGAAAATAAAAGAAAACAAGTTGTTATGCTTTTTTTATTAACGGCCAGGAGGTGCCGTTCCCAAGGGCGCCCCTCTCCCTGTGCGCGTTTGACTGTAAACTGTGGTTTCCTGAACCCCCATTTTGTGGCCCGCCCACTGGAAACGCTGTTGTAAAACTGCCAACTCCGTGGCAGGCGAAACTGACAAAGTTTGCCTGTGTGGGTCTTGCAGGATTGCGATGAAAATAAATAGTCAGGCTGTGCTGCCTGCGAGATTTCCTTCTTCTAGAGTTTGCAAACACAACCCGTGTCCTAGCTGTACTGCTTTTAAACAAAGTATGTTACTCAGCTCCTTCCGTGGAGAGCCGGGATTGTCACCATTTGGCAATTACTGATGGAGAAGGAAATCTCGTTCCCTGATGCATATACATGTGGATGAAAGGAAAACAGTATTTATGGCTCACGCTTGGAGACCAGATGCTGTGTGGCACCTCTCCTTTTAGGCCTTTTGGGGAAGCAGAAACCCACGGCAGTGCGCTATTTTCAGGGGGGGAGGAAGAGAGGAGAGGGGTATGAATCTCCCATATTTTATATTTTATTTGGTACCTGATTGCATAGTGCTGTCTAATACTGTCGGCTTTTCTGTGCTCAACACCGTGGTACCACCTGAAAAACAAAACAAAAAGAACGCATCAAAAATAGAAGAAAATGGTAGATAATTTGCAGAAGAGAAATGCATGCTTATAAGCATCTATCCCAGAGGCAAACATTTCCCCTAGAAAATCCTTTCTTGAATTCCAGCAATAGTTTTGCTTACATTTTGCTCACCACAATTTTACATTCAAACAAAGCATTATTTTTTTTTGGTACCGAATACATTTCTTTTAAAAACAATTTTAACTGTCCATATTTACAGTGTCCAACACGTTTTGATATATATATACTTTGTGGAACGGCAAAATCAAGCTAATTAATATAACGCGTTGTTTCACACACTTTTTTGTGGCGAGCACACTTAAAATCTAGTCTTTTCGCAAGTCTCAAGTACGTAATATATTCTAACACATTTCTTTGTAAAGCATGAAAAAGGCATGAAGAGTTTGAGGCTTTGTTCGAGGGCATTCTCTGATTCCCAGACTGAGCGTGGCATACAATTACAACAGTGAAAAGCAAGGGCCTCTGAATGTCCTTGGTGACTTGGGTATTCAACTTGACCCAGACCTCTGAGCTTCAAATGGTTTTCCAAGGTTTGAGATGTGTGCCTTCAGGGAATTTGCAAGGCTAGTCCCCACAATTCTATTTAAGAAAACTGGAAAACTGAAGGCTCAGAGTGGACAGTGGTATTCTTCTTTTCATTGGCTGCTGTAGTTGTTTATTTTTGCCAAGGACAAATACTCGGGCCAGTATGTGGTTTGGAGAAGCTGCAGGAGGAAAGGGAAGGGGAGGAATATTTTTTTGCAGTCCGAAGGAAGTGAGACGTTGAACCAATAATACCCTGAACCCTGTTACTTTGAGTCTGTGTGGGTCTACTTTGGAATTCCTGGTCAGGGGACAGGCATTATAGAAATTTAGCTTCGTCCTCTTTTATTCTCTGTCTTAACTCGCCCATTTTCTACTCTTCATAATTATACTTCTAAGTAGTGTCCTTCTTTTTCTCTTCTCCCTCCCCCCCCCCCAGAATATTAGGGGCTATACATGATTTGTGCACATACTTTGTTTTTGTACAGCCTGAGTCAAAGTTAAACACATAAGTGTGCCCTTCACCTGGCTTGTGTGTGCTGTACCCAATGAGGGTGAATTGACACCTCCCCTCCTTTCTCCTTCCCCCCACAGCTTGATTTTCACTGAGATTTACTTCCATACATACACTTAAGTGTTGACTTATTAAGTTCCAAATTGGTACTGAGTATATGAGTTTATTTCTCCATTCTGGTGATGTTTCATTGGGAAGAATGGTTTCCACAACTCAAGCGCCATTCATCAACATGTGAATGAATTAATGAACTGTAGTGTGTGTATACCATGGAATAAATACCATGTACGTATACCATCCCTAAAAATAGATGGAAATTTTGCGTCCTTTGTAACGACCTGGATAGATTTGGAGACTGTTCTCCTAAGCATCACAAGATTGGAAAAACAAGCAGCACAGGTACTCAATACCAATTTGAAATTTAGGAGATTAACAATCACAGACTCACACCAGAGAAAAATCTCAATTAAACTCAAGAAAGAGGGAGGAGGAGAGGAGGTTCCGTAGCTTCCCACCAAATGGGTATGATGCTTGGATACATGGCACACTCCCTGGGTGTAGGTCACAACTGTCACTCTGATTTTTACCTGTCATGTGTAAATTATATAACCTGATGGGAAATAAACAAAGAATGACAAAATAAAAAAAGGGGAGGCTCCTGTGGCTCAACAGAGTAGGGCACTGGCCCCATATGCCGGAGGTGGCGGGTTCAAACCTAGCCCCAGCCAAAAACTGCAAAAAATAAAAAATAAAGAAAGAAGGAACAATGGTTTCCACTTCCCTCCAGGTTGTCCAGAAAAGACCCCACAGCACCATTTTCATGGCTGAGTAGTACTCCATAGTAAGCATGTATCACATTTGATTAATTCATTCATGTATTGGCGGGCACTGGGCTGTGTCCACATCTTTGCGATTGTGAGTTGTGCTGCTATAAACGTTTGAGTGCGGTCAAGCCGCGTTCTTACCCGTGCCCAATCAGAAGCACCACCTGAGTGCTGGCTGAAATTGCAGTTTCCTATCTACCTGTCCTCTCCAGACCTGAGAACCAGACTGTCTATGGGTAAGGCCTTGAAATTTGGTGTTTATTTATTTATTTAATTGTTTCAGGTTAATTTGGGGTATGAAGAATTATGTTACAATGTTTGTATTTGTTAGGTAGAGTCTGTCTTACAATTGTGTGCCCTAACACCGTGCCCATTAAGTGGGAGCACACCCATCCTCCTCCTTTCTCACCTCTCTGCAATCCCTCGTTCCCCCTCCCCCCACCTTGAATCTTGAATTGAATTGAATTTTTCTCATATGTGGGCATGTATTAGATCATCTACTGGCTTCATATTAGAATTGAGTACATTGGATTCTTGCTTCTCCATTCTTGTGGTACTTTACTAAGAAGAATGTGTTCCTCCATCCAGGTTGATACAAAAGTTGTAAAGTCTCCATGTTTCTTTATGGCTGAATAGTACTCCGTGGTGTACATATACCATGGTTTCTTAATCCATTTCTGGGTTGATGGGCATTTAGGTTGTTTCCACATTTTGGCGATTGTAAATTGAGCTGTGATGAACAGTCTAATGCAGCAGTTCTCAACCTGTGGGTCTTGACCCCTTTGTAACAATGAAAATACACCATAGCATTAGGAAGGTTGAGAACCACTGGTCTATTGCAAAAGTCCTTATGGTAAAATGATTTTTTTTTTCTTCTGGGTAGATGCCTAGTAATGGGATTGCAGGGTCAAATGGGAGGTCTAATTAGAGTTCTTTGAGGATTCTCCATACTTCCTTCCGAAAAGATTGTATTAGTTTGCTGTCCCATGAAATCTGCTTTTTTGAAAGCTTCTCAGGGGAATCTTACAAGCCACTAAATTTGGTCAACAGCAGTTTGCTGTTTCTGCCTTTGTTTCTCCAGTGTGTTTGCCATGCAGATGACGGTTGGAGGTAACCTGTTATCCCGAGATAAAAAATAGGAGTGAGTCAGGGTGAAGGAGTGAGGAAGATCCAAGACCATCACGGAAAGTTCCGGAGGTCATAAGGTGCTGTAATTGTACACTTTCCAATAGCATCATCAATAAAGGTTTGTAATCTTCATCAGGGCCAGGCCACTTCTGCATGATCAGAAATCATGTCGCATATCCATAGTATGAATCAGAGGGCTGTGAAATTGTGCTCCTGGAATGATCTTAAGATTTCTGAGCTAATCAGCTGGCCCAGCTACCCCTGATCTCCCAGTAAACATGTTGGCTGACTGGTTACACGTGCGCGTGGCCTCAACAAGGCAGCAGGACTGGAAAGAGGAGTTACATATATTAGGGGGTAAGAAGGTGAATCTGTAATGGCCGAATTGGAGAGAGGCCAGAATACATTAGCATGCTGTTCCCAGTGGTCTTAGAGGAGAAAGATTCAAGGTGAAAATCCACATTTAAAACCGATATGCATTATCAGTTTTGTTACAGGTTGGGGGCCAAATTCCACTGTTGGGTACACACAGCTCCAGTGTGAAATCTGGCCTCCTGGCGCCTTTGAAGCCAATTGTATTATCTCATGACTTCAAAGGCATTTGCAAATGAGTAACTTTAAGTGAGAATTTTCACCTTGGTCAGCAAGTATGGGAGAGCAAACTCTCTGCTCATTTCCATGAGTTTGCTACAGTTCACCTGGAATTCAGAGCTGTTTGTAAATAGTGACCTTTGTGCTATAATATTTCTCCCTCTCCATATACAAATAGGTCACCCCAGCAAAAGAAATTAAATAGACACCCCCTCCTAAGAAACTTAGGACACCGCTAAAGACCTCACTGATTCCAATTTCCAAAGCTCCCACCTCTTAGGGTT
Organism: Nycticebus coucang; assembly: GCF_027406575.1. Classification (NCBI taxonomy): domain Eukaryota; kingdom Metazoa; phylum Chordata; class Mammalia; order Primates; family Lorisidae; genus Nycticebus; species Nycticebus coucang. Next base: position 42,872,471 of record NC_069799.1, on the reverse strand, counting down.
AAAGTAAGAATGCTCTTGGTTTGGCCTCATGACACTGAACATCCAGAGTTTGTGGATCTGACAGTAAATTCTGTACTTTGTTAATTCTGTAGCTGGGCCAGAATTAGCAAAAAGGATGCAAAATTGAATGTGAGCACAGGGCGAGGGAGGGGGGTTGTTGTTTAGATGTAAAAAGGTACTTGGGTTAGGTGAAGTTTTTTCTCCTTGCAAAATAATTTACATGTGAGCATATCCACTCTCAGAAAAGAATAACAAATAGCTTCGTAAAGTAAAATAAATTTTCTAAGAAGGAAAAATTGCCTTTTGTGCAATAAGTGAATAGGAAGCCTGAGAATGTCTCCTTAAAAAAATCACCTCTTCTTGGCTCAGCGCCCGTAGCACAGTGGTGAGGGCGCGGTCCACATACACTGAGGGTGGCAGGTTCAAGCCCAACCCAGGACAGCTAAACAACAATGGCAACTGCAACAAAAATAGCCAGGCGTTGTGGCAGGCACCTGTAGTGCCAGCTACTTGGAAAGCTGAGGCAAGAGAATCACTTAAGCCCAAGAGTTTGAGGTTGCTGTGAGCTGTAATGCCACAGCACTCTACCCAGGGCAACATAGTGAGATGCTGTCTCAAAAAAAAAAAAAAATCACCTCTTCTTAATGGGGGTGTTGGTGGGCATTAACCCCTCTGAACCACTTAATATATGCAGGAATTTATAGAATTATTGAGAAAATAACTCTCCTCCCCATGGTAATATATTTTTAAAGAATTAGAATACATTGGAATGGTCTTAAGACCGTTAGAATGAACATTTTTCTACGTACCCAAGAAATAATTTAAACACTGTAGGTAAAAGCAAAACACTTTGTACTTTTAAAGGATTGTCAGTGTTTCCACTATAAATGCCCCATTTTCTGTGGTTTGTAACTGCCTGCCATACACAATTTGCTCCAGGCTAACATACTTTCCCTGTTTCATTCAAAGGCTCAGTTTCAATTGATTCAGTCATGAACTAATGCAAAAATGAGAAGGCTGGTTGTTCTGATATGAGGAGTAAATCTCAGGCTTTGTTTCTAATCAATATTAACTGACCACTTTAGGGTTTATAAAGAAAAGAACCCCCTCCACAGAGGGCGATTGAAAAGGGGATGCTGTGGTACTGCAGCCATTCCTTTTTATGAGACATTTCAGTAAGGATGTGTGATGGAGTCTGAAAAACAGCCTGAGGTTTGCGGGGTGGGGGGAGGTGGGGTGTTCAAAGGCAACCCTGGGGAGGTTCCGGAACAGTACTCTGTTTTTTACATCAGCTGTAAGGGTTTTCAACTTGAACTTGACATCTTACACAGCAAATGCCTCTGCATTAATTAAAGTCATTTTTGTGGCTTGTGGTTACGTACATACAAGATTTGCATTCAAAAGCCCATAGCAACGTGACATGTATTGGCCACATGAATATTAAGTGATTATCTTGGAAATTTGGAGAAAGACAGCTTTAGGAGGTAGGATTTAAATGTAAACCCAGTTCATGCTATAAATTTCTGGGCTAGTTTTTTTTTTTTTTTTTACCCTTTATCCCTTTATTCCATTTCAGAGTGCAGAGTGCTCTTGCTCCTTCCGAGGAAAGCTTTTGAAGTAATTGGAAATGTACCATAGGACACCTCCTTACAGACTTTGCACTGATGCATTAGCCAATAATGTAGCCTTATTATGAATCTACATGGTTAACGTCTTCAGTTTTGCCCATGGAAATTAATTATGTGGGCTCTCTCAGTCTCTTCTGGTTAAAAACACAGCTCTGCGTTCAAGGGCTCATGTTTAATCTAAAATGAGAGTCAGATGCTATATGAAACTGCATTTTGACCCGGGTGGCAGGAAGGGTCCCACAATACCTTTTGCAACAATAGGGTGAAAATCCTAGTGCCTTGGCCAATTTCCAAATGGTGCAATCCCATTTCCCCACTTGCTTGACATTTCCTCTGCCATTCTAAGTGGAAGAGAAAGTTACTTCCTAGGAGTAACTTAGGAGATTAGGGAGTAACACTCTAATTAGTGAGGTGTTTGGCACACCTCTGCTAGTCGGTGGTGATGTGAAAATGGCAAGCTAATTCTCCCTTTGTAAATTTTAATGTAGAACCATTTACAAAATCCCGATTTGAAAGCTGCCTTTCAAATATAAACCTGATTTCATCAGTTAGTTGGATAAAGGAGTCACTCAAACAAAAACCTGTCTTCATGAAAAAAGAAAAATAAACACTCTGAAGTGTGTGGTTATGTAGTGGTGGTGGATGTGCCATGGAGGGGGCAGCTTGGAGATGAGGGTCAGTGTAGCACCTTAGTCATGCAGAAATTCTCATTCAATTAAGGCAATCCTAGCTGGGAGCTCTGAAAATGGCTCAAATTATCGTTTCAAATGGCTGTGGCTATTAGGAAAACCTCATTCATGGGGATGGCATGAGGAAATGATGATGTGTGTGTCCTGGCAAGGGAGGCCTCCAGTTCTAGGCCAGTTCTGCCACCATCAGATGCCATGCAGAGCTAGCAGCATGCGCACCCCCCCACCACCCCCACACACATACTCTGACATGGCATAGCAATGGGATGAAGATGGCTTCTGCACCTGTGAGCTGGAAGTCATCACCTGTTCCACTGTGGCAGTTGGCCTGGTCATCATCACACTCGTCCACTGGGTTCCCGTTGGGAGTGGTTGGTACAGCTGTAGGTGCTGAAACAAGATCCAAGTATTATTATCTCACACCTTCGAAATGGATTCTCAAGCCTCCAGCTGTTGGATCTGCTAACGCTTTTGAAGAAAACTTAAATCTACAGTAAGAAGACCAGGTACACCGTTCGCCTCTCTTTCAGGAGCTAAATGTACTTGAATTCTGCAGAATGTATCAGAGATTCTTTTTTCTTTTTTTAGTATTTGATCCATATCTGCTGAGTAGAGTTGGCTGCCTTAGCGTTTTAGACATAGTTATCTACGTAAACATCCCTTTTCTGAAAAGGCCTTGAATTCTTGCTGGCTATTTTATTCATGACCCTGGAGTTGAGAGCTTTGATGAAGGATATTTTGCCTCAACTCTTTTTTTTCTTTTCATTTTCAAGGTGCTGGAGAACTCACTTTTCATGAATTCTTTTATATTCGTAGTATTTACTAAGTTTGCTAAGTTTATATTATATTTTCTCCCCCAAAGGGAGTCTCAATATTCACAGTTAGTACACTATTGCTCTTTTTTAAGAGCCATTCCATTTCTGTGTAAGTAGCTTCTCAACCTGGGAACCCTCTCTCCAAAGCAGGTGTGTGAGAGAAGCTGTCTCAGATATCCTAGGGTCATTTTACCTGAACTCTCCTAGGATTGCATTCCACTGCTGGCAGGTAGTCCTCAATCTTTGAATTTGTAGTTGAAAAGTAGCCAACATTAATCAAAGACTGCTTTTGAAGTCTTTTAAATTTAGTTGGGTCTATTTCTTTTTCTTAGTCTGTTACTCATTTTTGCAATCTGTTTAATATTTTACAGTTTTCAGCATTGCATTTCACTTTACAAGATTTGAGATAATGTAGAGTTCTCTTGATGTTTGAGAACCAGACAAGATGCTGGTGGGGGGATGAGGGGAGGATAGGGTTGGAGAGAAGGGGCTGCTCTCTCATGGCTTCTGGCCAGGAGGAATGAGGCAATAATTTGTTTTCTCAGTAAAAATTGGACACTGTTTATTATGCTGCTTATGTACAGAGCAGAGTTATCACAAATGGAGAAACACAGCTAAGTTTCAACTTATTTAATTGGTCAACTATACACACCAATAATCACTAGGAAATCCGCGTGCACGGATACTGTGCACACCCACCAAGACATGCAATTTAGACTTCGTAAAGTGCAAGTACACATCTTCTGCTCTTACTGTATAAGTAGACTTTTCTCCAGCAATCCAGAGAGTTGCCTTCCCTAAGTTCTCCTTTCTCTTGACAATGTGCTACTTTTAAGTATCTAAACTCGCTGTTCATTTTGCTGATCACTCTGCATTCCTTATGGTGTTTATAAAGGCAGATTTCCCCACTGAAAGTGGCCCAGAGCAGTGCCTATGTTCGACTGAGAAAAAGTACAAAAGAGAATTCTTTGTCTGCTCTGATTTTACTATTTGAAAATATATTATCTTTTGTAGATCTCTAATGGTCTCTCTCTCCCCTTTTTTTTTTTTTTTTGGTGAGACAGAGTCTCACTGTGCCCTCAGCAGAGTGCAGTGGCGTCATCACACCTCACTGCATCCTCCGACTCCTGGCCTTGAGATCCTGCTGCCTCAGCCTCCTGAGTAGCTAGGACTACAGGTGCATACCCAGCTGTGTTTATTTATTTTTATTTTTTTATTTTTTGTGGAGACAGGGGTCTTACTCTTGTTCAGACAAGTCTCGAACTCCTGAGCTCAAGCAATCCTCTTGTCTCAGCCTCCCACGGTGCTAGGATTACAGGTGTGAACCACTGTGCCTGGCTCTAATTGTTTCTTAAATACGGTATAAGTGCTAGTGTGTGTCACACTTTATGGGGGCAAGACATGATTGCAAGAGGGACTTTGCCTAACAATTGCAATCAATGCAACCTGGCTTATTGTACCCTCAATGAATCCCCAACAATAAAAAAAAATATATATATATATAAAACCAAATTAAAAAGAATCGGATGGGTACACATAGAAGGCTAGACTGGACTTTATCCTCTATCTATATCCTTTTAGGTATCTCCTGTTGCCACAAGGCACAGTGTACATGTTTAATAAAGGCCTGTTAATCGATTCAAGGTAGAAGAAACACACGCCTTTCACCAGTGGTGTTAAAAAGCTTTGAGGTTACTTTTCCTGGATGTTGGTTTCACAAATACAGCTCGGGGCAAGTTCCTCACTTCTCTGAGCACTGGGAAACATCTGTAGGCAAATCCTTTCACCCACAGTTTCTACCTCACCACAGAGTTGACACTGGCAAACTGCCACAAGGCTCAGCCTTTTCAACCATCTATTCACTCCACCTCCTAAATCAGAGCTGGCTTCCAGAGCCCAGGCTCAAGGCCTGCCTCGGAGCAGCAGACTCCCTTTTCCAGATGACGGCATTTCTCAGCAAATCGAATGAATGCGTCCACACTTTGTGCAGTCTGCCCATCCCTCCTTTTTCTTGGCATCTTTGCCAAAGTCCTGGCACATGGTCATTCTTGGTCTGTGTTGATAGCAATCGGATAATTTAGAAGTCCAGGACATGACTACAGATACGAAAACAACCACACAGTAAAGAATGGGAGATAATGCTGTGCTTTTAAATAAACACATGGGAAAGTAGCCATGAATTATTCATCCAGTGCTGTGGTGATTGATAGTTGAAGACTTTGCAGCGCATGAGGAAAGTTGTATGGGTGTTTAATGGGCTCATGAGTGTAATTACATTTGGGTAGCTCAAACACAATTTGAAAACTGCAGAAGAAGGTGATATTAAAAAGAGCATTCTTCAAAACTATTATGAGCATAAAGGCTCTATTGTTTAACACCTGGATGTCAACAATAGGGGTCCTTTGAGCCAGCCCGGACAGGACCTCTATGGAGATAGGGAAGCTGGTATAGGCAACTCATGGATGCTCAAATCGAAGGCCGATGGGAATTCTAGGACATGAAAATATTCAGTAGTCGAATAACCAACTCAAAACATTTCTCTCATTCATGATGTATTAAAACAGAGTGCAGAGCTGAGGTCAATGTGTGAACCGAATTTGTACTCCAGCTGACCTTCATGGAATAATCTAAGTATCTGTCGTTAGCATCCTCGGATGGACTCACTGTATTTTCATCCACATCATCTCGTTCATCCTGTCTCTCTGCAGCAGCCTAAGAAATTCATCCAAGATAATGCGCCTTGATGTCTTGGTCTATCAAATGCTGTCTCCCGCTGCTATGTGATGATGGTCAACACTGCAGACAGAAGCGGGGTCAGACACAGACCCCTAAACAATATTTAAAAAGGCAAAGGAATTCGTGGTTTCTAGGAGCTGGTGGGAGGAGAAAGAGGATTGCTTACCTGCTTACCGGGTACAGAGTTTGACTTTAAAGTGATGGAAATATTCTGGAAATTATATAGACTTGGTGATTGTATCACGAAATGGTGAATGTACTAAATGCTACTAAGTTGTTCACTTTAAAAAGGTAAATTTTTTTGTTATGTGAATTTTACCTTAATAAATTATTATTACTGTGGGTTTTTTTTGTTTGTTTGTTTTTTAAGACAGAGTCTCATTATGTTGTCCTCAGTAGAGTGCCGTGGTGTCGCAGCTCACAGCAACCTCAATCTCTTGGGCTTACGTGATTCTCTTGTCTCAGCCACCCACTTAGCTGGGACTAAAGGTGTCCGCCACAATACCCGGCTATTTTCTGTTGCAGTTGTCATTGTTGTTTAGCTGGCCCAGGCTGGGTTCGAACCTGCCAGGCTCAGTGTATGTGTCTGGCACTGTAACCAATGTGCTATGGGCACTGAACCCTTAATAAATTATTTAAAAAAAAGTCAAAAGTCTTGCCCCTCCAAAAAAAGAGAAAGACAATCTCAAGGAATTGAAGATGAGTCACACAAATAAGCAAGACAAAAGTCCAATCGTTAGGGCTGCTTTGTGGCGGGTGTCAGAGCATGGAGCCACACTGTTGGGCAGGCTGGGAGACACAGGGTCACAGGGTAGGTGGTGGGCACAGGGAGGGAATGGTGGCAATTTGCAACAGCATCATCCCCCTGATGATGGGGGCACAGATGCATGAAAAAGGAAATAAAAAAACCAAGTAGGGAATGAGAAGGGACTCTGGAAATTGTTATTACCTTCTACTTCACAGCCCAGCAGCTCCATTCTCAGCCCGAGCCCGCCGTGAGTGGCTCTCTCGGGGTAGATTCTGATGAATCGTGTGGAAAGAGGTGGAAAAGTCCGCAGTTCAGGTGTATCATAGTTGTTGTTGCCCTCAAAAGACTGTGAAGCATGAAAAACACAGGTCATTAAGACAAAAAAAAAAAAAAGATAGAAAAGATAAGACCTCTCTTTCAGCAGTTGTTTTTTCCCATTTTTCAGAGCTCTTAATAGTTTAGAGAAATGGGCCTAGTTCCATCCCTTGGTAAATGGCTGACATCATTTTCACAAATGAGAAAGGAGAAACAATGAAACCTTTTCTGAGAAGTGACAGATATCATTTCCAAGACAATTCGGAGTATACACTCAAGCTCTACCAGGAGCTGAGGATTTAATGAGATATTTTTAAATGATACAGTGATACCCCTTGGGGCAAGGATACTTTTATCACCTCCTTGAGGTGGAGGAAACTCAGGAAGAGAAATTGACATTTTTTTAGAGCTTCCACGTATGTAACAGACATCACGTTTTTTTTTTTTTTTTTGTAGAGACAGAGTTTTACTTTACTGTCCTCGGCAGAGTGCCGTGGCATCACACCGCTCACAGCAACCTCCAACTCCTGGGCTCAGGCAATTCTCCCGCCTCAGCCTCCCGATTAGCTGGGACTACAGGCGCCCGCCACAACGCCCGGCTATTTTTTTGTTGCAGTTTGGCAGGGGCTGGGTTTGAACCCGCCACCATTGGTATATGGGGCCGGCGCCCTGCTCACTGAGCCACAGGCGCCACCCCCACAGACATCACGTTTTTAAGAAATACTCCTGTTTCATTATCTGAAACGAGAAGGTCCTTGTTTTGCTAAAACTTGGCCTCCTAGAAGAGGGAGGAATTAAATTTCTAAAGTAGAAGATAGTAGCTTTAACGTAGTACAAAGGCTGTTTATTCAAGAACTTGGGTTATTCCAAACCACTGAAATTGCTGTTTACTTAAGAAGTATCACCAGTTGGAGTCATTTGTAGATAAAAGACCTTCTTGTGTCAGGAAAGTACCAAGGGTCCTGACAGTTCAGTAATGTACGGGTTGAACTGTAGCATGAGTCAGCATCTCTTTTGAAGTGTGTTCCCAGTTTGAAGTCCCTGTGACACTTTTCAGGAGTGCAGGGCCACCCATTGCCAGTCTGCTGTTGAATAATATTATTTCTCTTTTTCCTTTGACAGGAAGGTCAACATCCTTGAGTGGAACCATAAGAAAATGGAGCAAAGACTAGGACTGTTTTCTTTTTCAAGAAATGGATAAGCCTTACTATATCCTCTTCTCTAAAAACCATTCTTTTTAAAAATAAACTATCTTAAAATTTTTTTAACCACAATTTCTTCCCTCTCCTTTCCTTCCTTTCCCCTTTCTTTTCCTTCCTTCCTTCCTTCCTTCCTTCCTTCCTTCCTTCCTTCCTTTCCTCCCTCCCCCCCTTCTTTCTTTCTTTCTTTTTTTCAGATGGAGTCTTTCTGTGTCACCTAGGCTGGTCTCAAACTCCTGGGCTCAAGGGATCCTCCAGCCTCAGCCTTCCAGGTAGCTGGGACTATAGACACAAGTATCACCATTCCTGGCTCCAACAACATTCTTAATGCCATCCAGAGGGGAAAAGAGGAGGAGGATTAGAAAAATAAAATAGCGGCTCAGCACTTGTAGCACAATGGTTACGGCAACTGTGCCATCTAAGCAACTGCCAACTGCAATGACAACTACAACAGAAAAAATAGCTGGGCATTGTGGCCGGTGCCTGTAGTCCCAGCTACTTCAGAGGCTGAGGCAAGAGAATTGCTTAAGCCCAAGAGTTTGAGGTTGCTGTAAGCTGTGACGCAACGGCACTCTACTGAGGGTAACAGAGTGAGACTCTGTCTCAAAAAAAGAAAGAAAGAAAGAAAAATAAAATAGTTCTGTCCTTGGGAATGTCCTTTTTATATATATCAAATATTGTATGTGAGGCATTGTTCTAAGTGCTTAAAATACATTAACTCGGCTTGGCGCTTGTAGCTCAAGTGGTTAAGGCGCCAGCCACATACACTGGAGCTGGCAGCTTCGAATCCAGCCTGGGCCCGCCAAACAACAATGACAGCTACAACCAAAAAATAGCTGAGCTTTGTGGTGGGCACCTGTAATCCCAGCTACTTGGGAGTTTGAGACAAGAGAATCACTTAAGCCCAAGAGTTTGAAGTTGCTGTGAGCTATGATGCCACAACCCTCTACCCAGGGCGACAGCTTGAGACTCTGCTTCAAAAAAAAAAAAAAAAAAAAAAAACATTAATTCATTTAATCCTCAAAATAACTCCATTAAATAAATTCTAGTATTATCTTGCTTTTACAAATGAAGAAACTGAGGCACAAAGCAACCAAATAATTTGCCATGGCCACACAACCAATAAGTGGCAGAGCCAGGGTTTAAATCTAGGCAGTCTTTATTTATTTATTTTTTCACTCCTTCCTTTCTTCTTTCCTTCCTTCCCTCCCCCCCTTCCTCCCTCCTCTCCTTTTTTTTTTTTTGATAGAGTCTTGCTCTATTGCTCTAGCTAGAGTGCAGTGGCATCAACATAGCTCACAACAACCTTAATCTCCCAGGCTCAAGCAATCCTCCTGCTTCAGCCTCCTCAGTAACTAGGACTACAGCTGTGTGCTACTACACCTGGCTAATTTTTTCTATTACTTTTGATAGAGATGGAGTCTCAGTCTTCTTCAGACTGGTTCTGAACTCCTGAACTTAAGTGATTCTCCTACCTTGGCCTCCCAGTGTGCTAGGATTATAGGCATCAGCCACTACACCTGGCCTTTTTAATTATAATTTTTATAATATTTTGTAGAGAAGAGGGGGCTCACGATGTTGCTCAGGCTGGTCTTGAACTCCTGGCCTCAAGCAATCTTCCTGCCTCGGCCTCCCAAAGTGCTGGGATTACAGGTGTGAGCCACTTTAGGTTTTAGTTTTAAAATCTAAAACTTAGGTGGTTATAACTGGTGCCCTTCACCACACCAGACTGATGCCTCTGCCCTTAGAAATCATTTAGTTGAGTTCCCTCCTTTTTACAGGTGAAAACACCAAGATCCAAGAACTTCTGTGCCCAAAGCCATACATTTAGTTTCATACTGGGCTAGTAGGTAGAGCGGATGGGGCAGCTGGGTGGAGACATCATAAACTAGCCAAAAATAGGCTCACTGAGTGGTGGAAATGTCATAACAAAATAATAGAAGCCTGTGGAGTGAAGACAGTAGGTTGTAATAGAACGCGGGGGTTCTGAGTTCTAGAGGGAAATTAACTGGCCTTTTCCAAGTAAGAAAAGCCTCCAGGAGCTTAAAAGTGCATTGCTAATGTAGACCTGCCTCTTCCGATCAAAGTATCCTTCTATTTTTTTTTATTTTAATCAAGAGTAAATTCACTATTGGGGTTCTGCACTCCTGATAGAACTGCAATTGCTGGCAGTAATTGAGAATTTGACATATATTATTGTTAGGCCCAATTAAGTTGTTGTCAGTAAGATACTAATTATAATGAAAATACCATTACTACACATGCAAGTTCTATTTAAAATAGCGCCAAAGATCACAGCAGAAAAGCATTTATATGTATGGCATCCCAGGCTCGTCTCTTAATTTTAACTTGAGCAAAGAATTAATGCAAAGTAAATACATCGTGAAAGCTGTCAGTGGTGAGCCGGGAAGAATATTAGCAATGAAAACGCGTATGGAACTCGGCTAACTTTGATAGCATAAACTTGCTTATGAATTCTCTTTGTGGTCTGTTGCTAATTATGTTTTAAAAAGATGAGAGCTTTGAGAGTCTGGATTTTCTATCTCTTTCTGAAAAGTCTAGTTAAGAGACTCTGGTAGAGTTTGTCCTTCATTCACTAGTTTTGGATAGGGAGTGAATATAGGGGAGACCAAATTCTCTTTTTACTTTTACGTAAAAGGTACTTGGGGTTCTAAACAGGTAACTTTAATTTGTAAAATTAAATGCAGCTTTTTTAAACTATCATTATCCAAGATGGCCATAAAGTTCATGTGCAATTTTCAATTAAAAAAATATGTGCTGCTCTAAAACGAAAGGTTTCACCAGTTTCCTTTTTCATCTTGGAGATTTTACGTCCGTGGAAAGGTGTGTTTTGGACCACAGATTAGGCTCTATATTTAGCAGTTCTCAACCTGTGGGTCGTGACCCCTTTTTAACAATGAAAATACATTGTGACATTAGGAAGGTTGCGACCCACTGCTCTATAGAAACCATTTAGAAGCTGGGCGGCACCTGTGGCTCAGTGAGTAGGGTGCCGGCCCCATATACCAAGGGTGGCGGGTTCAAACCCGGCCCCGGCCAAATTGCAACCAAAAAATAGCCGGGCGTTGTGGCAGGCGCCTGTAGTCCCAGCTACTCGGGAGGCTGAGGCAAGAGAATCGCTTAAGCCCAGGAGCTGGAGGTTGCTGTGAGCTGTGTGAGGCCACAGCACTCTACTGAGGGCCATAAAGTGAGACTCTGTCTCTACAAAAAAAAAAAAAAAGAAACCATTTAGAAGCTTTATGGTTTTCAGTGTCACAGGAAGATGAAGTTGACGGAATGAATCATATTTGAGGCATAAACCCTAACGCATGCGACCGGTCTTGAAGTGAGTAGTCTGTTACAGCTGAAAATGTGAGGAGGCTTCCCATGGAATTCTATACTCAATTCACAACAATACAGTGATAGCTTTAGACTTGACTGCAGACACCAGAGAGGGGAGGAACATACGATGGGCCCTATCAAAAGCATATGGCGATTTGTTTTCTTTCTCTCTCAGAACCCCAGTGTTGAAGAATGTGTCACACCAGCACAGGCTGCCACGGCAGCAGCAGGAAGTTGTTGATTTGCAACATATTCACACTTTCTCATGCAGTCACTAGGAGGAAACACCACTCTCGGAAAAGATCAGCTCAGAAGGGAACTCTGGCTTCTGATGTTTATTTTACTTTTTCTTTTCCCCAGGTAGGAGGGACAGATGTAAAAGGGGAAAATGAATGGACACAGGAAAGAAGGTAGCTGCACATATAAATGCAAGATGAAAAATTCTTTAGAAAAAACAAGTGAAGGAGGGGAGACAGAGAGGGAGAGATTCCCCTGTATGCCTTTCCAACAGCATTGCGCCTGTCACCCTGTGGGCAGTCGGCTGCTCTGGGGCTGACCTGCAGCCCTCGGGGGACAGGGCTAACTCCTTGGAGCCCCACATCTGGACAGAGTAGGAGCTGGAGGCACCCCCTGCATGTTTCCTGCCTGTAACGCCTCTGGCCTGAGTCACTATATTAACCCATCTGAGTATTCCTACACTTCCTTAGAGTGGGAGTGAGAATAATAAACGAGCTAAAATCTTTTTTGCAAGAGGAGTAGATCCAAGGCAAAGCAGGGATGGACTACCGAAGACCAGAAGGCCAACTGTGTTGGTGTGAGAAGTATCATCAGCTCAATACAATTCCCTCACTGCCTACAGAAACTAAACTGCTGATTGTGGGTGGGTTGTGCCTTATCTGAGTCCTAAACCGGCTTCTGGGCCACCCTGTACACTCTCTGGACATCCTTTCCAAATTGGTTTTGTATGCTCAGGAAATGCAAATGATTTAGCCATCAGCCTAAATAAACCATAATCGCTAAGGTAGATCTAATTGGTTAAAAAAAATTACACTGTATAGCTGGGCACTGTGGCTCACACCTGTAATCCTTGCACTCTGGTAGACTGAGGCGGGTAAATTGGCAGAGCTTACGAGTTCTAGACCAGCCTGAGCAAGAGTGAGACCCCCATCTCTACTAAAAATAGAAAAATGAGGTGGTTGCCTATAGTCCTAGGCAACTAGGAGGTGGAGGCTAAGGCAAGGGGATCGCTTTGAGTCTAAGAGTTTGAGGTTGCTCTTTGACGGCAGGGCACTCTACCCAGGGTGACAGAGTCTCATTAAAAACAAACCAAAACATACCATATATTTTGGTGGCTGTTGGAATATTTCTTTCTTTTCACTGCATTATCAAAGAGACCAACTGCATTTTAAAAGGCTTCAGGGCATTTAAATATACTTAAGAAATATTCACAATAGCTAAATTGAAATTAGGTGGAAGCGACGCAAGTGTCTGTCAACGAGAAGAGTGGACGAAAGGCAGCCCGTGCAAACAAGGGAATATTATTGGGCCTTGAAAAGCATGGGGATTCTAATACATGCGACAACACGGATGGTCCTTGAAGGCATTATGCAAAGCGACATAAATCATTCATAAAAGGACAAAGACCACATGAGGATCCTAAAGCAGTTGAATTCATAAGAACAGATAGTAAAAGAGTGGTCACCAGAGACTGGGGCTGTTGAATGCGAGTTGCTCCTCAATGGGTATCAACCAGTTTCAGTTTGTAATAGCAGAAAGTTCTGGATATTGGTTGCACAACAACATGACCATATTTAACTGAGAACTGGACAGTTAAAAAGGTTAAGATCATCAATTTTATATCATGTGTACTTTACCACAATTAAAAATTGAAAAACATGCTCATCCACGCCTGTAATCCCGCATTTTGAGAGGCTGAGGCCTGCTTGAGCAACATAGTGAGACAACTGTTTCTACAATAAGTAAAAAAGTTAGCTGGGTGTGGTGGTGTGTGCCTATAGTCCTAGCTACTGGGAAGACTGAAGCAGGAGGATTGCTCTAGCCCAGGATTTTAAGATTGCATTGAGCTATGATTGCACCACTGCACTCCAGTCTGGGTGACAGAGCAAGATCTTGTCTCAAAAAAAACAAACAGACAGACAGACAGACAGACAACCCACAAACACTTAACACGGGTGGGTGACAGAAGAGGGAAAGAGAGGACCCGAATGACAGGAATAGCAAGCCACCTTTTGTCTGCTCACTCTTCATGTTGATGGACACTTGGATTGCGCCCACCTTTTATCTGCTGTGAATACTGCTTAATGTATTTCATATGCATTGAAGCCTTTTAGAATGCTCCTCTTCTCTTCATAATCCAGTGAAAAGAAAAAAATATTTCAACAAAATATACAGTATAATTTTTTTTTTTTTTTTGGAGACAAGGGTCTCACTCTTTCATCCTGGGTAGAGCGCCCTGGCATCATAACTCTCAGCAACCTCAAACTCTTGGACTCAAGCAATCCTCTTGCCTCAGCCTCCCGAGTAGCTGGGATTACAGGCTCCTGCCGCAAGGCCTGGCTGGTTTTTCTATTTTTAGTAGAGAGGGTCTGAAGGGCGCTCTGACACTGCGCTCAACACTGCGCTCAGCCCAGGCCGTTACCCTCAGGGCTGCCCTGTCCCCTGTCTGTCTGCTGAGCTGTCCGTCCGTCCCCACACGGAGGGAAAGGGGACCAGCAACGCAGTTTTTTCCGGCGTTACACCGCACAGTAGACTGGCTGGGGGGAAGGGGCCTTCCTGACACCATCACACACGTCCTGTGATCGCACGGTTGGAAAGAAATCAGAAACAGGACTTGCTCAGGAAAGCACCTCTGCTCAAGGCCGGGCTGCTGACTCACCTTGGCCTTGCGTCTGCTGTCATCCAGGATCATTCTCCAGTCGGAGCCGTTGCTGCTGTACCCGATCTTGAACTTGCGCATGAACACCTTGTTCTCTCGGAGCTTCCCGCCCTGAATGATGAGGCCGCGGACCATCTTCTCCTCGCCGAGGTCCACCTGCAGCCACTCGTTGGCGTAGGGGCGCGGGGAGGGCGGCAGCGCCCAGCCCGAGCGGCTGGTCACCAGGCGAGCGTTCTCCGGCATCCAGTTCCGGTCCGCCTGGTTCGAGGCCGTGATCTGCGAGTCAGAAATGAGTCCGGACACCATGCCCAGCATTCCAGAACAGGGATAATCTAGGAGAGGGCATGAAATCAGTAATGTGAGACGATTTTCAGGGAGACTCTGCGCTTAGAAAGAAAATACAACGCACGGCATAAAGGCATGGTGTTAAATGCATTCGTATGACATTTTCAATTTCTGGATTCTTTTACATTTTTTTCTTTCTTCCTTTTTTTTTTTAAGACAGTCTCACTCTGTTGCCCTGGATAGAGCACCCTGGCATCAAAGCTCACGGCAACCTTCAACTCCTGGGCTCAAGTGATCCTCCTATCTCAGCCCCTGGAGTGACTGGGACCACAGGCACTTGCCAGGACGCTGGGCTAGTTTTTCTATTTTTTGTAGAGAGGAGTTCTATCTTGCTCAGGTTGGTCTCCAAGTCCTGAACTCAAGCAATCCACCTGCCTGGCCTCCCAGAGTGCCAGTGGATTCTTTTACATTAATCTACAGTTGTCCTTTCTCAAACCTTTCACTTGCTTTTTCAGAATTCCTCTGTGTACATCGCCATCCCAGTAGAAGATATTTTCAGTAAGAACATGCACGACTCCCCCGGCTACCTTGAGGTTTTCCAAGTTTAATGCTAAACTATTCATATCCCAGTCTCTTTGGTAACCAGACATTATCCCCACATCAAGTGCAGGCCCTGTCCAAAAGAAGTTCACAGTCTATGACAGGTTGGAGATAGTGTAAAAAAAAATCAATTCAACAGCAAGAAATTTCCTAAAACAAAGGTAAAAAGAGAGTGATTTGGAGGTAAAAGGAAAGAAAATATGGGACTTTGCCTGGAAAGGCAAGGGGGGACTTCCCAGGGGGAGGTGGCATCTAGATTGAGTTTGGAAGGACAGTGCCCATCTTCTCCTCAGCTGTCCTCTCACCCTAACTTTTAGCTAACTTAGGGTCTCACTGTCTTCTCAAACGTACCACATCCAGGTTAAGACAGCCCTTTCCCCTTGACACTGAATCCTTTTACCAAACCCAGTATTTTATCTATTTTTATTTTTGTATTTTTGTTTTCAGACTGGTCTTGGCTTGTCACCCAGGCTGGAGCACAGTAGTGTGATGATAGCTCACTGCACCCTCACTCCTGGGCTCAAATAATCCTCCTACCTCGGCCTCCCAAGGAGGGGGACTACAAGTGCTCATTACAATGCCTGGCTAACTTTTTATTATTATTATTTTTTTTTAGAGATGGGGTCTTGCTATATTGTCCAGCCTGATCTAGAACTCCTGGCCTCAGTGATTCTCCCACCTTGGCCCCCCCATATTTCAATTGGTGGCATCTCTAATCAACTAGTTCCCACCTAATTATCTTGTCTTTCCCTAGTTTCCATTTCTGTTTATACTGCCAAATCCTGCCATGTTTTTGTTAAAAAACAAAACAAAACCTTAGGCTTGTCTTTCCAGTTCCATTTATTTAGGGCATCATTCTGATATGAACGTCCATGCCAGGGTATTACTTTGGTTGGGCCTCCCAGACTCTGGTTTCAAATCTCCAGAGGACTAACTTTCATGTAACTTTTCATAACGCACTTTTTTTGGTTTTTGTTTTTTTGCTGTGTCATCCTCATGCTCAAAAATCTCCCATTGCTGAGTGAAAGAAGCCAGATAAGAAAGGACAAATTTTGTCTAATTCCACTGATATAAGTTTCCTACAATAGTTAGATTCATAGACACAGAAAGTGGAATGGTGCTTGCCAGGGCAGGGATGGGAAGTGTTTGGAGGGGGCAGGGAGGAAGGAGACTGCAGAGCTAGTGTTTGATGGGTACAGAGTTTCAGTTTAAGATAATAAAAAAGTTCTGGAAATGGATAGCAGTGATGGCTGTACAACAGTGCGATCACACTTGATATAACAATTGTACACTTAAAAACCATGGAAGTGGCCCATTTTACATCATGTATATTTTACCATATTAATAAAGAAGAGGGATATTTAAAAATCTCTACCATGGCTCTCCATTAATTATAGGAACATATAAACAATCTCTATCTGGGTTTCAAGATCCTCATTTTACTTTCACCCCATTATCTATTTTTATTTCCTATTATTGACAACATATTCTAGTCAATCAATCCTCTTCTCATACACTATGTATGTACAGTATATAGCCCAGATCGGTTGAAGATTCTTTGTCTCACAGCCACAGCTAAACTGGCAGACGCTGGAAAGAAATGGGCATGATCCTATTTTCTAAAGCATCCCAGATGGCTTCTGAGTACGACAAGAGCCTCCCTGGTTGATTAGACTGATTGGTGACTTAATGGCAAAATGTGCAATTATTCCCCTTTCAAAACTGCACATCTCCATCAAGGACACGCACCCAGGAATGATAACTATTTTTCTCTGAAACAACTCAATTCTGCATGATATAAAAAAGTAGCCTAAAAACAGGACCACCTTGAGTGAAAGGCATGCATCTCTGTGAGTTCATTTCATTCACACACTGCTATGTGAGTTGTATTTCATTCATACTAGTTTTGAGTCTGGGGCCTCATGAAGCGTATGTAATTCACACATCTCTTGACCTACAACGCTGTGGCTCCAAGGGAAGAACTTTTTTGCTAATGTGGTAGTCAGTGTGTTAAACTATATTTGTGTTATCCCCTGGACCTTAAGAGTTAATTATACAGATGTACCTTCCACAGGAGTTGGGCAGTTCAGGTCATTTTAATTCTTATCTCAAACATTCAGTGCCTGCTTGCCTAGGAATTGTGCGTGCCTTTTTCAACCAGGCCTGCAAAGCCTCCTGTATCATGTCCTTTCAAAGCCTCTCCTCACTCCCCGCTTTTGCTGGAGCCAACTAATGATGAAACATTCCCTCTCCTCTGGAGACAAGGAGGCTTTCTTTTATTCTATTCCTTTCACTTCATCATCTACCCCAGTGATTTTCAACCAGTATGCCATGATAGGATCTTAGGTATCCCGTGAAAAATTTAAAAGATCATTAATTTAATTATTTTCAAAAGAAGATCAAAGCACAGTAATTTTATTATTTATTTTACTTTTTCTTTTCTTTTCTTTCTTTCTTTTTTTTTTTTTGAGACAAAGTCTCACTTGGTTACCCTAGGTAGAGCGGCATGGCGTCATAGCTCACAGCAACTTCATACTCTTGGGGTCAAGCTATTCCTGTGCCTCAGCCTCCTGAGCAGCTGGGAGTACAGGTGCCTGCTGCAATATCTGGCTATTTTTTAAGTGATGGGGTCTCACTCTTGCTCAGGCTGGTCTCGAACTCCTGAGCTCAAGCAATCCACCTGCCTCGGCCTCCCAGAGCACACCACACCCAGCTATTTTACTCTTTTTCCTGATCAATGTAATTTAAGTGTGCCATGGAAGTTTAACCATAGGTTTAATTGTGCCATGAGATTATGGCATTCTACTGAGGGAGACAAAATGAGACTCTGTCTCAAAAAAAATAAAAGCTTGAAAACAGTACTCCACCCCCCTGAACTGTTTAAAATCTTGACCTATGCTAATTAACATTTGAAAAAATGCTCATTGTCCCTGATCATCAGAGAAATACAAATTAAACCACTCTGAGATATTATCTAACCCCAGTAAGAACAGCTCACATCACAAAGTCTCAAAGCTGCAGATGCTGGCGTGGATGTGGAGAGAAGGGAGCACTTTTACACTGCTGATGGGACTGCAAACTAGTACAGCCTTTTGGGAAGGAAGTAGGAAGAATCCTCAAAGAACTCAAAATTAGATCTCCCCTTTAATCCTGCAATCCCATTACTGGGTTATCTACCCAGAAGCAAAACATCATTTTATCATAAGGACATTTGCACTGGACGGTTTATCAAAGCTCAATTTATAATTGCCAAAATGTGGAAACAACCTAAATGCCCACTGACCCGGGAATGGATTAACAAGCTGTGGTATATGTGTACCACAGAATACTATTCAGCCATTAAAAAAGATGGAGACTGGGCGGCGCCTGTGGCTCAGTCAGTAAGGCGCCAGCCCCATATACCGAGGGTGGCGGGTTCAAACCCGGCCCCCGCTGAACTGCAACCAAAAAATAGCTGGGCATTGTGGCGGGCGCCTGTAGTCCCTGCTACTCGGGAGGTTGAGGCAAGAGAATTGCTTAAGCCCAGGAGTTGGAGGTTGCTGTGAGCTGTGTGATGCCATGGCACTCTACCGAGGGCCATAAAGTGAGACTCTGTCTCTACAAAAAAAAAAAAAAAAAAAAAGATGGAGACTATACATCTTTTGTATTAACCTGGATGGAGTTGAAGCACATTCTTCTTAGTAAAGTATCACAAGAATGGAGAAGCAAGAAGCCAATGTATTCAATTCTAATATGAAGCCAGTAGACCATCTAATACATACCCACATAAGAGAAAAAAATTCAATTCAAGATGGGGCGTGGGGGAATAGGGAGCGGAGAGAGGGGAGGACAGAGAAGGATGGGTTGGCTCCCACTTCATGGGCACAGTGTTAGGCTATATGACACACCTCTTGGGGGTGGGACACAAATATAAGTGGGACGCTGCCCAACAAATGCAAACATTGTAACCTAATTCTTTGTACCCTCAAATTAACCTGAAAGAATTATACAAATAAAAACGTTGTTTGATAAATGCATGAAAAGAGAAATGAATAAATGCATAAGTGCTTATGAAAGCCTCAGTCTTCCAAGATTGTCCTATCAAAAAAAAAAAAAAAAGTAAATCTTAACCTATGTTCAGGCCATCTCAGCTCTTCTAATCTCTGCAATGGACACGGGGACTCTTCACAACACTTTGTCTTTATTTCTTATATGTCGCCCAAATTCAGTTTTGTGGGTTGCTTCTCTTTCCCTTCCAAGATTTTCACTTATTTGAGGACATGAACCTAAGTCATATTTCCCCTTTTTTGGTGACTCCTTCTTCCCTGTTTTATACATAGTATTTGCTCAACAAATATTTGTTGAATGAATCAACTTAACACAATACAAGGCAGCTGTCATTTTTCTCAAGTGCCCTTTCCTGGAATTCAGCCATAATATTTGCTCCAGGCTGGGATCTGGAAACCATGAATAAACTCAATGGGGATTAAAAAAAAAAGATTTATGAAAACTGTTACATGGAGGGACTATGAAACCATAATGTTAAAAATAGAAGTCCCATTTCTTTTTGGCCACTGTGGTCATACCTACCTGACTCAAGACCAGCTTTTATAAGGGCAATGTTTAGCTGGTAATGGGGACCAGATGTTACCAGGTGGAGGAAAACATCATTAACTTGAATATTATAAGGAGAGCAGAACTGTCACCAGATTAATGCCCTTTGTCTAGTGCAGAGCTGGCTGGGTCACAGTTTACAGATCTGCAAACCCAGTGGTGCCCAACTCCCATCCAGCCAACATGTCCGTAGTGCAATTAGACTACCTTTTCCCTCATAAGTCTGCTTCATCTAAAAAAGAAACCAATAAAGAGGCACCTTAATTTGCCTTTTATTGAGAACTATGTAACCCATTTTTAACAATGATGAGGAGAAAAATTATACTAACAATTAATTCAAGGTTTGAATAAGATGCTCCTTGGCAACTCTATTTTTCTGTAACAGGCGGCCTCAGATGTGGTTTAGCCTGGCTACAGGTCAAACCCTCTGGAAATAGTGTTACCAGATTTAGCAGAGATGAGCAGACAACAAAACCAGATACAGGATGCTCAGCTAAATTAGAATTTCAGAGAAACAAGGAATAATATTTTAGTACAAGTATATCCCAAATATTGCAGGGGACATACTTATAATAAAATATAAATCTGTGGTTTATCTGCATCAAATTTAGCTGGACATTCTGTAATTTACTTGCCAACCTTGTTTGGAAAGCTGAAAACCAATTCTGGAGGGGAGGCAGAAATGGGTTGTGTAATGAGGGATTGAGGTGGTTATTTTTAGTGATGTTATTTTAGAGTAAAGTCTCTGTGCTCAACTTTAATGGAAACACTGATATATGGTAAATTACATATGCAGCTAACCAATTTTCAAAGAATGGGAAGTAATAACTGAATTTGGCAGGAGACCCTGAACGAAAATTATTTAATCTTTCCTTGATGATTCAGAAAGTACCTTTGGATATTATCTTTGTGAATTCTGATTGACTCAGAAGCACAAGAATATACGCATTTCAGGTATAGACTTCTGTTTAACAAACAGATAGCAGAGTTTGTAGTGTGTTCTTAGGTATCAAACACTAACCCTCCAACATGATTTTCACCAATTTCCATCTTTGCCAAAATGATGAAGTCTACTTTGTCAAAATAACAAAAATGTTCCTTCCTCCATCATCTCTATAGCAAAATGATTCTCTTCAATCTGTCTTTCTTTATGTCTCTATTAGGGTGACAACCATCATATACTCTGAAATTTCCAGGATTACTATATTTCTAAAAAAATTTTTTCTTTTTGTTTTTTTTTGGTATTTGCTCCTTGATTCAAGAAAAAATAATATCTGAATATGAAAATCAGGTTAAAATTAGGGGCTCTCTTTGATTTGGAAGTCAAGTGATATGTGCACACAGTAACCTTGAATTTGGTAGGGTTCAAGACTGAGTTAGAACTTGACTACTTAACAGGAGAGAGTGAAAATTATTTGAGGTCCAGATACTTGTTTGTCAGAGGGCATGGGTAGGCCAGGTGCAGCAGCTCATGCCTGTGATCATAGCACTCTGGGAGGTCGAGGCGGGTAGATCGCTTGAGCTCGGGAGTTTGAGACCACCCTAAGCAACAGCAAAACCCCATCTCTACTAAAAATAGAAAAACCAGCTGGGCATTGAGATGGGCACCTGTAGTCCCAGCTACTCAGGAGGTTGAGGAAAGAGGACCACTTGAGCCCGAGAGTTTAAGGTTGCTGTGAGCTATGACGTCACAGCACTTTATCCAGGGGAACAAAGTGACACTATGTCTCAAAAAAAAAAAAAAAAGCATGGATAGAAATGCCATTCATTAATTCCAGAATAACTACGGCGCCCTTGTTTCACTTCAGGCATACAAAACACAATAGAAAATAAGGCAAACGGGGCCCTGTTCTCAGGGACCTGCAGGGATAATTCAATCCTTTTTTTTCTATCATTCATCTCCAATCTGACGTCACCATGGCTTCAAAAAGAAGAAAATGATCTGCTTCTGGTAACCAAGAAGGAAACACTGATATCATTGTCTTATAAGAGGCTCTGTTCACGGGGGCTTAGTGTAGGTTCATTTTATTGAGTACTACATCCTTGCGGGGTACCATTCAGTGAGCACTTACCCTAAACCTGGTAGGTTACGAATATTTTTTCATTACAGCTGCATTAAGTGAGTCTTATAGACAAGGAAATGGCGATCAGAGGAACTCAATAAATGTCTCTCTCATGTCAAATATTCACTAAGTGGACAGTCTACAGCCAAGCC
Source organism: Nycticebus coucang (assembly GCF_027406575.1). Classification (NCBI taxonomy): domain Eukaryota; kingdom Metazoa; phylum Chordata; class Mammalia; order Primates; family Lorisidae; genus Nycticebus; species Nycticebus coucang. The sequence continues at coordinate 42,850,410 of NC_069799.1, read as the reverse complement.
TGGAGAAGTGTGCATACTTCTACCCATGTGACTATCAGTGGGACATGATGGCCTTTCTAAAAAGCTGCCCAGATCAATTATTTGGAGATTACAGCCTTACTAGACAGAAAGTGTTTAGAAGTATAGTAGGGGCCCTGGTTAAAAGATTAGCACTCCAAGCCTAAAAGCAATACCTTATTTGAAAAATAATTAGCTACTTACAATAATTATAAAATAGACTGTGTATGAAAATGCTAGAATGTGCTATTTCATATATCTATGTTTAAGTAACTAGGCCATTTAACCAGTTTTTAAAAATAGCCAACAAATTATTTGCCTTCTTTGCTCACATTCCGAGAATTTTCTCTCAGGGAAATCCTTGTGAGAATGAAAAAGGACAATTTGAGTTTCAATAAGCATTTTATTCAACTAAAATGATGTGACATAACCCTCCAAGACGCTGGAAATTCAAAGTTCAAACTAACATGTTTGGAGTCTTTATGAAGTTTACCTCATTTTTTTTTAATATTCTGACATGAGATAAGGCCAGAAATTCCCACCCTGATCCCAAATGGCCTTGTTCGATGAGTTTATGGATAGCCTCTCACATTTGTAAGGCTTTGAAAATGACCTAGAACTTTCTGTAATTTAACTGCTGATCAAAAAAACAAAAAACAAAAAAACAACCAAGGATATATCTAACTTTCGTCGTCCTTTCTTAATCTAAAACCTTCCCCACCCAATTTCTCCCTCCAAAGCCTTGAACTTTCTGAGTCTTAGATCCTATAACAATAAACAAGCCTGTCTCTGGGATGGAAATAAATAAAATTTTGGTAAAAATAAAATCCGATGTCAGCTTTTATTTCCCAGGATAGACTCTACTGTAAACAAGGTAGTTCCCCACTTTCATTAGCTTTTCTCCAAATTCCTTATAGTTTCATGGAAAACTGCCATGGTGATTTTTTTTTCTTCACAAATCAGCATTTTTCTCCTCTAAAAATAATTATACTGAAGAGTATAAACATAAAAATTGGATGAAAAAATAAATGCCCTGTGGACATATACTAACATGATATTAAAAGGTAGTGTGCTGACTTTTAGAAGTTGTTCACTTTTAATTACTTCTCAGTGACTCAGTCTATTGATTCTGTCTTCAAACTTTGAAGCTTATTGTGAGGATTGCATTGCACTAGTGTTTTGGTGGTTGCTTTTGCAAGGAAAGCTTTGCAATGTATTTACTTAAATGGAAAGGAATTCTCATGTGACTGGTATGTGCCTTTGAGTACAGAATAGCATACCAGAAAAATCAATGGCCGAGCAACAGTAGCACTTATCACCATGGAAACACAGTAAGGGTAACAGTCTGGACGATTTTTTTAGTTCCCGCTCTTTCTGGACCTGGTCTATTTTTTTCAGTCACTTGATCCTATAATATCCCAACCTTCTTCATCTTTCAAATGGGTATAATCCATTTGCTGATTCCACACTTATCAGAGACTTTTAAAGTCCTGTTGATGTTTGAAACAACAAAAGAAAAAACTAGAAACATGTGTGAGTTGGTTTCTAATTTGAGTACATTCATTCAGTAAAAAATAAACATAGCCAGAGACAAAACCTAAGAGAAAGTTGTCAGGGTAGTTAGTGGGTAAAAGGAGACAGTTTAATAAACTCCTTCTTAGCTGTACCATATGAAGCCACCTCTATGGTTCAAAATTAAACAGATAATGCAAGGTGGTGCCTGTGGCTCAAGGAATAGGGCGCTGGTCCCATATGCCAAAGGTGGTGGGTTCAAACCCAGCCCTGGCCAAAAACCACAAAAAAAAAAAAGTAAGAAAAAATAAACAGATAAAACAGATATAGAACATTTTCTGCAACAGTTGTTTATTTTGAATCTACTAAGTGGCAGTCTGTGTGCCTGGCACCCAGGAAGCAGAGATGAAAGGCATGATATTTGCCTTCGAGGAGCTTACAGTCTAAAGGAAAAGGTAGCCCTAAATGCATCTCTGCCTCACGTCAGAATGTACTAAAGGCACTGGACCCATTATCCCTGGACCCATTGTCCTCAATCCCCAGGCTGAGGAGCAGCATCAGACTGTTAGGAACCGGGCCACGCAGCAGGAAATGGTTGGCAGGTGACCTGGAAGCTTCATTGGTATTTACAGTCATTCTCCGTCACTCACATCACCCCTCTGAGCTCCACCTCCTGTCCCATCAGTGGAGGCACTAGATTCTCAGAGGACCATGAACCCTACTGGAAACTGTGCATGTGAGGGATCTCGGCTGTATGCTTCCTTTGAGAATCTAATGCCTGATGATCAGAGGTGGACCCGAGGCGGTGATGCTACTAGCCCTGGAACCATCTAGTTGCAGGCAAACAAGCTCAGGGCTTCCACCGATTCTGCATTATGGTGAGGTGTATAATTATTTCATTCTATATTACAATGTAGCAATAATAGAAATAAAGTGCATAATACAGGTAATGTGCTTGAATCATCACAAAACCATGCCCCTGCTCCCATGGAGAAATTGTCTGCCATGAAACCTATCCCTGGTGCCAAAAGGATTGGGGACCAAGGCATTATCCTATCCACTATTACAACTGGCCTGTGCAGAAGTCTGCACCTCTACGGCTGTGTTCCAGGTGAGATAACCAAGGCTTTGAAAGATAAATACGTTGTCAAAAAAAAAAAAAAAAGTAGGCCAGTGAGTAGAAAGGTAGAATTTAAACTCTGATTTGCCCAAATCCAAAGTACATGCTGTTAATTATCAAACAAGAACAAGTACATTGATGCAAAATGACTCTCCCTGTGTCTACATAAATCGAAAGAGGGCGATCTTCAAGCTGGAGCTCACCTGTTATCTTGCAACCATACACTTCAAATCTCAGAGAGATGCCAGTTTCCCAAGTCATAGGTTTGATTCGGACAAAGCGAGTTAACAGTGGTTTGGGGAAAACTCCCAACACGACGTCTGTGGGGTTGGTGTTTCCCTGAAAGACCTGCATGGAAAAAGAAAGGGCCTTTATTAGCAGAATTTTTGGATGGAAAAAAAAAATCCAAAAATGTGTCTTCACAAATGCCTGTAAAAATTGTTTGCCATTTCGGCCTGGTCTATCAAGGCTGATGTGGCATGAATAACTTAATGTTATCTTTACAAATGATGGCCTTCAGAGAGGCCAGGCTCGGCTGGCTCACACCTATAATCCTTACACTCTGGGAGGCCAAGGCAGGTGGATTGCTTAAGCTCGGGAGTGCGAGACCTTCCCTAGCAAGAGGGAGACCCAGTCTCTACTAAAAATAGAAAAACTAGCCAGGCACACTGGTGCATGCCTGTAGTCCCAGCTACTTAGGAGGCCAAGGCAGGAGGATCACTCGAGCCCAAGACTGTGAGGTTGCTGTGAGCTATGATGACACCACCACGGCACGCTAGCCTGGGTGACATAGTGAGACTCTGACTCAAAAAAAATAAAAGGAAATAAAATAATAAAAATTTTAAAAAGATGGCCATCGGACAGAATCGTGTTCACTATAGAATGTCTTAGTCATCTCTTCCATGTTCTGAGGCTAGAATCTCTAAAAACATTACCGCAAGGATAACATTTATTAAGGAATATATGCCATTGTCTAAAAAGCTGGGAAAGTCTTTATCAGAAGACCTACAGAGCGCTGCAGACATGTCATGGGAACGCTCACTATTTTACTTTCTCAAGAACCCTCAGAAGGAATGCTTCTCGGCCTTCAGGGTAGGGCCTGGCTTTTTGAAATTTTAGGTTATCTTCCTAGATATAGCGCTAGGTCAGTTCAGCTTTCTCCCTTCTGACATTATTCCTTGATGGAAGATCTTATCCTTGACATTAATTCATGACTTTAATCCTTTTTTGGTTATTGGTAAAATTATGTTTTCAGGGTGAAAGTCAAAGCAGTTTTAAATGACTTTTAACTGAAAAGCAAAGTCTTCCAGGGCTTCTGTGTAGTTTTATTTTATTTTCTTTTATATTTATTTATTTATTTTTATTTCTATGTTTTTTTTTTTTTTTAGACAGAGTCTCACTATGTTGCCCTGGGTAGAGTGCCGTAGTGTGACAGCTCACAGCAACCTCCAACTCTTGGGCTTAAACAATTCTATTGCCTCAGCCTCCCAAGTAGCTGGGACTACAGGCGCCCGCCACAATGCCCGGCTACTTTTTGGTTGTAGTTGTCATTATTGTTTGGCAGGCCTGGGCTAGGTTCCAACAAATGAAGCCATTTTAGTGCAAGAAAGGTAAGGCGTGTGACTGCAAATGTTAATGAGGGCCAGGCATGTGTCACTTTCCCACAGTTATCCACTGAGGTCACTCTGCCTGCGCAGGGGCCTCCAGGAGCGTTCTCTAGTAAGATCGCTGAGGAGTGGAGAGTGTTTGCTGTCACCGAACATGCTAGCCTCCCCTTTCCTGAATTTCACTTCCCCTCTGGCTGGGAACAGCCCTGGTAGCAGAGACATTGGTCAATTCTGTGCCTTGTGGTTGTCACTCTCTCCTTGCACAGCCAGGTCAGATCCCAGCTCCTCCTCTTAGCTTGTGTGACTAGAGCATTCCTAGGCACACTGGGGGTACAGAGGTTCCTCCCCACCTTTCCCGACCGTGGTTTCCTGAGCCTTTCACTGCCCCCTGGGAGAATGGACTTGTAAAAAAAAAAAATCAGGCTAGTGTTTTTATTTCATTGAGTTGAAGGGGTCTGAGCAACTGAAGGTGGTAAAAGGCTTTCCAGAGTCTCTTGATGGCCTGATTCCTCTCCCAAGATGATTTAACATCCTCATTTAGCCCAGCCTGGGAGGGCCTTTCAATTTCTGTCTTACTTCAGCATCTGTCTCTGGGAAACAAACTGTGTGGGGGACATTTTTGTGTGACAAAGAATAAAGGGAAGCTGCCAGAGGGGCCCAAACCCCCAGGGATGGCGTCCTCCGCACGGGGTCAAGTTCATGTCTGTCTGAGGGGCATCCGAGGTCTGAGAAGTGCTGTGTGCTCTGGTGCAGGTGGAGGGGTGTGCAGTTGGCACCGAGGGGAGTTGTGCGCTTGCTGAGAGCCACGGGAGTGGGCACACTCTTCCCAGCTGCAGACGGGATTGCTGGAGTTGTTACGGGTTGCATGCTGCCCTCTCTGAGGCATGGCCAATGCTCCCCAAGGGAAGAAAGAGAGCAGAGAGATGTGGCTGAGCCCCAAAGTGCAGAGAAAAGCAGGGTGGGCACCATTAGCTAGATTCCTGCTGGATGTTTTGATTTTTTTAGATTCAATTAAAGGGCTCAGATAGATGCCAAGACTTTATCTTTGCTGAAGCCTCACATATTCTTTCTGCCTCCTTCCCTGGAAGCCCTAGTGGGCGCCAGGGAGTTCCTGGTGGGGATGGAGGGTGGTACACACTGTCATACAGCCCTGGGAATCTGTGTGTGTCCTCTGGCAGCCTCTGCTGGGTCACACTAACAACCAGCAGGTGACTGGGACATTTTGAAGAAGCAGCATTTATTTTATAACAAAATGACTTGAAGATCAAGGGTCAGTTCTCCCCACTCTCCTGGGTTCATTCGTCGGTGGGTGTGTCCTCAGCAAGAGTGGGGTTTTGTTTGTTTGAAATGAAAGCGTCGCTTCAAAAATCTATTTCCAAACCAGGATAATCGTGAAACTCAGGGTCAAAATTGACATGCTCCATTTTCCTAAAAGCATGAACCAGAAGGGTTTTTTCCTTCCCCAGATGGAGAACTGGTTTCATGTCCTCTAAGGCTAGACAGTGGCCTTGAACGTGCCTGCTTGTACAGTTTTCCTCCCACAGAGCAGATGTCTCCTGTATCTGCTTCCACTCTGCCTGCCCCAAGTGAGAGTGAAGGTTTTGCCCCTAATCAAAGGGAATTAATAGCTCTTCTCTTGCCTGGCACACGGGAGGCGTTTCTCAGTTCCAGGCCCGGAAGGAGGAAAATCAAGTATGCATGTATGCCCCAAAGAGAGACAAGGGCATGTTAATTGGCCTCTTCCCAAACTCAATCTTTGCAAGTTATGTAGCTCTTTGCTACTAGCCTCACCAATTTTCTGTTTTACTCGCCCTCCAGGGCAAGCTTTGAATTTTAGGGACACTGTGAGTATGAATTCTCAGAAACCTTTTGATTAGTAAATCAGAGCAAGTATAACTTCAAATAAACAGGCTGGCTGAGAGAAATAGCTCAGTTCCAAACGATTTAGGGCTGAGCGCCCAGGGACACGGCACGGTCTGCGCTGCCTCCCTGGTTGAAAGCGGAAAGGAGGTAGCATGTTATTTGTGTGATCTCAGGGAACACAGTGAAATACCTTTAGTTCTATTGGTTCTTACAAGAAGTGGCCAAACACACTTGTAAATTAGTTTGCGAGCCACAGACAATAGATGAAAAGATGTTTTCTAAAACCGGCCCATTACTGAAAGAATCTCTGAAAGAGAAGGAAGAATTATAGGGGAAAAAAACAAAAACACCTCAAATTCCTAAAGTTCTAAAAGGACAGAGTTTATCCTATGAATAATCCATGTCCCTGTGGGAGGCTTAAAGCGATTCTTGAGTCTGACGCTTAATTTGGCCTATATTGACTTTTCTTGGAAACATCCATATAATTTCCTCTTGGCTTCTGGATCTGGGAACATGAGACCCCTTGGTCAGATTTAAACCTCTAATTGCACTTTTCATTTTAAGTCAATTCAAAAATAGATCAGGCCAGACAGAAAAGTTTCCGCTCCCAAACAAAGCAAGTAAAAATTGATCATCCATTTGAAAGACTATGAGGGTTTTGCTGATAGAACTCTTACAGTTGGTTGGTTGAGGAGGGGTGCCAGTCAACTTACGACAAGCTTATTTGCTTCTTTGATGGTGATCCAGTCTTCCCCATTGGAGCTGATTTCTATCTTGTAAGTCTTGACGTAATATTTCTTCTTGGTTTCCTTGGAAATGGCACCCTGTGTTCCGACAGCTGTGATGAAACGCAAGAGGCCCAAGTCTACCTGCAGGATAATCACCAATGTGGTTAGTCAGCCATCCTAGTACCCCTATAATCTGGAGCATCTTTTCCTGTGGGCTCCAGGCTATAATTTTTATTCACCTGGGACCAAAAGGGCCTAATTCCATCTGGTGTCAGCAGCCCCTGTCTCCCCATTCCTTTCCTTCTAAAGAAAAGGCCAGCGTAGGCTGACTAGGCTGACTCTTCTTGTTAGGACAAAGGCCAGGAAGACACTATTCTCATTGTTGTAGCCAAGATTGCTTGAGCCTTGATACAAAAGAGGAAACTGGGTTCAAAATCATGTCATTATATTTCTCAAGGGATTGAACATACTGCCCAACAGCACATTAATATATGTCATTTTACAAAGAGAAAATCGAGACAAACAAAATAAACTCACGCTCTGGAGAGATCTGGACTAAATTCACATCTAACATGATCCTATTTCCTGATCATTTTTAATTTTTATTTATTTATTTTTGGAGACAGAGTGTCACTCGGTCACCCTCTGGAGAGTGCTGTAGTGTCATCGCTCACAGCAACCTCAAACTCTTAGGTTCAAGCGATTCTCTTGCCTCAGTTGCCCAAGTAGCTGGGACTACGGAAGCCCACCGCAATGCCCGGCTATTTTTTAGAGATGGAGTCTCGCTCTTGCTCAGGCTGCTCTTGAACTTCTGAGCTCGAGCAGTCCACCCACCTCCATCTCCCAGAGTGCTAGGATTACAGGTCTGACCCACCTCGCCCGGCCTTCCTGATCACTTTTTTAGCAGCATCCTACCTCCTTGTGAATAAAATGCGGGCTGAAATAATACTGATTTTCTTTGTTTCTTCTTCTTCTTTTTTTTTTTTTTTTTGGAGAGACAGAGTATCACTATGCTGCCCAGGCTGGTCTTGAACTCCTAGCCTCAAGCCATCTCCCCATCTCAGCCTCTCAAAATGCTAAAATTATAGGCGTGAGCCAATGAAACGCTCCTTACTGACATGAAGGCACTAAGAGTGTTGCAGTGTAGGGAGCCATATAGATTTATAATCTGGAAGGCAGTGGAGAAAAAGAAACAAAGTAAGACTTTTTGTTTCATCCAGAAATTTCTTCCTTCCGCACACCTTCCTGCAGCCTCTCTGGTTGCAGCTAAGCTTGAGAGGCAGGTGGATTCCAAGTCATGGTTTGCAAGGACTGATGCTTCCAGAAAACAACTGCTAGGGCTTGCAAACATTTCCCCATAAGTTGCCAATGGAGAAGTTCCTCAACACCACAGCCTTGCCTTCATCTACCCTTCGCCTGTCTCATATCCTGAAGGTGGGGCAGGTGACAGCGTCATCAGTGATGACCATAGAGTCACCCAAACCTTAAAGATCCGCAATTTCACCAGAGCCTGGTGATTAGTGAGGAGTGGACCTGAGCATCAGGCACTCAGAATTCTAGTCCTGGCTTTGCCACCATCTTTACTCTTCTAGATCCTCATCTGTTAAAATGGAGGAATAAAACTAGTAACTTGGAAGGCCTTTTCCAGCTGTAACTTCCTGTGATTCCTTCTTTCATATGCCTTACAGATATTTCCAATAAAGTAGCATATTTTTAATTTCTTATTACAATTTTTTTAAGAGATGTCTCATTAAGTCCCCCAGGCTGCAATGACAGGATCACAGCTCACTGCAGCTTCAAACTCTTGAGCTCAAGCAATCTTCCTGCCTCAGCCCCTGGAGTAACTGGGACTACAGATACGGCCACCACACTTGACTAATTTTTATTTATTTATTTATTTATTTATTTTATCAAGATGGGGTTTTGCTATGGTGCCCAGGCTGGTCTCAAACTCTTGGCCTCAAGCAATCCTTCTGCCTAAGCCTCCCAAAATGCTGGGATTACAGATGCGAGCCACCATATCTGACTAGTTTTTTTTTTTTTTTTTTTTGCTTTAATGTTCTTTATTACCATCATTGATAAGTAGGCATAATCTTAAAACTCATTGCTAGTTTCTATATATTAGAAATACTTTGTTTCCTTTTTATTAACACATTTGATTATTGCTACAGAATTGTTTCCCTCCGTGTATTATATGATCAAGATTATACAGAAACTTTTTAAAGAAATGAAACACAAATATATGGTAATTTTTTTAAAGGTCACAAAAAAGAATTACATATGACAACTGATTAGCATTGACAAGATAGTGCAACATACACTTACCAACTAAGAGGCAGTAGAATGCCATTTTCTCTGAAAACGGCAACAAAAGCAAAAAGAAAAACAGAAACAACCCATCCCAAACCCTTCCCCCAACTTCTGAATCCTGCTTTCTAGTTGCTATGTGACAAGTCAATTTTCAGAAAACAGTATTTCAATTAATCCTCCAGTGCCTATGGGCTATGACCACTTAAAGAATTTCCATTTTAAGCACAGCTTGTCTCACGAAGGCATATTGTCTTTCATAAATTGCTTTTCTCCTGAAGGCCCTTGGAGCTGTTAAATGAACATGTTGCTGATTCATTTCAAAACTGAACCAAGAGTTATATCCAGGAAAAATAGCACATAGATGCCAGCTTGAAGTTACACAATTCAACAACAGTAGTTTCACCTGGAAAGGATTGGGGGGTACCATGTAATGCAAAATAATCTTTCTTTCATTTCCTTGGTTTTAAAGATATAAACTCTGTATGCTATCATCAGATTTAAGAGAAAAGGGAGCAAGAAGTTAATATAAATTGATATTTTAGAATAACCATGATGGATGTTTTAAATTTTAATTTAAAAAAGATTTAGCCAACACCTTTTATCAGGTGCCTATACTTAAATGGAATTTGCATTTTTTTCCCCAAAGTCAACCACAGTACTTGGCATGAATGTTTTTAAACTTCCCATCTCCCTTTTGTACAAGTTTCAAAAAGGAGAGATGATTTGTGGTTGTCAGATTTAGCAAATAAAAATACATCAGCTAAATTCGAACTTTTGGTAAAAAAAAAAACCCAACATTTTTTAGTTTAAATATATCACATGCAATATTTGGGCCATACTTATACTAAGAACTGATACATTGATTACTTAATATTTGAATTTAACTCAGTCTTTTCCATGTTGGAAGCCTAAATCTCACAGTGTTCCAAGGTAAAATTTAAGGAGATTTTAAGGTGTTGCAAAAACTCTCTGATTTTGTAATGCTGCAATCTAAAAGTTAACAGGTGCTCTAGACAGGGTGTAACTGAACAATTTCAATTGTTTTCAAATGCTCTCAGAACACTCAGCGCTTTACTGACCATCTGTTAAGTCATGCCCCCAGGCTACCTCCACTTTCCAGTTAAAGGGTCCTTAAAATCTTCAGGTCCAAGGAAGTGTGAAGCTGTGCTATTTAAATGAACTCTTCCCGTCAAACTTACAGATGGTTCTTCAGTTTGAAAATGATTAAATTCCCAATAGTATATATTCGGCCTGGGCTGAAATAACTCCAGAACTTCATTCCCTAGCTATCCTTTTCATATTTTTAAAATTTAGCTTTTTGGGGGTGGGAGGGCGGTTGTGGAGGGGAAACAAGATTTAGTTATCAAGTAGGAAAGAAGTTAACTGGTGATTAAATAGAAGAATCCTCAGCATGGAGAACAGCTGATGTTAGAGGAAAGCGCAGTTGACCCGCATGGACTAGGATATAACACAGGAAGATGTCAAGGGCCCCAGAAGCATGAATATCACTCATAAAAAAGAAAGAGGTTTTTGGGCGGCGCCTGTGGCTCAGTCGGTAGGGTGCCGGCCCCATATACCGAGGGTGGCGGGTTCAAACCCGGCCCCGGCCAAACTGCAACCAAAAAATAGCCGGGCGTTGCGGCGGGCGCCTGTAGTCCCAGCTACTCGGGAGGCTGAGGCAAGAGAATCACTTGAGCCCAGGAGTTGGAGGTTGCTGTGAGCTGTGTGAGGCCACGGCACTCTACCGAGGGCCATAAAGTGAGACTCTGTCTCTACAAAAAAAAAAAAGAAAGAGGTTTTCTTTTCTCAATAGCAATGAGATGTATTGGCAACCTTCTCTTGTGATTACATGAAGTTTCCTTTGGTGTGTTAAAACTAGACTCTCTTATTAAGGGGGATCCTTGACATTTGATTTTGTTTTTCTTCCTAACATTATTGCCACTACGTTGAGTGAGGATGGATGATAACTTCACAAAATAATTAAGGTTGGGAATTGAACCACTATGATTAAAAGTGGATTGTACCGAGAAGTCTAACAATGTATAGGCTCCTTGGTACCATGGAATCCTCACTGGTAACACCCTGGCAGTTCTTGCCTCTGGTACTTTTTCTCTAACACCTCTGGGGGATCTTCTATCAGGGATCTGCCCTCCACCCTCAAGTGCCTGAGGGAATTTGGGAGGGGACAGATAAAGTCCTACCTTTTAAACACCACTTCTCATACCAGTGGTGTCTATGTGGGGAGACCCATTTGGACTTAATGCCTTGTGTTTCTATCTGAAGAGTTTCAGAATATGTCACCTCATATTCTGCCACTTTGGCAAAAAGATTATTTTGAGCTGAAGGCAACTGAAAATCAACAGAAGAAAGAATTCTCTGGCCTTCCTTTTCTGCCTAAAAGCTGGGCATATCTTTGTGAAGGTGGTATACACTTCCTTCTTCTCTTGTACCAAGATGAGGAGAGTGACCTTTATCACTGAGAGTCAGCACTGAGATAAATCTGCACAAACAAACCTTACTAAAATATCCCAATTAAGTTTGTCAACTCATCCTAGAAAAGGTGCCACATACCTTATTGTTGAATATCACTATGGTCACCTTTGAAGTCCTCCCCTTGGGAAGCTGTGCACTGATGCCAGCACCTCGTCCACCCTTCAAAGCAATTTTGGAACTCTTTTTCTGGAATGACCATCATCAGAGCTGTGGTCATATGCAGGACTGACAATTAAGTTCATGAACTTGCCACTGTGCACTTACGTTGGCAGCACCATACATACAACTTGGTAAGGTTTGGTAACCTTGGTATATCAGCGTCTCACAGCTGTGTTCATGTTGATGTGTGGTGGTGTCCCATTGAGTGCTGCTCATTCTTGTCATTGCGTGTTTTTCCTCCCGTTCATTGGCCCTAGAAGCTGTTACAGCTTTTTGAATCAAGACAAGCTCTCACCAAGCTCACATTCTAAAAGACAAGATTGGTGACCTAAGCCAGGCAGCTGGAAAGACAAAGATACAACCCCTGTTCTACACAATGCCACCCCTCTGTATCTTGGAGGGTTCATTATCTTGGACAGTACTTCCTTTATTTCCATACAAATTCAGACACGTGATAACTATAGTCAAGTAACCTGTTTTCTCCATCCCCAATTAGCTCTGCTCTAGTCAACGTTTTTATATATTTTTTTTTTTTGTAGAGACAGAGTCTCACTGTATCACCCTCGGATAGAGTGCCATGACATCACACAGCTCACAGCAACCTCCAACTCCTGGGCTTATGCGATTCTCTTGCCTCAGGCTCCCGAGCAGCTGGGACTACAGGCACCCGCCACAACGCCCGGCTATTTTTTGGTTGCAGTTTGGCCGGGGCTGGGTTTGAACCCGCCACCCTTGGCATATACTCACTGAGCCACAGGCACTGCCCATCGTTTTCATATTTTGAAAGAATGTCATTATTTCCCAGCTGCTTTATTTTTAGTTAGAAGATGGATGTGATTCCACATCTAAGTTCCACTTACTTCTGTTTCAACATTAAGGGTGACGCTAGGGGGTGTGATGACGGGAGTGGATGCGCACGGAACTGAACGTGAAATGTGTCCATTGAAGTCACCGAACATTTCCTTCTGTGTGTGTGACAAACATAAACCATCTGCTCCTTACCTGGTGGTATGGAGACTATTTTACAGAAGTTTATCAAAATCCTCTAGAATTCTAGCTGAAGCTTTCTAAGTTAGCTTACTCGGCACCCTCTGCAGATGTGACCCAACATACTACCCTGTTTCCAACAGATACATAAAATTGTAACATGGGGGTAGAATGTCTACCCACATCTTTTTTTTCATTGTGTTCCACTCACAAAGAGAAGACATTGTAGCAGATTCAGAAGAGGAAATTCCAAGTCTTTCATGTTGGGTGGGAAGAAGTGTTAGCAGAAAACAACAATCACCCTTGTCTATTTTAGGGACTGGAGGCCAGGTTATAGCTGCTCCTGTGTACTGAGCTCCCCGCCCCTGGCCCTGGTTGGTGGCCATGCTGTCAACTTATTCTTTATCGTAAGGCACCTACATGAACAACCCACCTGCACTGTGTGGCCATGGCATTGTCTCAATAATGATAGGAAACACATTTTCCAGACAAAGAGAGGCAAGGAGGGGCACACATTTTACAGGGAATCATTTGAGGACAAAGCGGCACGTTTTTTAGCATTGTGTAGTAAATCATGTAGCAAATCTTTGCAAACTGCTGGTTAAACACCAGCATGCAGCCTTCGAGCCATGAAATGAATATCATTGCTTGCTATAATAATACATAACCAGCTATTGGTAATGTCATAATGTGGAAAGCCTCATTTCCAAAATGAAAATCTGTCTTGCTCAATAAAATACTGCCCATCGAGCTAGCGCTGGCGAGGGAGTGCTTACCAGCTTTTAACACTCCCGAGGCTCAATACAAGAGCCTGAAAAAATAAAAGGACAAAGAACTGAGGTCTGCTTAAAAACAGGAAAGTTTTTAATTTGGGGGGAGGAGGAGCACAAGGGTGGAGTCTGTCTGCATCCCTGATGACCCAAAGAGCTGTTTGATTCATCATTTGACACTACAGCCTAAAAAAAATATTTTTAAGCTCAATTGTCTCATTTCCTCAGATAAAACACATAGTTTCTGACAGAGCTTGAGCATGTGAACATCAGGCCTATTCTAGGTTCTGCAGCTTAACTCAATGCAGCTCTTCATCACGATCCTTCACTTATTACAGGATCTGGAACTTCTGACTGTTACTAACTGGAATATAGCATGTTACAATTAGCAACATAGTTCCCTGCCTCTGTATGTAATTTGTTGCTATTTACTGCATGATTTAGAAAAAGTGGGATGGTTAAAATTACTATTATTAACAGAGTGGTTATGAGGCAACCTCTATGTGTTAGGCATTTTTTTTTGTTGTTTGTTTGTTTTTGTGATTTGATCAGGTGTTTATTTTCTTGGTGGCCAAGCTTTAAGGAGTCATGTCTGGAGTTGATTTAAAAGTATTTCTTAAAAGTGGTCAAAATGTGATTTATTTATTTTTTATTTTTTTTCAGATATGTATTTATTTATTTATTTATTTATTTATTTATTTATTTATTGTTGGGGATTCATTGAGGGTACAATAAGCCAGATACACTGATTGCAATTGTTAGGTAAAGTCCCTCTTGCAATCATGTCTTGCCCCGATAAAGTGTGACACACACCAAAGCCCCACAGCCCTCCCTCCGTCCCTCTTTCTGCTTCCCCCCCCTCATAACCTTAATTGTCATTAATTGTCCTCATATCAAAATTGAGTACATAGGATTCATGCTTCTCCATTCTTGTGATGCTTTACTAAGAATAATGTCTTCCACTTCTTTAAGGGCTAAATGTACGTATGTTATCTCTTTTCATTCTGACAATAATCATACAAGGAAGGTTTTGTGGATGAAGAAAATGATGAACAAAGTGATACACTGAATTTGGCCCAGAGTCATGTGATGTAACAGTGTTTGAGTCGGGACCTATATGTCCAATGAGAGTGGGAGCCCAAGACTAAGCCACTATACACGTGTTTGTTCCTCGATTTGTATTTTAAGACCATAATTATGGGCCAGGTGAAATGGCTCATGCCTGTAATCCCAGCACTCTGGGAGGCCAAGGCAGGTGGATGACTTGAGCTTAGGAGTTTGAGAGCAGCCTAAGCAAGGACAAGACTTCCATCTCTACTGAAAAAAAAAAATTAGCTAGGAATTGTGGTGGTTGCCTGTAGTCCCAGTTACATGGGAGGCTGAGGCAAGAGGATCACTTGAGCCTAAGTGTTTGAGGTTGCTGTGAGCTATGATGCCACAGCACTCTACCCAGGGCAACAGAGTGAGACTCTGCCTAAAAAAGATCATAATTATTAAAAAGGTAATCTAGAATTTCTTAGGAAATAATAATTAAATCCAATAGCTATTCTTTTTGGAGCTTAAACATTTTGTATAATTACAGGAAATATGGGAACCATTTACGCTTGCGTTAACTATCACTTTAAAATTTACACTGGCTACTGAAAAGAAAACCTTTGAAAATGTTTTAGTTATACTGTGGAAAACCAAGATACTGGTTAGGGATCATTTGTAGTAAATGATGATACGGAAACATTTTTAAATTCTGGTAAAGAATTAAAATACCCAAATACAAGAAAAGGGCAAGACAGGAAGAATCTCACTAATTTTAATGTTTTGTTTTAGGCTTAATTGCCTGAATTAATCTTTTTTTTTTCCCACAGTTAAATTAAAGGAGAGAATTTTCCAAGGTGGAAACAAACAACTGGTTGCAAACAACAACAACAACAACAAAAACAAAACAAAACAAAACAAAAAAACCGCACATTGCTGATAGTAAAACAATCTCAAGTGAATGAACAGATAAATTTTCCTACCCCAAGACTTGAGCTACCCTGTTAGAATAACATTAGCTAAGGCTGTGTCAGCACAGAGGTGTGGAAAGGCTGCTCCCTTCGCGGCCACTGTAGTTACAGGAAAAGAATGACAAGGAAAGAGGCAAAAAATAATGAAGTGCCCACCTTTGTCTTTTTTGGCAGATAAAAGGAGATGAAGCTTGCGTGGGCCCCAATCTGTCTGGATTGATGGCACATTCCCACTATCATGTTAATTTTTTTTTTTTGCATCAATAAGGAGCAACTAATTAAAAAAGAAATATTTAATTCCAACACGTTCTTTGAACTGGAGTCCCATCTGGTTCTGTTTGAATAGTAAAATCTTGCTGTAGTTGTTAAAATTGGCGAGTAGCATTGGCCAAAAGAAACAAAAGGGACCTCAGGCAGCAGGTTAATACTTCAGCATTTCAACTAGAGACTCTCCCACAGTTCAGCCACCCAAATCACTCCAATATGGAAACCATCAAGATCAAATGCGAAGGCGCAGAATGCTGTTTTGGGGTGGAGACACCACCGCTGGTCTACATTTCCCCAGTGTGATGGATACCGCATCAGCCTCTGAAAGACCTTTGTTTGTGAGCAATGCATGAAACTCTGACAACCCATCAGAAAGTGCTCAGCTGAGTTTATGAAACACATTTAAGATAAATATGGGAAGACAAGTCTTCACTGCATTCTATGCAAAACCTAAAGGTTTTTTTTTCTCTTCCATATTTTCTGGAGCAGATATAACTGTATTCAGAAAAAAACAGATTAATACTCCATTTAAATTCCTTTACGTTCTAATAACAAAAGAAGAGAAAATGAAATAGTATTGGGCTTCCTCTATCCACTTTGGGGTACAAGGATTCAATGACTAAGGTGATTTGAAACTCCTATGTAGATTAAGAAAGAAGGCTTAAATCTCTATGCTTTAGAAAAGATTATTTTACATTGTTAAGACAGACACAGATCTGTGAATTTTTTTTTCTCCTTTAAAATGAAGTTTTCCACTTCCATAACATGTCAACTTGCAGACAAGTACCCTGGCAACTTCAATAGCTTGGTCAAGAAGTTGACATTTAAATGCCTCTCTCATGGAACTCAGCTACTCAGGAGCTCTTGCTAAGCAGTAAAAGATTCAGGGACTTAAAATTTTAATTAACATTTTTGAATGCTTATTTTTAAGTTACATTTTATTTAAAACCTGAGCTTAATCCTTTGATCTGGAAAGAGGACAAGTTCTCACATCAGAGCCAAATGTAATCCCTAGGAACTTGGCTAAGATTTTTAACTTCAAAACTTGCTAACAAAAATGGCCTAACTGGAACTTCTTCACAGAGGAAAAAGAAGTATGCTACAGTTTTAAAACAATGGTAACCAGCCTCAAATCTGTATAAATGTGATGTAAACCTCCTTGCCAAAAGCCTCCTGGGAGAGTTATGGTGCGTGCTCTGGGTGGGTGGTTTCCTTAATAAAGAGTTAGGAGGCGCCTCCACATGGGGGGCTGGTCCAGTGCTCTCCCACTGCCCTTCTTAATGGTCTGATTGATGGCGTGTAATACCCGTGAAATCCAGGAAGTGCTCTCCTGGTAGAAGACCTAGAAGGTAGGAATTGCATGAGGTAGGTCGGAGCAAGCAGGCTTAGGGGTCAGGTGCATGATCCCCTTGACCGCAGGACCCAGCTCTAGATCTCTGGTAGGATCAAGCAGATTATGTAGACAAGTCTCTGGCTCCTGATACTTGTCTAAGAGGGTATAGTAATGGAAGAACGAATCAACTCTCTCTTGGATTACAGCCACTTTAAAGCTCTGCAGCAGAATGTATTACCTTTGCGTCTGATTTCTGTCCCGTTGTATTATACAGATGAAATATTGATGGGGTGATTATTATTGTTACTATTACCAACATCTTTTGGCCAACAGCTATGTGCCAGGTATTATACTAAAAACTAAATTTCCATACGTCTTCTTCAAAACTTAACAATGGTTGCACAATGCAGGTTTTGCAGATGAGGAAACTTTCACCTCATGGTGTAATTACGACCCTTGCTCAGAGTCTAACAACCAATAAACTCTGGAGCTGGGGTGTGCATATGTGCCCAGCTGTGTCCTAAAGCCCAATTATGGTGCTTTGTACATCATAGGTGCTTAAACTAAACGTGTGCAATTACAGGAAACTGAACCATGTCAGATGTCCAGGTAAAAACATGTGAGCCATTAAATTCAACACATATTTCTTGCATGCCAGGGTCAGAGACCTGGACGGCCACGAGGTTCTTACAGACTGAAAGTAAGACATGTCACCTTGGCTGCAATATGGGATTCAGAAGAAGGAAAAATTACTGGTGGAAGGGGACAGAAAGGGCCTTACGGAGAAGAGGTTATTTGCACCATTCAATCTGGACCTCATAGGATAGATTCAGACTTTGGCAAGGGAAGTGGCCAGGATTGATGAGCTCAAGACAGAAGAAACAAACAAAAAAATCCCACCCAATTGCCTACAATTAAAAATATTTGATATGATGAATAGTTTTTTACTTTAATATCTCATGGCCAAATTCCTTTAGAGAACAAGGATAAGCATCCTCCCTTCCCCCACCTCCTGCACAAGCACGCACGCACACACAATGCACTTACACACTCCTTTGCATGGCCTTTCACATGTTTAGGGGTCTAGGCCATGAAGTGTTTGGCTGGCGCCAGACAGACAATGAAATCTTCTCTGCAAGCCAACTGTGAGCTCCTGGCCACGCGCTGTATTGATGAGGTAATTCTGTGAAAATGCGTGCTCTCTCGCTGACACTGGGAATGAGGCTAACGCTCAGTCAGCACGAGTCAGAGGGACTTTTCTCTCTCAAGCCTAAGGGCACACTCTGTAGCATTCCCCTGTGTTTATGTCTACATTTAAAATAAAACACTTTATAACGTAAACCACACCCTTCTCGCCTTAGACACTTAAGGAGGAGCCCATGAGCTCAGAACAACGTGCTCTTGGAACGATGGGTATTTGTGTTTTAATTCTCCATCACATGGTGGAGGGGAGCTGGGGCTGGTGATTCATAAATAATAAAAAAATGTGCTAGGTGCTGGGGTGAACGGGAGAGAGAAGGGTGCCAGATTTCTGCCCTCTAGCCAGGGAGGGAAAGAGTCAAGTGAACAGTAAATCTCAATACAGAAGGAGCAGACTGCTTTACAACAACTCCACGAGTTTTGGTACAACAGGGAGCAAATTGGGGTGATGTAGGCAGCAGGCAGTGGCAAGAAAGCATGGACCCCAGAAGGAGCTCTGGAGCTTGGACATTTGAGAGTGACCTGGATAATGTTAACCAAGGTGATTAGCCAATTCAAGCCTTAGCCTCCTCCTCTCTCCGACAGAAAGTCATTGCTTAGCCCTTTCATCCCTTTTTTTGGTTTGTTTTGTTGCAGGTTTTGGCTGGGCCAGGTTTGAACCCGCCACCTCCAGTACATGGGGCTGGTGCCCTACTCCTTGAGCTATAGGTGCTTCCCCCTTTCATCACTTTTTACAGTGTGAGGACAGACACCGTATGCACACACACTAACCAGAAGAATATGACCTTTGGCCAGGTGGAATGGCGTATGCCTGCAATTCCAATGCTTTGGGAGGCTGAGATGGGAGGATCACTTGAACTCTGAAGTTCAAGGTTGCAGTGAGCTCTAATGGTGCCACAGATCACTGATGTCACTGCACTCCAGCCTTGGTGACAGAGAAAGGCCCTGTCTTTGAAAAAGACAAATATGTACATAGATACATATGTATATATATGGTCTGACAATTAGCTCCGAGAACCCGCCCCTAGAAGAAGTGCTACATTCCTCATTGCTGAATAGACACCTTCAAGGCACTGCCCTTGGGAAACTGTGCACTGACGCCAGTATCTAGCCCACCCTTCAGAGCAATCTTGGAACTCTTTTTTGAGAATGGCCATCAGAGCTGTCATCATGTGAGGCCTGACAATGAAGTCTGCACACTCATTCTAGAAAAAGTACTACGTAACTCTTACGAGGACAGCTCTGATGGTTGGTCATTCCAGAAAAAGAGTTCTCAAAGTTCAGGGTGGATGAGACGCTGGTGTCAGTGCCCAGCTTCCCAATGGGAGTCCTTGGAAGGTGGCCGTAGCGATATTCAGCGGTGAAACATGTAGCACGTTTTCTAGGATGAATTTGCAAATTTAATTTTTTGACCTTGGATATATAGAGTACAACCCACAATAGTAGAACCTCTGTAAGTTGACCACCTAGGGGTCTGTAAACAAACTGGTTCACGTATGGAGGTGGTCAACATAAGGGAGTAGACCTACTGTTTTGATAGGTACATGTGACACATGTGTGGTCTATGAAAATTAGGTCAATTTTAAGGAGGGGGGTCAGTGTAGGGAGGTGGTTAACTATGGAGGCTCTACTATTTTTTTCCCCTTAGTTATTGAGGTGCTTGGAGTGTGGGCTGTGTCTATGTGTGTGCACACGTGTGCAGGGTTTTCCCTGTACTACCTAGGCTATAATTACTTTCAAGGAGGGATAGAGTTGTCTTTATTTTAAACTCGCCCATCCAGGCCATGCATGGTGGCTCAGGCCTAAAATCCTAGCACGCTGGAAGCCTGAGGAGGGTAGATTCTGTCAGCGCAGGAGTTCTAGAACAGCCTGAGCAAGTGCAAGACCCTGTCTCTACTGAAAATAAAAAAACTAGCCAGTCATTGGTGGTGGCACCTATGTCCCAGCTACTCAGGAGCCTGAGGCAAGATATCGCTTGTGCCCAAGAGTTTGAAGTTGCTGTGAGCTATGATGCCATGGCACTCTACCCAGGGCAACAGAGAGAGACTCTGTCTCATAAAATAATAATAAAAGAATAAAAAATAAAATAAATTGACCTGTCCCACCTACAGTGACTAATCCTTGGCAGATGCTCAGTAAATGCTTGTTGGAATTAAAATTCAGGGTTGTGTAAATCTGGCTGGCACTGCCAGCAAAATCTGAAACTCCTTTCTTTCAAACAACAGCCAACCGCTTGTCATCAAAGTCAGTGTTAAAGTGTTTGAGCAGCTAACGTGTACTCAGGCTGGAATGTCATTATTCTTATCTTAGTGCTTATAACTGCAAATATTATAACCAGTCAGAAACTCTTTAATCCTTTGAAAAGTCGACTACTTAGAGTCTGCTAAAGGGCCAGTTGCATTGGGTAGGTCCAGGCCATGTGAAATCTTCCTTGCATTCCTTTTTATTTATTTCTCAAATGACCTCTCCTTAACTTTGTTAAGTGTCTGTCCTCCTGGAAGTTAACCCAAAGGGCAACACGGATTAACTAATGTTTTCACTTACATCTATCACAGTCTAAATGCCTCGCTCAAACTTTTCAACTTTCTTATTTTAGAGCTAAGTTATTTGCGAGCATGACGTCGGTAGGATGTTTATGTATCAGGGATTTATATATCTGGTATCTTAGACTTCTCCCATCCCTTCCTGTATTTTTGAAAATGTTAACAACATCAAAATTTCACTGCATCTCTATAGGTTATCATGGTTTTACTCAACAAACTCGTGCTCCTTATAAAGTGTTGGAATTATAGTTTTGCAGCCTAGGAAATGAATGCAGATTTCAGGCCTTTTGTGATCTTAATGATTCTTTGTCTCGGGGTCCCTGAGAAGCAGCCTTAGGGAAGCTCTAGAGGTGTCTACGCAATGTGATGAGTCTGGATTACACCTTTTGGAAGTGCACACACACACACATCTTTCCAGTCTCTCTGCAGTTGAAAGAAATGTTCAGACTTAGAAGACCAAGCAAATATGAAATAGCATGTCCTGGTAACATATATTTTGTTTCAAAAGCTGTTGATCTAATGCTACCCATAAAGTGTTATCTGCACTATAGGGGCGATACCTAAATGACTCAAGATACACACATACTTGTACTCAAACAACATCTGCTGTTCCAGCACAAACAAGTAACTTGTTGATTGTCAGTTTTAGAGTAAGTCATGCCTTTCATTTTCCTCCCTTCCTCGATGAATTTGGTTTCAAAAACAAACACAAGGATGAATTTCTGGAAACTAAAGACTTGCAGATAAGGGTGATGGCCTACACCAGTCACTTGGCCTATAAATGTTGACAGCATCTTTTTACAACCGGTTTTCTGTGCTATTTCCCAGTGACCTAAGTGGGTCCCTCCTGGTAATGAGAGTTTCATGTGCTGATGGAGAATTTGGAAGTGCAGGTGTCCAAGAAAACTCTGAAATCCTGCAAGGAGCTGATGTGATTACCAAGATTAAAGTCAGCCACCGGCCTAACCTCATAACGCAGGCTACCCTGTGGACAAAACCTAAGAGAAAGAACAGACCACCTAGATCCAGCTGGTTGTCAGAAATTGTGTGTAAACACGTAGTCTCGGAAGGGATGCCAATCATTCCTGAGAACAGATGAAATGAACTTCTCTATTTAATATTTGGGCAACAGCAATTTCTCTCTCTTGGAAGATTCCCATTTAGCCAGGAAGTGTATATACTAATTCTTTTTCGAGGATCACTTAGAAAGAGGATGGGGAAAGTCTTGAAAACAATGGGTTTTTAAAGAATGACTCTCTAAGTGAAATCGTTTGTCATTAGACTTCACAGATGTTGAGGGAAGGGAGAAATGTTATCCAGTGATCTATGATTTCTGTGCTCCTCCTGGAAAGAACACTGCTCTGTGTTTTGAAGACATCTTTTCCCTTTGCCATCCAAAGGCAGTCAGTGGACAGAGCTGCAAATTCTTTCCATGTTTGGGGGGTGTGGGGAAGAAAATCTATCTATATCAATCTCATGCATTTCACCCTGGGTCACACCAGGGGAAAAATGCATCTGTACAACAACTTTCAAACCGTAAGAACACAAGCACAGATGTCACTCTAAAGACATTGGTTTCTTCCATTTATACCACTACTCCAAGTCCTTAACATAATAGAAGCTGTGACTTGCATTTATCCTCTGGCACCACTCTTTACGCACAGTTGGATACAATTATTTCAACCTCATAGTTGGAGGTGAAAAGAGGCAAAAATTTTCTTGGAGAACACGGCCATGCTGCTGGATGTGGCGGTGGTGGTGTGTGGGTAGGTGGGGTATTCTTGACTGTAAAAACAGAGATAAGGCACATACTTGGAAAGGCTAAAAAAAAAAAAAGATATTCCTTTCATACAACTTACAGGTTTTAAATAGCAATAGAAATCTCATCACATGGCCATTATAGTTTGAGATGCAAATTTAAGGACTCAACACAGGTCACTTTCAATGATTTTCACAAACTGCCAGTTTTTACAAAGAAATGGAGGAGCTGGTTCTTAACCTGTTTGAATTACTTCTGATAAAAAGATTTAAATTGAGATGAATTCTATATGAGAAACACAAATATTCCAACTCTAAACACTTTACAGAAAGATAAGTAGATAAACAGATGTTCCTATTCAACCTTTCTGGAAAACAGCAATGTTCTTCCACGAAGGGGACTGGACTATTGTATCACAGACGTTGATAATTGGAACAGAATTTCAGCCAATACAGGTTGAAGCCCAGATCTTCCTTCCTCCTTTTCCTTGTTGTCCTATTCCCCAGAAGACACAAGGACTGTCCTGATGGAGGTTGTGCAAGACACCTTCCAAGTTTATCTCAGTAAATGAAACTCTTCTATTTACTAGTGGTTGATTTTAGAGGAAATATCATGTTATAGGAACAAAAGCATTGTCTGATTTTTCTTTACATTTAAATGTTAAATGAATTAATTCTTGCCATTAGTTGATATTGGAACTTTCCAAATAAATAACAGCATCCTTGTAAATACACTATTTGGAAACATAAATTAAAACTAAAGAAATAGCATAATGTATGTGCTATAAAACATTGCTGATTGGGACTTACAGTGACTTGTGTGGATTTTTTAGGCAGTATTTCAATAATCAGGCCAGTAAAATTCTGCATGTTAGGCTTTCAATTTTTTAAGGACAATGTTCATTTCTATTCCTAAGTCCCGGAAATTAAAAAAATTTGTTTTCCTTTGGTATTTCACAATTTCACATCTTTCTTTCTTTTTTTTTTGAGACAGAGTCTCACTATGTCACCCGGGTAGAGTGCTATGGTATCATAGCTCACAGCAACCTTAAACTCCTGGGCTTAAGTGATCCTCTTGCTTCAGCCTCCCAAGTAGCTGGGACTACAGGTACCCACCTCAGTAGTGGCCAGCTATTTTTAGAGATGGGGTCTTGCTCTGGCTCAGGCTGGTCTCAAACTCCTGAGCTCAGGTGATCCTCCCCTGTCAGCCTCCCAGAGTCCTAGGATTACAGGTGTGATCCATTCCACCCAGCTGAGAGTATTTCATATTTCATATGATTTTCTAACTTTTTCCATTATTGTGACTATTTCCTACTGGAAATTTGATATTTCATTTCCGGATTCTCAAACTCAAGGCTCTGTCAAATTTCTTGCACCCTGAGCCACTAGCCCGTGTGCCTCCCTGGGTCTCTACACTCTCTTCTGAGGTGGGAGCTCCCTGCATCAGCTTTAGCCATCAGTAAACAGATGGAGTCTTAGAAGCAGAAGATTTAAGACAACTGTAATGAATTTCTTTATACTGCTAGATTCCTGGGGCTGCATTTTTTTCCCCTTCCCTTTTCTAGTATTGAGGCTCATAAGATTCTCAGAATTGAATGTGATATTTGTCTTCGTAAGGAAGGAAAAAAGAGCGGGTTTTGGCAGGACTTGAAGGTGTGAACCGTCTGTAATGGTGGGTGAGCCCATGCCTTACAGATATTTCCTTCAAAGATTGGAGAGACATGAAAGATGAACCATCTGAGCTTCATCTTCCCTGTCTTACTGGGCTGTACTTCCCTGCAAGCTAGCTCAAAGGAAAACAGGCCCCGTTAGTGAAGTTTCTGTGTGAAATCCTCAGACAAGCTTCAGGATGAAGTCCACCTAAACAATTATTTGATCTAAAGAAAAAAATAAATCTCCTTACTTAAAAAAAAAAATAAAACGCTATGTGCTGCCTCACATCATTATCAATTCTAACCATGTGCAACAGACTTACATTTTCATCATAGGAAAGCTCAAGGTACAAGCTGATAAAGTAAATTTATTTTTTAATTTAAATTTAATTTCATTTATTTGTTTTGAGACAGAGTCTCACTCTGTCACCCTGGGTAGTGTGCCGTGGCATCATCCTAGCTTACAGCAACCTCAAACTCTTGGGCTCAAGAGATCCTCTTGCCTCAGCCTTCTGAGTAACTGGGACTACAGGTGTCTGCTACAATACTTGGCTAGTTTTTATATTTTTTGTAGAGATAGGGTCTAGCTCTTGCTCAGTCTGGTATCCAACTCCTGACTCCTGATCCTCCTGCCTTGGCCTCCCGGAGTGCTAGGATTACAGGCATGAGCCACTGCACCCAGTCAGAGTAAATTTATTTTTAAAATAATCACAGAACTATAAACACTTGAAGGAACCTAAAAAGCTTATTTATAAATAATATAAATAACATAATAAAAATATTTATTTATAGATAAATAAGGGGGCTTATTTGTGTATTTGTTAAGTCTCTAAAATATGTAGTTAGATATTTAAAGCATTAGAATTATAGGAAAAATAAAACTTTGGTAGAATTAAGACATCATTCTCTTCCAGGAAGACCATTAAAAGAAGGCCATAGGCCAGGCATGGTGGCTCACACCTGTAATCATAGCACTCTGGAAGGCTGAGGCAGGAAGATCACCCGAGCTCAGTAGTTCCAGATCAGCCTGAGTCAGTGAGAAACCCTGTCTCCAAATATATGGGGCTTTTTGGTGGGTGTCTGTTGTCTCAGCTACTGGGGAGGCTGAGGCAAGCAGATTGCTTAAGCCCAAGAGTTGCTGTGAGCAATGATGTCATGGCACTCTACCCATGGTGACAAAGTGAGTCTCTGTCTCAAAAAAAAAAAAAAAATAATAATAATAATACCCTAAATGCATTTTTAACCTCTGGAGGCAAAGAAAACTGGGGGAAAATATGCCTATGTCCTTTGCCCAAGTGTGGATGTGATTATCCTGAGTTATAACATGTGCAATTAGGCTAAAATGCTTACGCTGTTCCATCGTTAGAAATATAAAAGCGTAATGCATTTTATTACTATTGAGATTTATAGAGAATTTTTAAATTTAATCTACTTTCTTCTCTTTATTTGAACCTAGAATTGAATGAGATTAGCTGGCTGAGGAAGGGGAGGAGAGAGGTGGAAAAAGTAAGTAAGAGTGTGTGTGTGTGTGTGTGTGTGTGTGTGTGTGTGTCGGTGGGTGGGTGCATGTGTGTATGCAGGCTTCTGATGGTCCGCTTTCAAAATTGCTATTCTGATGTGGATCAAAATTGCCATTTTGATGCGGTGCTTTCAAATGGTGCATTCAATGAAAACTGTCCGAGGGCACAGAATCCCCGCCCACACTTTGGAATTTCCAGGCTGTACCTCTCTCTCTCACCCTGGCAGAAGATTGCTGGGGATACACTCTGGGTGATGCCAGTTCTGAAGAATACACACATTTTCCTTTTTTTTGTTTTTTGTTTTTTGCTCTTATTTAAAGGCTAGGAGTGGATGTGTTACATTACACGCTGCATAAACGAATCCAGCGCTCCCAAATGTGAACATGAATGCACTCTGTAAAAGGTACAATTATGACCGCCAGGACAGAAATCGACAAACCCCACCAAAGGAATTTCTTAAAACTGCTATCATAAAAATCTGTGCATGTTATGGATTTCATTAACATGTTCCCCGAGGATTCCCAATCGCATAATAACAAAAGTTCTTTAAATTTTAAATACCACAGATAGGAACAGACTTTCACCCAAAACAGATGTGAAACTATCCACCTTGCTTTCTCATTGGTCCACGGATATGAAGCTGGCTGGTCATGGATAGCTCTTAATGTGTTGTTGTTTGGGTTACAGAAATGGAAACTTCATATTATTTTTCCCATGAAAAGATAAGTTAATAAGCAATAGATAGATCTTCAACCACAGTTCCTCACTCTTGATTACATTGGAAGTTCAAAAAAAGAAAGCAACAAATCTCTGATTTACATACTGCTAAAATCTCAGACAGGTAGGCAAAGGTCGGTGACATACAACATTCATATCTGGAGGAGTTAATTTCAGTCTTAGTTTTCCCTACATCTTGTCAAAGATAACTTGTAGTTTTATCCCGTTTCTTTTTCCTAATCCCATTCGAATGGCATTTTTGAGACGGCCATCATGCAGCCTTTTAAACTAACATCTGTATTTATTTAGTTAAAAACAGTTCACTTTTAAAGGCTAAAAATAGTGAGCCTTGAGATAAATAAGCACAGTGGTTTACGATGCTATTTTCCTGCATAAGGTAAACAAACACATCTGTATTTTTAGAAAACAAAAGAACTACAGTTCTGTTCAAATAATGCCTACAAGTGCTTGAAAAGTGACAAAACCCAGCCAGGCAACAGGTTACTTTTTCTTTCAAGAGACTGTCCAGTCTGATTCTTTCAAAAATGACTTGTTAGAATTTGAACATCTTCTCTACCAGTGGTTTTCAACTGGGGGGGTGACTTTTCCCCAGTGTCCAGAGACATTTTGGGTTAACATGACCTGCGTATATGTGTGTGTGTGTGTGCGCGTGTGCACTACTGACTGCTAGTGGGTAGAGACCACGGATGCTATTTCACATCCTCTGATGCACAGTCCCTAAAACTTATTATCCAATCCAAAGTGTCAGTATTGTCCAGACCAGGAAACCTGCTCTAAGACAGAGTCCAATCATTTAAGTTAAAGCATCTGCACTGGTGGTTGAATTTAATAGACATCATTTTACCAATCACCAGCCAGTGGGATAGACTGAAATTTAAACTTGCTCGCTTGGTTTTCTGGTCCCTGAAAAGGGACCCAAATCCCTTTTCACATCTTGTTGCAATAGAGTGGGAGTAAGATCGGATGCTAAGATTCTAGTCCAGGATCTGTCCTTAAATTGCTATGTGGTCTTGCAAATCACTTAACCTCTGAACCTATGCAAGATAAGGGATTGAGACAGAACGATGCTTGCATCCCTTTCAGTCTTAAAGTTGAGCTATCCCAGAAAGAAAAAAACAAATTCTTCTGTAGAATTATAGAACTATAAATGTTGGATCGAATCGACACTGGTATCAAATAATAAAGGAACCAAAATCGTTACGTGCAATGGAACATTCATGCTACACAGTACGTTTATTTTTAATTGTAATTCTATTTAAATGAGGGTGCTTTTTTCAGTATTGTCTTTCTAGGAATGCTTCATCAGAAAAATCTAAGCAGCTTCTTTAAATGTCATCCATTCTCTTGACGGTGTGTGGACATGAACTACTCATTAGCAAAGCCCTTCGACTAATTTCTTAAACTGAATTCAGTAGGTCCACTTGAGCCAAACGGTTAAAATCATCTTGATAATGTCTACGAGATAAAGCAATCACTTAAAAATATCCAAATAATGGTCTTTTGCGTGTGTGTATCTGTTTCCCCCCAAATCATACAGTCCTTAAAAAAATAATAACAAAAATAACTTCAGGATTTCATCCATCCCTTTATATTTCCTGTAAATAACTTCCTGTAATGTGAAAAGCTAAAGTCCCCAAGACAGCATGAGGAAAAGTTCCCCAGGGGACAGGAATACACGTATATACTTCCTGGGCAGAAACCCTGTCATCAGTAGGAGACCCGTGACCCATTAAGGATGGGACGTAAAGCATTTGTTTTGTAGAGGAAGGGGAATCTGCAGAATAGCTCACCTTGCGGAATTTTTTAAAGCAAATTGTCTCCCTTCTAGATGAATGTTTTGGCTAACACAGCCTGTTAATATTAGTTGCAATAAACATACACACACGCGCTCAGCACACCTGGGAAATACACATTCAGTTGAACAGCTGTATTTTCCCTAATTTTGCCAACACTGTATTTCACATGTATCATTCCACGTTTGGGTAACTCGTAAGCTATTTTTGTCAGTTTTCTAGTTAAAGATTTATTAAGTATCATTTTATTTGTAATTTCTGCAATTTACTAATGATCTGTATGAGTTAATACACTCCCTAAAGTGTTTGGCTTATAAACACAAGGCGTTTACAGTCAGGACAAACCTGGCTTTATGTACATTCTGGATTAGTCGATTTAGCAGCTGGAACTGATTTTGAATACAGCATTACAGATTATAAACCTGCTAGAAACGGACGATTTTAGGAAAAATCAAAAATTATTTTTTAGGAGGTACCTAGTCTACATGTAACACATGAATATCAGAGAATACAAGATTTGTCCAGAAAGTTTAGGAGGAAAGAAGATTATGTATAAAACTTGTTAAAATTAATGAAATTCTAAAGATCAACAACTTTGGAGTCCACTTTTCAATTTCTGGGAGCTTCTCACTTACTTTAAAGATAAGAACAAGGGTTTCAAGCAACACATTCTTCTGACTGAACAGGCAAACACTCACTTCTGCTACCTAAAATTTGATAAAAATGTATAACACCGCTTGTTAGAGGAAACATGCCCAAGGACTCCTGAGTTATTTCACTCCATTTGGTGCTTAAAGAGGGTGAGCTGGCCCCTTCTTAGCTTCTGAAGTCAGGTCTTTGTCTTTAAAAATTTTTTGTCTCTAACCTCAGCAAGTTCAAGTATTAAATCATGACAGGGTCACTTTGGAAGCTGCTGGTAGCAACAACCCAGAGTTGGGGATGGGGTGCTGGGAGAGCCAAGGCAATGTGGGTAGTAAATCCTCAAGGATTAAACGAAGGCCCCCAGGGGCTGAGCATCAAGACCCTTACTATCTGAGGGAGAGTCTCCTCCATGCCCTTCAGGCCTGATGACCCTGCTGGGCCTTGCCGTCTCTCTGAATAGTTGGCATGAGAGTATCCGTCCAGAGTAACTCAACTTACAAGAACGTGAGGTGAAACTCACAATAGAATGGCCAAAGGTGTTTGCAAACCTCAGCTGCACCCTGGCTGTGTGTCAGTCCAAACACAAGTGGTAACTGAGCCACTGGCCACTGCCTGGACTTCTCATTCAGGGCCTACCACCTTGCTCCCCAAGTCTGGGAGAGGAAGTCCACTTGAATGGTGTGAAGACTGAGATTTTCCACAGTTACAGTTTTTTGGACCTTGGGCAAACCATTTAACCTCTTTGGGCCTCATTTTTATCAAATGAAGATGGGGACAAAAATCTCCTTTTAAGGTTAAAATAGGATGTGTATGAAAAGGTGTTTTTATAAAGGGAGAGTACTCGGAAAACAGAAGATTTTGTTTTTAGAACATGTCTCTCCATTACGTTTAAAATCCATAAAGCAACCTGAAACCTACTTAGACTGCACCAGTTTTACATGCTGAACCTATAAGGAGGGCATTTCCTTTTTTTTTGTTTGTTTGTTTTTGAAACAGGATCTCACTGTGTTGCCCAGGCTGGAGTACAGTGGCACGATCATAGCTTACTGCAACTTTAGACTCCTGGTCTCAAGCCATCCTTCTGCCTCAGCCTCCCAAGTAGCTGGGACTACAAATGCATGCCATGATGCCCAGCTAGTTTAAAAAATATATTTTTGTAGAGATGGGGTCTTGGTATGTTGCCCAGGCTAATCTGAACCTCCTGGCCTCAAGTGATCCTCCAGCCTCAGCCTCCCAAAGGGCTGGGAATACGGGCATGAGCCACTGTGTCGGGTGGGGCATTTACTTTTTTAACACTATTGTTATCAGGGAATAAACATGAATGTGTGTGTTGTTCTGAGTGTGTTTGAAGTCAGTTCAGCCCACCTCTCAAAGGGCCTTTGCTACTGGTGTCTGTTTTCAAAGTTCCTTAAGGGAGAAAATGGGGAAGATGTTAATATTATTTGAGAAAAACAGATAAGGCAAAGGGAAAACATGGAAACAAGCTTCTTCAGGTTACCTCTGGCTCCTCTTTTCTGGAACGTTCCTTCTCTCCTAGAAGAACATGGTATGGAGAGGGAAGGAGTCTTTGCCTCCACGGTTTGCTCCTGTTTTCTCACTGTTACAGATGGTCTTCTGGGAGGTTTCCCTTCTCTGTGTGACTAATCCACAAAAGGGCTGATTTACCAAACCAAACAGGATGTGGTTCAGAAACCAACTGCTTTCTGCTCCTCTGGCTTATATAAATGAAGACATAAATAATCTAGTGTCACGATTGTTTCCACAAGAGGCAAGGCCTCAAATTTGGAGGAGAATAGTCTGGTGCGGTGGGGCACACCTGTGATCCTTGCACTCTGGGAGGCTGAAGTGGGAGGATCTCTTGAGCTTAGGAATTCAAGATCAGCCTGAACAAGAGCAAGACCCTATCTCTACAAAAATAGAAGAAACTA
The DNA here is from genome assembly GCF_027406575.1 of Nycticebus coucang. NCBI lineage: Eukaryota > Metazoa > Chordata > Mammalia > Primates > Lorisidae > Nycticebus > Nycticebus coucang. The sequence continues at coordinate 42,819,487 of NC_069799.1, read as the reverse complement.
GCCGGGCATTGTGGTGGGTGCCTGTAGTCCCAGCTAGTCGGGAGGCTGAGGCAGGAGGATTGCTTGAACCCAGGAGTTTGAGGTTGCTGTGAGCTAGGCTGACTGAAGCCATGGTGCCCTAGCTTAGGGCAACAGAGTGAGATTCTGTATCAAAAAAAAAAAAGGAGGAGAAGAGTAGAGTTTCAGCCCAAGATAGTTTGTCAAATAATTCTATTTCTAAAGTCACTGGGTAGATGGGCAGGGCAGGGAGGGGAGGCTTAGTAATCAATTAGTCTCTGGTGCCATTTTTATTTCTTCGATCTACAAAGTTCATATCACACCCAGGCATTGTGTCTCTTGCTTTTCTTTTCTTTTCATTTTCTTTCCTTTTTTTTTTTTTTGGTCTCCTGGCATTTTAATCAGAGAAAAGTCACAGTTGTTTTGAGGAAAGCCACTCCCAAGAGCTTTAATTAAAGCTGAAAGGATAAATCTGTTTACAGTGTGGTGAACACTATCATTAATAAAACACTGAAATAATTAATGGATTACATTCTGCTTTGTGTGTGAATGGCTCCTTTTAGGATCTCTGAGAACACGTCTCCTGAGCAGACATCGTGAGCTATATACTTCGTTTGCAGAGATGAAAGGCAAGAATTGAGACTGCATTTCTTTGAGATTCATAGTATCATAGACTCAGAGAACTTGAACGGAGTGAAAGCTACATTATCTTTATTTTATAGGAGAAGAAACTCAGTTTCAATGGATTTAATGGCTTGGAGCTCTAACAATGTGCTTGAAAAGTCAGAATTTTTATCGAATCTCTTATACATCGAGTCTTTGCCTTGAATCTTTGATTCAACCAGAAACAAAGAAAAAAAAAATGTGATGTTCATAATAAGGAAAGGAGTTCTAGGACGCAGAATACAGAATGGAATTCTCTGGGGGAAAAAGTGGGGGGGAATTTTATAGTGTGATTAACTCTGCCATTGACAATTAAAGAATTATTTTAGCCGCTCAGGATATGAAAAGGCCTTTTGAGCAGGATATAGCTGTGTGCAAATCTTCAGGTTGGGACTTCCCTTCCTGATCCTTCTCACCAAAGGGTTCCTTGACTTGTTTTTAAGCTTCGTGGCAGACAGCAGATCTCACAGGAAGCCCCGATGTGGACCTTCCTAGCCCCCTTAATGATGCATTGTTTTTTCATGTCACTCAGTAATTTCCTAGAAAAAACAATGGGAACCCAAGACTGTTCCTGTCTTGAAGGAGAGTCAGCTTCCAATATTGCCTTATTAATTTAACACATGCAAGTGTTTGTTCTTGTTGTTGCCACAGCAACTTGTTTTGTGGGGGCATATTTCAGGCAAAATGCAAAAAAAGCTGAAAAAGCAAACAAATGTCATCTGCATCCTTAGGTGCACGCAAATAAGAATGTTCATGTGCCCAGGGTCCTGTGATTACAGGTGGCGCCTCTTGCCCTCAGTCTAAATGACTCTGTACTTGTTGCTTAATTTATAAAACATCTATCCAATGCAAATAACAAGCCAACCACTTCCAAGGAGTTTCTGCAAAGCTGGGAACACATGAAATTATTCATAATTAGGTGATCTCGGCGGATGATAACAGCTCCTACCATGTCCACAGACACAACACGCATGCAAATGAGCCTGCTGAGCTCCGAAGGGAAAATAAAAATGATAATTTTACCTCAAGGTGAACCTGAGAGCTTAATTTTTGTGACATTCACCTTTCAGAGGGAACCAAGCCTAAGGGCCTTGCATTCTAGGTTTAATGACAAAAAGCACCCCACCCATCTCTGAGCAAGCCCTCTCAGCCAGGGAGGAAAAGTCTGCAGGGAGGAGACTGATGCTTTGTAAAATAATACTTGAATGTATAGGAGTGGTGATGAATGAGAAAAACCCGTGACACCATGGTGTAAAGCAGCAGGGCTGGGGTCTGGTAGACCTTGTTTTCAAGTCCAGTAGATATTGTGGCCTTGAACATTTACAAACCTCTCTGAACTTCGGTGTCATCACTTTTCTCTCTCTCTCTCTTTTTTTTATTTTTTATTTTTTGGAGATAGGGTCTCTTTCTGTCCCCTGGGTTAGAGTAATATGGCATCATCCTAGCTCTGGGGGTGGGGATGGGGGGCCGCCTCAAACTCCTGGCCTCAAGCAATCCTCCCGCCTTGCCTCCCAAAGTGCTGGGATTACAGGCCTAACACACCACACCCAGCATTGTCATCATTTAAAAAATGCCGATAATTATACTTCCTTCTCAGAACTGCTTTGAGGAGTAAATAAAACATAAGCCAAGAATTCATCACAGTTGGACAGAGTAAGCATCACAGAGTAAGCATTCCATAAATGGTGAGGATTTTGTGAATGGCACATTCATTATTCTTGCTGTTCACCAGATATTTCTAACTTCCCTTCCTTCAGCAGAAGGTAAATTCTGTTGCCCCGTGGAAGTTAAGTGTGGCTGTGCGGTGTGCTGTGGCAGTGAAATGTGAGTGGAAGTGTGCCAAATTCTCTCTCCCTCTGTCTCAGCCCCACCCTCTGGGTGAGATTTGGAGCAGAGCATGGACTGTATGGAAGTTCTTGTTTGGGGGGTTTGGGTTACCTTGCTTCTCCTGACCACTCTCACTCTCTCTGATAGAAAGAGTTAGATGATTAGAGATTTTGTTTTTCTTCTGGGACAATCTCAGATTGTGCCTACCTGTAAAGAAAGATGTAAATCCTGTCTTGTGGACAAATATTTTGAGAGACCCCATTCTGGTTCCATGTTTCTCCTGACAGAGAATTGCCTTACACAGAAGAATCACTACAATTGCAATTTCAGAACTCTTGGGAGATCACCATCCATCCCTCCATGACCGAGCTCTTCACGTTACCAAGAACAGGACTCCATTACTAAGCAAACATGCTTAGCGCTGCAAAACCTAAGCTTTCCTCCAGAGGCATATCTGTCAATCATACCAACCCGTTTGTTGGTTTGAAGATGTGGGAAAACAAGTTACCAAGAGCTATTTCTGACACAGGCAAATTCATTTGGTCTCTGACTTAATCTAGAGCTGGATTCAGCAATCCCAAGGTAAAAGTCTCATCTTTTCTCACCCTCTCCACGTTTCTCTGTGTTATCTTTTAGAGGTTAGCATGAGTTCAGTCTCCAGTAATAGGCTATTCGACTTGAAGTGTATGTTAAACTAATATTGACCTTTCCAAAGTAAAACAAAATCTGGTATTTGTGCTCAAAAGACTGAAACAGCAATAGATGTGGAAAGTAGAGAATTAATCATCTTGGTGGGTTTTTTCTTCTTTTTTTCCTTGCTTAGAAACTCTCTCTGGGAATTATTCATTTTTATATATCTGGCAATGAATACAAGATAAACTCTGCCTATTCTCCTGAAAAGGAAGGCTGGATCCCTCTGCGAATAATCTTCTGTATAATTTGCCCACAGTTTAACCCATAGATCCAGACGTGGACGTTTTATTTAACAATGGGTTGAACACTCATGAATGTGTGAGTATCAGCCAATATCCAACAAGGCTGGTGACTGGGAGTGGTGCTGAGATGAGAAGGGCGCCGATTACGTTGCTGGAAACATGGGGACAGCTCAGGGTTGGGGCAGTTAAGGAGGGACCTGTAGGGTTTGTATGTTATGGCAGGGGAGGAAATATCAAAGCCAAGTGAAGAAAGCAGAAGCAGGCCCGTGAACAAGAACACAGGTATATACATTTCATACATAAACACAAACACACGGTCAACTAAGACCAGCCCTGCAGCTAAACTCCTTCTGGAGGGTGTGCTCTATTGTCCTTGATGGAAAAATATATCCTGACCCTTCCTTCCCTTCTCCGAACAAACAGAAGACCCTATACTTGGAAATAATATCTCATGCACCTCTATAAACAGGATTCACATCAAGGAAATTTTAAAAAAAATGCCAAGCATGTCCACAGAAAATGTGTAGTAGTTGGGAAACATCAGATCATTGAGTTGTGATCAAAGTGAGCCATCTACCCAAATTCTGTAATTGAGTAGCATCTAAGTATCTAAGTAGCATCTGAGAAGATAAATAGTTTTTCAGGGATGACACCTAGACCTGCTTTTCTCTGATCCTGTTGTGATTGATCATTCAGTGGTGATTACATCTGATGCCCATTACCCTCTCTTCTCATTTGAGGGCATTTGGCATGGTACGACTTTTTTTTGGTGGTGGTGATGTTTACCCTCCTTTCTAGATAACCAAATCTTCCTCAGCCCTAGACACGCCAGGCTTCAGGCTGCATACCTGGATCCACTCTCGGTTGGAATCCTCCCCAGGAGTCCACCCATTCTCAAGGTAGTTCAGGCGGGAGCGCTCTGCTGACCAGTTGGTGCTGTACTGGGAAGAAGCTGTGATTTGATCAGAGTGAATCTCTCCTGATTCCATGCCCAGAGCTTCCATACATTTGAAATCTGAAAAGAAAAACAGAGCCCTCAAATCAAGCAAAACATAACAGACCTAAGATGCATCTTTTCTTTTTAATCTGCCAGACTAAAAAGAGTTCCTTCACTCAGTCTCTCACACAAGTTGGCAGCAAGGGACCTATTGGAATGTAGCACTGGTACTTACATTTTCACAGCATCGTTTAAAAATAAGGCTAGGAAGATCATAATGGGATTAATAATTTTCTCAAGTGGACCTAGGTTGACAAAAATACTATTTGAAATGTACTAGGAAATGATGGGCATTCTGATTTACTTTCAAAGTTGTGTGTGTTTAGAAATGAGGGTGCCAAAAAATGTATAAACGTTTCAGGTATTACAATTTTAACTGCATTAAAAATTATAATACTCAAGTTACATTTGTCTTTTATAATTACAAGGGATACAAGATATAATGCATAAGGTAACAAACTTTGTCGGTATATTACAGTGTGTGTCCATTTTTTGGCACCCTCTGTGCATGTGTGTGTGTAATGTCAACAGGTGTATTTAAATAAAATTTTGGTTTTAAATTATTTCCTCCAACATCTAATAAAACTGGGAAAGACTCTGCATCTATTTACAATTTACACTCAACAGTCAGTAGAACTTAACTTTCTTTTTTTTAGGCAGAGTCTCACTTTGTTGCCTTCATAGAGTGCCATAGCTCACAGCAACCTCAAACTCTTGGGCTCAAGCTATCCTCATGCCTCAGTTTTTCATTTTTAGTAGAGATGCGGGGTCTTACTCTTGCTCAGGCTGGTCTCGAACTTGTGAAGTCAAGCCATCCACCCGCCTTGGGTTCCCAGAGTGCTTGGATTATAGGCATGAGCCACGATGCCTGGCCAGATCTTCACTTTCCTTCAGATTCTTTGTAATTGGCAAATAGACCCCTCTTCCTGACTGCCTTTTTTCTCATGCTCTCTGCTCATGGCAAAACCAACATAACTAATATAATTCATTTATTTTATTAAAACACAAAAGCATCTATCCAGGGTAAGCTGAAGTATCTTATGGACCCAAAGAACACTCTGGTTTTACAGCATAAAATAATAATGAACTCAGCAATAACCATGAGTCATCAAAACCCGAATTCCATTAGGCCTGGCATACTCAGTTTGATGGCAGCAGGAAAAAAAGTAATCAACTTTAGGAAAATGTTCATCTAAAGCACTAGAGTGAAAAACAGCATTAGAGATGGAATCGAAGATTCTTGCCTCTCTGGACAAATCTCAACTAACTAAAATTTTCATCTTTTCTAAATCTATTATCAAAACAGATTTAGGGCATAAAAGATTGTCTTTAGACTGGTTTCATACATTTAAACTTAGGTTTGTTAGTTGTAATATAAAAATTACTTACAGCCCTCTTCCAGATACATACACCAAGTAGTCAAATAAATGAAGAACAAATAAGCTTTTGAGATTCCCTTGGCCTCTTTATTTTCCAGTTGAGCTAAGGCAGACACGCCTCCCAACTCTCGTTTTCTTCTCCCCCCTTTGTCACTTTATAGCCTGGAATCTAGAACTGATGAAACCCACAGACAACTTACTCTTTGTTTTTTAGTGTTTTTTTTCCCCCTTGGGCCTTTAAAAGAGTTGGAGACCATATAAACTTTGAGCAAGGGTTGAGTTTAAGTTGGGTATTTTAATAGGACACAAAAAACAAAATGACTCCCCTTGGGGTCTTCCACAAGCACACCTCTGTGCATTCTGTGTGACTGCTCTGTCAGGGATCTATTATAGATTTATTCTATTATGTGAACCCAGTTCTTTTAGGATTCTCAGCCTCTTATGCATGTGAGGGTGTCAGGTGAATGGCCTGGTCACATTTCATTGTTTCAAGTCACTGCTTTCCCAGTTCCCACTTGGTCCTATAATCTCAGAGGCTCCCAAGGAGTCCTCTCATCTACAATTTTATGAAGAAAGCATGGCAAATAGTACTTTCTATTGATATACCTAAAAAAGCATTGAAAAGGGAAAAAACAAACACGTGGCAGCCCAATTCACACAACGATTCTTTCTTGCGTGTTTCATGTGGCAGCAGGTGTGTGAGGAGTATTTACCACGGGGCTTTGCAAGATGAAGAAACACTGACCTTTGGAGACACCGCTCTGCAGGATGCTGTAGTTTGCTGAGAAACCCTCTTTTGCTATTGCACTGTCGGTATAAAAAACCATGGAGAGAATGCCCGATGAGGAACGGATGCGACCTGGAGTTTTCTGTCCGCAGTAACGCCCGATGTGGGGGCCAACTGGAAAGGGAGAAATACAGAGAAATGTCAAAAATCTCTTTTCTTCTACAGCAGATGGGAGAATTACCATTTATAAACATAGGTCCCAGCAGAACCCAGAAGTGTTTTCTAACCCAAAGCAAGTCTTCCCTAGTTAATTGGTTTGCAGCAAACATATTGGATTGGGTTTGCAGAGAAGATTTCAAAGTGTGCTCAGAAGGGCAGTTACAGGCATAACCACATTCCCCAGTGGGCAGAATTGTTTTCAGGAACAGAATCAAAATGTTTACTTCAATTGCAAAGAATGAGCTTTGTGCTATCTAAGTGGCACGTTGGCATCGTCTCCAGGGCTGCACTGCGTTTGCAACCCAGCGCTGAAGGACTCTGGCTGGGCTGTGGTCACGGGGTTCTCTTGGAGTTACCTGTCCACTATTCTCCTGCCCCAGGGGGAGATTATGGAGATGGTTGATGTTCTGGGAACCAGAGCATCACCATGGGCCAGACCCAGGTCTTGGAGACTTCTATTTCTTTCCTCATTTAGCCCTGGATTCTTATTCTGATAAACATCACAGACTTGAATAAAGGATAATGGACCGTGTCCTACTCCAGCCTTTATCTAAAGACTAATTTTAAAAGCTAGAGACTACCAATGCCAATGTTTGATACATAACAGCAAGTTATAAACTGAAATGCAAATGCATTTTTCTTTCTTTCTTTCTTTTTTTTTTTTTAGAGACACTTTGAGAGCTCACTTTGTCGGCCTCAGTAGAGTGCCATGGCATCACAGCTCACAGCAACCTCCAACTCCCGGGCTTAGGTGATTCTCTTGTCTCAGCCTCCCGAGTAGCTGGGACGACAGGCACCTGCCACAACGCCCGGCTATTTTACTTTGTTTGCAGTTTGGCCGGGGCCGGGGCCGGGTTTGAACCCACCACCCTCGGTGTATGGGGCTGGCACCCTGCCCACTGAGCCACAAGTGCTGCCCTGGAAATGCATTTTTCTGGCTTGCATTCCAGTTTTTTTTTCTCCCAAACCTGAGAGGTAGGCCTCCTGCACTTGTTCCCAGTGGCCAAGAGCTGGCCTAAAGCAGCCATCTGATAGTCCACACCAGGAAAACAGTGTGCCTGGGGCAATACGTGATTGGGAATATCGACAGATTTAAGTTCAAGTCAAATTGCTATTTGGCTAAACTAGCCACACCTTTGTTGAAGCACTCTCGACAAACCCAGGCAATGAGTAATTGTATGTTGCCTTGTGAACAGGGCAGAAGCCTCCTGGACTTGGAGAATCTTTCCATTTCCCTGTCCAGATTAGCAGTAAGCCAAGACAGAGAAAAAAAAAAAAATCTGTTTTTCTCTAGGTTTTTTTTTCATTGCACATATGGTAAAAATATAACAGATGGTTTGGGCTTACAAGGACAATCTGGTGTGGACTGTTTTCCCCTCCAAGAAATCCATGGTTCCGTGCATTTCAACTAAGAATTATTGCTTTGTTTAAGGAAGCACAGTAGGTGGACCTTCCCTGGAGGGAGGGGCCTTCACTAGGGATGTGGTATTCCAAGCCCTGGGTGCGCAACTTGGATGCAGAAGGCCGCGGATGATGGCTGGAGGAATCTTCAAGTGCGATTGCCAAAGCGAATTGCACAACCGGGTTTCATGGAGCCCCAAGTACCAGCCCAGTGCCTAGTAGGCTGCAAATCTTCCCACTCTGCTTTTTAGGGTGTGCAACTCCTTGGCTAACAGGTTTTTAGCTGTTGGCCAATCCTCCGAAAAACAACAAACAAACAAACAAAAAAATCCCAGACTGAAAAGCAAAAACAAAAATCCCAGATCCAACTAAACCAAACCCAAGTGGTTCCCGTATTTGAACAATATTTAAAATGGGTTACTCTGAATACCTGATAACTTCTCCATGCGTTCAAAGTAACGGATGTGACTGAATTCAAAGAATTTTTCTCTCTACAGCAAGCCCCCACTCTTCAGGAACCAAGCATTCTATCATGCAGAGAATAAGGAGGGCGGCCCAGTGGTGGGAGTCGATACAGTCGATCACCAGCCACCACACCCTCAGGTTTTGCAGGATGGGAAGCAAATATTGTTATATGAGGCTTCCTGGTTGGCGGAAGAAAGCATTTGAGAAGATGAAACTCTGGCTGGTTTTGGTTGCTCTTCAGCTTCAATCTGGCCTCAAAGTCTTCTATAAGCCCTGGTTCTTTGCATATTTTCTTCATTCTGGAAGTGGCCCTACCGGCAACTTTTTTCATCTCTGTGGAGCTCAAAGTTGCCTATAACATATGCATGAAAATATCCTACTAGACCCCATCCATTCCGGTCTTCCCTTTCCTCAAAAAGGAATCTCATTTCTGGTCTGCGATTTTAAATGCCAGGCTTAGAGTTCATTCACTCTTCCTCACTTTCCTCCCATCCTTTGAATTCCATTAGTGCGGCTTCACCATCTTTTTCTTTAGTTTGCAAGCAAACTTTTGCATCCGTAATCCTGGGGGTGGCTCTCTCATCACCACAACCACTGACCTTCCCAAGAATGGAAGCTCACAAGGAAAGCTGTGGTCTCCCCCAACCCTAGAAGCTCTGGTGGCATGCCCCCCCCCCACTATCCCTCAATTCCTTCGGGGAGGGTGAAAGTGGAGACTCTTTGAAAGAGCAAACAGAAGAGAACTTGTCTAATGCAGACTCATAATTTAGAGCCTCCATGACTCACTGGTTTATAATGTTGAAGACTTGCTGGGTAAATCTGTCTTCTGTCTGTCTTTCAAAGCATTGCCCCCAGACAGCAGCAGGCAACTCTTTTTAGGAGCCCTTAAGATATGACAGTGAAAGGCTTTTTCGATGCTAATACAAAGAAGTATTGAATTTTCCTGAACAACACCGAGGCCTTAGCCTGGCAAGCTAATGCAATATTGATCTGCATGAGAATGGATGGAGCATTCTTACCCATCTCCTGTGTGTGCTCATTTGTGTATTTTACATGAACACAGCTATTTGGGTCTCTTATTTCTCTTATTGTGCACCCAAAGGCCAAAGGGATGAGTGGAAAGTGTCACAAAAAGAGAAGTGTGATTCCAAAGTGGAATTATTGAAGAATTTAAGCAAACGCCGTGCTCCAAGATAGAGAACTATATACCTGATCGTACCTTGTCAGGTGTGAAGATAACAGAGTATTTGTGTTGTTTAGAAGATAGACCTGCAACGGGGAATAGGGATACCACATTCTTTGTATTTTCCCATTCATCTCTCCAATAATTACAACCCTCCTTCAGAATCAGAAGATTCGGCTGTCTACCACCTTTTTATGTGGAAAAAATGAAATCAATGATCAACTAAAAAGAGGTGCCATTTAAATGAGGTATTCTGAATAATAAACAAAAAAGGGAGTTCATTTCAAAGGTTGAAAAGTAGGCCATCTCTACTTTTATTAAATGAAAAAAAAAAAATTTGACCAGGCACAGTGGCTCACGCCTGTAATCCCAGCACTTTGGGAGGCTGAGGCAGGTGGATGTCCTGAGCTCAGGAGTTCGAGACGAGCCTGAGCAAAAGCAAGACCCCATCTCTGTTAAAAATAGAAAAACTAGCCGGGTGTTGTGGTGGGCACCTGTAGTCCTGGCTACTCGGTGGGCTGAGGTAAGAGGATCACTAAATTTAGCCCAGGAATTTAGGGTTGCTGTGAGCTATGATGCCATAGCATTCTACCCAGGGCAACAGAATGAGCTTCTGTCTCCAAAAAGATAAAAAATAGAATAAAGTAAGCAAATAAATAAAAAATAAAAATAAAAACTTATTGGTGGGGAATATGTGGAACACTAAAAACAAACTTTACAATTGTTTCCTAGAAAAAAAAACGGCACATTTACATCTATCCCTGTGGTTATAGGAGGTTAATTTCAGTGTATTAGTAAGTGAAAGCCAATAGATTTAAATCTACCTTTTAGGAAATTTATTTCTGAAATCGTGATTATTGTTGGAAGGTGCTGACATGTCGGCCCCTTCGGCTAGCTGAGACACAGCACCAACTTCATGGGCACCCTGCACGGGAGTCATGTGAGCTAAGCTGTCACATCTGGTGTCCCCATTCAGCACAAGCACCAGCCAGGTCAGCCGTGCTTGGCCCTGGGTCTCAAAGTATATGCAAACCTCCACCAGTTCCTCCAGGTTGCTACTTGTGTGCGAATCTCTAAGAGCTTCCAAATGAGGGATCCATGGAGATGTGTATTCACAATATGCATGCTTTGAATCTGGAGTAAACTGCTTTGCTTCAAAGTCAATTTGAATCAATGGGTAGTTTCAATTACTCAGTCATTTAATTCAATGTTTATGAAAAAATGCAACATAAAATCACTTGATGGTTAAAAGCCTTCAGCGCCTTCTGGTTGTTGTTTTTGGAAAAGATATCAAAGACTAAAAGCAATTTCCTTGGCAGAGGCCCTATATGTGTTGAACTACTATGACAAAAATGTTTCTAGTACCATTGACAAAATACCCACGAGGGCACAGACTCTCATTTACCTAACAAGTGAGCTGTTATGGTGGTTAGGTATATATTAACAGATATACAAATGCATTCTTCATACTCCAAAGCCAGTTTTCCCTGAGACTAAGTCAAATGCACCATAGTTGAAAACACGGATGAATTTTGCAAGGCTGATAACTCTTACTGTTAATTGTTCTTTGCTTCAACTCAATGATTTTCTAGAGCCAGAAAATTACTGTGTTGAAAAACCCTTGACACTAATAACAATGTGCTTCCTTCTGAAAGTATTCTAAATAAGTTGGTTGATTGGACCTCCTCTTCAGATGTCAATTTCAATGAAAGTTCTAGAAAGGAAGGCTGCAAATTTGGGCTGTGAACAAATAAACCCATTATTAAATGTTCCAACTATTCTTAGGATATTATTATAATATTGTTTTCCTAATTATTGGATTGAATACTTGGAAATCCATCAGCATTCTGTTTGGGCAAATCTCATTACTTAATGAAAGAGTTTTGATAAGATCATCATAATCCTATTTATATGGTAAAAGAGCAATGAAGATATTAAGCTAATGTTAACTTGCCCATTTACACCAATGACAATAAAAGATTTCTCTAAACCGAGTTTTTCTCTAATGTTGTTAATTATTGAGGAATATAGCTAAATTGAATTATACTAATAATCTTAATGTTATTGCAAAGACTAAGGCCATTTCCTTCATATTATACTTGTTCTTTGTTTATGAGGTATTTGTATATTATTTGCTCCAACTTGAGAATATCTGACTCTATTTTATAGATGTTATGCATCGCTAATTGCCTGGCCACTAAGAACTTCCAAGCCACCCTTTCTGATCTGTGTAGCCTGTGTTCCCTAAAGAAATCTTAAGATCAAACCAGAGTAAACACAACCTAAGCAATGAAGCGGCAATGAATTATTTAATATTATCACCCTCTATTCAGCATTTGGCTGTGCATTTCTGCCATTCACTTTCTAATTCAGAAGGTTTGAATGGACACCTTTCGTCTAGACGTCCACACATCTAAGCAGCGAAGGCTACTTCTCCCACCTCCTTCAAATTGTGGCTCACATGTCACTTTCTTACAAGGTCTAATCTAACGACCCTACTTAAAATCTCAACCCATACCTGCCCTCCTCTAAATTCTCCTTCCTTACCCAGTTTTAATTTTTCTTTCCTTCTTCTTCTTCTTCTTCTTTTTTAAGTATTTCCCACCTTCTAATATTTCTTTTCTTTTTCTTTTTTTTTTTTTTTGAGACAGAGTCTTACTATGTCACCCTCAGTAGAGTGCTATGGTGTCAAAGCTCACAGCAACCTCCAACTCTTAGGTGCCTCAGCCACCCAAGTAGCTGGACCACAGGCACGCACCACAATGCCCAGCTGTATTTTGGTTGTAGTTGCCATTGTTGTTTAGCACTCCTGGGCCAGGTTCGAACCTGCCATGCCCGGTATATGTGGCTGGCATCCCCCTAACCACCAAACTACAGGCGCTGAGCCCCACCTTCTAATATTTCATGCACATAACTCATTTATTTGTAATGTGCATTGTTTACTGTCTGATTCTTTCTGGTGGACTCTAACTCTACCAGGGCCATATCTTTGATTGTTTTGTTTATTGTCCTAGTGCCTGGTACGTGGCAGGGGCTCAAGAGATCTATTCTAGATATATGAATTAAACTAGATGATAGAAATGATCAATATGAATGACATATTGAAGCAATTCAAATTGCCAAAGATGAAAACTCTGTAGAGAGCATACAGGGAATCAGTCTACTTAAGGAATGCCTGAACATTCTCATTCTTTTTCCAATTTTTTAAATTTCTTTTTGCAGAATGATTGATGGATAGTTCATCCTTAAAACTTTACCAAGGAATTAAACCTCTCTGATCCTTAGTCTCTGCATTTGTTCAGAGTGAGTGGTTTGATTTAATTGATTTATTAAGGTCCTATTCTCTGACTGTCTATGATTTAATGACCAGGCAGGCTCGTAAAAATGAGCAAAATACTTCAGTGAGGAAAACTATGTGTTGATTCCAATTCTATCGTGAAAATAGCTACCAGGCCTTGCATCATCTTTCCTGCCTCAGCTTCCTTATCTATAAAATGAAGGAATTGGACTAGATAATTACTAAGGTCCTTTTGAGCTCAAACATTTCATCACTGCTCTATGTAAATAGAGTTGCCACTTTGCTTTGTTTTCTCTTGTCCTTTTGAGTTATTTATTTTTTTTTTAATAATGCATGTGTCATGACACTTGTAAAAGGATCCTGGCACCTTTCTCAGGTCCTTCTCTTTTTGGGGGGGCTTTCTGTCATTCTTACCATCAGGGAATCCATCCCAGATTTCTAGTCGGTCATAGCGACAGAACATCCCCCCTGGAGGATTTGAGTCGGGTTCCAGGTCAAAGCTTTCAAATTCCAGGATAATCTCTGACATCTTTGGTGCAAAGATAATATAAGTGCATTCAAGGGTATTGGGATATTTTTCAGGGAATCCTGGGGACTTTATCACTCCACTGGCTGTTGTGTAGTTCTGGGAACATTCAGGACCTATGAATAAAAGAGAAAAAGGAGCAACGTGAAAATTCCACTCAAAACTTCATCCAGAAATAACCTGGGCAAAGACAATATCTTCCTAATAAAATTCCACCATTATAATCACTGTCTTAATCATGCATTAGTCAGCCTTTTCATATTAGTGAAATAGGTATGGACCGTCAAGTTCAGATTTTTGCGTTCACCTTAGTTTTCCATTTGTGTGGAACAATTTAAAGACTTCTGCTATTGCAGGGGGAAAAAATGACAAATATAAAATCATGTGGGAACAATGAATGAGTAAGCTGCAGAAATCTCGGCAGAGCCCTAGAGAAATAATTATAGCCCCTTCAAGCTTAAATCTTTAAATCTTGAGTCTGACAGCCCTTTATTGGTGAAATAGAACATTTACAAAAGCGAGGCAGAGAATTCAGTGGAGGGAGTTTGGGTTTCAGATTCCTACACCAGTGACTCAGTAACTCTGCCAGATGTGACCTATGCCTCTTTGACAAACGAAATGTGAAAGGTAATTCGTACGTGTACCCAGGGTGAGTGACTCATTCTGAGTGGTGTTGACACAGGTGTGCCGCTAAAGTGTGGCTGTTACTGAGGGCAAGATAAAATGGGATTACAGGCCCTGATGCTGGAAGTCACCAGATATCAATGCTGACATCCTAACCTTCCCCAAAGTATTGGATGCTGTACGCCATGCTATAGTTGCTTGCTAATAGGTGTGTATGTGTGTGATGTACGTATTTATAATGTGCAATCTTAATAACTGTTCAGTGTGATCAAGGCTTTACAGATTATGCTGATCTGCCGTTTAAATTGGTTCAGAGCATCCAGGCACACAGTACATGTTGATGCTATTTATGCCTGTTTGAATGACCACAATTTCAATTCACAGCATTCAGCACAGAGTAGGGTGCTATTCCCTGCACGACTGAAAACTCACTTGTCTACACCAACACAAGCATATCGACTCTGCCCTCGGCACCACCATCCACTGCCGTGATTTTCAAACAGCTATCCTCGAGGCTCTCTGTGAATCAGAGAAGACTTGAGGCTTTTGAATTTTAGGATCAAATCTGGGCATATTCAATTCAGCAATGCTTTTCCTGCAAGGCAGTGACATACAGACAGAAGGGCTAGCCCCCTGGAATAACATGCAAGGATTCAACTCTGACGAAGGTGGTCTGTTGAGATGGCTTGTAACTAAATATTCTCTCAAAGTACCAAGGAACTAGAGGCAACTGATTAGGCATCAATACAGATTAAATTTAACTAGCAAGTCTCTATTTTTAGTGACTCAGGTCAGTAAGCTGAATCTCCTGCTCAGAGTATCTGGCAGCCCATTGAGAAAACAAATCAATCTTTTTTTGTCCCTGTGCACGCATCAGATGTTCATGGTATTGTAAATGCAGAATACTTGTTAGAGGTATACAACAAACCTGGTCTGAAGGTTGTTTCACACGCCTCCCAGACTGGTCTGCAATTGATTTAAAACAGGGGTCCCCTAACTTTTTTTTGCACCAGGGACTGTTTTCATGGAAGACAATTTTTCCACAGATGGGATGATTCAAGTGTATTACATCTCCACCAGGCATTAGATTCTCATAAGGAACTTGCAACCTAGATCCATCACATATGCAGTTTACAGAAGGCTTCACACTTCTGAGAATCTAATGCCACCACTGATCAGACAGGAGGCAGAGCTCAGGCAGTGATGGCAAGTGATGGGGAGCAGCTGTAAATACAGATGAAGCTTCCCTCAACTGCACTCACCTCCTACTGTGCAGCCCAGTTCCTATAGACAGGTCTACAGCCCAGGGGTTGGGGACTATAGATCTAAACTGCCTCCCAAGCCTTCTTGAATGTGGCTCACCCTTCACTATTAAGGGGCCTCAAATGCCTCTCTGTTTAATTCTGATTAAAAGTTATTAACATGTGGCATGGTGACAGGTCAATTCCAGGTAGAGAGATTATGAAATGTGCCATACAGTTTATAATCTGTTTCTAAATTATTCTGGTGGCTTCTGAGATGACACTGACTATGCCAATTTGTCACTAATTCACAAGTATATAATCTATTTATATATACACATGTGTTTATATATATATATGGAATATATACTTGTGAATTAGTGATTCAAATTGGCATAGCCATACATATATACACACACATATATAGAATATATACTTGTGAATTAGTGACTCAAATTGACATAGCCATTTTCACATATATATATATATATATATAGAATATATGTGTGTGTGTATATGTGTATATATAGAATATAGACTTGTGAATTCGTGACTATATATGTATATATACATACATTAATGTGTGTGTGTATATCTATATGTGCGTGTATATATACGTATACTATGATATTGGGAACCTTTTAGAATTTTATTTCCAAGATGTGGAGACAGTGATCACAGATACCTCCAAACTCCCTAGGTAAAGATATCTGTTGGCTAGTTCCTTGTAAGGGAAAGTAAATAGTAAAGTTTAATGCAGGTACTAATAATGAAAGATAAAATTGTCCAGGCAAGATTAAGAATTTAAGGGGAGAAAAAAAAATGACGGGAACTAAGGGCATGCTTTCAAAGTTGAATGAATTTCAATGCTTTTGTTGTGCCCTTGCCATGTCCTGGAAGCTATCCCAGGCTTTCTAATGTACTTTTATAAAACATGGGAAGTCCCACAAGGTAATGAAGAGAGCTGGGCTGAGCAGCAGGACATCTGAATACCTGTCCTGCCTTTCCCACTAACCTGCTGTGTAGTCTCTGGTGGCCTCTCAACCACTCTGCTTCTCAAATTCTGTGCAGAACTAACAGGCGTGGGGTTTTCGGATGTGGAAAATAAAATCCCTTATTACTCAAGGATTCTGTCATTTTGTATTTTCCCCATCATGCATCAAAATTTGTTTTAATATTTTCTTTATTTACTGTTGCTTAAGTTTGAAAAGCACATCCTCCGAAAAGGACAATGGCAGGAACAGGTAAAGGAATTCCATGGTAAGCACATGAATGAGCAGGAGTGAGGCCCGCAGCCCCAGGTGCCTCGGTGGGAGCATGTGAGCACCACTCTTTGCTCATTATTAGTAAGATCAAAGGTACCTTGAGTAGCCGTAAGAACGCCACATCTAGTTGGTAATGACAAGAATGGACAATAATCATCGAAATACTCTCTTTGGAATTGCCATCAAATACATGGACTCTTAATGACGTAACATATCAAGTGACCAATCCTGCTTGAAATAAATGACACCCGTCCCCCTGCACTGAGACCCACAGAAAACTGCCAGAATAGTTATAGGACTGGTGGCCCAAGATTTCAGCATCTGGGAAGAGATATGAAGTCGGGGTAATGGGGGCTCCTGGGGAGAGAATGAGGGTGGTCCAAGCATAGGGCCAGAAAGAATAGGGAAAGGTAGGGGTTGGCCTTGCTGTCAGGACAAGCTGGCCAGTAACATGGCCATGGGGAACTTGGAAATGGCCTAAATATCTCTTAGGGCTGTAACCTAATGCCTGAAAACCTCATGGTCAACAGGTGAAAGATTAATTTCCTGGTTGCATTAAACTATGATTAGTATAATTCATGAGTTTTAAGGAAACCTGAAATTGCTGGGTCCTGAAAGAAGAAATGCTATATTTTCAAAAGAACAGAGGTCCAAGAACTTTGTTATATTATTAAATGGCTTATGAGGAGAAAGTATTCATGACTTGTGTATTAATGTGTGTATATATGTGGAATGTAGTATGTGTAATGAAGAAAAAAAAAGATGTGTTCTTTGCATTTTTTCAGGTAGTACCAATCTGGTGGGGAAATAAAACCTGCACACATGAAAAAATTTGAAAATATTGGAGACACATACTGGTAAGTGGTGTGTGTGTGTGTGTGTGTGTGTGTATGGATGCTCGTACACACATACAGACATATTCCAAACACTGTATATAGTATGTATACACACAGAGATATACACACACAACTTAGATGTACATGCCTGGAGGGACAGCAGACTGATTAGGAAGAGCGTCCTCAGAACAGGTTTTTAAGGACTTAAGGAATATACTGCAAGAGATAGGGCTTTGAATTTGAAGTTACCAGCTCTACTCATAATCACCGTAACAGCTGCTGTTTACTGAACACATCTTCAGTGGCAGGCACTGGCTGCATTTTTTTCTGCCTTTTCACAAAAGCCAGATAGGTCTGCTCCTCTATGCTTTCAGATGAGCAAACCGAGGCTCTGAGCCCTGACACAGGCCTGCAGTAGCAGAATTAAATTTCGCCTTCAGATCTGCTGGACGTTCACAAGTGCACCGTCCAGGGGCAGGAAGCTGGGCTGTGTGGCTCTGTGAGCTCTGAAGCAGAGTAAGCACAGGAGCTGTTGATAATGTTTGTTGGGACGATGGGTAAACAGGTGGCAGGGAAGTGGCTCAGGGCAGAGAGCCGGAACCAAAGTGTATCTAGGAACCAAATCGCAGCTGGGACCTGCTCTCCCGTGGGGAACATGACCAGTGCGGAGTTCCTCAGGACCTGTAACTGACGTAGGGCTCATTACCATCTAATTAGCATAGCATGGGTGGAGTTTGGTGACGAATTCTGGGGAAGCCACAGGGCGGGATAGACCAACCAATCCTGCCAGGAGAAGGGCGGGACAAGCCAGTGAGCTAATAAAAGGCCGCGTGTGCTCGGAGACTTGGGCGCCTTTCTTCACTCCTGAAGACTGACCCTGTCCTATTTCTGGTACTATTTTCATTTTGTGTAGCTTCCTTCTTACTTTCATTCTTTCTTTTATGGGATAAACTGTTCGTATTTGTAATCACTCTATCATGGGCTCGACTAGGTACCAGGGCTCATTCTATGACCCTGGGAACCGGGAGGAGGAGCAATTGGGGGAGAGACCGGGAACATCCAGCCGGGCCTAACAATACCAAGACTAGGACAGGACCTTGGGTTTTTCCCAGGGCAGCGACGGAGCCCTTCTGTAGGCACTTTGAGGATAGCGGCTTCATGCCTCTTTGGGAAGCTGTGCCAGGTAGGTTAAAATCACACAGGAAGGTTTGGTTAATGGCAGTGGACATGGAAAGTAGCTGAGACTCTTTAAGACCTTCGGATAAAAATTCAAAAGAATCAGACAAGAGGCCATCTTGGATGTGGGGAGTCAAGAAGAGAAAGAACAAAGGAAGACTCTAAGTTTCAAGGACCAGAAAAGCAGGATGCGGAAGTTTAGGCGTGTCTGACACTAATGGAAACATAGGGAGCTGAGTTCATTTGGACTCAACGAAGGAAGGTCAAGGATTCCTGATGACTCACTTAGTGAGGGGTCTATCTCTTTTCTCTTTCAACCATCTTCAGATCTTTGAGAAACACTGAAAACCAAAGTCTATTCTTAGCTCTTTCTGACACCTTTTGTCTTTGACAGGGACACATGACAGTAAACAAGTGAAGGTAAGGGGGCATGTGTGTACATATAGAATATGATTTACTGAACAAGTCAAACACTTTTCAGCAAAACAAAATACGTGCATATATAATCATCTGCTTATACTGGTGTCACATGTGTGCTGTTATTTATACTAAAGGTGTTCTACTGGGAAGCTGAGGTAAGAGACTCCCTTAAACCCAAGAGTTTGAGGTTGCTGTGAGCAATGATGCCACCGCACTCTACTGAGGGTGATATAATGAGACTCTGTCTCAAAAAAAAATAATAATAAATAAAGGAAAAATAAAAGTGTTCTAAGTATGAATGTACTTAAACTTCTGAAGAAAGTTCTATCTATGTCCATTTATATGGGGGGTGGCAAAGCCAGATATCTTTAAAAATTAAAGAAGTTACACCAATGTTTCTGAATACTCCTAATGACTCTCCTTTTCATTATCTTCAGTTGATCTTGACCTAAAAGACCTTTGGCTTTTGAAGTTAGTCATGGCTAGATTTTTTTTTCTATTAAAACAAGCTGTTTCTCCTATATTCCAAGACTATATATTCAAATCTTGAGCCTGTGTGCCTGGACTGGTCTTCCACACATTAATATCAGCTTAAAGAGGTAAATAACAGGGGAGCTGAATTTTACACATAAAAATAATCTACAATCTACAGGGTTTTGATGAAAACAGTGACATCCAGATAAAGTTACAGTGTTTATTTATTGACCGATGCATGTGTTTAATCCTCCAGAGCCTATGAATTGTTAGATAGAGTTTTCCACACCTTACATTTGCTGCTACGAAGATCAGTAAATGCCTAATTAGAGGGGGTAACTGATATTTTATTCCAAAGAAGAAAGTCATTTAAAGCATTAGTTTCAGTTTCTTCCAAAAGGTTCTTTACAGGATCACCATCCTGTTATCAGGAAACCTGTTCATCTACCCATAGCTATAGAAACTCCTAGGCTGGTGGACTACTTTATTTTTCCTGGGAACAACCAGCTTTGAATTTTGCAGTAAATAAAGACTCATACATGGCTTTAAGGTAAAAGAGATGAATGCAATTTTAACAAAAGAAATCAAACCTCAAGAGCAGATCAAACTTATTTTTAAAGAAGAAAAATAAGAATAAATGCTTTTAAAAGAGTTTTGTAAAGCCTATTCCTAATCAACATTGGTCAAGACATGGAAATGATGGAATTTTGACTCCTGAAATACTTTTTCTATTTTAAACAAACTTCCTCCATCCAATAGATAATTTTCCTTTATTTAGAGTATTTTCCAACACTTTTGTGATGCAAATATATGATTTTTTTAAGGAAAGGATAAGAGCATTATTCTTGTCTTTCTTTTCACTTTGTCTTCCATGATGTCAAACAGTGTTGAATGAACATTTTAGTGATACTTACTCGACCGAAGGTTACTCACCTCTCTTGAAAATTTCATAACGTATGGAAAATCCTGCACCATGTGTTTCATAGTCAGAGACAAATCTGATAAAAAGATATGGCCCTGAAGACACTACAGGAGAAGGTGCAATCTTGCCACAGAACTTTCCCCATAAACGTCCGTTTTCATTTTTTCCATCGATGACTTCCACGTAGTCATACCTAGCACATAAACATGAAAGAAAACGTTAGCGAGAAATGCCCTTTTTAATTTCCATAATTTAGAATCCAGCATTATCCAGCATAGTCGGTCAATACAACAAAAAGTGCTATCTGCATTCACCACCGCATTACATGGAAAAGAAAAACTTCCAGCAAAAATGAAATAATTAAAATGGACTACATCACGTCTGTATACATCATCTGGAAACACAGAACTATTAAGAATAATGGTGTCCATTATACTCACAGACAATGTCAGTTAAAGTAACCAATTAACAAGAAAAAGAAAAATCTCATGACCACAATCCTCTATTATTAAATTGTGTTCCTTTGTCTATGGTGGTGGGGTGTCAATGCATAATGCTATGCCTTCTTTTCAAACTATGAAGTTCTTTTATGAATTCAAAATGTCTCCGTGGCTGGAGCTCTCCATGAACAATACTTTGATTTCTGTGAGCGACCCTCTAAACATATGGCGACAGAATAATAAACAGATTCTTTACGATTTAACTCAATTCTGCCAAACTCTAGGCTTCTTAGGAAAAAAAAAGTCTCCCAGTGTCTACATCCCATGTTAAAATGCAGATTATCTTCCCCCAAATTACTCTGAGATCCTAGAGGATAATTTCTCCAAAGAAAAAAAAGTCTATTTAAAAATGGATAGAAACTTTGTTTATATCTACTGGTCTGAATCTTTAAAGGGATATTGCTGTTTGAAAAAGAAATATGACATATGATATGCTTGGGCCTTACTTATCTTTAAAATGTGCAAAACCATCTCGAATACACTAGTATCCCCCAGGAAAAAAGGAAGGTTTTTGTTTAATTGGTGGTGAATCTTTTTCAGTACCTTGATTTTTGCTTTCTTTTATTTTATTTACCAAGTTACCAAGGAACCAGAACATCTGCTTTGTCTTTCATTTTTCTCTAGAAATGACATGAAAACATGATAAGCCTTTCTATCAAACCTTTATTTTATTTGTGTGTTTAACTTGGTTCCAAAGTCCTGGGATATATATAAATTTCAGGAATGGCTAAAACATGGCAGTCATGTAAACTGTATCTGGCAATTTAAAAGAGATCAAAGTGGGGGAAATCTACACAAGGCCCAATGTCATCTTTAACCAGCCCATCGCAAACTGCCCAGGACACATGACTTATGTTTACATAAAGACTCAGGAGACAACGGCAGAGATGATATCACGAGTTAAAGTGGACAGCTTAAGGCTCTCTAAATTAAAAATGACATTACCTCATCAGTTAAAATTGTGTGCCAGCTTTGTGTATATCAAGAAGAAAATAAAGCTGACATTGATGGAACTAAGCATTCACATATGTGAATTATTGTGTTAACTGCATTTCCGCTGCTATGTCTGATGCTTCCAGTAGTAATCTCCCGGCCTGCTCGCCATCCCTTTGCAAAATGATGGAAATACGCTGAAGAATTGTTTGTTCATTTCTTAATACTTTGGGAGATGCTTTGCATAATAAAGGAAGACAAAGGCAGAAGAGGAGGAGATGGAGACAGAAGGGGGCGAGGAGGAGGAGGAAGAAAGCATTATGTTCAAAATCCTAACTAGCCTTTACCCATGGACTGGAGGCAGCTGGAACGAACACCATCTCTGTGTTCATTAAAGCCTCACAAGTTGGCATTGATGGAGTAATTCCTTTTATCTCCACTGCTTCATTGACAAGGCAGGTCTGAGTGTTTTGCCCATGCTTTCTTATAATTTAACTGTGATTTGAACTGTTGACTGTGTTTGGCCTGGCGACTGTGCACCCAGCTCTGCATTATAAGCTTTTTACTTGAATCTTGACACGTTCTGAATACTAAGTGGCCAAATTCTAGTGCATGGTGCCTTCCAGGCACAAATAAGAGAGGTGGGTCAGGTGTTCTGAAGAAAGAAGGGCACTTCTGTTGAGGATATGTTTCTCCCAGGTAGCAGAGAACTCAGCTAACATTAGCACCCTGTGAGCTGCAGAGAAAGAAGCTAGTATTATAATTCACGTATCCTCCAAGAGTAAAATACTAGGCTCTTCTCTTGGCAAAAGTAAAAGCTATTTTTAAAAGAGAGTGTGTGTATGTTTTGAGGGGAGGGGGGACTAGAATCTCTTTCCAGCCATAGATAAGTCATTGCATAATTAAGTGCCAATTTTAGGAAACTGAATTATTCAGGAATACTATAGTTACATTTGTCAACTGGAATGCTGCTATCATTTCGGCACTTCCCTCCAAAGTACCATCCAACAGGGCCCCAAAGAGTATCACAAATAGAAGTCCTTGTAAATATTCAGGAGGGTGTCTTGCGCACAAGTTGCAAAGGGTGGTATTGCCAACGAAGTTAAGGAAGCAGCTTGCATCTCCCTCTGGAGTTGATACCAGCTCCACTCGATACGTTTTGCGCTGGCAAGTATGGTGCCAGGAATGCAGGTGGTGTGCCAGCGTCGCTCCCTAGAGTCTAAATGTGTCACCACTGCAACGCACCCAGCCTGCATTGGCCTGAGGCCCAGGATACTGAGTTTGCAAATTTCGATCCCCCAGGAGGCTGCACATTGCTCTGTTACTGCTGCCAGGGTGGCAAACATGGTGTGGCTTAGAATGTGGTGACGGCACAGCCCTGGAAGGTGAAAATGAAGGCAACCTGTTTGACTCTCATTCTTTCACCATGCTCTAGCCACTGGATGATAACTAGGAATTGCCTCTGCGGAATCTAATTCCTAGGGGATGAATTCTAGCAGAGGGCTGGAAAAGTTCACTCCTCTGTAAGTTCGGGTCCCTGCTCTTGAAAAGGGATGGTCCAGGTAACAAGGAGGCTGTGTCTGGGTCCAGAGGGCACTACCCTTCTATGCAGGGGTCTGGAAGCTGGGCCTGTTCCTTTCTGCTCACAGTGCAGACTTGGTCCTATCTAAGGAAGGTTCCCTACCCAGACCTCATCCTCCCCACTTACAATCACAGGAATGAAAATGTGATGCAAATTTTTAAAATACCTGGGGGGGGGGGGTCTGTGTGGCAAAAAATACATACACATTTTAAGACATGTTATCTATGTATTACTTTTCAAAGTTGAATTGAACTATGATATCAATATAGTATGACCTTTGTTCAAACATGGCGTTAATCAAATGAATGCTAGTGTCACCATGTGGCAGGCAGGAAAGTCAAAGATAATGGCAGAAGCATAGTTATCATCGGAGGAGCACAAGGCCATTCTGAAACGGTACTTGAAATTTGAGAATGTTCCCTTCTCTCCACATTTGCACAAGCATCTGCAACTTTGGGACTAACTAATACAGCCTCTTTGGAAAGAAATACAGAGACTCCTCAAAGAACTCAAATTAGACCTCCCATTTTATCCTCCAATCCCATTACTAGGCATCTACCCAGAAGAAAAAACATTATTTTATCATAAGGACATTTGCACTAGGTCGTTTATCACAGCTCAATTTACAATTGCTAAGATGTGGAAAGTACTTAAATGCCCACCAACCCAGGAATGGGTTAACAAGCTGTGGCATATGTATACTATTTAGCCATTAAAAAGATGGAGATTTTACATCTTTTATGTTAACCTGGATGGAGTTCGAGCATATTCTTCTTAGTAAAGTATCACAAGAATGGAAAATCAAATATCCAATGTACTCAATACTCATATGAAGCCAGTAGACGATCTAATTCACGCCCACATAACAGAAAATTCCATTCCGTTCAAGTTGGGGGGAAGGGGTAGAAGGGAGTTGGGGCAGGGAAGGCGGGAGGGGGATTGGTGTGCTCTCACTTAATAGGCACAATGTCAGGGTATGTGGCACACCTGTTAGGTGCAGGACATAACTACAAGAGGGACTCTACTGAACAAAAGGAAACATTGTAACCTAGTTGTTTGTACCCTCACGTTAACCTGAAATTAGCTCAGTGGGTGAGGCACTGGCCTCATACACTCAGGCTGGCAGGTTCAAACCCAGCCTGGGCCAGCTAGACAACAACTACAACTGCAACCAAAAGAATAGCCGGGCATTGTGGCAGGCGTCTGTAGTCCCAGGCAAAAGAATCACTTAAGCCTAAGAGTTTGAGGTTGCTGTCAGCTGTGACACTACAGCACTCTACTGAGGGCAACATAGTGAGACTCTGTCTCAAAAAAATTTCTTTTTGAGAATGTTGTGGAAGTACAACAACAATAGAGGTATGAGTATGGAGGACCTTAAGATGTGTGATATACTGTAGAAAACTGGCTATGTTGATGGTATTCGGGAACAAATTATGACGCGCACAGAAATACAACTGGGCGCTTTGGTCAAGGTTGCCCAAGCAATAGTTTGCCCTAATCAGAAGTGTCTGGAAGCTGATGGTCAACACTTTGAGTACCTCTTGAAATTGCAGAAGTCAAACGTGACTTGTATTCATCTTTTATTATCACTATCTCTTGAGTATTACAATTTCAGTACAGTTTTTCCTTTGCTAAAATGTGGATACTTTTTTTTTTTTTTGTATTCAGAATCTCTCTTTAGGCTTCTTTCTCATCCTATACTAACAAACGGAAAGTGTGTACATTTACAGGAAAGTGCTGCAAAGATCTCTGCCTAACCCTTTCGGAATTAAAAAGTATTTTCTTACAGTTTCAATTTTGAGCTATAATACACCAGGTGGATGTTCCTGGCTTTAGAATCCAAGATCCTCAAGCTAAACGCCTTTTTTTCCCTTACATACTTCCCCAAACTCACCCTACCCAGGTAGATGTGGGTGATGAAAACATTTTGAATCCTAACACTAATCACAAGGTAAGTTTCCCATAAGGGTGATAAAAGAATAAAGATTTCCTTTTAAGAATTCTTGAAAGGATTACCCAGAGTTGTTTTTTTTTTTCTTTTGGAAAAGTTTGAATTATGGTTTTAGGGAAATGGCCAAGTCGGAGAGAAAGTGATGGGAAAATAAGAAATGTATTCAGTCACAAAAGAGCGGTTTCCCAGGCTTTGTAAGTATGCTGTGCTGAACAGACAAATAGCCTACTTTCCTTAAGTTGGGTTTTCTCTTGCAAGTACAAATGACCCCTGACTCTCCATGGCGGAGCCCGTTAATGGAACGAAAGCTAATCCACCACAAGGTATTGTCTGATACACTGAGCTACTGTACCAGCCCCCTAAGGCTTCTGGACATTCTCACATTATTAGGAAGGGGGGTTGTAGGTGGTGGTGTCTTTTTAATCTCCTTCCAAGAGGATCTACCCCCACGGGCGTACGCACATTAATAATGGAGAAATATGATACCTGACATCATAAACCGGAGTGAGAAATCATGTTGGCTAACATAATTTTCACCTGCAAAAATGTGTTTCTGTGGATCTTTAGTTTACTTTGCACAAGGCATTAACAGCTTCTCCAACCGAATAACCTGTAAATGATTGCCGCGTTGTCATCCAAGCATTACCTTATTTATCCCTCAGAAGAGAACAGATTTATTCCCCCCTCCCCTCCCCGAGTATTATTCTACATCTGTGTTTCTGAGGGATTTTGCATGAGATTCATCCCTTGGTGGTTCTGTCTTGCTTGCACTGTTCTAATGAAGATGCATGAAAAGTCTTAACAATGGTCATCACCTCTTATTTAGTAACAGTGTAGTTTAGAAATCTGAGGAAATAATCTGGAAGGATGTCAAAGTACTTATGGACGGTCATACCTTGGAATACCACTCAGTCATTAAAAAGCATGTTCAACAAAAGTTTTTTTTTTTTTTTTTTTTATAGGAAGAAAAACCCTCATGATATAATAAGTGAAAAATCAGAGCTGGCCACCATAGGTCAATAGTTAGGGCACTGGCCCCACATACCAAAGGCTTTAGGTTCCAGCCTCGCCTGGGGTTGATAAAATAAGTGAAAAATCAGAATATAAAACCCTATATACAGTATAGTCTCGATTCTTAGTCATATGCAGAATAAAAACTGGCCGGAAATGGGGCAAGCTCTTAAGTGGTTATGTCTGGGTAGTGAGATTATGTTCCTTATTCCTTTCTGAATTTTTTAAAGTTCTTACATTTGACAAATGATCCTTTATGATCAGATAAAAGTCATTTTTTTGAAAAGTACTACCTACCTGCATACAAAGTAGCAAATCAATATGTGTATGCCTCATTAATAATGTTGTATTTCTTGAACAGACAACACTGTCAAAGGCTGCCTTTTTTTTTTTTTTTAACTGCTGGATCAATGAGACTCTCTATGTAATTTTTTTCTTTCTTACCAAGGAAGTTAAAATGAATGGGATTTTATCTACTTTCTGAAAGGCTGGCAATAGTACTTGAGACAGTAATTGCCATCTCATAGGTAGGATCTGATGAAGTTGTTACAGAGATACGGGGAAGGCAGTCGGGCAGGTGGTGTCTTCTAAGAAGGGGCCCAGAGGTAGAGAAGCATTGTGTGAAAGAGCCAAGACATCTTGTATCCTCTTAATATTGCCTACTTTGGGGCAAACTTGATTTCAATACCTGCTCTTGTTACTTCCATTCATGCATTTGGGGGGTGGGTGTGATCTTACTGTAGAATTAGTCATTAACTGGTAATTTGGTTTTGTTCAATAGGTGTTGTTGCTAGAAAATTGCCGCATTAACTAATATCTCTTTGAGTTTTCTTAAGCATGTCCTTAGAGCTATCTAAACAGACACCTTGGTATGGACAAAGGCATGTGAGTGACACAGAGAAAGACCACCAGAGAGAGCTCTTGGTAGTAAGTGAGTTACACCGAATGGGCTTCCTGTCAGAGCTGTCCAGGTCGTCCTGCTTAGGGGGGATAGTCAGGGACCACATAACTACAACCTAAGCACTGCCTGGGTGACAGACACGAATCAAGGCTGGCTCTGGAGGTTGCTATATGCTAGCTACAATTTCGTTTTCTTCCTAGCACATGGGCCTGAACACAAGCAACCCCAGTGAAGGTGGGGGTTGGGGGGGCACCTGTTCTCCTGGTGACTAAGTGGGGAGTGCAGCCCCTCTGTATCACCAGTGCTGCAGTAAGCCCGGGTGGCCAGGCCCCAGATTCAGAGCAGCTAGGAGGCCTGAGCCTGAGGGTAGTCCCAGGGGATCCCCCACATCTTTCTCCAAGAAATTTCTGGAGAAATTTACGACTCCCCACTATGTAATGGGTCATAGTTGGTCAAGACCAACTCGGAAGGAGAGAAACTGAGACAATAAATGTCTAGCAGATAACAGACGATTGGTTTCCTATGCCAGAATAACAAATTATCAGAAACTTAACCCCCACCCCCAAACAACCCACATTTACTAGCTCACAGTTCTACAGAAGTCTGGCATGGCCTGGCTTGTACTCCCTGCTGAAGGTTTCATAGGGCAAAAATAGAGGTGTCGGCTGGGCTGAGCTGGCACCAGGAGCCCAGGTCCTTGTAAAAGCTCACACCGCAGGATCAGAATTCAGGTTCTTGGCTGCAGACTCTGTCTGCCTGCTGGCTGCCAGCTGGGGGCGCTCTCACACTCCAGGCGCATCTGCTTTCCTTGCTGTGGGGTGGGCTCCACCTTCAGAGCTGCCTATAGAGAATTTCCCTCATGTGAAATTCTCAGGCTTCACAAAACGCTTCTGCAAAAGTCCAGTCCCTTCTAAGGGCTCATCTGACGAAGTCACGCTCATGCAGGGTAATATCCCTTTTCTGAGGCCCACTATTTTGGCACCTTAATTAAATCTGCAAAATCCCCTTGCAGAAGCACTTAGGTTAGTGTCTGACTGAATGATTGGGAGAAGGTGTGCACCAGGGGCTGTGGATCTTCCGGACCGTCTAAGAATCCTGCCCACTGCACAGACCCCTCTCTTCAAGAGCTGTAGGAGGTATGGAAGGCAGGAAGGATTATCCATGTACATCATGACAGGGCAAAGACTAGCATGTCTGGGTGTCTGGGGTAAGGTCACAGGCAGGAGTGGGAGCCATGCCATGCAGGAGGCTGTTTCCATGTTCTCAGGCCAGGCTGGCTGTGGGTTTGGGAGCCCTGATCCTACAGGTGCTGCTCAGGGTGGAAAAGAAAGCCAGATTATGGACTGAGCCATACTCTTCCGATTGAAACAGACCCAGAGATTCCAAGATTGTCCAACACACATGTCTAGAGACAGAAAGGTGATCATAGCTTCATTCAGATATTAAAATATGAAAGAGTTCAAGACATGTGGGGTAAAGCAATGGTCAAGATATATAATTTTAATGGAAAATATTTGTAATCTAAATTTCTTATTTCTGAGGAATTTTGCTTCATATAAGATTTACTGGCAAGCAAGATTTTAAAAAAACACCCCTTCACTGGAAAAAATATTTCTCTGATTTGACTCAGATTACAAAATCCAAAGATGCATTTTAAGCGGAAGGGAAGGAAAGGCCTCCCTTAAAACAACGCTGCTTCCAGGAGTGATGGAGTCTGCTAGTGTCAGACTTGCAAAGTTCAGTATTTATAGAAAATTCACGTGCCTTTAATTACAATAAATTCAATTCCCAAGTACAACTGTGCCATCTGGAAGATCTTAACATCATTTACAACTTGTTCGCCTCCTTATTCTAGAGAAGAGTTCTACTTCTTGCCAACTTTCTGCTGTTTTCCAGGGAAAAAAAGTTACTTTCATGGATTGTCTCAAGATGGGTTTATATGGCAAACTAAGTTATCAAGAAGAGACAGAAGAGGCATTTTAGATACATTTAGTTCCTTCTTACTGGCTTTATTTATTTATTTTGAGACAGGGTCTCACTGTGTTGCCCAGGCTGGAGTGCAGTGGCATCGGAGTAGCTCCCTGCAGCCTCCAACTCCTGGATTCCCGCTATCCTCCCACTTCAGCCTCTGGAGTAGCTGGTACTACAGGTGAGTGCCAACCTCCCACACACACCCTTAGGCTAATTTTTCTTTTCTTTTTTGGTAGAGATGAGGTCTGTGTAACTCATGCTGGTCTCAAGCTGGCCTCAAGGGATCCTCCCACCTGGACCTCCCAAAGTGCTGGGATTACAGTCTTTAAAGGGCACCTGGCCCTTATTGACTTGTATCATTATATCTTAAGGGTTTTTTCCTTCTATAAAGTATATTCTCTTGTCTTTGCTCTTCTCCTCTGAGCCTTCCAAAGTGAATTATTTATTTTTTTGAGTTAACTGAATCTCTTTTACTGTGGTGTAGCATAAAGTATCCAGGCCAGAAGAACTGAGTTCTGATCTTTGCTCTCAAGTTCAGGAGCTGCTCCTGCATCTGTGATCAAAAAGTGAGTCTCGTCCATCGTGAAGGGTCATCATCTTTGACATCCCTACAAAGTGCCAAAGGGAACAGTGTGGCAAGGATGTGACATCTGCCTGACATTAGGCAGTCAAATCAGCCAAAACTGAATAAACGTGATCCGAGTTCACCCCTCCTCACACTTGGCCACTGAATAGCAAGGTGCCTCAACAATAGAAGGTCACTCAGCTAAATTCTGTGAGTCTCAATAGCTCATCTGTTAAGTGGACAATATGATGATTAACTTGCAGAATCATAGAAGGATTAAATGAAATAATATATGCAATGACTTTTAATGAGCTTGATGGTTTCTTTCCAAGTGAGGTTGGAATATGGAAGGAAGGAAAGAGACAAATACATAGAAAACTACGCAGAGCAGAGCTTTGTTTTCCAGAATGCATACACTACCTAGTTCAAAACAGGCTGTAGTTTAGGTGGCCCAGGAAATTTAGCTATTGTTATCTCCCAGGGGAATAAGTTAGAAGATGACTCTCAGAATATGACCATAACCTGGGAGTTTGAAAAATACTCTTTGGAATGACAATAGGTCTTGCCCTAATACGATCACCAAAAATTGATCAATTAAAGTCATTGTCAGTAACTGAATTCAGGAAAGCAATTCATGTATATATGGTATATTGGTTTTGTGTGTGTGTTTAAATCATGAAATCTGCTAAATGTCTTCACCGATGTATCTGACTGATTCAAAGATCTGCAGTTGAATTAGTTCTACTATTGTGCAGTGCTGAATTTGTTCAAAAAACAAAAACAAAAACAAAAATCCTTAATTGGTACCAGTAAATGCACCAGGCGGCAATTTCCAGTTCAGGAGAGGCAGTGACTCTAGCTTACAGCATCACTGTGATCCTCAAATTTTCCTTTTAACTCTTTGGAAAAAAAGAAATAAAGCAATAATTCTGTTTTAGACTATAAGATGTAATGTGCTAATTTTAAGAACTTAAAAACACCTCCTGATTAATTAGTACTTATTTGGTAGGGATCTAGGTAGTTTGCTAATCAGACCGACAGGAACTAAAGTTGGCAAATACTTGTTTTTTTGAAGTTTTTTTTTTTTTTTCTCGCTCTCTCTCCAGTAATTACCATAGAACATTTTCAGCATCAAGTAGGTGAGACTATTCATTTAGGAGTAGGGTGGTCCCTTGCCCAAATGACCAGACATCTTTTCTTAAAAAATGGAAAGCAAAATTGCTGAAGGGAAATATGGCCTACTGACACGGATTAGGTGTTTCTTCTTGTTAGTGACACCAGAAGTAAAAGAAAGGCTGAAATGAATTTTAGGATGGGTAGTAGGAAGAGATCCGAGTCAAAATCGTGCTGTTCTGTCCTCAGTAGGCTCTTCCCAAACCGCAAAGCTAACCACAACCAACCAAGAAACGCACATCTTTTCTAAATGGGCCTAATGTGTTTATAATGCTAGAATGAAATATACATAAGAAAAATAGATCACGTCATGGAGGGATGTTCCTTTTCTTAAATCCCCAATGTTTATTGAGTGCTGTTTGCCGGAAAGGTCTTTAGAGTCCAATGCATTCACGCAGAGTATCTGTCCTTTTTCATTATTGGAAATTCCACTAAGTCAGAGGGTGAGTGTGTCAGCTGCAGGCTACACTGAGCTACTAGTGAGTTGTCTAACTATCCGGGATGCTTCAAATCAATTCATAATGCAGTGGATAGAGAAATATATCTATGGATATACAATACTTCAAACATCAGTGAAGGCTTTTTCCTCCTATATGACAACATGCAAACCAGTTGACAACAAAATATTTGGGGGAATATTGGTTATTGTCTAACTGGTAGTTTATATAATTTTTTTTTTTCTTTTCACTGACTTGCCTTAGAGACCAATTCATTGGTACACAGCAAGCTCTTAACTGTCTCTGCACTAGGAACAAGATCAGAGAGAAAAGAAACGAATTTAACAACCTAGGTAACCTCATGATTTATACCGACTTTAAGAAGTAATTGTGTGTTTAGAAGAAAGGAAGGCAGTGGCCATAAACATTACCGGTAGCCTTGGAGCAGAGCAACGTCTCAGCTAAGTTTAACCATATGCCCACATAAAGAGGCAGCTTGCTGAAAAAGTTAGGTTTGGACCATGGATCTAACTCAGCTAGGAGAATATATAACTCCCAACCCACCATCTAAAATGCTTCTCAAGCTAGTGAACGATGCCCCATGAATATATCAATGTACACAGCTATGATTTAATAAAAAAATAAAATAAATAAAATGCTTCTCAATTCCAAGGTGTCTTTATGGAAAGCTTAATAGGAAGAAAAAAAAAAAGAATATGGTCAAGTTCACTAGAATAAAATGTGCCATCAACAGACCATTTCCAAATGCACTCTTCTCCTAAGCACAATATAAACTAAAAAAAAGCAAAAAAGTTCCCCTGATAATACTAAACACTCAGCTGTAAAAACAAGACAGGCAGCAAAGGAGAGACAATCCTGTCAGCTACCTTTTTTGCTCTGACTAATTATTCCATAGCGGAAGGGACTTTTTTTTTTAAAAAAAGAAAACTAAAATCCAGAATGTATAATATGATTCAACTTTTCACTATATTCAAGTAGCTTAATTTCTTAGAATGCTTTTAATGCGGGGAGCTAAAATTGACTGTACTTTATCCATGAAAAAACGTTTATCAGGAAAATTGATAGTGTAGATAAAATGGTAGGAAAAGATAGGAACAAAGCTGGCTTTTTCAGCATTTTAGTTCCTGAATTATTGGGTGGGGGGCAAGTTAAGTGCTTACTTACAAATTTATACTTTCCGCTGGGAATCCTTACCATGGAAACTTATTAAAAACATTGCAGGCTCTTGAGATTGTTAGATTACTTTAAAAATACCCTATATTTTAGATACTTCATTATTTCTGATTGCTTTTTTTCTTCTAGTTGGGCAAATTACTTAGATCACATTACAATTTTCATCACTTTCTAATTTGTTGTCTTTACTCCCTTTTTTCTAGTTGGAAGTGGAGATAGTATAGAACTAGATTTCCTAAAATGTATTCCTCTTAGTCTGATGAAATGTTTCAAGGGGAACATGTTTTTTTTTTTTTTTCCCCAAAATCATCTGAGAAATTCTGTGTCTAATGTTCCTTTTATGAATAGCTGCAATTTCTATCAGCATGGTAAGGGCTCTGAGAAGTCCAACCTTGACTCAACTTGATTTAACCTAACATATGCCAATCGCATTGATCACAAGACCCTTTTCTTACATAATACCTATGGAATTAGTGCTGTCAGAAAGTACTTTCTATGTGCTATTTTGAAAAGTCATTCACTTTGCACTAACACAGGTCAGAGTAATAAAAAAATTCAGGGAGGGAATCAATTTTGTAGATGATGACATATATTTGAGAAGACAGAGATAAAAATTTGGCAGCCTAATCCCTTCTCTTATTTTTGATTTGAATCCATGCTTTGAAAAAACTGTTTTAGCAACTGTTTCTGGCTAAACAAGTACAATGCTGATACCTAAGACCGTGCCTATAATTGGTAAAATGAACTCAACTGGGGCTGACAAATGAGGTAGCATGGTTTACCCTAGTTGTTCTCTCAGACAGCAGGAATCAAGAATGCACTGGTTCTACTATGTAGAGTTAAGGTGACTAACATGAATAGAAGTTAGCCAGTATTTTACAGTGGGAAGAGATAATAGACCAATATTTCATTTTTTTTTTTTTTTGGTAGAGACAGAGTCTCACTCTTTGGCCCTCGGTAGAGTGCTGTGGCCGCACACAGCTCACAGCAACCTCCAACTCCTGGGCTTAAGCAATTCTGTTGCCTCAGCCTCCCGAGTAGCTGGGACTACAGGCACCCGCCACAGTGCCCGGCTAAATATTTCATTTTATAAAGAAGAAAACCAAAGCCCAGAATACTTAAAGAACTGGAACAATATTTCAAATCCAGTTAATAGGAGAACCAGAATTTTCTACTGTATTATGATGAAAAACAGATCACTATATCTGATTATTTTAGGAGATGATGAAAAGGGTCTTTGCAATGATCAACATCTACTTCTAATTGGGATTGACCAGCCTTGCTCCAAAACCTGCAGGAAATACCCTAAGTCCAAATGGGGAGCTCACCCCATCTTTGATGCCTTGGTGATGATTCCAAATCTTCCTCATGTTGCCTGGGATCTGTTCCCTCAACAAATGTTTCTTCAGTATTTGATGTGGCTCCCACCCACGGATCCTAAGACCACATTTAATTCCTCTTCTATAATGATAGCCTCATAGTTATCTGCCTCTAAACTTTATCTCCTTTTGGTGAATCTCTAAGTTTCATGGTATTGTGAGAAGAGAAAAATTTAAAGAATTAATTTATTAGGCTAACACCTAATAAAAGCAGGCAGATAACCAAAGAAACCACTTCTCCAATTGCTCAAAGGCTTTGAGCTATCATTGTTTTAGCAAGAAGGGATGGCAAGCACTCTGAAAAGCGTATGTAATATGTGCTCTGTAATATGTGTTGGGAGCCTGAAGTAGTGTTTGTGCCACAGAGGGGAAGACGGATGGTTGGACTTCTATTCAAACTCCTTCCATACCTTCCTTCTCCCTCTAGTCCCACCCCATCTGTCCTCTGCCCTTCTTGTTGATTTCAGATGAACCAGACCAGAAGTAGGGTCTTGTCCAAGCAATGAAGACACCCCCATTGTTCTTCGGAGCAAGGATCCAGAAAATGGAAAAATGTCTAGGGTAGAAGGAAGGAGGCTGATCTGAGTCTCCCGCAGATGGGCCCAGGAGCCACAGGCCCAAAGAAATGCCTGGGTGACAATTTAACATGAGCATCCTCTATTTCTATTGTGAGGGTTGGCTTTCTGACGCCACAGAAAGCATTTAACTTATTCTGCAGATTTTTCTTTTAGAAACTGGGCATGCCAGCCAAGAACTCCAAATTCTGGACAGAGAAAATGCCTATTTTTGTAACTGTTTAACTTCTATGCTGACTTTTCCCTTTTTCCCTCCTCATGCTACTACGTAATTTCATGCCAAATCCTATAGTCCATTTAGAATTTCTTTTGTGTGGATGTAATATAGTATAAGATTATTGCAGCACTGTAAAAATGTCATTGATTCGGGATACTTTTCTTAATGACTCAGATTGTAATAATTGTCCTTCCCACACAGGGGCAAAATACCCATTTTTGCTAATTAAACACACACACATGACCTCCATAATTTTTTTAACCTTAAAATGGGCTTTTGTAAATTTAGAAGTCAAATGACCTTTGTATTGATTACTTATGAAGGAATTCCTCCCTTCCCCCAATTTTTCGCTGATGAATACACAACACAGGTTAAGAGTTCAAATACTCCTGAAGCAGAAGTAATGGTGGATTTGGCAGTCATTAAAAATAATAACTTCAATGCGATTTTTTTTTTACTTTTTCTTCTTTAAATCCAGTGTCTTCAAATACACTTTTCTCCTAATGTGGGACAGGCATGTTAAACACAGACTGTGCAAATGTTTGAACAGCAGTAATATTGATCTCTTCCAGGGAAATTCTCTGTACAAATGGTAAAAAGACTATTAGCAAAAGCTTCGATTTCTGCCCTCATTATGCTCTGCAATTAAGGAGGAAAGTATTCTTAGCATGGGTGATATATATAGTTTTTGGCAGAAAAAAAAAGGTAGGAATAGAGTATATTTATGGAGCACTTTTTTTTTCTGAAAAGCTGAGAGAGCTTTTATGCTTGTCATTATTTTATAGGTTTGGAAAGAGAGAGTGAACAGGTAGCGTCCTGTTACACTGGGGAACATCTTTCCTACTGCTGTGTCCGCATCACTCCTGGGACAGCTAGTCGATTTTGTGAAACCACCAGTTTCACAGGCAATTCTTTACAGAATTGACTAGTGAATCGACTGAATTAACTCTTGGATTTTTCACCTGGAGTCACACAGAGGTGTCTGGAATGGATGGAATGATACAGACAGAACTGAGTCCATATCTTTGGATTTAAGACTTTGCTACCAGTGGCCAGGAAGCAAATCAATAGTCTGAGTGTTACGGAGACGGTCAAATAAATGGGGCCAAAAGTGCGTGCCTGGAGTCTCAGCACTTTGGGAAGCCAAGGCAGGAGGATCGCTTGAGGCCAGGAGTTCAAGACCCAGTCTAGGCAACATAGTGAGACCTTATCTCTACAAAATATGAAAAGAAAGAAAACTTAGCTGGGAGTGGTGGCAGGTGCCTGTAATCCTAGCTACTCAGGAGGCTGACGCAGGAGGACTGCTTGAGTCCAGGAGTTTGAGGATACAGTGAGCTATGAATACACTACTGCCCTCCACCCTGGGCTACAGAGCAAGACTCCGCCTTCTCCCTGCCAAAAAGGAAGTTGTGCCATTTGAAGATAATCTGAGATGTTTCTATAGAGGCATATCTGCCCATTCACAACTTCATAGATGTTGAAAGGGAGAGTGTGAGCCCACGCTTCCCAGGCTGCAAACAACACAGTATATTTCCTGCCTTGCTCTAACCCAGACTTTGCAAAGGATAGGATTTAAATCTGTTTAAAATGAGCTTTGGTGTTGATCTTTAAAAAGTAAAAATGTATCCCCATAGTAGAAAAATGGCAGGGCAAAAAGGAAATTAGTAAGGACGATTTCGAGGTCAAATGTATGTCCTAAGTATTAGCTACGGGGTTTTCATTTTAAAGCACAAACAGAATGTGCCTCCCCCTGGCTAGTCCTGTGGGTCCTGCCCAGTTACCACCCTTGGGATAATATTAGTCTTTCTAAAGCACACATCCAAGCTGCCCTGCTATCACTCATCTGAGGATAATTGCACAGCATTTTTTATTTATTTAGTTATTTTTTTGCATTTCTTCTCTAGAAGTTTCTTTTCTGATTTCTGCTGATTCAAAGCCTATTCTTTCAAAGTCCAACTCAAGGTTCATTTATTCTGTGAAACTTTTCTCATACTTGATTGCCTGTAAATGTCCCTCCACTTGGAATTTGTGAAACCCTTAGTTATACAGTATAAGCCAAGTAATTAAAGTTTGCCAAATGTTGCAATAGGATATTTTTCTGGGAGGTGTTGACATACCTTATTTTATTTCCCTGATAAAATGTATGCTTATTGTGGGTAGAAGACACATTTCTCTATTCACCTTGAATTTTTCTGAGAATCAATAAACAGGACTGTTTCTTTGGAAATAAGTTCATGCTTATCGGGAAAAGGAATCTATGAGAAAAAAATGGAACAAATTTCACACAAACCAGATAGCCAAACTATTTTATAACCATACGTTTAACAACATTTAAACCAAATCCTCCCAATTGTTCAGTAAAATAGTTCTGAAAGAGAACAATTTATACCTTCAGAAATTTATTCCTACTAATGACATAAATCACTTTTGGGAGAAGGCAAGGCTTGGGGTGTGCTACTTTTGTTCCAATTACATTAAACCTTATTAAAATCGCCGTACTGACAACAATATCTCTTCTGAAGAGCACGCCAGATACTTAGGGGCATAGCCTCACCTTGCC
Source organism: Nycticebus coucang (assembly GCF_027406575.1). Lineage (NCBI taxonomy): Eukaryota > Metazoa > Chordata > Mammalia > Primates > Lorisidae > Nycticebus > Nycticebus coucang. The sequence continues at coordinate 42,781,963 of NC_069799.1, read as the reverse complement.
GTTCTGGGATTTAGTTACCTAATGCTTATTAGTGATAATAGGAATTACGTCTATAAATCCCTAGGTGTTCACGTCAATCCTATCTGTTTCAATTTCCACAGGTGGGATGATAGCTCTAATGAGGTCCATGTCCTCCAGGTTTCTGTTTAGAAAAGCAAATGTTTAGATCTCAACTTTTCTGCCCATCCCTGGGGGGTGGGTGTTTCAAATAAGCGTGACATTTACACATTTCATGTTGTTTGGGGAAGAGCTACCATTCGTTATCTTTTAAGGAAATTTGTTCCACGTAAAGTCTCAATCCAGCCGACATCAGGGTGTGTTCGAAACACACACGGTCAGTTTTGCCTGATGAAGCTGTGAGTTATTTTCCCTGTGAGTTATATTCCTCTTTTGTGTTACCACTTTTCTCTGCTTCTTCCAATTAGGTAAAGAGCATCACGAGGTATCCTATACTGAGTTTTTATCACTAATCTTCCGGGTGGGCCGCACATAATTCATTCTCTTTTCTTTAACCCATGAAACTAAAAATCCTATGTACTCTATGTACTTGAGGTCAGTAACTGTGGAGGCCAAGGTTTTAGACTGATTACTGGTTCCCTCATTTGAATTTCAAATCCTTATCTGCAAATGCTTTTCACCTCCCTTTCAAGCCAGAGGCTAAGGAGAGTCTAGCCCCAGCTCTAATATCTTTGTTTCTCCTGCCGTTTAGAGATGTAAATTATAGGTTTTGTTCTTCTTTTACTTCTCCTTTTTAGTACCTAACTTTCATTAAAATGGAATATAAGTCTAGCAGTCACTTTGCAACCAGACGATGGATTATAGCTAACAATATGAGATACATCTAATGTACATGTTTGTGTACACCCAGTATAAATACAAAAGATTACAATCTTATCTAAGGAAAGTTAATTTCCAAAATACCATAAAAAGTTTCCAAACCTGTGCTAGTTTACACAAAATGCTGTCCTTTGAAATTCATTTTGTATGCCTCTGTTACCAGGAGGTTTTCCAGAGGGCTCAGCAAGGCACCCGGGAATGACCGACCCTGGTTAATCCAAACCGCAGGACGGACAAATGATTAATTCCAGTCGTCAGATGATTAGTTCTAGTCAATGGGTCACAACCTCACCTGTCAGTAACTTGCACCTAAACTCCTTCAGGAAAGGTAAGGAAACTTGAAGACTCCATGATTTTTTTTTTTTTTTAAGCCAAACTTAGTACCATTGAGACAGACCTTATATTCTGTACACAGCTTTTCAGAGGAGTTGGATTTCCAGTTTTTTTTTTTTTTTTTTTTTGTTAAATTAGTTTCATATCAGTCAATACTTGTTTAAAAACATGTCATGAGCCTCTGTGGCTTGTGCACGCTTCAATTACCTCTGATTATTACATCAAGATTCACAAACGAGATACCACAGTCACTCCTATTTACTGGAAAATGCTATTGAAACAAACTGAAATTCAATTTCAGGGCAGATTGCAATAACCAGCCAAAACAGGGAAGGAGAGAGGAAGTTGGGCCTCAAGGTGTGCCATGGCCATTGTTAAATGCAAGACGGCATCTCACCTAATAATTTAAACATGGTCTTATGGCCTGACATTTTTAATGCTTTCTTGATCTCTTTCTTCTGGCTCTGTGAGTTCTTTGCCACCGTGGGGTGCAATGCATAGTGGGTTATAGATTAAATACCAAGCCTTAGCTGGCCAATAGCACTTTCAAAAGAGGGAGAAAATGATTGGGTACTTTTATAAAAAGTCACACCGTAGGTGTCTGCAGAAAGCAACCTTTATTCAAGGCTTTTAAAAGCTGTCTGCTTTTTAGATACAAACCAATCCATAAAACTACCAAGTTCAAATTGTCAGCTATTATCTGGGCAGTAAGTCTCAGGCACCTTGGTAGGCTAATTTGATATTTTTTGTCAGCACAAATTAGGATCCCAGGTTTAACTAATACAATCTGGTTCTAAAAATTAATTTAACTCGCGCAAGCCCCCAAATATGCAGCCTACAGTTTGCATTTACTGTGTGACTCATTGAATTTGGATGAAACTAGAGGGCTAAGCATTTTGTGCTAGAAGCAGCTCTGACTCTGAAGAACAGACACAAGGACATATTTCTCCCCATCCTGTGTTGCTTCAGGGCAAGAAAAAGAAAGCCACTGTAATTCGGAGGCAAGACTTTTCCAGACAACTAGTAACAACAGCAACCACAGGGCGACACTAAACAGAAATGTGTTGTGGAGACCCAGACGGCAGTGTGACATTTGTAGAAGCAGATAAGAGGATCCAAATATGTAATTTTTGATCAGGATAATGTTGGCATGGATTCTAGAGGTAAGCGCAAAGAGACTAGAGGCTCATTTGTAATAAACATTTAAAACACAAGATTACAGAGTGTTTCCTGGAAGCAGAGAATCAATGACATGAAGGAATATTTATATTCTAAATATTTAGAAGAATCATCGACCAAGAAACAAACTCGAAAACATGGCTTAGTTCCATATTCTTATTTTCAAATATGAAACCCGAGGCCCAGGGCAGGGGAGCGGCCCAAAGTCACAGTTTTTAAAATCAAGAGACCTAGGTCTTCTGACTCCTTATCTAGTACTTTTCCAGACTTCTCACACGTGTTTCCCCACTTGTCTGAGCTAAGAACACAAGTCTTCTCAGCTAATGAATTTCTTTTCTAGTTTATTGTTGTTGTTGTTTGAAGAACACAATTCTATAACATCAAACTCTTGATTGTGGGCTGTCTTACCTTTCTAGCACATTTTGAACACCAAAGTGATGTTTAAAATCCCCACTCAAAAAAAAAAAATATATACGTATATACATTTGCAAGGGTTCTGATGGGGTTGGTTCCTATTTAATTCCAAATACAGGTAGAGAGGAAAGCATGTTTTCCCTGTCTGTGCCGCTGTGCTGACTTTCACACTGAACCCTGGCAGGCAAGAGAGAAGCATCTGAGCATTTAATATTGCAGGGCTTGAAAGGTCCTTGCAAGTTTATTTGTGCAACCTAACTCAGTGCAGTCAGATGAACAAGATATATGTCTGTCCTGTTTCTAAAACCCAAAGATGCTGGTAATCTCAGCTACTCAGGAGGCTGAGGCAAGAGGATTGCTCAAACCCAGGAGCTGGAGGTTGCTGTGAGCTATGATGCCATGGCACTCTACCCAGAGTGACAAAGTGAGACGCTGTCTCAGCAAAATAAATAAATAAATAAATACCACCAAAGAAATAAATTCTATAGCCTCCTTAGTAACTCATTCCTGTATTCCATGACCCGTACTTTCAAGAAAATTTTAGAAGACAGAGCTCTAATCTGCCTTGTTTCTGTCTGACGCCATTTCTTGTTTCTTTCAATTTACCGAAATGTAAAAATTCATGTCTACAAAAAATAACATCGTCTACATCTTACCCCAGAATTCTTAGATACTCTGTTTTTTTCAGGTGAGGTATGAAATGATTATAAAATATTAACTTTAACATGATAATCTGGACAGGGACTTTTTCCAGGCTTTTCCTTCCCTGGAATGTTTTTGGCCTAGCAAACTTTAATACCTTGAAGACATTATCTTGCCATTCATTACAGAGGAAAGCAGAAACAAGGTGCTTCCTTAGAATTTTACAACCTCCTTGGACTTACATTTTTATGATGGTGATAGAAAGAAAGTCTTTAGAAAGATAGACTTTCTTTTCTCGGGTTCAGTCAGATAGCATTAATTTCATGCTGCTAGGAACAAGGAAAATTCTCATGAACCAGAGTTCCAAGAGGGAATTTGGAAGGCATCTTCTCTGACACCATACACGTGACCAACCAGGAACAGAGCCCCTAGTAAGTTACGTGGACTGCTCAAAGTCACAGGGTCAACAGGCTACAGTACTGGACTCTGGACTCCCTGTTTTGAAATCCAGAGCTTCATCTGTTAAAACACCAGTGTTCAGCAAAGAGAGAAGAAGACAGAAAAATGTGTTCATTATCTTTGAAGGAAGAAGACTTGTCATCTGCTAAAGGCACACGCACACATGCTCAAGCTCACAACCTCATAAAATCCCTGAAAATATAGTTTCTTTGCATAATACAGATGTGACACTATTAACCATACTATGGATGTATCTATTTTTGCATATCTGTGGGAATGAATGGCTTCCACTAATCCATGCTCAATGTGCATTCTCTGGTCAATCACAGTCATATGTTTATAATGTTCTTTCTTCAGGACTAACCCTAGAGTAGCCCAAACGGGTTGAAAGTACATGTAGTGAGAATACGGTGGGGTCTGTCAGACTAGGGGGAACGTGACACAGCTGGTCTGGTCGTTTTAGGTCCTAAGTGACTTTTACCTCCTGTCTCTCATCCTTACTGTTTTGTAAATTTAACTCCCACCCTAAAGATGCCCACCTCCAATAGTTTAGGAATTAACTTTTGAATTGGAAATGTTGTAATAGATTGTCCCTGAGTTGTGCTGATTATTATTTAAAGTAAACGTTATTGTCTTTACTGTGATCCATTATGTATAAAACTGTAATTTTTTTTTTTTTGAGACAGAGTCTCATTTTTTTCTTGGCCTCCCAAATAGCAGGCACTCACCACAACACCTGGCTGTTTTTAGAGATGGGGTCTCACTCCTGTTCAGGCTGGTCTCGAACTCTTAAGCTCAAGTAGTCCACCCACCTCAGCCTCCCACAGTGCTAGGATTTCAGGGTGAGCCACCCCTCCTGTCCCATCAACCTATAATTTTGGAAATGGAAGAACAGAACAGTCTTTCTTGGAGAGGCTACTCTCACTGTCCTACAGAATCGCTGGCCTTCTGACAAATAAAGTTTGGTGGACCTTTCCCTGTCTCTGTGTATTGCCTACCCGTGACAAGTGGCCAGACCCACTTCATGGGATAACAAGGTCACTCATACCAATTAATCATATTCTTTATTTTGGATTACCATTGAACAATACTACGTGTGAGCAAATGCATCAAATTAGTAATTGTGAGCTTTGTTTTTGTGATTTTAACGTCAAAAGATGTGTGTTTCCTTCAAAAGACATTGATCATTTACTGATTTTTATGTATACGTGCAATCTTATGTAGTGGTGAGGTCGCCATATATCTCAAATGCTTCATTCAGTAAGTCCTGGTGAGCTTTTAGACTGTGAGGATGTAGTCCAAGTCTAACATGGCATATGGTTTCCTGCTAAGGTGTGTTACTGCTCTTCAAGGAGTTTTTTGAGCATAGAATAAGGCTCAGAAAACAAAACAAAACAAAGCTATGTCTAATAACTGTGCTGAGAGATCTAAGGGGAGCTGGAAAAGTAAGTATCTCAAAGTTAATGAGGAAGATAAGAACACATATGCCATTTGTCTGAAATCCTGAAGGGTTCACCCCGTGTGAGTGAACTGAGAGCAATTCACCTTTCTGGGCCTTTGTGTCTTCATCTGCAGCCTAAGGGGGATTTCCCTAGAAGGTCTCTAAGGCCCTTTCCATCCTGATTCAAAAACAGCCACCACTGTGCTCTAGATTTATCCTAGCTCAGGGCCTCCGACTTGCCCCGATACCACCTGTCACCTGCCAACTTTGGGTAATGAATTCAAGCTGGATGTCCTTCATGTGTCCAATGGTTATAAAAGAGTTTAAAATTTTAGGTTGTTGTTTTGATGATTATCTTCTAAAAATGGCAAGATAAATCCATTGTGGATCACCCAGATCATTGCCATAGAATGAATACTGCCATGTCTTTTTGTCATGTTGAATGTATCATGTTGATGATTTGACCACTTTCAAGTAAAGGTCATTGGAAGGCATTGTTCCATGTACAAACAAGTGTTTCCTAGTAGTTCAACCAGAAACTGTGGGTAGAAATATAATGCAGGTGGACATTCCAAAGGACTTGTGCAAGAATGGCCCAAGGCCTCAACCCCCCAGCTGCTCAGCACACTCAGGTGGCAGTAAGGGGGATTGGAATGTTTGCCAGAATAGACAGAAAAGTAGTTTGGGGACATCTGAGTAAAATTCAGCAGCTTAGAGGAGACAGGATATCAGCAGAGTTATAAGGGGATTAAAAATTACCCTTGAGCCCAGACAATTTAGCTTGAAGGCTATAACTATAACTGTTCCTTTCTCATCCCCTAAGGCAACTTTATTATCTATTTAGTTCTGCCCTTGAGAATTGTTCTATGATTTGGTGCCTCCACCCTGATGACCTTTTTCTATAATCAAAAGACCACCTGCATGATTGAGTCATAAGACTACTAACTCTTCTTCATTCTATAAACACATGCCCTAAAATCTTAATAAAAACCTCAAGAGATTTTGAATATGGGATACACCTATCTGCCTCATTTCAGGCTGACATGATGTCAATCTCTCTTGGGCTCAGCAGATTATTTCACAGAAACTATGCATGCAAATTTCTCCCATGGTCTCTGGATCTCTGGCTGTGGGTAAAGTCCCAGCTTGGGGAATTCTCAGTCCACCCATTTGCAGCTCCCTCCCATGCCCCAACAAGAAACAATGGTGGCTGAGCTGAGTCACTGCTTGGGAACACAATTCCAAAGACCTGGCAGCCTGGCCTTTGGTAGCATGTTCAACTCTAGGAAACTATTGATAACTAGTTCATTAGTAGCAACTCTACACATAAATAGGCAGTGAGGAACTTTTCATTAAAATATGTTTTTCTTAGTATTATATTTGAAGGTAGACCATTAAATCAGTTCATAGTCTATCAGAGGGTAAAACAAATTAAACAATACAAAGTTTTTAAAAATCCCAAATAAACAGGAAAGACAATAGTAAATGGATAAAAGGATTGCCCATTATTCCAAAACTCAAGGAAATTCAGTTAATAACAAGCAAAGCATAGCATGGAAATACATGCTACTATTTCCAGAAACAGGAATTTTGTTTGTACAAAATGCATCATTCATCACACCAAATTAATGTTGTCATCTGAGTGTTGGTCATGTAGTTAGATTGGTTATAACTGTGTAAATTCACTTTGATTTATTTCTTTTGTGGGGGATGCTAAGCATAAAGTGAGGGCTTTTTTTTTTGTACATCTATGACAAGTAAGATTATAATAAAAGTGATTTTCAACACCAAAGGTTCTTAGAAATGTTTTTCCTTAAAAGGGAGTCATATATTCCTTAAGTCTGAGAAATATTTTCTTTTCAGCTGCATCCTGAGGTCTTTCCTCTCAGCAAGGACAGGAACCCGCCGTTGGGCAGGAAGGTCTGTTTGAAGCCAGACCCCCTCCTGGTGCACTGACCTCCCTACTAAGTTTGATTGTTCTGGAACTCTCTGGTCTCCTTTTCTTTTAGTTACTTTAAGTGACTTTTATGAAAAAGGGCTTTTCATCTTAATCCTGCTCCTTACCCCCAAGCCAGGCTGGAGCCATCTGAAATCCACAGAATCACCTTATTCTTTGAAGAGAAGGATGAGCTGTTTCTGGACCCTCACGGGAGGTCTGCCTGCAGATAGCATGCTGGGGAAGGTTGATCCCAAGCAGCAACTGCCTTGGTGGAGGGTGAGGGGCCACTTTAACCCCTAGAGCTCGGGCGTGGGTGGGTAGGGGCATGAGAACAGGTGATTTGGAAGCTGGTCTCTCCAGGGCTTCACACCTAGGTTTGTTTGGGCAAGAGTCAGTGAAACCCTGGAAGCCAGAGGGCCACCAGAGTCCAGGCAGGATTAGCCTTTTAGTCTTAATAATCCAATTTAAACAAAGAAAACCTTTATTCAGCACTTCAAATACCCTAACAATTGATTATAAACCACAAATTAAAAACCAACACACACTGTAATACAAAGCAAATGTTGAACATTGCTCTGTCTACCTGATGTCACATAATTTTTTTTTTTTTTTGAGACAGAGTCTCACTTTCACTCTCAGTAGAGCGCTGTGGCATCATAGCTCACAGCAACCTCACATTCTTGGGCCCAAGCAATCCTCTTGCTGCAGCCTCCCAAGTAGCTGGGACTACAGACATATGCTACAATGTCCAGCTATTTTTAGAGACAAGTTCTTGCTTTTGCTCAGGCTGGTCTCAAATTCCTGATCTCAGGCAATCCACCTGCCTCAGCCTCCCAGAGTGCTAGGATTACAGGCATGAGCCACTGCACTTGGCCTCCTGATGTCATATGATTTACGGCAAATTTAGTTCAGACTGTAGGCCATGCATATGTCTTATTATATAACAAGCAGTACCCTAAAGAGGGGTAAATATTTAATTTATAATCCGTGAGTTAATAATAGTTTTCTCCAAGGATGTTCGTAAAAGCCACTTGCTATGACTTTTGTCAGTTTTCTTTAGATTTAGATGGAATATAAGGATTCTGGAACATTGTTGGTCCCTCAGCAAATTTTATTTCCTAACTAGCATGTTATGTGGTGAAACTACGCTTTGTTCTAAGACACCTACTTTTCTATCAAATCCTACGAGGCACAAAGGCAGGATTTACTGCTCCCTGTCCTGAAAGCAGAGGGAGGAAAGGGGAGCACAGAGAGTCACTCCTTAGTGATTTACTGAGCTCCTACATCTGATGGGGATATGGCCTCCCAGCCCTAGGAAATCAGATTCTTGGATGGTGTTCTAAGAAAAAAAAGAAAAAATTCCTTGGAATTATACTACTCTCTGAAAACCAGTGCCACATTTTCCTGTTGATAATACACTTATCAAATTCAGTTTGCAGTCAAAATTCAGTTTTCCTGTTAATCTTGCTCATTTTTGGCAGGCGTTAAAATATAAATGTTTTTATAGAGCCAAGCAGGTTTTCAGGATCTTGGGATCTGGAAATATTTTTTTCAGTTGGTGAAAAGGAACTTGCCAGCAAGCATGGTATGCTCAGCATCGGTTCCAGGACGAGCGTGTGAAAGTCACATTAAACTTCTTTCTACCTTGGGTGACCAGGGGGTCCCCGTCGGGCAATCAGAGATGCAGGTGGGGGAGAATCTCTGTCATCTCTGCTTTGGCAGCCTCATGGCCCTGGGTTAGGGGGTCTCATCTCATGGATCTGAAGAAAGGGCTGCACATTCAGGGGGCTCTTACCCTCCTGTGTAGCCTCTGAGCTAATCCTGAAGGCCACTCCTTACTCTGAGAAAGTCTTCATGAATTTTCAGCCTGGGAGATGAAGGGCTCTTTTAATGTCCTAACCCAATAGAGGCCCTACATTCCCAAGACCTCCAACTGCTTTTCACTTACTATCGTGGAAAGAATCACAGCCAGCATTGCTTATGTAGACAGGAACTCTGCAATCTGCATATTACCAGCTGGGGAGCTGGTAGTCTCACAGTTCATCATGTGCCCAGGCACTGCACCGGCTGTGTGATGGTTTTGGCATAAGAGGGAACTGCCTTCAAGCCCATGGTCTGCCCTTTCAAGTTCCGTATTCTCAGGCAGATCTTGTAATCATTTTATACTGAGTTTCCTCTTCTGGAAAACGATGATAATATCTTGCAGTGTACTTGTGACAATGACACATTATATTTATGCACAAACCACCAGGCGCACTGCAGACACCACACAAATTGGAGCTGTTAGATTATTTTAGGCCTAGGCTGGAATGTTGCCAGAGTGGGAGTTCCATATTTTCCCCGCTGATCAAAATACTCTCCCTACTGCCACTCTGATTACTACTACTCTACTAAGCATCGAGTACTTAACTTGTGCCAGGAAATTTACTAGACAGTTTTGATGCATAACCTTATTTTCTATTGCACAAACCCCACAAGGTAGGTAATATTTTTAGTTCCACTTTGTAGTTGAGAAAAAAGAAGCTTATGCGGTTAGAGAGTAACCCAAGGTTGCAGAGTTCAGTGGCTAGCCCTGGGTCTGTCTGACCCAAAGTTAGGGTGCTGAAAACCAGGCCATACCATTTCTAGAAAGTGAGCAGAAACTGCACCCCATCCTTTCCCGGAAAGAAGCTGTGCCCCCTCCTTCCCTTAGAGCTACCTATAAGGATGGTCGTGCTTCTAGTGAAATTATACAAAACTTATCAACTCATAGTTTTTTAATAAGGATCAGAATCTCTCTCTCTGCCCGCTTTGTTTCTCTGCCCAGTCCCCCACCCCACCCCTTTGGATTTCTGTTTTCACAAACCATTGAGAAACCCAACAGACCAAAAGGAAAAGTAAATTCTCTTTACATTTTCCCCAGCTCCTTTGTCTTTTAGAAATTGTTCCTTTAAGCCTCGAATGATTCCTGAGTGTCCCTGATAGATGAACAATCAGGCCTAAGAATTGGAAACACCTGGAAAAGTGACTGTCTGCAACCTTGCCTAATGAAAAAATGGACACACAGCATTCATGTTTACAATACCTTGTGAATGCAGCTGTGGGTACCTCCCCCACCCCTCCCTTAAATTCAGCTACCCACTGGATCTCAGAGCTGGTATTCTTTTTTTTTTAGAGACAGAGTCTCACTTTGTCACCCTTGGGAGAGTGCCATGGAGTCGTAGCTCACAGCAACCTCAAACTCTTGGGCTCAGGTGATTCTACTGCCTCAGCCTCCTCAGTAGCTGGGACTACAGGCTGCTACCTCAACATCTGGCTATTCTTAGAGTCAAGGTCTCACTCCTGCTCAGGCTGTTCTTGAACTCCTGCGCACCAGCAATCCAGCCACCTCGGCCTCCCAGTGTGCCAGAATTACAGGTGTGAGCCACCATGCCCGGCAGGGCTGGCAGTTTTCCTTTCTTTCTTTGGGATGCCACACCATTCCCTCCCTGTTTTCCTCTCCCTGACCATCTACCCCTCTCTCTCCCGGCTCTCTATTCTCTTCCCTCTTTCTCATCTCTTACCTCCTTCTCTCTTCCCTTTCTCTAATATAAAATAAATTTATACTTTTATATTCTAATCTTGGTATAGAGAAATTCTTTTCTCTTGCCACGAACAGCACTTACTGAGCAACTGAGCATTTCCCAAACCCGTCACTACCTTTCCACTTTCTCAAACTAGCTCTGCAGGGCAGGCTGGGTACAAAACACCAGCTTTGGGGTCAGACGCCCAGCAGCTGACACTGGGAGGGAGGGTCTTAATCTGTTCTGCTGACCAAAATTGCCTCTGATCCTCACATCTGAGCATCACCACAGGACTTCAAGATGTGCCATGAAGGCTACGTTGAACAGTTTGATGAGAATATTTCAGATTGTATATGAAACCAGCACATTGTACCCCTTGATTGCACTAATGTACACTGCTATGATTTAACAATAAAAAAATAATTTATTATGAAAAAAATGAGCTTATGTGTGGAGGGCCCTTATACAATGTATCGATCAGGCACAAAAACAGGATGGCGGAGGCGTACTTTAGGAAACCTGCTTGCAGGCTGCGCCCTGGCAACAACCTTGCCGCCCCGTGCCCTTTGTGCTCATTGGAGAGATATCTAAGTCAAGAAACTGACAACAGGATGTGTCTTAGAGTATATATTCAGAGTGCTGTAAACAAGGTTAGAGGGCTTTTCCATCCTGCTCTCCCCGGACAAGGTTAGGGTTTTTCCATCCTGCTCTCCCCGGACAAGGTTAGAGCTTTTCCATCCTGCTCTCCCCGGACAAGCTGCTTGCCCCCGATAATAAACTTGCTGAAAGCTGACTGTGTTGGTGTGTTTGTCCCTGCTGGCCGGTGGCCGAGCGACACCGACACTTATGGACATAAAAAAAAAAAAGAAAGATGTCTGAGATAGGACTGGTTCTAGGTATCTTGTAGACATTGCTAGAAGTAAGTGATTCTGAAGCGGTGTGATTGCCTGAGAATCTCAGACAGATCCTTTCTGTTACGGAATCTCTATTCCACTCAGGGAGTCCCTGGGCTGCCCAGTTTTCTCCACCTGAATTTGGGGTTATTAAATGCTCTCTCCTTCTCCCTGGAGATGGCAGTAAAAGGAAAAAGATCACCTGGGTGACTCAGAAATGTCACTTGAAGAAGTTCAGGCTCTTGAGCTTTCTGCTGTCTCCTGTTTGCTACCAAATCAAGATGAAAGACTTTGCTTGACTTGTAAGATGTCAGAATCTGCACCTGCTGGCTGTTCCTACATACCTCGTCCTGTCTCTCCTTCCCTGTCATGGGGACTTGTGTACTGAAGTGATTCCAAAACCCACATAATGTCACTCCTCTACATTCTCTTTTATTTCTTTTTATTTTATTTATTTATTCATATATACATTTTTGAGACAGAGTTTCACTCTTTTGCCCTAGGCTAGGGTGCTATGGCTTCATAGCTCACAGCAACCTCAAATTCCTGGGCTCAAGCGATCCTCTTACCTGAGCCTCCCAAGTAGCTGGACTACAGGTGCCCACCACAGTGCCCAGCTAGTTTTTCTATTTTTAGTAGAGACAGGGTCTCGCTCTTGCTCAGGCTGGTCTGGAACTCCTGAGCTCAATCAACCCACCTGCCTTGGTCTCTCAGAGTGCTAGAATTACAGGCGTGAGCCATGGTGCCCGACCTTTACATTCTCTTTCAAAAGGACAAGAAAGTACCTTCCCTTCTATTTCCATTGGCCTTCTAATAGCAATAAAATTTCTACACACTTCAAGAGTGTCCACTCAGACAGGGAAACATGAAGCCAGGAGTGCAAATGTCCCCCAGGGAAGAGCATCTTGTGTCGGGAAGAATGATTCTCAGGTACAAATTCATCACTGCCTCAGGTGGGACCACTGACACTCTGCTTTGGATAGTGGCCAGGACTGGATTTCTAGAGAGTTAATTTCTCTTGGCTTGGACAGAATTGAGCAATAAGAGGCTTTAGAACATTTGCCCACAGCCTAACCACCCCTCCGGTGCTGGCCACACTCCTCCGCCTGGTGTTGTGGTCCCATTCTCTCCTCCATGGGAACTGAGAAAAGTCCAGAGGAGGATGTTTCCATATAAAATACCATAAATGGGGCAGTGCCTGTGGCTCAAAGGAGTAGGGCGCCAGCACCATGTATTGGAGGTGGAGGGTTCAAATCTGGCCCCAGCCAAAAACTGCAAAAAAACAAAAACAAAAATAAAAAAAAAACATGAATGTTGTATCCTTGGAATAAGGAAGAGACTCTCCACTATTCTCATTTTGGGTTATTCCTGCAGTTGGGACAGCAGAGTTTAGCACTTGGGAAACACTAAACGTGGAGGGTTTGAGAGTCTGTTTGTTTAGCTGCTCTATCCCGAGATGACATTTAGGATTTTCTCCTTCAGCCCAAAGTTAGGGAGGTAGGCGGAACAAGGCTGACCTTTGGAGTGGGATTTTCATAAAATAAATAAACTGGATGGCAGCGTATAAAAGTTACAAACCTCTTCAGAATGCCATATGTGAGCAACTTATAAACAGTCCATAAATATCACCTGCTGGGCTGACATCAAGGAGGCTGCTGCAGAATTCTGTATGAACACAGTTTCTGCAATGCTGAACCATCTGGTAATGACAATTTATTCTCTAGTTGGCATAAGATGACAATTATAAAACATGTTACTACTGACTTCTGTCTGGAAACAGATGATCACGGCTCACCCCGTTATGTGGGTGGGTGTGGAGCCCTGGGGGTGCGGCTCAGCCATCCACGTGCAGCGTGGGTGGTGTCAGAAGAGAAATTAAAAAATTAGACGGGTGTTTTGTGGAGATCCTCCTTCTACAAGTGTGATTTCACCAGCAACCACCACCATCAAAAACAAAAAAGTTTCTGAAGTTAAAAAAACTTGTTCCTTTAATAGTAATGTCTAATTTTTGGCCTTTTATTTTTTCTTAAAGTTAACACATGTCTGTGTCATTCTTGGGGATAAGTGTGAAAAAAAATACATTGAATAGAAACTGTAACTTTTTCACAATTCTCTTATTTTCAGTTCCCCAATTACTAGTTTTAGAATGATTAATTCCAAAAAGGACAATAAGGTCTTTCTCGGTTTCTATTTTACAAAGAGAATAAGGAAGAAAAGAAAGAAAGAAAGAGAAAAAAAAGAAAGAAAGGGAGATTCATTTGATTTTCCATCAAACAGACTGTCTTAGCATGGTCTCTAGAAAAAAATATTCCAGATTTCTCCAAAGTGGAGAAAAACATGACAAGGGAAACATAACTGGATAGGAAAACGTGGGCTGATGGCTTTGTTAGAACAAACATGTACAGAAACTAGACATATTTTAATGTCATTATCCCCCATCCACCCAACACAAACCTTCCAATTGTACTTTTAATCAAGAATTTTTTCTTATGTTGTTACTTCCTGCCCTTCTGGGTCCCTATGATATGCAGTTTCCATCCTGGTCTCATCCTGTTTGGCCCTTTTGCGTAAAAGCGAAGGAGCCTTGCCCTTAGATTGCCAGGTCTTTTCAAAGCCCCAGAAGTCTGTAAACAGGAAAGATTTCCTCTGAGACTGTGAGCCCCACCTTGATCAAAAGATGGCTCTTAGATAAGGACTTCCCCCCAACTGCCCAGACATTAGTACTTTCCAAATCAAATGCTCTCTTGGAGGGCACATTATTGGGTATCTCTAGCAGAAGTGCTGGGCATCTTGCCAGGAGTCCGAGGGCCACACAGAAAATGCAGGAAAAGTAAGCAGCTGAGAGTGGCCGCGGCGGAGGTCCCCTCCTGGTTAAAAGCCAGCGAGGTACAATCAGATCACACTTCCGTGCAGAATATGAAAGAGAATGGGAGCTGAGAGGTGCCCTGGCAACCCTGAGGACCAAGGTTTGGAAATCAGAATAATGACTCCCGAAATAGAGTAAGGATTTATCCCGGCGGTTAGTAAGTGGTCTGTTTTCGAGAAATGAGAACATAATTCAGTGCCCGATTCGTAGGAGACCTCATTCCGTGTAAAAGGACTGGGTATGTCTGTTTGTAGGGTGAAAGTGATAGGTAGAATGTCATATTTTCAAAGTTGGGTACATCTTTGCTCTTGGCAGCTCATCTCCAATTCAAACAAAATCTGTCCCTCTACAGCTGCAATATTTTGCATTTCTTTCTAGTTAATCACACCTGTCTGTGAACCCGAGAGTGAAGGGAGACAACAGAGCTTATCTTTTATCTTCTTTCCAAATTGGGCAAATAGATCAAAGAAGACCAGAACAAATAAACAAACAAACATTTTCAAAAGACCTTCTTCTTTCCTGTTCCTTATCTTGGAACTCATCCTTCTTTGTTAATTACCTGACAGGAAAAAAGGGGGCTTTGAATTCTTATCGTACATTTCTCCTGCCATGCTCAGTGAGCCTTTGATAGATTGCCTTCTCCATTTGCTCTCTCATTGTTTGGATAAACTTCATCTTCTGAAATAGATTATAAACGTTGAAAGCCCAGAAAGCCCAGGGGATCATAGCATAGTCCTCTGCGCCTTCTTTCCGCACTCCATAGGTACTAACGGGGCAGTAACCATCTCATGTTTAAACTCTACCTTATTTCATTTCTAATTGACAGTGGTCCAGGATCTATTTCATTATCATTGGGAAAGGAAGTAATGAGACCAAAAGTCGTCCGTGGAGATGAATGTTAAGTTCCAGTGACTCTAAGTCAGAGCTTGGTGGTTAATGAGAAGAAAGGAAATGTTCAATATGTTTTGCCCGCACAACCAAACTGGCTACTAAATTAGAAAACATTTTATGTACACTTTATTCATAGCATTTTACCATCTTAAACCATATAATAATCTGTTCACAAGTCCTGTCTTCCCCACTGATTGTATGTCATCCTCTCAAGGACAGTAAGGAAGAGTTGATCTATCTTTCAATACACTTAAAAATATTTTTTTTCCCCCTGAATAACATCAAATAATACAGGCATGGTGATGAGAAAGGAGAAATTTGGATTCTGCTTCTTTTTTATTCAAATCATGAGAATCTGTTTTTCCTTCAAGATATAAATTGGGGATTCAATCCGATCACATGAGGAAGCAAGTATTTCCTGTATGATACTTCGCTGTTCTTGGGAAATAATGAAAATGTAATTTGGTGAACGCTTACACAAAGGCCAAACAGTTGAAAATAACTGAAACACATTAGGGCATTGGGGTAATTAGGTTAGGAGTTGACCCATGATATGTTCTCATTAAAATTCTTTCTATTTTGGGTCTCAATTCCTTCTTCTCTCACTGATTTACTTCTCATTTCCCTGAATGAAACCCTTGCCTCCAGATGGACTGTGACATCACTGCAAAATATTGAGAAAGCCAAGAAGACAATGGGGAAAGATGACTAACACCACCCAAAGACAAACTTGGGAGTCTTTTGCCTTCTGTGGGCCGTTGATCAGCCTACAAGACCTCTCATGGAGACCCCTCTTTCAAAGGCCTTCCAACAAGGAAGGGCTAATTTACTTACTTATTTATTCATTTGCCAATGTTCTTCAGCATCAGGGGCACCAGAACCCCAGTGGACGATGATGGGTCCCTAGCGGTTATTCCAATGACCTTATCCAGTTAAAACCTAGCTTTGTAATAAGCTGTATCTTTCATCACATGCTCGGGGGAAACATAATGAGAATGACCCCATCTAAACCAAAAGCGTGTGGCTGGCACTCAATGATTCACCCTTCCCCATTTTGTGTGCATTCAATTCAATCTAGATCTGAGCCTTTATGGCAATGCATGGCACCCTTCACAGATGGCATCTGGCCACCACTCCAAAGCTGCTGGTGGAAGGGAGACTTGCTACATTTCTGAGGCAGTCTGTCACCAGCATAGAAATAGAGCAGAAAACCATATGCATTGAGTCTAAGCAATGACACCTCAACAGGAAAAGCATCCATACAACCAGATTGATGTAAAGTCATGGAAACAGTCCAATTAATTCTATGTAATTGAAGGATGGTTTGCTGTAGAAAAAATGCGCGTCACGATGGTGCGTTCTGCCAAGTTACTCCGTGACAGTACAGAGGACTGCTTCACGGTACATGGGTAGTGTGAATCAATGATTCAGGGCAGCGTTTTTCAACCTTATTTTTAATCTCATGGCACACTTGGATCTATAGTTAAACTCCCACAGCACACTTAAATTATGTTGATCAATAAAAATTTTTTATTTAAAATAAAAAGAATATACTTACTGTGCTTTGAACTTCTTTCAAAAATAATTGAACTAATGACCTTTAGACATGTTTGCGGCATACCTAACAGCCTCTCATGGCACATCAGTGTGCCGTGGTATGTTGGTTGAAAATCACTGACTTAGGGTGATTCACTGGCAACTCAGTTCTGAAGCTCTTTGGTTATATAGTCAGGTGAGCAACAATTCACATAATGTGCTGAACTACATTTGTACAAACATATCTCATCTACAAAAATCATTTTTAAAAATGTGTGCATCTTTCTTTTTTTTTTTAATTTGGCCCGGGCTGGGTTTGAACCCACCACCTCCGGCATATGGGACCGGCGCCCTACCCGCTGAGCCACAGGCGCCGCCCAAAAATGTGTGCATCTTTCAAGTTGAAACAGCTCAAGATGGAACCTGGACATGCCAGGGAAATAATATTTTAAGGAAGTTGGAAGTCTTGTCATGTAGGGCTATCATCACTGCTACTCATTGGTCCCCGACTTTCTTTTAAGGATGACATTTAAGGTTAAGTTACAATCCCCCTGAAGGACTAACTGCAGATAGGGGTACAGGAATCCCAAAGCACCAGATTGTGAATACGTGCTACGCAGAACAAACAACAAGTAAGAAAAAACAACATGGCTAAAGAGGAAGTGTTACCGGTGAGATCATTGTCCCAGAAATCAGGAGAAACAAATTCTCAACCACAGACCCCACTCCCTGGGCAAGTCACTAGCTGCCTAAGCTCCATCTTTCATATAAAGAGGACAGATTCTCTGCTAGCTGGCAATTGTATATGGATACAATTTTGTACATTTTTAAAAATGTGTGTTATTGACCAAAAGCTTATGGTGATGGAAACACAGTTTGGGATCTTTTAATTAAAAAAAAAAATAAAATAAAAAAGACTTCTCAACAAAATCTTAACTGCAGCTGTTACCCACGTATGGTGTGTGTGTACGTGCAGGAGAGCTATTGTTTATATTAATCTGCAAAAGTTAAATCCCTTTTTTCCCCCTGACTCTTTATTGCTTGCTGGGGCTAGCCCACAAGCATTCTTCTATGCTTGGCAGAGAGCTATCTACACTCAGCTCACATTGTTTCTCTAGTGTAAATAAAAGAGGCAAAAACAATGAGCATAAAACCACTGTTGGACTCAGATGTAGTGTTTACTAAAGCAGCTGCTTTTGCATTCTGGGGGTCAGAAGGGTATGTACATGTGTGCATGTGTGTGTGCGTGCATGTGTGTGCACGTCCGTGCCCCTGCATCTATGTAAATATCTGACAGTCACTGAAAGCAGTCCCTTCAGCCTGTATTTTAACATGAAGATTCTGAATTCAAAGCACCTTCAGAAGCTACAAAAGAACAAGGCAGTGGGCAGCAACCACTAAATTAATACAGTGGAATATATTTTATCTTTGTGGTTACCTTACAAGTTTCCTTGACAGATAACTCGTCATTACCTACGACCTAGTGGCATTGTTTAGGAAATTATGCCTAGTTTATTTCCTTCCTGTTTTACACTTTTATTAAAGGTAATCAATGTTGTCTTTTAGTTGCCCTGTAAAGGGTCACCTAAGGAAAAGCAATTGTATGCTTAACATCTGGGAAAAATATTCCCTGTTGGGTAGGTTTCATGAGAGCGAAGTATTTTTCAGATTTTTTTTTTTTTTTTTTGGTCCTTCCAGCTTCGAGCTTTGTTTTCCTAGGAATTGTGTAGAAGTACTGGAATTAATGAGTGGTGGAGGCTATGATTGTGTTTGTATACATGGGTGTGACTGCTTTTGTGGGAACTGGGCTGAATTTCTCAAGAAAACACACTAAGAAAAGATTCCGGGCCAAGCTACAGCTGCCTGGCAGAGGCCAACAGAAGCCCGACTTTATAGACTTCTCCATACTCTGCATATGTCGAAACAACGGGCTGATTCATTGCTTCCTTGCTTGGTTTCCAAATCGCTTTGCTATAAAAGCAGATTTACTCCCTTTCCTAGACTATCACTGAGTTTCAGAATCCCACAGGCTCAAATCTTCCTAAAGGGAATTTTGCGAAGCATGGCTCCCGATTCTTGACAGCTGCACATTCAAATCTCACACAATAGGATTTTCAATTAAGACAGAGGTCAGCAAAGTATGGCCTATAGACTAAATCAGTCTAACTGCCTGTTTTTGCAAATAAAGTTTTATTGGAACACAGCCATAATCATTCATTTGCTTTTGTCTATGGCTACTTTCACACTAGGATGATGCAGGTGAGCAGTTGAGCTAGAGGCTGTCTTGCCAGCAAAGACTTAAGTATTGTTAGGTTCTTTTCAGGATGTGTGCCAATTCCTGATTTAAAATGCTAATTTATGACATAAAAAACTTATGAAAACATAGACTCAGTTTTAAAGTTAGTCTCACACCAACCTCCCCAACCTTCACGAATTACCCTTGCGCAGGAGTGTCCAACCTGCAGCCTGTGGGCCACATGTGGATTATGTGAGGACCTTCTTATCTCTAGTGGCGAATATCGGGAAAATTATACAGGGGCCTTTTTTTGCTCAACAGCTTTTATTTATGTTTGTGCATTTAATGTGTGGCCCATGACACCTCTTCTTCCAGTATGTGGCAGAGGAAAAAAAGAGTTGGACACCCTTGCAAACGAGTTGGACTATGAATCAACAGTCTTAGTACTATCCTTATTCTTTGGTTAAAGAACTACGCTTCTAGAAATCTCTTCTAAAGAAATT
Organism: Nycticebus coucang; assembly: GCF_027406575.1. Lineage (NCBI taxonomy): Eukaryota > Metazoa > Chordata > Mammalia > Primates > Lorisidae > Nycticebus > Nycticebus coucang. Next base: position 42,762,252 of record NC_069799.1, on the reverse strand, counting down.
CTGAAGGATACATAAAGACTTCTGCATACAGATGTTCATTCCATCACTATTTACAATTCTTTATAATTCCGAACAATTAAAAACATCCTAAATATCCTAAAATAATTTAGATAAAAATTATTATTTTGAAAAGATAATGGGATTTGAAAAGGCTTACTTTACAAAATATATGAGCCTAATGTAATGCTTAAAATATAATTTCAAGACAAAATGGCAGGATAAAAGCTATCTATAGAGAATAATCCCAAGTTTTTTAAATACCTACACAGTTTTATTTTATTTATTTATTTTTGAGACAGAGCCTCACTCCATCGCCCTGGGGAGAATGTCTTGGTGTCATAGCTCACAGCAACCTCAAACTCTTTGGCTCAAGCCATCCTCGTTTTTTTTTTTAATCTGGGGTTTTTATGACCCCTTCCTTGGGTTTTTTTTTTTATTTTTTATTAAATCATAGCTGTGTACGTTAATGCGATCATGGGGCACCATACACTGGTTTTATAGACCATTTGACACATTTTCATCACACTAGTTAACATAGCCTTCCTGGCATTTTCTTAGGTATTGTGTTAGACATTTATATTCTACATTTACTAAGTTTCACATGTATCATTCAAAGATGCACTGCAGGTGTAATCCCGCCATTCACCCTCCCTCCTCCCCCCTCCCCCCTCCCCTCCCTCTTCCCCTTCCCCCTATTCTTAGGTTGTAACTGGGTTATAGCTTTACCTCTTTCATGTTTACATGGATGGAGCTGGAACATATTCTTCCTAGTAAAGTATCTCGAGAATGGAAGAAAAAGTACCAGAATGTTTATTGCAACCCAATTCATAATTGCTAAGTCATGGAAAAAGCCTAAGTGCCCATCGATCCATGAATGGATTAATAAATTGTGGTATATGTACACCATGGAATATTATGCAGCCTTAAAGAAGGATGGGGACTTTACCTCTTCCATGTTTACATGGATGGAGCTGGAACATATTCTTCTTAGTAAAGTATCTCAAGAATGGAAGAAAAAGTATCCAATGTACTCATCCCTACTATGAAACTAATTTATGGCTTTCACATGAAAGCTATAACCCAGTTATAACCTAAGAATAGGGGGAAGGTGGAAAGGGGGGGAGGTGTGCAGAGCGAGGGTGATTGGTGGGATTACACCTGCAGTGTATCTTACAAGGGTGAAACAGTATATGTGAAACTTAGTAAATGTAGAATGCAAATGTCTTAACACAATAACTAAGAAAATGCCAGGAAGGCTATGTTAACCAGTGTGATGAAAATGTGTCAAACGGTCTATAAAACCAGTGTATGGTGCCCCATGATCTCATTAATGTACACAGCTATGATTTAATAAAAAAAAAAAAAGAAAGAAAAAAAAGTATCAAGCCATCCTCTTGCCTCAGCCTCCTGAGTAGTGGGGACTCATAGGCGCCTGCCACAATGCCCGGCTATTTTTAGAGATAGGATCTCACTCTGGCTCAGTCTGGTCTGGAACTCCTGAGCTCCAGCAATCCACCCTCTTGGGCGTCTGAGAGTGCTAGGATTACAGGTGTGAGCCCCCAAGCCTGGCCACATTTTTAAACACACAAAAAACTGGGCTGAAAGAAGATATACCAAAATATAGATAGTTGTTGTCTTTTGGTGGTAGAATTATAGGTGATTTCTTTTCTTGTATTTTTTGAATATTTATTTAAAGGAGAAGTATTCATCATGTTTACATCATATACATAGAGTCTCAGTGTTTATTCTCGAGTACACTTAATGTAAATTATTCTTCCCATTTCCTCAGTTATTAAGATTAATGTCTGTTATGGGGGTTTAATAAAGTTCAATGAACGTTTATATAAAAAAAAGTTTGTCGTACAAAACAAAATATGGAATTTGAGAAATAATGGAGAACCATTTTATTTAGAACTTTAAAAATTATAATTTTTTCAAAATAATTCACATATATTGAGTTTTTAAAAAGTGATTCTATAAAATATATACCTTAGACTTTATTGAAAAGAAAGAAATCCAAAAGTTGTCATTGGTCTTATGGAACTATCAGCTTTTAAAGTTTACTTCTGATAATTTGTGCTCAAGAGAAATAAATACATGCCAGGCACAGTGGCTCATGCCTGTAACCCCAGCACTCTGGGAGGCTGTGGCAGGTAGATCGCTTGAGCTCAGGAGTTGGAGATTAGAGCCAAAGCAAGATCCGGTCTGTAAAAACTAGCTGGGCATTGTGGCAGGCGCCTGTAGTCCCAGCTACTAGGGAGGCTGCCGCAAGAGGATCACTTGAGCCCAAGAGTTTGAGGTTGCTGTGAGCTATGATGGCACAGCTCTCTACCCACGGTGGACAGAGTGCCCAGGAAAAAAGGAAGGAAGGAAGGAAAGAAGGAAGGAGAGAAAGAGAGACTTTTTAAAATTTAATGTACACCCAGCTGCTTGGGAGGCTGAGGCAAGAGAATTGCTTAGGCCCAGGAGTTGGAGGTTGCTGTGGGCTGTGTGATGCCATGGCATTCCACCGAGGGCCATAAAGTGAGACTCTGTCTCTATAAAAAAATTTAATGTACAAACATAATTTGTTTCAAATAAAGCTCTTCTCTACCTTTCCATGGTTAGTTTATTTCCAAAAGAGCCTGTTTCAGCTAATTTGAGGAGGTAGAAGGGTGGCTATGTGGTACCACTTTGTCTTCAAGCCTATGATGGGCATTGTGACCGACTAAGCCACTGCTTTCCAAGTTTTCTCTAATGTGCTACAAGTGGCCACTACTAATCATCAGAAGCATCATGTGATATCAAACGTTACCTGCCATCCTTGACAAGACTGCATAATGGATTTGGCAACTTAGCTCTAGCTTTCTTCCTTCCCTAAGACTATATGGTGAAACACCTTACGTTTGATTCATCTTGTTTCAAGAGCAATAGAATGTTTTGCATGTATTTCTTTCATGAAGAAGAAGAAAAGGGCGGGGTGGGGTGGCTCATGGCTGTCATCCTAGCACTATGGGAGGTCAAGGCAGGTGTACTGCTTGAGCTCGGGAGGTTGAGACCCACCTGAGCAAGAGCAAGACCCCACCTCTATTAAAAATAGAAAAAATAGCTGGGTGTGGTGGCACCTGCCTGTAGTCTCAGCCCTCTGGGGGGCAGAGACAGGTAGATTGCTTGGGTTCAGGAGTTGGAGACCAGCTTGAGCAAGAGCAAGACTCTATCTCTACTAAAAATAGAAAATCTAGCCTGGTCCAGCTACTTGGGAGGCTGAGGCAAGAGGATTGCTCAAGCCCAAGAGTTTGGGGTTGCTGTGAGCTCTGATGCATGGCACTCTAGCCAGGACAACAGAGTGAGACTCTGTCCTAAAAAACAAACAAACCAAAAAACCCCAATAAAACAAAACAAAAAGATTTACACTTTTATGGTCTGTGTTTCTTCATATGCGCTCAGTGCTAAATGCCTTGTGTTAGGATATATTTATTGCCCTAAGGGCTGAATGAAACTGCTTTCTCAAGAGTCCCCCAGGCTAGATATAGTATCTCCCATGCCCATGCTTTCCTTTCTAGTACCTAATATCATGAATCACACTTATCTTTATGAAATGCTCACTTCAACAGCATGCTGTAGCGAGACTCTATTCCAACTCTCCAACATTGCTATCTCTCTCGTCATCCTTCCCATTTTCCTTCACACACTTTCTATACTGAACTCATCCCACGAAGGTGGTTTTTTGTTAAGGTCCTCACCTACTGCTTGCTCTTCTGACAAATGTCTATTTCTACAATTTCACCTAACAGATGATCTCCCAATCTCTGTGTCCAGCTGAGTCCAGTTTCTCCTCTCTCAAGCTCCTGTTCGAGTATCTCAATCTGAAATGTTCAAAAGCATCTCAAAATATCTGAAATGGAACCTACTGTTTTGCTTTTTATTACTATTTATGTTGCTGGTCTCACTGTTCTTTCAGACTTGAAGATGGAGACATCTGTATCATCATTAACCAACACCCCAGTCTCCATCACCTCTCAACTTCTATCACTGGCAAGTTCTTCCCACATCTCCAGGAGGATATATCTTTCTATCTAATTTTACTGCCTCTAGCCATCTTCAGGGAGTGACTACGGAAATGAACAAGCAATGGAAAAATAAACCATTCTATTATTTTGTCATTAGTATTTGTTGAATAATTATTATTTTAGACCCTGATCTGTGATATAGGGAAGACAAGATCTCCTATAGATTCTTTTTACCCTGTTTACTTCTTGCCACTTGGAGAGCCAGTGAAATAGCTGCTAAGACTATAAACCAACTCTAAAGAGAATGATTTGGTTTAGTCCTCTGGAAAGAGATAAGGACTGTCACTTTGGAGCATGTGGCCCAGTAGGCTGGACAGTGAAAAGGGGTTGACTGGGACCTATAGCTATAGGCATAGGAGAACACTGAAGTTAAATCTAGGCAGTATGTGTCTTGTGTGGGGGAAAAGCATATACTGGCCGAGTATCCAGGGTTCAGGGATTGAGTGAACTTGGGAAACAGAGTAGCCCAGCTCAGCACTGAATCCTAGAGGGTCTAGAATCTCAGTACAGGGTTACAAGTAGAGAGCACCAGCATCCAGGAATAGACCTGATGCTTAGCCAGCCATTGCCCAGCTAGACATTTCTCATATTGTTTAGAGCAAGATCCAGGTCCCAAGAGGGCCTGCCTTGGAACATGCAGGCGGAGATAATGAGGATTTGGAAGCATCATCTCTCTAAAGCAAAAATGCCACAGGGCAGGGAACAATGCCTGTTGTGTTCACTGCTCTATCACCAAAATAGTGATTGGTACACACTAAGTGGTCAGTAAATACTTATTGGCTGGGTGCAATCACTCATGCCTATAATCCCAGCACTTTCAGAGGTGAAGGCCATAGTTTAATTGAGACCAGCCTGGACAACATAGCAAGACCCCAACTCCATTAAAAATTTTATTTAACTTAGCCAGGCGTGGTGGCATGCACCTGTAGTCCCAGCTACAAGAGGCTACAAGGTTGAAGGATCACTTGAGCCTGGGAATTTGAGGCTGCAGTGAGGTATAGTGAGCTATGATGAAGCCACTGCCTTCCATTCTAGGCAACAGAGTGAGGGGCTGTGTCTAAAATATAAATAAATACTTATTTACTGACTGAATGAATGAATGCAGTAGGCAGCCAAGTTTCCAGAGGAAGAAGGAATTTTGGTGTCCTGAGAAAACAATGCTTGAGAAAAGTGCCTGAATCTCCCCCAACTTGCAAGTTTGTGAGTTCTGGATTTATTACCACACGTTTCTTTTTTTTCTAAGCACATGTTGTGATGAATGTTTAACAGTGAACTCACTCACCATCAATCTCAGGGCTTGTATTATATTCCATATATAAACCAAACTCTAAAACAACATTGATAAGAAACACGAATAGTTTAAATCTCGAGGTTAGTCTCAGGAAAGACGTAATGGCAAAAATAATGGGGGTTGACAGTTCAAATTCTTTTTTTAATCCCAGTGTTTAGAAATACTAAACATTTTCCAATTAATGCTGGGAACAACCTAAATAACTTTAGAGGTTAGTCTGCTGTTGATCATTTGCTTTAAAAATAAAACCATGGTTCAGGAGGACCAAAGAGAGGGGAAAAGAACAATTAATAGTATATTCATTTCGGATCCTGTTTATATCTGCATCTTGAAGGGACAGCATTTATTATTGTTTTAAACCAAGTTCCTCCCATCTGTAGTAGAATCACTAATAGGGCTCTTTAATCTTTATTGGTGACAAATGTTTAAGTTGCTCATAAGTGCCTCACCAGAGGTGCTAAGGAGACACTTGTAAGGATGGACGGCAAGTTTTAAACATCTCTCTGTCCTTGTTTAGTCTTTGGAGAGTTGATTTATCTTTCAACATTTTGTTTTATTCCATTTCAAAATGGATCTGGTACAAATAAACAATTTCCCGAGGATGTGTGAATTAACCAGTGGTTATAAAGAGCTTTAAAATGATGATGTGTTATCAGTGTTAAGTCAAATTATGAAATTGCACCTTTGCAAAAATGCTATTGTGGGAATAAATGAATCCGAACATTGTATTTACAGAGTGATTTGCTTCTGAAATAGAATATTCATAATGGGCCTCAGCAGGCGACGACAAAGTGCCATCTTATCTCCTGTTGATAGACCACAATTTCAGAAAATTATTTTTACAATGGCATCTGAATAAGCTCCTTAATTTGAGACTGTTTTACAAATAGATACATAGCTTATTACATAGCTTACACCCGCCTCTGACATGCACAGAGAGTAAGTTGGGATTCGTTAACAAAATCACTGTTGTCCTTCCTTTGTATTTTTTTCAATGTAATTTCTATTCTTTACAATCTAATTCTAACAAGCCACTTTGAACAAAAAGATACGGCAAAAGCTACCTTTGTGTTAGTGATCAAATCCAAGGTTAGGTTAATACTCAGGTTATCAACTACAGCTAAATTACTCCTCAAACTTGGCCTGCAGCTCCAACCACTCACTCCTACGTGGGAGTTCTGACTGCAAATGTTGTATACAACCACAGCAGAATAGGGTAGTGTATGTCAGAGGACCACATCCCCAGTTCTTGTAAATAACTCATTAGCTGCAATGTGTTCATGGGTAAGACTAAGGTCTAGGTCAAAAAGTGGACAATTCTCTAGAATAAATTTTCCCAAAGTAGAGTCTAAAAGGTCTGAGAAAGTTTAGCGGTACAAAATGGACATAAAATACAAGTTTTGGTGAAAGATAAGCAAGACGTAGGAAGAAGACAGTTGCGAAAGGCAGCAAGGGGTTGGGCTGGGATGGAGCTTCTTAGATACAGAAAAAAAAAAAGAAAGCAAAATCAAGGTTGAGGGACTTGCCAAAGGCCAAAATAAAGACCCAGTGATCACGGTCATGGTCAACCATCAGAAAAGACATCTTTGGAATGTGCTTCCCACAGGGGCGTCCAGCCTTTTGGCTTTTTCTCTGGATCACGTTGGAAGAAGAAGAGTTGTCTTGGGCCACACATTAAATACACAAACATTATCAAAAGCTGATGAGAGAGAGAAAAAAAAAGTTCCGTGCATTCATTTTCATGATATCTGCCACTACAGATAAGGCAAAAAGTCCTCATGTAATCTGCATGCAGCCCACGGACCATGGGTTGGACACCTCTGTCTGAGTTTATGGCAGGAAGATTCCCTTGCAGAAATGGAATTCTGTTATACTAGAACCAAAAATAAAACAGACTTAAAGAGAAGAACCCACTCGAATCATTCTAGGCAAGGAAACAGAGGCCCAGAAACATTCAACACTTGAGTCTACAACTATTTAGAGGCCAAGTGACTTCTGGAACTCGGGATCACAACACACACCCAGGGGCATCACACAAGAAGTGACATTGTTCATTAAGTAAGTTTCTCACGAGAACCACCAGCGTGGTCCACAAAGGACAGCCCAACTGAGACTGAGCTGGGGGGCCATCAGGTAGTGCTCCTTCCTCTGCTACAGCTAATCCTTCATCCTCCCGGAATGACTTTATCATAAAGCTCAAGACTTTATCATCTAAGTTGTTCTGCTCTGTGGGTGCAGACAAACTAAGAATGTGGGAATGAGGGTGTGCTCTTCATGTGTTTCTAGAATACATAAGTAACAGAAACATTTGGGAACATCCCAGAAAAATAAGTGTAAGATGAGGGGAGTTCAAGGTGGCCAGGCTTACTTGATGCTGTAGGTATCACCATGCACCTGTTACTCCCTTGCCTTTTTCTCTTGGACTGGCATCAGCCCTTTGTGCCATGTGACCTTAAGAAAAGCCAAGGACACTGGTAAGTAGAAGAGGTGTGAGCCCGGGGAGCAGCAGAAACCCCTGGATGCCCACTTCTGAAATCGCTCTCCCCAAGCATGCCTGGATAGCTCCAGCTACCACTTCTCTAGGGAGCTTCTGGGACTTATTATTTTTCCACTATAGATTAGCATGTTTACACCATCCTGCAAGAAATGCATCTCACTGTTAACTTCTCTAAGGGAGAAGTTCTCTTTGTGTGTCTTCCCCAGCAAGCCCCGCTGTGAAGTTAACATGTGCATTTACTGGTGTTGCCAGCTGGAAGGGAAGCAGGCTTTAAATGATTTGTGTTTAATTTATGTAAAGGTGTTTTGGATGTGAGCCCAGATGTGCATATACAATAGACCAAGTTTACAGAATTGTGACACAAGGTCCTAAGAGTTCTGGGGATGTCAGAGAACACTCAGCAATCAGGACATACGCCTACAATGTTAATACATTTTATGCCTCTAACTCCAAAACAGATTATGAAGATGATGGTGAGACAGAGAGGAAAGCTTTCAGTCAAGTACTACTTTGGCATATAATACATATATATATATATATTATATATATATAATATATATTATATATATTTGAGATTTAGCTAAAGTTACTCAAATGTAGAGGTTTTTTAGAGGAAAAACATAAAGCTGATTTTGCTACCCAAGAAAATGAAGAGTTGACCACGCAAATAAGAAGAATTACTAAGCATTTTACAATCCAGTTAAGTCAAAGCTTTGCCCAAAGAGAGAAGACTTTGTCTTCCTGTGCTAGATAAGCACACTGTACAAGACTGGTCTGATGCCTATCAGTCAGTTTAATTCAGCAAGGATCAATCGAGCACCTATTATAGGCAAACCACTATGCAGTCTGTTTGTGAATATGGTATGTTCTAGTTGGGTGAACAGTAGAAGAATGTTAATGATTAGGGTACAATATGTAATATTATAAGGAACACGGATTGTACATAAACATGTCCTAGGGGGTGTCACAGGACAGGGAAAGAGAGACCACATTTAACTGGTAGCTGTTTATCTAAAATTGCCCTATGAAGGAAGCATCATTGCAGATCGAACTGGGATGATGGGTATCATCTTTTTTTTTTTTTGAGACAGTCTCATAATGTCGCCCTCTGTAGAGTGCCATGGTGTCACAGCTTACAGCAACCTCAAACTCTTGGGCTTAAGTGATCCTCTTGCCTCAGCCTCCCAAGTAGCTGGGACTACAGGCACCTACCGCAACACCTGGCTATTTTTTGTTGCAGTTGTCATTGTTGGTTATCTGGCCAGGGCCAGGTTTGAACCTTCCCACTTCGGTGTATGTGGCTGGCACGGTAACCACTGTGCTACTGGCGCTGAGCCTGATGGGCATCGTCTTAGCAGGGAGCCCCTACGCGCAGGCGTGGGGGAAGCTGGAGTGAGTTTGAAGAACTACAAGGTGACCACCTTGGTGAGAATGCATAAGAGAACAGGAGACAAGGCTAGAGAGACAGGCGGGAGCTCCACTGGGGGAAGTTTAAGAAGCACAGATGTGAGGAAGAATGGGAAACTCTCAAAGCTTCTAAGTAGAGGGCAAAATGGCGGAAAGCCCCTTTGGCAAGCTAATGCAATAGTGCCAGAGTGGTTAAAAAGTGTTAGCATTTGGGTGTTGGCAGTAGAAAGAAGCAGCAGAAGGTATGGGAGACATCAGAGCCACGTCACTTAGAAGCCTCTAAACCAACTAGAGTTTGGAGGGCAAAGAGAAATCAAGATATGTTCCAGAGTTTCAAATTAAGATAAACAGGAAATGAAGAAATCAAAGAGAGAGAGAGAAAAAAAGGAAGAGATGTCAACTGCATGGAAAGGTGTGAAGTTTGATTTGTAATTTGTGGAAATAGTCAGCTATCCAGGTGACAACATCACCCAGAAAGAGCCTGGAAGTTTGAGTCCAAGGCTTAGATCAGTTCTCGGGAGAGCTGGGTATTAGTAGCTGGATCACAAATGTTGTCGAGGGGCTCTGCACCCATAGCTCAGCAGTTAGGGCACCAGTCATATACACCAGCACTGGCAGGTTTGAAGCCGGCCCGGGCCTCCTAAACAACAATGACAACTACAACAAAAAAATAGCCAGGTGTTGTGGCGGGCGCCTGTAGTCCCAGCTACTTAGAGGCTGAGGCAAGAGAATCACTTAAACTCAAGAGTTTGAGGTTGCTGTGAGCTGTGATGCAATGGCGCTCTACAGAGGGTGACATAGTGAGACTCTGCCTTAAAAAAAAAAAATGTTGTTCAGGGACTAGAGATTTGGGGCAGAGGCAAAACCTTGGCCAATGCCTGTATTTCAGGGTTGGAAGAGAAAGAGAAGTAATAAAGAGAAGTGGGGAGAAAACCAAGAGGACACAAGAGATGATGTCAACTAGAAAAGGAAAAAAGCCACCAGCAGGAGGGAGTGGCCCATCACGTGTAACCACATGTTACACGAAGGTTTAAGAAATTAGAGCCATAAAATGGGCCAACGCTTTGGAGCAGTGGAAGAGTCATTGGGGTTTATCATTTGAGCAAATGGTTTCAGTCAAGTGGGGAGGACAGAAATGATGCTGAAGAAGATCAAGAGAGAAACTGAAATTCTGGATTGGAGTTACCACTTTCAGCACCTTTCTGAGTTGTAAGCAAGAGAGGAGAGAGATGAAATATTTGTTTGTAGGGTAATAAGGTCCAAGGAGAGTGAAGACCAGAACAGTCACACCATGAAAGGTGAAGACCACAACAGTTACGCCAATAGGAAAGCAAATCCCTTCTGCTGGATGGGTCTCCCAGCCACACCTATAGCCATTTCAAATGAAAAAGAGCTAAGGGTACTTGCCATTCGTGAGGGCAAAGTGAGAACAAAAGGTTAAAATAGTGATCCCTTCTCTGGCACAATTCCAAGTTCTTTCCTGCAAACAACTTTCTTGGCGTTGGTGCTCAACCCCATGGCCCCTTACCACCACTACTGGAAAATCTGTCATAACCAGAAAGGAGGGAAGGAGATATCAAAGTTAAAGGACCTGGGGCTACTAGAACCAGAGGTAATGGGGCAGACCACCAGTTTAAAAACATTTATTTTTTCCCAGCTGCCTTTCCCTATGTATTTATGATGTAAAATCCATGTAGTTTCCTGTTTCTTAGAAATGAACATATTGATACTGTTGGGTTGAAGTGATTGGGAAGGACCAGCATCCACGTGGAATAAACACAAAGCTATTGGCCCCACCTTGCTATTTAACCATGTGCTTGTTTACAGTCTGAATAGACTGACTCTATTTACAAGTTCTCAGGCATACACAGGAAAATAATAATTTTTTTAAAGCCATTAATACTATTGTCATCATCAAGTTTGTTACGCTGATAGCAACTTTGATGAGATTTCACAGAAACTCCATCCATCTAGATTTTTAGAAGACCATGATGATGACACAGGTAACCAATTTGTTATAAGAACAGTCAGAAATTCTTGCTGGCTGACTCCATGCTGAGCACAGATACGATCTCTATTGCGTGGCTATGCGTAGTGCTTTTGAAATATTTATAGGTGTCTCCTCCTAAGGATGCGGATGTTTTTGTTTACAGTCTGAACTTATTTAAGGAATGATACCTCCGGATGCCCTTCCTGTTATAGTAATACCTAGGTTTTATTTAACATACTTCTCTTGTATTCTTAAGATACTTCCACATACATTATCTCATCAACACTGTGTTATTGAGAGAGGCAGAGGAAGGAGAGAGTATTTGGTATGGAATGAAAGCTGTGAGTAGGTACAGTGTTAGTCAATCCGACCCTGGTCATGGTCACATCTTCTTGAGATGCACGGACTGACCTTGTCAAAGACACCAGAATTAGCAGTGCCATCCTCCAGCCATTAACATATGGGGACCAAGCCCATATGACCTGGCTCCTGTCTCACAGATGGGAACGAATGGCAGAGGTATAATTATAACCCACATCCCTAATTGTCTCCAGAATCCTTTTTCACAGGGAGCTGCCAACATAATCCCCTGACAACCAGAAATCCCCAGCCTGCATTAATGAACTAACACACGTCAGGTATGATGGTGTAACAACAGAAGAGGGAGATTAAGATGTGCCTTAAAGCAGTGGTCCCCGACCTTTTTTGGTACCAGAGACCAGTTTCATGGAAGACAATTTTTCCCTGGACTGCGGTGGGGTGGGGGGGATGGTTTGGGATGATTCAAGTACATTGCATATATTGTGCACTTTATTTCTATTATTATCACATTGTAATATATAATGAAATAATTACATAACTCACCATATGTAGGATCAGTGGGAGCCTTCAGCTTGTTTTCCTGCAACTAGATGGTCCCATCAGGGGATAATGGGAGACGGTAACACCCAAAGTGTGTTGCTTATGTCCTCAGCTCCACCTCAAATCATCAGGCGTTAGATTCTCATAAGGAGCACACAATCTAGATCCCTCACATGCACAGTTTACAGTAGGAGTATTCTCATACTCCTATGAGAATCTAATATTGCCTCCTATCTGGCAGGAGGAGGAGCTCAGGTGGTGATGCGAGTGATGGGGAGTGGCTGTAAATACAGATGAAGCTTTGCTCCCTTGCTATTTCCCCACCACTCACCTCCTATGGTGCAGCCCAGCTCCTAACAGGCCATGGACTGGTACTAGCACGTGGTCTGGAGGTTGGGGAGCCACACAGGCTTAAAGGACTGTCTATTCTAATCATTACTCAGTAGTCTCCCCAGCCATGGACAAAGAAATTGGTATTGGGATAAAGGGGAAGGAGAATGCAAAACATTTTCCTGGGGAAAAAAGAAAAAATTCCAATCAAGTGCTAAAGTGCTAAACAAAACCCTCTCCCCCTTCCCTTAGCCTGGGGTCATCACTCATTGAAAAATAAAATTATGGGCAGTGAAGAAGCTGCTGGCACAGATGTGGTGATATAAGGGGCACCCACAGAGCCAGGGCAGAAATAGTATTCCAAACATCACGGTTAAGCTTTGCAACCTGGTCCCACAGTGTAACAATGGAAAAGAGAACACGCTGAACATGTGCAAAGAAACACCTGCTCCGTGCTGCCCTGTCCCTGCACAACCCCTCTGTGGCTTCTACCTGTCCTTCTGGTAATTGAAGGCTCCAAAATTTAAATTTAGATGCTTCTGACCAAGCTAGAGATGGAGGAATGGATGTGGCTAGACTCCCTGAGTGGAGAAATACATCCACCCACCAACCTCAATGTCTGGGGAGTGAACACCCTAAGTCCTTTCCAAAAGGTCATCATTAGGGCAGACCAACCACTTGAGTAGTTATCAAAATTTCCCCTTTCCCTCTGTCTTCACTCAATTTTGCTGGGCTCGTCCCATACTATGTAGTGGGAACCATGACTCTGCTCAGGGAAACATTGTGTTTTTCACCTCAATGCAACATAGACCCGATTTCAATTGCAATGAAAGTTACAGCTGTTTAATTAAACTAATGCCTATATGTGTAAAGCACACTGCAGGATTCTGGAGCATAGAAATGTAAGTAAGATGTGCTTTCTGCCTTCACCGAGGCCATGACCCAATGGAGAGACTTAGAACAAAGACCATACAGAAACAGATAGTGGGGAGGCCTCTAGAGTGCTCTAGGGTCAGACCATCAAATTAATCAGGACTTGTCATTTTTACTGGCTGCCTTTTTTTTTGAGACAGAGTCTTACTTTGTCACCCCATGACATCATAACTCACAGCAACCTCAAACTCCTGGGCTCAAGCAATGCTCTTGCCTCAGCCTCCCGAGTAGCTGAGACTACAGACGCCCACCACAACACCCGGCTAGTTTTAGAGATAGGGTCTCACTCTTGCTCAGGCTGGTCTTGAACTCCTGAGCTCAAGCAATCTTTCCACCTGGGCCTCCCAGAGTGTTAGGATTACAGGCATCAGCCACCATGCCCAGCTTGGCTGCCATCTCTTTGAATTGGATTTAATCTTTTAAATTTGGATTTAATCTAAAAACCCAAATTTTAATTTATCTTAATCATCTTTTCTGCGACCAAATGTGTTAACAAATAACTTACTTTCTCAATTTATTTGAAAATAAACAGATATGAACTGAGAAAGAAAAAAAAAGTCAAATAGTGATCTTACTTAGCCAGGGTTGCTACATCTAAAAACAACATGATTCCTTACAGAACCAAGTCAGCCTTGGTACTACTGAGGGTGTGGAGCCTCGTGTCCTCTTTTTAAATCTTTGAGTCAAGAGTGTGTTACTTTTTCTTTAGATGTAAGAATTTAGTGCCTTTGAATTGTGGGAAATTATCTACATAAGATTAAGATGTTTGACCCCATCTTAATGTTTTCCTTAGCCATTTCCTGGGTTGCTTATGTCCTATGTCACAGTGACCCGAATCGTACCCTCTTATGGTTGGAGAGTTGGACAAGGACTTGGGATCGTGATTCTACTGAATGGCCTTTGCCATCTCTGGTTGTTGTAAAGAAATTTAAGAACTTGAATTAAGTGGCAGTTACATTCTCTTTCAGCTCCTCACCACTGGACTGGAAGCTCTCTCTGTGACAAGCCAGGTTATCACAGAAGCAACAAGCAGCCACCTCCAACCTGAAGGCTACTTGTACAAAGTATCTGCCCAGATAAAAACAAAATACTCAGGAGCATCTGTGTCTTCTCAAAAAACACTCTTGTTTTTCTACTAGGAACCCAGTGCCTGAGCAGACATTCTCCCTTTAACCCTTGCAGAGTTGCTGTGGCAAATACAGGTACTGAAATTTTATGAATGAGGGAGCAGCGAGTGCTATTCTCGCTGTCTTGTTGTTGCCTAAGATTAAGTAAAGGAGCAGCCCTTGGAAGGAAATACAGGCTTTTTACTACCAGGCCTGAGACACAGTGGCTCAGATGGCTGGATGCATCTCTATGCCCTTTTATGCAATTATATAAATTAAACCCATGTGCTGCCTGGGTGTCAAGCACCGAACAAATATCGCATTTATACACACTTTGTGCTTTCAAATTCCATCAACCAAAGGGACTAGAATTGAGATATTTGATGTGCCCCCCTCCCCCACCGATTTCCATCCCTAAATTAAGGCACGTTTTCATAGACTGGAAGATGGCCAATTGGTTAGAAGTTCCTGTGAATAGTTTTCACAAATGGTTACTTCATCTAAACTCTGAGTTCGATTAGGTTTTTCCCCAGAATTAATTCTTTTATGTTTTAGCTTTTGTGTGAGGAAGTTCATAGAAGAAAATAGGGGCTGGGATAAAAAGTAAACTGTCAACATGTCATAAGAGTTTTCTCATTCAAAAGGCACATCCAGGCTGGGTAGGGCGGCTCACACCTGTAATCCCAGCACTCTGAGGCTGAGGTGGATGGATCACTTGAGCTCAGGAGTTCAAGACCAGCCTGAGCAAGATGAAGATCTCATCTCTACTAAAAATTGCTGGACATTGTAGTGGGCAACCTGTAGTCCCAGAATGCTGAGGCAACAAAATCGCTTGAGCCCAAGAGTTTGAGGTTGCTGTGAGCTATGAAGCCACAATACTCTACCCAGGGCCACACAGTGAGACTCGGTCTCAAAAACAAACAAACAAATAAACATCCCCCCGAAACAAAAGGTGCATCCCAAGTGTGCCTACAATCACAAAGAGGGAAAGATATTTGGAGTAGCCGCTGAGTATATGGGCTCTGTTCATTTGACTTTTCCAATCCTCAAGACTGTCATCTGTAAAATGGGATGGCAGAAGATCGAGTGGTATCATGTGCATGGTGGGTTTAGCCCCATGGGGGGCACACACTAAGGATGGAATAATAACTAGCAGCAATCAGTCTTTTCCAAATGCTCTATGATTATCTAAATTAAAATAACCCACTGTTTTCCATAAAGCAAGTACTTTGTTTCATTCTACAAGGTTGGACAATTAAGTCTGCCAGCTCATCCTAGAAAAGGTGCTATATACCTCACTGCTAAATATCACTGTACTCGCCAGATGGCCATGGGGAGTACTTCAAAGGTGACCCTAGTGATACACAGCAACGAGTTCATGGACTTCATTGTCGGACCCCCTAAATGATGCTCTAAAACACAAGACTAGAGTGAGGCACTTGCCTGGGATACAAAATGCTAAAATTCTCAGTAGAGATAAAGGGTATTTTAATATAACATTAAAAAAAAAATCACAAGAAGAAAAGAAATGTTGACCAAACAGGATCCAGTAATACAGCCCCGTGTGAAGAGGAGGAAAACCATGTTGTAAGGCAAAAAGGTCTCCTTGGTGAACTTGAACTTGAACTTGAACAAGGAATTGCGTGGACAGAAACCAAAAGATGGGTTTGTTTGTTTGTTTTTTTGCCTCTGGTTCTCTGCAGAATCTGGTACAGTTCTGAATGAAAGCACTTCCCTATCTAGGCTGTCTGCTAAGACTCTGAATTGTTGCAACCAGAAGACAGTCCTGACTGACCTAGATACCAGACACAGGCCGATCAACCCCAGCAGAGCAGGAGAAAGTCTCTTTAGAGGTGCTACGTACTGCCAAGTCTGACTCTTACAATCAAGATTGATTACAAACACCCAATTAACAGACATTTGGAACCTGATCCGAACACTAATTTTGTCTCTTGTTCTCTCAGCTTAATTATCAGCCTTGATGAATACTACCACTGCAATTAGTTAAGTTTATTTTTTAGGCTTCTTTACACGCACATATGTGTTTGTGTGTGTGCTTCTGCTAAAAGCGTGTGAGCATGCATGTAAGTATCAAGTTTTATGCTGGAAAGAAAGGGGAAGAGTGTGTGGCTGCCGCTGAAGGCATATGTCTCTCTTGGATCAATTCTTCAATGCCAGCTCCCCAAAGTGAAATCTGGTTGGAAATGCCAAGCACATGTTGATTCAATTTGATAAGATTTCAGCTAACCTTCTCCTTTAGCTCAGAAAGGTTGCTTCTTTCAAGTTGTAGAAATGTCTAACACGAAACAACTTTGTAATACTCAAAATTCATTAGGATCCAATGTGATTGTTTATACTAAACAATAATAGGGAAAATTAATTTTATTAAACACATGAGGTTCTGTTCAAATTCAATCAGTGCTAATGGGGAAAAAAATAATAAAAAAAAGAAAGTAGATAATTATCTGCCTGAGTAGTAACCCAGGATGCTGCTGGTGGCAGCAACAACGCTGGCCAGCAATTGCTCTGACAAGGGGTCATTCTCATCCACCCAGTAGGCTTTTAATGGAGTTGAGCTTGGTGGTGGCGCTTTCCACATTGTTCACATTGGGAAATCATCCAAGGTCAAAACCAGAAACGAAGAGATGAAGAAAAGTAAAGCGAAGGAGGCTTTTTATGAATTTTCCCAGCATATTAAAGCAGACCCCAGATTGAAAACTTTGTGTCCACTTTAATATAACTACAATGTGGAAAACAGAGGCAAGATACTTCTTCAGCAGCCACTGGGGAAGAAAAAAATTACAAAATGCATCAGTAGCACTTTTCTTTTTGATTAGAAAGGGGTATAGTACATGTTTTTCTATCTCTTCTCCAAAGACTGTCTACATCCAAAGGATAGTACTTACAGACTTCTAAGATTATAGTTTAGTTTTGTCTGATTTTTAAATTTATGAAAATGGAGTCATACATGTTGGGACAACATAATTGGACCCTTTAGGGTAAAAGTTAATGACCAAAAGTGGACATCAAAGGACTTCTAGGAAGCTGGAAGTGTCTTGTGTTCTGGACTGGTTATGTGGACGTGTTCACCTTGCAAAATTTTGTCAAATTTTGCACTTAGGTTGTATAGTTTTCTAAACACTTGTTATAATTTAACTAAAAGTATGAATACTTCTGTATTTCATACAGAAAATGGAGAAGTACTTTGGCTTAAATATCCACTGATTTCCATAAAACCAGGTCTTTGTTTTGGCTTAAGTGACACTTTTAGACACGAGACTAGAGGGAGACACTTACCCCATACACAAAAAGCCAAAAGTCTTAGTAAGTGAGATAAAGAGTATTTAAATGTAACATTTAAAAATAATTAATGCCAAAAAAAAAAAAAAAAAAATGGGTCATGCCGGGCTAAGCAACATAAGAAAAGAAAGAATCCAAACAGAAAACATTACTCAGAGAAATCAAAAAATGGAATTTACATTCTAAAAATTGTCAATAATGACCATTGTATAATTAAATCTGTAGGAATAATCGGCTTTGAGAAACTAAAGACAGATTCATTTTCATTCATCGAGTTCATGGTCTATGAGAATAAATGAGAATGGCAATGGCTCAAAGTTTGTAGTAACTTAGATAACATTAAAAGTAGCATTAGAGAAATGATGTGTGATTTATTCCTACCAAATCCCCAAACTTGACCCTTATCTATATTTAATTATGATTTCACTGTGATCAAACCTCATAGGAAGTTACAGAAGTGAAATATCCTTTCAATGCACTGAATTTGGAAAAACACACCTCTTGTTGGTTACAGAAAGAAGACATTGCAAATCTAAATTACAGAGAGAAAAGCATCTATGCTACGATATGAAACAGCCCTGTCAAATCGGGATTGCAGTCAGGATCTTGTCAGTAAGAAAACCACTACTGGGCTTTCTCTCCACAACACTACAACCTTTTCAGACTCTTTTCTGGAGCTTCACATTCATTTTCTTAATGTTTTTAACCCAACGTCTGTGAAACATTTATTGCTCCCCAGATGAAGACATCCGATCTGAATGTAACCACACACCTCTTTGCTCAGTGGTATTTGTCACAAACCATTATAAATTATCATGCTGATAGTTTGCATTGCTGGGAAACTGGAAAAGTTTCATAAATTCTAACTACCATATCAATGACATTCTTGTTTATTACACAGGTATAAAGTTTTATGAGATCCAAGATGTCTGCCTTACCACTGAAGAAAAGTTCAGTAGTGTGAGATCCAACTAGTTCAATGTCAAGACCAGACACCATTTACAATGTACAATGAACATTTCTTTTGGGGAACCCTCAGCCAGTCACTTTGTTACCTTCTTTTTGACTTGTAACTGTGCCTTGATCCTTCACAGGGGTGCAGGATTCTCCCGGTGCCAAAAGGAGAAATCATCCTTCTTTCCCTTCCTTCAACACTTTCTCTCAGAACATTCTCTGGAGTCCTCTCTTACATCAACATAACAATAAAGTCATGGGCACAGCCAGCTAGAAACTCAGCCTTATGTTAGCCCCACAGACCCTAGTCAACAGTTCTATCGATTGATTGATTTATACCACACCTTTTTCAATAAAAGAGTTCAGGGGTTTTAGTATTATGGTTTTGATGCATGTATGTAATGAAACGTGCTTCAAGTGTACCATAAACACAGATTGTTGCATTTTAAAACTACAGGGGACAACTCTTACATATATTTTCTCTAAGGAAGTATCCCTCCTTGACAGCTACTGTAAAAACTTAACATCAGTTTTGTAAAGTTTGATCTATAGTTTACTTAGGAACTGTGTCAATCTTAGTGCTATTCACATGAAAAGTTGTATACTGCATTAAGATTACTAAATGATTTTTTTACCCAATTATAAATAAAACAATAAAAATCTAAATAAAAAAAAATTCTTCCTACCACAACTATTTGGCTGGTCCATGAAATTACTTATCCATCCCTTCATCCTCCAAAAGAAAATTGCTTACTTGGGTCCCAAGGATGTTTCTCAATAAGCAAATGTTCTATGGCATTGATTTCCAGAAAATGGTGAATGTTGACGGTACAAATACTAACAATTTCAAGAGAGAATGAAGAGTGTATTATGTGTGAATCATCCCATTACTGGATCAATATATTCAGTTTGACACATGTTTAGTTTCATATTTCTAAATGTTCTAACAATCACTACGTTGTTAAAAGTATCACAATAATGATAACTTATTTGGAGGAACACTTTTAACTTTTCAAAGGGATTTCACATCTGCGCTTTCATTTTTTTCCTACTGGTAATCTTACAACATCACTACAGCACATATTTTTTACTGCCAATAGACAGATAATGTAGATAGAACAGAAAAAATATTAAATATCTCAAATAAAATGAAAAGTTTGTTCTTAATAGGAGTGACAATGAAGTGCTTATCAGCTCTCTGAATGTAGTTTACCATGCCTAGCTTTTCGTCACCTAAAATCTACTTTTGTAAATAGCCTACAAAAATTACAAAAAAAAAAAAAACCCCGAAAACAAAACTATGTTTTTAGTTATCTAATACAAACTTTGCGTCTATGAATTTGATCTTCAAAGATGGTCTAGTATTTTCCATTTTTTTCCTAGGGAATTCAAATCACTCATAAATTTTAAAGTGTGGATTCTTCTCATTATCTTTACAAAAACAGGTAATTATTGTGCTACCCTTGTAGAATAACAACTGCAACCTTTGTAATGACCAGGAGTCGGATGGATCAGCCTGGAAAGATAGCAAAGGCAGTGTCCTAAGTAGATCTTACATCTTTCTGGAATTTTTCATTGATAAAAAGATCAGATAACAGCACTTCAAAACGTGGCACAAAGACATTTCCCATTTTCTAACCTCCACTGACTTTGTCAAGCTAAACATACCAGCCTTGCAATGCTGGCCAGGAGAAGTCTCCTTCACAGAGAGCAAAGTCTCAGGTAAGACATTTGAGAGATCACCTTACTCTAGACTATAGAGTCTATAGCATTTAACAAACAAACACCTTGACATCATTAAGATTATTATAGAAACAATCTTCTTGGCCATGTCAGTTTCCTGAATACCTTGGTAATACCACTAAAATTGTCACTTCCTATAAATTAGAAACATCTTCTATCCTATCTTTAAAGAAGGAAACCAGCTAAAGAGGTGCTCCTATCATTTCACCAATCCTAACGTCACAAATAATTATTTAAGGTTTATAGTGCACCAGACAGTGTTGTAAGCACTTTACACATATAACTGGTTCAACTGGCTGCCCTTCTTAAACTTCTGTTCCAGCTGCACACCAGAGCTGCCTTGCACCAGCTCCTAAGAACCAATCCTGCACATCTCTTTGCAAGTTTGTGCATAGTGACATCACATGAGTAGTTGGAACTTGGCCATGGCGGTGATATTTACACCATGGAAATTAGCAAATACTACAAATCAGGACTTGGCCCACCACCAGCTCCCCAGTCAGTTGTTGAACATTTACCAGTACACCATTGCTAGTAACTCGTGACTATTCTGAATTCTTTAACTATTACATTAAACATATACATAGCTACAATTTCCAGATCAGGAATCAGTAAACATGAGTTTATGGAATTCTAATTGCACTTTATTTTTCGGAATAATGTGACTGCTTGAGTATGTTTTGCCAGAGTTTCTTAAAAATATCTCCTATAGCAATTTTAGCATTGTCAAAAGGCAGTGATAATAATTAAATTAAATCAAATAGAAAACAAGTCTCCAGATGGTCTAGAACAGTGACTGACACTATAAAAACCACCATAAAGAATGTTAGTAAGGAGGAGGAGGAGGAGCAGGAGAGGAAGAGGAAAAGGAAGGAGAAAAAGAAAGGAAAGCCCACAATGAACTCCCTGTTTCCTAGCAGTCACGGGGACACTTTAATGGAAACCTTCACACAAGATTAAAAGTCAATGCCCTAAAACACATTCCTGAATCACAGAGCAAAGATTAAACTGGAACTGGCATAATTTTATTGCATTGTAATATATGCTGATTATTAGGCAACTGATTATCAGTCTATGAATTTATGCTAATTCTCTAGGCACCAAAATGTTGAATTAACCAGATGACCTCATTTCCCTGACAATGAAAAGCTAGTCTACTGCACCAATTTCAACAGGTTGTTGAGCACTTCCCTAAAAGAAATAAGTGTGCACAAATAGACTATCTTCAATTATAAATATACTTGCAAAATAATGTTTAGGTCCCACGGAAGTGGTAGCCTACAGATAATTGTATGCAGTTATATTAAACTGACTCATTTTAAAACTTGGGGAAAATATCCATCCCTAAGAAACCATCAAAAATAGATTTAAATATGTTATTTGCCTTTTATAAAACTATTTGTATATATAAATTTAATCGAAGATCGATATTCAGTTTCACTGCAACATGCAATGTGAAAATATACTTTCCAAACACCATTTCTTTCAAATAAAGCAAGGAAATGTAATTTAGGCCATCTCTATAACTGCTTCATAATAATGAATCTGGCATAAATTGATGCTTAATAACTTAACAATAGAAGGAGATAGCAATACGAAAGCAGATAGATGAAACACTGATTTATATTTGAGTTCCCAATGTATTCATTGTGCCGTAACAATTCTTTTCTACCATCTTTCATAAAAGTCTTTTAATCAGTATTCTACCGTAAAAAACCCTCTCATCTGACTTGCCCAACAAGGCTTGTTTTTATTCAATGATAATTTGCTTTTACCCTGTCAAAGTCTCTGTGATGAATACAGTTCTTAAAACAGAAAATGTAGCACAGATTTGGTTCAAAATATCCAATTTCACTATCTGGGCATGGAATGCATGTTAGTGACTCTGTTTATTTTATTTTATTTTTTTGTTTTATTTATTTATTTTTTTTTAGAGACAGAGTTTCACTTTATTGCCCTCGGTAGAGTGCCGTGGCGTCACACAGCTCACAGCAACCTCCAACTCCTGGGCTTAGGTGATTCTCCTGTTTATTTAATACAAATGCAAGTGAGAATTTTCATTTCTAGGGTCTTCCCCTTTCTAAGAAAGAAGAAAGAAACATACATACTATATGAATGTCTTAACAAAAAAAAAGAGTTCCAAACCCAAAAGTGTTAACAGGAAAGAGTATGAGAGGTTATACATTTAAATATAATCTTCCTGGTTTGGGGGAACTCAGAAATCACTTAATGTAATTTAATTTCCATACCATTGACATATGATCTGGCAGAGATTGGAATCCCTCCTGGATCCATTTATAATCCACATTGAACACACGCCTTTCCCCCATAGACAGGCGTGACCACTAGATGGTGCTGTGGTGCCCTGTTCAGATACATTCCCACTTACTTGCAGTCTCTGTCCTCCAAATCAAAGTGAGGGTTGAAGTTGATCATAATTCTCTGGGATGGATCCGGAGCCCGAATCAGCCACTCACATTTTTCACTTGGGTGATAAGAATGAGGATAACCAGGAGACGTAAGGTACCCGGGGTTTTCAATCTTTATAGTATCGCCACATTTATCTGCAATAATAATAATAAAGATGTTAGTAGATCTTTCCCTGACAACCTGTTAGGTTTTCCAGCTCTCTCTCTATAAATTACAGGTGATTAAACATTTCTCAACTTTTTAAGGGAAACTCCAAGAGGTCCCCACAAGTCCCTCATGTGGCACTGAGAGAAAAACTACCCTCCCCCCCCAGAAAATAACTTTCTTTGAAAGCTGGCTCAGGGAGGCCAGCTGAGATTTGAGATGACTCTTCCCCCACCCGCCAAAGTTCCTTCCCAAGAAAAAGGTCTTCTAGCATTAAAAACATTAAATCCCTCAATTGATGTTAACATGGTCCCTTGGGAGCTTCTGCTAGACTTAATTATCCCCCAAGAAGTGTAATCACATTAAGTAGCAAGTTCTAAGTAGAAAGTGACAGAAAGAAGCTGTTGGACCCCTTGTGTTGCTTTTTGATGATAAGCCTGGTCTATGTCATTGATCAGTGGGGATTGTCTTTGATTGGCTTAAAGCCAAACTTTTTTTTTTGTCTTTGTTTTATCTGCCCGTAAATCTAAGTGATTTTGAGTTATCTCTGCTCTTGAGATCCAGATCAACAGAGAACAAAGTATATTTGGTGAAGCAGAAATAATTCTGCTTTACTTCTGCAAGTAGAGTTGCTCAGGCTTAGAGATCAGATCAAAGCAACAGTGCAGAAAGAAAAGTAAACAGCCACATGGCATTAATTCTAATGATCTAAATGTTGGGTGAAAAATAGCCCACCACACAGATCTGGGTATCACATATGGGCGAGCCCATTCTCACATTCTGAGAAAGATAACCTAACTAGTTTTGAGCTGTCCCCCCACCTCTAAAAAAAGGCTGAAGTGAGTCACTGAGAGCCAAACAAACCAGTCTCTGGCTGCTTTATTGTTCAGCATAGATTCTCATCGTCACTTTTTATGATGGATTTTATACTGGAGAGCTCCAGTCTGAAATGCTGCCACATTTATTGATGCTTAATTTGGGGCAATAAAAATTTGGTGCATAAACTATGTAAGAGGAACAGGTATGAAAGCAGTGAAATATGTAAGCCTATCAATCACAAATTTTCAGTAATGGTATATATAGATTTTAATATTGCATCTAATAGATTCCCTGTGGAAAGAGAATAGCATTCTTTGCTCTCAGCACGAATTTATAAATCCACAGAATTTTATTACAGGAAAACCAGGTCAAATGGAAATGAAAGATGAAGTGTACATCAAAAATGCATAAAGCTACATGCATTACAGAAATCATTTCCCATAAATTAAAAAGAAGACCATATAGATTGTATTGGGTTTTTTTTTTTTTTTTCAAATTTTTAGATGTTTTCTAACTGTTTCTTGGGCCAGTGGTAGTTTTATACTGTTTCCTTTGCACTGGCTTATAAAAGCTTAAGGTTTGCCAAGAAGAAATGATATTGCAAC
This sequence comes from Nycticebus coucang, assembly GCF_027406575.1. Lineage (NCBI taxonomy): Eukaryota > Metazoa > Chordata > Mammalia > Primates > Lorisidae > Nycticebus > Nycticebus coucang. The sequence continues at coordinate 42,737,793 of NC_069799.1, read as the reverse complement.
CAGAGTTCAAAATCTTAGCTAATGATCATATTGGACTCTGTTAATGTGATTCTACTGAGACTCATGCCTTATTTTAAATGTACAGAAAACTTGGAAAGTGACCTGGTCTCATTAAGTCTCTTCCAGCTCTGGACAAACATCATGGCAGTGTCTGGCATCTGTTAGAGGAGTGAAATAAAACAGCACTGGGGCTAGTCACTTGACAGAGTCACTTCAGAAGACATTTAGGTGGACTTGGTACCACACCAGAGCTCTTTAATCTGTGACTTCTGAGAAAGTGACAGTGTAATAAGATAATGTGAACTGCTAGGCTCCCTGGCTCTGTTAAATCTCTCTAACAGTTGATTAGGAAAGAGCAATTTCTAATGACTCTGGACCATTAGTCCTAAATAAGGTTAATGAATTAATTTAGCAGACACTGGTACTTGGAGGCGGTGGACATGACTTTAAGAGGTCTGCCTAGTTACAGAGGCATTTACTGGCTCTGGTCACTTCAAGCATAGCAACATGGCTTTACCTCGTTAACATCATCAACCAAAGCTCAGATTCTCAGCATTCCCCAGATTTCTACTAAGGAAATGAAGAAATGTGTGTGTGTGTGTGTGTGTGTGTGTATAGCATGTCTGTGTATATGCGTATATTATATGGGCATATAATACATCATATGTATCTGAGGAGTTTACAATCTAATGTCTGAAAGCCCGTGTACGGGTTTCAAATCCATTCTGTGAACTCCCCTACTCTGGATTTAAACTCAGGAGTTGTGGAAGACAGAGGGTTACTGCAATTTCTAAAGTCTGACCACTTGAGCTCTTTCAGTTGGAAGAGAATGCTATTCCAGTCCCTGCCGGAGTATAGAAAGATGTCACCAACCCAGGTTCATTAATAAACTGAACTCTGCATTCACAGTTCTGTGTCTGGGCTCTGCTTCCCTGCCAGACAGCAGAAAGATGCCATCAACTCGGGTTCATTAATAAGTTGAACTCCACATTCAACGATTTTTTCTCCTATGTTTTGCTGCTGAGTGTATCTTTTAGAGAACACTGCCTGGTAGCTATTGGGGAGGAAAAAAATCTGTTGCTTAAATCATAAAGCTTTGAAGCATATTAGAGAGATTAACTTCCATCATAAAGAGGTGATTTAAATTCCTGTTGGTATGAACCCCTGTACTTGTGGTTTCTTATTAAAACAATCTACCACAGTAAGTAGGGGATGTTCTTTTCTCCTAATTACTTTGATTGAAATCTAAGCCAGACAAAAGTAAATATTTGATCATTAGTTAATAACAATTGATGGTGACTTACTGTAAAGCTAATTGCATACCCTGGCCATCTACTTTACAGCGTGAAGTTAAACATGCCTACAGACCAGATCACATTTTATAACACATTATTTAGGTTACATGGTACTGTTTATGTGCCAGAACAGTTTTTTATTTACTTAACAGTGAGTGGTTTTAAAAGCTAAGTGGAAGCTGCAACTGGGTTAGGGATTTTCAGATATCTGGGTCCCTGTATTGACACTAGGCAACTTTCATTCATACTCCAGATGGATCAGGGACGATTTACAAAGGCGGGGGAGGGCGGAACAGCAGCCACAAACCGCTATCTCTCTTGCAGTCACCCACCAGTGGAAACGGTGTAGGGGAGCTGCGAGTTGAACCAGGAAGTAAGTTCTCCCAGTAAAGTGTTCATTAACTTTCAACAGCCATCAGATTTTTGAAAGGGAGTCCTACCTAATTGCCTTTGGGAGGAAACATTATTAAGATAATTGGTGTGCTGATCTGGGAAGGTAGGCAGCTCAGCCTCGTAACTGAGGCAGGAAAAGCCCCTCAAACCAAACTACCAAGTTCAGAAGGGGGCCCAAAGATCTAAAAGCCTCCTGCCCTAAGCCGACTGATTTTATTTCCTTATTTCTTCTCCCAGATAAAAGTTTCCTTCGCCGGGGAGGTCGGGTTACTCCCGGGCTCCCCCGGCAGCTCCGCGCGAGCCCCGGCGGTCGGGGCGGGAAGTGGAGCCGCTGCAGGACGCGGGCAGCCGGAGCCCCGGGGCTAAGCGCTGTCACCCGCGCCTCCGCCTGTCACTTACCGTTGCGAAAAGCGCCGGCTAGGGCGAGGGCGAGGGCCAGCGCGGCGCAGAGGAGCGGCAGCTCCCTCTCCATTCTCCCTTCGCCAGGTCCCCAGGCAGACGCGGGAGAACGAGGTCGTGCGGAAAGGAAATACAGCAAGGAAAGGGGAATCTAAACAATCCCAAGCGCTCCAACTCCGCCTAGAGCTGTAAAATCCTCAGTCCTCCTCGGAGAAAGGAAAGCAGGGAAGCAGTGCCTTGATCCGAGAGAAACGCTTCTCTTTTTGTGTCTCAAGTCGCCTGCATCCTGTCATTTAGCTCCGGTTTCCTCTCCCTTTTCCCACACTTGTTCTTCTTCCAGGAGCCACTGCCCGGGCCATGTCTCAAAAAAGGGTGGGGGGAGGAAAGAAGGGGGAGAGGGAGGAGGGAGGGAGGGCAACACGCACTAAAGCCAATTTCCAGGAAGAAAAAAAAATCCGGCTTGTTTCTGGACCCGTTGGAGCCGAGGAGCTGGCGCCCAGGGGAGGTCCGGGTGTCTGCGGGAAGGAATGGAGCGAGCAATGAAAAGATGAGCGCGAGGCAGAGGAGTTTCACCAAGTGCACCCCCGCCTCCCCACCTCCTCCGGCCTCCCCCACCCTCTGGAGCCCTTCCCTCGCTTCCTCCCTCCCCTCTCAGCGCACAGGCTCGCTGGTGATTGCCTGACACGAGACAGGGAGGAACAAGTTTCCCTCCGAGAGCTTTCCCAGTCCGTCGGTCTGTCTCTCTCTCTCGGAGGCCCTGCTGGGATCTCCACGCGAGGAAAGGCGCTGGAGGTCTGCGCCCAGGGCGCGTGGGGTGCGTCTTGGAGGACAGAGCGTTCGGGTCTGTGCCAGCCTCAGGGTCTGGCTAGCCCACCTCTGGTTGCTGGCTATGGGGCCCCAGGGGGGACAACTAGGCAGCTCCGGGAGGCGAGGATCTCCACCGCTGCTGAGTGCGGAGCGCCCGGGAGGTGGCGGTTGCTTCTCGCCACTTCAAATCCCCGGCGGGCCGGTGCCCAGTGGCGGCAAGAAGCGTGGTTATCACCCTCTGCCACTCCCCACCGTGCCAACCCGAGACCTGTGACAGGGACCAGCTGGGCGTCCCTGGACGCCCCAGGCAGGGGCTGGAGGGCCAGGGGGAGAAAGCTGGACTGGAGTGGGAGACCTAGGGCACAGACGGACTAGGGGCAGCAGTGTCTCTGCCGTGTAAATCACAGGCCGGCGAGGCTGGGCTGCAGCCCCACATGACCTCCCTGGCCAGCACCACGGCGCGTGGCTGCGGGTCGCGCCCGGGTGCCCTCCACGCGCGCACCGTGGGCATTATTGTTCGCAGAGATTTGGTGCCCTTTCTTCTGGGGCAGAAGGGAGCCGGAGGCGCAGCGCCTTCCAAGCTAGGGGGCAGCCTCCACCCGACCCCGCTCAGCTCTGTCTCTGGCCCAGGTGCTGGGGAGGGGATGGAAAATGAGGGGTCGGGTGGCCCCAGTTTGTGTGCATCCCCCGGGAGGGGGAAGAATGGCGGGGGAGGGGATGCTGAGTGCAGGGCGCTCGCACTGGCCGCTCCCAACAACCTGCGATTGTGCACGTGTCCTGGAGCTCATGCCCACCCCACTGACCAGGGCGGCGCGTCCTTAGCCCCAAGTGTGGTCCGCAAGGGCTTTCTGAGAACTGCTGCAGGAGGCGTGTAGGGACACCAAGAACAAGGACATTTCAGGGAACAAACAGGTCGCGGCCACTGACCGGGCCCTGGGGAGGGGCCAAATGCCCACGGACCACCTGCCAAGGAGTTCGTGGGGAAGGTGAAAAGGTCACACACCTCTTGGGAATTAGCGTTTGCATATGCACCGCCAAAGCACAGCCTGATTCCTACCTGGCGCAAAGAGCTGGCACAGGAGAGTTAGGAATGTTGGCAAGAAGACTTGGTCAAAGATTTTGGCTGAAGAACTAGCGGCGGGCAGGGAGAAAGACCGCCGCCCAGGGCACGCGGGCCCCAAGCAAGGGGTCGGCGCTCTGGGGTCGCGGCTGGGCGCGGTGACGCGCGCCCCTGGGGTGCATACGGACCCTGGGCAGTGCCGAGGTGCACCCCCGGGGCCCGCAGTCGTCACCCTCTTGCTGCAGGCAAGGCTTCCTTTTCTCCTGCCCCCACCCCTGGACCCCGCGCCGCCGAGCTGGAGAGCCGATCCCGTGGGCACCACCAGCCTGCCCTGCCCCGGAGCGCTTCCCTGTTCTCTCCAGCTTCTTTTTTCTCTGTTCATGGACCTCTGGGAGGCGCAGGGTGGGAAGGAGACATAAAAGCCCGGGAGTCCGATGCCTGGGTAAGGCTGAAGGAGCGGTTGGGGGCTGGGGTCAGGCAGGAGGAGAGGAGGGGGCGCCGGCCGCGCCCAGCGCAGACCCAGGGGAGCGATCGCAGCCAAGCAGAGCCGGGGCTCCGGGCTACTACCCGCGCGGCCCCTCCCCCGGCTCAGCCCTCCCAGCTGCGCGGCGCGAGCGGCATCATCAGATTTAGGGTGACCCCGAGCGACCTCCGTCCAAGGCTCGGAGGGAGAGGCGCCTTTCCGGACCTGGCAAGTTGACAGAAAAGGGGAACAGGGCGGGAGCGGTGGCCGGGCCGCCAGAGTCACGGATTCCCGCCTGCTTCCTAGTGGGAAGCGGCAGCCGCGCTTGCTCCGGGGCGCCCGCTGTGACCGCTCTGCGCCTGGGCGGGGTGAGCGAGGGGGCACACGCGGGAGACTTGAGCTGTGTTGTTTTTAGAAAACTGCCGCCAATCTCTCTTCCCCTTTCCCTGCTGAGTGTGCATTTCCCAGCCTAGAACCTCCAGGCCGACAAATAAAGCCACCGGATCGAGCACTCAGCGAGGGACCGCCCCCGGCCTGACCCGGTTCCCTCTGGCTCTCTCTTGCCTCTGCTCGCGGAAGGACTCCGGCGGCGGCTCCGCGCGCAGAAAACGCAAGGCTGCTTTCTTGCTCACTCACTGAGCACTTTGGCCGGGTTTCTCCAACCAACTAATAAGGCATGCCCTAGGTACTCAGAGGGAAATTCCATGTTTAAGCTATGCCTCTGATTTTCCTGGTCTTAGCTGATCTGAGGCTTCCCAGATTTTCTCTTTCCGTGCACAGTACTGGGTAATGGAGTCCTACCGCACGGATTGATAATTGCTGGCTAGCGGGCTGGTAAGAGCAAATTGTCCTTGCTAACAACCTCTTTCCCTTGCTGTCGGATTCCACTAAGTGGTGAATAGGGTCAGTTTTAGATTTCTGCAATTCCCCAGTCAGGGACACAGACCGACTTTCCATGAGAATTAAGTGATGGGCAGAGGGAGAACTCAGCCATGTTCCTAGGTTGATTTTATTTTTGGTCTCATGGACCCATCTCTCCTGACACCACAAATCCCCAGAATGGACAGGACCCAGTTCCAGGAAAGGGAAGACTCCTCTACCACCCTCCTCCCAGAATGCCCTGTAGGGGCAGTGTTTGGACAATGCCCAGCTGCTTGGACTCCCACTGGGCTTCTGCAGAGGTCAGGCCCTCAGCTAGGACTCCCAAGCCCGGCTGGAACCAGGCTGGAACCACAGCCCATCATTAAGAAGAGACCGAATGGGTAAATGCTGGTTCCTTTCATCAAGCTCTCTGAATTTGTCAGAATAAGGTGAAATCAATTGCTCCGGGAAGGCCCTTTGAGCCACTAACTTCCTCTCAGAGTACTTCAGATTGATACAGTAAGGAGATTCAGGTTGGTAGTTCAAAACTATATCCAGTCTAGTCAAGTTTATTTTATTTTATTTTTTACAACATAAAACCCATATATTTCAGAAAAGCAATAAAACACCGTATTTTTAGTAGGAACTAACCCACATTTGAAATATAAGAACAGATGAAGTGTAACTGGAAAAAGAGGAAAAGTTGGAATTTAAACAAACTAGTATTTAAAAATAATGCTATTAAAAATGACACTTTTGTCAAATGACTTTATGATGCAAGAGGTGTCTCTGAGACCCCATTTGTAGCTGTCCCCTTAATTTGCCCTGGTAGAGAAGGAAAACATTAAACAAAGGAATCTTTACTTTCTGATCCTTCGTTTTCAGCCTTTTAAAAGTTACCTTGAAAAATTCTTCAAATATTGGAGAAAAGAATATCACCTAAGATCTTAAAACAAACTTAAAATGTGAAATTTCTGTAATGCAGCACAAGTAACAACAAACAAGATGAAAGATCATGCTGAATTTTTAATCATGTTGGTAGATGCAAAATGTTCTCTGGCGCTAGAAGTTGGGACTAGAATTTGGAAACCATGTTAATTTGTCTGAAAGGATAATCTTAGATTATACTACCTTTGTTGGGTTACTTTCAAAATTAAAATAATAACCAACAGCAACACTCATGACATTAAAAAGAAATCATTAGAGGGAACTTAATTCAAAAGTTCAAAAGAACTATTTTAAATAGGGCATTTAAAATATATATATTTTTAAAATTATATTTAAATATATATTTATTATATATATTTTATATATTTGTTATATATATTTATTATTATTATTATATTTTTTTTTTTTTGCAGTTTTTGGCCGGGGCTGGGTTTGAACCCGCCACCTCCGGCATATGGAGCCAGCGCCCTTTTCCTTTGAGCCACATGCACTGCCCTTATTATATATATTTTTTAATGGGGAAATGACTGTCTCTTAAATTTAACCATAGTTTTATGTAAATAAGGACGTAAAAATTTAAGGAATTTTGAAAGAAATCACTAAAAAATGATTTTTAAATTATCAAACGAAGACCACAAAAACAGTTAAGAATTGTTGAATTTATGCTAAAAGAATTTTATTTCCTATTTTTATTAGATGAGTCTTGCTGTTGCATGTGGAATGAGTTCTGAGTGTGGTAAGGGAGGAAGGGGAGAGAATAAAGTAACTTTAACAGACTCTAACAAGAGCTTAAACAAAGATCATGCAATGGAGATTGAAAAAGATGGATCCCAATTTGGAAACAACCTTAATGTCCTCCAACCCAGGAATGGATTAACAAGCTGTGGTATAGGAATACCACAGAATACTATTCAGCCATTAGAAAGATGGAGACTTTACATCTTTTGTATTAACTTGGATGGAGTTGGAACACATTCTCCTTGGTAAAGTATCACAAGAATGGAGAAGCAAGAATCTAATGTACTCAATTCTAATATGAAGCAGTAGAGGATCTAATACATGCCCACATAAGAGAAAAACTCAAATCAATTTCAGGGTGGGGGGAACAAGCGGGAATGAAAAAATAATTTTATGGTTGGGGGGCTCACCACAACATGAGGAGCTGTATTAAAAGGTCACGGCATTAGGAAGGTTGAGAACCACGGCTCTAAGAGCTGCTTTATCCACAGGTGGACAAACTGAGGTACACTGAAAATTCAAATGTGGCAGCAATTCTGTGATGGAATCAAATATGGGAACTGGATATTTTGCACTCAGGTTTGTATCTTAAAGAAGGTAGAAGTAAAACTTTATAATAAAGATACGCTAAATAGCATAATTGGTGTATTTTTTTGGGAATTCGCAGTAATTTCCATTAGTGTATATTTTATGAGGTCAAATGGCTTCTTTAACTTCAGACTGTGCCACTGTGTCTAGCCTGGTGTGCAAAGGCACATCCCTCCACTGTAGTTCTTTTTCTGAATTTTTAAACCCCTATGTGATTTTACAGATTTAGTAATTATATTGGGACACAGACAGGCTAATGTATCAGAATTGAACTCATACTCAAACTTACTCAGCCATACTCAAAGTTGTCTGCCAAATTGTCTGCCAAAGCAAACTCTCATCTCATTGATTGTTAAAATTCCCGGGACCCTGGTCTGAGAATGCTTTGGGTTTCCAAACAGTTATCTGTCTTAGGTAGATCAACTCTGATATCTATGTATTTGATATTAATCCTGATTGTGTCAAGTACATGTTTTTTATTATGTATAAGACAGAAACTTTGTTGTCACATGTAAGAGGAAACATCTCATAAATACCAGCACGTATGTATGAGAGTGAGTGGTAATCAGGATTTCTCAGTTGCATATCCAGAAACACAATCTGGATTCATTTAAACAAAAAAAGTGATTTAGTGGTCATCACTGGGAAATCAGGGAGCAGACCTTGCTCTGGGCATAGCTGGAGCTAAGGCTTTTATTGATGCCAATTAGTAACAAGGCGCCTGTGTTTTCATCTGAGCTGGCTTCATCTCAAGCAAGCACATTCCAGGCAGTGTCACGGTGGTAATGACAGCTCCCTGCTTAAGTGGTCTTTCAAAGTCATGATCACAGATCCTTCGATTTGGGGGCAGGGTGCTTTTTCCCACAGAGTGTATAATTATCATAAATAAAATTCTGATTCCCTCCGGTTGGATTATGTACCCATTCCAGTCAGTTGTCAAGGGAGATGGGTGACTCTTATTAGTCTACCCTGGCTCTGGGCATGAGGATGCATGGAAGACAGTGCAGAGAGGCAATCTCCAAGAAGACAGGAGAGTCTCTGGATTCTGTGGTTGGAATAAAGGGCAAGGGATGCCAGGCTGTCATTGGGCACAGGCCTCTGCTGCTCAGCAGCCCACTCCTGTTGTCATTGTTAGTTTTTTTCAAGTGAGAGCACAGTTGACCCTTGAACACCACAGGGATTAGGGTGTCCACCCCAACTCGGTCAAAAATGCACATACAATTTTTGACTCCCTAATACATAGCCACTAATAGCCTACCGTTGACTGGAAGCCTTACCAGTAACATAAACAGTCGGTTAGCATACATTCTGTATATACATTGTATAACGTGTTCTTACAATAAAGTAAGCTAGAGGATAGAAAATGTTATTGAGAAAATCGTAAGGGAGAGAAAATCTATTTACTGTTCATGAAGGGGAAGTGCATCATCAGAAAGGTCTTCATCCTCATTGTCTTCCAGTTGAGCAGCTAAGGAGGAGGGTGAAGAGGGGTGGGTCTTGCTGCCTCAGGGGTAGCAGAGATGCCAAAAAAAAAAAAAATCCACGTTTAAGTTCAAACCCATGTTCTTTAAGGGCCCACTGTGTATGAGACTTTTCGGTTCTTGGTTTTTATTATAGTTGTTGTCTAGGGTGTTGTAGTTATTTTGTTTTGCTTTGTTTTTAGGGTTTTATCTGAATATCCAGGTATGGCAAGATAACATAAATCTGTGATTTTTTACTTGAAAATTTGAGGTCAGGGCGGGCACAGTGGCCTCTAATCCTAGCACTTTAGGAGGCCAAGGTGGGAGGATGGCTTGAGCCCAGGAGTTCAAGACCAGCCTGAGCAAGAGCCAGACCTCATCTCTACTAAAAATAGAAAAATTAGTCAGGCATTGTGGTGGGCACCTGTAGTCCCATATACTCTGGAGGCTGAGGCAAGAGGATTGCTTGGACCTGGAAGTTTGAGGTTGCTGTGAGCTAGGCTGAGGCCATGGCACTCTACCTTGGGTGACAGAGTGAGATTGTGTCTCAAAAAAAAAAAAAGAAAGAAAAGAAAAAGAAAAAGAAAAAAATTCACACTCATACTTTAGTCAGGGTCAGTAAAACTCCAAAGAAGGTGAAGGAGTGAATTTTTAACTCTGTTTCCTTTTGGGTGGATGGCTCAGATTTGTGTCCTCTCCTTACCATTTCCTCATAAGGGCCTTCAAAAAAATATATTAGTGGCAGAGAAGGATACTTACCCCAGAGAATGGTGAGATTTCAGGCACCACTCTTAGCCAAGTGGAGGTTTTCAGAGGCAAGGAACCTTCCAAAATACCTTCCTTCATGAGGATACTGAATAAAGAACCTTTGCATACTGGTATCAGATCATACTACTGGGTTCAAATGTTTTAAGCTGCCTTTCAGAAGGAAATGGGAACATATTTACCCTGGGGAGTCTGCCATGAAGAAAGGCCTAAGAATCACTTGTAAGTTAAGTTTTCTTCAACAAAGGAAAAAATTTTAAGGGATCTTGATTGGTGGATTCCAGGTGTGAAATTTGCAATGTAACAGCAATAGCATCATGAAAAAAAAGGCCTGGAACAGTCTGTTCTGCAAACCTGGAGTGGTATGTTTTTTTTTTTTTTTCCTCAGGTATGTTAAGACTCTTGAAACAAAAGAATTAGTTAACTATATTGAGATATATTTGGAGCAGGCCCACAGGCGTCTGTGGTATCAGTTTATTCTTTTACAAAATGTTATCTTTCTGGCTTGGCGCCTATACCTCAATCAGGTAAGGCACCAGCCACATACACCAGAGCTGGCGGGTTTGAATGCAGCCTGGGCCTGCCAAACAACAACAATGGCAACCTCAACCAAAAAATAGCCAGGCGTTGTGGCAGGTGCCTATAGTCCCAGCTACTTGGAAGGCTGAGGCAAGAGAATCTCTTAAGCCCAAGAGTTGGAGGTTGCTGTGAGCTATAATGCCACGGCACTCTACCCAGGGTGACAGCTTGAGGCTCTGTCTCAAAAAAAAAAAAAAAGTTACCTTTCTAAAATTTTTTAAAGTATACACTCACATGGGGATGGAAAGGACATCAAGGAGAATTTCACCTATTAAAATGTACAGCAGAGGGCCAGGCACAGTGGCTCACACCTGTAATCCTAGCACTCTGGGAGGCCAAGGCATGAGGATTGCTTGAGCTCAGGAGTTCAAGACCAGCCTGAGCCAGAGTGAGACCCCCATCTCTAGTCAAAGTAGAAAAATTAGCCGGGCATTGTGGCGGGAACCTGTAGTCTCAGTCACTCTACTCCTACTTGGGAAGCTGAGGCAGGAGGATTGCTGGATGTTATCACCCCACAGCACTCTACCCAGGGTGACAGAGAGACTCTGTCAAAGAAAGAAAGAAAGAAGAGAGGGAGGGAGGGAAGGAAGGAAGGGAAAAAAAGAGAAGAAAGAAAGGAAAAAGAAAGAAAGAGAAAATGTGCAGAAAGCAGAACTGGGAGCCCCGTCTCTGCTCTGTGTACTCTTGGAGTAATTCTGAATGTTGCTTTGTCACATTTTCCTCTACCTTGGACTTGAGCTTTCTCTCTGGACAGTGGCTATAAACTCTAGCCCTGCCCCAACATGGCTCCCAGGGAAGAAGGTCTGGGCTGTTGGAAGTAGAACTTTCATGGGAAACTTCTTTATCTTGCTGGAAGGCCTAATCCTTAAGTGTCTACCTGTGACCAGGTGTCACTCCCACAGCTACTCATTTCTACCAGCAGACCCCCTTGTGGCTTTTGTCTGACCTGTGTCCAGTTTGCTCCTCCCGGGATAGTCACTTTCTAGGAGAGCCTGACCAGGAAAATAGTCAGGTGCAGGTGGGTCGGTCAGGGAAGACACAGAGGGGACAGCTCCGTGAAATAACAGGGTGGAGTAACACACACGTGAATAACACACACGGGAAATAACGAGTGGTGTAACACACACATGAATATCATATGTGAAATAATAGGTGGCATAACACACGTGAATAACACACAGGAAATAACAGGGGTGGTGTAACACACAGGTGAATAACACACACGGGAAATAATGGGTGGTGTAACACACATGCGAATAACACACATGTGGAGTAACAGGGGTGGTGTAACCTACATGCAAATAACCCATGAGAAATAACAGGGGTGGTATATTACTCACAGACCGCAGGAGAGGAGGGCAGCATGCCCCTAAGTGGGGAGCTGTCTGGGGCACATTCTCAGACAGTGAGTGGGGAGAAAGAGAGAGAGAGGGAGAAGGACCCATGCACCAAAGTTTTATTGGGCTTCAGGGTGTAACCCAAGCACCTTTCCCTCAGGGAGGTCTAATCCGTGGGTTTAGAGCAAGTGAGCAGGAGCTTGGTTGAGTCCTGCTGTGACTGAGCGGTGATCACTATGACATCATATCTGAGAGGTCCCCATGGGGCTGAGTCCCACTGTGACTGAGCGGTGGTCACTATGGCATTGCATGTATGAAGTCCGTGTGAGGTGTGGGGCGGAGACCCACTGTAACTGAGGGGTGGTTACTGTGGCATTGTATCTGTGAGGTCCGTGTGGGGGGTGGGGCTGAGTCCCACTGTGACTGAGTGGTGGTCACTATGGCATTCTATCTGTGAAGTCTGTGTGGTGTGGGGCTGAGTCTCACTGTGACTGAGCGGTGGTCACTGTGGCTTCACATCTGTGAGGCCCGTGGAGGTGCGGACCAGAGTTCCACTGTGACTGAGTGGTGGTCACTATGGCATGGTATCTGTGAGGTCCGTGTGGGGTGCAGGGCTAAGTCCCACTGTGACTGAGCGGTGGTCACTATGGCATCGTATCTGTGAGGTCCATGTGGGGTGTGGGGATGAGTCCCACTGTGACTGAACCATGATCACTGTGGCATCGTATCTGTGAGGTCTGTGTGGGCTGTGGGGCTGAGTCTCACTGTGACTGAGCAGTGTTCACTATGGCATCCTATCTCTGAGGTTTGTGTGGGGTGTGGGGCTGAGTCCCACTATGACTGAGCCATGATCACTGTGACATTGTATCTGTGAGGTCCGTGTTGGTTGTGGGGCTGAGCCCCATAGTGACTGAGTGGTGATCAGTGTGCATCCTATCTGTGAGGTCTGTGTGTGCGGTGTGGGGCCAAATTCCACTGTGACTGACAAGTGAGCACCATGGCATTGTATCTGTGAGATGCGTGTGGGGTGTGGGGCTGAGTCCCACTGTGACTGGGGTTGAGTCCCACTGTGACTGAGTGGTGGTCACTATGGCATCAAATTTGTGAGGTCCATGCGTGGGGTGCTGGCCGAATCCCATTGTGACTGACCGGTGATCACTATGGCATCGTATCTGTGAGGTCCATGTGAGGTATAGGGCAGAGTCCCACTGTGACTGAGTGGTGGTCACTATGGCATAGTATCTGTGAGGTCCGTGTGGGGTGTGGGGCTGAATTCCACTGTTACTGACCCTTGATCTCTATGGCATTGTATCTGTGAGCTCTGTGTGGGGTGTGAGGTGAGACCCACTATGGCTGAGCGGTGATCACTGTGGCATCGTATCTGTGAGGCCCGTGGAGGTGCGGACCTGAGTTCTACTGTGACTGAGTGGTGGTCACTATGGCATCGTATCTGTGAGGTCCGTGTGGGGTGTGGGGCTGAGTCCCACTGTGACTGATTGGTGGTCACTAGGGCATCGTGTCTCTGAGGTTCTTGTGGGTTGTGGGGCTGAGCCCCACTGTGATTTAGTGGTGGTCACTATGGCATTGTTTCTGTGAGGTCCGTGTGGGGTGTGGGGCTGAGTCCCACAGTGACTGAGCAGTGGTCACTATGGCATTGTATCTGTCACGTCCGTGGAAGTGCGAGGCTGATTCTCGCTGTGACTTAGCCATGATCACTATGGCATCATATCTGTGAGGCCTTGTGGGGTGCAAGGCGGAGTCCCACTGTGACTGAGTGGTGGTCACTATGGCATCATATCTGTAAGGTCCATGTGGGGTGTGGGGCTGAGTTCCAATGTGATTGAGCGGTGGTCACTATGGCATTGTATCTGTGAGGTCCGTGTGGGGTTTGGGGCTGAGTCCGACTATGACTCAGCGGTCGTCACTGTGGCATCGTATCTGTGAGGTCCGCGCAGGTGCAGGGCTGAGTCCCAGTGTGACTGAGCCATGATCACTATGGCATCGTATGTGTGAGGCCTTGTGTGGTGCAAGGTGGAGTCCCACTGTGACTGAGTGGTGATCACTATGGCATCATATATGTGAGGTCCATGTGGGGTGTGGGGCTGAGTTTCACTGTGAGCAGTGGTCACTATGGCATCGTATCTGTGAGGTCCGTGTGGGGTTTGGGGCTGAGTCCGACTGTGACTCAGCGGTGGTCACTGTGGCATCATATCTGTGAGGTCCGTGGAGGTGCAGGGCTGAGTCCCAGTGTGCCTGAGCCATGATCACTATGGCATCGTATCTGAGGTACGTGTGGGGTGTGGGGCTGAGTCCCACAGTGACTGAGTGGTGGTCACTATGGCATCATATCTGTGAGGTATGTGGAGTGTGGGGCTGAGTCCCACCGTGTCTGAACGTTGGTCACTATGGCATTGTATCTGTCACGTCTGTGGAAGTGCGAGGCTGATTCTCGCGGTGACTGAGCCATGATCACTATGGCATCATATCTGTGAGGCCATGTGGGGTGCAAGGTGGAGTCACACTACGACTGAGTGGTGGTCACTATGGCATCGTATCTGTGAGGTACGTGTTGGGGTGTGGAGCTGAGTTCAACTGTGATTGAGTGGTGGTCACTATGGCATTGTTTCTGTGAGGTCCGTGTGCGGTGTGGGGCTGAGTCCCACTGTGACTGAGCAGTGCTCACTATGGCATTGTATCTGTGAGGTCCATGTGGGGTGTGGGGCTGAGTCCCACTCTAACTGAGAGGTGATCACTATAGAATCGTATCTGTGAGGCCTTGTGGGGTGCAAGGTGGAGTCCTACTGTGACTGAGTGGTGATCACTATGGCATCATATCTGTGAGGTACGTGTGGGGTGTGGCGCTGAGTTCCACTGTGATTGAGTGGTGGTCACTATGGCATCGTAATCTGAGAGGTCCGTGTGTGGTGTTGGGCTGAGTCCCACTGTGACTGAACGGTGGTCACTATGGCATCGTATCTGTAAGGTCCATGTGGGGTGTGGGGCTGAGTTCCACTGTGATTGACCGGTGGTCACTATGGCATAGTATCTGTGAGGTCCATGTGGGGTGTGGGGCTAAATTCCACTGTTACTGACCCTTGATCTCTATGGCATCATATCTGTGAGGTCCGTGTGGGGTGTGAGGCGAGACCCACTGTGGCTGAGCGCTGATCACTGTGGCTTCGTATCTGTGAGGCCCGTGGAGGTGCAGACCTGAGTTCTACTGTGACTGAGTGGTGGTCACTATGGCATGGTGTCTGTGAGGTCCGTGTGGGGTGTGGGGTGTGTGCGGACCTGATTCCCACTGTGATTGATTGGTGGTCACTAGGGCATCGTGTCTCTGAGGTCCTTGTGGGTTGTGGGGCTGAGTCCCCTGTGATTTAGTGGTGGTCACTATGGCATCATATCTGTGAGATCCGTGTATGGTGTGGGGCTGAGTCCCACAGTGACTGAGTGGTGGTCACTATGGCATCGTATCTGTTATGTACTTGTGGGGTGTGGGGCTGAGTTCCACAGTGTCTGAATGTTGGTCACTATGGCATTGTAGCTGTCACGTCCGTGGAAGTGCGAGGCTGATTCTCGCTGTGACTGAGCCATGATCACTATGGCATCGTATCTGTGTGGCCACGTGGGGTGCAAGGTGGAGTCCCACTGTGACTGAGTGGTGGTCACTATGGCATCATATCTGTGAGGTACGTATGGGGTGTGGAGCTGAGTTCAACTGTGATTGAGCGGTGGTCACTATGGCATCGTATCTGTGAAGTCCGTGTGCGGTGTGGGGCTGAGTCCCACTGTGACTGAGCAGTGCTCACTATGGCATTGTATCTGTGAGGTCCGTGTGGGGTGTGGGGCTGAGTCCCAGTCTAACTGAGAGGTGATCACTACGGAATCGTATCTGTGAGGCCTTGTGGGGTGCATGGTGGAGTCCCACTGTGACTGAGCGGTGGTCACTATGGCATCGTATCTGTGAGGCCTGTGTGGGGTGCGGGGCTAAGTCCCACTGTGACTTATTGGTGATCACTATGGCATCGTATATGTGAGGTCCATGTGGGGTGTGTGGCTGAGTTCCACTGTGATTGAGCAGTGGTTACTATGGCATCGTATCTGTGAGGTCCGTGTGGGGTTTGGGGCTGAGTCCAACTGTGACTCAGCGGTGGTCACTGTGGCATCACATCTGTGAGGTCTGTGAGGTGCAGGGCTGAGTCCCAGTGTGACTTAGCCATGATCACTATGGCATCGTATCTGTGAGATGTGTGTGGGGTGTGGGGCTGAGTCCCACTGTGACTGATTGGTGGTCACTATGGCATCATATCTGAGGCTGAGTCCCACTGTGACTCAGTGGTGGTCACTATGGCATCGTATCCGTGAGGTCCGTGGAGGTGTAGGGCTGAGTCCCACTGTGCCTGAGCCATGATCACTATGGCATCGTATCTGTGTTGTCCGTGTGGGGTGTGGGCTGAGTCCCACTGTGACTGAGCAGTGGTCACTCTGGCATTGTATTTGTGAGGTCCGTGGGGATGTGGGGCTCAGTCCCACTGTGATTGACCCATGATCACTATGGCATCATATCTGTGAGGTCCGCGTGGGGTGCGAGGCAGAGTCCCATTGTGACTGAGTGGTGGTCACCATGGCATCGTATCTGTGAGGTCCGTGTGGGCTGTGGGGCTGAGTTCCACTGTGTTTGAGCGGTGGTCACTGTGGCATCGTATCTGTGAGGTACGTGTGGGGTGTGGGGCTGAGTCCCACAGTGACTGAGTGGTGGTCACTATGGCATTGTATCTGTGAGATCCATGGAGGTTTGGGGCTGAGTCCCACTGTGACTGAGCCATGGTCATTATGGCATCGTATCCGTGAGGTATGTGGAGTGTGGGCCTGAGTCCTACAGTGACTGATCATTGGTCACTATGGCATCGTATCTGTGAGGTCCGTGGAAGTGCTAGGCTGATTTCCGCTGTGACTGAGCCATGATCACTATGGCATCGTATCTGTGAGGCCATGTGGAGTGCAAGGTGGAGTCCCACTGTGACTGAGTGGTGGTCACTATGGCATCGTATCTGTGAGGTCCGTGTGCAGTGTTGGGCTGAGTCCCACTGTGACTGTGCGGTGATCACTATGGCATCATATCTGTGAGGTCATGTGCGGTGCAAGGTGGAGTCCCACTGTGACTGAGTGGTGGTCACTATGGCATCATATCTGTGAGGTCCGTGTGGGGTGTGGGGCTGAGTCCCACTGTGACTGAGCGGTGGTCACTATGGCATCGTACCTGTGAGGTCCGTGTGGTATGCAGGACTAAGTCCCACAGTCACTGAGTGGTGGTCACTATGGCATCAAATCTGTGAGGTCTGTGGGGGGCTGAGTCCCACTATGGCGGTCACTATGGTATCGTATCTGTGAGGTCCGTGTGGGGTGTCGGGGTTGAGTCCCACTGTGACTGGGCAGTGGTCACTGTGGCATCATATCTGTGAGGTCCATGGAGGTGTGGGGCTGAGTCCCACTGTGACTGAGCCATGATCACTGTGGCATCCTATCTGTGAGGTCTGTGTGGGCTGTGGGGCTGAGTCTCACTGTGACAGAGCAGTGTTCACTATGGCATCCTATCTCTGAGGTTTGTGTGGGGTGTGGGGCTGAGTCCCACTATGACTGAGCCATGATAACTGTGACATTGTATGTGTGAGGTCCGTGTTGGTTGTGGGGCTGAGTCCCATAGTGACTGAGTGGTGGTCAGTGTGCATCGTATCTGTGAGATCTATGTGTGCGGTGTGGGGCCAAATCCCACTGTGGCTGACCGGTGAGCACTATGGCATTGTATCTGTGAGGTGTGTGTGGGGTGTGGGGCTGAGTCCCACTGTGACTGGGGCTGAGTCCCACTGTGACTGAGTGGTGGTTGGTATGGCATCGAATCTGTGAGGTCCATGCGTGGGGTGCTGGCCAAATCCCATTGTGACTGACCGGTGATCACTATGGCATTGTATCTGTGAGGTCCGTGTGAGGTATAGGGCAGAGTCCCACTGTGACTGAGTGGTGGTCACTATGGCATGCATTGTATCTGTGAGGTCTGTGTGGGGTTTGGGGCTGTGTCCGACTGTGACTCAGCGGTGGTCACTGTGGTATCGTATCTGTGAGGTCCGTGGAGGTGCAGGGCTGAGTCCCAGTGTACCTGAGCCATGATCACTATGGCATCGTATGTGTGAGGCCTTGTGGGGTGCAAGGTGGAGTCCCACTGTGACTGAGTGGTGATCACTATGGCATCGTATATGTGAGGTCCATGTGGGGTGTGGGGCTGAGTTCCACTGTGATTGAGCAGTGGTCACTATGGCATCGTATCTGTAAGGTCCATGTGGGGTTTGGGGCTGAGTCCCACTGTGACTCAGCGGTGGTCACTATGGCATCGTATCTGTGAGGTCCGTGGAGGTGCAGGGCTGAGTCCCACTGTGCCTGAGCCATGATCACTATGGCATCGTATCTGTGAGGTACGTGTGGGGTGTGGGGCTGAGTCCCACAGCGACTGAGCGGTGGTCACTATGGCATCGTATCTGTGAGGTCCGTGGATGTTTGGGGCTGAGTCCTACTGTGACTGAGCCATGATTATTATGGCATCGTTATCTGTGAGGTATGTGGAGTGTGGGGCTGAGTCTCACAGTGACTGAGCGTTGGTCACTATGGCATCATATCTGTGATGTCTGTGGAATTGCGAGGCTGATTTCTGCTGTGACTGAGCCATGATCCCTATGGCATCGTATCTGTGATGTCCGTGTGGAGTGTGGGCTGAGTCCCACTGTGACTGAGTGGTGGTTACTATGGCATTGTATTTGTGAGGTCCGTGGGGATGTGGGTCTGAGTCCCACTGTGACTGTTTGGTGGTCACTATGGCATCGTATCTGTGAGGTTCATGTGTGGTGTAGGGCTGAGTCCCACTGTGACTGACCCATGATCACCATGGCATCGTATCTGTGAGGTCCGCGGTGGGGTGTGAGGCAGAGTCCCACTGTGACTGAGTGGTGGTCACTATGGCATCGTATCTGTGAGGTTCGTGTGGGTTGTGGGGCTGAGTCCCACTGTGACCGAGCGGTGATCACTATGGCATCATACCTGTGAGGCCATGTGGGGTGCAAGGTGGAGTCCCACTGTGACTGAGTGGTGGTCACTATGGCATCGTATCTGTGAGGTCTGTGTGGGCTGTGAGGCTGAGTTCCACTGTGTTTGAGCGGTGGTCACTGTGGCATCGTACCTGTGAGGCCATGTGGGGTGCGAGGCCATGTGGGGTGTGAGGCAGAGTCCCACTGTGACTGAGCGGTGGTCACTATGGCATCGTATCTGTGAGGTTCGTGTGGGTTGTGGGGCTGAGTCCCACTGTGACTGAGCGGTGATCACTATGGCATCGTACCTGTGAGGCCATGTGGGGTGCAAGGTGGAGTCCCACTGCGACTGAGTGGTGGTCACTATGGCATCGTATCTGTGAGGTCCGTGTGGGCTGTGGGGCTGATTCCCACTGTGTTTGAGCGGTGGTCACTGTGGCATCGTATCTGTGAGGTACGTGTGGGGTGTGGGGCTGAGTCCCACAGTGACTGAATGGTGGTCACTATGGCATTGTATCTGTGTGATCCATGGAGGTTTGGGGCTGAGTCCCACTGTGACTGAGCCATGGTCATTATGCATCGTATTTGTGAGGTATGTGGAGTCTGGGGCTGAGTCCCACAGTGACTGAGCGTTGGTCACTGTGGCATCGTGTCTGTGAGGTCCATGGAAGTGCGAGGCTGATTTCTGCTGTGACTGAGCCATGATCACTATGGCATCATACATGTGAGGCCATGTGGGCTGTAAGCTGGAGTCCCACTGTGACTGATTGGTGGTCACTATGACATCGTATCTGTGAGGTCCGTGTGGGATGTGGGGCTGAGTCCCACAGTGACTGAGTGGTGGTCACTATGGCATTGTATCTGTGAGATCCATGGAGGTTTGGGGCTGAGTCCCACTGTGACGTTGGTCACTATGACATCGTATCTTTGAGTTCTGTGGAAGTGCGAGGCTGATGTTCACTGTGACTGAGCCATGATCACTATGGCATCGTATCTGTGAGGCCATGTGGGGTGCAAGGTGGAGTCCCACTGTGACTGAGTGGTGGTCACTGTGGCATCGTATCTGTGAGGTCCGTGTGGAGTGTGGGGCTGAGTCCCACTGTGACTGAGCCGTGATCACTATGGCATCGTATCAGTGAGTTCTGTGTGGTTCGTTGTGTAGGGGGTGAGTCAAATCAGCGGTATCCGTATGTCCCTAGGGAGGTAGTAATGAGCAGGTAGTTGCATCAAGCAAGTGTCTGATTCCACCTCCTCGACGAACTGGGAAGAGACTGAGAGCTGGAAACTCATGTCAAGGGTGACTGAGCTGTGTTGCTGGAATATGAAACTCAAACCCAGATTCAGAACAGATGCCCAGGCCGGCTACAGTGGCTCACATCTATAATTGTAGCACTCTGGAAGGCTGAGGTGGGTGAATTGCCTGAGGTCAGGAATTGAGACCAGCCTGAACAAAGCAGAGACCACATCTTTACTAAAAATAGAGAAACTATCTGGGCATGGTGGCTTATGCCTATAGTACCAGCCATTCAGGATGCTTACATGAGAGATCACCTCATCCCAAGATTTTTAGGTTGTTACCAGCTATGACATCATGGTACTCAACCCCAGGGCAACTGAATGAAACTCTGTCTCTAAAACAAAACAAAATAACCAGAATAAACACCAAAGCAACACAATACTATAGAATTCATGGCGTGAGCTTCCAGTGTTGTATTTGTGAAAGACAGGTGTTGAATTAAGTGACTTTCAGGACCTTATCAGTTGCAAAACTGCATAATTCTACTGTTTTAAGCAGCATTCATAAAATATTAGAGTGGGTTTGTCACTGCCTGATGCTATGGGAAGCCTTATCTGTGCGGAGTGGTAAACCAGGATAGCACGTGGGGGACTCACTCCGGCATCGACTCATTTGCACATCTGCTATCTAAACCTTCTTAGTGTATTTCCTTTCTGAATTGTTCGTGTTCTTAACACTGATCATGACTCTCCGAAGAGGATGTTGGTAGCATGTCCTGTGTCTGTCTGTCAGCTTCTAATAAGAAATATGATAATAAAATATTACCAGCAGAGTGGCAGGGGATGACCAAACCACAAAAGAAAACAAAGCAAAGAACTCGTCAAACAGACACAGACACCCCTCACCTGATTTCTCTTAAAAACAAGGCCAGGCCATGTTGCTATTCAGCTGAGAACAAGGGCATTTATTTATTTCATGAAAGATCTACGGGAGTTAACTAAATTAAAAAGTTAAAGGAGAGGTTTATTGAGAAAATACAGGTCGAAGCATGGCTGTTCCTCTTTATGTTTCTGTGATCGTGTGTTCTTGTGCTACTAAAAAGCTTCTGTCTTTCTGGTCACCCTTGCCAGTGGAAACAGGAGTGCCAAACTGGGTTCCTCCTCCTTCATTCCCAGGTCTAATCTGAAAAGCAGGTGCAGACCATCCTGGTGCTGGGTCTAGTGGAGACAAAGTATACCACATTTGGGTCATGGATCTCATTTTCTGTCATCTGTAGCTTCTGTACCAGAACTACATTATTTGTTAGAGTATTTTTCAGATCAATTTTTGAGCTTAATTATGGACTTGCTCATGAGGTTGGAAGCTTTACCTACAAAGAACCATCCTTTTGACAGAGAAGGCTTCCAGGCAATTTTCAGCTCTTCATAGAGGTATTGGATGGACTCCTACTGCTGAAACTGTGGCTACAAGCAAATATTCTCAATATTATGAAGTCCAGGAGGTAGGTTTTGTTGCTAACATAAAAATATTCTGTGGCTACATGCTGGTCCAAAGAGCGAGGGATAAAATCAGAGAGGAGCTTCTTCATCCCGCTAACAAAACAGACATTTGCTACAGCTTTTGACAACCACATCCCTTAGTAAAAACTGTACTTGAAAAACAGTATAAATAAAATAAAGTTTATTAAGGCTCCCAAACATTACGTCTTTCCCCCTGGGGCTATAATGACTCTCCTGGTTTTTAAATCCCGTTTTCTTATTCCTTCTGCGTTTTCCCATTTCATGCTCCCTGGGAGTATTCTGTAAAATAAGCCTGTGGAAAATGGGTAATGAGGAAATTGTTGCCTTAATTGAAGGTCACATCGACACAGGTCCAGGTAAGTGTTTTGGCTGATGGAAAAATCGCCCAGAGCGATGTCCTGGGGCCTTAAAATAGAGGGTCCGTGGTGGTTTGTCAGAACCATTTTGGCCCCGGGTTGGTGTTTAGAGCGTTGCCTTTTCTTAATCTCACGACCAGGTGATTTTCATTACTGATGACTCCCCACCTGTGAAGGGGAAAAGGAAGAGCCCCCAAGAGTTTACGTAATTAAGCATGAACACTTTTACAGTGTTGGGTCTAAGCTGAGTGGCTCTAAACCCTCTCGTCTTGAGTTCATGGACTTTGTAAAATTGTGACCTTTGCCCGTGTCCCTTTCAATTCCAGCTAGATTAATGCCAAGCTCTGGCCTTATTATTTTTTTTGTTATTTTTATCTTTTAAAAGTGCTTTTCTTTTCATAGAAGAACTAAGAGTGATTTTTTTTGTTTGTTTATTTGCTTGCTTTTCTTTTCTTTTTTGGTTATTGTCAATGTGTGGTGTTGACATACTTTTTAGACTGAGGCCAAGAGAACATTCTAAATACAAATGGTACTACTTACTCTTTTAATAACTTGATTTCCTAAACCATGGGAGGATTCTGGGATGTCAGACTACAATGTAAGCACTTTATAGGGGTTCCCATGATGACATTATCAACTAGCAGTTTCACCTAAACACCTTAATTTCCCCCCCCCCCTTTTTGGTGGTTGTTTTTCCTTTTGTTTGTTCTTGTTTTTGTTTGTTTTGCCAATGGACTTTCTCTTTCTGGAACTACAACTATTAAATATCCATTCCCAATGTTTTAGCTTCCCTTCTTTCCCCAGTGAAATATTTTCAGTTGCGTGATTTTGGCTCCTGCTGCTGGTTCTTTTGGTGATGATTATGGTGTGTGGTCCCTAGCTCCCAAATGGGTTCTGCTCTAGATTTGTTTCAAAATGAGTTGGTCTGAATTCTATGTGGCTCCCCACAGAAACAATGTCATGAAGGATAGGACACAGGACAGTCCGCCAAGATATTTTAAACTCACACGTAGCTGAACTTTCATTTCTGGCAGCTCTGAGCTGTGAAGTCTCTTATGACAGTGGCCCTGGTTATTTTTAAGAGGGCAAAGAAGGTGAGTCAATAGGATGCTGGAAAAAGCCAAGCTTTGGCAACTGGGTTGTTCTCATGTATTGTAAGGAGGCAATATGGCAGACAATAGCAATCTAAAGTGACAGCCATTAGGATGGTACACACGGCCTTCAGCAGGAGGTGCCCTCACAGTTGAGCACATTGATTTGACAAAGGGGATCACAGGAAGTGGGTATCTTCAGGGGGCTGGGAAGCCAGAAGGAGGCAGCAAGGGCTTCTTATGTGTACCTGGCCTATTTAGAAGTTAGGGTCCATCTTACTCAATAAGGGTATAAGTCTGACTTTAAAATCAACCGTATTTTACAATTATAATATCATTTGATGCATTCAAAGTATGGATGTATTCTCATCTCTCTTTTTTATTGTTAAATCATGGCTGTGTACATTAGTGCAATCAAGGGGTACAATGTGCTGGTTTCATATACAATCTGAAATATTCTCATCAAACTGTTCAACGTAGCCTTCATGGCATTTTCTTAGTTATTGTATGTAGACATTTGTATTCTGCATTTAGTAAGTTTCACCTGTACCCATTCTAACATGCACCGTAGGTGTGGCCCCACCCATAATCCTCCCTCCACCCTAACCTCCCCACTCCCTTCCCCTTCCTTGGCCCTTTCCCCATATTCTTGTGCTATAGTTGGGTTATAGCCTTCATGTGAAAGCTATAAATTAGCTTCATAGTAGGGATGAGTACATTGGATACTTTTTCTTTCATTCCTGAGATACTTTGCTAAGAAGAATATGTTCCAGCTCCATCCATGTAAACATGAAAGAGATAAAATTTCAATCTTTCTTTAAGGCTGCATAATATTCCATGGTATAAAGTACCACAATTTGCTAGTCTATTCGTGGGTCGATGGGCACTTGGGCTTCTTCCATGACATAGCAATTGTGAATTGGGCTGCAATAAACATTCTGGTACAGATGTCTTTGTTATATTGTTATTTTTGGTCTTCTGGGTATAAACCTAGTAAAGGAATGATAGGATCAAATGGCAGGTCTATTTTTAGGTACCTAAGTATTCTCCAAACATCCTTCCAGAAGGAACGTGTTGGTGTGCATTCCCACCAGCAGTTTAGAAGTGTGCCCTTTCCTCCACAGCCACACCAACATCTCTGGTTTTGGGATTTTGTTATGTGGGCTACTCGTACTGGGGTTAGGTGATATCTCAAAGTAGTTTTGATTTGCATTTCTCTGATGATGAAGGATGATGAGCTATTTTTATGTGTTTGTAGATTGTGAGTCTGTCTTCTTTAGAGAAGTTTCTCTAAAGAAGAAAGTCCCTTGCCCACCCTGAGATGAGATCACTTGTTCTTTTCTTGCTAATACATTTGAGTTCTCTGTGGATTCTGGTTATTAAACCTTTATTGGAGGTATAATCTGTAAATATTTTCTCCCATTCTGAGGGCTGTCTGCTTGCTTTAGTCACTATGTTCTTGGCTGTGCAGAAGCTTTTTAGTTTGATCAGGTCCCAGTAATGTATTTTTGATACTGCTTCAATTGCCTGGGGAGTCCTCCACATAAAATATTCACCCAGGCCAATTCCTTCAAGAGTTTTCCCTGCACTTTCTTCAAGTATTTTTTTGTAGTTTCATGTCTTAAATTTAAATCTTTTATCCAGTGAGAGTCTATCTTAGTTAATGGTGAAAGGTGTGGGTCCAGTTTCAGTCTTTCACAGATCGCCAGCCAGTTCACCCAGCCCCATTTGTTAAATAGAGAATCTTTTAAAGATCAAATAATGGTAAGTAGCTGGATTCATCTCTTGGTTCTCTATTCTGTTCCAGACATCTACTTCTCTGTTTTTGTGCCAGTGCCATGCTGTTTTGATCACTATTGATTTATAGTACAGTCTCAGGTCTTTGCAACCCTGCCTGGTTCCTGATCTATGTTTTTATTGCTGAGTAATGTTTTGGCTATTCAAGGTTTTTTCTGATCCCATATAAAATGAAGTATTATTTTTTCAAGATCTTTAAAATATAACAATGGAGCTTTACTAGGAATTGCATTAAAATTATATATTGCTTTGGGTAGTATAGACATTTTAACAATGTTGATTCTTCCCAGCCATGAGCATGGTGTGTTTTTCCGTTTGTTAACATCTTCAGCTATTTCTTTTCTTAAAGTTTCATAGTTCTCTTTGTAGAGATCTTTCACATCCTTTGTTTTGTATACTCCCAAATATTTCATCTTCTTTGGCACTACTGTGAAAGGAATAGAGTCCTTGACTGTTTTTTTGGCTTGGTTATTGTTGGTATATATAAAGGCTACAGATTTATGGGTGTTGATTTTGTAGCCTGAGACATTGCTGTATTCCTTGATCACGTCTAAAAGTTTTGTAGTAGAATCCCTAGTGTTTTGCAGATATACCATCTGTGAAGAGTGAAAGTTTGATCTCTTCTGACCCTATGTGGATACCCTTGATCGCCTTTTCTTCCCTAATTGCAATGGCTAAAACTTCCATAACAATGTTAAAGAGCAATGGAGACAATGGGCAACCCTGCCTGGTTCCTGATCTAAGTGGAAATGATTTCAATTTAACTCCATTCAATACGATATTGGCTGTGGGTTTGCTGTAGATGGCCTCTATTAGTTTAAGAAATGTCCCTTCTATACCAATTTTCTTAAGTGTTCTGATCATGAAGGGATGCTGGATGTTATCAAAAGCTTTTTCTGCATCAATTGAGAGAATCATATGGTCTTTATTTTTTAGTTTGTTTATATGCTGAATTACATTTATAGATTTACGTATATTGAACCAGCCTTTAGATCTGGGATAAATCCCACTTGGTTGTGGTGTATAATTTTTTTTGATGTGTTGTTGGATTCTGTTTGTTAGGATCTTATTGAGTATTTTACCATCAATATTCATTAGTGATATTGGTCTATAATTTTCTTTTCTTGTTGGGTCTTTCCCTGGTTTGGGGATCAGTTGATCTTTGCTTCATAGAATGTGTTGGGTAATAGTCCTTCTTTTTCTACATTTTGGAAGAGGTTTAGTAACATAGGTACTAGTTCTTCTTTAAAGGTTTGGTAGAATTCTGACGTAAAGCCATCTGGTCCTGGGCTTTTCTTTTTAGGGAGATTTTGTATAGTTGATGCTATTTCAGAACTTGATATAGGCCTGTTCAACATTTCCACTTCATTCTGGCTAAGTCTTGGTAGGTGGCATACTTCCAGGTATTGGTCTACTTCTTTCAGATTTTCATATTTCTGGGAGTAGAGTTTCTAGTAGTATTTGTTAAGGGTTTTTTGAATTTCTGAGGGGTTCGTTGTTATTTTATCATTACCATTTCTGATTGATGAAATTAGTGATTTTACTCTTTTTTTTTCCTGGTTAGGGTGGCCAAAGGTTTTCTATTTTACTGATCTTTTCAAAAAACCAATTTTTGGATTTATTGATCTGTTATATAATTCTTTTGTTTTCAATTTCATTTAATTCTGCTCTGATTTTGGTTATTTCTTTTCTTCTGCTGGGTTTGGGGTTGGAGTGTTCTTCCTTCTCCAGTTGCTTGAGATGTCCCATTAAGTTATTAACTTCCTCTCTTTCCGTTTTCTTGAGGAAGGCTTGCAGTGTTGTAAATTTCCCTCTTAGGACTGCCTTTGCAGTATCCCAGAGGTTCTGGTAATTCATGTCTTGATTGTTGTTTTGTTCCAAAAATTGGGTGATTTCCTTCTTAATCTCATCTATAACCCATCTATCCTTCAGCATAAGGTTGTTTAGTTTCCATGTTTTTGTATGGGTATGCAGGTTCCTGTTGTTATTGAGTTCGACTTTTATTCCCTGATGGTCTGAGAAGATGCAAGGAATAATTTCTATTTTTTTTTAATTTGCTGAGGTTAGATTTGTGGCCTAGGATGTGGTTGATTATTTAGAGTATGTTCCATGGGCTGATGAGAAGAATGTGTATTGAGTTTTGTTGGGATGAAATGTTCTGTAGATGTCTGTAAAGTCCAGATGTTGAATGATTAAGTTTAAATCTAAAATTTCTTTGCTTAGCTTCTTTTTGGAGGATCTATCCAGCACTGCTAAAGGGGTGTTAAAATCTCCAACTGCTATGGAACTGGAGGAAATCAAGTTGCTCATGTCTGTTAGAGTTTCTCTTATAAAATGAGGTGTGTTCTGATTGGGTGCATAAATATTAATAATTGAAATCTCATCATATTGAGTATTATCTTTAACAAATATGAAGTGTCTATCCTTATCCTTCCTTATTTCGGTTGGTTTAAAGCCTATTGCTTCTGTGAATAGGATTGCAATGCCTGCTTTTTTCTGCTGTCCATTTGCCTGGAGTATAGATGACCATCCCTTCACCTTGAGTCTAAATTTGTCTTTTATGTAAGATGAGATTCTTGTATGCAACAGATATCTGGCTTGAGTTTTTGTATCCAGTCAGCCAACCTGTGCTTCTTCATAATCTCATGGAGAAGAGACTCTGTGCCTTGTGAAGCCACTTCATCACTTTCGGAGATCCCTATAAGATGAATATTAGTTTTCTTCGAATTATCCCAGAGCTCTCTGAGAGAGTGATCTATTTTTGCCCTCCATTTCTCTTCCTCATTGAGAGTTTGGGAGCATTCAAAAGCTTTGTCTTCAATGTCAGAAATACTTTCTTCTGCTTATTCCATTCTGTTACTGAGAGATCCTACTGTGTTTTTCAGATTGTTGAGGGCTACAACTTCTTGTCTCAATGTGTCAAAATCTTTGGTCATTTGGTCTTTGAATTCGTTGAATTCTTGAGATATCTTTTGGGTTGCTGCTTGGAATTCTAATTTGATCTTATTTGCTATCCAGATTCTGAATTCAATTTCTGACATCTCCGCTATTTGTTTGTGCATGGGATCTTGTGCTGTGTCTGCCCTATTGATCCTTGGGGGAGTTGATCTACTCTGATTATTCATATTGCTGGAGTTTTTCTGTTGATTTCACCTCATGATTGTTTTTCACCATTGCCTCTGGCCGTCCTCAGAGTTGGGGAGGTGTCTCTCCAAGATTAGACTCCAGCAGGATCACTCTATTGTTGCTGGATCTTTGTAGGGAGTGACCCTGTGTAGCTCCTCTGGGGAGCTGCCCCCGCCAGGGAGTTCTGGTTGTGGAAAAAGCTCTGGAGTGTGACACACCTGGATCCAGCAACAGGGTGGGGGTTGGTGCACATGGCTCTGGGAGTGCCTGGAGCCCAGTGACTTTGGCACAGAGAGCCCAAGGCTCCAGCAGTCTCTGGCCAGGAGAAGGACTTTGCACAGAGGCAGGGAGGGCTCTGGAGGGCATGCATTTGCCAGAGTCCCTGGCCAGACAAGTGGGCCGGTGTGGAGGCAGGGAGGGTACAGGAGTGAGGACTCGTGGTTGCGTGGTGTGGCTCCTGCAGTTCCTGGTTAGGGCATGGAACTGCAGGAGCCCAGAGGGCACGGGTCGTGGGTCGGGAGTCATGGCCCAGCTCTTACCGAGGTCTGGGCAGGCACTGATTTCGGTCGCAGCACATTTCTTTTGGAGGTCTGTGTGGCGCAGCTCTTATGGAGGTCTGGGTGGAGCCAGGTCAATGTTTCTGTCAGAGGGAGGGGAGTACCTTCGTGTTTGTCAGCTCTCCAGAAGGCAGATGCTATCTCACCACAGCCTCAGGTCTTCACCACTGCCTCCACTGACTCCTCATCTCTTTTTTTTCTCTTTAAGTAAGGGCGTGTATTTCTTCTTCCAAAAATCATGGTTTTATTTGTTTGTTTTTGGAGATAGGGACTGACTTTGTCTACCAGTCATGAGGGCAGTGATCAAAGCTCACTGCAACCTCAAACGATCCTCCTGCCCCAGCCTCCTGAGTAGCTGGGACCATAGATGCACACCACCATGCCAAGCTCATTTTTCTACTCTTTGTAGAGATAGGGTCTTGGTATGTTGCTCAGGCTGGTCTTAAACTACTGACCTGCAGTGATCTCCTCTCCTCTTGGCCTCTCAAAGTGCTAGGATTATAAGTGTGAGCCATTGCACCTGGCCCAGAAATCATGTTTTTATATAGTTGCTCTTCAGTGAAATGGTACAATTTTTAAATTGCCAAAAATAGATTTGTAAGGTTATTATCATTATTTTATCCTCTTTCTTTCATGACTGAATAATATTTTTTGTATTTTCACATAGGCTTAAAAAATGGAACAATAACGCAATCAATTATAAAGTCAATGGCAAGGTGACCCCTGCCATTTTTGCTTCAAAATTATTATATAGTGCTATTTTTAATATCAAATTGCCATAGTCTGTAAGAAAAATGATTAATTCAAACATTTTTTAAACAACCTAAGGAAATATTTAAGAAAACTTAGCTCCTTTCTTGCTATAATTTTTCAGAAGTGTTTCTTATTGCTGACAGTTGTTTTGTAAAATCTCTGAGATTGGACTTCTCTTCTTGTCTTTCAATGTTATAGTCTAGAAATATTTAGAGAGCATGCTGTTATGTCTGACATATCCTTGAGGCCATCAGAAAGGCTAGCTCTTTTCCCAGCACCAATTTGATATTTGTTACGTATCCAGGGTAGAATTTAGGAGACCTGGGTAGTATGATCAATACGTGATTTTGAGAATTGCTCAGAACTCCATTTTAATCCCCTCCCCCCAACAGCCTTTAAAATCAGAAACTCTGGCATAGCACTCTCCAACTGTGCCACAGAAGGACATAAGGATGTTGGTGCTTTTTCCCGTCTATTTTTGTCTCCTACCAAATCATAGCCCTGGAAGGGAGCTTTAGAAGTCATCAATCTGTTCTGTTGCCTTCATGCTCAACATCACAGAGGGGAGATAATCAACCCTGCTCTAAAAGGCGAGCCAGTGAAAAGTATTTCAGAATCAACCAGGTATCTGTGCTTACTATGTACATGGAATGATATGGAAAAAACACAGAAAACTATATGACATTATTCATATGCCCCAAGAATCTTACATTTCATTTAGAGAGAACAGATACATGTCTATACATAAAACCACTGGCAACACTACTGAATTCAGAGTAGAACATAAAAGATCTAACTTCCTGACCTTTACAGATATGCACTCATGACATCCTGTCATTTGATGTTATCAGTTCATCCCTGGGAAATTCTAATTGCTAATTAATTCCATGCACTTCTAAATTTATTTTTATTATTTTTTTCTTTGTTGGCAAAGCATGCTCAGAGGATCACTACTGAGTTCTAAAGTCCTTATTGCAGGATGGGTAAGCAGGTCTGTAGTGGCTCAGGTCTATAATCCTAGCACTCTGGGAGGCCAAGGTGGGTGGATCCCTTAAGCTCAGGAGTTTGAAACCAACTTTGGCAAGAGACTCCATCTCTACTAAAAATAGAAAAACTTACTGGGCATCGTGGAGGGTGCCTGTAGTCCCAGATGCTTAGGAGGCTTAGTCAGGAGGATGGCTTGAGCCCAAGAATTAGAGGTTGCTGTGAGCTATGATGTCACAGCACTCTACCCATGGTATTCTACCCAGAGCATTCTACCCATGGCAACTGTCTCAAAAAAAAAAAAAAAAGAGGAAGCTGTGGCTTATGCCTGAATTCTGTATTCTGAGCACTCTAGGAGGTCAAGACAGGTGGATCCCTTGAGCTGCTCAAGAGTTTGAGACCAGCCTGAGCAATAGCAAGACCCCATCTCTAAAAAACAAGCTGGGTGTTGTGCCTGTAGTTCAGCTACTTGGGAAGCTGAGGCAAGGGGATTGCTTGAGCCCAAGAGTTTGAGGTTGCTGTGAGCTATGACGCTAAGGCACTCAACCAGGGGGACAGAGTGAGACTCTGTCTCAAACAAACAAAAAAAAATAATAATAAGAAGAAGTTAAATGAATATTCTTGAAATAGTTGGCTTGGCTAAAAGTTTTGATTTTACCAATTATTAATGGAGTGGCCTCAGACAAGTTATAATGTTTCTGGCTTATAATTTCATATGTGTTAAATGGAGAAAAAAATAGTATCTACCACCTAGTGTTGGAAGAGTTACATGTTGAATTTTCAGAATAGTCCTTGATATCAGGTGAGTGCACATCATGTTAAGTGGTGTTTGTACAATAGTCATTGAAATATTAATATTTGACTGGGCCTCTAATGTCCCATTTCCCCTAACTCCATCTGCCTGCTTTTCTCCTGGTAAAACTTCTCCAAATGTGTGATTATGAGATAACTCATTAACTATGGTCTCACAGTATTATTTCACAATTGACCCAGTCCTTGTCATCGGTTTTTAATGCCATCCTTCCTCCAAATATGGTATGAATAGGAAAAATGTAGGTCAATTATTACTTCTAATACTGCATCCCAAGTTTGCAAGAATGTTTCATAAAAAAAGTGAACAAAACACAACCCTCTGCCTCTAAGATCTTACTGTCCAGTAGGAAAGACCAACACATTAACACCTTTCTTGTTTACTCAGTAAGTATGAAAGGAACAGCCATGGGGTCACCAGGCATTTGAGAAAAAGCGTGCAACATGAAAATAAAACTGACCCTTAAGGAAACAGAGATAATTCTAGGAGAAAAAAAAACTTACTCAGAAACTATGACTAGTATACTCAGACAGACTCAAGAAGATACTGATCTTCATTATGGGGCAGTGAAGTGACACAAGACAGGTCAGAAAGTGATGTTGAGATTAGTCTCAAGAGGTCATCCAAGTCAGAGAATGGAGGACTTATGTCCATTTTCTTGATAGTGTTTTTCAAAAGCTTAAGTTTGTTCTGGACTTTAGCTTCCAATTTTGTGAACTGGCCTGTGACCGTGTTACCATCATTCTATTCCCTATGCATGCTCTTTCCCAAATAATTTGTCACTGGTAAAGTCCTAGCACTTCATATTCATTTCTTTGGAAGATATCCAGTTTAATATCTTTGGTGGGGTAGTATGTGTGCGAGCACTCACATGCATGTCTACACACAGTATAATGGGTTTGTTTTTCTATGTTCTATTTTAGAGAGTCGTATCTCTTTGGCTATGCACACACTGCAACAAATGGGATCACATAATTTTGAAATTTGAGAAGCTTAAAAGTTAGCTCAACTTACTGATGAGGAAACAGAGGCCCAGAAATGTTTCCATGGATCATGTGGTCATGTAGCAATCTCTTTCAAGTCTGCTGAACTCTGGCCTGATAAATACCAAATTAGGATGATGGAAGGTGCAGGAAGACAGAGTGATCTTTAGTAGGAAAGGGGTTTGAGCTGAGCCTTGAAGGACACATACAAATGACATACATAAAAGGGTTTCTGCTTGCTTCTATTTGTAAAGTAGATCAATTATAAACAAACTATTAGCAGCAAAAATGTGTAAGATTTATTTGATATTGGTGAGTTGATGAAAGAAGGAAGATTTATAGAAGACAGTGGTCCCATCCTTTTAGGCACAAGGGACCTATTTCATGGAAGACAATTTTTTCATAGACTGGGGATAGGGGAGAATTAGATTCTCATGAGGAGGGCACAGCCTAGATCCTTCCCATGCACAGTTTATGGGAGGGTTTGCCCTCCTATGAGAACCTAATGATGCTGGTGATGTAACAGGAGGCAGAGTTCAGATGGTGATGTGAGTGATTGTTTTAAATACATATGCTTGGCTCACTCACCTACTGCTCACCTCCTATTGTGTGACCCGGGTTCCTAACAGGCCACAAACTGGTACTGGTCTGTGGCCTGGGAGTTAGAGACTCAAGGGTCATTGATATCAAAGAAAAGGATTTATCCTTTTAGCAATGAGGGTCACCAAGGATTCTTTGAGGGAGGGTAGCATGTTTGGTAGAGTTTCAGGAGAATATATCTTGTGTTTTTAAATGAGATCAGTTGTGTTAGAAAAAAAGACTGGACGCAGGAAGACTAAGATTTCAATGGTGCATTGAAATCATCCATGAATGAGAAAAACTAATATTCTCTGTAAATTTTTTTTTTCTCTTTGGAGCCATTACATAATAAGGCATAGAGGGAAAAAGTCAGGAAAGAATCTCACCTTGTTTTTTTAAATGTCTATAAAAGGTTTTTTTTTTTTTTTTTTTCTTAACTCCTAAATATGTTTTGACCTTCTTTCTGCCTTAAAGCACAGCTGGTCTTTTCTGGGTTTCTCTGATGAGTTCCCAGACATTCTTTTTCTATCTGTATTATTGATGCCATTCCTTTCCTTTTTGTTTATACTGTGTTATACACCAGGAGCCCTATAATTTCATCCTTAGCCCTCTTTCTTTCACACTCCAGATTCTCCTGTTTGAACCTATTCTCATCCTGGGCTTTGGATCTCACCTGTGTTCTGGGTCTCCTTGTCTCCATCATGGTCACTCCACTGAACTTCAGACCCACATTTGAGTCTGGATGGACTCAGACAATTCAAATCTAAAGGGTCCTGAATTATCTCATCTCACCCCTCAACCTACTTTCTCTAACTTTTCTTCCTCTTGGACTCCTCATCCTGGTCCCAGTTTCTGTCAAAATTGTACCAAAGCTGGGAACTTGAACGTCTCTGTAGACTTCCTCCCAACTCTCACCTACCTTATGGTAGTAGCATCTAAAATATCATATCTACTTGAATAACCTTTGTGGTTTCTCCCTATGTATAAAATAAAATTCACACTCGTAGTAGGATAAATATGGATGGAGGTCAGCACTTAAGTTCAAAAATTCCTCCTAGAAAAATTGCTG